>NC_137544.1:82554551-83754551 GCF_963082525.1 Nesoenas mayeri | reverse complement strand
CAGTATATTCATGTCCCCCACTGCACAAATAATATTTTACCTCAGTTGTCCTGACATCTAGATGACTTCCCTGTGGTAATCTGAAGATTTCTTGGTTTTAACATAGCATTGCTTCTTTAGTAGCTTAGATAGATGGGCATAAAAGTGGCCAGAAAATAGATACTTCAGAGGAAAAACTTAACTTTTCAGTAGTCTGCTAGCTTGCCGGGGCTGGAATGAGATCTGGCTATTACTCCTAGGAGGAAGGCTCTCAATATTTTATATATTTCTTAATATGCTAAAAGAGAAACATTGAATTAGTGTAGTCCAAGAGCAGTAAGATTGGGAGAGGGGAAAAAAAAGGGGGCTATGGGGGGAAGAAACCTGCAAACCCAAAATGAAACCTAAAAAGTCCTATTTTGGAATATGTACAAAAATTGTGGAATAAGATTACTAATTCTTCTGTGTTGTGGTGAACACAGTTTCCATCAAACACTGACACTTTAAAAAGACACTGAAAGGATTTTAACAGCAGTGTTTTGACTCTAGAATGAATAATAACATCTAAGTGAAGATGAGGAGACACCATAAAGACTTGGTAGTGCTATTTTTATTGCTAAAGGAGCATTCTGAGGTTTTGGAATAGGTGACAACATCACAAGATTGTAAGAATTGTTACATGTGAAAATAGAATCTATGTTGATCCCTCATTTCTATGTTGAGAATTTGTGCAAGACCATACAAAAAGAAACAGCTCAGCTATTAATCTTTCCTAGACAGAGCAATTTTCCTATGTCACCATGCCTGAATTCAGAATAAAATCAGATTTCTCACCTTACAGTAATACCCTCCAGGCAGCTGTGCAAAAGCTTGTAAACATGCTGGCTTTCTGCACGGCTCTTGCATCAACCTAGAATCTCAAAGGATGAGTCTTAAGGTGAGCTGTCCCTGCCAGCAGCATGCTGCCTGCTCAGCTGTTGGAGCTGCTGTTTGGTACACAGTGTCGTCTGCTGTTGTCCTTCCCATCTCACCCAGTTCAAGAGAATGAGAGAGACAAGTTGATAAGGTGATGTTAGAAGATGCACTACAGCAGCTTTTCCGGGCAGCTTCCTCCAAGAAAATAAGTTGAAATGTTACTAGCAGCAGTGAATTCACCAGCTCTAAGAGAGAAATTTTAGTGATTCTTGCAAGGGCATGACAAGTCAATAAGAAAAGTGCAACTATATTCCTTTGTTTGTTAAATTGGCTTCACCAATTAGGATCTGCTGCATAGAGAATACTCTGTAACAGGAAGGAGACACCAAATTACTATCTGAATAGTAAGATCATATCCAAATAATTCAATTATCAAAGTTATGGAAGTAACGATAAAGTCCAGTTTTTCAAAGTATTTATTTGTTTTCAATTTGCCCTACTGCAAAACAATGCAGATTCTGTGAAGAAACTTGACAGATGCTTGGTATCCCAATTTAACCCAGAAAAGAAGTACTATTTTTCCACAGGAAACATGAGTTCTGGGGGCTTAAAAATAAATGTCTTTAATTTTGAAGTACAAATTAAAAACCAAGTGATGTTACATTTAAAAATTAGGAACTCGTCAAGAAAATGGAGAATAGATGTAAAGGGCTACAGGTTATTAAGAGATATAGAACAAAAGCTTGAAGAAATACATGAAAACAGCAACTTTAGATGTATGACAGACTACTGCTAAATAGCTGAAAACCATTATCTCTTGATTCTTGAATGATTATTTTTCAGTTTTGTCCACACTACCCTAAGTAACCAGGTCAGTATATGCTCTGAAGGGCAGTAAAATTAAGCAGAAAATAAAATTGAATACCTGGTTCACACCACGGCACATCTTCCAAGATGACTATTTTAGAGCCAATATCCAGAAGTTACTATTCAGTAACTGTGAAATAATTATCTATGACTCATATGCAGTATTTTGAAGTCTGCCTTTTATAAATGCTTCCACTGTGAACATTATCTTTTACCTTGAACGGGACCAGTGACAGAAGAAAGGATTTCCCACAAAAAGCAATTCTGATCAAAGGGTTCTACATCCACCTATTCTGAAGCCTGCTACCACCTAAAAATACAGTTTGACTTGCCAAATCTCTCTTTTTTTTTTTTTTTCCTCTGTTGTTTTTTAAATCTCTGATTTATCAAAGGCTTTCTTCAAAACCAGTACAGGTCTCTGAGCTATCCATTTATTTTATTTTCTGAAGTGCTGTTCCTATTGTAAATGCAGTCTAATCAAAAGAACTTCTCTGTCCTCATCAGACTTTCTAGTAACAAACCAGCTGCTTTCAAACAAATGAAAAATCTGAAAAATTCTGAAAGATACAAGCAGTTGAAACCAGTAGGTTAGAAAGGAAACACGAGAAGAATCCCTATGCCTACCATGCTTGATAAAATACAGGTTTTGATTTATTCTCATCATTATACTAATTATGTAACAAATTATTCTTAGCCAAGCCTTAGCCTGTGTTCCCTATTCTATTTCATAGTCAGAATTAATTTTAAGAGTGACTACGTAGCCTAGATCACAGAAGTACAGAATGCCAGCTGTTACAGAAAGAGGCATTTTACCGTGATGAAAAAAAGTATCAGCAGTGCTTCTGCTAATGTTCATTATTCAAATACAGTTTTAACTGAGGACTTAAAGTGTAAATGCTGTGTGAATAACAACAGGGCAGTTTATAGCAGTGCTAGTGCAACACTGACTATGGATGTGTCATATTCCTTTTCCTAACATGCTCTTCTCTCTCAAAGTTTGTTGTGCAACTGTGCATAATAAGCCAGTTTTTTGAGAGGAGCCTAAATTGATAAAAGGCTGTTGGATGGTTGAGAAGTATCTCCTGGAGAGAATATGGACTTCCTTTTCCTCTGGTGTACACTGAGGAAGATGGATTATGAAATGGACAATTACCCACTGATATTATCTCAGATGTTGTTATACAGGAAGTGCAGATATTCCCCTTGTAAGGGGGGACCTGCTTTTAACAGTAGAAGGAAGCACTGCTAGAAACAGCAGGTTCCTTGGATGGAGAATGACAGTTTGTAAAGAGAAAAACCTAGAGTAACAGTGGTGGTGAAGAGCTTCCTGAGAAGGGAGGAGACAGGAAGTGGACAATGTGAAAAACATTATAGGAACAAAGGCAAAATAAACCATGTGCAAGGGGAGAACAAGAGCAAAAAACAAGAAAGTAACAGACCTTTAAAGCTGCACCGTGTGCCACCCAAGCTGGGCACCAGATATTACTCAAGGAAAACTGCATGCTAAGGGCACACTAACTGGCAAGTCACTCTTGCCACAATATGCCTTCATGTTTTTCTTCCAGGTAAGCAACAAATTGCCCATAGATATATATGTGTAGCAGTGGCCTGTGCTTCACGGTATGCTGACTTGGGGGATCTGTCCATGCGTTGTGTCAACCTTCCCCTCCACCTCAGGGAAAGATGACTGAAATAGTTCTGAACAGTTAAGTACTCCTGTTACCTCTCCCTGTACAGTGCTCAGAAGAATTACAGACAAAGCAGGAGGATCTCCCAACCTCAGCCATGCTTCACAGCATTCACTGAAAGCTCAGGCCAGTTTATCAGCCTGTGGCTAGAACACTTCCATACCTCCATGTCCTGAGCACCAGGAAGCCCAGCATCGCCATGTTCTATTTAACTGAAGAGCTGCCTGCTTCTCTGTTTCTGCCTCTTTTGTTTATGTTATATATGGTACTGAGGGAGTGTGTCACCAGCACTTAAACAAAGAAACAATCCGTGATCAGGAGGTGATAGAAGTTTAAAAAGAGGAACCCCGAAGTCACTAAACACTGCTCAGTGGCATTATGTCCACCTGTGATAGGGAACAAAGAAAAAAATCCTACTATCACTTTTGCCAGAGGGAGCTATGTGGTACTGTAGTACTATGGATGACAAGCTTTGGCAGGAACAGGCAGAAACAGAGGAGGATATCCTCCAGCTTCAATGGGCTCTGGATTGACAGTGCTGGTGGGTAACAGAGGACAGAAACTCACTGGAAAACAGGCAGCCACGGTGTTTGTGGCATGTGCCACAATCTACGTATTAGGAAAAAAAGCCTGTGCTTTCTGTGACCTGCTGACACGGAGTTGCAATTGTTCCTCTGCATCTATACAGATACAGTGTTCACATAAAGTAAAAACTTAATGCTAATCTACACCTACTTTAGGTGGGAAAAATCTACACAATTAAATAAAGGTTAATGAGGAAAGCAAAGGAGAAGGAAACTTTAAAAGGAAGCACAAGGAGAAAAGGGATCCAGCCCAAGAGTTATGCAGCAACAACAACAAAATATATTTAAGAAATTTTAGAAAGTAAAGAGGAAAAAAACACTATATAAAGAAAGGTAGTAAACCCAGAAGAAAATACTTATAAAATGATTTTACTCATTAAACCATCTAGATTACCACTTGGAAGTTCTTCTATTTTATTTTCATTGGAGGGAAAGCACTTAGCAGACTTGAAAGCTCTTCCTCTAAGTGACAGAAAGGAATACCATAAAATCAAAAATTATTTTAACCTCCAATTCTCCTAAGATGTTCCTCCTAGCAGCCTCCTCTAACTGGTCTTGGTGGACTGGGGAACAGTGGTGCATTAAAATCTTGAACTATATGCTGGCATGATCTTTTTTTTAAGTATATAATCACAACATTTATTTTTCTCAGTGGAGTAAAATTTATCCTCTACTGCATTTAGTTAACTTTATTGAGGGATTAGTAGTCTTTTCAGGAACTATTCCCAGTACTCAAGTTTATGTAAAAGATTTGAGAGTCATAAATGGGTATCACAACTGCCAATAGAGTTTTATGTTAAAGCAGTCAGGCAGGATAGTTCTTCCAGTCTAAGCAGCAGTTATAATCCACATTAACCTTTTTCAACACACTATTTGTAAAATAACAATGGAATACTCTAAGGACAGATAGAGCAGTGAAGGCTATATAAAATGCTAGACATTTGCTGAGATAGTCAGGCCCCATTTCCTTATGACAACCCATTACAAATATTAGTAATTGGAGACTCCAGTGCTTATTGCCCCTCAGCTACACTGGGAGGTCAGTGTTATGGGTGCAGAGGAGGATCCTCACTGATAAAAATGACTTCAGCCATCTCTGCAGCATGAGCCATTTTGATCTTCAAGACATAATGCAAATAATGCCTTTCTCCTGCTCCTTTGTTTTACTGTTAAAACAACAACAACAAAAACACACACACAAAACCAAACCAAAAACTAACCAACCAAAAGCTCTGTATTTTGCATGCATTTATAACTGGCTGGAGGACTTTTCAAATAATAAAAAGACATAAGGAGAATGTGATTCCTGACCTGTGCCATACATTTTCCACCTCACAAAGCATCAGTCGGTCTGAATACCTTAATGGCTGCAGCCCCTCATCTCTCCTGTTGTGGTTTCCCTCTCTCCTGGTTTCATCTCACACGTCGGTGGCTGAAACTGCTTTTTCCCTTTCTCCCTTTATTACTGGCCATACTCCCCTTTCCAGTTTGCCTTATTAGTCATTTTGAGCTATGCTTGATGTCTCTATGGCAGCAGTCCATTCACCAAGCTAATAACAAAAATTAGGTGGGGAAGGATTAAGCTGCGGACAACTGGGGACTCCTGCACAAACGTGGTCCCGCAGCCCCCACTGCACACTACGGTACCGAAGCCATAATGGAACGGGCAGGGGGGTGCAGGAAAGTAACTGTGCCAGCTCAGTAACAAGGAGCTTCAGCCGGGCAACCTCCCCGTTCTGTCGGCCCGAACCCGCTGTCCCTCGAGCCCTCGGAATCCGAGCTGCCGCCTACGGCTGAGGCAGAGGAGGCAGCCGACGCTGCATTGTTGTTTCTTCACAACAAAGGGGACAACTCCAGTCACCAGAAAGCGCCGCTTCGTCCCCGAACACCGCCCTCCCCTCAGCAGCCGGCCTCGCCCTGACCCGCCGGAGCGGAGGGGTCGGGGGCCGCACGCCCCCAACGGCGGTGTCGCGTGAGGGTAACCGCCACCCGCGAGGCATGCGGGGGGGAGGGGGGGGGAGGGCATGGGGCGGAGCTCCCCCGCGGTCCCGGCTCGCTCCCCCCGGACCGGCCTCCCCTGATCTGACCTGCGCTCGTAATCTACCCTTCCACCACGGAGACACAGCCCCGCCAATCAGCGAGCCCAGAAGCGATCACCACGGCAACGCGGCCGACCAATCCGAGGCGGACTCTCCCTTGGAACCCCGCCTTCTCCCCCCTGCCCAAGAGGCGGCACCGCTCCATTCCGGGCTTGTCAAAGCGGTGGGCGAGAACGGCGAGAGAGGGCGGCCAATGGCGGCGAGGCTTTTGCTTTCGTGGCCAATGAGGGAGCAGCGCCTGTGCGGCCCCTAGTCCACGGGAGCCGAGCCGGGCCAAACCCAGTTGCTGCCGCGGCCTCCTTCTCTTCGCGACCCCCCACTTGCCAGCCCGGAGTTGGCGGCGGCGGCGGCGGCCTCGGGCTTTGTCCCCGCGTCCCCTCCCCGCGCCCCCCCCCGCGGGGCGACCGCCTGCGGCCGCGCGCGGCACCGCGCCCCCGGCCCGCGCCGCCCGGCTCGCCGCCTCCGCGCGCCCCCCTCCCGCTCGCCGCCCGCCCGCCCGCCCGGAGGCGCCGCCGGCAGCGCCGCCTCCGCCCGCGGGGCCCGGGCCGTGCCGGGGGAGGAGGGGGAGCAGCGCCGCCGCCGCGGCCGGGCCCGTCCCCCACCGCCTCCCCCGAACACCATAGGCGGCTCCGGCACCAAGATGTCCAACCGGGTGCTCTGCCGGGAGGCCAGCCACGCCGGCAGCTGGTACACAGCCTCAGGTACCGGCGCTGCGGCCCGCAGCGCGGCGGGGGGCGGGGGCTGAATCAGCACTTTCCGCCGCCGGTACCGGGCTCGGGGAGGGGCCTCCAGCCCCGCCCCCGCCGGCGCGGCCGCCACATGGCGGGCGGAGGGGCGCCGGGGGTTGTGGGACTCTCGGGCCCGGCGAGCGGGTGGGGAGTCTGAGGGGCTGCCGGGCCCGGCCGCCGCCGGGGAGCGGCGCGGGAGGCCGGTGGGGCGGGCAGAGCCAGGGCGGGGGCGCCGAGGTGTCTCCGGTGGCTGTAGCGTGCGTCTCGGTGAGCCGAGCACACTGGCCTGCCGCCGCTGGCCCCCGGCCCGGCAGCCTGCACTGGGGCAGCGGCGCCTGTCGCCCGGCCTCGCGCCTGCCCGCGCCCCTAGGCCGGTGTTTGAGCGGGGCCAGGGCGGGATCGGCCTCCCCGGGTGTTCGGGGGTGCTGGACCCCGCCTTAGAGACGCGCGCTGCTGCAGCTCCCTGTCTGAGGGCAGAGTGGCAGAGCCAGTGCGGGTATCGTACCCGGGACTGCACTTCGCGGGGGTCAGAGCGCACGAGCAGATGTCGGTATTTCAGAGTGCTCTGGTGTGTTGGTTTTGTGTTACTGAGAGAACACAGGGTGTCTGGGGTGCGTGCAGCGTTAGGAGATAGGTGATGGGTTGGGGTGCAAATAAAGGTTTATTTCACTTTTTGTAGTCCAAGATGAGCTTCCGTCCTTTCTTCCAGAGCGCTTTCTCTAGTAGTAGTGAAGAGTTATAAAGCAGTAGTTCAAAATGGGCTCTGTCCACTTAAAAATGTAGTTGCAGAAAAAGAATAGAAGAAAGACCTGGTGCATTGGAGGGAGGGCTACTGCTTGCCCTCCCAAAAAAAGACAGAAACGTGTATTAATGGTGTGGTAGCACATACACATTTGGAAATAAGTTTCCTTGGGTTTAGGGGCAGAACTCTGTTGTTGTGGATAGGATGCACATTCGTATTTTCAGAGCTGCTAGTAAGGAGATTTGTAAATGATCATCTTTTATTGGCCTCAGGAGTAGAGATCATTACAGAACTGCAGCAGAAAAAGCTTAGACGAACAAGAGGCTGTTGTAAACAATAGTTCAGAGGGAGGTGAGGGATACAATTAAAAACAATTAAAGAAAGAAATGCATTGAGGTTCCTATACTGACACTTAAGAAAAACTAGATGTGAAAAGTCATACACTTATCTTGGTTATAATAGATACAGTCTTTCCTCTTCTCCACAAATTAATGAACATGAGGCAAAAATTGAAAAGGAAGAAGAGAAATACAGGGAGGAGGATAACAGGAAGATGCTGATGGTGAGATAGGTAGCTGGGCTTCAAATGATGGGTAAGCAGTTTCTAGACAACAATAGAGCATGGTTATTTTCCTTCAGAGTCTTAATATTTCAAACATAACTTGTGTCCATTACAAAACTGGCCTCAAATCTTCATCCAGTGTTGATAGCTTGCAATTAGAGTTTTTCCCAGTGCTCTAGAAAGGTAGGTAGTACTGTGTTTACAGAAAGCCAACAAAATCATGTCAAAAGTACAGATTTAAATATGTACAAAGACATCAGAACATTGAAGCTTTGTGGTAAGACTTCTCAAATTTCTTGTACTATTATATTTTCATTTATGAATAAGGCAGAAAATGGATTTACAATTGGGAATGGCTAGATGACCTTACACATAAATTTTATAGATTGTTTGATATTTGACTTCATATCAAGTTACTGTTGGATACCTGCAAATAAGGTTTGGTTGTTTTTTTTTTTTTTTTTCCCCATAATTAATTTAAGAGGCATGGATGCTGTTTTCTTTTCTGTACGAATTCAGTGCATAATTTTGTTAGACTACACCCTGTTAAGTCTGCTTGACTAGTTAGGCCAGTACTACTTGTCTGTAATAGGACATCCAAAAGCATGTTGTTCCCCTTGGTTTTGGGCAGGCCTCTGGGTATTCCTTGTGGAGGAGGTGTGGGATGGTTGCCAGACACTTAACACTGCATAAAATAACCCCAAACTGAATCATGTTGTAACGAGTTATGGTGACTGTACTTCTGATGAGTTAAATTGTAACTGTTGGAGTGTCTGTGGTGGGAGTAAGTGGTTGATGTTGCATAGGGTGGAGTTTTGGGAAGTGTGTTTCCTTTTCCTGTGTAGGGTTTTCCTTAAGCAAGAAAAGAACATTTATGTCTTTTGCTATATAACTAGCTAGTGCTGTTTACATAGGGTATGTGAGAGCAGGAATTCTCCCTGTTCAGCAAGACAGGGACTGCCAGTTATTTGCTGCTTGAAAACTAGTTTTTGTTCACCATTTAGGAGAGTCCATCAAAACTCAGGAGGAGACAGATGGGGGGACCAAGAGGGTAATGATGTGTTCATCATAGCCTTAACTTAAAACCTTCCTGTATTTTAGGGCAAACTCACATAAGATCTGCTATTTCAAACCAAGGCTTATTTCCTCAGCTGTACTATTTGAAGAAAGTCTGGATTTTACCACGTGGTTTCAACCTGCATAGCTTCAAGGATGAAGCTGGGGCAGGGATTAGAGTTTGAATTGTGATAGTCCTTCAGTGCATTATGGTGAATCTTTGTGGATTCTCTTAAGTCCTCCTGCTTACTCTCTTTGTGCTTTGGCCCAGAAGCTGTTTGCTTGGTTTAAGCTTCCCTTTTCCGGAAAACTGCTCTCTTTCTACAGAGCTGAGTTGAATTACACAGGGCAAACAGATGCCCTGGAAACCCTCATCCTGCTCCATAGTTAAAATGACTGCATTAATACTCTCTACATGTCTGAAAGGGCAATGAGAAGCATGATTTTTGAAGGATGTGTTCAAAATCATGGTGTCTGAAAGCATGTTAAAGGGGCTGTGTGAGGATGACATCAGTTGAATGGCGGTTTATCTCAAGGTGCCTGGTACCTGAGAGTAGAACATCAACAAAACACCCAGGATGCTACATGGGGTCCTGGATCAGGGCAGGGCTTGACTGCAAAAGTAGAGCACCCATTGCCATGCTTAAAAAACTGTATCTGCAAGATCTGGCTGTAGAAATCAGCTCTCAGAAGGAAGGACTGAACTTGGCTGAGGGAGAAGACAAAGGGTGGATCCAAAATGCAAACCAGCGTTTGTGGCCAGAGGATATCCTTGAACTGGATTAACTGGCTCCTCTGTGCTCCGGGAGTGGAAGCAATATCAGAGGTGAAGCCACAACCATGTAAGTGGGAGGTACTACACTTCATGGAGGGTCAATGTAACGTATGTAAGAGGGTTTAGAAGAAACACCACTTCTTCTCTGTAGAGACTGCTCATGTCTGTGGGGCAGCAATTGCTTCAGGTTCTTGTTCCCTTATTTTCTCCAGCTATGGGATATTCACTGCTTATGTTCTGCCTTGGAAAATATAAATATATACTACATTCTAGGATGAATACATCACCTAATTGTATGATACTAGTTAGTTTTAGAGCAGATAAGACTGGCTATACAATTATGCACATCCAGGCACGTCCGCATTAGAATGTCATATCTAACTATAAGTAAACAACTTGTTATTAAAGAGAAGTGAGGTCCCAAGCACAAAGCTCACTACTTCCTACTCACTTGATGAAGCTGAGAAACGGAACGGGGAAGATGGGCTTCGTGGTCTTGTTAGCCTTTAACTTCTTCATCCATAATGTTCTGTTGTAAAGAAAAATTTAAAAAGCAAGTTCCTTAATACTTTTTTGCAGTTGAGTTCAGCAGGGAAAATTTGACCCAAATGATAACCGTATCCTCTGGAATTCTTGATGTGGGATGTTCACGTTTGTTCCACATTGGTCCTTGTGGCGTCTTAATGGACTTTAGATGTGGACCTGTGGAGCATTTATCTGACAGCAAACTGACAATGAGGTCTGTTTGGTCAGTGTTGCTTCCTCCTACTTAGCGGGAGAACTGAGCATGGAACAGCTGACTTTCGAAACTGATATAGTGCTACGACCATTGCTGATAGTAGGCCTCTGGTGTAAATAACATATTTTTTTCACTTGCAGACCTGGATCTGTATGTCTGCTTTAAAAAAAATAAGAAATTGTATGTGGCATGCCATTGCTTCTGGGGACTAGTATGGTGGCTGCTAAAAACACTTGCAAAAGTGAGATAAAAGCACACCATGTAAATAGAAGTATAAAAGTATCACCCTGTTGCACTGCTGTCATGTAGATTTTTTTTTTTTTTTTTAAGTATCACTGTTGTATGGTGAAATATATTACACTCTGTTTTATTTTTGGAAGAAAGTCCCATTCCTGCTGGGTTAATTCAACCACCTAGCGTCCAGACCTCTTGAAAAATTGATTTTGACCAGCAGGAGGAAAGGGAAGATTAAGGACAACTTGAAAGAAAAATGAGATAATTTCCCATTATTTTGAATGCCAGAAAGATACATTCCTAGATACAAAAGGAGCAGCTGAAATGTAATGGGAATGACACACTATCCTGAGCACAGACCATTTGCAGGACAGAGTGTGGTTGCTCTCTCCAATTTACTCCTCCATGTGAGTAGATTCTGTAAGTGCTGAGTGGTTCTGTGTGGAATCAATCCATACACTCCTGAAATGAAAATAAACATTAGTGTATGTGCATCTTTTTTCCTGTATAGCGTGCCATTACAAGTGAGATGTGACACATTGGGATGCTTAATATGACTTATTCACTGGCAGCTGGCCTGCCTTGCCTGGCTTCTGGAAGTGCTAATTGAATACTGTACCACTCTTTATTAAAGTGTTTGTTAAGTCCTCTTGTCTCAACTTTTCCCCAGTCTGCAGCATGCTGATACAGACAAAACACAAAGGGTTTTTTGTAAGCTATTCCAAATTATGCGAGTGAAATGGAGTTGAGAGTGTGTGCAAATAACAGTGCTACGTGGTCTGAAACATGCCCTACAAAACAAGTTGTATTGGGTATGGCCTATTACTCTGTTTTTCTTGACCAAGTCATAGTGGTCACAGGTGTGTTTTCTGGTAACCTATGCCACGTCATTTGAACTAGGAGAATCTTAACTTCCATACGCTTATTGATGCAAATGTGAGTTGGCAAGTAATTGCTGTGTTGACTTGAAAGGCCATTGTGCGTGTTGTCTTCCAAACTATTTTTTATGATGAGCCAAGTAAAGGGTCTACCTCCACGTAAATGTTTGAAGAGAGTTTAAACCTCATGGTACCCTTGTTTTCTGAGTTTGTTTTCTGCTGCACTGGCTTGTAAGTGAAAGAACCCTAAAGGAAGTAGGCACTGACCTCTTGAAGCTAGTATTATAAGGATTACACTTCTAACACGTTTGGACAAAAAATACCACAACTTCTGAATAACTGGCTGTCATGAACCAGGGATGTTCGGAACTTGTCTTTTGGGCTGAGGTCTGCCTGATGGTGTCTAGATTAGCTGGAAAGGATAATACTTGAAAGAGCTTCTGCAAATCAGAAAATAAATGAAAAGGCGTGCCATGAATGATCTTTTTAGAAATTACATTTCTGTCAAAGTTGGCCACTATTTTAGCATGTTTACAGTCTCTTGTATTCTTTTGTAATCCTCAATAAGACCTGCACTAATGCTTTTCTGCTGCCTTTTTACCAAATACTGATGGCAAAACCCACTAACTCTCTTAATAGCTCTTTGAGGTAGCCAGCTTCAATGTGCAATAGCAGTGATTCTGAGATAGTCCCGCTTTTCTCAGCTTGCACCTTCTGGGGCTTGGGGGCCTTTATAGTGATATGAAAGTGTCCACTTCCATGAGTAATGATGTAGTCCCAGCACTTGTGTGCTTGTTGGCCCAAGCTGGAACTTCTTATCAGCATCAGAGAAAGTGTGTGCACCAGTTAGAACTGTTCCTGCACTGCCATGATGTTGCTGAATATGTGGTTTCTGGTGTCGTGGTTTCTGAGGGCAAACATGGCTGCTGGGCTATCTTTCATGGACTCTCAGGGTAGCTGCATCCTACCTTATCTTAGATCAGAAACTCTTCTCTATAGTGTGTTGGATCTGAGGCCCTGCAGTTGCTGAAGCGGCTAGAAGGAAATATAATAATGTGTGCAGTCTTGTGTGTTGTTAGACTATGAATGCAGATGTGGGCTTGAGGAAGATGGTCACTATATCATAAAAGAGTTTTTTGAAACTGCTTAACTCTGGTATGCCAAGAACCCTGGCATGCTCCCCAAAATTGGTAGAACTCATCACAGGTCATCCATGAACATAATGTAATGAATCACCGTGTTGTTTGTAGATGGTCATGGACAAATGGACCCAGGAAAAAATATAAAAAGCATGTGAGGGTCACTGAAATGAAAGTTTTGACCTGATCTCTGTTGTAGTGAAAGGAGCTTTCTGCAGTAGCAGGATAATTAATGTACTGATCATGAAACCTTAATGTTGTGACATTAGCTGGAGCATTGCAAATACAACTGTTCTTACCTTGCAATCTGGGAACAACTAATCATAGTGTCTTGCAAATTTGTATTTGCTCTGCAGTATTAAATACTGAATGTAATGTTTCTTTCCCTTTTGTCTTCTATCTTTTTTAGATATTTTATGGGGAAAGTGAACGTGTCATTGCTGGCTCTTCCATTAATTAATAATGGAGCACAATATTAATATGCAGACTGTATTATTTAACATTGTGTACTGGAATAATTTTAAGTGCAATTTCCAGGCTAATATTTCTAGCTGAATCACTTAAATGCAGTCAGAATCAGGATGCTCCAAGTAAAGAATGTAGATTCAACTTTTACTGTACAATTGGAATTGAAAAAAGCCTTCGCATTTTGTGCAATAATGCTATTATTATTATACAGGCCTGCAAGTATCACCTAGTGAATACTTTCACAAATTCAGGTTACATGTAGGATGTATTAGAGCCAAAATCACTTCCACAGGGCTGTAAAACAGAAGGTCATTTGTTTGGATCTCTGAATGACCAAACTGGGAGGGTGTTTTATAAAGCTAGGTAGGTGCATGTTTTTTGATATTCTTAGCCAGTGAAGTTACAGTTTGATTATTTATTTCCGAATAACTTTCAGTAAAGGACATAACAGAGCTGGTAGAATACTGGAAAACAGGGACATGGAAGTGAGAATTGCCACTAAAGCAGATTTCAGTGTCTCTGTTGTGGCTTCAGTTTTATTTTCCCCCATTTAATCATTACCTGCTGTTTTATGTTTATCTTGCAATGTGTGTAATAAGAGCTTAAGTAGCACTGGTGTAATTTTTTTCCCCGCAGTCCTATGGTTTGCATAAGTAAATTTCACCTTGCTTGTAGGCTGATATCACCATTTCATCAGTAATCAGTTTTGGAAGAGAGTACATGCTAGCGATAGAGAATGTGCTCAGCACCATGAGTTGTTGGAAATCACCTATTCCTGACACATTCTAGTCTTTGCACAGGTAAAACTTTGTTCAAGGATTTGGCTTTTGTTGCAGTGAGAAACAAAGATTTTTTTCAGGTGTGACCTGTGTTGTTTAAAAAAAAAAACCAAAACATTAAACTTTCTGCAATTTTCACTAAAAAGAGAAACTATTTAGTCCTCTGTCACTTTTTAAGATTGGAGTTTACCTGACAATTGAATTAGATGTTTTGGATTCACATTCAAAATTGTGGAGACGGGAGTTCCCTTAGTTGCAGTTATTAAACTAATAGTGTGCCAGCCCTCAAAGCTTCAGTGTTACTTACCTTATTTTTCTAACACTCTCCAAGAAAAAAAGACTCATTTACTTCTTAGCACATACACTGTAATATTTATTAGAAGTATTTTTGGGTGTAGACTTTTTCATCTATAGGTAAAATGAAAAGATAAAAGGAGTAAGGCTCAGAAAAAAATATTGGCTACTACAGGGCAGGAGACATGCTTAGACAAGTAAAGGTGCTGGGTAAAAGTGTAAAAGCTGGGGACTGCGGCATTGCTCTTATTGTGCTCCAGCATCACTTGCGTTGCTGAGAGTGCTGTATACACTGAGCACTTTTCACTGGTGCTGCTCAAAATTTGGGTTGAGGTTTATGTTCTTCCAGTTACAAACCAAACCAACACAACAACAGTTAAAAAAACCCACCACCAAACAAACAAAAAAACCCCATCACATATACTGAGACCGAGGTTTTGGAACAAGTGTCACGTCTTCCTTAGCAGTCTGAAAAGGCAGGTTTTGCACTAGTAATGGTGGCTGCTGGGCCAGGAGCAAATTGCCATTGTGTTGTGTTGACATCTGGCATCTGAGCACTTCAGTCTCATGTGAGGAGGGGAGTTTGGCCATGGAAAGAATGTGCTGGGTTGGCTTAACCCACAAAGCTTGGACTGTGACAGCTGTAAATGGAGGTGAAGAACCAAAGCATGTGACTACCAGATGTCTTTGGGTTATTATTCATTGGGTAACACTGGCATGCATTTAACGTGGAAGAATTCCTTCTTGGTTACTTCAGTCTTTTGTGAGGGGATAATGTTGATTGTAAAAATAATTTATCCTTTTAGGCAAGATATTTGAATAAATTCTGCCCTTAGCTGTATCCATAAATTTGTCTAGTGGAGTCTTGGTCTGTGCTTACAATTATTTTTAATTTGGCATAACTTCTGGCAGTTTCCAAAACAAAACAGGATGTGAAATATCCATGGACAATGTCAGCATTCTTTAGTTACATACCTATATTTGTACCTTGCTTCATAGGATTGAAATGCATGTCCTAATGTTTTCCGTGAAGTTCATATTTTGCTGCCTAATCTTCCTTTAATCAATAAAAGATCTGATCTTGCAGTATTAATGCTAAAGCGTATTGATTGTTGCATCTGTAAGGCTTTCTGTCCTTGTGCCCAGGTTAGCTTTAAAAACTCGGTTGCGCTCATCCTGCCGGCTTTCTCCTGCTGGGCATCCTGCCTGTGGCTCGAGGGACGGGGACTTCTCCTTCCACCCCTGTGGCAGGAGGATCCATAGGCAGGGATATCTACTGCAGTTAAACTCAGTGACTATTTGCAAAGGCTTTTTTCCAGTTTAACTTAAGTTTATGTATGAAGGAATTTACTAATAGAGCTCTTCATGAAGAAGCCACTTGTCTTCTGTAATACTGTTCCATATGGCAGAGCATATCTGCTGTAATAATGTGGGTTTGTTTATATTTTGTGTATCCAATTCAAATATTTTGACTTTAGCCTTAAGCATTGTCATGTTTGATAAGTTGGAAGAAAAACCTGTCTGAACATTTCAACAAAAAGTTGATGCTAATTCAGTAACAAGAAAATTACAGTTTTAGAATATCCCTCTTAAAGTATTTAGAAGAATAGGAGGCTGCAGGTAGGGTTTACTCCTGTCAGTTCTTTTGGGTGCTGTTTAATTTATTTATTTTTTCTCTAGCTAAAAGGTCAGGGGGATATGTCGTATTCTCTGTTCTCTCTTTCTGTTAGTCCTTTGGAGAGACAGATTTGATTACACGTTTTATTAAAATAGTACCAAAAATTGTA
Source organism: Nesoenas mayeri (assembly GCF_963082525.1). Lineage (NCBI taxonomy): Eukaryota > Metazoa > Chordata > Aves > Columbiformes > Columbidae > Nesoenas > Nesoenas mayeri. The sequence continues at coordinate 83,738,238 of NC_137544.1, read as the reverse complement.
AGTTGATATGGAAACTTACATTAGATCAGAGTTAATGATCTAAAAAGGCACCTTGTAATTGCATTAAATGGAAAAAAATCTGAAAGCATATGTGTCACCTGGTCCTTATGCAAATGTTGACAGAAGTTTCATCCCTTGGGTCACACAGATCTGTTATTTTACTGCCTCTAGGAAATAAATGTTTGTTACTTTGTCAGAGTCTGTAATAGCAGACTAAGCAAACCTGAGAATTTTACTCTGCTACTCCACTGAGTTTTGGCCAGGTTTGAACAATCGTATGGAATTTTAGGAAATTACCAGAGATTCTGATCTTGAACTGTTTGGAAAGTTACCTGATTTATCTTAACCTAAGATAAATCACAATAAACACCTTCTTAATCAAAAACCCTTGCTAAAGAAGGGCTGGAGGAAGGCCAAGTCCTGTGCTGTGTTGGGGAAGAGTCCCAAGGCTTTCTTGCTTTGTTTCGAGAGGTTCTGGTCCTTGTGCTGTTGTCTTGCCTGCGTGTCTCCTTGGAGAAGAAGGCGTCAGCTAGGGCAGAGCCGTGTGTTCTCCAGATCTCTGGGTAGTAGGTGTTGGGGAAAAAAATTGTCTTCTCCTAAAGAGCTTCATTCAGAAAGTACTTTATACTTCTGTGTACTTTGGGAGAATTAGGAAGTCAAATTTTGAAGTGATTTGTGTCTTCATTTTCAACTATGTAAAAGATGGAAGTGATAAGACTGTGACAGAGTACTGTTTTGTTAGTCTCCTAGTAGCTTAGAAAGAGGATGGAAATTGAGACCTATGTATTTTTATTTAGGCTTGCCAGCAGACTCCATTTTCTAAGATGTCATTATCCTTATCTCCAGATTGCATGGCTCTAGTGCCTGTAATTTTCCAAGCAACAGAAGCAGTGCAACAAAATTGGGGTGTGGTTTGTGTTGTTGTTTAGTTGATTTTTGTTTCTTGTGTTTTGGTGTTTTTACAATTTCTTCATTTAATAAAGTATTACAACAGTGACAGCAGCTAATCAGCATCACTTTTTTTGCCTTGTTAGAGCTGTAGATGGCACCTAAGGCATTCATGGTGATTGTAGGCTTAGGAAAACAGTGTTGCACTAGTTCATGTAAAAAGGTACGATTCTTCACAACCCCAGAAGAAATAATTTCTTTCATTAAAAACATGAATTTAGGTTTTCTATTTAAAAATGTGGCTTGGGTACATCCCCTCCGCAGCTTTCTAGAAATAGCTTTTTGGCCATCATTGGTGAATGACTGATTTGATTCCACAAAAGTTGGCATCTTTTCCCTGGTTCTCTGTAGCTCTTATCAGCCCTTTGGAGAGCTGTCAGCTTGAGATCTAGGCAGCTCAGGTCATTGCTATGAAATAATTTCAGGTATTTTATTTGATTTTGACTTTTCCTGGCAAGAGATGGTTTTATATCTGCATGGGCAAGATATAGAAATGTGCAATGTGCGTGCCAGAAGAAAAGCAGCTTATTGCACCGTACTTTACAGATAAGCTCTGCTGATGTACAGTCCTGTCAAAAGCACAATGTCATCTGAAAAAAGTGCATCTCTCTCTTTGTTAATGACATGTTACTTGTAACAATAGCAGTTGAATGAGTTTTACTTGAAAGTTTGTTTTGTATTCTTTATTATAAAGAGTATTGTGCTGTATTTGCCAGACTGGCTTCTTCAGAAGTGGCTTTACATCAAAAAGTTTTCTTTGTGATGGGAAATACCAAAATGCGTTTTTTTAATGTTGTATTTCTAAAAGGCATTTTCATCACGTGTCAGCTAATTGAATTACTTGCTACTTGTTGAGGGACAGGATTTACTTAATTAAATATTTGGGTTGACCGATTTTCAAAGTTTAATGTTGCTGAGAATTATGTGTACTTAATAGTATTTGTTGATCAGTAGTTGTTGAGGGACTGGTCTGGTACAAGCACGATGTTTTCTCTCTTTTAGCTGCTTCGTGTGTATTTACAGTTTTTCCAGTGTACAGTGTGCTTTGTGTTCTGCTCCTGTGCTCACTTGGTAATGACAAAGGACTAAGTAACGCAGCCATTGGCCACCATCTCAGTATGTGAGGCCTTTGTATTATATCATCTTCCCATATTGGGCTCTCTTGTCATAGGTCATTAACTTTTTAATTCTGAATTCTGCAAATATGGTTACCAGAGGAATCAGTCATCTCTTAGCCTCTCGTTTGAGATCAGCAGCCATCCTTTCTAACAGTGAAGTGGTATGAGCATCTGTCCACAGTGCAAGAAACAAGCGTGTGTTTGGATATGCAATAAAATAATTTCCTGGACTACAAGGTTGAAACTTTTCCTAGTGTAACCTTGAACATTACCAGCATGTTGTGGTTTGGGTTTTTTTTGTTTGTTTTAAGATTTAAACACAGGCTTTCATGTTTAAGATAATTTAAAACCTATTGGACTTTATTTGTTAATCTTTGAGATATAATAGATTCTTTTATGGCTTCAGTATTTCCTTGTCTCTTCATAGGACCCCAGCTGAATGCACAACTAGAAGGTTGGCTTTCTCAAGTACAGTCCACAAAGAGACCTGCTAGAGCCATTATTGCACCGTAAGTTTAAAATCTGGTTTTAGTATATACGATACCTGATTATTTAAATGCTTCTGTATTTTGAGTGATTTTGAGGACTGGCAAAAGCTGATTTTTAGCTGAAAGGAATGTCATGTGGTTTCTAAATATGTGTTTTGGCTATGGCATAGAATGGAAGAAGTCTGTGCACATTTTGGTGTATGATTATTCTTTTGCTGATAGACTGAAGACATGACATTCACTTGTGATCCAGTAAGACAGATAAGAGGTGTATTAGTGGAGTCATTGTCTAAAGATGGCAGCTCTGTCAGTGCACTTCTAGTATACAATAGCTACACATAATTAAACAAACAAACAAAACAAACCCAAAACAACAACAACAGCCTCTCCCCTTTCCCCCCGCCCCCAAAAAAAATCCAACACAAAACAAATAAAGCACCAACATGGCCCCGAAATAAAAACTTTGCAAAGCTTAAAGCAAAAGTGATGAAATACTGTTCAGCCATTCAAAATGGTTTACTTCTCCTATTTTAGTTTGGTTCTGTTGGGATTTTTTTTTTGTCCACAGGGGAAATGAGAATCATCTAAGCTAGTTAGTAAGAATTCAATTTACCGAAGATTGTTGCAACATATAATAAGAAAAGTATGTTGGTCATTCCAATTTATTGTGAGTTGGAAGGAAACACTAGAAAAACACCTCAAAAATGATGTTTTTCCTGTGCTAACATAGCATTGATATAATGTTTGAAGTATTCCATAATAGTATTGAATGTGCAGAAGGAATTGTCCCAAATCTGTCTTAGTCTTTCTCATAGGAATGTCTGGAAAGAGGCCTTCAGCTGTGGAGTAGGTAACCTGGGTTGTTCTTCCAGAACTGCTGGAATTCTTCCCATGGTCTCACCAATTTTTTTCATTAGCCATACCTTTGTTTTCCCACCTGTAAAGTGGGATATGGCTAATAATATTTTTGTAAAAGACTGAACCTGTAGCACCTTTCAGAAGGCTCCCTTGACATTGTCTTATAACACACCTTGCTTGCTCATTAAGTGTCAGTTTCCTGTTCATCCCCTTAGCATGGATGTTAATATCTTTCAGAGCTCTTCAGGATAAGTGACACTGAAATAAAGCCCCAGGGTAATTTTCAGGATAACTTGCTCCCAATGTCATTCTGTGGATGTATATACTTGCACGTTTGCATACATACATATAAATAAATGTAAAATCCTCCAATGCTGTCAATGGGGAGCTCATATCCTCAAATATCCTGTATGTCCCAGGGCTTGGAACACATATCATTCTCAGTGTCACTAAATTAAAAACACCATCCAGAAAGCTGTAGTCGTGTTGTTGCACATACTTGACTCAAAATCAATAACTGTTGCCCAAGGGTCATGGGCGCTCTTGATGAGCTCCAGAGGCGATGTGACCCAAGCACTGTGGAACGTGGGCATGGCCCTTCTGCTGTGGCCATGCTGGGGGGTGGCTGTGGGCTGTGCTTGCTCCACTGCTTGGCCTGAGACCCTGGGGTATGAATGTTCTCTGGCATTAATGTTTTGAGCACTGTAGACTGAGTCTTCTGCTGTTTTTAACAGTCTTGAAGGGAATGGGTCTTAAGATTTGGATGTGATCTTTGAAAAAAGTAGTCAGAATAATTCTGGATGGTTCTGGGGCACACAGGGGTCAAGAAAGGCTCCAGGTCAGAGTGATAGGAAATGATAAAGCACCTGTAGCATTCTCTGCAGCAAAAGCTACCCTGCTTTCCTTGTGCCTGTCCATTCTGCTGCTGAGGTATCCTTCTTCGGTGACAGAGCATTTTTACTCTCTCTTTATCTGCTGTCACATGTAGTTCCTCTTGCAGGACCCCTTTGCTGTTGTCGTATTCGGTTACTGGAGTGTGGTTAGAAGGGCTTTCCGCAGCAGCTCTTTTGGCTGCACTCTTGGCATTCTCAGGAGTTTCTGATAATATGCAGTAGTGTAGTCTGCCTACTAGTATTTTTTACAGTAATGAAAGTTGCTTTGCTCTGTATGCATAATTCCTAACTTTCAAGTAAATGTTCACTGATAGTTCTTTAACAAACACATCCCTCGTACATCAGTAGAGGAACAGTGCTCTCCAGACATTTTGGGAGTTGATTTTGGACCATTCTTACTATTTCCAGTGCATTGGAGAGAAATAATATTGAAGATATTAACATTTAATAGCAATATCAACATAATTAAGAAATTAAACAATATTTAACATGTTAACATTTTGTACACCTTGATTTGCAGCCATGCAGGATATACTTATTGTGGTTCTTGTGCAGCCCATGCTTACAAACAAGTGGATCCTAATATTACGTGAGTATTAAAGTTTTTCTTTACCAAGTATAACGCAATGCTATTGCAATTTTCTGAAAAGCTGAATGTGCTTTTTACATTCTTACACCTCAAAGTACACAAATTTCAACTTTTTGCTCTTTTTAGTTTTCTGTGCATAACTTCTCTTTTAACATCTGTTCAAATTGTTTGGATGTTAGAAAAGAAAAAATAAGTAGCATTTTTGAAAATGAAAATATGAAGCAATATTTAAAAAACATTGAGAATTATCGGTAACTAACTTTTTAGAAGGGAGGGGTTGAAGGTATTCTTTTTTCAGGTAAAACATTTAATTTATTTTATTGCTTGATGTTCTACTGCTTTTATAAAAGCCCAAGCGGGGATTTATTTTTTTTTTTAACTGGTGTCAGGGTGTTTTTCTTTTTGTTTTGTTTTGTTTTTGTTGGGAGGTTTGTTTTAAGTATATTAAAGTATTTGATCATGATTCTGCATTGGTTTTTCAGTGCAGGATTATGGGCTGAGTGCTACCAGGATTCTCTTCTGCTGTGGAGAAAGTGACCAGTGTCTGTATATAATATTTGAAGTCAGTGGAAGTTACTTGCTGTAATAATTTTAAGTGGACTTGTGTTTCTAATAGCACAACAGTGAAAAAAAGAAAAATTATTAAAAAAAATGCACGACATGGTACTGTAGCCTGTGCCTGCCTCTGAAAATATGAATCCCGTAATTCAGTGTTGAGGAATATAGTTCTTATGTGCTCTGCTGACTGCAACTTTTTTTTAAATGAGAAAAATTTAAAACATCTCCAGTATTTACTCCAAGTGTGTATTTTGCGATGTTAATATAAAAATTGGCTATGTCTATTAGTTGGTTATGAGATTACATGTAATGGTCTCCAAAGACCATGGTTTTGATTCTTTCTAAACTATTGTAAACAAAGTGAAGATAGGTAGTTTTTCTAAAATTTCTAGAACAAGTTGCATTCCCCAGGATCAGTGGCATGGAGTTGATTGAACTTTCAGGATCATTTGCTGTTTTACCACAGGGCATGTTTAGAATTGACCGGTAATTCATCTTTCAGCTGAAGTAGTGCACATTTGGATATTTTGTTTTTATGACCTCTATAAAAAAATTTAGTGTTTTAGTACAGGTTGCTATAGCACTCCATGTGTAAGAAAAAGAATTATTTACATATGTCCCACCCCTTTAGTTCAGTGCCAGAAACAAGATAATATGATTGTGAATCCAAAAAGCTGAATTTCCTGTAGGTTTGTTTTTCTTCTTTTCTTTAAGTCCTGTGGCAGGAGACCCTTATCATCTAATCAAGAGCCAGGAACTGAGAGGACTTGAAGAAATAACATCATGATGATGTATGAAAACTTGCAGTATCAGCTAAAGCTACACATGTGCAGGTCCAGGTCCCTGTTGTTGATGGAACAGCTGGATAAAAACAGCATTTGAGAATGACTTAAGACTAAATTTGGTGAAATGTGAAGTAAGGCTAATTAAGTAATTAAGTGAAAAGCTCTGCATAGATGATAAATCCATAATCCTAATTTGAGGGCACATACCTGTAGTTGTTGAAGGTGGTGTGTAACTGAAGGTTGTGTTGGTCCAAGGAGAGAATCCAAAAATCTGTTCTAAGGAGCTGTCACATGTCATTCGGCCTCCAAATGAGTCCAGACAGATTTCTAGCTATTGGGTGCCCTCTGGTATTAACCTGCTTATGAGGTTTAAGGCTCCGGAGAGTGTTAGTGAACTGATCTCATGATCGTTTGGGAGATACCGAGCAAGGCCAGGCCACGGACTGATCTGTGCTTGTATGCATAGCAGAGCAAAACACTGTTGGTAACCACCAGAAAGTATCACTTTGTACATTTTTATTAAACTTGTTATGCTAAACCGAGTCTCTGTACAATTGCAGTTGTCTAAATTGTGGGCTTTTGTGTTAACTGTTGTAGCCGAAAAGTTTTCATTCTTGGGCCCTCCCATCACGTGCCCCTTTCCCGATGTGCACTTTCCAGTGTGGACATTTATAGAACACCTCTGTATGATCTCCGAATTGACCAAAAGAGTAAGTGCATGATAAAGCTCACATCTTGAAGACTGCTGAGGCTTTAGTATGAACTGTGCTACTGCCGTGCTGAGGGCGCTCTCGGTGTTGTTGGGTACTTCATCGCTTTTAAGCGGCATACAGATATAAAATTGGTTTTACTCCAATGAAAGTGAACTTCTGAAAGTTCCTGCCGGTTGCAGGCATTTGTTATATTATAACCATAACATCTTGCTTCTGGAAGTAAAGAATTCTCAGTCTTCGTGTATCTTTTCCATAATGAGTGTGTGCCTCTTGACAAGCGATCTTTAAAAGAGATCTCAAAATTTTAAAGTGTTGCATTTGAATAATAGCCCACTACATACCTGCTCCATTATTCTGTGAAGTATTCTGTCTAAAAAAAAAAAAGACAGTGCTTTTGTTGATTTGTGTTTATTTATAATAGAGGAAAAAAAAAGCTGCTTTTGTTTGGATGCATTATTGCATGTGACTTTTTTAACTGGCAGAGTACCTACAGAACTGTTAGTCCATGAAATACCAGTCTTTCAGACTAAGCTTAAAGGTGCAGTGAAGATAAATTTGATATTTTGACTTTTGTGTGTTTTGAGGTATATCTACTTAATACAATATCTTTTTCAGAAGGGCTAGTTAGTGCAGATGTGTTGCTATTTCGTTATGACTGTGATTAAGCAAGGTAGTCCAGGCTTTTTACATAGTGCCTGTGGAAATTTCCTTAGGTAACAAATGCTTCAGTTTCTGTAGAACTCCTTCATGGAGTGGAGAAGGAGTGCATCCCTACATCAAATTCTTCATCCAGTGGAGAGTTTTGAAAATGTAGAGGTGGTTCTGCAGACCACCAAGGACACTTGAGGGTAGAAAACTTAACTTATAAATGTGGATTACTTAGTCAGTTTTTACTGTCTCCAGATGTCATTATTTAGTTAATAATAAATGGTATTAAATAGCAACACATCCAGCAATGGCTCAGCTGATCAGCATTTTTTTTTGTTTTAAACACATGACAGTGTAGTTTGTGAAAATAAGAATTCAGTGACTGGGAAAATGCATGCATGTTTTCAAAAATGTTTATTTGTGTTACTTAAATTTTGCGTCATAACCAAAAATTTTTCTCAAGATACTAATGAAGTTAGTGATTTAACACACTTATTTTGTAAACTGGATCAATTATGTTTGTATCTTAATGACTTGAATGTAATTTTAATCCTGATTTTATTTTAAAATGGATGGTTTATGATGACAGCTTGGAGGCAAGTAGTTTGTTATAGTGGGCTTATGCTGATAAAGATGCACTGTAGCTTGCTTTACAGTGTTGGGGTTTTTTTTTAAGTAGTAAAAACTGATCTTCAATTCATTTCAGTTTATGGAGAATTGTGGAAGACTGGAATGTTTGAGCGTATGTCCCTACAGACAGATGAAGATGAACACAGTATTGAAATGCATTTGCCTTATACTGCTAAAGCCATGGAAAGGTACTAGAGCTAATTACTTATTCTGTGAGAATGAGCATTGTGTGCATTCAATGTTTGAACTACGTGTGAAGTGCAGTAGGAAGCAATAATACCCTTTATGGTATATGATACTCTATATGGTGTATCATACACACATTCCCCCACCCCCCTAATAAAAATTTTGGGGAGGAAACAATCAGAGACTGGGATTAGTTACTGTAGTAGAAGCTGTGAGTGGAGCAAACACCTGAGTGGTGAAATTGGAACTGTCCCTTAATAAACAAGTTTATATGGACTTAATAGAGTTAATATTAGACATGCTTTGATGAATCTTTCTCAAGAGCTGATTTTTTAAAATTATCTTTTGTTTTCTTAAGGCATTGGCTGAAAGAAATTCAAATGCTAATAGGTGTTTTCTGGGGGATTTTAAGGTTGGTTGGAACCTTAATGCTAGCTTGGAAATCAGGGTTCCATTTACACCTGCTATTTCAGATGACTACTTTGAATAAGGTGATAATTTTTGTCAAATTCTAGTGGGTTTTGCCCCCCATCTCTTTATTTAACTTTTCTTCCATAGCATTTGTAATTTTCCCTGGAGTATCAGTATGCATCTGGGTACTATTTTGAGCAGATCTATTCAGGGAGAATTTAATTCTTCCTTTATTGCTGGTTTCATTGTATTTTCTTTTTGTTTGCCTGGTGTTTTCACTTTGCAGCAAAGATTAATACTGTTGGGGGGGGGGGATTTGTTTTCTGAAATTTAAGTCATTTCAGGTTCTAAACCAACTTCCTACTACGACCTTACCAAATTAACTGTATCTTCAATTCAATAGTGCACTTTCAAAACATTCTGCAATTTCAGTTAGCAAGGCCTGAAAAAACTTGAGATGTTACTTGAATTACAACATTTTTTCTTTTGCTTATAAGCCATAAGGATGAGTTTACTATTATTCCTGTGTTGGTCGGAGCACTGAGTGAGTCAAAAGAGCAGGAATTTGGAAAACTCTTCAGTAAATACCTAGCTGATCCTAGTAACCTCTTTGTGGTTTCTTCTGACTTTTGCCATTGGGGTAAGTTTCACATCTCTTCATCATAGAATATTTGGTAGTGATTTTGAAAGACTGTATTTTATTAAACATTGAACATTTTAACTTCTGGTAAATGCATCTTTGAAACTTAAATGACTCTGTAAAACTGAAAAAGGATTTTTCTTTTTTAATTTCAAACAATATATGAAGAATATTCATGTGGTAATATGTTTTCAGTGTAGTGGAGGCAATAAATGGTGAAGGTGTATGGGTCTATATGCATCTCTTTACTGTTGCAATGAAATAAGTGTCTGAAGTTTCTTGCTCTTTTTACTCTCCCTTTAAGCACCTCAAAACAACTTGCAAAACTAATTAGCTAAAAATCCACTGGACATGGCACCATCCCTCTGATGGAAATAAGTTTTGTATGTTTTGCTGCTGGAGGAGGTAGCAGTTGAAGTATTGATGCCTATTCACCAGAGCTATCCCAGTTCATCATGGTGGCAGAGCTATAAAGATTCCAGAAGCCTTGACTTCTGTCCTGCTTTAACACTTTATTTTTCTTTTAAGTGTTGATAATAGCTGGAAAATGGACTACTTCAGAAAGATATGTTTTGTGTTACGCAACAGACCTTCCCTTTTTTCATCGTCATCTTTAGTCAATTTACATAATTAAGTGCATATTTTACTCATCTCTGAACTGTGGAATAGGTGGAGATATACAAGAGTGACCTGGGTTCAGTTGTGGCTAATGAACCATCTACAACTGTTCATTGAATTATCATTAACTTTTTCTTTTAACCTTCATTTACTGTGGGTATTGTTGTGCAAGCAGAAGTAGCCTGACTCCAGGGTTGACTTTGTCAAGTGGTATAGTGAAATGAAATGTTGCTTTAGTTTTTAATTTATAGAATCAGATTCCAAGGCAATAACAGGCAATTAATACATGATACTGTAGTGTCAGTTCTACGTAGTACGTTTTTCTTTAAGAATGTAGCTGCCCATCATGTATTTTTTTACTTTGCTTCTGGGCTACTACTTTCATGATTGCCCTAGAATTTCCTTAGTGGAGATTAAAAGTATAAACTAAATGGAGATTACTAATTTACAAATATAATAGTTTCAATTATGTAGTAAGTACTAGGGAGTGTTTTAGCTACGATTTTTCCCTTTTTTATTTTATACATGATTTTTGTTTCAAGGTCAGAGGTTCCGTTACAGTTACTATGATGAATCCCAAGGAGAAATTTATAGATCCATTGAGCACCTAGATAAAATGGTAAGTTTTCAGATTTGGTGGAACTAACTAACAAATTTCTCCTGTACATTTCATTTCTTTGAACACTTTAGAAATTTCTCTAACAAAATATTATAGATTAGCTATTTTGTTGAATGTATACTTTTCCTTTGTTTACCACAATGAGAACTCAGCTGTTGTTTTTAGCTAGTATCGTCCATTTTACTGGCTGCACATATTATATTGTGGGTGTAATCTAATAAACATAATGTATGAGAATAAATGCATGTTCACCTACCTAAAATGCCCTAGCATAACGTAATTCCTGTCATCACACCCTCTTATGTTTTTGAAAAGCAATAAGAATTATGAATCAAGTATTGTGATAGTTCAGGCTTGATCACCTGCATATCAAACCAGCTTTGTGATCCTGCTAATGGTTTCAGCAATGCCCATTTTGAGGAAGAAAGGCTGCAGGAGATTGTGCTGGTCAGGAAAATGAAAGTCACCCTTTCCTTGGGAGTAGTCTTCCCCCCAGCCCTCACTCTTCTGGGGAGAAGCAGTAGACCACGCTTCATTCTGGGTTTGGCAAACAGCTGAAAGGGATGCTAAATGCATAAAGATCATAATGACAATTATGTTGCACTTTCTTTGTAGTCACAGGAGCCAAGGATTTCTTATTAAATGAAAAAATGTGTTAACATTCAAGACTATACTTAAGGCACAGATTAGCAGTAATTCCTCTGAAAGTGTGTAACCTTAAAATTTGGTTTAGAACTGTTTGGATCATTTATGTAACTTCTGCAAAATCTCTTAGAAGGGAAGTGCTGTTGTTATTCACGGCATGTTAATTTTTTTCCTTGTCTTGAAAGAGTAAATCCTGTCTGCTGGAGGGGTCTCTGGAGTATTTTGCTTTGTGTATCCTTATTAACCTCTTGGTTTCTCCACTGTTCATTCCTGGAATGGAAACAGTAAATAATTTACCTTCGTTCTGTTTATCACATTTTTAATAATTCTTGTTGTCAGTTGAGAGGTTTCTTTAGAAAGAACAAGTGTTTTTCCACAGAGTCCCAGAATTTGCAGCTCTGAGTGTTTTTGCAGGAGAGCAGATTAAGGTGCATTAGCAAACAAGAGATTCTCTTTGTTGATGTCTGTGGTGAAAGCTTGTAGAAAGACTGGACCTTGGCTTTTAATTACTTCTAGTGAATACATTGCTGCACCAACTCTTTCTTGTGGTGGTTATTCAGCCCAAAGCAAATAATATTTTTTAGTAACATTGAAAATTATGTCACTGTTTAATAACTGTGGAAATACTTTTTCAATCCGAAGTTGAACTGGAAAATTAAACATGCTGTGTAGAAGTATACTGTGGTTATTTGTTGCCTGTTTATATCATGCCATATGTGAACACTTGACTCCATATTCAAACTCTGTACAGGGTAGGTTTTCCTTTCATTGAATTTCAGAAATTTTTAGTAATATTGTGGGTGCACTTGAGATGCTATCCACAATGCCACAAAGATCTTCCTGACGTGTTTCTCCAGCTTTTAGAAGTTTATTCAATTTTACATGCCCCACTTGGCTTCTTATTTCATTAGATAAGTATTGAATTTTTTAATGTAATTTGGCCTGCAAAAGAAACTTGTATTGTGGTAACCACTAGGCCTCCACACAGAGAAAACAGCATTGAGATAAAGACAAAACAATACTAAAGCCATCAGAGGTTTTAACCTCTGCTATTACTGGCCCAATAATTTTATTGGACCTAACAAGCAAAGCAGTCGTCTGAGTACTTTGTAAGCAGGAAGATATACTGGGTTGAGATGAAATTACCTTTCCTTAGAAATGCCCTTGTGGGATGACAATGGTCTCTTCTTTATTTAGACTGGACCTTAAGTACAGATGCGTGATGGTTTTCCTGGCTAGTTCACAAACAACGCTAAATGCTTTGGGCATTGAAGATTTACTAACCTGGTAACCACTCTGACAAATGTTATTTGCTGTGATTTAAAGTTAGAGCTCTCAGACTCCAGGATAAAAAAAAAATAGACAGCAGTAAATATTGCTGGGCAGACGTAGTTTTCTCCATGGTAACTCTTAATGTGGCCCCTCTGTTACCCTAGGGTACCCAGTGCACCTTGTGAAGTGATGGTGAAAGGAGTAAACAGCCCCACAGTTAATAGAGGTACTTTAGGGAAGCATCCTCAGATGAAAAGTTATAATTGAGCAGCTGATGCGCAATAATTTGTTTGTATATCATAACCTGATACCTACTATCCTTTTAAATAAAAGCGGGGGAATATTCTGTAAGATGTCATTGAAGAGTAATTAATTTTTATTATGGCTAGCCAGAAAATGCAAACTGCTCACTTCAGTCTTCACTGCCAGATTGCTCGTTTTACATCTATTTGTAAAACCTTACACCTCACTTGAGTCAACAGGAGCATTCTGTTACCCCAAATGCTGAAGGGGAGGTTAACGCAGGCGCAGCAGCAGCCAGCAGTTGTGGTGCCGGAGCCGGGCACAGCACGGGTGGCTTCTCAGATGGCTCCAGTGAACGGCTGAGTTCTGATGACTTCTGCGGTGCCACCACAGCGTGCCAGCACCTTCTGCAGTGCTCTGGCCTGGGGAGGCTGCTTAGCTTGGGCGTCATGCTACACCACAGCTCTCTGCACTCTCTGCAGTGCCCAGACAGTAATTTTCCTGTTGGCTATTTGTCTTCTAGTCTGAGTGAGCTCACACGTGCAAAGATAGGTGGACTAGCTAGTGCTAAGACCAAGTTTTTTTCTATTTCCATAAGTGTGCCACTAGTTTATGTTTGTTTTTAAGTGTGAAGAAGCAACTAAGTAACTGATGGCAAACTTAAACTTGACCAGCCAAAGGATTATTGTAGTATACAATAAGCCTGTGGGTATGGCTTTTTATTTTTTTTTAATTGTAAGCTTGTAGATACCCGGTCCTATTGGGCGTGATATTTAAGAATGTAACTGCTTTTAATCATATTAATTGCACTGTACTAGTGTATTGTAGGTGCCGTTTATGGTGTCCAGTTGACTGAGATATGCAGTTTCTGTGTGGTGCCATGATAACCATGTGATAAACTGCAAAACTGTGTGATGGTTTGCATTTTTATCATGTAGGTTTTGACGTGAGTTCTAACACTGTTCTAAACCATGCCCTGCTGAGTCATTTTGAATACTGAAAATGATAAGCTTCATGCTTCTGCTTTTTAGAACAATAAAACACAACCTGACAAAAATGTTTCCTTTGTTCCTCAACAATATTTTAGACTTTTAGTCTTTGCGCCTCTGCCACAACAATTTTTAAATCCAAAACATTGAAAAGCTCAGTACAGCTGAATGCTTATAGGATATGTGTTAATACCCATTTTCTATGGGTTTTCTCCAATCTGTGATGTATGGAGCTCTGTTAGTGTTTGCTGGGATGAACTGCATAGCTCTAAATGTTTTGCAGTGCTGAACTGTGCATTGAAATGAGCTTACTAGGCATTCTCATAAATCCATGTCCATTCATTTGAGGCAAATGCTCAAATGCCTCTGCCCAGTATGTTCTATTGACTTACAGCTATAAAATGAGTCTCTCAACTGAGCAGCGATTTTCGGTTTTTAAAGAGTCATGAAAGGGTTTAGTAATGGATAAAATATATCCTTGTGAGCTGTTCAGATCTGAGTAAGTGCCTTATGCACATTCAGTTTCACTTGAGTATATGGCTAAGTTTGGGTCTTCTTTCTTTAGCTGTGTATTGACACATAAAATTTACAAGTAAATGGATGGTTCAAAGGCATGCTGCTTAAACTTTAGAAATGGAATTGATATCTGTGTAATCACTGCTAGCTAGAGAGTAGCTACATTTATATTTTTGGCACTCATTTGGGTTCTGTGGATCTGGAGTGAGTAACAGCTGTAATTACTGGCCAGGGGTCCAAACATGCTCTCCAGAGCCCTGGAAGAGCTGAACTCTTGCCAGTAATTGCTCAGCGTAGTTTGGTTTTATTTCTCCATAAAATTTATCTCTTTATGAATTCATCTTATGTCAGTTTTTAATGAAAAGTACACAAAGGTGGTGATTATGGTTGCTGTTTTCTAATCCTCCCTGACTCCTGGGAATCTCCAGCTCCTCAGTTCTAAGCTGTGATCCAGTCGGAGTAATTAGCCTATCTGCCAGATCAGCCAACGCCCTTGTGGAGCATTCAAGAGGTTTCACTCTTGAGGTGGAAACTTCAGACAAACTGACTGCTTCCTGCATCGTGATTTCTCATTTTGTCACCCACACTTTCCCAAAAGCAGGGGAAGAGGGTTGGGACAATCGCAGAAACCTTAGGAGAAATTCTCCCCCTTTCTGATATCAACCTCCCATTGTTCCCATACAAAGTGTATTTTTTTTCCGATCTCTAAGGAAAACGTTTGTGTTTCATCAGCTACATGTAAGAAGCATAGCTATGTGTCTTACTGAATTAGTGAGTGTCTGGAGCTCATGTACCTGGTGAAGGGAATTAATCCTTTTCAGAGAAAGGAAAAACACAAGAGGATGGAGTCTAACGCAGGCAAAATAGGAAAAACATGATAAAACAATAATTGATTTAGACTTGCTTTAAACTACTTACATGGTTTTTGATCTGCTCTGTGGGATGGGCTAAGACTAGGCTGTATATGGAGTTGTAGGATTATTTTTGCTTTTAAAAATGCAAAAGTTTGTATATGTGAAAGGTTTTGTTTTCCATACATGTGCTGGTTTTTGTAGTGTGACTCCATGGGATGATGGGTCTCACTGTGGGTGGATAAAAGGATGAATATATGTGACTGTCTTATGTAAAGTGAAAGCATCATCTCCTGGCTCTTATGTTTCTGTCACGCACCAACTTTCTACTGCTGTAGAGATGTTCTGGATCTGCTGTTTATGCTTTGAGCAGATGGTCCCTCTGAGCCCACATCAGCTGCCTTGCATGCCTGATGTGTCTAGGATACGTCACACCTGCTGCGTGCTTGAATTCCATGTATGTGTGCTGGTGATTTGTCTGGGATTTTTGGACATCCAGAAGTCCCAGACAAGTACTCAGCTCGGAGCTCAGTTACCAGGGAGAGGAGATGGAGGCAAAACTTCTTCCTGCTTTGCCCTTTTAGTACATGCTGTACAAAATCCTACGGAAGTAGGGCACCTCTGGAGGTGGGATCAGCTAGTCTGCAGGAGGAGCTTTTTTAACATGAGCTTCACTGGTATCTGCAAAGATAGCTTCACAGATCTGTGCGTCATTGACAGCTTTGGAGAGCTTCTGCACTTTTAGTTTGGCAAGGGATGGCAGCAAGATGATTACAAGCTAGAGCTCACATGCTGAGGTTCCCTTGATACAGAGTAGAGTTTTTTTTTCTCCTGAAGTGTTCTGTGTTCTTAGAAATAGGTGATATATTAAAAATAATCAGTGCTATTGATTCTTTTTCAGGGTATGAGCATTATAGAGCAGCTAGATCCTGTATCTTTTAGCAATTACTTGAAGAAATACCATAACACAATATGTGGAAGACATCCTATTGGTGTGTTATTAAACGTAAGTAACTCTTGGTTTGTTGAAAAATGTGACTTTTAGCAAAATGCTTATATTTGTTTTAAACACACTATTGCTGGACTGTTCCTCAGTTCTGAAATGGCAAGTCTTGAATTAATTTATTTTTCCAAGTGTTCTCAATTTGGTCTCCGCTTTCCATGTCTTACATATAAAGAAATGTAAGCTCTTTCAAGGGCTGAGGGTTTTGAGTTCCCTAAGGGAAGTGTACCATGTTGCTTTTGAATTTCAGTAAAATACAATCATTCACTTTCTCCTGGTCCTAAATAAAAGTTCAAATAAATCCATCTCCCTGAAGAAGTACATACTTACTCTTTTGAATCAAAACTTAAAAACATGTATGTATTTTTTCTGTATTGCTGTTAGCTAGCTATTGTGAGTGCCTTGTGATGTCTAGCAGCATTTTTGAGTTTTGCAAATACGATGAGAGATTGCTTCTGTAGTTATTAGTGTAGTGCACCATTAACTCATGAATTAATGGCAATTAGAATTCAGATTAACTGGTGTTTTCTAGTTACGGTATCCTGCTTTGATGATGCAGTGCAGACATAAACCTGGCTTAACTTAGTTGTCTGAATTGAGTCACAGCTGCTTTACAACACTGCTGCATGTTTGTCAAATTGCTTGAGTGAATCTCACTGTCTTTTTACTGTAATTCAAATCTGAAACAGAAGCACATTAACCTTTTTAAAAAAGAAAACTTAATTCACTAGAAATGTAGTCTATATGGAGAACGTGCAGAGGAACCTTTTAAAGTGGTGTCCATAAAAATTAGTATGAGCAATACCAATATTGGGGATACATGTAGCAAAATTCAGTACTGGATGATCTTTTGAGGTCCCTTCCAATCCCTAACATTCTGTGATTCTGTGACAACTCTGCAAAACTATCCAACTCAGCCTAAGATAGTGATGAGCTTTGCTGTGAATCTGAACCGAATCCTGTTCATTCACTTTTGCCAGTTGTCACACTTAATAAATTATCTAGATAAATTATTTTTCCTTAATGAGAGAGAAATATGATCTAGAAAGTGTTAATAGTGTTGGGTTCTTTCTGCTACATCTTTGTTTCCGCATAAATTCCCCATGCAGCTGAAAGCATTGTTTCTGAAGGATCTATTTTGAAAGCTTGCTTAGAGTTGCTTTATAGAACAAAATGCAGTTGGGAGAGAGGCAGTGAATGAAACAGCACAGAAATGGTTGAGGTCCACAAATTGCTCCAAGGTGCGTATATTAGTATGAAAGATGATGCAAGGACCCCTGTGGGGAGAGGAGAGGACTGAGATCTAGCAAATGTCATCATTTCACTGATACCTTTTTAAACAGCTTTTTTTTTTCTCCCCCCCTCTCTTCAGGCTATCAACGAGCTCCAGAAGAATGGAATGAACATGAGCTTTTCATTTTTGAATTATGCTCAGTCCAGCCAGTGTCGAAACTGGCAAGACAGCTCCGTGAGTTACGCAGCTGGAGCGCTTATGGTGCACTGAACCGCAGAATGCTCAGGGATGGCACCTGCACACACTCTGTACACGGGGTCCCAGCCCAGCCCTTACAAAGATATAGCCCCTGGTCTTTGGGTATCCTGAAACCTCAAACTAATAGAACTCTCTTCTTTTCTAGTAGGTGTAGTCCTTCCTTAGTTTCAACTCATTTAAAAATGCTTTCTTGTTTAGGACAATGGAAGGAAGGCTGGTATTGAAACATTTTGTGGGTTTTCTGTTTTTTTCTTTTTAAGACAATGGCTATGAAGGCATGGTGGCAGACAGTCCTTAAAAATACAACATGTAAAGCATTTACCATATCCTAAATTTGCACTCTTTGCAGACCTGTGCACATGTACTCAGCTTTCAGAATAGTTTCGCAAGTTGTAAACGGAAAAAGGGGTGGAAGCTTTTTATGAAAAGAAAAAAAAAGCAAAACAATGCATTTATAAGTATCCTGTATTAGAATATAATAAAACTCCAGTATAGTCAGTTACTACCCGTGATGTACAACAGATATCTTCTATTTTAGTTGCTAATAAAGGGCTACACAAACCAAAATAGTCTGATTTAAACTTATTGCTTTGTGTTCTGTATGTGGCTGCTTGTCATTAACATCCTTTGTCCTTAGTTCTTATGCTTGATAATTCAGCCATTCTGTAAAATACTTCAGAATGTATTTTATATTCAACATTTGTTATGACTACTTCATTTAAGGATTTTTTTATCTTAAACCTGCACCACGAGTTCAGCTGTGCAAAAGGATTTTTAAAAACTTTTGTATATTCCTATTATTTTTGTTTTACTATTATCTATTAAATAGTATCTTTTAGTATGTGATACGAATTTATATCAGAAGTACACTTTTAATGATTTTTATGCTCAGTTTGATTATTAAAGTGCAATAGATGCAGTATTTTATTTGAAATAACTTCAAATTGAAAACAAACAGTAGCTTGAAAATGATAATTCTCTAGGAGTACCTATGAAGCATTCATAGGCCACAGAAGCCATACAGTACTAAGCTCAAGCGATTTTTCCTGAAAGATTTAATCAGGAGGGGAAGGTAAGGTTTGTCATCTTAAAATTTTTTCAAAATTGTTTATTCTTTATTCTTTGACTGTGGGTAGAATTGTTTCATGTTCTTTAAACATCATCACATCTTAAGAGTTCTGGAACTTTCTTCCAGCCAAAATAATGGTGTAATTATTTGAGTTATCATTCCTGAAGACTTCCTTTTGTTCTAATAAGAAATGCAAAGTAGGATGGCAGTACCGGCTCATTATCTAAATGGAGATTTCATTCCCTGATAGTTCACCTGCTGTCAAGCAACCTCCCGGTATATTCAGCTTTTCCCGAGTGGCAGAGAGGAATTTCAGAATTTAATTTAGATTATCTTTGAAAGTTGGGGAATTGCTGCATGCAAAGTCTTCACCTGAAAGCATGCCAGACATCTTGTTTATTCCTATTAAAATACCCTCTTGCAAACAGGCACTGCTTGCACCACTTCTATTGTCATTGTCGCACTTGGCCACCGTTTTAATAGTAGCAGGTGAACGCTCCATTTACAAAATGAACTACTTTGCAGATGTTCAGAATCCATCCCAAATGCCAAACTCCTGTGCATGTCCGTTCTTTCAGTTGCCTTATTGCTCTGCCTTGTTCTTGGAAATCAGCAGCAGACGGGGAAAACCACTTTCAGATTACTTTTGACAGAGCAGCAGGAAAGCTGTGCAGGTAGAATTGAATTGGTAGCCAGTCTTTGTAAATACTTGTCTGACTGTGCCTTATTAAAAAAGTAGATTGATCATGAAACATTTTTTTTTTTAATCTTTGGTGAATGCCAGTCTAATTAGGACTCAGGTTACTTTCAGTCTTATGCCAAATGTTTAATGTAATTATTAAAACACATAGTTAATTGGAACAGTTAAGTATATACTTTCTCCCTAAGGTGAACATAATAATTAGCTTCTGAATACAAATGCCTAAGTTGCATCTTAGTTCTGTGAGATAGTTTTAATAAAAACAAACCATAACTGGAAGAGCTTCAAGGAAATGGGTCAGCCATTTTGCTCAGCACAATGTTATGAAATATCTTACAGTGAAAGCACTTCACATGTAAACTGTATAATGTATTTCAAAATAAAGTTTCTAATTAAAATGGGAATTTCTGTGCCTACTAATAATAACCAGCAGTAGCAGATCAGAAGCCCACTCAGAGAGACATTTAAAGCTTTGTGAAATCTGCCCTAACTTCAGAAGGATTTGTTGTAAAAAAAGTAATTTGTTTGAAAGCAGAAAATACCTGACTTCAAAGAATGCAATGTTTCTTTTCTCTTTTGATGGGGTTGGAAGGAGTTGACTCCAGTGCTCAGTTTTCTGGTGTGTCAGTTTAAAATGTGTCAGAAGGAAAAGCAAATAATCTCCTGAAAAGATCTTCAGTCAAGACTATAGTTTCATTATTTTAGCTTTACTACACATTTTATTCTCACTTAAATATAGCATTTTGGGACAAAGAGTGTCTGGTTGAGACAATATTGAATTTTGACAGTCCTGTTTGCTTTTGTGAAGGTTTCTTCTATGCGTAGCATGACTGAGCTTTGACCACTCTTCTGGTGCAATAAATCCGGCCAGGGATGTGATTCTCATTTTAAAATTTTAGCATTTTAGGGAAATGTGTAATGTGTGAAAATGTTGATTAAAATACTCCTTTGTTTTTCCTCCATGGGCATTGGCAGCCACTGCTTGCTCACAACCCGGGCCGAGAACGTGGGTCCCTCTTGGCACGGAGCGAGTTCTATGTAGCTACTTCAACTCTCCACCTTTGTCAGTTCATAAGGAGTTTGACTTTATTTGTTTTCAAAATCATTATTTGAGTGGCTTTGCCCCGATGTTATTGTTTGAGCTGAACTCCTACTATAGTGCAGTCTCATTTCTTGGAGCCTTCAGAAATGCCAAGTTTGCCGGGGCATTTTCAGACCCAGGTCTTGCTCTGCTGTGTCTCGGGGGCTCTGGATGTTGCTGCAGGTTTGACTTGGGAGTTTGGAATTGTCATCTCAGGCACTGAAATGGGGGCTTTGTGTGTGACGCCTGTCATTTTGGTGGGTGGTGTCGGGTTTTTCCATTATCATGCTTGTCCTTTTCCCCTTATTCCCCCAGGAAAAATGTCCTTCTTGGCATCAAAGGAAGCTTTGCTTTCAAATGACGTCAGTCACCATGATTTGTGGTTGTTATTTCCTCAGGCTGAATTCAGTGTGCTAATTACCCTCTGATCCGCTCTCAAAAGTTGCCCGAACTATTACATTAATGGAATAATGTTTCAAGTCCCATGTATAGGTAACCTTTTCCCTTCCTCTTTCTGTGAGAAACTTTCTGAAATTAAGCTTTCAAGCTAGCCTATGAAAAGATCTTCAGTGTGAAGAAAAACTGAATTTCAGGATCCGGTTTAGCACACCCCAAAGATGGGAGATGCTTGGTTCAGGGCCCACAGCTCAGCCAGATGGCCTTTTCAACAGATGGTTGCAAAACATGATTTGGAATTGGTCGGTAAGGATGAGCTGACTTTATTCTTTCAGTCACACAAAATCTATTGTCTCTATTCTAATTGTCTCTAGGGCTCTTTTATTTTTTTTTTTTTTTCCCCTCTTATTTGATTTTGACTAATTCTGAAGACAATTTGTCTGTGCATACTGCGGAGAACTTCCAGATGCCTGGTGTCATTTGGGGCTTATCTTACTCCAGCATTAGCTGAAAACTCCGCATTGGCTTCTTCCCGTCTCCTCTGGTACCTGTTTAGTCTGTGCATTCCCTAATGCTTGGATCTGAGACATGTTTCCATTGCCTGTACCCCAGGAATGAAAATGCCGTGGTAGTGATACCTCTAAATTAAGAGATTATGCCAGTTTGTTTGCTTGTGTTTTTTGGTGTTGTTGGGTTGGAGGAAGGTTTGGCAGAGGCTCAGATCTTTTTGGAAAGGGCAGGGAGATGGCGAGAATGGGCATAGACAGGAAATAAAACAGTTACTCTTCCAGTGTAATGTCAGCAACTGTTTCGCAATCCTGTTTGGGAGCTGACATGCTGTGACTATTGCCCAGTGCAGCTGCGGGCTGGGTGCAGGGGTGGGCAGCCCACACTGCTGCTTCAAAGCGAAAAAGTGTTGGAGGTATTTTCTTAGGTCTAGCTCAATTTGTTGGAGCTCAAGGGTGAGAATCCTATGCTGATATCTTTAGATTACAGGTAAATAGAAGTGTCTTGGCCTTCACGCAAACGTGGCAGATGGACCCCCACACCTCCCATGTTTCTAACTCTGTTTGGTTCTCGATGGATTTAAGAGAAGTAAATAATTTTCTCAGCCCTGTGATCTCCATTGACATTAATGTAAATATGTATTCCTCACAAAGAGTTCTACATGCCTTTTCCAAAGCTTGTGAAACTGGAGTTATTTAATTACTGTTTTCAAGCAAAAATATGACAGAATTCAAGTAGATGTATTTAAATCCCATTAAAGAATTATCCTGGGCCTCAAATCCACTGTGAGTGAAGCTGGTAATGAAATTTTAGACTTCAGTGATGCAGTATCTGCTCTGTATATGACAAAGGCCTAAATGACAAGAGGAATAAATCATTATGTTAAGCATTGAACTAGGAAGTCTCAGAACCTAAACTTCTCAGATTTCTTTGTTTTTTGTTTTTTTTCCCTAGTGAATTTTAAAACTGTGAGAAATGACTTTCCAGAGCCTGTGACCGCAGCTTCACAAGACTGAACACAGCAGTGCTCTTGAGTGAAGTCCCTTCTTAGTTAAAAGATGTTTATTATACTAATATTTTTCTGCTGGGCTGCCCGGGCAGGTAGGGAAAAGCACCCCCTGGAATGTGTTGGGTGATATTTACTTAAAGGACTTCCCATTTGTCTCCAGGAATTGTTAGAAGGATTTTAAGAGTGAGCCTTTAAGCTCAGCTGTGATGAATCAGTGTTGAGCTTGTGCATGTTTTCCATGGTAAAAATCTCTTTTCCTTTACAATCACAGTCCAAGGAGCGGGTGTTACAACCTGTTGGTGTCTGCAATAAGTGGCTGGTCTGGTGTCCCAGCTGCTTCCAGGGACAAATCACAATTTCTGCTTTTTAAGATACTGTTTTCTGTTTGCAGGGCTGAAATGTAACTAAATGCTGCTTTCAAGCCATTCTGAAATAAACTGACTTGGTTATTGTATATAAGCACTTAGCTCTGGTACATGCTCAGCTTTTCATCCATCAGAGAAGCTATCTGGGAGGCAGTGCAATGGGATGCATTACAGACAGGAGCGCCACATATTTCCAAGCCTGCTCCAAAGCACTGAGCTTATGTGGGAAAATAATTTCAGCAAAATGGATAACAGGTATGTTGTAGCAGGTGTAAACCTGGACTTCATGGAAACAAGAAGTTTGCCTAAAAATACCCTACAAACCAAACAACAAAAAACCAAAAACAACCCCCCAAAAGTAAAAAAAAAAAGTGTAAGCATATTTCTACAAAGAGTAGGGAAAATTTAAGCAGAAGTGAGCATCCTCAGCAAGGCTGGGACACCCCTGGGTTTGGAGGCTTCCTGTTCAGCATGTGCAGCAGGAGCCCTGGGTGAGGCAGGTGCCCGTGGTGGGTCTGGCTGGAGCAGGTGGTCCTTGGGGTGGGATAGGGACTCCTGGTCCATTTATCAGCCTTGGCTGATCAATGCAGATGAGGTCTCTTCCAACCAGCAAGTCTTGAAAAATTGCCTTTGATCATACCAGAGAATGAACTCCTGGGGGTCAGGGATGTGTTCTCATCATTGCACAGCAGTTGACTGGAAAAATGGGAGTTTGCTTGTTCTCATTCTCCTGACTACACACTTTCCAGCTGTCAAGGCCCTTTTCAGCTGTGGGTTGGGTACCTCTGCAGTCCCCATGTTTGGAGCCACCACCAGCACCGTCAGCTCCGTGCCGCTGAGTGCAGGGCAGCCCTGTCCTGGCTGCTGTCACCCGGAGGGATGAACCGTCCCTCCCCAACAGTGCCCAGTGCAGAGTCTGCTGGAAGGAAGGTCTGTACCCAGGGATTTTTGTCTTTCTGGGAGAAGAGCTGGGGTTTTTTTCGGGGGGGGTGTTGTGCAGCCGACACTAGGTGTCAGTGTCGCCCTTCCTGCTGCTCCTGCCAGAGAAGCCGGCGCCCAGCCCCAACTAGTAGTAGTTGCGATTATTTTAAAAGTATCACTTAGACCTCTTTGTTTTCCATTTTGTCCTGAACTTTGTGGCCATATCCAAAAGCTCCTTTTTGTAACAGCCCCTTTACAATACTGTGTTTTAAAAAGAATCCTTAAAAAAAAAAAAAAAAAATTACATTGGAGATCATGACCTACTGAGTTATCTCTGTTGCAAAGTGCAGTAAAAAATGGCAATAGCATCTATTACATACAGACATTTTTTGTTGACAAAGCTTACAAGCAAACAGTTGAAGTAAAGAGATGGGTCTCCTTAGTTTGGAGAAGAGGAGACTGACAGGTGACCTTATTAATGTTTATAAATATATAAAGGGTGAGTGCCATGAGGATGGAGCCAGGCTCTTCTCGGTGGCAAACAATGATAGGACAAGGGGTAATGGGATCAAGCTGGAACACAAGAGGTTCTACTTAAATTTGAGAAGAAACTTCTTCTCAGTGAGGCTGACAGAGCACTGGAACAGGCTGCCCAGGGAGGTTGTGGAGTCTCCTTCCCTGGAGACATTCAAAACCCACCTGGACATGTTCCTGTGTAACCTCACCTAGGCGTTCCTGCTCCAGCAAGGGGATTGGACTGGATGATCTTTTGAGGTCCCTTCCAATCCCTAACATACTGTGATACTGTGCGCACCTCCAGTTGCGTCTCTGGACATGAATTCTCTTGCTGTCTTGTAACTTCTCGGTGTTTTGCAAGCCGTGCAAAAATTGCTTCACTTGATTGGTTTGGTATTTCAAGAAGGTCACACACTGAACTGCTGGTCGGTTAGGGACGAGGTGGGAGCTTGGACTAAAAGCTGAACCTACTGTCACCCTGTGAGTTGTGTGAGGAAAGGGCAAGGTTTCCCCCAAGCTCCCCTGCAAGTGGCTTTGCAGGTAAGTCATAAAGGTTGTGCTCCTGTGGGTGTATAAGGGGGTGGCAAAGGGCTAATGGGTTTCAGCAGAGTGGGCCTGAGAGAGCAGCTGGAGCTGTCACCCCACCCGAGCTGGGGCAGCAGGATGGGTGTGAGGGTGTGAGCATCCCCTGGGGCATCTCCCACCATCATCCTCCAGGGCAGGAGGGTCCCCAGGCTTGAGTCCATGTGCTTTGGTTTGGCCTGTCATGTGAAGGAGTGACCACCAGGAGAGCACCCGCTGGGCCACATATGTGGTATCCTACCTCTGCACAGATCCTTATTTTCACAAAGCTTGAAAAATAATACCTCTGTGTCTGACCATGCCCCCACTGAAATCAACAGGAGGTGGATCAAAATTCACATTCTTAAGGAGACATGGAGCTGCTCAAGAAGGTGGTGAGGGAGCCAGATCTCAGGCATTGTAACCTGGGAAAGGCTGTGGAAGGACACTGCTGGCAGCTCATACAGTGGAAAGAAACTAGAGATGAAGAAGATACACTCAAATTGTATTTGGAGACAAATGTCTGTGCTTTCTAACCCTGAGCAGAAGTTTCATTTATCTGATCTGCCAGTTGATTTTACAAGATTATTTTGTTCATTAAAAAAGGAATAGGAGCCAAGCTGCTGCTTTTTTTTAATTCTTTTTTTTTCTTCTTTTTCTTTTTTTTTCTTTTTTTCTTTTTTTTTTCTTTTCCCTTTTTCTTTTTCCTTTTTTCTTTTTTTTCTTTTTTTCTTTTTTTTTCTTTTTTTTTCTTTTTTTTTTTTCTTTTTAATACTGCTAGGTTCCATTTTCTTGACATATGAGCTTTTCCATGACAAGAGTTTCTTTTAGCTGAACTTATCTGTGAAAGAAATCTCAGGCTGGATCCAGCTTATTTTATAACTAAGCAGCGTTCCAAAATGAAGTCAGAAAGTGAGGGACTAAAAGATTGGGCTAGACAAAGACAAAAAAAGATACTATCTACTTTTTCCCAACTGGTTGTGACTCGAATAGAGTTGGACCAGTGAAGACATTTTGAAATTCATATTCCTTGCTTTCCACTGCCATGTTGCTTCTGCCACCAGTGAGCACCCAGCAGCTGGTATGCTGGAGAGTGCCACCACCCGTCCTTTCCAGGGACACACCACTGCAGACCCCGCGCAGCTATAGCTCTGCCCCCAGTGTCAAGGGCATATGTGCTCAAATGGGCAGTGTAGCTGCTGTGTCTGTGCTCTATACAGCTGATTTGCATGGGCACAGCTAACAGGATGCTAAAGGTGCCCTTTTGCTGACAAGTGTTGCTACTGTGGAGCTGTATCCCCACAGGAAGAAAGATAAAGCAGAGGTAAGAGGCAGCCTTGTGAAGACACTGCCTCTTTGACTCTCCAGGAACTTGCTGTACTGAGAGAAACAAAAACTGGTGGAAAGCCCAGCTTGGCCAGGGCCAGAGAAAGCAACTGGGCCAACGCATGCTGGAAGCAGGGCCTTACATTGCTGATCTGAAGCATTGCGAAGCCCAGTCCTGCATATTTCCATCTAGGGCAATTTTGCCGCATCTCTGGGCAACTTATTCCAGCCTTTATTTGTTTTCACAATGGGGAAGTTTTTCTTATGTCTGGAGACAAAATTTGGCCTGAAGTGACTTGACCGTCCATCACAGTGCACCCTCATAAACAGAATGCCTTCATCACCTACATTTCTAGCTCTGTAAGACTAGGACAAAATCCCCCTGACCCCTTACTTCTCTAGGCTGAATGAACCCAATCCCTTCAGCCTTTCTTCATGTGCCAAGGTCTCCAACCCCATAACCATCTTGGTGTGCTTGCCCTCCCCCAGCCCCTCTAGACTCATCCCAGTTTTCTTATGTCCCTCTTGACCTTGGGGGACCAAAACTGGACACAGTGCCCAGGTGTGATGGGGGTAGTTGCCTTCCTTGATCTGCTGGCTGATACAGCACAGCCAGGTACTGATATAGTCACTGCCATGGGCTATTTTTCATGAAGAGATTTCAAAATGCCTTGTAAGGATGTTTTTAGGAATATCAGTTTCTGCCCTCCTAAGATTTCTCAAAGGAGGTCAAAGCTTCTTCAGCCCTCCCATCTACAGATCGGAAGAGTTAAATCTGGTATTTTAACTGCCCTATTCCTTTTGGCATAACACACAAATACATCACCTTCTGCAATGTGTAACTCCAGGAAGAACTTTACAGGGGAGAAAAGACCTCCTTGGAGAGTAAGAGGGATGCATAAATTTTACATTTAAATGAAATGCAATGAAATCTTCAGGTTTCTGTTGTGTGTACACCACACAAAAGGGATTAAACTTTTTCTAAACTGTTCTATAAATGAATCACAATGTTTTTCTTAACTATTTCCCTGAGCAACATAACACAGACATAAAAATGAGCCCTGGCCCTAATCTTAATAATTTAATCAAAAAGCATATTCCAGCTGGGTGACTGCTCCACCAGATCCTTGGCAACAGGATTGCGCATTCTGGAGGAGAGTGCACCGTCCTTCTCGCCCAGCTCAGTGCTTGACCAATGCCGAAGTTTCATCCAAGCAGGGATATGTGCCTCAGTTTCCTCATCTTTAAACCTGGAACCATGGTACTTGACTTTCTTTTAGTAGCAGCAAGAGAGAAATGTTAGTGACCTCCACTACATCTATCACGCTCTTTTTCTTTCTTGCAGGCATTTGGAGAGATAGCAGCGTTATAGTGTGTGACACTTGGGAGGTCCACCGCGCCATCTCTCATTCAGAGCACGCACACTTAAATTGTCCTTGGTAGAGGTTTCTCCAATGTGTCCTTGAGAAGCCTCTGGTCTGGTGGCCCACAGCCCCCCAGCATGGTCCTGCCAGGGCTTTTCTGCCCTTCCTGGGGAGCTGGGATCTCCTCTCTGCAATTTAATCCCATTTGTCTTCCTCTCCCAGCAGACTTGTTAAACTCTCCCATCTCCTTTGCAGCTACTGGTTTTGATTGTGGAAACTTTATTGTGTCTGTTCTCAGTTTCCTCTTCCCTGGCAGAAACAGCTCTAATTCCCTCCATCCTTTCCTACACCATGACTAGTTGCTCTTGCTGCTTTCCTCCAGGCTGCTGGTCAATGCTTCCTCAAACTGTAGCATCCCAAATGACTCATTTCTGCTGAGACCAGAGTGGTGCCAAATGGAGGGATTATCACTTCACGTTTTCACATATCTCACCACTGCATGGTGTGACCCAGCATGTTGCTGATCCTTCCCTGCAGCAGCAAGGTGCTCTGACACGCTAACACCCAAATTCAGCAAAAAAGCTGTGTAGCCAGGCGGTGCCGTGTCAAACATCTGCTCATCCAGAAACCCATGCCAGGCTTGTGCTTGCTCTTGTCCTTAACAAACCACCTTCTGTTTTTCAGATAGTTTCTCCAGTTTGGCTAGATCATTTTGAAATCCTAGGCTGTCTCCTGTGTACTGAAAATTCTTCCACCCTAGCTATCATCTGCAAATTTAATAATTGTACTCTAGGCTCTCAGTATCCAAAGCATTAATAAAGATACAATATAGTACCATAGTCTGGCTTCAGTGAATTTCATGCTTCATGCACCGTAAAAGTTTGACCAGGGATGTACTGACAATAACTCTTCGGAACAAATTTTCTAACCAGTTCTGAACTTCCTTAACCATAGTGTCACATTGACTGAAGTCACCCCCTCTTACAAGCATGCCATGTGAGAAAATGCCAAAGCTTTACTGTAGTCAAAACACATCTGCTACTTACATAGAATGATGGTTTCCACTTTTATCCTCTCACAGTAGGAACCTGAAATGGGTTTCATGTTAGTTCCTCATTAATCTGTGTTTGCCATCACTCATCAGCCTGGCATTTTTCATGTATTTGCAAGTAGCCTGGTTTGTTCTTACAGTGTTTTTCTGGGCACTGAAGTTAAGCCAACTGCTCTCCAGTTGTCTTGCTTTATAAGGCCAGACGCTCCATCTGGTCAGTCTTACATGACCTTGGTCTTCCTCCTCACATTCTCAGGTAACCTCAGCCAGCTCTGAGATATAGCTTCTGCCAGTGGTGGAAATACCTATGGGGAATTTCATTAGGCACGACCAGTTTGAAAACATTTAATTTATCTAAATGATCTTTTCAGATAAATTTAGACAGCTTTCTCTTTTTTGAGCCTGAAAACTCAGTCTTGTGATGACAGTTCTGTCAGCTGTCCGATCACACTTGATCCTTTCAGTGGAAACAGAAAAAAATGTATTAAACACTGGCATTATTGGCATCGATAGATTTAAGTGATAGAAATGTGGGAAGGGGAAGGACTACGTGATTCAATACATCTCATCTCCAGTGGCCATAAAGTATAGCATAATGCAAAACTATGTAAACCTCTGCACCCAACAAGCCAAACCCCCTTTAGAAAGTTCCTGCCTCGAAGTTATTACCCTGTACTGCTAACACTGAAAAAGCAGGTTGAGCTTTTGGATACCCCGGGCTTTACCTTTCCTTATTACTGAGGATTTTGCGCCTACTCATGGCTGCAACACCACCATGCTCTTGGCCGCTGCCCTGCTGGGAGGACAGCCTCTGCAAGCCTCCGCACACCACTCTTTTGGTGGCAGAACCAGCTGTGGCTGGAAAGGGAGCCCAGGGGGAGCAGGTGCCAAGGCATGAGGTGGCTGTGATGGCCTGAGGAGCGCAGTCCCTGTGAGGGACCAAAGGGCCTCTCCCTCAGCCTGCGGTGCAAAGGGGGAGAGATGCAAGGCTGGAGGTCCCTTGGTGCAAGGCTTTGGGCTGGGAGTGACACAGTGAGGAGGGAAAATACAGACAAGATGGCCAGGAGGGAGCCTGCAGGATAGCAGCAATGCTTATCAGCTAGACATTGTTACTGCTGACTTTTATACAGGTTCTTGTTCTCAATTCCAAGGGAAAGACACTTTATTCGGGGCTTCACCGTATCCTGCAACAAGCCCTGATTTGCTCTTGACTTGCACATGGCTGTGTGATGGCTGTTCTGTCTCTCACCCTCCTTTTTTTTTGTTTTTTTTTTCAGCATTTGCAACTTCATCCCAGATCACAGACCCTCAGAAATGTCCCCAAGCTGTAAAAATGGGTTAATCATCCAAAAATCTCTTTTTTTCCAATTCACTAAAGTATTATACAAGCAGTTATAAATGCTGATTTTTGAAAAGAAGAGCAGCTTCACATGCAATTGTTTAGTGCAACCAATGAAAAAAGCAAAAATTTTTTTGGAATGCTACATTATTGTTGTTTTTTTTTTTTTAATACTAAGAGGTCCTTTAACGAATGTTAATCTCTGACAGATGGCTCCATCCATCTGGCACTACTGAAGAGTGTAAAAGTCTAATTTATGTGGAAAACTTATTTAAAATTGTATGTTCATTAGAAACAACTAAAACAACTGATCTTTTAATCCTGGGAGTGCACGATGGTGCCAAAGCACCACTAATAAATTCCACTTCCAAGAAGTGGAAGAGATTTTGCAGACGGAACTGTTGGCGTGAGCAATTTTTCTCCTTTCGTAGTTGTGAAATATTTCTAAGGAAAAAAATCCCGTGAACAGAGTGTAATATCCCTCACAGACAGATTCTCACAGGCTCTGGCTCATGCTATAGGAAGATAGTATATCAGCATGTGCCTCAGTCTCTGGTATGAGGGAGGGCATCCCTGAAGGAAAGGCAGAGTTGGACATTCTGGCTCCAAGGGTACCCAGCTCAGCGCCACACCTGAAGGATGCTGGGCCACTATCGCTGCTTCTCCCACCAGACCAGCAACTTGATACTCATCCAGCCTGCTGCAAAGGGCTGAAGCTCTTGCCAGCTGCCCCAGCACCTTGAGGTGCCCAGGGCATCACCTGGAGAAGGCAGTGGGGGGAAAGCAGGGCTGTGCACCTGCGCTGCGGGAGAAGAGGGAGGAGGAGATGGAGACCCTCTAGAAAGTCTGCAGAATGGTTCAAGTAGGGAGGTGAATCCCCATGAAGGCAGCTTTATCAGTCCTGCTGCTCATGGAGGAATGTTACTGGTGCAGGCATCATCTTCAGAACAGTTAAAAAGGCAGGAGACAACAAACAGTTGCACGGCAATTGTTAATAAAACATAGTTTCTTCAGAGCATGATCACTCTCTGATGGTGGCCCGCGTGGTGAATCCCCTTGGATTTGGGGGGAGCTTGGCCAGGTTGTTACTTTGCTCTGGGAATCTGAAATGTTATTTGGATGTGATGGTGCTCAGAGAATAAAGCCACACTTCCTCTATGACAAAATAAACATTTATCTACTATTTTTTAATATTTTAGCATTATCAAATACTAAACCTGAGAAAGAATACCATTTTTATATTTTTCCTGGAATAAGAAAACATTATTCTATGTCAATTCAGAAAGTTATTTCTGTCTGCAATGGGCAAGATGATTGTCTTACCTTGAACCATGAAGGGGTTCAAGTTTGAGTATTGTTTTGTGCTGAAGTAAAAGTATTATTTTGTCTTGAAGATCAGAACAGAGTATTCACTATTCCTCTAGCAAGTGAATCTATATTTAGAGTGACAATACGTAAGGTTTTCTTACCAATGGTAAATTGTTTTTCTACAAACACAGTGTCCTAAAATTAAATCCTTAGACAAGACTTCTTTGAATTAAAAAAGTGATTTCTTTTTTGAGGCTTCCAAGTCAGGTTAGCCTCCTAAGACTCTATGGAAAAATCTTAGATTATTTATTAAAAAGAAAACTAATCAGGCTTTTGTTATGCTATATCAATCTATTAAACTGTGTAATTTCACTAAAGATGTGTTTTCTGGTGGTATTTTAATCAGGGAGTATCTGACAGCAGAAGCATCATTTCTATTACATTTCAATGGGATTATTTTAAAGGCTTTAGAATACACTTTATTTCCTTTTAGGTGCTCTATGATTATTCCCTATCAGTGAGAGGTAATAGCTCCAGGCTGCTTTGTTCAAAGCCAAGTCTCACTGTGCTGTGGATGTTGAGGGAAAGCCGTCAGGGTGCAGGCCTGCGAATCGGAGGAGCTGAAAGCAGGTCCGTGGTCCATCACACTCTGCCTGCACAGCTGTCTCTACACTCCTGAGTCTGTTACAGGACCACAAGGCTGCAGCACTCAGTCAGGATTACCGACATGGAAACCAGAACCTGGAGCTCATACTTTTTATACAGGAGACATGGGAAGTTTAAGGAGGATTGGAAGCCAGGCTTACTATGGGTCAGACAGCCTCTACAGTTTGCCACTAGGACCCAGAGTTAGTGCCCTTCTCCAGACCATGGACACCCAAACCTCGGTCTTGTCTTGAGTGGTGACATCCTGTCTTTACAGAACCAAACAAGGCTCATTGCGTCCTTCAGAAGAATTAAAAAAAAAAAAAAAAAAAAAAAAAAAAAGCATTAGTGGTAATGCCTGAATTTTAAATTAGTGGTTTGAACACATGCTCAGGAAATGAGACACATGAGCTTTAAGCCTTTCTCAGCTGGATGACATTCAAACCCACATCAGAGAGAGTCAGCAAGGAAGAGCCTGTAGCTGAGGGATGAGAGAGTGCACTTGGGGCACAGAGAGCAGGTTTGCTTACACATTGCATTCTAGTCTTTGGATGAAAAGCAAAAATCATTTTGGTAACACAGATTGGAGCCTCGCTGACCTCCCAAGCCATCCTTCCTCCTGCCTGGGCTCTTCCTCTGTGCTTTGGAGACCTGCGTTTGTACTGCCTCTGCCCAAGGGAGGTGGATCCTGAGCCTGTGACAGATACTTAAGATTATTACCTTGAAATAGAACTGCCCCAAAAGAAACTTCACAGAGACAAAGCACAGGTGCTTTGTAACTGAATATGAGTTATTGAGGTTGGCCACATACTCATAGCCTTCATTTTACCTTCATCCATCACCTTGATGGTAAAAACTACTGGCACTTTACCTCCACTGAAACAGATAACCTGAGCTCAGTGTCGCTGTGTAAAAACACAAGTGGTGGTCACAACATGGGCAGGCTTTCATTCCACACATACTGATTTACAAGCAGTTATCTCCGCTAATACCAGCTAGAAAGGGTTGCAAAGCACTCAGATACTTTAAAATAGAGCGGCCCCAGTAGAAAAGGTTCTGTGTGAAATCTGCTCAGTCAGCTGTTTGCACCTTCCCAAGCACAAAGACAGCAGAAATCTTTTGTTGTGGGGACAAACCCTGGTGATGGTTTTCCATGACCCTTGCTGGTCAGGCCAAAAGTGATCCCACTTTGCTGGTGTGAGAGGCCTGAGCTCATCCTTGGAGATGCACACAGTTTCCTAAACTTAAATAACTGAAGAAGAAGAGAATTTAATCCAACAGCTATTTAGAATGATATTCATGAGCAGATCTGTCCTTCCACTGCCAAGGGTGTGCACTGTGGAACTGAGCAATTAACACGCTTCCAGAGGGTCTCTTAGAGCCCTGACTCCCACAGTCCAGGGAATATAGGACAATCTCAGAATTGATTAAAAGCAATAATTCAGTTTCTAGCTGTCATGAGCTAGAGAGAAGCTGGAAATTGTTACTTGGTTTTGATTAAAGGGTTCAAAAAAGCAAAAGGTCATGGGTATTTTCTTTTTCAATGTCTTTATTTTAAAACAATCCCCTTTACATGTGTAATTTTTGGACATGTGTAATTGGCTGTTCTGTGAATAGGGCTATGCTGCATATGCTAGCTCAGTTAGTGTGTGCTTCACCATATGCATGTTTTAGAAATAAGGACCCTGATGTCCATTTGTCAGTTAAACCTCCCCAGATCTGGCTGCATTTGATCTGTTTTGGAGGCACTGCTGGGCATTAGTTAGTATTTAACACTGCAGAATCTGATGCTACCTGTGGTATCTCTAGCTATAGAAAGAGAAACTTTTCCAGGCGTAGCAATCACAGTCAGCCTTGGCAATATGGGGGCTTGACATTCACAGCACTACCAAGTATTTGCAAGCTCAGTTCATTCCTGCAGTTGAAACCTTTTGAAATCCTTGGAACCAGTGCCCAGAACAAAGCACAGGTAAAGGAGGGGCTGCCCAAGCAACAGCTGATCTTCCGTCTTTAGCATTCCCTTATGACAGGAACTATTGGAGATAGACTGGATGTAGAACTTCATAGAAATAATAGTTTTCCCACAACAACAGGATCTTTGTACTATGACTAAGCTTTGCAAGACTTGACATACAGACATGGGAGAGCAACAGAGCCACCAGAGCCCTCCAGACATAATCCACTTGTTTCTTTTACTTCTAATCATAAAAGTAGAAGGCAAGTCTTGTTTTCTCTTCCCTCTCTATTTCTTCCTTTGTGTAGAGAAAGTGAAGAGTAGATTGAGCAAATCTGATCATGGACTAGTTGAAAAAGGAAAAAAAATAATAAAAACTGAATGCATGCTTCTTTCCCTTGAAGAAAATAAATGTATTTTGAGAGTTATGCATCCATGATTCTAAATGTGAGAAATTAGCCAATTCTCAGATGTGGGAAGCTCATTCCACCTCTACTAATACTTAAGCCAGGAAGGCAGGTCCCATACCTTGCATTTGCTGTTTTGTGTGTTACTTAACTGCAAGGTTTGTGTCTCATGCTGTGACTACAAGGGGATGCAGGCTTTCAGCCACAGAAACGAATTTTGAGGCTTGAACACAAGCTCAGCTGTTGTGAGTACAAAGTAACATTTAATTAACCTAGAAACTGTTACTGAGGAGTTTGCCTGAGCAACAATGATCAAAGATGATGTCTCTCCTCCGTTTTATTGGTCTGGTTTAACTCCCTACAAAAGGATGTCTTGCACTCCGAGCATGGAGGGGGGTGTCCTTCTTTGAAGTTATTTTCAAGTGCTTTTGGCAAAGCGGGTAAGAAGTGTGATGTTTTCTATCTCCTTCTCTGTGCAATAAAATTACCAGCTGCAGAGACCAAAGCCTTTCCCCAAGAGCTGCAGAAAAGTGCAAAAGGCTGCTCCTCCAGCAGGTGCCGAAGCCCTTTTCAGTCAACCGGATCTACTTTTATACTGGCTTTTTTAGAAGCCAGTTGTGGGCACTCTTGCTCAAGCATGGTGACAGATAAGGGACATGTTGTCCAAGGGGTCTGTGATGAGCTGGGACCAGGAACCTGGACTAGAGCAGAGACTAAGTCATGTTTTTAAAGTCTTGATGTTGGCAGCACTGTCAGTGCCAGTCCAGCCTGAAAGGGAGCTGAGCTGGAGATTTGATGGCTCAACTCCCTGCTTAACACACTGTTCTCAAAGTGAAGGGCAGCAGGTTTTAAACAGCACAATTCAGTGTCACATAGTTTTACTGAGTTAGTTCTCTGCTTCCCGATCCAGAGGGAAGGCACTGCGGCAGGGAGGGAAGGCAAAACCGCCCTCTTCAGTGGTGGCACAGAATAGTTACATCGATTAAAGTTGTGCTGTAGCCATGACCTTAGAGGAACAGCAGCAAAGACACAGCTCTTGGTTCAGTCCTGAGCAGTGCACATGGTTTGGTAAGTAACTATTTGAGTAGTACTCCATACAAGAGATCATAATGTATTAAATCCAGCCTTCTGGCAGAAACAAAAAAGGCACACAGAGAAACCCCACAATAATGACTTAAAATTTATTTTTAAAAAGAAGTTCAGATTAAAATGGAAAACCTGTTTGATTAAAAAGGAAACTGAGGATAATATGCTTGTAAGCATAGAATCATAGAATAGTTTGGGATGGAAGGGACCTTTAAGCCAAAGAAGTCAGTGTGGTTACAAAGTTTACAACAACAACAATTAGAAAGAAATAAATAGATAAATAAAAAATAAACAAAAGATAGGTTATTTCAATAAAGGAGTAAAGCATGATGTCTGTAAAGTTAAATGCAAAACCAACAAAACAAAAGAGTTGGGCCAGATACAAGATTTTGAAGAGCAAGTCAGAAAAGGCAGAAGCTAACATTAAACGTTTTTAAACATATTTAATATTAAATGTTTTTAGACACATTAGAAGCAGTTAATTGTTAGGTTATATAATAAAAGCTTACCTGTACACCAACAAAATAGCTCAGAGAGACAGGGTGGGGGTGCACACAACACCCTGCCTGGCTCCTCTCAGGTCTATCACAGGGGTCATCATCCCATCAAATACCCATTTCCACATGCCAGTGGGGCACAGAGGCACAACCACAGGCAGGACCCCAAATCCAGGATCCCCAAGGAATGAGGGAGCAGCTTCCCTAGGCCCCTCCCAGGACTGTGCCAGGATGGCCTCAGCCCGTGTCCAGGCTTGAAGCCCATCTCAAGGTGTTGGGAGCAGCTCTCCAGACCTCCTTTGGACTGTGGGGGTCACTGCCTGGGGCTGTAGGACACACTATGGGATGCTGGGGAAGAGCAATTTGGAATTGCACAGTGTCCTATTACAAGATGCTTAGGAGAGGAACTAAAGGTGGGAAAAGGCAAGAATTTAGGTGAGTTGGGGTGCTTTGTGTCACGTACCTCCTGGGCATACGTTTTCAGCCTTGCTACTGGTGTAACCTGGGGCATGGAGTTGTGGCAGCCTCTTCTCTCTCGAGCTGTGAGATCTAACATGATATATTTTCCTCTGACAGAAACCAGTCAAAAGTCTGTGGAAGTGATGTGGTATCAAGCAGTAAAAGGAGCAAGCAAGACAGGTAACAGACCATGACAATAAGGGTAGCAGAAAAGCTTTGGTGTCCACTCTGTTGAACTTTAGCTTTTCTTTATGGCAAAGAAACTTCCCAAAACCAAAGAATAAACAAATGAAACTTCAGATCTGATAATACAAATAACGGTTGGCTGTCAGGGTGTCAGCAGGTGTTCACACCAGAATTCTAAATATAGATGGAACTCAGATATAAAGTCATGAAATTACTTCTGGGATATATAATCCATCCAGACATAACACCTCAGCTGTGGTGCCACAGGAATGGATGGTGACAGATGTGACAATAATTTTTAATCCAGGAAATAGATCAGCAATCCTGATTTCCACTCAGGAACGTGGCACAGGATAAGACTAGAAGTATTTATATAGGTAAATGTGGTCTGTTGGGAAAGGTCCCATAATGCATAGAGAATAGTAATGACGTGTGTTAGATTCCTTTGAAGCTTTTCAAAAATAATTAAATTGCCAGGGGGTTAGAAGGAAGATAATTTTATGTATTAATAACTGGTTGAATAATAGAAAACAAAGTTTTCTCAATGGAGAAAGGAGATCAGTGAAATCCCTAAGGAATCAGTGGTGGGGCTTGTGCTCTTCAGCATATATATAAACAATCAGAAGTGTGTGAACACTGAGGCAAACAAGTATGTTGATTATAAAAGCTATTCAGATGGACTATGCCCATCTGAGTTCATTTAAGGTTTTCAAGGCACATAGTGATTTACAAGCAGATCCTTAACAGTGAAAATGCACAAAGTAATAAAAACTTCAAGACATAACTGAAATATAACCCAGGTGCAAAACAAATAGCAGCTACAATCTGGATTTATAAATAGTCTAATCTATGTCACTTTCAAGTAAAATCATAGACAAACCTGATTGCAGAACTATAAATCAGTATTATAAAGAACTTGTTATTATAAATTATCCTGTGTCTTCAAGCAGGAGACAGTTGGCCACATGGGCTGGCTGAAATCCACTGTCAGATGTTATCTTAGCTTAAACTGCCCAACTTCAGAGGCTCCTAGAAATGAAGGCTGTGAAGGGACTTCTGAGACCAGTCAGTCCATTGCCCTAAGGCTGCATCATGTGTACTTGCACCTTCCCTGACAGAAGAGTTTCAAAGACCTGTAGCACTGGGAAACCCACAAGCTTCTCTTTGTAACCCTTAATGTTATAATGTTTTTCTTAATGCTTATCTTGAATATTCTTTGCATTAACTTAAGCCTATTATTTTTCATTTGGAATATGGGAAACAGATAATTTCTTTATTTTGAACAGCAACCTTACATGTATTTAAGGACATAAAAGGCCTTAATGACTTCAGTATTCTTTTCCTTTTGTCTGAGAACCCAGTTCATTCAATCTTTCTTCTTAAGTCACATTTTCTAGATCCCTACTCATTTGTGCTGCTCTTCTCTCGGCTTTCCCCATCTGCAGGGATATGAACCAGACCAGCACAGGCAGTATTCCAGCTGAGTCCTTACCAAGCACTGAGTAGAGCAGAATGGTCATTTCTTATGTCTTGCAGTCTATAGTCTTGCTTTTATGAGAACAGTATTTTCTTTATTGTCACCAGTACAGCACTGTTGGTATGCGTTCACCTTCTTCAACTGGCTTAATAATCCTCTCAGATTGTTTTCTGGAGAATGTTTCATGGCATTCCCAGCTGTAATGTGTGACTCTAGAAACCTATGTACTTCTGTTTCATTACCCAGTGACAGAGCAAATCTAGAAGAGATTCCAACAAAACCACCTTTGTATGTTTATATTTTGATAGTGGACAAGCAGTGGCTACTTTGTAGTCACATGTGCAACCAGTTTTGTACTGGCCTTATGATAGTTTTTGTCAACCAGTGATTTCAGAATTTTTGTCTTTAGGCTTTGATATGGGCTACCCTTAAAGTGTTTCTGAAATGTAGCAAAGAGAAGTAGGCATATTTTCAGTAATTAAAATTTACTACGGAGGGCTGTGAGCTTCCTTATGGAGTATCTTAGCCAATACTTGTCTTCTTTGTCTTCCGAGTAGTGTTTGTTCAATTTTTTCCATCAAGACTTTTTCAGTAAAAATTCCCTTTGGTCAGTTGAAAATTTCCTGTCTCCATTCTACATTTTTAAAAGTTATCCAATATGTTTTCCATTTTCAGGCCATCTCATTTGTCCGCTGTGGGTTTGCAGAT
Organism: Nesoenas mayeri; assembly: GCF_963082525.1. Classification (NCBI taxonomy): domain Eukaryota; kingdom Metazoa; phylum Chordata; class Aves; order Columbiformes; family Columbidae; genus Nesoenas; species Nesoenas mayeri. The sequence goes on along the minus strand of NC_137544.1, from coordinate 83,699,593 downwards.
GTTACATCAGTCTGAGGTTACTTCTACCAGGTCTTTAGGATCTCAGGCTGAAGTTTATCAGTCCTAGTCCACTTGAAAACTTCTAATTCATCTAAATAATTTCTAACTCATTCTTTGCCTATTTTAGGGTGAAAACTTCCTCCTTTACAGCCGATACTGATTTTTTCATATACCTGCTTCAGATGCCTTTGCTCACTCAGATGCAGCCTAAAACAAGCAAAATGAAAAGGCCAGAGAGACAATTTCACAATATTCCTAATCGAGACTCAGTTAAAAAAAGAATAACTCGGTGAAGGTCTAACTCTGTCTCTTTTCCCAGACTTTATACAAAAACTGAACACAGGAGACAGATGCAGCTTTTATTCCAAAAGCACCTGGAATACTGACCAAGAAGCCTCAATTCCCGTGATAAAAATACATCAACCATCAGCAGAAATCAACTAAGTAGAAGAACCACATGTGTTTTAGGCAAATGCTGCATGCTCCAGAGAAAAAACCCAACTGAGAACAAAGGGGGAATGATGACAGTTCATAGACAAACCACACACAGTTTGCAGTCTATTTGCCAAATTCTTTGCCTAAAGATGACTACTAGAGAAGGGAAAAAACCCTTTACTGCTTCATCTCCCAGAGGACCCTCTATCTCTCCTTAAGCCTCAGGATAAAGCCTGGTGATAACTAAGTGGTAATTTTTTTCCCCCAGTGTCTTTCATATGACCTGAAAGAAGAGACTAATGGACCTTGTGAAACTCAAGTGGCAAACCACTAGTGCTGGGTGACACCCTGGGAACACAGCTGCTTGAGTCAAGGGTCAATGCAGAGAGAAACCACCCATGTTCAATACTTACAGGCCCAAATCTGAGATGCTCTGGGGAACTTGATGAGATCTGGTGAGTCGCTAGTAGACATGTTCTGCAAAATGTAGGTCCAAGAAGAGTGGACCCCATAAGGTCCTTGAAACTGCCATTTGCCTCCTTGTCTCACAATTTAACCCAGAGGAAGGCAGAAGGGAGCTGGTGCAGAAATTTGAGTGCCTCAGGAGCCAAGCTCAGACCACTTACTCCAAACTTAGTCACTCCACAACTCCTATAAGACTGTTTTTTGCTATTTTGTACTCTTGGTAGTGCCTAAGGTTACATCAAAAGAGGGTTTTGTTAGCTCCGTGTATCCCAGAACTTCTAGACATGGTGGCAAAGACCCAGGGCTGTCCAGTCCATGTGTTTCTTACAGAAAATTAATATTCACTTTCCCATTTCCCACCACTGCTTAAGTGGAGGAAAAGCCATCCCTCAAAGCAAAGCCATCTCTTTAGGAGAAATCCCAACAGCAGCACAATTACACGTTTTGTATAAGATGAGTCTTAGAAAGCCACAGGAGGAAAAGGTTTGAAAGAAAACGTGAGATATGAAATGCTAGTTCAAACTCTTATCTACAACTCTGTTAGAAACAATAAAAATAGAAAATAAATTATCTATCATTGCATTAAAACCTGTCCAATGAGCCACAGAGAGAATGGCACTGAACTGCTGTGAGTTATACTGTCTTTCCTCAGGATGGAAATGTCATCAAACATCAGCCAAGACTAAATCACTGAGCTGAAGGGAAGCAGTTCCAAATGTTTCCCATGTAATATCTAGTTAAGAGTGTTTCAAATCACTATCCCAGAATAAAAGGTCAGTCATTAAACAATTTGCCAAAAGAACAAATTATCCCTATAGAAGAAACATAAACATTAATTAAAGAAAATACTATGTTGATCAAAAGAAGAACTCATAACACCAATAAATAACCTGGAATTACTTCCTGAACAGAAATCAAATCAAGCCGGAGATGCAAGCTGTACACCAGAACTAAGAAAAACTTACCTTCTCTACTTAGTAAACCAGTCAGTTCAATTGCCCTTGCCCAAGTGTACCTCTGGCACAAAACATAAATCTATTGTCTCTTGGAACATTGGCTATGAAAAGAAGAGTGTCTCTAAAAAGACTTATCTGCTGAGGCCCACACATTGAATTGTTGACAAGATGTGTTTTATAGATGCAAAGAGGAGCCAACTGCCAAACCTCAGACAAACTACTGAAACTAAAACAGTTCATAGTTACTAATCCCCAGCATCATCACCGGCACAACATGCACAGCAGCTGCCATTCTCTTTAACTTGTATCATTTCCTGTTGCCAGGCTTTAGGTATAGCAACATGTCCCACAATACATTGATCAGACAAGTAAAACAAGGTAAAATTCAGAAACAAACATAATTCCTATCCCATCTTCGGACTCATCCTAATAAACAACTGAGCATATCCTTCTCAGGACATGGTGAGATTAAAGCATGTTGATTCCCTGCTCCCAAGCTTGAAGTTGAAACCCTCTGCCAAGACAGCTATCTGTCAGATCAACAGCTCACAACTCATACAGAAGTTAGACATCAAATGGACACACAGGGAGAATACTTTCATTAATATTAATCACAAGGGAAGCTTCTAAAACAGCATCCTTGGGCCTTGCCACGAAAATAAGACATCTCGCATCTCATGTGTCAAGAGAAGCCCTGGGTGGGTGAGAGAAGTGCCAGCTGAAGAGTTTCTCTGATGTACCCAGCACCAGCTGTTGTTGGAAGTCAAGGGACTCTGGCCTCCTGCATGGCAATTCCTTCACTCCTAAATAACATCCTGGAAATTTGCCTTGAAATTGCCTGGAAATTGCCTGGAAATTGCCTAGATGAGACATGGCACCAGTTGATGGCTAAAATATAATGTTGACGTGTTGGTACAGGGATTTGCTTGATCAAATGAATTTTAAACTTCATAATTGCAGCTACAAGTAAATTAATAGCCCTTAAATCCATGCTTATTGTAACTGTTTTTCTGAAATAAGTTTGAGAATAACCACATGCTTCAAGGAAGGCACTCAGAAACACTGAGGTGGCTTGGAAAGAGATAAATATAAGTGATGTCACCAAATACCATTTCTTGTGCCAGCCACAACCTCCGTTTGTTGTTTGGATGATGATACGTGGCAGATAAACCATTATATGAAAAGGTTTGACCCCATACAGGCAGCGATAGTATTGATGAGCACTTTGTCTGGCACCAGGAGGTCATTATCACTGGTGGAGGACTCATGCTGTGTAAGCACAAGGGATGGGATGAGGCTAGAGTTTGGTGCAGATGGATTAAAGCTAAATGGGACTGACAGGCACTCTAGAGAGGGGAAGAGGCATATAAACCCTATGTCTCTTTGAGGTGCACAAGCCCATGTAGGTCTTCTGTGTAACACAATAGTAGATACCAATGTTTAGGGACCTGCATCCCAGCCTTCCTGTACTTCCTGGTTTTTCTCTAGCCTCAAATGATATTTTGACTTGGGGAGGGCAAAGAGCTAAGAAATGCCAGTGCTTATGTTACTCCACCTCTGGGCATGGTTGGCCCTCTCAGCAACCCCATCTCACTTTGGCTGCATAGTGTGGCATTCCCTGCGTTGTTTACAATAGCAGTTATGGCAGCTGGATCAAGTCTCTTCCCAGGGCTACATCTGTCAGGACAGCTAATGAGGTGTATCTGACAGAACTGCATTCACAAGACTTTATAAGGTGGTGTTAAGAGTTGTCTGCTGTCACAAAGCACAGCACCTCAGCAAGACATGAATTCTTCTGTGGAAACCCAGGGCAAACTATTGAAGCACTGAGATGTCAACAAAAAAAGTGATGCAGGACACAGTCACACCCTGAGGGTCTGAACAGTCATTGCAGAACTGCGTTTACTTTCAGCGAGCTTGTGCATATCTACAGGGCATTACAGTACAGTGAGGCCTCCATTGAGGCTCCTGCTGTGTCTGCTGTCTCAGACTTATAGGCAGGGATGAGACCTGCTGTGGGGACATCACAGCTCAGGACGTTTTTGTGTATGATTTCCTAGGATATTAAAGAGGCTAAGGCATCCTTTGTTGCACCTGCTTTGCATCCTTTTTTGCTCTGTTATCCTAGGGAAATGAGTGATGAGATGTGAGTTCCCATACACAGGTGGATCTCAAAAAAATGAGACTAGGCAAGAAGAGCACTGAGTGACCCATGCCACCGATTTCATTACTTGGGAGAGCTTGAATATGGGGTTTCACATCCTAAGGAAAGGCCGGCAGAAGGCACCCTAGAGCTGAAATCAGTGATGAGCTGTAACTGCTCTCCATCTGCCTACAGGCACAGGAGCCTTCACAAAAAGTTCCTCAGTATCACAGATGGGTACTAACCCAGGTTAGACAGCCTGAGATGAAGATAGTGCATCTGTCTGGAGATGGAGATGAACTGCAGTCAGTTCTTTGGAAACCGATGTGTGATACAAGGCCTGTTACTGGGATGATTCAGCTATGATCAGATTCTGAGCTGGTGAAAGAAAGCAATTAAATCCCAAAACAAATTCTTGCATTTTAAATCTTGCCTTCATTATAATTTAGGATAAAAGGTCAAAATTTAAATGAATAAACAAAACTCAGAATAAAAATTTGCAGAGATAGAGAAAAATGTATCCGAAGTCATAGAAACCACCTTATGACAGCATTACTGACATAAAAAATTGCAATGTAACAAAGATAAAGAAATAAGAACTCTGAAAATAAATTGAGAGAGCTGGGCTGCAATATTCCATTTTTATTTTAAGTCATTCCATTATTATTTTTCTGAAATTTTGCAACAGAACTGATACATTCCCATTTAAAAAGAAATTTCAGGGAAATTAATTTTCCATCTCTTTTGAAAATAGTGGATGAAATCACAGTCTTTAGTTGGTAGTAAGTGATAACAAAGTGTTCTTACCAATCTGGTCTTCAAACTTGCATTTAAAAATATTGCATGGACGAAACAAACTCTTTAGAAGCAATTGATTTGCATTGAGCAAATTCCTGTTCTTGCCAGCTGAAGGCATAATTTGGGTCAGATGTCTGGGGAATTCACAGCCAGGAATAGATGAAGAATTGTTGAGATTTGCTTTGAAACCCATGATGGGGTGAATTTCAATTGTCAAAATCCTTGTAAAGTTGAAGCAGGGTAGGTTCCTGCTGACTAGATATTCATGAAAAATAGCTAGCAGCAGAAGAACGGAAAAAATGAGTGGGAAAATGTAAACCAGGGAATATAGCAAAAGCTTGAACAGGAAGCCCAGTCCTTGAGAAACTTTTTGACACCCAGAGCATGAACCTATCTTCAGTGGGATCTGTGGTCCCCACATTGCAGGCCACAGGCGCTTTCAGACCAGCAAGGGGCTTACTTTGTAATGCACCAGGAACGTGTCTTTGTTCCTTGGAGCAGCACTGTTCCCATGCTAAAAAGAGAGACACCACTGTTAGAGACAGTCTGGAGCCTGCAAAAGAGAGACATACAGCCTATCCTGGAATGTGCGATGACAGCTGAATGTCGCTTGATTTTGTGATTGTCTGGGATTTTCCAAAGCACCTTGGGTGGACGGGTACCCACTTCTCAGTGGCATCCAGTGAGACTATGTATTGCTTTCCTGCACTCCTTTCAACATGTTTAATTACGAAAACTGGAAAGAGGCAATTCATTTTTTCAGGGAAAACCTGTTTGTTTCTGACCTGGGAAGGAATACCAGCTTAAAAATATTCTCATCAAAGGCAGGTAAAGCCACATGGGTCTAGAACAGCTCGGCTGTCAGGGTGCCCCAGATCCAAGGGTTCCATGTGTCCACTGGCCAGCACGAAGTGCTGTGGTGACTGCATTATCCCATGTCTGTCCCCAAACCTCAGGACTGGGCAGCCCTGGAACCCCACAGCCGACTGGCAAGGCCACCCACTGAGGGGCTTGTAGGGAGGGACTCAGCATGGTTTCCACAGGAACCAGCATGTTGTACCTTTATTTTGTGAGTCACTGCTCCAGGCAACAGGAATACAAAGCCAAAGGACACCAACGCCTTCTCCCACACAGCTAATCCCCCCTGACTCAGGTCACACTTTCACAGAGTTTTATAAGAATCCAGAAGAAAAACCTTTTAAAAGCACTGTAATTTCAGAAACAAACAAAAGTTGTAAAGTCACCCTATGTTTAACATCGACTAGAGCTAGGAAGTCATCCCAAACCTTACTTGAGCATCATACCATACACATCACAGAAATAACTGCAATTAAAAAATTGAACTTTTATGTAGAGGAGTTTCTCTAACATTTGACTTATAACAGTGACCATTAGATGCCTCAAGACATGGCAATTTCTTTGATGCCTTTCAAATGAGCAAAGAGTACGGAAAAATACAAAAGGAAACCCTGTTCAGTCCATACTGCGAGTTCTATGGTAAGGAAAAAAAGTCTTCATAAACCCAAAGTAAACCCAAGTTTACTTTTCCAAATAAATCTCACTATTAGTAGGCACTATTAAATAAATAAATTCTGTATTGAAATTGCAATTAAATTTGAAACCAATTTGAAATAAAACCAATTTAGATTTTTTTTTTTTTTTTTGGCACAATGACAGTCCCTGTTTTTAGCCAGCTCTTATTATCTTGTGAACTTTTCTGCTGCTACATTCCCATTCCTTTACTGCCAAACCTGCTTTTCTTTCTTCCACAAAAACAAAAAATGCAAGAATGTCGTGATGTTTCAATTGATTGTGCTCCTGACAGAAATGGAAATTCAGCGACACCATGGCTGCATCGATGTATAATTTGGTCTTTAGGAAATGAAGATAAAGCTTTGAATGTAATTGTGCTAACAAACAAAACACAGCAGGTGCTTAAATCTACTGTAATTTGTTCTTATTGAGCCTTACACCAAGAAATTGAAAATGAATATTTGTCAACTGATCCACATTTTAAAATTAATTAATCAATAGCAACAGGTTTATCTCTAATATGCTTAGTATACTTTTTTACCTCTCAAAAACTTATAACACAAAATCAATAACCCACATTGACTGAAATTATTCAGTACAATAACATATAACTTGCTGTCATTTTAAAACTTAGTTTTAGTAATGTAGAATTAATTTTCAATGCCAACTTTTATGCTGCCTTTTTTACACAGAATTCTGGGTAAAGAGCTGTTGTTAAATAACATAGCTGAGAATGTGATCTCTGCTTTACAAGCAAACACACACATACATCTATATAAAATATCTTCTTTCTATCATCTTTCACTGCTAGATTCAAAGTAAGTAAAAAAATTGAATTTTTTTATCTAAAAGGAAAGGTGCAGAATGAGGTAGAGATAATAAGATGGAGTGTACAAACGTGCAAAAAAGATGTGAAGACTGAAACAAAGGGAACAGGAAATGTCATACAGCAGCTCCCTCTGCCAGGTAGAGGTATACAAATAATTGATTAGGGCCTTTTCTTTTCCAACAAAACAAAAGCTATGCAAAACAGGACATTTTTTTAAAACTTGAATGATATATTAGCTCATGCTTTGCCGATTTAAGCATCTGTAGTGTTAATAATATTTTTTCATGCTTAAAATGAAAATGCCCTTTTGAAATGCATAACTGACTTATGTTGACTAATTTTTTCTCTTAATTTGCTTCTCTTTTGTTGAAAAGCTGAACTGAACCTGAAAACATGTTTCCATATTTCTCTTTCTCAATTGCTTTAAGCTACATGGTCTACAAAGTGCTGGAATAGTCTCTGATGCCAAGATTTTAAAAAAATTTAGCTTGATTGCACAAATATTGCATCCCCTCGCTTCCCACAGCCTCATAGTCATTAAATGGTATGTTAATAGTACTGTTATTCTGAGAAATCTGATTTTATCTGGTCTCAGGGTGATAGGCTTTTCAGTAAGTTGAAATTATGAAAAATATCTTCTCAGCTACAGTACCAATGTCTGAAGAGTCACCATGAATTCTGGAAGAGGGAAAGAAAAATGGAAACATGTCAGGACATAGCTTGAAGCACTTGAGAAATTTCTGTCTTGTGTTACCAATGCATATTGTGTTTTAGAAGTTTCTAAAGGCAAATGCCTACTCAGTTGGTGGCAGAGTAGCAGAAAGCTCTTCCTAGCAGAGTAGGAGGAGAGAGGAGAGGTGACTGCTCAGTGCCTTCATTAGCTGGCAAGTGTGTGGAGGCACTTTTATGTAAAAAATATGGTGCAGGGACATTAAATGTGCCCAGTACTTCCTCATGCATTTATCCACAGAAGACCTCCAACCTTTTTAATGAACTTTCATATATTGTTATGGCATATTATCAATTTTGAAGCTGCTCTACATGTGTTGTTAATATGCTATGGTATTTGTAATTGCATACGACCTCCTGTGACATTAGAAATTTGACTGTCCATCCCAAAAGACATGCACATGTTTTATGAAGAGTATGCTTCAATAAACCTTTTAACCAAGAACATATGCTCAATAAACAAAAAGCTTTTATTAATTTCATACATGGCAAGACAACCTCAACCCCAAGCCAAGCAAACCATTGCACAGCTTACTAAAAGTAAGTGTGTAATGGTACGTGTGTAAAGAAGAATGGTAGGTATATGCTGGGTGACCATAACTGGTCTCCTAGTCTTGGGACCAGGACCAGTGAGACAACTGTCCCACCCCTCAGCTCTGCACAGCATTGCAAGGGATTCCCTGTACTGGAGCAGCAGCTGTGGAGGAACAGGAGCAAAAAGGTGCTGTGGTCACGTTCTGCATCTTTCTTTCATGTCCTTTTCCTTGCATAGTCATTGAACAGATATTCTCTCGACAGCTTTTCAGTCACCCTCCAGTTCTTTTGGTTCTCATCCTGTAGTGTGTGTCTTGTCTTGCAGTCTTTTAGTCATGTTTGCCTTCTCCTGGGAATGGCTCATGAGATCAACAAGCGTTTCTATATAGGCCATGCCCAGGCAGGGGTTACCAGAACAGAGAAACCACACAGTTACATGGCACAACAATGTTAGCCAACTGCCAGCATAGATAAAAAGTCATTTTCCCTTAATTTTTTTCAGTTTTGGAATTTAATTTCTTTTTGCTCTTGCCATTGTGGGGAGTGCCTGAAAATGGAAAGGCATTTTTCCAGTTAAATCTCCTGGCAAACTTCTTGTACCATTGTTATGTGCCCTAATTTAACACTCCTTTGTCAGATGAGTTCATCTGGAGATGTTTTGATGATGATGGTTAGATTACATTATCCTTACTTCTTTGTACAGATCTAATGCAATTCACTGGTTTTGTCATTACACTTGGTGCATTTCAGGAGCAAGTTTTTTTTTTTCACACATATGGCTTGCTGCTCTTGATATATTTTAGCATCCTGTGATTGCTGGGAGGAAGCCCATGGGGAGGCATATCTCCATGGAAAGGCCCCTCAACGAGTTGTTATGATAGAGCCTGATTCTCCATAATTTCTTCCAAGAGCTCTTTAGCATATGCCATCAACATTCAGTGAAAAGTGTGACATTCAGCCCAGGCTGTGCCAGAACAGTGTGATTAGGCAGGCCAAGCCTGGTACAAGCTGAGGCCTTGTGGAATGGCATAAGCAGGAATAATTGCAGCAGCAGTTGCTCAATCTTGGATATACATCAGCATGACATTTTAACTTATTTTGCTTTGAACTCCTAACAAAGTGGCAAAGTTCTTTCCAGTTCTTTTGAGAAAAAAATATGGGTTAAACTGGGGAAAAAAAGGCAATATCAGTAAAAGACTTTTTTTTTTTTTTTTTTTAATATTCACATTATAACATATATAAAGAAAATTAATTTGTCCAAATAAAATAAGCAGAGTGCAAAAGGGGATAAATAGACTCAGCTTGTTTCCACTATTCCGGAAGTAATTTTAAGCAGTGACAATAATAATGACTCTACTTGAAGTTGCTAACACTTCCCTGTTTTCTTCCTTCCTATATTTTCCCTGCCTAAGACTAATTAAAAGAAAAGGAGAAATGTTCAGTATTTTTGGGGATATCACTCATACAGGAAAAGCAATACGCTTCCCTCCAGTTTTAGGAAAACCAAAATATTTTAGTTAAAATATGGTATTTTAAAGTAAAGTAAGTCAAAATTTATTCTGAGAAAGATACCAATCTTTCTGAGGATGAGATGAATCGAAAACAAATGTCTTTTCCCTCACAAAAAATTCTTAAGACTAGTTTTTTAAATAGAGAAAAAACCTCTATGTTTTATTCACTTGGCGGTGAATTAGCTTGGTGCTAATTTCCACAGACACATACCAAATTTTGGACTTAAGATGACTTGTATGCCCTTTAGAAGCTTTTAAAAAATTGCCAGCTAATTCTCCAAACACCTTTGTGTAAGGAGTATGGCCTATTCCCTCCTGGCAGGCTACGTACACTTGAGCTCCACCAAATGGCTGGACAGTCTCCATCCCATGCCTGAAAACTAAGCAAGATCATTCTTGCCCTTCTCATGGAGCTTCTCAAACACTCGTGATGTTTGCCAGCAGTGTAGGTGTCCCCATCCCTCCTCAGCAGGCAGCAGGTGAACATCAAAAGCAACCTACTACTTGTAACACTAGTTCCATCAAGCAACAAAGGCACGTTCAGTTACTGTGTCTCTGTAGATCCGAACCGCGCTGATTGCCTTTGCGGCAGCTCAGCTAGTTCCATATGAAACTGTTTGTCTTTTTCAGGGTTCAAGTTCGAATGTCATGGTTAAATCAGATTTTTTTTTTTTCTAAAGGCTTCTGATCATTGTCTTTTAATTCCAGTGTAATGAACTGGTTCCAGTTCATATTCTATCCTGTGCACAGATCAGTTCTCATTCAGTTCTTAGTGCAACCAGAAGCTATTTATTACCTATGTGTATTAACACAACTACAGCTGACATATATAGTCAGACAGCTGGCTGGTGACTGAATAGCCAGCCTGTGCCTAAGAAAAGCAGATGTTTCTGTATCCAGGAAAATGTGTGGTTTCAGCAAGTCAACACGTCAGTCAGCCACTCACTTGATAACAGTAAACAGTTAAATTCAATGGGACTGATGAGAATGATATTAAAAGCATTATATAGAAACACATATATTTCATATATGTTTAGTTGCCTGCATATTTGTAAAAGTACATGCTACATTGATATGTAATACAGGTATGCAGAATGTGTTCCTAAGAGAAACTAAAATTTGTCCTGGGTATGCACTAGTTTAAGTGCTCATTCTAGTTTTAGAAATTTCATTTTAGTCCATGCGAATTCATATTCCACTTGTTTTTTTCAGTTAGACATTTTTAGAGTTTCTATAAAGATGTAAGTAGACATTTGCTAAGTTTTAAAAGTATGTAAATCCTGCATGCTTGCCAATATGCAGAACTTCTAAGTTATGGGACCTGACATATGGCGTAGCGCAAGCAAGGTTGCTTCCCTACTGTCACTGACATCAAGTGAAAATGTTCTCAGTTTGTTCTTTTTCTTTATGTAGGTCAGCACTTCAGCTATAGTTGTCCTCTTGTTCCACCAGAATCACGTTGATCTTATTCTAATTCTCTTAACAAAAGCCACAAATTTTGATTTTAGCACTAGTTAATGATAACGATACTTCTAACTTGAATAAATGTATGTGGATCTTCAAGAGAACTGCAAATGCCACATTTCTGAAACAGGGTCTAGACACAACAACTCCCAAATAGCAAGTCCCTGTCTCCCACCATGGAGGAGATACAAATTAAAGAAAATGTTGCCAGAATATCCCCAAGAAGATGCCATGTCCCTTTCTCCTCCCATAGTCCATGCCAAGTCTCAGCAGGCTGTTGAGGTGTGCTGGTTTTGGACAAGGCTTGTAAGCTCATTCTGAGGGACAGCGCAGCTGACAGGGAGATGATGGAAGAAAGCCACAGATCCCACCACTGTGACCCGAGAGAAGGCTTAGGAGGGAGGGCTTCCTGGCTCTGCTCAGGCATTAAAGCTAAGCCAAGCCTCTGGGGACAGCTGTTGGCAGCCCTGCTTCACATGGGAGGAAATCTGATTACAGGGAACAATGTGATTTTAAAGCTACTACTCCAGAGATGTAATTTTTGGTTCACATGCTTCCTCTTTCCTGTTCCTTTCCACTCACCTCACCTTTGCTACAAGTCCTTGAGAGTTAGTGAAAGGAATTAGGCAATGAGCCTTACCCAGGGCTCAGCAGCATGGTTGCAAGGAATATAGGGTATCAGAGTAGGGTAAAGGGCTCCTGTGATAGTTGGAGCAATTTATGATTCCCAAATGGACAGCAGGATGGATGGTGTTTCTGAACACTCTCATGAGACACACCAGGAGCACATTAAACAAAATAGCAATCTAAACAGTCCGTGTAAGCTTGACACATCCCTTAGCTACAGCCCATCCTTCAGGCAGGCATGCTCAGCAGCTCCAGAAAATGAGCAACCAGAAAGAAATCAAATGGTTGAAATATCGAACATAGAGATTTCTACTTCCTGTATGAAGCCAGAGTGGCCTGGAAAAACAGAGATAAACAATTTTATGGCCCCTCCATTACCACTACTTGTATACCAAGCTTGCAAACACAAAAATGCTGAAACAGAAGAATAACCAAAGCTGCTTATAACATAAGTAAGAACAATGTTAAACTATTCCTAAAAGAATACTGCCAGGGGTGAAATAAAGTAATAACGTTTCAATAGCAGAGTAATAAAATCAATGTGGCCCATGTTGTTTAAGGTCATGCCAGGAATATGTCAGTCTCGCAGACTGTGAAGTCAGAAATGCTTCATCACCGGTACAGCTTGCTTTGTGCACCAAGGCACAAGTACGGGCTGTGCCATGAAGCACAGCTGCTAACGACAAGGTCTTGCAGGGCTGGTGATGCACACTTCCTTCGTTTTAGTTCCCTGTGGTCTATTTTAAGCAAGTAGCTCATACTATTGTAGTGTTCAAGAAACTCATAGTCCTGAACAAACTAGCCTTCTTACAAACCAGGGAATCGTGACTTAATAGAGTGCTATAATTGCCCTTTCACAAATCAGAGGCTGAGGAAAAAAGTGATTGAATAACTTGTTCAAAACTACTTGGGGAATTTCTGGCAGATCTGAGAAGTGAATATAGATCTCCCCAGCGCTGGGCAGAATATTGAACCATTCTTTCTCTTGCTAAACTTCTATTGTCTGCTCAAGCATATACTTAGGACAACAGCAAAGTCTGAAGAAACAATATGAGAAAATACATGTCCCCAGGCTCTTCTCTCAAATGGTCCTGATTAAATCTAACATGAAATGGTAGCCAATGACTAGTATAACATTCCCTTGAAATCCAAGAAAAGGCCATATCCAACATTTCTGAAGTCAAGAGAAGTCTTTCCAAGTAATCTGAATGAATTTTCAATGAATTTACAGGGGTAGGGAGGAGTTATGTAGCAAACAGAGATTAAATGCATGTTAAACAGATGCTATGCTGATTAAAATATGAAAACTACAGACATGTACATTAAAAAAAAAGCCATAGTGTTTGGTGTTAGTTCAAAAACCAGTCCTTTTGGCTACATCATGTCACCTGGTAATCCTGTACTCAGCACTTCATACCAGGTACTTCAAACATTCTGCTTGGATCCATGAACATATCTAACCACATGTCCAGTACACAGACGCTCTGCCCACATGTCACACACCTTTCCTTCCTCACATTTACTCCTCAAAGATCTAGCAGCCACTGCTCTCTGCTCAACCCCACTTGTGTCTTCCCTCCAGTTCCTGCTGGCACTTCAGATGCCAGACTGTAGATCTTCAGCTGTAAGGACAGGAATCTAGTTGTTTTTCCAGATTTTTGTACCAAGGTAACACAAGGGTCTGAGTGCCTTTTATTATCCAGATGGTGTGTTACCCAGATTCTTACTATAACTGCCAGACACAACTGATTCTCATTCTGTATGACAGTTTCATCATGATCTATCCACTGCTTATTATATTGACAGAAGTGAAAGTTAATAGAAATTGGCAAGGCTTTTAGAAGTTGCAGCACAGCAACATGTGGTGTCCTGTTACTAGATCAGCGCCAAATAGTAAATGAGCCAAAATTAAAACAAACTGCGAGGATAACAAAATACACCAAGAAACAATTAGAGGTATAATCAAAAATATCAGCTTTTAGCAGACCAAGTCAAATAAGACTGTTTTTCCAGCTTCTACACTGCACAATCTTTACTGTCACCCCTGCCCTGTTTAAATTAAACACATTCAATTATTTAAAAGTAGGTATATAGCCATAAGCATGCAACAATCCACCTGATTACTTGATCACATAACCTGTCTTAAATAATTTAATATCTTTACTGTTGCTGCAAATCTAATTGAACTGTTCAACGCAGTATGTGAAAAGCTGAACTCTAGAGGCTGGGCTGGTAAGTGTACATGTTAGTAGTTGTATTGGTGGCTTTGTGCCTCTATTTATTTTCTCTGGCTTCTGCTGGAGAAACTCATCTATGCTCCATATGACAACTGGAGGTGGTTGGGAATTGTTACCGTGTCACACTCTTCTGGAGAACACTTTATTTCTAGGCTGTATCCTGACTTCTTGAATGGCCAAAGAAGTGAACAATGTTTCTGGCATCAGAACAATCAGAACAGGAATGGATTTAATAGATCTGGCAATTGCTTCTTCTTGCTTCTCATAGACTCACTCATTTCAAGGCCAGGAAGAACCTAATTCACCTTAGCTGAGTACTAGAGAGAAGCCACTTTCTTTTATCCAGCTACTCATGTGCTGAACTCAGTAATTATATCCACCTGAAGTGTACCCTCTGGAAGGGCAGCCAGTCTTACTTGGAAAGCATTAAGGAATGGAGAACCAACTGCTCCTCTTTGAAAGCTTGTTCTGTGATAGTTGCCTCCAGCTTTAACTTTTTTCTTTAATTGAAGTTGGGTGTTTTTTAATTCCAGATATTGGGTTTTGTTACACGTTTTTCTGATAAGCTGAAGAGCCAAGTATTTTATCTCTGTGAAGGTACTTTCACTTGTATAAAGTCACCTCTCAATCTTAAAAACCAAGTAACCTTAAAATATTGTTGTATGATTTTTTTCAGTCCTAGAATCATTTTATAGCTAATTTCAGCACTTTTGGAAACATCTTTTGTAATAAAATCAATGACAGATTTGGAAACAGAATTCCCTTTGTAACTGGCACCATCACTTGTAAATACCACATGGATTTAAAAGTAGAGTAACTCAGAGGAGAGTGGAAGAGTTGAGAAGGTGAAAACAGAACTCTGCTCTCTTTTATGTGAGGTCAGGAAATGAAGGTCCTCATCTTAGAAGACATCCCATTAGGTCTCACCAAGAAAAGGCAAATGTGTTTGAAACAGTCATTTACATTTGCTTTAGAGAAATAAGTGAGGTGCTTGTGTTACGTAGTTTGTGAAGAGTAAGCTTGCAAAAAATGATAAGACAAAAATCAGCAAGGAGCTATTCTGCCACATAGGAGGGAAGATATCCAGGTTCCAAGAGTCAGCTTGACAGATTGGACCTCAGTGGCTCTGCAGAAGTCAAGGCTGTTATGACAAATACCCATAATTATTATACTTTTCTTGCTCAGATATATGGTTCAAGGAGAAATTTCCCTTTCACTATTTGCACTCTGCTGATTTGAATTACTAAACTGTCAATTGTCCTGCCTCCTAAAAAACATAACAAACAATAACATGTTGATTTTGTGACCATCAAATTTGTTTTAGAAACAATGTCTTCAAACTGGTGTAGAGCAATCTAGTCTTTCATTAAAAATAAATACATTCTGGCAACTTTGGCTGCATCTACTGTGTTGAATTGGATGTGGTGCCATGAATGGCACTAGAGGGCAACTGTTAAATGATCCTTGGCACAGTTTTGGCCTAAACCAAATAAATCTCAGCTGGGATTATAATGCATGCTTCAGAAGTTAGTGCTGGCAAGGGTCTGTTTCCTATAGACAGGGAACAGGAGTTTGCAGACTGCCTAGAGTATCATCACTGAAGATACGACCTATTCCACCCCTCTCGGTGGACAGGTCATACTCCAAGCTATACTTTGAGACTGCAATTCACAGGCCAGTATTCTGAGCTGCTTCACTTATGCACTTGTCCTAATTAAACAACTTATATCAGTGATACAGTATTATCATCCTAATTTTATTGCAACTTTTACTTTAATTGAGGTTTGTTATAATGTCTTAAATATTAGGATAAAAAGATTAAATGAAGAGGTTAGCTTAGTTCAAGTCTTGTAATTCTGGCAGAGAATCCATCCAGTTACTGAAATAAATGTGTTAGCAACAATAGTAAATGGTTCATTGGTAAGTTCCCTGTCTCAGTTTAAAAGAAATTACCACAGAACAGATGAGGTTGAAAGGGATTCCTGGAGGTCATCTGGTCCAACTCTCCTGTTCAGGGCAGGGTCACATAGAGCAGGCTGCCCAGGACCATGTCTGCGTGACTTTTGAATATATATGTCCACAGACTTTCTGGGCAACCTGTGCCAGTGCTCAGTCGCCCTCACACTGAAAAAAAAAGTTTATTGATGTTCAGTCTCCTGTGCTTTAGTTTGTGCTCATTGCCTCTGATCCTGTCACTGGGCACCACTCAGAAATACCTGGCTCTGTCTTCTTTACCCTCTTCTTTCAGATATTAAATGCATTGATGAGATCTCCCCTGAGCCTTCTCTTCTCCCAAGCCGAACAGCCCCAGCTCTCCTAGCCTTTTCTCATAGAAGAAGTGCTCTAATCCTCTCTAACCATTTCCATGGCCCTTTACTGCACTCTCTCCAGTACCTCCATCCCTTTCTTGTGAGACTGGGGAGCCGAGACCTGGACACAGCACTTCAGGTGTTGCCTCACCAGTGCTGATTAGAGGAAGGATCACCACCCTCCACCCACTGGCAAAACTCCTCCTTGCACAGCCCAGGACACGAGCAGCTGCCTTTGCAGCAAGGGCCCAGTTTAGAGCTGACTTGCATAAAGTACTGACAGGCAGAATGCTAATACTGCTGTGTTATCATAGTTCAGAGAGTTCAAGATACTATATAATACAAACAGACATTCATATAGAGATATGCATGACAATGATCTTGTGTATCATACTGAATTACCCCAAGCAGCCCATTCTGTCTTTCTGTGAGGGCTTGGGCTGCCCTGGTTTCTTGCAGGCTCCCAGTCACACAAAACAACCACTAGATGTTTAGCAGGGCACAGACCTAAGGTATTAATTAAATTTCTTGGTTTTGAACTTGCTAACCATTGTAAGAGCTCAGAACCCAAAGCTTCTCTACTTTACATGGTTGGAAACGGACCCTACACAGGAAACTGAGGCATAAATATGTATCTGCAGGACCTGGGTACTCAGAATTTAGTGCCCAGCTAACTCTGTATAAGGACATCAGCCCTATTCTGTCCAGGTGCTGTCCCCTTCCTGGACTCTCCATTTCCATGAAGGAGAAAATCAGTTGCATCAGCTGGAAGCTGTGACACACTCCAGGCAGGTCCTTGATTTTAACAGGAAAGGGCCTAGGATCTCCAGGAAAAGCATTTGCCCTACGATCGAGCAGAGCCAGAGTTTGCACAAGGTGGATGCGCTGCTGACTCAGAGCACCCACACCACCCAGTCATAGGCTGGGCAGACAGCAGCAGTGGTACAGCGGCAACCCCTGCTGCCGGGATTCAGGTAGAGGAAATGCAGCAGCATAGGGGCCACTCTAACTCTTTGTTACTTCCCTAGATGGCAGGTAAGGGGAAAAAAATACCAAAAATCATTAATGATTGCGTTAATGGCATTTCTGACTGTTGGGCCCCATCTTACACCACTCATAACTTTGTCAGCTCTAACCATACAGTCTATGGTTTTCCAGGTTTGGAAAAGGTCAGCCACAGTTCAACTGTTTCCGGAAAGAAAGTAACTAACCCCGTTAAAAAAAAAAAAAAAAAAAAGACATTTCTTTGGGCTACTCTAGCACCCCCAAGCTTTGGAGAATTCACATGAAAATGTCAGGAAGTGGCCTTTCCGTCTGGGACATGCCAAGCAAGAAGTCTTTGAAAATACGCGGTTTACTATGAGCAGGAGAAACATGTTAGAATTTATAGCTAATTTCCCAGGAGCTATTGTGTGCAAGGACAAAGTCCCAGCTCTGGTGAGCACAGAAACTGCATCTCTGTGGTGTGCAGACTCAGTGCTTTACACCAGACACCAAATGAGGAAGATTCTCTCGTGCTCCTCAAGCTCCCCCTGCTTTTCATTTTGTGATTCTCTGGCTCAGCTTCAATGAGCTAACTCAGTTCAATTGAGTGTGTTTCCTCATCTTCTTGTAACATTTAATGGCCAGGATGTTTTAGTGCTAACAAGCTAGAACAGGTGGGGCAGTGTGGGTGTAAATGTGTCTTTCTTTGCTGCTGAAAGAACTGTATTCTCGGGGATCAAAATATGAAAACCAGACAACACAACAAGAAAATAAAATAAGATGAACTAAAGTAGAGAACCGGGGTGATCTTGTGGCTGATTTATATAGATGCTGTTCAAGAAAATCTGAAGTAAAAGGATTAAAATATTAAGTCTCTCTGTACTGTTTGTGGGCTTTTTTTCATTGTAGCTTTTGTATTCAAAAGCTACAGTAACCATCCGAATACACTATTAAAAATAGCTTGCTGCAAAACTCTGTGTGCACTAATTTAAAGTTAATCCTGCAAGAGATTTATTCCTCCATCTTCACACATGCTGGAGTAATCTGCCCTGTCTTCCTCAAAACCTCACATTTCCACCACTGTCAGGAGTACAAACAACAGCAGCAGCTTATTTATTAAATTTCATGAGCCAAGTTAATGCACACTTTTGCAGTTCTAATTGTTTTGTATTTTGTTTTGTTTTTTTTTTTACAGTTGTTTGCACAAGTCACAAAACAGAACTTTAGAAATATAGCTTTACTAACCACACGTTGTTTGGTTCCTATTCTTTCTTTGCACCAACATCTTTGATTGTTTTTAAATGTTTTAAATTCTACCTGTTGGATCTAACATGCAAAGTGACGGTCATGCTGCTTCTTATGTCAGTAAATGACTATTCCTGCTAAGTAGTAAAAGACTATTTGTGACTGAAAGGGACATGTCTATATCAGACTATTAATTCTGTGCTCTTGCAGCATTAAACATTACATAAGGATAGCACAATAGGAAGTGAACCATGAGGAAATTAACAGTTTCTTATTCAGTGCCGGATACATGTGATGTAAAATGAAGTGTCAACAGCAGCTGATGGCTCACAATGTTTCTTCAGTCTGACTACATTCATGTCAGCACTGGAAAGATATTTTTTCAAAATTGCACCAGTGCACATTTAACTTCTGGGAGATCTAAGGAACTACTTTACACAACTGTTCATATTACTAAGAGTTCTCATTCAAAACTTAATCCTGCAGCCCTTCCTAAAGATTACATGTGTGCAACTGCAAGGACTGCACACCTCATGGTACTCTTTACATCAAAGCTCCAAGTCCTTCTGATAAAAGTGACAGACTTTGTCCTTCCACTGTGTGCTGATTCTGGATTAAAGGAGCTCCCTCAGGTAACCACTGAAAGGTAACCACTCTGTTCTCACCCAGATCTACCAGAGAAGGGACATCTTCCATGAGATCAGGGGAGGCACAGGCATGTTAGAAGAAGGCAGGCTGCACTTTGGGAATGCAATGCTCCAGCCGTTCTGGGATTCTGCAGTGGGCCATACTGATTCTTGGTTACGTCTTGAACTCAGGGAAGAGACCTGCAGTAGTACAAAACAACCTTGATTTCCATCTGTAATTTTCTTCTGAAAAGCCTTTTTTTCCCAGATGATTCCTATTTGTACCTCTGACATACCTCATTTTGTACCTCCTGTACATTTTGTACAATTCAACTCTTCAGAGAGTTGGATTTTTCTCTTCAAAGATAAAATAAGCCAAGAGTCCTAAAGTTTTATCAGATGTGCAAACAGAGCTTAGACTGTAGGAAAAACCTTCTCCCTTCAAATTCAGCAGGACTGCAAACACTTTACTGTTGAAGTGGTTTTTTTTCCAACAAATACTCCCACTGAATTATTTACTGTTGAGACATAAAACAAGCATTCAGAATATCTGTAACTTACTGGAGGAGAAAAAGTCTGAATTAAATGGTCTGTGTTTTGTAGCTTGTTTGTGTTGGCTCAAGATTATTTCACAGCAAGATTCATTATTGTCTGGTGCTCCTTTGGGCTGGTGAAATGAACATCCACATATGTACCCATGGGAAAAATAAAGTTTGGTTTGAAGTAAAGTTTTGGTTATCCATACAAACCACATTATTTTAGCACTGCATCTTGCTGCCTTCTCAAAACCTGATGAGGTATACAAAGAATGCTTCTGCAGCACTGTTACTACCTTTTTCATCGCCATCCCCGATGCAGTGCTTAGGCAAGAAGAACAAATTCTCAGGGGAAGATTTGCCCAGCAGTTGAATGTGATGAATAATCGTGCAGTCTTTGTCTCCAACAACATAAATGCTGTGGTACTTAACTTAGAGGAGTGTCTGTCCACAGGAATTACCTCAGAGCTTTAACTTATAGAGCAAGAGTGTTATTCAGTTCTTCTGACACATTTGTCTAGACATCTTTTAGAGACAATGGAGAGAAAAAGGCTTTTCTATGTTGTAATTAATTTATATGTTTTATTACCTCTTTGGATGAGATGAATCTCACCTTAGAAGTGCCTCCTTCTCTCCATGGACTGGAGATGGTTTCTATGTGACTAGCTCACTTTTTAAACACTATAATAACTTCCACTCCATTTGTCTTCCCCTGTAAACGAGTAGAACTAGGCCCCTTCTGCTTGAATCCAACCAACTAGGATGATCAGCAGGGGACTACCTGAAGCTACCAGTGCTGTGTTTGAGATCACAGCCCCCTCTAGTTCTTACGCTGTGACTCCTTTAAAGTTTAAGTTTGAATCTGAAGCATACTTTTGAAGTGATTCTCACAATCATCCCCAACTGACTACTGAGCTTTGCTTTGTTTCATGAAACAGGCACCTTTCTCCACTGGTGGTTCATAGCCAGGAACTGTTTCTCAAACACAGATGCCTATGCCACTAGCTTCCGATCACCTGTACCGTTTTATGGCTAGCATACCTGGCACACTTCTGGTCCAGATCAGTTAGCCCCAGATCAGCTGGGGGATGGCATGTGCCAGAGGCTGTCTTCAGCAGGCAGCTTGGAGGCAGACAGGCATCTTCTCCGGGGCAAGAGTGCTCTGGCAGGTGGCTGACAGCCATAATATGCCACACATCTCCAAGGCCAGACGTTTTTTACTAACTACAATGAACATGACCTTAGCAACTACAACACTCTGCAAAGATAAGAGAGAAATTGTCCATGGCTGAAAGAGCTCCACTCTTCTGATTTAAGTAACTGTCCTATAGAACAGCCAACATAAAAGAACAAGTGCCACAGGATAGTTCGTAGCCTGGTGGTTTGGTCAGTCATTGCAGAAAAAGAATCCCCTCAAACAGAAGAGGCAATTGAACCCAAGCTTCCCACATCTCAGATTAGCACATTCACCACAGAGACCTTGAATAAAAATCAGCCACTACCTCTGCTCCACAAGAGCATTTTGTGTGGGATCCAGTCCTTTGAGAAGCTGGGTTCAACTGCTTTCTCAGTGAAGATGCAAAATGACACAAGACGCAACTGTAATTCATGGCCTTGAGGTGATATGCAATGGCCAGAGTTTAATGCTCCATTAGCCCTCCTGCAGCTTGACAGTCCACACCACGTGAAGATCCCTGAGAAAACAGGCAAAGAAAAGCCTAGTTCCTAGACTGTAGTTTTAGGCAGAGTTGTCAAAACTGCTTCATGTGGCTGAGACTGAAGGGTTTCTGAGCACAGCCCAAAGCTAGCACTTACCTTAGGGTCACCTTCGTTAAAACTTCGAGTACCTAAAAAGTTTAAGCATGGTCTAGTTATGCTGTATATGAGCTGGAGCTGTAAAGACTCCTAGGTTTTGGTCTGCGTTTCCCCAGTCCCAACACGTGCATCTATGTTTGTTAATTTCCACCTGGCTTTTAGCATCTCTTTGCTTTACTCTCCACCTGCATGCAAATGAGCAGCTGTCTCTGCCACCAGAAGGCTGCTGAGCCGGCACATCACAGGTCACCAGACAAGCCACGGCGCGGCACTTAGGGTGGCACCCTGGGTGGCACTGCCAGGCCGCGGGGAGCCGAGCCTTGCAGCAGTTCCCTGGGGGAGAGCGAAGGGCACGCTGCCGCTCCATCTCACCGGCAGCGCTGCTGCCCCGCCACCCCCGTGCTGCCCCGGCCCCCGGCGGCCGCCCTCGCGCTGGCTGCCAACGGCCGCCAACCGTCGCCCCCCGACCGCCGTCGTCACGCCTGGGCCGCGACCGGGCTGCGGGGTCGAAGCGCGCCGGCCGAGGGAGGGGCCGCAGCGGGCCCCGCGGGGGACAGCTCCCCTCGGGGCGGGCTGGGGCGCCTCGCCCGCGCCGGCAAGAGGGGCTGCGCCCTCTGACGAGCCCGGGCGATGGGAGGCAGCGCGGCGGGGCGGGGTGACCGCCGCGGCTCTAATAAGGCCGGGGCTGGCGCCGGCCGAGGGCTGCTTGCCTCGGTGCCCCCGCCCGCCCCCGAGCATGCAGTGCTTCCCCAGCCTGGTGCTGGCCCTCAGCTCGCTGCTGGGCGCCCTGGCGCTGCTGCAGCTCTCGCTGTACCTCCGGGTGCCGTCCCGCTACGGGAAGCACGAGGAGCGGCTGTGCCGGCCGCGGGGCCGGTTGCCGGCGCGCTGCGCCTGGTTCCTGCAGGAGCTGCCCTCCTTCCTGGTGCCCGCGCTGCTGCTGGCGCTGCGCAGCCCGCCCCGCCTCGAGCCGCTCGGCTGCCGCCTCCTCTGCTGCCTCTTCTGCTGGCACTACTTCTACAGGTATCGCCGCCGGGCAGGGCTCCCGCACCCCCGCGGCTCCCCCCGCCCCCGCCGCCTGCCCGCGGCGCCGCCCGGAGCCGCCCCGCCAGCGGCCCGAGGCGCCCCGGGGGCGAGGGGCGGCTGCGAACATCACCTGCAGCCTCCCCTCGGGAGATAATAAACTGAGGGGAGCTACGCGAATGGGCGCAGCCGGGGTCGGGTGTGCGGTAGGGCTGGGGCAGGTCTTGGGTGCAGCATCGCTCCCTTCCCTGTGAGACGCGGTCCTTTGCATGATCGCCAAGAGGAGGGCGCGGCGGCAGCTAATCCGCGGCCCCGGCCTCTGCTCCAAGCGCAGGGGCCGGTCGGGTCGGCGTCTGTCCCCTGTCCTGGCCGCCGGGGGAAGGAGCAGGTGGTACCCGAGTACTGGAAGCAGGGGAGAGGATGTATGTTTCGGAATTTTAGCTTTAAAATAATAGGACGAGGTTTCGCTAAACTAGAGCAAAGTTATGGATGAAACTAATCCAGATATTATGTAAACGAACGTGCGGAGCGCTTATTGCGGGCAGGAGAAGCGCAGCGCCTGCCGCGCCGGGAGCAGCGCCGGCCACCAAAGCAAGTCGTGGGAACACGCGTGAGGACGGCCCGAGTGCACACCCACTGCGGCTGGGAGAGAGCGGGGACTGAATGAGCCGCGTTGCTGTGCAGCTAGCACAGGAAAAAAATCAAAGTCACTGCAGGCTTTCTGTACTAAAACAGAAAAGTTGGCGTTTTATGCTCAATTCCTCATGTCCACTTCACTACCAAAGTACCAATTTATCTTTTTCCCCTCCCTTTTTAGAAACTTCATCATATCAGATGTCAATGAATGCTTTAACTCTAATCAAGTCTGTACTTACTAATCAGAAGCTCAAAGAAAAAGTAGAGTTGACATATCTCTTGAATTGTCACCTGGTTCTGCAGTCAGAGGGACTTGGTTCTGGAGTACGTCACCAGAATGTATCTTCTGACATACTGAGCTGTGTTTTATCTTCTGCTCCACTTCCATTTTCTATGGAGTTCTTTCATGAGGAATTTGGCTTTTAGTTCTCTGTTCATGGAAAAAACTGTTTTTTCACAAATGGCAAGTGCATGTGACGATGTTATGCCATTACATAGTAAAGAGCTATGTAGCTTCTGAAGGCAAAACTTTTTCCAACTTGTTTTTTTCATTTTTTTCCATGATTCCTATGTCTATTTTTTATTTTGCTTCATAGAAATAGAAAACATTCATATAATAATTGACCATAAATTATTATTTGCAACTCAACCAAAATCATTATGTTGAAAATCCAGCTACTGTATCTCTACAGACAGTTTTGGGGTAGAAACTCTAGGCTGTTGTAGATAAATTTAAATCAGAGAATGCTTTAAAGTGCTAAAACACTATGTTAGAGATATATTCATTATCACTAACATTGTCTTTGCTGCACTATGTCTGCTGGAGGACACTACCTGTAGCACATTCGGCTCCCAGAAAGCTGGATGTATTAATTATATGTAGTTGTGCTAAATTCAGTTTAATGCATTCTGCTATTCTCAGGAATTTCTGATCATTTCAGAAACACAGAAATCAACGGTCACCACTAGACAACTGAAATAAATGTCACCCTACTGGTATGCATACATCTTTTGAGATCCTGGCTTCTTTTTCAAGACTACTGCTAGACTTAGGCAGAAGCACTGTATTTTCACATATTTGCTTTCTCAAGTAATTTGGGTGTCTTCTCATCTGTGGCTGGAATATACTTTTTCCCTAGTAAAAATAAAAGCCCTCATTTTAATCAAGTCTGTATAACAACCAATCTCATTTCTTATACTGCATGTTACTCCAGTGCTATTCTTACAGTGCGCAGCTTCTTTTAATGCAACTCA
The DNA here is from genome assembly GCF_963082525.1 of Nesoenas mayeri. NCBI lineage: Eukaryota > Metazoa > Chordata > Aves > Columbiformes > Columbidae > Nesoenas > Nesoenas mayeri. The sequence continues at coordinate 83,674,907 of NC_137544.1, read as the reverse complement.
TTATGAGATTCTGCTGAATCAATTAATATTTGAAATATTATATTAAAGATTAGTGCTCCTTTGTTATGTAAAAGAGCAACAAAAATCGCAAATTATGAGTTTTTCTGGGTGTCACCTGATGCTATGGGGACAGGCAGGTGCTTTGAGGGATCCTTGGTAGAATGACCAATGGCCACAGGGTTGTGGTTATAGTTAGAGCTTTATTATTACATAGAAATTTTAACAATCAGCATAGCTTATTGCTATCTACAATTTCTAGTGTTTCGCATAGCTTATTGTTACATAGATTTTTTTAGCAATTGGCATAGCTTACAGTTAAATAGAATTTATAATAATTTGCATGAGTTTTTATTATATAGAATTTTTATTTACCTAGATTTTTAGTCATCTGGACCCTTTGTAGATTGGATCAAATTCTTAATGATCAGCGTGTGATGTAATAATTGTAATCTAGACTCAGACTTCACCTTAAAGATTGTGAGTTACTCACTCAGTCCTCAGAGGAAGAAGATGATGATGTCGGTAGAGGCATCCCTGACAGGGTTTGCCATCCAGCAGCAGTTCCTGTCTATGGCCACTCGCAGCTGCTGGATTGTATAAGCAGCATCTCATGTGCTGTTACAACTCCCTGTTCCATAATGGGTGCTGCCATTTCCTGACAACAGTGCTGGTGGGCAAACCGTCTTATTGCAACATTGAAAAAGGGGTGGAGAGAAGAGGGATGGTACATAATCAGCACACTTATGTGTTATGGCTGTTTGCCTTATGAAATGGCATTGGTTATGCTAACCAAATTACGAGGGGTTAAGAGCAGGGGGTACTGGTCACACTGGGTTCGAGCATTTCATCAGCATATAGTATTTGAAAAAGAGGTTCAGTACTTTGATATAACAGCCAGACTTTATCTCTACATTTTTCAATTTATTATCTTTACTAGAAATAATCTAACAACAGTTTTAAATACTTTTGTGATTAAACTCGACTGCAAGTGTAATTAGTAAAACATACAATTGATCAACAATAAAATTACATTAAGTAATGGATGCAGCCTACTGCAGTTTTTCTGACTTTAAAATTTTGAAGTGAATAAAGCTGTTCCACTGTTAAATATAAATGTTTTGTTAATCTACTCCTACTTTTAGTGCTGATCATCTGACATCTGTATTTAAGCATTCATTTATGTTTGTAGGAAACAGAGAAAAGCTTTTTCATATACTGTTGCATAATATAGTGATTTATTTCTCTCCATAGGGAAGATTTTATTATTTCTAATTTTTTCTCATCTGTTACACCAAACATGCATGTGGAAGGGAAATTTTGATTAGAGATATGCTCAGAAGGACAATAGAGTCCATAAGGGAGAAACACAGATTTTTTTAAAGGACTGCAATGCTAGCTGTTCTTCCTTCTTATGACCAGCTGTGCTGCCCCAGTAGCTTGTGTTTGAAGCATCTATTTTAGAGCAACTTGATCTGAAGACCCCAGAAGATGGATGATCCATTATTTTCTTTGGAGAATACACTGTTTTCTTTGGTAGTGTAGTCTTCTGAACTCTTTCACTATCACCTAAACAACATGTTTAAAATGTCTTGCTTTAATTTGACTAACCTTGATTTCTTCCCACCGGTGCTTGCAATTTCTTGCTCTGTGCTAGTTTAAAGTAGTCCTTTAGTATTTTCTTACCATGATATCACTTATACAGTAATCAGATAATCTTTCATTTTGCTTGTACAGAGCTATCAGATCCTCCTGCACCAGTGTGATCCAGATAATATAGGAGCACATGATCATATTTCCTATGAATTGGCCACTGCACATGATATGGTGTTTACGCTGGATTTATGGTTTTATGGTGGATTTATGCCAGCTACAGAGGAAAAGACATTACCTGATCGACATAATGTTGGAGTGGTGCAGACAAATGATACCTCATCCAGCATGAACTGGTCAGGATAAAATTCCTTTTCACAGATTTAGGAACAGCTTTAAACCAGCAAAATTCATTTTTCCTGCTTTTGCACTTTTGGACATGTTTTCAAATAGCTGCAACTTTTTTTTTTAAATCTGAAGTATCCTAAACCAGATTTATCATGTCACTGAACCACAGCTGAAAGTCCTTAATGCAAGACTTTTTTCCCCTCAGCCCTCAGATAATTTCTGTGGCTTTTTCCATCTTTTTCCTACATCCTTTTAAAAATGAAGACATCAGTGTTGGATGTAGAATACGATGCCAGAGTTGTAGTAGCATATCTAGATACAGCATCACCTTTCTGTTTCCGTATGCTACTACTGCACTTAGAGGCAGGAAGAGTGCTTTTTGTCCTGGGAGTGTTTCCAGGCTATTTCGAGCACCCTGTAGCTGGTGTAACCATAATTGTAACAAGGTTACAATGTACCCCTCCTTAGAAATGATTTGTGCTTGCATGGCTGCATTTCTGTGATTTAAAGCAACTTTTCTGTATGGGCTTAGTACTCAGTAATGCTGTTCTGCACACCTTGATGTTCACCACTTGTCTAGAATTTGTGCAACGTGCCAGCTTTATCAGAAGTAATTTTGTATTTATTGTCAGGTCATTGAGGAATATGCAGGAGCATTGTAAGGACCACTCTAATCCTCTTCTGGACACTTACTGGGTTAATGCTGATGGTTCCCCATTGACAGGACTTTGTAGGACCTCTCTCCTAACTTGGCGGAGCCCCATGAGCCAGGCTTGGCAGGTGCTGTGCTCCCATCTGGCCCACTGCTGAAAGAGAAGGGAGCTGGTCATCTGAGTACCAGCAGCCGGACAAAGAGCCAACCTCCCCTAGCACAGTTTCATACAAAGATTTGCTGCCTGAGACGATGCAAGGGGGAGGTGTATGGAGCCAGGAAACATTTCTCCCTTCCCACCATGGTCTAGGAGCATCAGTCCAGTAGCCTGTGGTAGACTGTGACAGCAGTACCCTCTTCATCTTTCTCTGCCACCACTAGGCAGCAGCCTCTCTCTCTTTGTGGCAATCACAGGCTGGTGTGTTCCCTGAGGCTTTCATGAAGGGCTGAAGGCAGACTGCTGCTGCTGCTGGAAAGGGAGGGGAGGAACCCCTAGTCCCACCCCCTGCCTCTTTGTCTGCTGCCCTTAGTTAGCCAGCTTTTCAACTCTCCATGTGTACTTTATTACCATAGCATGGTGGGAATTTAATCAAATCCAAAAGCTTTATGGTGCTAAGGTGAACATCCTATAAAAATCTGAATTCATCACATCTGCTTTTGGTAAGCTCATAGATTCTTTGCTTTCATAAGGCAGGGTCTGTGATGGTAGGACCTTCAAAACTGATGGGGTGGGAATGCAGAGAAAAGGAGGAAGAAAGTGAGAAAAGCACTGAATGCCAAGCCTGCCATCTGTATATGCAATCTCTGAAAACTTGGCCATGAGCTAAAAATGGTGAATGGCATAAGATGTATGTACAGGAATACTTCTTGTGATTCATTACTTACAAGCTATTTTGCTTTGAAGTATACTTTGTAATACAGCCTTTGCTACTAGAGGGGCTGTGCTGGTTAAGGAATACAGTGAAATTGCCACCTGAAGCCCTCAGGTGGTGAGGAGAAGCCTGTTTGAATCATAGAATACTGGGTTGGAAGGGACCTCAAGGATCATTTGGTCAAACCTTTTCTGGCAAAAACAGTGTCTATACAAGATGGCTCAGCACCCTGTCCAGTTGAATTTTAGAAGTGTCCAATGTTTGGGAATCCACCACTTCCCTGGGGAGATTATTCCAATGGCTGGTTGTTCTCATCGTGAACAATTTCCCTTTTGTGTCAAATCAGAATCTCCCCAGGAGAAACTTGTACCCATTACCCCTCATCTTTCCCACGTGACTCCTTGTAAAAAGGGAGTCTTCATCTTTGCAGCCACCCTTTAAATACTGGAACTTGGTCATGAGGTCTTCCCTAATCCTTCTTTTCTCAAGGCTGAACAACCCCAGTTCTCTCAGCCTTTCCTCATACGGAAGCTTACCAGTCCTCTGATCATCCTGTGGGCCTTCTCTGGACCTTCTTCACCCTGTCCACACCTTTTTTGTTTGGTGGGGACCAAGACTGAACACAGTATTCCAAGTGCAGCTTGATGAGCACTGAGTAGAGTGGGATTATGACTTATTTGTCTCTGCTGGTGATGCCCTTGCTAATGCAGCCCAGCATCCTTTTGGTTTGCTTTGCTGCAGCAGCACACTGTTCACTCATATTGAGCTTGTTGTCCACCAGATCCCCCAGGTTCCTTTCCACCAAGCTGATCCCCAGCTGGGTGGATTCCAGTGTGTGCTGCACTCCTGGATTATGTTTTCCCAAGTGCAAGACCTTACAGTTGTCTTCATTGAAAATCGTAAGATTCTTCTTAATCTACTCTTCTAGCCTATCCAGATTTTCCTGCAGGGTTGAGCTCCCATAATAGTTCCCTTACCAACTCATCCTTCACTGACAATGGGTCTGTGTTTGCATCAACTTGGATTTCTGTTCCCGAGGCCTGGGACCCAACAGTGTTGGTAAAGACAGAGGTGAAGAAAGTGCCTTTTCAGTGTTGTTGGTGACTAATTCACCTCTCCTGTTTAACAGCAGGCCAGTATTTTCCTTCTGTTCCTGCTTGTTGTTTAGGTACCTGAAGAACCCTTTCTTGTGGTTTTTGACATCTCTGGCCAATTTCAATTCAAGCTGAGCTTTTGTCTTTCTAACTGCATCTCTGCACACCCTGGCAATGTCCTTGTAGTTCTCAATGGGTATTTGTCCACTTTTACGTCACTGGTATGCTTCTTCTGTGACTTTGAGCAGACTCAGCAGCTTGCAGTTAAGCCAAGGGGGTCTCTTGCTCCACCTACTTCCCTTACCTGTAAAAGGACTGAACTGGTTTTGTGCTTCCAGGAGAGTGTTCTTGAAAAACTCCCAACACTCACCAGCTCCTTTATCCTCCAAGGATCCTTCCCATGGAATACCTGCCAACTGAGCTCTAAGTGAGCTGAAGTTTGCTTTTCTAAACTCTGAAGCCCATGTCTTAGTACTAACCTTCAGCATGCTCAGCAGGATTCCAAACTCCATAATAGTGTGATCACTGCAGCCAAGGGTATCATTAACCAAGGTATTACAAAGCAGGTTTTCTTGGTTTGTGAGGTATTTTGTATTGTTTCATAGAGTTTTAGTTTTTTGAAACACTAAGTGGATAAATAGAGATTAGATTTTGTTTGAAGTATATGTATATATTTTCAAGTGATACACTCCTTGCTAATAGTTAATATAATCAAACCATATAATAACTACCAAATTCAACCCAGGCATTAATTTTTTCTTCATAGAATAGTTGTTTTATCCTTTTGTCTTAGAAAAATCACCATCATTAAGTGTCAATAACTAAGGACATTTCCATTATTGACCTCATGAACAGAGCTGGATTCAGTACTCCAGGTGTGGCCTCATGAGAGCAGAGCAGGGCAGGAGAATCTCCTCCCTTGACCTACCGGTCACGCATCTTTTGATGCAGCCCAGGACATGGTTGGCTTTCTGGGCTGATAGTACACACAATATCAAAATGTAATGTGAGTATGGGAGTGCTGTTGGAGACACCTGAAGTAATCTTTCCCCTTTGCATGGTGTTAATAGGAACTGAAATGATACTGTGTCCAGCTGAACTCTGCACTTTATAAAAGACAATGACAAAAGTAGAAGCAGCTGAGAGAAAAAGAACTGTGGTCTGGGAAATGTGACATTTAGAAAGACTGAAGGACTCAGCGTTGTTTAAGCTAGTTAAGAGAAAACCAGTGGAAGACATTATAATGATGTACAACTGCATAAAAAGTTGCTGCAAAGAATAAACGAGTAAAACATTCTCCTTGTCTACCGGAATCACAATAAGAAATAACAGGCCTAAACAGCTGTATAGAAAATGCAGCTTAGACGTCAAGGAGGGACAGTAATTGTAACATATTTGTGGAATGGTTGGAAGAATCTCCATCAATGGCAGCAGTGAAGAACAAGCCAGACAAATGTCCATCAGGAATGGTGTACACAGTCCTTAGACTGATCATCTTTCCTTATTCTGTGTATTTTACCTAGCAATTGGAATTCTGGGCTGTTGCAGGCTTGGTCATTACAGAACACTGGAGCTCATGGAACTCTCCCCTGTGCTAATTTCATCTGTACTGGCCAAGACACTGAGAAGAAAATTTGGGGATGATATGTGGCCAGAAACTGGCTGGGAATGGGAACTTGGAGTTATTTTGATGAGAGAGAGGCTCTGACAAGAAGCCAGGGTGCAGGGACAAGAGCTGGAATTAGCTGAGCAAAAAAACTAGCATGAGCAAAACCTTTTGCTCAGGCTGCAGACTGAACTCAATGCCAGGCTAGCTATGTCAGTTGAAATCCTAACTAAACTTGGTCCAGATTTATACTTGTATGAGAATCAGAGGACTGGACAAGGGTCAACGTGACTAGATGGATTGTGGTGATGACAAATGTGCAGATCTCACAGTGTTTCATGCTTATCTCTACTACTTGATAGTATCTGAAGGGCAGCAGTACTTACACATTACGAGAATGTTTGTTGTTTTATCTAAGCAATGGTGTGTCAAAGACTTAGCCAGCCAGAGCATATATTTCAGCAAAGTATCACTCTCTTTTATTCTCCTGAAATAACCACTTGATATTTATGAGGACAGATCACTTTGTTCCTATTGGTAAACTGTGGGTGCCTGCCAAAAGCATGAAATGTGTGCCAGAGTAACTTTACCAGACACTATGCTATGCACTTCAAAAAGCTCACTGCTCAATTGGAGCAGAGAGTTCAAAGAGTTCACAGAGGCTGAGAGCATGAGCAGAACAGAAGGATGCATCTCCATGAAAAATGGTACAAAATCCAAGAATGCACAAATCTGTGCTCTTACAAGTGCACTTAGAGAAATCGTAATTATTTTCTGTAAGTGGTCCTCATGGGGCTGAGAAATCACCAAAGGAAGCCAGACATTTAAAAGCAGAATGACCAGCGGTTTGAGGGAGGTGATTCTTCCCTCGAGTCTGCTCTTGTGAGACCCCACCTGGTGTACTGCATTCGGCTCTTGGGCCTCCGATATAAGAAGGACATGAACCTGTTGGAACAAGTCCAGAGGAGGGCTATTTAGCTTTGAAGACAAAAGGTCCATCATGCCACATATCCTGGACTCCAGGATCCTGGCTGTATAGTGTCAGAGGACTAACTGTGGGTCTGTATGGGATGGTACTGACTTCAACAGGGTTCTATGCAGAGGAAATATTTCCTTTGCTTTGTTAGCTTTACTTTACCTTCCTTGGCTATGAAACAGCAGAATATTTTAAAAACAAATACCTGTGTTTCCAATGAATTTGCCTAGTTTGGCAGGTGATGGCGAGAAAGATATTAAACATCTGGTTCTAGGCTCTTGCTTCAGTTGTCTTTGGTTATGGGCATTCAATAAGTTTTTCCCAATGTTTAATTCAGCTCTCATTCAGATCTCCTTTCCACATTACAAACAAAAAGGAAGAAATAAATGATTAGCTAATAGCAAATATAAATAAAAGAGTATTTGTAATTAAGGGTATTTAAAACCTATTTGGTGTTTGTATACCAACATGGAAACATTTGAGAAACAAACATACCAGTATAAATGTTTCCTAAGTATAACTTGCTGATGGATTGTGACTTGCCAATGCAGTTTGTTAATGCACCAAATCCAACAATTCTCTTCCTGGTTTCCCTTTACAAAATGCATAATATTTCAAGTACAGGGCTTTGTTCCTATACCTGCTAAAGCCAGTAGGAAAGATCAGTGATTTTCATGATTCAATGCCTTTTTTACCAGTGACAAGGAAGAATTCTCCTTTGTTGGTTCTAATTAGATGCCGGTAATCACTGGGAGATACCAGATTTTTCCAGTGAGAGTTTCAGAATAATGGAAGAACAACAAGATGACCAAGGAAGTGATTTATAAACAAACTTGCAAAACACTTTTGAAACCTGCCTGCTGTTGCTTTGCCTTGGAGTTGAGCCTGCACAGTTCTTCTTTGTTAATTAAAACCAAATTCCCATTCTTAGGTCCTGTTCCTTTCCTTTTCCTTCTTTTTTTTTTTTTTTTCCTCCCAACCACTTTTATTTTATTAAGTATAGCACATTTACTGATTCCTATATGCAATGTGAAGAGGATTCTGTTTAATCCATGAAATGCATTTATCCTTCGTACTTTGCTGTGTAGCATACCTAAAATTTGTAACAATCAATGAGTCAGAATGACTGGCTTTAGGTGTTTATAGTGTTGGGACTAAGCATTATGTAGCTCAGATTCCTGAAATTTGTCCAAAGTCAAATGCATCATGGCTTTTTACCTCTTTATTTTGTTTGTTTTTCTTGGTTGTTGTTTCTTGTTTTGTTTGTTTGTTGTTGTTTGTTTCAGCAATGACGGCCAGCAATATAGAAGCAGCGTTTTATTTTCAGCCATTCGCATCAGATACATGCGCCTTTGCAAATGTTTGTAGACTTTTTCCTATAATCCCACTTTATTCAAACACAGTTTGTCGAGGGTTTAGATTGTGGGGTGACAAAAAAACCCTGGCAGATGTATTGTTAACCTCCTCTCCCCCCCACTTCCCCCTTTTTGCCCCTCCCTCTGCCCCCTTCCCACTCAGAACAGGCGATCGGGAGGGAAAGAAGGACAGAGAGACGAGAGTTGGAAAAATTAACAATGTTTTACTAATGCTACTAATAAGAACAGAGAAAATAATACAAAATATGCAAAACCAATCTTGAAAGTCTCAGCAACTGCGGAGCCGGCAACCAAAGTCCTGGATTGGACTCTGCAGCCAACCGGAGCTGGATTCAGTCTGTCACTAGGCCTCGGTTCACAGGAACGACTAGCAAGGTCCTCTCCTAATGTCAGTCATAAACACAAGGGAAAAAGGGAAAAGGGACGAGATCCTCATGATCTCTCACTTTTATATGAAGTATTTACGTGAATGGAATGTTATACACAGTTGGTCAGTTTTTTGGTCACCGGTTTCTCGTTGTCCCTCTCACAAGATGTCCATCCGTGTTATCAATAGCTTTGCATTCCATTGCTATGTTTACCAAAACATGTATCTGGTTCTCCAGGAAAATGCAGCTAATATGAAGGCTTTAGCTGACAGCCAAATTCACTAAAAGAGAAACTTGGTTTTTTAACAAAACCAGGACACAGTTGTAAACAATTAAGCTTTCCTGATCCAGCATCAAGGGTTCAACTTGAAATCTGTATTTAACTATATGGCCAGAAGCCAAGTGCAGTTGCTGATTCTCTTTGACTGTCAGTCTTTGATGGAGCTGGCTTTGGCAAGTGCTGCCATCCACAGTGTCAGCCTTCCTGGGATAGCAAGTATCACTCTGGAGCTTCACTTGTAAATGTCGGTATTAAGCAATTGCTTATCTGTTCTAGGGAGTTTGTAAATTTTAACTTATTCAGTTTGTGTGTAATGTTGTTAGATGAGTCGTGAGACGCTATGAAACCCTGAAGTTATCATACTGGATTAGAGCAGAGGTTCTTTACCGCCAGTCCTCTATCTTGGCAGAAGTTGGTATTGGATCCTTCAAAAGGAAGTGCAGTACATGGTGGTCTGTTGCCCAGGGCAGCAGCTATCTTCTGCCTCAACTGGAATATGATTTATCCCCTGAAATATGAAAGTGAATATGCATTCCAAACCTTTAGACTTCTTCTTCTCTTTATTAAAGGACCTGTGTGTGTCTGTAACCTGTCGTTATCCCCCTTCTTCTCCCAGTCCTACTGAGCTCTTTATTTAAATGTTGTTTCAATATTACCTTTAACAAACATTTATTTTCCTTGCATTCAAACTACCTCCTTTCAGTATTATGAAAACTCTTGGTCACAGCTGTTCAGCTCTCCCAAATGAATTATTTTCTAATATTGTATGTGATTTTTTAACTCTAATATGTTTGTTCTTACTGATCTCCAGTCCAAATTCAGCAGCCCCAATGGTTCAGTATGTCAATCTCTTCCACATATCTTCTTATTTTTCCACTAAATCCTTCTGTATTTCTACTGTCTCTGCCTTAAATCAATGCTGCCCAGACTTTCTGTTCTGCATTGCCTTTCTTCTCAAGAACTCCCCAAACCCAAGCATGGTGCCATCTGTCTCAGGGTTTCCTCAGTCCTTCTCCTATCCCTTGATCAGATGCGTGCCTGCGTCTCTTGACCAGGAAAGATGAACCTGCTCCTGCCAGAAGTCTTCATCCAACACCGAACCTGTTACTAAGAGACCACAAAGAAATAGTATCTCTACAAACAGGCTTCAGGTTGGATGAATTTATTAAGTTGGCCACAAACAGCCCAAGGACTGTAAATTGAGCAATTTTTTTAGACAGGATACTCGGAAATGAACCTGACATTACAGGTTTACTATTGTTTTATACGGCTGAATCGGAAGCTTTTCAGTAATATGCATATCTTCCTTGTTCCTTAAATTATAGTCATTGAAAGTTTGTCTAAAGATCTTTGGAGGAACATGGAAATCAGATGTTTTGCATGTGGAAGGATACCTAATTCCAACTTTGCGTTAGTTATAGCTAGATCTGTAAATCTACATGATTAAAATAAAAAGGGAGTCTTCTTGCTCCCATCACATCCATTGGACAGTGATTTAAGATGAGTTTACAAACTGGGCCTTGGACCAGGAAGTCATTACAGTTATCTGATGGTTTCACATAGTCTCTGTCTTCTGGAGGCTGGCCAGAGTCACAGGGGATGGGCCAGGGCATTCAGACCGTGCCTCAGCATGGGTAGAACAAGCGGGTCAATGGCCAGCACCTGCCTTCGAAGAGAAAGACACCACATCAGCCTTGTCCATCATTGTGATATCTCCGATTCCTGGCCCCTAGTTCATCCCAGTTAGAGCCAGGAGACGGCCTGATGGCAGAGGGCTGGATGGGTGGATATAGAAATGGGGTGGTAACTCACATGGTGGGAGGGAGCCAGCTGCCCCCCGTTTTTAGCCGACAGCCCCGAGCCCTTGACCCAGCTGCCTTGGGTGTAAAACACCTCATAGGCATTAGAAACACCTCGAGTTTCCAGACTGGAAAATGTGAGTTGCTGTTGTCTGACCTACTGCATCTGGGCCCTGGAGAGGAGAAGACACTACAGCAGCATAAACGTCTCCAATTAACAAGCTGTTGGATGAGGATTGAGAGTTCACTCTTAGTGGATTACGGTAACATTTGTGAAAAGATTTCCACGTTCTGTGGAAAGAAGACCAAACCTACAGTTTCCCCCATTTGGGTGAGGAACTCTGGAGTCTTCAAGGAGCTGGACTAATATCTCTAAGACCAAATTTGATACAATGTCAAATGATTTTCTATTCAAAACCTGTTCTTCTGGAAAATAAATCATGCAGAAGAAGATGAATATTATTGACTCATTTAAAAATAAGCTGTTGGCAATGGCTTAGTCAGATGCAGTGCCTTGGGCCAGTAAAGATAGTAAAGGAATAAAGGATTAGTCATCAATACTGTACTGAAAGAAAAAGGTCAAATTTGTCATTGGTCTAAATTCAAAAGGCCAGTTTTTGTTCTGTTATTCTAAAATTGTGGCCTTTGGTCCCCCTTTGATTTTCACAGTGCAAAATAACTCCAGCAGAGATGCAGACTCTTCCATGGAATATTTAAACCTATTAAATCTTCCTGCTTTATCTCCATTGCTTTTTCAAAACCCATCAGGAATAGTTTGTGAACCCTCAAGCAGCTACAAGGCAACAAGTACTGTATTAAAACAAAGACTTAGGGCATTGTTCAGATACAGAGAACTGAATCTGGCCTCTGGATTTACAGACTCAAGGAGATTTCCTTAGAGAGGCTGTTCTGCAACAAAGGTTCTTGGATGAAATACTTACTTGGATTTTCAAAACTGCTATGAGGCATGATTTCAGTGATGTCAGGATTTCACTCCCTCAACAAAAAAAAAAGCTGATGCCTCCTGGCTCCCCTGTGACTGCACTTTGTATGCAGGTTCTTTCTGTCCTGCATCCACAGTATCCATGGTAGATAGGTCTGTAGCTGATTTTTTGCCCTCCTGTTACTGCAGGATAAGTCACCTTTCAATGGCATATAACCTTTATCCTCTAACAGCAGCATTGGGAAGCACCGTGGCAACAATCAACTTTGCTGGGAGCTGAGAAAGGCCAGCTTGTGCTAGAAACTTCTATTTGCATCAGCTGTAAAAATTAAGAAACTCACAAACATAACTGGTTTTGACAAAGGATAAAGCAAGGCAAGTCCCACTTCTATCTGCTGTATAAATCTTCTTCTGAACTCACTTTGTGTGGTTTGATATAATTATCTTTTCTACATTATTTGCTTTCTGCAGGTTTCCATTGCAATTTCCTCACTTTCTCTCATAGCTGTTCAGGCCAAATTTGTCAATACAACTTCAACAGGCAGGTTGGATTGCTAAAACTGGCCTTGCCTACTCATAACTCCAGCCTCCCACTCCTGAAGGACAAAACCAATAATTATTGGTAACTTTACTCCAGAGAGCTTTCCTTTCCATACTGTAATAAATAGGACAAATGTAATACCACTGTCTGAAAAATATTTTCCGTACCTCTTAGTTTTCACTATAGAAGTATTTAGCACTTTTCATCACAACCGTCTTAATTGCTGGAAATCTGTCTTACCTTCCTTTGGAAAGCAGTTAATACGTTAACATGTTGTTGCTTGTACCCTGCTTACTGACTTTCAGATATGCTCAGTATGATTTAATCTAGATTTATAATGTTATGACATTTTATGCCTCAGCTTGCTTAAATTGGTATTGGCAAAATGGGATGTGGATAGCTTTTCAACAATGTTTATATACTGCTGTGATGAGCACCATCCAAAGCTCAAGAGGGCAAAAGAAAGAAATTAAGAGTGTAGATTTTACCACATACAGAACTTAATTGGCCAGGTAAGAAAATACCTAACAAATATGAATATGAATTTTCCATTTAACTCTCCCAAGGATGATATGGATTGTCCAAAGTGTCAAGTAATGTAAGCCCAACTGAACAAAAGTTATATGAACATTAAAAATAGACAAGCACAAATTATTTGCTCCTACACATGTTAACACTAGTGTTAGCACAGCTTTTGCCTAAGGAAGCCCTAGGTGCTGGAGCTACACGGAAACCTTCATGATTAGCATATTAAACTTAGGGGTTTAGCTCTTCTTCTTTTAGATAAAACCTTGAAAGCATGCAAGAGAGGCAGGAACTAGAGGCAAAGCAGCTCCCCTCAAGCAGCCAACAGCATTGCTGTGCCTCTGCATCTAAGTGTTCGAGCAGAGCAGGACGGAGCTGTTGTTTGTTGGAGGTGAGCAACTGAGTGGGGCAGGAGAGGCTGGAGAGGGGGTTTACAGCCTGGGCTGTACACTGCAGGGGATGAGAGGGACACAGGGGTCTCGACACTGCCTTCAACTCCACCTGCCTCCACGGGCTAAAGCCCTCAGAGATCAGTCCCAGTAGTGGGATCACGAATGTCTTCTCCATAGCAAAGCTCCTCCACAGTGCTTGTGGCACAGTAACGCTCATTTCGCAGGAGCAATTCTGAATGAGATTTCTAGCTTCCTACCTTGTGTGCAGTCCTGAAGGACCAGAAAATATGGGTATTTACAGTATTTCTTGATCCCATTAGTTGCTGATCCCATTTTTTTTTTTGCAGTTCTTTTCCATTTTTTAATCTTTATTGACCTTTTAAATATTTTGTGTTTTGTTAAAGGTGGTTTGTTTTTGGTTTTTTCCCTACAGCAGAGAAATTGAAAATACAGTGTTATAATGAGTAATGTGCTGACTTTATTTTCTTATCTACCTTAGGACATTTATTTACCCTTTCTTCACTAGAGGCAGACCTTTCCCACTGCAATTGCTTTTCTTTGGCATGTTATTCTGTATCTATAATGGCTTCCTCCAGGGGTACTACCTGATTTACTGCGCTGAATATCCAAACGATTGGTGCACCGACATCAGATTTACATCAGGTAATTACAGCTGCAGGATTCCAAAGATCTAATCTCCAAGCAATTTGTTAGCATTTTGAATTACATCCTAATCTTCACTGAACATGTGAGTTAAATCAGTTGTGATGGAAATCAGCATAAAACCTGCCTGCTGGCCCACATAAAACATATAAATGTGCAGTGATTTTTTTTTTCCCAGACACCTTTGAAGGCATACAATGTTATGTGTTAGTCTCAAATTACCAGCCTTGTTTTACTGACACCACTCCAGAGCCTCCCACTGCTACAGGTGGTGGAGATGCAATCTCAGGCTTCAGCTGAATGGGGATGTGCCCTTGCTCAACCAGAACTGTCCACCCAGCACCCACCATGTGCAGATGCAAAATGTGGCCTTCTCTTCCCTGCCAGGGCTCTTTGCACTTGATGTAGCTATTCCAACTGTGAGAGAGAAAAGAAGGGCAAAACCGCAGCATAAATGAGGCTTTAGAGACAAAGGGCTCTTTTTTCTCATGTAAGGCACGTGGGAAGATTAGAGATCACGCACAGTCTGGTTGTATGTTAATATGGTTCTTTTATATTCCGTAACTTAATAGCCTAGCTGAATTTCACCCTGTAAATCCCTGAGAGAACAATGGAGCAAGAGCAGCTAGGTGGCATTACACATTATGTGCTGCGCAGAGCATGTTTTTTAAATGCACACATAGAAATAAATATTAACATGGAGGTCTGAGGAAATGTTTTGGATATGACAGGCATAAAATAACCAACGTACTTTCTGTATGCTGTTTCAAACTGTGGATGCAAGTTCAGACTTTTCAAACAGCATCACATATTAAAAATCCTGCACAGTGTTTAATAAGAGCTCCCATACCCGACAAAGAAAACATCACATCACATAACTTGCATGATAAATAAAATATATATTTAACTTTTAAAAGAAGTAAATCAGCATTGCCAGTACTTGAAATATTAAATAAAATCAAACAGTATGTTATGCCTCTACAGACACTTACCAACTTTCTGTTCCTACTGGAAGTGTTGAGGTTTTATCAGTACTTAGTCTTTCCTACACTTTGTAGCACACACCACCTCTACTTCTTTCCTTTCTTCCCAGTCCCTGTCAGAGACAGTTTTCTTAGTGCCTAATGTGGCATGAAATGTAGGGCATGTCACTTGCAGAGTTTCTCAATCAAATGCCTCAAGTTTTTCAGCTAAATAGTGTATGGTCAATGAATCATTCTGGCCAGAAGCTGTCAGGAACCTTCAACAAGTCATGGCTTCATGTGCACACCCATAGCTCTGCCCAGGCAGCCTCGCTGGCAGTGGACCATGCTGCACTGAGGTGTGGGTTCCCTTCCTGGCTCCAGCAATGTGCCGGAGAAGTTTGTGTTGTCTGTGCTCCTCTTTCCCCAGTTGTAAATGAGAGTCATGGTACTTGCCTACGGCTCAGTAGTTGCTCTGCAGAAACGTCCACAGCTGCTGTCTTTCTAATATAATTGTTTATTTCTTAGGCCTCCTCTTGTTTCTGCTGGGAATGGGAATCAACATTCACAGTGACCTCCTCCTGCGCCAGCTGAGGAAACCCGGGGAAGTCACTTACAAGATTCCTCAAGGTATATTCTTATCCCCCACCTCCTTGGCGAAAGTAGGTCAGCAGAATAGACGATGTTTTCTGACTGAATTCACAGCAAAGTGACAATAATAGCAGTGATGCCAGTACTGGCCAGGTACTCCGTTCAGGTGCCCCTCTGAGCTGGAAAGACCAGTGTGAGCTGGCTGCAGACAGTCCATGAAAAGCAACAAGAGTATCTGGAAAACATGAGCTGTGAGGAGAGGTTTTAGGATTTTAGCCTTGTAAAAGTCAGCTACAAAGAAGGAAATATTCTCCTCCATACCCAGGAAGAAGTAGTCATGGACTTTTTACACTGCAAAAGGGAGACTCAAAGTGTATACTTTAGGGGAAAAAAATAACACCAAGGATGTAAGGTGTAGAATTTCCTTTCCGTCTTCTTCAAGGTGGGGGTTGGTGAGAAAGTATGGCTGTGGGCCAGACCTGTGAACTGGGAAATGTCTGTCTCTGTAGAGCAATATGGATGAGGATCGAGAAGGTTCCTGGTTTTGGTCTTGACTCCTGCTGGCTTGTTACACATAGTGATATCTCTTCCCTAGATTTTCTCATCTCCAATAATTAACTGCCTCTTGTAGATGTTGTGATTAGCTAAGATGCAAAACTGACATCCAGATTTTGCATACCACAAAGGCGATTGAGTTGTAAAATAATTTTTAGGCCCTGAAGAGAATTTACTAATGTTAATAATTTCATTTAAATCTAATAATGGACTTTCTTAAGCCCTTTCCCAAATGAAAATGAGTGATTGTGAAAGCGCTGTAAGTCTCTGAGTTAGAAACATCTTTGATCATTGTATTTGTACAAGAGTCTTGTATTATACAAGATCCTTCTCTGGCCTCAGGGCAGTAGGTTTAGGTTGCTGTTATGGGCTCTAAATAAGAAAGGTAGCATATTCTGCTGCTGACTTTATGGGAAAGAACTTTCCACGTGCATGAAATGACTGTAAAAATTACATATTTTGTCTTTTGATGCAGGAGGACTGTTCACCTATGTTTCTGGAGCCAACTACTTTGGAGAAATTGTGGAATGGTTTGGTTTTGCCATAGCAACCTGGTCCCTACCAGCTTTCGCCTTTGCCTTTTTTACTCTTTGCTGCATCGGGCCACGTGCTTATCACCATCACAGGTATCAAACTGTTTCTCACTGTATGCTGCTTCTTGCTCTTGGAGTGCAGTCTGCAAAATACCAGGGAGGGGCAGAGAAGCAGGGCCAGGATTCAAGATAAGATTGAAATTTAATACCATGTACAAGAAGTTCACCCATGTGACTGGGTGAACATAAAGCAGTCGGCCAGACCCCTGTTGAGACAAGTGGGCTTGAGAGTTATTTAATCTGACATGAGTTACATCACTGCTTCTGCCATGTTAAAGCCTCTTTTTACTGAGCCTTGTATAAGAAATGTGAACCTTTCGTAAGGGTTCCCTTGCAACCTCTGCAGTGCTCTGGAGTACATATGGTCCCCTGCTCTGAATTCCTAAAGTTTCTCCTTTGAGTCTGTCAGAACCTTAGCAGTATTATCACTTTTTGCTTAATCAAATAACCTGGTGTAAATAGTTTTGAAATGCCTTTTTTTTTTTTGCAGAGTAACACACCAAGGTTACAAAGCAAGGCAATTTGGAGGAGTTTTAAGGTTCCTCAGCTGAACTGTATTGAAACTGTGTGGTTTCCTTGTGTGTATGCAGGTTCACTCTCTTGCTTATTTTCTTTCAGGTACTATCTCAAGACATTTACGGACTATCCAAAATCAAGGAAAGCCTTGATTCCCTTTGTTTTTTAATGACTGAAATATGGACTCTGTGTTCTGTTTTTATAGGGTTTTTTTCAATTCCTAGTTTTAATGTTAGGTCTGACTATAATTAATTGTACAAAAGATAACCTGGGGTTGTAACAGACAAGAAGGTAATTTGGAACTGAAGTTCTTATTTTTAATTACAGAGGAAATTGCAGATAATTGTGGGCAAATGGCCTCCCCAAACAACATGTTTGCTTGTCAGTGGAGTTCTCTCTGTGGAAAATGGATATATAACTGCACTGACATCTAAGAAAAAGCATTGGCTAAAAACTGGTGCAAAAAAGCAGAAAGTAAGCCCCTGATTTCAGAGAAAGTCTTCAGCAGCCAGTCCAATTTATAGCACTTCTGCAGCTGCTTCTTTCTGCCTCCGTGCCGGAGCACACGTGCCCTCACCCTGCTGGCACCGCCCGAGGTGCTGCCACACTTCAAAGGGGAGTAGGGGTCTCCTTTGCCAGGAAAATAACTCAGCCCATTATTTTTCATCTAAAAGCCAGCTTAACTCCCAGAACCATAATCCAACAAGAAGATACTTGTGCTGGCACAAGGCTGGGAGCACAGGGGTGACGCGAAATACGTGGAGATGGAAGAATCTTAAGCTGGCACTCATAAGCACAGTGTCTGTGTTTCTTCCTTAAGCGATACTCTCCTCACTGTCAGATGATTAATCTTCAGCCATCAGGGTGTTGTTGTTTTTCTTTATTTAAATGGACTTTGTTAAAGCGATTGCAACTTTGTCAGGATATTTTTCTCTTGCAAATCCAGAGTTCTTTTCAGAATAAAAATTTGTCCACTCAAAACCACTCAATTGTTATTCGTTAAAAGGCTTGATATGGTAATGTATGACAAAAATTGCAACAAATAAAAAGCTCTGTATTGAAGAAAATGTTCTCCAATGCTGACAGCATGTTTTGTCTATGAAGAACATTTTCAGGTACTCAAATTAGGAAATGATACAAAGGTATTATTGAATTTTCACAAAAACACAGGGTATATCTTCTTAATCTCAGAATATAGTTACGAATTTTCCCAAAAATGTAATTAACCCCAATTGGAGGAGACATCTCCATGGATGCTGATCATTTTAGTTCCCCTTTAGAGCATAAAATCCTGCTAAGAATCATGCTGAGTAGCTGGAAAGAAAAAGACCAGACCGCACGGACTAAGCATTCTGCCTGCTGCTGGAGTCACCTCATTGACTGTACACAATTTCCTCCAAAACACAATAAAATTTATGTAAAACAGAGCTGTGCTAGCCTATAACTTACTGTTTGCTGAAATAGGTCTCTGTGATGTTGCTGACCAAGGCCTGCTCATGCTGGCTTCCTCCTTCTGGGCAAACCCTCCCTTCTTTGCTTGTATTACTAACTGTCTTCATTACCGTAGAGCAGAGCAGGCAGGTGAGGCTGAGTCCTATTGCACTAGTCCCTGTACGGTGCACAGGAGAGATGGACCCTTTGCCATATGTAGGCAAAGGTAAGGGAGCCATGAAATAAGGCACAGGCAGAATTGTCATTGCACGGGCCCTGAATTTCACATCAGCACCACAAATGTATTTTCTTTTGGTTTCCTTATTTAAATTCTCCCTGTGGAAACACCCAGGGAGGGGGGGCTTGCTGGATGTGAAGTCAGGGACAGAAAGGCTGGAGGTGATGAAGATGCTGGATGGGAGAGAACAGCCTCTTTCCCCAGGGAGCAGATGCTGAACATGAGCAGCCTCACAAGTGATGAGAGAGCAAATAGCCTGTTGGTGCCAGTGTTCATGGCTGCTGTCTGCTCCATCTATTGCTGAACCTGGGGAGAGAGCAGGGACCAAGCCCTGCCTCATCCTTTGGACCAGAACAGGGTTCGTGCAGACTTCTCCAACCCTCCTACCTACCCCTCTGTCAGAACAGGACTACTGCCTGCATTTATTTTCTCTGGCTTAATATTTACACCAGATGGACTGTTACTATTGCCACTATCAGTCCTGGGACCAGATACTTACTGCAAGGATTAGGGGATCAGGGTGGGAGAACTGATGCTGGCCTGCCTGGAGGCTGGGTGTGCCTCTTCCTACTGCACGTCTTCCTACTGCCCTGCCCCATGGCATTTCTGGAGAGCAGGAGCAACGCGTGTGCTTTAAATCCCCTTCAAGCAATGATTGCACTTAATAGTGATGGAGAGACAAGCTTTCCCCATGTGGATTTACTCAGTGGGGCTGATGGCTGCCACCTCCCCTGCAGGGACACTAGTCTGCTCCAGAGTAGCACACCTGGAGGCACAATGCTGCTGAGACATTTATTTCCTCATCCCTTATTTTTATAAGGAAAAATACATTGCCCTTGTCTCTGGGAGAAAAACACAGTAGACATTTTCATATTCCTCTGGAGGCTATGTGCACATACCATCTCAGAGTTTACTGTAAAGCGTTTTGAAAAGCAGCACTTTTCTGACTTTCTTTGCAATGTCCTTTTGTTCTGCCAAAAGCTAGCAGAAGTGTCCTCCGATGGTAAGCATTTAAAATAATAGCTCATTCCTTTTCTCCCCCTTTTGCAATACTGTTTTTCTGTTTGGTTTCCTCCCATCATTCACATTTCAGTTTTCCTTTATCTTCACGGATCATTTATGTTTGGACTCTGTTCCCCTGGAGAGGGCCTTCCTGAGGACAGCTCTGAGTGTTGCTGCTCTGCTAGAAAGACCTCTCTTATGTGGAGCTGATAACATAGCCTTCGTCCCTGCTGGCAGCCTGCTGGGAAAATTAATCCTTTTTCCCCAGGACTCTTGTTAATTTAATTATTTTTGTATGGTTCGAGTGCTTTTTTCGAAAGCTGACTTTCCATAAACATGTGCTATACTACTGTGGTAATACACAAACGGCCTAATCATGCATCTGACAGTTTCTTCTGTGAAACATGTTTTCTGCACCTAAGTAATCAGACAGACCACTTATTGGTACTATAATTTAGGTATCTAATCTCTTCTGACAACCAAACCCAGAATTAAATGCTGTTCACTGGGAGGCAAAGAGGAGAACAATGGCACTTGCCAGCCCTCATTCCCATCTCTGTGCACCACACACACTTCAGCCTTTGCTTGGCTTCGGTCCATGCTTCAGATGAGAGGTCACTCAAGACAATAGAAAACCAGCTCCAGGCAATGTAGGGCATTTGTAGCTATTGTTTTAAAGGACATATTTTACATAATATGTTTACACAAAAGGCAAAAAAAAAAAAAGGCAATTTTGGCCCTTGAGTGATTGTCTTTAGAAAAAACACTCATCTGGGAGCTGCGCTCCTGTTCCCATTACTCTCCTGGAACATGAAGCCTCTTACACTTGGCCAAAAGCCCCAAATACTTCTCTGAAATACTAAACCATGGTGTGTCCTGGAACCACAAACACCGAGTGCTCTAATGGCTTGGGCTCAAGATTATCTGTTTTGTACTCTTGATGGTGTCACTGATTGACTAATGAACTTCAGCAAGTTACTCACCACTTTTGGGGTTGTTTTCCCTTCTGTTGCTTATTCCTGGAAATGGTCTTGAAGGCCAGGATTTGTTTTCATCGTACTTGGCAAAGTAATCCCAAACTCAACTAAGGCTTGTAGGTACCAATATAACACAAATAGCCTGTTGCATATTCTTGGGACACCATGTTATTATAATATCATAATATTGCAAAATACTCTAAAGACATGTAAGATCTCAAAATGCACTGAAATGCATCTTAAGGAGATACTTCTGTGACATTTCATCACAGAAAAATGCTAGTACATGTCACCCATTGAACTTTAGAATGATTTGTTGATAGCAGAGGGATTGCCTACTTGTATTTGATTCACTTGTCAAATTAGCAAAATATTTTTAATGCAAACCGCCATAGGGTCTCATTTAAATCCAAACATATTCCTGGAAGCCTGATATCCTCTCTTCTTCCACTTCTGAGGTCCTCCTTTTTCCTCAGAGAAGGCTTTTCTAGACATGTCTCCTCTCAAACCCTAACACTGCTGTCCCTGCATGAGTAAAGTGATTTAGAAAACATAAATCTCTGATAGCAATTCAGGGCCAGGGCCTGCCAGTTCCTCATGAGTAGTATCATACTCTGTGAGTAAAAGCATTGATGGCCACTGAGCCCCTCAAGAATATGCCATTATTCACTATAAACAGACGCAGCAAGTCTCTTCTCTCTGGGAGTAAAGTCAGTGGGCAGACATCAAGAAGTGCCTAATGGTAACACCAGGAAAAGTAAAGGAAGGTGTTAAGGTCTGGTTCTGCTTTATGTTACCACAAGTTACAAGTGCCTTTCCAATGAACCTGTCTTCATTGCTGTAAGTCTAAAAGTTAAATGAAAACAACACAGTTTTCAGAAGTTCATTAAGTTAGTTCATTTGCATATTCAGAAGAGAACAGACTGAGCTTAACTGGTGCAAAGTTTGGAATTCTCCTAGCACCGTGACTTTCAGCCAGGTGCTGAGGCCCCTCCTCACCAGCAGAGACATTAGCTCCTTCAGGCAGTGATTCACAACACCCGAGCTTCAAGCCCACAATCCTACGTAGGAGACAGGTGTGCTAGAAGTACACCCCAGTGAGCCCACATCCATCCATGAAGGGCATATGTATTGCTTACAGTCAGGTGGAAGACAGCTATGTTTGGGCACTCTGGCCCACAGTGTCATTCCTAGAACTTGAGCTTATCCTGTCTGAACACTTCCCATATCAGCTCCATCATCACAGGCATCTGCCAGGCTGCTTTTCAGTCTACTTGGATACTTTTCCCAAGTTTGCCATGTGAAATTACACATATTATTGTCACAGCCATGTTTCCCTACTATACCAAACAAACCACATTTTCTTGGACTGAATTTTTTTCACCCTGCAGTGCTGCTGCCATGAGGAAAGGCCCCTCGCTATATGAGGATGTGCTGTATTTTTACATTGTGTCATAAAAGATGAAGAGGCTGCTGAGGGATTCATTTTAATGGATTCACAACAACCTTGCTTGGGCCTGAAATGAGTCTGGATGGAGTGAGTTTCCCCTGCCTGACCAAGTGGTGAGAGCTCCACGAGCCCCCGTCTTCCCATGCTGAGCCCACTGACCCCCAGGAGCTGTTCATGGGCTCCCCCTGCTCACAGGGCAATGAGTATCACATCAGTGAAGGGGAACTCAGCTCTCCAGTAAGCTCTCCATCCACATCCTCAGCCTCATCTTCTTCATTCCCACCCTCCCTAGCAGGGGACTGCCATGGCTCGGGATGCTGCACCAGAGCAAAGCCTTCCTCGCCCAGTGTGGCCAGGTACAGGTATGCTGTCCTGAGTGAATCTGCTTTCTGTGATGGAAACTTCTCAAATGATTCCTGTCTCCCCAGCAAGAGAGCAGCTTGCAGATGATTTGGTAATCTGCCTCTGCCAAAATAGTACCTCTGCCATTTGACCAGAAAAATCTGTGTTTCAGATCTCTGCAGGAACAGAAAACCTGTCCTTTCACCAATTACAAACTTGGAAGGCATTCAAGTAGAAGAAACCAAGAAAATGTTGTTCATGGTGAATTTCTAGAGATGTGGGAAGCTGGCTCCACCAGGCCCATTTTTAAATACCAGCAAACATCACTCTTAGGATAAAAAGCTGGTTTGAAGGAATTAAAATACATTTGCATCAATGGAGCTGCCTGATCTAAATCCTCTTTTCCCTCTGCTGGGAATTTAGAACTGGCACTCTAGTACTAAATAGGAAAATGCGTATTTCAGCACTGAACAAACTAATCCTGCCTTCTGTGCAGCAGGGTGAAAACTTACCCTCATGTCCTGGCAGCCTCGCACACCGAGAAAAGTTTCTGGAGATGTTAACTGAGCTATGTCAGGCAGTCTACTTATGTGTGATACAACTTGGGCTTCACAGCCAGCAAGCTAGAGCCCCAGCCCAAGTGTTTATCAGCACATCTATAGACAAAGTTAAAAACCAGCAGAACACGGTCACTGTCCCAAAATTGAGATGGACACCCTGGAGCTGTGCTAGGAACGTTGGGCTGAACTCAGGCTTGGCAACCAGCACTTCTCAGCACATCAAATGGAGAAATTCTCTGTGACTTCAGCAAGGCTCTGGTTTCACTCACGTTTTCCTCTGTTCAGATATATTAGTGGCCTGTAGCCAGTGATTTTCAGCACTGTTCTTACCCAGTATCCAGCTATGTGTTAGCCATAGCAACTCAGGCAAGCTGCTTTTCATAAAGCAATATTGCCATTTTCCCCTGTTTCTGACTGAGATGGCATTTCACAGGTATTTTCAGAATTTTTTCTCTGCTTAGGATCTAAACACATTACCTACAAGGGGGAGTAGAATAGACTGAGTTTGTACCCCTAGGCCTTTCCCTTCTCTTTGTTATCAGAGTAACTCTTTCCAGTCTGGTTTAGCCACCAGTTCAAGTAGAGATTGCTACTCCTGCAGCCCAGATGAGCGCATCTGCCCTTCTGGCAGGATGGAGACCAACCCACACAGCTCGTCCTCCCTCAGCATCCCATGAGGGCAAAACCTTGCACCATTTGATTCTACTTGATTAACTTACAGTTTGCATTGGTTTTCTCTTGTTTGTGTGCCAAGAACAACCTCCTCGAAGAGTTTGGGTTAGAAAGGCTACGAAGAAAAAGTATACTAGTTGGGCTTCCTTTATAAGATGAGGTGGATTCTGATGCTGCCTCAAACTTAACCACTTGTCTAAATTTCTTCTGTTCTTGTAATCCAGACATCATCTAGTTCTACCTAACTAATTGTTATCATTAATGTGCAACCAACATTCAGTGAAACCGAACTACACCTTCAGGCCAAACCCTGGCTTTACAGGGCAGCTAGTGTCATAGCACTGTGCTTCCTGAGGTTTTCTAGCTGTGAGCACACCTCATCTGAGGTCTACTGGCTCTGTGTCTCTGCTGCTGCTCAGAGAACATCCCTGCTCCCTGGGTGAAGCAGTGACTGGCAATTGACTAAACTGGAATTTGAGTAAATCAAAGGAATGGCTTTGATTATGCCAGATACCCCAGACAATTAGTGCATTGCAGAGGGGGAAAGACCTGAACTGCAGCAGAAAGCCTACCTGGGCAAGCCCCAGGAGGGTAGCAAGCATGTAACAGTTTCTGACAAAAGCACCACATTTCCTCTACCCAACGCACTTTTGTTTGGGGTCTTCTGCTGTGCTGAAACTCTGAGAGGAGTAACAGCCATGGACGGATGACTCAGGGCTATGTTGGAGACCAGGAGATGGCTCAGAGGTGGAGCTGGCTCACAGGCCCACTGCAGCCTTGTATCACAGGGTTGACTCAGGCAGTGGTCAGGCTGGAGAGGCTGTCAAAGGTTGCAGTGACTTCTTTTTGGCATATTCTCTGCCAAAAAAATGTCCCACGTGTTCACCAGCTTCCATCTGACTTAATCTTCCCTGAACACGGGTGACCAGGCTTAGTCATGGGGTTGAAGACAAGGGCTCAACCTCTGCCTTTTTGCACTATCACCAAAGCTTACTGCAAGTGCCTAGCCTGACACATCTAACAACTATATTTACCTTGTTTCATGTCTGTCTCACATTGGGGACTTATCAAAGTCCTGAGGCTGATTAATGCACCATGGTGAACACCCATTATACCTGCCCAGGGGATCCCTGTGGGACTTGGAAGGACCTCCTGTGACATCCAGCCTGGAGAACTGCTCAGCTTTAGCAGAAGCAAGAAGCAGCTCTTGGCACCACCCTCTTGCCAGAGCTGTCATAGGGAACCTATTGTGGGAACACGGTGCAAGCTCACTCTCCCGAGGTGGATGCAACGCCCTCTCCATCCTGCTGGAGACAGTTCTTCTGTAGGAAAACATGTTATCCAGCTTCTATAATGGAAAATGTAAGGAAAGGCTAAGAAACATATTCAGAAGAGCTGAAAGACTAAAGCAGACTCCTCCTTCAGAAGAAAATATACATGCACCCAAAATAGAATACATTTATTTCCCTGCCTCTTCCCTGAGCTGAGGAAGGTAACAGAAGCAACAATACATTATCCTGAGGGGAAATGGTGAAAGCAAAGGTGTTTTGGGCCTGTTTCTCGCTGGGGATCAAGGAGTGAAGAAGGCAGGTGGCTTGAAGAGCAGCTCATCAACAGCACATTGCCTGAATTGGGCCAAGCACTTCATGTGACCTGCTCTTGATGCTGGGTTTTAAACCCTTTGGTATTGGAAGGGTTTTAAAATTGCAGCAAAGTGTGTTTTGGTGATGTTTTTTCCCTCAGTCTGAGGAGATGTTGACAGTCTCACTTCCTACCAACTGCAATGCTGCAATTGCCTAATGCAATGTTGTTCACGTTACTAGTTTCTCAGAGCATTACAAGTTTCTAACCTCTCATTCAAATGATATGATGAAAATATCACGATTGGTTTATTGCTATAGCCATAAACATCAGATGCTGCACAAGTTTTAGTCCAAACAGCCTGAACTGCCATTTACTTCAAGAAAATTACCATGACTAATTCGTATCTTTCCATTTGAGAATGAGTTCCCACATGTAGGGAATTAACTACTTTCAGATAAAATTGCTTATTACTAGTAAATGACTATTACTTTGACTCACACTAACAGTTGCTAATACTGCAAGATGGGGAGGGAGAGGAACACATGTCTGTACCAGCTGTTGTTTCACTCTTGTCCAAAAAGCATGAAGACGTTGTTGGCAATCATGGAAAAAAAGACTTTATTTCTTCCTCTTCAAGCACAAGTATAACAGCTGTTGCTTCTGGCAAGTGTAATTTTTGCCCTATTGATGTTCATCCCATACAGAATTTTATAACAGACCAAACAAACAAACAAAACACAAGAGTGATAGAAGTTGTGCCATGAATCAAACTCATTTCCCATTGTTGGCACTCAAATAAGAAAAGTGAATAATCTGTCCACATGAAGCTGTAATGGCCCTGAAACCAGACCTGTCCCTTTTGCTAACCTCAGAAGAAGAGCAGCAGAAGAAATTATCACCACTTGTCACTCGGCAGGGCGCTGCCTCAGATTTCCTACAAGTCCTTTTCTGTCGCTGTACCAACAACTGCGTTCCTTCGCCCTCTTGGCAGCAAGTGGCCTTCTTGATGGAAACTTTATTTATTTGTCCTGCATTGAGCCACAAGAAAACGCCTGCCCTGCGACAAGGCAGCGGCACAACGGGGCTCCCCTGCACGTGGCTGCTCATCTGCTCTGCTCTCTGCTGCTGGCGGACACTTGCAAGCCCTGCCTGCTTCAGCAACCCAACATCTCCTTACCTGACAAAGTAGATGGAAACACATCACTTTGGTGGCATCACAGCTTTTTCCTATAGTTGTTCAGTGTCAAGGCCACAAGAACAGTCTTCTCAGCTCAAGCTCTGTCGAGGCAGTCTGGGATGTACAGCAACCAGCAACCCACATAGTGCTAGTCCTATGGGGCAGCTAAACCTTTGCTAGTAAACCCAATCCCTATTACTACATGTACAGAAAAAAATTCACCTTCTCAGTACAAGCAACACCTGAGCTCTGATTTTTCTTCTTCTTTTTTTTTTTTTTTTTTTTTAAATCCAAGCTGCTCGGTTACCATTTTCAGCATCATCCCTGATTTCCCTCAGTTGGCCATGGGGTTTTAACACCATATGTAATCCCCACAGTTCAGTTCCTTGTTTCTCTCCTTTTCACTCTGAGGACCTCACATTTGTCCCTCTGTCTGTCTCACTGGTACATTGCACTATATGCTGGTACTGCTCAAAAAGGCTTCAGGGTGAGATGAAACAATTCAAATCAGCTCACTACAAGTCTTAAAAGACATTGACTAGTGTATTAAGGACTTTGGATTCCCATATTATAAATGCAGAGGGTTAACCACAACAGAACTCTTAAGTACACAATTCTGAGTGCATGCCTAGGGATCCAGTGTATCAATCTCCAGGTTTATGTTTCTTGAGTTACAGCAGTAGTTTGTTTTGTTTTGGTTTTTTTTTCTGGCAGACCTAACAGGCAACGCAGTCCAAAGTAAATTCTAAACTTAACCCTCCATCACAGGGAGCTGATTTTGATTAATAAAGCTGACGATGCAGAGCAGCTAGAATCTACCACATATGCAAGGAACTAAGATGATTTGTGACACTTTGGAACAAACCACATGCAGTCAGAAGGGCAGGGGCTGAGAAGGAGGGATCCCATTCCCACAGTTTAATTCCAGTTGAAGTGAGAGACTCAGCTAGTGTGCATACTACAGCAGTATAATTTGTCATTTGACCAAAAGTCACAGTCTTGACATGGAAATGAGTAGGTAAAAGCCAGTGATTTGTTCTCATGCAGAAAGAGGCATTAGAACACTGAATTAGCCTCTTATAGCTTGAAAAATCTATGCATCTTAGCTCTCTAGAGCCAGGGCCAAGTCACAGTGACTATTTTTACGTTGAATTCCCTGTTGAAATCAAGGGCGAATGTGGACTAGAAGTCAATGGTGCCATCTGGCCCTTCAGTAGGTCCTTGCATGCTGTTAGCTTTGCAAAATTCAAGGAAGGTGATGTTAATCACCCAGCACAGCAGCTGCTGCTGGAGCTGTTCCTTGGCTGAAGTGCTGCTCAGCCAGCAGCCAGAAATGCCTCCAAATTATATTTAATTTAGCAGTGTATTTTTCTGAGTTTATTTCTTAAGAGACAGCAGCTACTGGTATGAATAAATACCCAGTTCCACATACTAACCAATTTGAAGCAAGTCTACTTGAACAAGTGACTGCAAGAACTGGAATACCTGGCTAATGTTTCTGGCTCAGCATTGGATCTGTTGCACAAATTTTGGCAAGGCATTTCTCATTATAGCCGTTTCCCTTCCAGCTGGTAAAGCTGCAAGCACTTTGTGAGCCAGGCTGGGTATAATCCTGTCTTTATATGAAGCCTAATGAAACAGGACTCTGATCTCAGCCAGTGCATCTAGATCAAACTTGTTGAACTTAGTTTTTTTAGCTAGATATATAAAAACAAAACAAAACAAAACAAAAACAACCCAAAAACCAGAGCTCAGCAGCCTATTTGCCAGCAGCAGAGCCAGGGGCACACTGCAGTGACTGGCAGACTGCAAAGAAACCTCACATCTCCTCTAGGACTGCAGGACAAGTCACATAGGGAAACCAGCTAAAACTTACTTTCAGTGAGATCCCCGACCAGAGTCCTCTCAGTGACTGGTCCTGATTTAAACATTACTGTAATAGAATAGAATCGTAGAATCATAGAATAATTTCAGTTGGAAGAGACCCTCAAGATCATTGAGTCCAACAATTAACCTAATTCTGGCACTAAACCATGTCCCTAAGAACCTCATCTATACATTTTTTAAACACCTCCAGGGATGGTGACTCAACTACCCTATAATAATATAGCAATATATGCAGTAATGTAAATATATTAATATTATAATAAATATTACAGTAACAGAAATTATTGGAAGTGAAATCATACAATTTGCTCACAACCCTTCATGGGAAGAAGCTAAACATCATGTATTTACATGGCACCAGGGTGCCAGCCATGGTGCAGCAGCATGAGGACGTGCTGCATGCGGTGGCACCCAGGAGGAGGAGATGGCTCTGCTGGAGGAGCTGGCAGCAGAGGGGCAGCACCCAGCCCTGCATTGACATAATTCTTAGATTTGTCCACTGTTTGAGTCTTTGTGTGCAAGGAGAGGGCAAAGAAATGAGAAAATAAATTACTTCTCTGCCAGCATTTTTTTCAGGGAACCTCAGTTTTTTTCCCACTCACTGATGCTGAAAGATATACAACCTGTGACAGAAATGTTTGCTAGCAGAAGGGAGAAAATAGTAAATATACCTGTTTGTTTCCTCACTTAAAATAAATATTTTCTTACAATCAGCAAGGAACAGCAACACAAGTTGGCAGACAAACTCATTTACAATGCTCCTTGTAGGACATCAGCACCCGTTTTGCATGTAAAAGCTCCACCAACTTGTTTAATTAGCATGGTACAAGCTTCTGCTATAGTTTCTAGTGGAGATGAGGAGACAATCCAGCTGATCTTTGTCTCAGGTGGCATGTTCCAATGAAGCTGGTGCTACATACAAGCTGGGGCTCTCTGGCAGTGAAAAGACCCCTCCCCAGAAAGCCTCTGGGAGCACCAGGCAAAGAAGCAAAGTCTGATGCAGGTCAGGTAGCGCCGGTGCCAGGAGCTGCCCAGGGAGACCCTCAAGCCGCTGGCACTCAGCCCATTTCCCTCATGTCACTTCCAGAATAATATTTTCTAGCTTTGAAATGATGGAGTAAGAGAAGCTAAAAGGACTATTTATTCACAGTGAATCTCTGTTCCAGCAGTTAATGAGCAGATTCAGCAGACTGAGTGATGTCTCCTCCTCTAAATTGCTCATTCCCGAGGTCACTGTGGCTCTTTCAAGGGCACTAGCTTTGTGCTGGCTGTCTCTGTACGCGAGAGGATGGATTAACCTTTATTTTTCAATACTTGTGGGTCAAAGCCAACAAAGCACTGATCACTCTCTGCAAGGCACCGAGCACCCATTGACAAATGAGGTGTCTTAACACCTCTCAGGAGGCGATCAGCATCTGGCAGAATAAAAGGCTGCAGGGCTGAGCTACCCAGACAGCCTACACAGCAATAAATCAGACATCACAGCTGCTGTGCTGGCAAGTATATTAGTCGCTCACACTCAGCAGTGCCTCTCGCACAGCTGGGCACACTGACATTAAACCTTACCTGAGCAGGGAAATGACTCTTCAGCCCAAATATTTTCAATAGCTGGTCTGTTACAGATGGTTTGAGGAAACACGGACATCCTGCACTCCCCTGCACACAGTCATGAGGAACTTGCATAATCTGCTTTGTCTGCTTAGAGAGGAACTGCTGGATACCACACACTTTTAAAAAATCTGTACTTGACAGCAATTTCAACATGTATGACCACATTCCCTGTGAAAAGAAGCCAGTTTAATTTATTTTCCTTTTTTCAGGTTGTATTTTCCAGCATTCAAGTTTTTGCTACATACATTTGGATTTGATTGCTTCCAAGCTTTCCAGTTTGCATCTTTTGGCATTTTGACCTAAGGTCACGCACAGAGAATATAACGACCAAAGAAAACACCTAATACCAACAGTCTCACACTGATCCCTTCCCAGCTCCAGTTGTGTTAAATTAGGGCACTCCAAATTTGAACACAGTATAAACCACCTTACACATGCATTATTTGCACAGTGATAATGAAATTTAGTCAGCAGAGTGATTTTGGTGTCAATGAAACCACCACCCTCTTAATTATTGGAGTGTTCTTATTTTAGACCTCAGAAAGCTTCTGCAGGGTGGTTTGCAGCACCTCAGCACAGCAGCCCACTTCTCAGTTCCCGTGCACGGCCTGTAGCTTTGTGCTGCATAAACTCTGCAACAGAAATCACAGGGAAACTGTGTTTCAGAGATAGATTTTAAGACTTTGCTCTTTAGGATTAGGCATAAAAACCATCACACTTGAACAGTACAATTAATTCAGCCACATTGCACATGTGCTATGTAGGAACTTTTATTCCTTGCCTATGTTAAAGAGTATTCGTTGTTTACACCATCAAGTATAAACCCCAGTTTTCTCAAAATGTGTAATGCAGACCAAGTGCTACAACCGGAATGTGAATGTCCCACTTTGTTGACTCTATTGACATGACCTTAATGTTGCAAAATGAGGGACATCAGTTATCATAAAGGCTGGGTGAGTGAAATGCTGCTGGAGAACTTGGCAATTTCTTGTGTGGTCAGTCAAGAAAAAGTTGAAAAGAAACTGCCTGCTCTGAATTAACTGGTATAAGGTATATCCACATCAACACAGCTTACCCTTTGTTTTGATATGTTGGTCATTTTAGACACAATGAAGCAACAACCTAGCTTCACCTGCAAGAACCTAAAAAGAAACATGAAAGGTAAATAAATGTGGGACATGAACTTCCCTATGAAGAACTGTGTACATAATTAGAGACTCCTGCACCTGGGGGTTATTTTGCCTTTCATTTCATGATCAGTATGGATAATTGGAAGGTCTTAGAGCAGTCTAACAAGCACCACATATGGGAGAAGCTGGCTTTGAGATTTAATTGCCTATGCACTAAGCAAGGTGCAGCAGCAGCTTCCCAACCCTCGATGAACAGGGCGATTCCTCCAGCCATGGGTAGCCAGCTCAAAGCAAGGCACCCTTCTCTGCAATTTGTCTGGGTTCCCTCTGATGTTAGAGGGAGACCCAGGCACCCCAGAGGGACCTTCATGCTGACCCACTCAGGTGCCTCTCCCGCCACAAGACAAACAAAGTCTCCTAAAGTGCACACTCCTTCACCCAGATACAGAGAGAGCCCAGATGACTTATTTAATTTATTGGCAGAGGTAGATGTTGTAGGTGGGAGGGTCTATGGTCCAGGGCACTGCAGGGTTATAAGTGAGGGAAATCTGATTTATGGGTCAGTCAGCATAGCTGAAGAAAACCAGTCTTTCGGGCACATTTAAACTAGATGCTCATCTTTCATACAGCTAAAGTTAGATGAGACAAATCCTGTCATAATGACCAGTTTGTTTCTAGAAGCAATCATCTCCCTTGGAGGTAAATCTGCATTCCTTCTCAGCCTTGCTGTTGACAGAACAATATTAATTTTGAGTTAACATGAAGGTTATTGTATTGTGAAGAAATGCATGTACTTGAGGAGGAAAAAACTGCTTATGTGGGTGTCATGGTGCATTCAGTGATAAACTCGTGATGGTTCGTTTACCTTGATCTCGAAGCGCAAAATTAAAGCAACCAAAAATGCCAAGGGGTTATAATTCAATCAAACAGTGTTACTTTAATATTTTGGCCATAAAGTGGCACGTGATCAAGAAAGTGGAGGAAAAGGTAAGAAAAAGAAAAGGGGGAAAGAGGATTAGCTGCCACCGACGAGTCTCAAGGCATCCCCATGGTCTCAGATCCCGAAGCAGCATCCTGTCAGGACCCTGTGATCCTTTGGTGGGGAGATCTCAACAATGTCCAGTCAGGAATCATCTTTTATGTTTCTTCACCCCCCGCCTTGCTCCCATGGATTGAGGCCAATCTCTGCCTTTGTTTCGCAATCCAGGCTTAACTGCGCAGGCCCGAAGAGTCCCTGCTTTGCTTGCCAGAATCCGTCTGTGCCTGCGTCACCTCGCGTTCAGAGTTCTCCTACTTGTCCGCTGAGTGACCTCAAGACCTTCTGCAAGCCTTTGCGTATGCTCTTCTTCATTGGCCTTAGTAACAGGGAGGAGGTGGGGGGCAAGTCTGGCTGATGCAGCAGATGAAATCCATCTTCTGGACAGCAGCTATTGTTACCTGTAGCCCCAGGTCGGAGAGACCTGTACAACACAGTTCTTTTCCTCAAGCCTCTCTCCAAGTCCTTGTACAATTCTTTCTATCAGGACCATCTGTTCTCCAAGTCTCTGAAGATGTTCAGGCAAATACTGTTCTTCAGACCAACTCTTACAGTGGTTTCCTTACTTCTAAGTGACTGCTTTTTGTAGATCTTTGGAAGATGACATAGTGTCCCTAAATTATGAAATTAAAAGCCTGAATGGCATTAGTCAAGCTACTAATATTACTCAGAGGTTCCCACCTCCCAGAAGCCAGACCTTCCAGCACCTGTCATCTCTCTGTTGCTCAGCTGGGAACATGTGTGCACAAGCTGTTAGAGCAAAGACAGGTCTCTTCAGCACCTCAGCTCACACCAAACCTGTTAACCACGGGACATCCCCGACTGCCACACACAGCAGAGGGGTGACAGAGGATCAGATTCAGAAACCGCCTTCCTGTCCCAACTGGATTTAAGGACAGAAAAGTCACATTTTTAATCAGCAAGAGGAAGATGTCTGGGCTTCAAACAATTGCCTCCAATAGAGGGGGGGAAAAAAAGGCATAAAATGCAGCTGGGAGTATCTCTGACAATCAAACTGTTACATTTTTTACAGATTAACCCAAGATGTGACCAACACACAGTGTGCTGCTCAAGAAAGCAGTTTTCAAGGTCTCCTCTGGTCTCTTTTTCTGCTTGAACTGAAATGTGAGCACTTCTTTCTCTCTTTTTTTTAATGGCTGCATGACTTTAGCAACTGCAGTTCCAAACACCATTTAATTTTCTTTTTCTCTGGGAAATTCTGGAGTGCCTCTCTTTATATTAAATTATTGCTGCTTTAGTGGAGAATAGAAGAGATCCTGTTATACTATTATTGGCTCATTAAGCTTGTAATTACTTTGGATTTGATATTGAAAAGCAGTAATTAATGCTTTTAATGTGTAATATGAGTAGTGCCCTACAATTGAATGAGTACCATTTTAAAGGAAAAATAGAAAATATTTATTCCCCACTAAATATATAGTAGAATTAAAGTCTGAGAATATTTATAAATTACTTAAGAGCAAAAAATGTCTAAAACTTATTGCTAGTATGGCATAAGCTGGCATTCTGAATCCAGAAAATTAAATTAAGATTAGTCTTTTAAAAAACCACAAAACATAAATTAAAAAAAAAAAATCTCAGTTGAAACAATTCACAGTGAAACCCTTCAAACAGCCTGAACTCCTGCCTGTTGGGTCTGAGTCTTTTTAATAGTTGGCTTTAAAGACACAGGATATGTTTTCCAAATAGATTCCTCCTATATAATTACTAAAAGGTAGTGTTTAATTCTTGTTTTTAAACTTGTATCCTTGTAATTACATATTTGGATAAGTATAAACAAATCTCTGAGCATCCTGTATTTATAAACAATCCTGTGCTTGAAAATAATTATTACACCACGGCAGCATTTTCTTTTTTGTTCTGCCTTTATGCCCCTGATATATACTTACAGTTTGAACTTCATTTTAACACAGGGCTCTCTTCATCTGAGGATCTGCTTAATTTTGGTACAGCTTACTGAAAATTTCAGACCGTGAGCACCAACTAAGAAGCGCTATTAGTGGATGCTACTGTATGCTCTTCATGATGATTTGAAAAAAAATATTATCAAACATGCAACACTTTCCATTTTATCTTTTTGAGGCAGATCTGCAGATACTCAAGCAACACAAAGGCAAAAGCTTGTGGAGTTTCCTCTTTATCTCACCTTCCAGACTCCAGCACAGACAGTATAAAGCTCTGTCCTTGTCCTCTATCTCTTTTGTTCCTTATCTCTGGGCAATCCCAACCACAAACATAAATTCAGCTGCTGAGCAACTTAAAGATCCCGTGCTCTGTTCCAATGAGTCTCTTTTGCCCCACAGGTGTCACGCTGCCCAGCTCGTCTGGGAGGAGCTGCCAGTGTCCAGCTGCAAAACTAACACACCTTCAGAATTCCCCTTTTCCTCACCAAAAACACTTGGCAAGGGTCAGGCTTCCTCTTGTGCAGGCAAATACCATTTCACAGATGCCCAATCACTGTGTGCACAACCTCCCCCAGTCAGTCAGCAGCTGGGCTGTCCTGTGCACCTTCATTGCTGGGCACGGTGGGCTCCTTGTCCATGACTGGCGCTCTTATGTGCTACAAATTAGTACATCTAAAATGGCAACAGCATCCACCGAGTCACGGTTGGCATTTGCATAATAATAAAAAAAATGGTAGACAACCTTAAGAGGCACAGCTGTAATTTAGAGATAATGTATGCTGTTAATTTTGCAGGAAGAAGTTGAACGTATTTGTCATTCCTTTGATGCTCCTGCCACTTAGAAGCATTGCAGATTTTTTAATTAACATAAAAAATGCCTATTCTAAAGTCAAATAGTGTTTTGACCATGTTACAATACATACACTCAAAGGGGCAGCATTAGACTTGCACTTTGAACTTCACAGTTACTTTCTCTCCTTTCAGTCACTAACGGTGTATTCTCAATTTTATGTTAACTTGCTGGCCTTTTTACATATGCTTTCTTGTTAAAAATAAGAGCAAAACTGCAGCTAAATAGCCTACCCCTTTAAAATCCAGAGGGACTGGGGTGGGGAAAGCGGTTATCAGGTGAGTTTGGGATATTGGCAGGGGCTTCCTCTCCTGGGAAGGAGGAGGTGAAGAAAGAGGTGAGTGTCTGCTAGTTGTCTTAGAAAATCTGAGTCTAATAGGGAGTCTTTGCTGTAATGGGAAACAGATCAGTCCTTACTTAAAAGAAGCTATTTTTCTGAAAGAGTATAAGGAAGTCTCAAGTAGCATCATTTAGTGTTATTACCTGTTGGGGCTTTCTTTTTTGAGTAAACCTTTTTGAGCACGTATTACTGCGTTGCAGGTTCAAACATTCATCTCAAATTTAGCTGCTTTGCTCCAAAATAAACTAAACTCATTATGGATGAGCTGAGGAAGTCTAGAATGCAAGAACTGGCTTGTAGTCTGATTTTTCACTCTTACCATTTGTAGGGTATTTTAGGATGTAAATGTGGGTGTGTAAGGGAAAAGGTAGATTAAACTCCTGATTGACACTTAATAGCTCTGGTATTTTCTGGACAATTTGTAGCTGTAATGAAAATTGTCTTCAACGTGATGTGCAATGAATCTCTTTATGAAGAGAATATCTTTGATATTATGTGGGCTGGAGAAAAAAATAGCACAAAAGTGAAAATTCTGTTAAAATGCCAAAAACTAAAATTCTCTCATTTTGTTTTTAAAGCTGAAAGGAAGACTTAGTTCCTTAGTTTAATCAGAGAGATGACAATAAATTATGCTGTAAGCACTACTATAAGTTCAGTGAGCTTTAGTCAACTTGTGATAATAGCAAAACTCTCACATTGAAGAAATTAGGTTGCTGCCATTTAAGCATGTCAGTGACCGCATTATGCTCTGTTGAAGCTGGTATGGCTAAGGGATTTTGCTTATTTCAGATGAGTATAAGAGAAATAAAGGTCTTTTGGTAGCTGAAATAGAAGGAGTACCATATTCTGAACAGGCATGTGCAGATTGATTAAAAACTGCCTTCTGCACAGTGATGGAGATTTGAATACACACAATATAAAGAGCAAAATGCCTAATTCCTGGCTAGCTGCAGAAAAAGATGGAGTCCTAGAGACAATTGTTAGGTGGAAAGGGGGTTGGAAGTATCTTCTGTCATCTAATTCTTGCTTAGTACAAGAAAGTGGGACTTTGCTCATTCTTTGTTCGTAAACAGTGTTGCACAAGAGATACATTGGTGTGTTATTACCATCTCATCTTAAATGAAACAACATCCAGAGCACCAAAGTCATGATTCAAAGGATTCAACGAACAGCAGTTCACAAGTACAGTGATACTTTTCTCTCCTAATGTTGCTGATGTTCTGCCTCCAAGAAGTAAAATCCAAAAGGGTAAGTATCTTGTCAATGTAGTGGTGACATGTACCTTATGTTGTGAAGTGAATGGAAAAAAGGTTACAACTCAGCTTGCTAAATCGACACAAAGAATGAGGGCTGTACTTTTGTACAGATAGGTACCTCCAGCTACCCTGGCTTTGGAGGTGAATGTGTGCAATATTCATGGTTTCTATCTGTAACAAAATGCTTATTTATGCTGTCATATGGGTAAAGTCTGAAATTTTATCTAATGCCTACAGCTTAATGATTTTAAGTATTTTTAATTGCCAGTATTATTTCACTAAAATCTAACCATGCTTCTGCTTCTGTGCTCTTTAGACTGCTGCAGGCAGGTAGGAACAACTGCAATAAACTAAAGATCAGGGATTACGCAAGCCTGGAAAATGCACAGAATCCTCTTCTCATTGACACTCAGCATATTTTATGAGCAAATACTCCTGGCATAAGCCCCATTCAGAGTGCTGAAGGTTAGTACAGGCCAACGGCCTTTACAGACACACAGAATCACAGAATGTCAGGGATTGGAAGGGACCTCAAAAGATCATCCAGTCCAATCCCCCTGCTGGAGCAGGAACACCTAGACAAGGCTACACAGGAATGTGTCCAGGCGGGTTTTGAATGTCTCCAGAGAAGGAGACTCCACAACCCCCCTGGGCAGCCTGTTCCAGTGCTCTGTCACCCTCACTGAGAAGAAGTTTCTTCTCAATTTCAGTGGAACCTCCTGTGTTCCAGTTTGTACCCATTGCCCCTTGTCTTATCATTGGCTGTCACCAAGAAGAGCCTGGCTCCATCCTCATGGCACTCACCCTTTATATATTTATAAACATTAATGAAGTCACCCCTCAGTCTCCTCTTCTCCAAGCTTCAGAGCCCCAGCTCCCTCAGCCTTTCCTCATAAGGGAGATGCTCCACTCCCTTAATCATCTTCTTTGCCCTGTGCTGGACTCTCTCCAGCCTCCCACACTGCTGTGCAGCTCATGCTCCACTGAAACATGGTCCCATGTTCTCCCGAGTTTTCACTGGCACTGCCAAGATTGCACTTGTTGCTAAAACAGCTATGCTTGGCACGAGTCTGTAATGAGGTGTGAAAAAACCACAAACCAAGGCTGCAAAGTACTAGTGAGGGGTTCGGTTTCCAGGCTAGGCTGGGCCCCGCGGCACAGCGGCTCCGGCCGCAGCGCTCTGCCGAACGGGCGGGCGCCGTTGCAGGCCAGAA
Source organism: Nesoenas mayeri (assembly GCF_963082525.1). Lineage (NCBI taxonomy): Eukaryota > Metazoa > Chordata > Aves > Columbiformes > Columbidae > Nesoenas > Nesoenas mayeri. The sequence continues at coordinate 83,636,983 of NC_137544.1, read as the reverse complement.
ACTACAATTCCCGGCATGCCCCGCGCCCTCCCCGGAAGCGGGCGGGCGGGGAGCGGAAGCGGCTGGCCGCGCGGCACGCTGGGACGCGTAGTGCAGCGGCGGCCGCCGCCCAGGGCCGTGTCCCGAGAATTTGAAAATTCCCGCGGTGGCCGCGGCGGCTCTCGCGAGAACTCCGCCCCCCGCCCCGCCCCCCGCGCGGCGGGTGAGCGAGCGAGGTGGGTGCCGCGCGGGGGAGGGCAGCGGCGCGGGGCGCAGTGGCGCGCGGCAGCGCAGCGCAGGCCGCGGTCGGTTGCGCAGGAGCGCAGTGTGTCGCGGCCGGGCAGCCGCGGCGCGGGCGGAGCCGCCGTAACCGCTGTGGGAGATGCCGCCGCCCTCACTGGCACGTACCGGGGAAAAGCGGGCTGGGGCGGGGGGGTGAACAGGGAGAGAAAGGTGGAGGTGGCGACCACCGCCCGCGCGTTTTTCCGCCTGGCTTCCTGCGTTCCCCCGCACCGGCCGGTACCGGGTGCTGCTGGAGCGGCTAGGCCGCCGCCTCTGGCGCAGCGCGGGCCCGGCGGGGGCCTTAGGCCGCCCGGCCGCTGTCTCCCGGCCCTTATGTAAGTGACCCCCTGGGCTGCGGCCCCGTGCCCGGCCACACGTGGCCCGGCCGCGGTCGGGGGCGGCCGGCGGCGCGGCCTGGGCAGCGCACATGGGAAGAGGCGGCTCCGCAGCCGGGAGGCGGCCGTCAGAGGCTGGGGGGCGTGGGAGATGTGGCGGCTGCCGCCGGTAGATTTCCCTCCTGCCCGGCCACCCGCCGCCCGGCTGGCGCACGTCCCCGCCTCTCGCTGCTTCGGTGACTTTTCGGAGGGTCTTCCTTTGATTTCTCTCTCTTTTTTTTTTTTTTTTTTTCCCCCGTCCCCCGCCCTCCCCCTTTTCGGTGTCGTTTTCCAGGAGGAGGCGGGAAATTCGCTCTTTGCGTAGAGCCGCGGTCGCGGGAAGAGGCTGGGTTTAATGGGGAGAGCAGAGCTTTACAGGAATCCAGCGCGTTTTGTGGGAATATCTTGATTTTCTGCATGAAGCATGCATCACGCAGCAAAGTTGCTGGCTTAAACAAAAATGCTTGATTTCTTACTTAATAGAATGTGACTCTAGGTCTGGAGCTTCTGCCTCTGGAGAGAAGCGTGATGTCAGTCTTTCAAGTCTAATAATTGCTTCCTGATCCTGTTTGGTAAAATTATGGGCAAGGTAGGGACTTAGTTCTGTTGAGAATGCTGAACCCCGTTTGGGGTGTATGGCCAAAGGTGGTATTTCATGTGCTACCTTAGGGCCATCAGTCTGGATGATGGTATTGGTGGGAGCTGGGAGCTGTGTGTTTGGGCACACAGCCCTGTACCATGTTCTGCTGAGGACACCTCTTCGTTCCCTGACATCAGTTCATTTTCCTGCATTGATTTGGTGGGTGTGTGCTTCTTTAAGACAGTGAAAGGAACTTAATGAGGCTTCTGTTGATTTTGTGTCTTCTGCCTCATAAGCTGTCAGATGTAGTTTTAGAGAAATAACGTTGACAAGCCTTTGCCGGTGTGATACTGCTTTATTTGTGCAGTGGAGAGAATACTGAAGTTGGTATGAGAGAGTCAGCAAACACCTGGGCCTGTTGTGTGTGTTGCACATGTTTTTGCAGTTCACCTTGTCAGGTTACTGTTTGTAAAAGTATGTTTCAGAACTGGATATTGCAAAGCTGTCTGGGCAGCCTGCTCTAGGTGGCCCTGCTTGAGCAGGGGGCTTGGAGCAGGTGACCTCCAGTGATTCTGGAAGCCCTTTCTCTTAGTTGTGATGTTGTGATTCTGGAATTTGTGCTGGTAGGGGCAAGTATTGTGGTAGCGCACCAGGGTGGTATGCTGGCAATATCTTGTTAGCTCTTGTCTCCTTCAATGAGGAAGGCTGCATTCTGTACTGAGCTGCTCAGCACCAACATCTGTCTGTCCAGGTATACTGAGCAGTGTAGAAAAGAGCATAATTTCAGAACTGAGTTCAGGAACTTTTGTTAGCTCAGCCAAGTTAGACGGGGACTGCCACTCTTCACTGAAGGTGTAGTCAAGTTAGAGCATAGCTATAAGTGGTAGCTGGGTAAACTGGCTCTAGTGTCAGCTTCTCATCTGTGTTGGTTTGGGTTGTTTTTTCATGTAAAGGGAAATCAAATCTATGATTTGCATCAGGTACATAATCTTAGTTGTTGGGGGCTGTTGGGGGAGAGAGCTGAAATTCTTCTTCTCACCTTCTGCTGCAGATTCGTGCTGCTTGGAGAGCTTGTGGAACATCCGCACGAGCTCTGCAAGACAGTCTGTCTGCTGCACTTGAAGGAAATAAGCCTGGTTGTAGAATTCTGATACAGACTGTCTCTGTTAGGCTAGTGGCTTTTTAGACTAGAACTTGGGTTTTGGATTGAATATAGAGGTTTTGCCTAAACCATTGTGGGGAGGTTTCCTGCCTAAGTGGGAAGGAATGACCCAGTGGTACTTGCTAAATCGCCTGCTAACTCACTCACTAAATGTTCTTTCTGCAGGAGTAAAACAGGGCAAAGTGGAAATTCTCTGAACCTGACTACTGAGGTACAGAAAGTGTCTTTTCCATCTGCTGCTCATCCAATGCTTGTGAGTTGCTTAGTTGCTTTTTTTTTTTTTTTTTTTTTTTTTCTGTCTGGGGAAAATGTCACTGAAGGAGTCATTAATAATAATTCAAAAATTCTATAGTTGCCATCTTTACTTGTTATCCAACAAAGGGGATACTGGTTTTCTCAAAATAATTTAGTTTTTCTCCCATTTCCTCCTCTTTGACTTCTTCCTATTCTTTGTCCCGTTTCCTCAGAAAATGTTACGTGAATAGTGTCACACAGTGTTCTCTGTTCTCTCATTACCAATTAATATCTCCCTGAAATCACTTTAGCTTCCACATCTGGCTGAATGACAGAATGACACCTTTCAGTTGCAGCCTTTTTCATTGAGACAGTGAGTCTCTAGTGCAAGAGGGAGTTAAAAGTTGACTGGGTTTGTCTTGGCTGGTGTCCTTTCTTAAAGGGTTTTTTAGCTTTCCTTGCAAACTGAGGGTGTAGTTTCAGACATGTATGAATTCCCTCTTTTTCCCAATGCATTGTCCTGCCTCCTTCCTTGTACGAGCTGTGATGCTTGCTAGTTCTCTGTGCAAGAACTTGCTAACCTGGTGGAAAGCTACCTATTTTTCTGGGTTAGTAGTAGAACAAAGGAGCAGATGGAGAGGCAGTAGCAAGGCCTCTCTTTTGGTGGCAGTGAAGTCGAGGTGTTTTGTGAAATCATATCTTGAGCTGCGACTGACCATATTTTTAGCTTTTTCTTCAGTATGGCCATAACGTTGTTGACATTTGAAATGGATTTTCATGTACTACCATCAGTCAAAAGTGACATAGGCTACTTTGAGGGAGGGTTCATTTTTCAATGTTTTCATGAATGGTCTGGATGATGGGGCAGAGTGTACCCTCAGCAAACTGGCTGATGATACAGGACTGGGAAGGGTGGTGATGACATCAGGGGGTCATGCAGTCATCCAGAGGGACTTGGACAGGCTGGAGAAATGGGCTGAGAGGAACCTCATGCAGTTCAACAAGGGGAAGTGCAAAGCCCTACACCTGGGGAGGAACAAGCCCATGCACCAGTGTATGCTGGTGGCTGCCCAGCTGGCAAGCAGCTCTGCAGAACAGACCCTGGGCATCCTGGTGGGCACCGAGTTGACCTTGCAGCAAAGGCTGGACTGTGTGAGGAGGAGCGTTGGCAGTGGGTGTAGAGTGGTGATCCTTCCTCTGACTGGCACTGTTGAGGCCACGCTTGAAGTGCTGTGTCCAGGTCTGGGTTCCTCAGTCTCACAAGAGAGAGACGGATGTACTGGAGGGAGTTCAGTGAAGGTCTGCAGGGATGGTTAGAGGGGATTGGAGCACTTTTATGAGGAAAGGGTGGGAAAACCGGCACTCTTCAGCCTGGAGAAGAGAACATTTTTCTGAATGTTGACTCGTGTAGTGCGGACCCTGACTTACACTTCCCATGTTTCACACGCTTGTTTTCATGCTGGCAGAAGATACTGGAGCATGTTCTGAAACAGGGTGCTTGTGACTTGAAATGTAGGAGATTCCAGTGCCCAGGCTTCAGAGCATAATCTTTCTTCACAGAAGCACAACTCATACAAATTGTATTTATTTCTAAACATTTCTGTTTAATAAGCTTGTGTTGTTCCCAATGTCTAGTCTTCAAAACTACCTGTAACCTCCTGTGCTGTAAGGAAAATAGGTTATTAGTACATGCTGGAAGAAAGAATCATAAAACTGTATTTGCAGGAAAGCATGTAGGGTAGAGTTACTGCAATAGGCTTTGTGTGCACATGTAAGTGGCTGGCTGTACTGGTTTGTAGTGTAGGGTAAGGGTTCTATTTGATGCCCAAGTTGGTCAGCATGTGTAACACCCAAGAACAGTGAACTATGTATATTTCTTCGTGCAGAAAGCAGTGCTGTTTGAACAAGAGAACTGAATCTGTCCTGTCTTCCAGAGGCTTTTTCGATAATTCAGAGAGATTGTGAAGTATGGTTACTTAAAGTAGCCTGTATTTCCGTGTGTATGGAATATATCTTATTTAGCCTCCTATTTAATCTTGTAAATCACTTCAACTTTTAAGGTTTTCCACAAAAAAAAAATATATCTTGACATACTGAAATGTGAACTCTTTGCAGAGCACTTACAGCAGTGTGCAAACTGTCTGAAAGGCCTGGAAATTTTTGCAAAATACTGCAGAGATGTCATAAAGACAGGCAATAGGAAGGAAGGAACTGGAATAAGGAATTATGACAATTTAAATATAGAAAAAAAAAATCATTGTTTTAAAGTCCTGTGCTCTATTTACACCACGAGTATGCATGTCTGTATAGCTTGTTATGTGAAAAAATCAACAGTACATTTTCTGGAAGAATTTGAGAATGTGGGTAGCTAATAACTTAAGTATTCCTTAGTGTTCAAAATAAACATTCAAAAAGTGAGCAAGACATAAATCATGTGTGAAATCTACTGGAAGACAATTGTCAATAAAGTGTAAAATCAAGAGAAAGCACAAATGGAGACTTATACCTGTTACTGAGAAGCCTTTTAAAATGTTATTTTTTTCAGCATCTTACTAACTTACGTGAGTAGAGTTGAACTCAGTGAATTGGGTTTTTTTCCTCATTACTTACCTTGATAATACCCCTCTGTTGCTATTTGCTGGTGGTCTCATAGGCATGAGAAAAGCAAAGGATTCTCCTTTTGCTCCGCTGTGAGATCAAAAACTGTCCTGAGTGCCATTTTTAAGAACAAGCTACAGGCAATGTATCTGAGATTATTCACTGCATTCTGATGAAACTTCTGTCAATCTCGAAAATGGTTATGGCTGACATGAGTATTTCCGGTTTTGTTTTTGTTTTTTTTTAATTTGCAGTGAAGAATGCGAGACCTAACGGCTCAGGTAACGAGCAGTCTGCTGCAGTTTCCGGAGGTGACTATTCAGGCACTTGGGGAAGATGAGATAACCCTGGATTCTGTGCTGTTTGGGAAGTTTTCTGGAGGTGAGCATTTTCCTTTAAATTTGGTTTTGGTATAAAGTTGTTATTGCCTGGAGGTTACCTGAAGCGTAGGTTTGTAGTATCAGCTGTGTCAGGCTGGGGTTGTTAAGATGCATCAGGTTTAGAGAGAATGAAAAGGATGTTTTAATGGTTAAAAATGCTTATGTTAAAACATCAGTGTGGTCGAACTTTGAAATTACAGCAACCTGCACCAATCTTGTGTTATGGAAATAATTTACTGAAACATGCTGAGCCAGTGTGATCTCTTCAATTTTTAAATAAATAAAAGGCAGTTTTCAAAAAAGTAATAGCATTATTTTGGGCCATATTTATTTGTACCAGCTCAAGGTCTATGACCATCATCGTAACATCACCTGCAGAAATAGTTCTCCTGTGGTGTTACAGAGGCAAAACCGCCTGCGTTTTCTCTTCTAGTCTGAACAAAAACAGAAGGAAGAGGGAGGATAAGAGAGGATAAGCGCTACAGCCATATTTCCAAAGTATTTAATAGGATGCAGATGAGTATCCAGTGAGAGTTGCTGCAAGTGGCTAAGCAGATTAGGTAGCTGACTTTCTAGGTGATCGGGAAGTAGAGCTGGGTGCCTGTCTGGATGTCCAGGCTTCTGTGAAGAACAGGTGGAACCTGACAGCAAATGCAGTGATTGAGTTAATACTTCCGTGGAGTTTGAAGTAGTTCTGTGAAACACAATACATTAAATTGTTTCTGTGGTCAGCAGGTGCGAAAGGTTGAGTTTACTCCTGCAGTGCCCGTGTTAAGATAATTTATTGTTGAAGTCCAAATCCCTGCCTGAAGTAGGCACGTGTCAGGTCATATTAATGAGCTAGAAATGAGTTGGGTTAGATTTGTTATTTTTGAAGTGTGCTTGAAGACTTGCATTCCCATATGCGTTTAGATGATTTCTAGCAAAAACAAGCCGAATATGGTCTAAAGCCTGTAGATCAACACATTGTCATCTCTTTCCCAAACAATCTAAATTCTCCAGTGCAGGAGTGACAATTGCAAATGCAAAATAATAAGGTGGGTAATTTTAAGATGTATTGCTTGAGGATTTCAGTGGGTGATTTCAAATAACTGACCAAGATTTAGGTAAGTCAGTCTTCATTTTTTTGGTACTTTCATGGGAGGGAAGGGGCGGTGACAGTGGTTGTTGAGTTGTTTTCAGTCTTCTGTTGGAAATTTGCTGTAGTCAGCTCTCTTTTCTCTCACAGGGAGAAATGGCCTGGCATGGTTGGCGTGTGGCCCTCAACTGGAGGTGGTGAACTCACTGACAGGAGAGCGGCTCTCTGCGTACCGTTTCAGTGGAGTGCATGAGCAGCCGCCCATCGTTCGCGTGGTCAAGGAGTTTTCCTGGCAGAAGAGAACTGGACTCTTGGTCGGGCTGGAAGAAGCAGAGGGGAGTGTTCTTTGTCTGTACGATCTTGGAATATCACGAGTGGTTAAAGCAGTTGTTCTTCCAGGAAGGGTATGTGCTTTCTGTTGCAGAACCAAAGCTTTTCTGTTGTTGAGTGCTGCATAATCCTGTTTCAGCTTTTCGCTCTGGAGCATTTCTTTGTAGGTGTTTTTTTCTATGTTGCGTTAATATACGTTCACGTCAGAGTGTCCGGTCAAGAGGGCCTTGATGTAGAATCTTGGGGTTAATGGTACCATCATCCTTTGAGTTTACTGGTAGTAAACCAAGTTTTCTGATTTCATTGTAGAGCGCATAGTTGCCTAATTCTCCACTTTCACAAAAAGATGAAGAGAAGGAAAAGAAAGCAAAGAAACCCCACCCTTCAGAGTGTCTGTAACGTACATCTCCTAAATGCTTGATTTCTTTCAGAAAGACTGTCTTTTAGCTATCTCAGACTTCCCTGGTTGTGCTGTAAATGGCTTGGACACATTCCCATGATGTCATAGTCTCATTCTCTTTATGTAAACAACTAATAAGCAGAAGTTAGTAGAACATATGTTTTTATTGCCTTAGAATCTGTAACAACTAAATACTTACTTATTACTCAGTTTTCTGTAATGTGATTAGGTTTGACTCGCTGGAATACAGGTGGAGTTTTATTTGTCATGCTACAGTGCCATCACTAGTAGAAAGCATGTGTATTGTGATAATTTCTAAAGCTATGAGTTGAGTTGGTGCTCTTCTGTGTCAGTTTGCTGATCATCTTGATGAATCTTAGAGTTTTAGCTGGAAAGACAAGCTGTATGCTGACATAAGCATGTAATCAATAACTAATTTATGTCTGTGAAAAATGACATGGCTTTGTTATGCGCCATTAGTTAATAAGTGTGCTGGGAATAAGAAAAGGAAAGATTAAGAAGTAACATGCCACATCCCGAATCTACGTCTACAGAAGTGATTTGAATTAGACTGTAGTTATAACTATCAGTTGTATTATTAATTTTACTCTTAGTAATAGTAGGGTGTTTTACTACAGGGTGTTTCAAAAAGATGGACCTAGTTTCAAAGCAGTGTGTTTTATGATGGCACCATGTTATAGTTCATGGTGGCACAAAGACACAATCTCAAGTTGCAGAGTGTAATGTCAGGGGATCTTGAGGGGCCAAGACTGTAGTGACAAATCTTGGAGTTCCCTGCAACCTATCCAATGTTGAGTAAGTGTGTCCATCTTTTGGAAACACCCTCTATACCCCTCAAAATGAATGATTCAGGAGAAAATATGAAGAAGCCTTGGGGGGAAGAGCTGGCTGTTGTGTGATGAAGGTTATGAATTTTGGAATAAAGCCAAAGCTTATCTGAATTTTAGCTCTTATTCCCTGAGTGCTGCTGATTACAAGTATGTTTGGTCTGTTGCTTTCATCTGACTTCCTATCTTTTTGCCGTTAGATTAGTTAGGTCAGTATAGACAGGACACAGGTCTTGCTAATTGGACTGTTAATTTGTAAGTGGTGAGTGGGAGTAAGGGTAAGGAAAAACAAGTACATAAAACTTTCACTTGGCCATTGTCTGTAGGTTTTGAACTTATTCTGTCACTCATATGTCCAAGTAATACATTACATAATCCGTGTTTTTAATGTGCCTGCACATTTCTTTGATTTTCACACGAATTATTTTTAGAAGTAAAATGCAGAGCTGTTGTTAACATCACTTTACGCAGTTTTTGTTGTTACTATTTTAAGGCTTTAATGAGCACTTCAATGGATAGAATCTTTTCTGTGTGGGTATATGTTTGTGGACAACTGTTAGTTGTCCACAGGTTAACATGAACTTAGAGTAACTCTGGTCCAAGATGTTAAGCCATTAGTGTATTAATACACGGTATTTGTAGTGACCGTCTGCCTGCCTTCTACTGTAAGAGTAGATGTGTAGTGATTCAGAGAGTAAAGGAATGAGTTAAAAATACCAAACTTACAAGCTTAGAAAGAATTTTGCCTTTTTTTTTTTGGTGGGATCCTGCCTCTACTTGCCCTCTGGATATACGTGTGAAATGCAGCAGAAAAGGTGAAGTGTTGATGCAGTATTATTTGAATTGGATTCTAGTAAAAGCAAATCTGAACAAAACCCATTAATGAAATTAAATTGGTTTATAATAGTTGTATGTTTCAGAATTCTTGAATGGTATTTTCACAAATATTCCTGGTTTGTATGAGGCAGAAGGGCAGCATTCAGATTCAGTGAGCTGAGAAAAGTTTTCTTTGTTCATTCCCAGAATGAGCTGGCAGTAGTCTAAGAGAATATGAAAAGCCAGTGCATAGTGCAGTGGAAAAATATGCAGTTGCAGGAGCTTCTATGGGGAAAATGGAAGTGTTAAAACTGGGAAACATTTGGACAACAAAAAAAATCTCAGAAGACAAAGTTAGAAGCAACACTTGAACTTTGGCTGATTCTGCAGCAAGATATGTACAGTTGTTCTGTTTTCCTCATAAGGGTCATCAAGACTTGGCAGAGAGAGAATTTGAATAATCAAAATGCTTTTGATAGCCCTTTGAGTAGCAGAGAAGATTGGAATTTTTATTCCATTTATAGGAAGACTGGAAAAGAATGTTGTCTAAATTACTGTAGGTTCTTTAAAGATTAGAATTCTCATGAGCAAGATGAAAGGTAAATTCTGTAGTGGATTGCCAGGCAGCATAGTCATAGTAAGTGCTTGATGGGACAGAGAGAAACCTTTGGGGTCTAGGGGCTTGGTTATTTTTGCCCACCTCTGTGGGTAAAATACAAAAGAGAAAGAAGTGGATCCCCTTATGATGCTCACTAATTTGTTCTATTTTCCTGTAAAAGTTTGTTGCTCGTGTAAAGCTTCCTGTCTTCATTGTGTTGCCCTTTGTAAGAAGGCTGAACGGTGGCCCATGTTGTTTTGTTATCTGGCTGTAGTGCAGGAATGTCCGTGTGCTGTGTCCCTGCCCCGGCAGTCAGTGCTGTCCTGGGCTGTGCTGCAGCGTGTGCGGAAGGGTCTGGTTGCACCTTGCGATCCAGTTGCACAGGGGCTGCTCCGCGTGTGAGAGAGCCAGGTGCGCTTCTTCCTCAGCTGGAGTTGGCTTTTGATCTAACAAGCTGCTGTTCCTTTTGCTGTTGTTTTAGGCTGGCTTTTGAAATCCTTGTTAACGTTGATTAAGGTGCTGGTGTGCATTAAAAGTTGGGTGGTTTTTTGTTTGTTTTTTTTTTGTACTAATCCAGGATCTCCTTTGGTCACTTTCTAAAGATGTTTCATTCCCATGGAAGTGGTTTGTCCACCATGCAGCTTGAGCGCTGCCTGGTTTGACTTGCAGCCAGGATTTATGGTGATACCTGTTTGGCAGAGAAGGCACAGACTGATGGGCTGTGAGCAGTGGGAGAGCTGGATTTAGTTTTGTCCTTCTTTCTTTCTGAAGTCCCTTCCATAGGATGAAGTTTCCTGCCAATAACAGACTATGTATATTTCCTTAGGGCTAGTTATTCCTAAGTAGGAAATGGAAATTGGTAAGCTGTAATAGTAGAATGCACCGTTTACACTGCAATTGAGTTCAAAAACTGTAGGAAATCTAGAAAATGGAAGGCAGTAACAGATTTTTGAACAGGTCACACCTTGTTTTTTCTTGATATGATTGGAAACAATGTTTTGGTTTTGAGTCTTATGCTCTGTGTTTACTTTCTTGTTTCTGATGTGCTAGTTCTGGCTTCACTTGTGAGTGATTTCTGTTTAGCCTGTCAAACAGCTTAAGCATTATTAACTTGTGGGTTTCCTGTAGGTAACTGCTATAGAGCCCATAACTAATCATGGAGGAGCCAGTGTGAGCACTCAGCACCTGCACCAGGGTCTGCGCTGGCTTTTTGGAGTGGCTGCAGTGGCTACAGATGTGGGTCATCTCCTCCTGGTTGACCTTTGTTTGGATGATTTGTCTTGCAGTCAGAATGAAATAGAGGCATCAGGTAAGCTTGTGGTTTTCCACCTAGAATTTAAAAGAAAGCAAGCTCCTGTCTTTTAAATGACCAATATGCATGCCACATTGAAGATACTGGTGTGCAGACATTTATGTCAAGTGATTACAGGTGGCAGTTGACCTTGTATAGTCCTGACCTCTGCTTCAAACTGGGAGTGGCTTAGTACTTCTTCTAATGTCCTAAATGCCCATTTCCCACCAAGTTCCCTGTGTCACTCTGATTCTTGCCAGCCAGGTGTAGGAATTTGACCACCTGAGTCAGTTCATCTGCCTGGGAGGAAATTTTGTCAGGGTTGCCCTATTTCTTGAGAATGTTCTGCTGTTGCTGTTAATGGCCTTGGGGCAAATTTTAGGCTTGTTTTTTAAAATCAACACAACGTGTCAAAAATAGTGCATTTGGGTGAATAAAATCTCTAATTTGTTTACTCAGCCTGTATCCACTGGTTCAGCTGTTCCATCAGTGGCTTCAGGAGTTGAGGTCACTTCAAATAGCTTCATCATGAGGCCCAAACTCCTGCTTTACAGAGTCCTACAAGAATTTATCTGTGAAAGTTACACTGTTACTTGGTTTTGAAATGCGAGTGACAACATCTGTCTGCTCTGGGTTTTCTTCTGTTCTTTGCATACAAGCAAAATGGACATACCCATTTACACAACACTTTTTTGGCTATTTCACCTGGGATGGTTGAATTAGATTATACATCTTGTCACCTAAGTGGCATAACACATTGATTTATTACCTGGTTTTGTGTGTGTAGATCTAGAAGTTGTCACAAGAATTCCTGCTGAAGTTCCACAAAGGAGAGAAACTGTGACCAGAGAAGGGAGACATCTGTCCTTTCAATTACAAAATCCTTCCGGAACAGCAATACCAACCCTGTGCTACATAAGCAGAAGCAATCAGCTGGCTGTGGGATTTTCAGATGGCTACCTGTCCCTCTGGAATATGAAAACTTTGAAGAGGGAGTAAGTAGGCCTTGACACTTGGCCATGCCTGGAGGGGCAGGGTTCTCAGTTTTTTTCTGAAAGAAGTATATTAACTTTTTCAGGGGCTGAAATTTTGTGTATAATCTTGGAATATTTAGAAATACTCCCCTCCATGACCTTTTCTTGTTTTGTTTAAAAAAATACTTGTAGGTACCATTCCCAGCTTGAAGGAGGAAGGATTCCTGTCTATGCCATTACTTTTCAAGAGCCTGAGAATGACCCTCGGAATTGTTGCTACTTGTGGGCTGTTCAGTCTACACAAGAAAGGTGAATAAAAACTTACTATAAGCCACTGATGTATTTTACTTTCTGTTTATTCACATACAGTGAGGACATGTATATTTGTTTTGTTTATTTAGCAGTGGAGGACATTTTCTCAGGTACTGAAGTTGTTAAGCTTACAGTGCGGTTTTTACAGGGTTGAACAGACGTAAAGAAGGACCTACTTGTTCCTACCTTCTGAAAGAGGGCAAAGCAACAGAGGCTTTATATTTTTGCCTACATGAATTCCTTTGTTTCTTGATGACTTCTTCACCATTGTATTGAAAAGTATTTGAGGCTGCAGATCTAGGACAGTAAACGCACTGGCATAAGAGCCCACTGACCCTAAAGAAGCGTGATGACAGTGTTGCTGATTCCCTGGTGCCAACTTCAGCAGCCTTTGGAGTCTTCATGTTAAGTTCCCCTGGGAGAAAGGAATCCCTGTTCAGCAGAAAAGTCAAGGGTTTCCTGCTGGACTGAAGAATCAAACCAGTATGTGGAAGGGTGCAGTGTGTGCAAGACAGGGACTGGAACTTTGTTGGGAAGGGAAGGGGAGAAAGGCCTCTCTCTTTGAGCATCAGCAAGTTGTTTAATCAGCTCAGCTGTTCACAAAGTGGCGATTGTTTTAAGTTTGACTTTACAGCAGTTTTGATTGAGAGCAGCTCTTCACTGTGAAGAACTATTTCCAACAATGTTTAGTCCATACAAGGTGTGAAAGCTTTCAAATGGTATGGGTAGCATTTTCCCCTGAAGCTGTTAGTGTCACATCACCTCCTTTTTGGTTTAATGGCTAAATGTGACCAATTATCATGTTTTGGGAAGTGGTGTTATCCTTTTCAGCAAGAGCATGCCATTAAGAAACTTCAGTCAAGATCTAATAAAATGAGAATGAGGACTATAAAGCAGCTTTGTACTCAAATTTATAATTGCTTCCTTTTTCAGTGAAGGCGATGTTGTGAGTTTGCATCTGTTGCAGTTAGCATTTGGTGACAGAAAGCGCTTGGCATCAGGACAAGTCCTGTATGAGGTAAGACGTGCATGTATGTGGAAAGAAGAAAAAGGTCATTTTTCTCTGAGTATCAGTTAAGGTGACAGGGGTCATATTTACCATCCAAATTCAGAGATGAGAAAAAGAAATCTTTTGCCAAATCTTCTTGGGCATGGCCTTTGTGCACACTTTTTGGAAACAAGTTGTCCAACTTTATGCTGCAGAATGTTGTGTTTGAACTAGATTCAGGTTGTTCCGCACATGGATGTCCTCTCGTTATGTGCAATTTTCTTAGCTGCTGCAATGCCATGGCTACTCCAGCTTCATCTGTTTTGTAATGAAGGCATGAAACAAAGAGCTTTCCATGCATATGCATCACAGTATCTCCTTGGAGATATGTATTTAGCTTTGTAAAGAAACCTTGATGTTGCAAGGAATTCTGCAGCACATGTTTAGAACTGGATGATGTCAGGGAAATGCTAACTTTGGAAAACATGCAAAGCCTTTACAGCCCAGCTTACCCATTACGATTTCATGCCTCATTCTCTTGCATGTCAGATGCAGTTTCTATTTGCTATTGGAAAGAAGCTCACAGGAAATATACGTGTATAACATGCATATTATATTGGATATACACATTCTTTCATATTTAGGTATAATGTACGTTTTTATGGTCAAAACAACCTTTTCTCTCTTCTCTTATTTTTTTCCCCAGGGTCTGGAATACTGTGACGAAAGGTACAGTTTAGATGTCACGGGTGGAATCTTTCCCTTGAGAGGGCAGACCACCAATACCAGGTTACTCAGCTGTCAGACCATAGAAAAATTTCGCAACCATGTTGACAGAGAGGACAGCATTAATGAAGGTTTGTTCTGATGCCTGTGTTTGGTTATTCTAAAAGAAATGGGTTTGAAATCTAAGCAGTGAATGCTGTTCTGTACCCACTGCCTGAAAGTCCTATCCATTGAGTGCACCCTCGGATGACACCGAGTTGGGCAGGAGTCTTGATCTGCTTGGGAGTAGCATGGCCATACAAAAGGATCTGGACCAGCTGGCTTGATGGACTGGGTCCAGTTGTATGAAGTTTAACAAGGCCCAGCACCAGGTCATACACTTGAGTCACAACAACCCCAGGCAGCGCTACATGCTCAGGGAAGAGTGGTTGTAAAGTTGCCCCATGGAAAAGGGCCTGGGGGTGTTGACAGTCAGCTGCATATGAGCCAGCAGTGTGCCCAGGTGGCCAAAAGGCCAACAGCATCTTGGCTTGTGTCAGAAACAGTGTGGCCAGCAGGACTAGGGAAGGGACTGTCCCCCTATACATGGCCATGGTGAGGCTGCACTTCAAATACTGTGTTCAGTTTTGGGCCCCTCACTACAGGAAGGACATTGAGGTGCTCGAGCGTGTCCAAAGAAGAGCAATGAAGCTGGCTGTCAGGCATTGGAACAGGCTGCCCAGGGTAGTGGTGGAGTCACCACCCCTGCAGGTGTTTAAAAGATGTGTAGATATGGCGCTTAGGGACATGGTTTAGTGGTGGACTTGGCAGTGTCAGGTTTACGGTTGGGCTCAATGATCTTAAGGGTCCTTTCCAGCCTAAAGGATTCTATGATTCTGCAATCTGCCTGTCTGTTTTCCTCTTATAAGTTCCTACACCTACAAGTTCTCATCACAGAGATGGTTATGTGAATTTTTTAAACTGTTCTTAGTAAGGGTTATGTTTCCTGAGGGATATACCCGAACTCAGCCAAAACAGAAAGGGATGTTTTAAGAATACCAGGTATGTGATTTTTTTGCTACAAATAAGAAACAATGTCTTGTCTTCTACAGCAATCTCTCCTGACACCAGTGTATCGATCTTCAGTTGGCAAGTGAATACCTATGGTCAGGGAAAACCATCTACTTATTTGGGTGTGTTTGACATCAATCGCTGGTATCATGCTCAAATGCCAGATTCACTAAGGTAGATTTTTGATAAGGTTGTTTTCAATATCTGTGCAAATAATGCATTTGACAGTCAGCATTTAGCCCATGGTCTTTTTTTCTTTAAGGCCAGAAGAATTCCTTGTTGATTGCCCCTATTTTGCATTGTGGTCACTGGATGCTGTAGTAAGCGTGACTTCTCCAAACCTCATTTTGGATATTCTGGTACATGAGCGGAGTCTAAGTCGGGGAGTTCCTCCTTCTTATCCACCACCTGAGCAGTTTTTTAATCCAAGCACCTATAATTTTGGTGAGTATTTCACTGCTTTTAGTAGTGATGAGCTAAGCTGATGTCAAATACCAGTTATTTGTTTTCCTGTTCCTTACTTGTCACTGAAAAACCAAGCCAAAAAATCCCAACCCCCTAAAAACCCAATTCAGGTTACATTGTACAGATGAGGTATTTAATATAGTGAAACATAGCTGAGAGTCTGCTGCATTTTGGATTTTGTGCTTTTGTAACATAGCCTGTGCAGGGATGATATTTATCAAATGAAAGGACTTTGAACTGAAGCTCTAAGCACAGCACCTCAGCAGAAGTAGAGAGAGAATTTCTACACACAGTAATGATTTTTTTAGAACAAGTTTGTAAGTGATCTGATGAAGGAAATAGCTGCTTAGTTATATATTTTCAGATAGTGCTGTTTGAAAAATGTGAGCTGGTCAGAACAGAAGTGTGAAAGTACAGAATGTTGTCAAATCTTCGTTGTTTCTGCAGATGGTACGTGCTTGCTGAACTCCGGAGTTGTTCACATGACTTGCACTGGCGTCCAGAAGGAGGTGATCTTTTGCTGCATCTTTATTGAGAATGTCAAGAGATGTACCTGTTCTAAGTTTTCTGTTGCACTGCTCTCAGTGCAGTAGTTCATGCTCGTCCTGCCCAGCCGCTCAATCATATCCTGCCAGTTTTGTGCAGTTGGTGATGTTTGAGGTCCACACTTGGGACTGCAGAAGTACCCTTGTCTGCTGTTGAAGCACAACCAGGGATTGAAGGTCTAGAAAGGAATACAGCATTGCTCTAGGAGCAAGAACAAAAACGTTGTGGAAGTTAGGGAAAGCTGTTCCTTCTTTATTACCCATCAGTCAAACTGCCTGCATGGTCCTGAGTTAGGGTTTTGATCTCTGATTCACTTGAAAAGGCAGGACAGAATGGAGAAAATGAAAAATTATTTGAGTGTTTGAGAATAAATTAATTTTTTCTCTCGCAAACTTGACCGAATTGTAACTTCCTAGGTACTGCACAGGTTGTGACAATTAATTTTGAATTAAGTTTCAGCTCACTAAATATTTCCAACATAAATGAGCTTCTCCACAAACAGGCATAGCAAGGGTCTTCCAAAGTGTGGTTTAAAGCTGTGTGTTAGTTTGTATAGAATGTCTTTTGTGTCGATGCTGGAGGAAAAGGAACAGCCTGTGTATTGACAGAAAAGTTAGACAATCCTTAATTAAGCATTGCAAGGGCTGAACTTTTGTTTTACAGGAGTTTCTTTTTTTAAACTGTAACTGTTGGTTTAGTTGCCATCTTTAAGACTCTCCATAGTCCTGCTTACTTGGATTTCTAACCTACAGCATCCTTCTGATGCAAGCTTTCTGGCAGTTTAAGTGAACATTTATATTATTATTTCTCTTTGTGTTTATCCAGAACCTTAGGGATTGGATAAGAATGCTGTCTAAATCTGTGGGTTTTGATTGATGTTTCAGACTTTGAATTTTTTAAAGAGATCTGGTCCTTCCATAAGTGAAGCCATTCACGAGAGCTACAATAGGTGTCTTGTAGCTGGCCTGCTGTCTCCAAGACTAGTTGATGTCCAGCCATCCAGCTTGAGTCAGGTGAGTGCACATCAGGGAATCCAGGTCAAACGCATCCAGCTTGTCTGGCAGGGCATTAGAGGCTGCAAGACAAGATCATCTGATTTTCATATTATTTGGAAGTTGCATTGAAATAGAGATCACTGACTTGATTTAGCAAAAGTGAGTGTTCTTAGGTCCAAACAACTGAGCTTGACAGAGACCAGGCCTCTTAGATCTGCTGATTCTGTGCCACAGATGTGCACAAGGAAGCGTGCAGATGATCAGCGAGTCGTTGTGCAGTGGAGCAATGAGTAGGAAAGGGAGAGCAGTCTACCCAGTGCCCTCATCTTCCTGTCTACTGGATTCCTCACCAGATTTGTGGAAGTGCGTTAGAGCAGATGACGCTTCTACCCAGTGTGGTAGCTAAAAGAAATCTCTTGGCAAGTTGGTTGAGCCCACAGCCTGATGTAGGCTCTTACACTCAAATCAGGTGTTTTGATGTCAACTGCAGTTGCTGAATTGTGACTATATCATTTAGAGACTTGTTCTGCATTTGAGCAGACATTTCTTTTGAATGTTACAGAGTTATGGTCAAGGAGCATGGTTTAGAGTTTTGTTTGCCACTGTAAATAGTATTACGTGCGTTTCTTTGTCTGAAACCGGCGTTAAGAAAAAGGTTGGAAATATCACGTGTATTCTGATGTGTAGAAATCACACTGAATGTAATGAATTTACTACAAAGGGAAAGATACTTTTCAAGGTGTTTAAAAAAACAACCAACCAAAGTTCGTGCTTGGTTGGTTATTTTGGTTTGGTTGTTTTTACGAAAGATAATTTAACGTGAAAGGCATACCTGGGCATTATTCTTCTTTAGGATTGCCACCATGTTATAATACAGTACTTGAACAGCCTAGAATTTAAACCTATTAGAATTTACATGTTTCACTTGTGTCATTTTAGAAAATTACTACTTAATGTTTTGTGTGTCAGACCTGCTTCGTGTCTTTGTAGTCTAGAAAGCTCGACCTTAGTGCCCCTGTTTCCATGCAAGCATGGCAGATTTGTATTTGATCTGTCCCCTTTGTGCATTCCTGCTGACAAACTTATATCCACATAATGCCTCTTGGGTATTACCAGAGGATGTTACTGAAGTTATTAGAGGGAACTCAGCAAGTTGAGACTATGATGCAGAGATATGTGAATAAAGATTTGAAGTAGCTTTCAGTGAGCTGAAATATCAGAGGAAAAGTTCTGTGTGTTGCTCAAACCAGTGAGCAGTCCAGCCTGTGGCTAAATGAAGAAGAATGTGGAATTAGTTGCATGTGTACAATTTGACTTTGAGATGTCTGAATGAGTAGGCAGTCAGAAACAAACACTGCTGATGATTCAGATATTGCAGGTATGTAAGATTCTCATTTTATTTTGTCTGTTCTGTTTAGGAGGAGCAGTTAGAAGCGATATTGTCAGCTGCTGTCCAGACAGGTTCCTTAGAACTTCTGACTGGATGCATTAAACATTGGACATCAGAAGGTAACACTTCTTACATAGTTTTTTATGTGATAGATTTTTTTTTGTTTGTTTGAAATTGTTGATTCATTTCTTCTTTGTTTTCTTTCTTTAAAGAGCAGCCAAGTTCTGCTGCTAACTTACGGTTTGTTCTGCAGTGGACATGGAACAAAGTGATCTATACAAAAGCTGAATTTGACCAAATATGTGAGTATTAATGTAGTCATTCTGCACATATAAAGTCATTCTAACTGAGCTTATTCAGTAATCTGCCAATATACAATATTGCTTACAGTTTTTTAAGGGTACTTTGAAACTCTGAAATTGCTCTATAGGCTAATGATCTAATATTTATTCTTGTACAGGTGTTCCACTGTTTGATGGCTCTTGCAACTTCATTGACCCACAGGCATTACAGGCTCTTCAGCACTGCCAGTTGCTTTTGAGCAACCTTAGCACAGTCTTAAACTGTTTTCTAACGGAAGCACAAGAGCTTACTGAAAAAGGTTTGTAATAATATGTCTACATCTTTGGTATGCTTGGATTTGGAATTATGCTTGGGTTGTAACTGTGAGAACATGAGCTTTTATTGGTTTTGAGGCCTGGAAGACAGTCACATTCAGCTGGGGGAGAGAAGGGGCTCAAGGCTGAGAAGCTGAGACTATCCCTTAATATGCATTGAGTTCAGGGAAACAGGTTGCTGTGGAGTTCCTGCAGGTGGGTCAGGAGGCTACATTCAGCAAGAAGCTGTGTAACCAGCTGGGCTGAAATGACAGCAATTGAATGTGGTAAAGCTGAAAATTGTTCTTTTTAATTCTTAGCTAGCAGTTTACAAGTGCATGCAAATATTGTATTGCAAATTACTAAAACCAGGAATCATAAATGAGTAACTTATAAATTACATTAGTTTCTATAGCTTTTTATATTGCCATATTGAGGGAAACTAAAGAATATCTGTTTGCTGTAGTAAAAACCTCTGCTACATGAAAAACAGTTGTCTTATTCATGCGGGTATTTAAGAGTTCAGGCTGTTTTTATTATTCTTATTTGAACCTTTAGTGAATCTAGTTCTTTGTACAGTTTGCTTTTTGGTGGTGACTGTGTTTTTTTTCTTCAACTAAGAAGGTGATAACAGAGTGAAAAATGCCAAGACAAAGTTTTCTGCCATGTTAATTCAAGACTTTCTATTTAATCTGATGGAGTTTTGTAAAAACTAAAGGAATTGCATAACACAAATCATCTTATGCCTTTTTTTCAGGTTTTGCAGACTTGACAAACAAGCACATGGTCACTAGCCTCGTTTCCTTGTACGCACAAGTGGTCACCTGGTTTTGTCGATCCAGTCTCCTTCCAGAGGGTTTAGGTAAGCATCAGCTCTCATACATTGATAACAGTACAACATTCAGTACATGGTTTGTATGAACACAAGCTTAGCTGTGATTTTGTAAACATTTTGCTGTGAACAAGTCATGTTTTTCAGTGTCAGTGCATGCTGAAGGTCTGCTGGTGAAATTGAGAGGTAACTGTTTTTTCAAGTAGTTAGTGTAGAAGACTACAAGCAGTTTTTTTCCTGGATGTTTTTAGAAAGAGCAATAAGCCTCTGTCTTCAAGGAGTTGCTCTTGTGAACAGCTTTTTTTAAATGATGAACTTACACTTGCACTGCGTGTTTGGAATGCTACGACGACTATAAACTTGAAATGGCACTTGAGAAGAAATTGAGTCTCATGTCTCACATCTCTTTGGGCAAAGGCAGAAACAGAATTGGCTACTTTTGAAGTTGGAGGCTTGCCTGTGTTTCTTGATGCTTAGATTGTACGAGTGTCTGTCTTTTTAGTCAAATATTTTGGTTTAAACATAGGATATTACATCTATAACTTGCTTTTACTTTCTTGCCTGTAGATGACGACATGCATTTGTCTAGACCTTTCTACAATTATCCTCTGATTCAGAACTACTATACTGCTCATCGACAGAAACTTGAGCGTTTATCACGGTAAGAATTACAGGAAAACTCTAGAAAACTGCCACTGCAAATTCAGAAGAAGTGAATGGCATTCATATCCACAGTTGTATTGGCTACCTTTAATGCCTTTGCAGGCAATCCTCTTCAGTGATGCGCATGCTCTGTTGAACACAGAGGTTACTTTCATGTGTTAAAGTGTGTATATGTACCTCTGCTTATACCGTTTGTTGGTGTGACAGTTGCACACACCCCGGATAAGGTCCAGAGCTCTCAAGAGGACACCTGATGGCTTTTATCGCCTTTTGTACCCCACTGTATTTGCCTAAATCTCCTACTCACAAGTACATTTGTGTAATTGAGTAACATAGTCTGAATTCCATGTAGGTGGCACACCTCGCCCTGTCCTGGCTATTGGATCAAAGTCACTTGCTCATGTAAACTCTTTTCTGGACTGGTTTACTAACATGCAGCTGATATGTCTTGGATTAGATGACAATAGATTTGTCTTTGCAAATGATACTGAAAAGTAGAGGAAGACCTAAAGAAGCTTAGGCCATGGCACTGCAAACGAGATGCTGCAATATGAGTTAACATGGAAGCTGCAGTGTATTCGGTGTTGACTTTAAAGTTCATCCTGCATAGTTGCTCAGCTTGCCTACAGGGTCGAGCTCCTTAGAAGCATTACAACATCTCATCCTCTAGTGTGCTGCTTCTGCTTTTTGTCATCAGGAAATTAAGGAATATATCACAGTCAGCAGAAGATGATGATGGGCTTTTGGAGACTGTGATTTTTTTAGATGTTCAGCTGTCCCTAATTGAAATGACATGTGTATAGAAATGTAAATGCTGCTGCATTTCAAGTCATCATCATGTTTTTGTATGTTTGTTACTTTCTTGGACTCATGTGAACTTTTTTTTTGGTGCTGTCTGGAGGAAACATGTTACATGGAAAGGCTGGAATTAGTGTTTCGTTCTGTCCAAATTCTTGGTACCTTTTTTTGCAGAGGAAAATGGGATTCTGACTGCTTGATGATCGATGGACTGGTTTCCCAGTTAGGAGACCAAGTTGAGAGGTTGTGGCGAAGAGATGAAGGAGGAACTGGGAAATATCCACCTGCTAGTTTACATGTGAGTGTTCTGCTCTCTGGAAACAACAATAAACAACAACCAACCCCTCCAAACCCCACCCAAAAGCCAACGATTTAGGAAATACAGGAGGTTTTAAAAAACTTTTTGATTTCAGGCACTGCTGGATGTCTATTTGCTAGAAGGCGTTGAAGAAAGCTACAAACATGCAATTGTATCCTTTCTAATTATTTTTTTATTGCATCTTCAGTACAGCCACATAAATATTCTTACATGTTTGTCACCTGTGTGTCTCAGACCATTTTCAGTTAATGCTTCAAACACAATGCAAGTGAAAACATTTAGTTCAGAATGAAATCATCGACTGGAGCATTGGTTCAGCTCTTTGTACTGTGTAATTTTTATGATTTTTTAAAAATTTTTTTTTGCAAAGACTCTTCTGATACGATTAAACAGGGTTCCTGAAATGTTAAAGATAAAAAGCCCCTTTAGTCTTAAATTTTTTTAAGCACCCCTTAAAAGCAGGCCTGTCTATGGCAAATGGCTGCTTACTAGAATGATCCACTACAAGGGGCTGCTTCACAGCTAAGGGATTTCTAATGGTGCTTTACCAGGACATGATTTTTGCTGAAATATCCCTTCTCCAGAGAGAAATTATCCCTTTTCTCAGAGAGGAAGATATTTAAAAACTGCTACCCTGGAACCATCCTCTGAGAGTATGGTCCTAAAAAGGGATGTCAGAATGAGAAAATGACACTACCAATGAGTGATCCACATAGTGGTCTAAACTCAGTTTTAATCATTCACAGCTAAGTTGTATTGTAAGGATTCCATAGGTTACATTGTTTTATACACTCTGAAATGAGGAAAAAACACCAAAAAACTGTAGGATCTGTTTTATTTGATAATGAAGCACTGGATGTTCAAATGTGTTGAATGTCCAGCTGATAGCTCCACTTACTAAAGAGGGAGCCTGAGTTTATAGGGGAAGCAGTTAAATATGTAAGTTTACCTTTCTGAATGCCTTAGAGAAATCAAAGACTAGTTTTGCTGATTTATCCAGAATGCATTTTTCTGCTTAGGACGTGACTGTTTTCAGGTTATAACAGCTTAAATGGCAAGACTAAGACATTTGTATTCTCTGCCTCCTACCGCTTTTATATTCTCGTTTCATTGTATCTTTTCGAAGTGCAATGTGATATATTTTTTGTCTTAAAAATTTATTTGCCTTAATTAGATACTTGATACCAGACGATTTACTTGCTGCTGGATATCATGCATTCCTTTCCAAATAAGACAGAAACTTCAATTGACTCCTTTCCAACTGCCTTTGCTATCCCTTGGGGTCTTGTTAAGCTTATTCAAGGTTTTTGGCTTCTAGATCACAATGACTATGAAGTAAGTATGTTACAGTTTAGTTACACACGCATTGCAATACAGAGCTGTCATCTGTCAAATGATTTTTAAAAATTTGGTGCTTAGAAAAAGCATTAGAATAATATTTTGTATTAGTGTTATGACATTTTCAGCAATAAATTATGATGTGAAATTTTGTTTTAACTACTTTGATGGGAAATTAATTAAACTGAAGAAGGCATCACCGTTGATAATGCTTGATATCTGAATTTTCAGAATCATCTGTTTAGGTTATTTTCAGCAGAGCAGTTGAGCAATTACATGTCCTGTATCAAGTATTTCATTAGTCGGTCATCTAAGTTCATTTAACACACATTGACCCTTAAGAAACTTTTCACTATTTTTGTTGCATTTGAATTTTCAGAGCCAGCTGTTTAGGTTATTTTCAGCAGAGCAGTTGGTTTAGGTACTTTGCTTTTTATAAAAAGTGATGTTTTTATATGGAGATTTGATTAACCTAGAAAAGTGTGAATTGCTCCTTTTAAAACACTCACTTCGTTCTGCATGGCTCTCTCCATTTTTTTTTTTCTCCACTAACTTAAGATTTTTAGTTATATCATGTATCAAGTATTTCGTTAGTTGGTCATATAAGTTCGTTTAACACACCCTTACTTAAGAAACTTTTGACTGTTTTTGCTGCATGTGTGTATGTGTATCTCTTAACAAAGCTGATCTCTACCTACCACAGAGTGCACTGGCCCTGCTCTTTCATCCAGCTACAATCAAAAGTGTGTCATGGCAACATGTGAGAGTTCTTCAGTCCCTCATGTGCCAGGGAGAGCACAGGCGAGCGCTCAGATACATCCAGATGATGAAGCCACCAGTGTCAAGCAGCAGTGAAGTGCGGCTTTTCCTCACCGTGCTGTTGTCCAATAGGTAAAGAAATACATCCCACTGTTTGGCCTTCAAGTCTTGTGAAAGGTGGAGAACAAATAATACCAGTCACAACCCCCTATGCTTCCTTTAAACTTTGAACACAATAGTTTTGGGGCATCTTTTTGGTTATCCCATTTGTATTCCTTTACATCTCAAATAAATGAATTTCAGGTGCCTGGTGGAGGCTTGGGATCTGTTGCAGCAGCATACCACCAAGTTGAACATGGAAGAGCTGTTAAAACATATGTATGAAATCTGTCAGGAGATGGGCCTAATGGAAGACTTGCTGAAGCTGCCTTTCACAGAGACTGAACAAGTAAGTGTGGACAAGGAAAAACTCATGATCACCTCTTTGAAAAGAGAAGAGGCAGAATCCTACTAGATTTTTGCAATGTGTTATTTCTCACAGGAATGTTTGGAGAAGTTTCTACAGACCAATGCTGGTGTCCAGAGTCGTGAATTTCTTTTAGTCCACCATCTGCAGCGTGCCAACTATATCCCAGCACTACAGCTGCATCAGTCAATGAAGGTCAATCCTACGGTAAGCGTTAAAGTTCTGTCAAGTGTGCAAGCTTCAATTAGGTGTTACTAATGGGTTTTGGTAGTAGTCACTAAAAACCCTGCTTTGTTTTTTGTACCCTTCTTTGAACTACTAGGAATAAGTTTCTACACCTAAGTTACCTCTGAACCTAAAAGTTGAACAAAATATTATTGACCATGGTTGACTCCACTTAAAATAATCTCTTTGCATTTGAGGAATGACTATATATTTTCTCTCTTAGTCAATCTTATAATTCAGTTATTCAGATATGTATGTCATGTAAGGCTTAGATTACTGGAAGTTGTTTGTGTCACTCCTTTCTGTGGAATGAAAAGTATATTGTATGCCATTTCTTGTATCTTGCTTGCAAATTTATTTTTTTAGCTGAGAGCAGTCAGCCAAAAATTCAAAATTTATTTGGTATTCTTCCCCCCCCTACTCCCCCCCCCTTTTTTTTTTTAATTTCCTCAAATTCCTGACCTTTCGTGTTACCACTTTTATGACAGAAATTGGTATCTAACTTCTATTTCTCAAAATAAGCAGATCAAATTGGGTGTTCTGTGAACTTCTGTTATGACTCTGTGATGCACTTGCTGTTTTCTGGAACCATAGGTTTCCAGTGAATCAAACTTGTAAGGTGGTCTTGGAACTTTCTAGTCCCTATATCTGAAAACTCATCCAGCCAGGTGTGTGTAGGTGGCTTTCACTTACTCATGTTAATATCCACATCATATTGTCCAAGGTAATTTGCAGATGCCCTGTACATTCAGTCACTTCAGACACTGGTGTTTCAGGAAAAAGAAGGCACACCTGCTATTGTATAAGCCGTTTGAAAAGTACAGGTGATAACACATGTATCACAATAAGGTTCTGCAGAGTGCCAGAACTGTTTTCACTTAAAGGTGAGGGTTCTGTTGTTATTCCCATCTGCCTTTCACCTTGCTAAAAATACCAGGTGAAGTTGGTGTGAGTTGATGGGTAGAACTTGTTGCTGCTCTGGGCAGGGCATGGATTTTACTCTGTCTCTAAGGGAAATGTAGCCACTACTTAGAAATAACACAGATAGTTCTGTGCAATGAACATCTTGTAATTAGTTAACTTCTGGCTTTACGCTTTTCATTCATCAGAATGACCGTGATCCTCACCTAAGAGAGAGAGCCGTTGCCAGAAATTCTATATTAGACCAATATGGCAAGATCCTTCCTAGAGTTCAAAGGAAGCTGGCAGTAGAGAGAGCTAAGCCTTACTGTTTGCGTTCATCAGTCCTAAGAGAAGGTAAGTTTTAAGGGGGGAAATATGGTGGATGACTGACCATCACTTTGGTTACACAAGGCTGATACGTTTTCCTTCTTGCTTTCCAGTCTCCAGACCAAAGCCATTATCAACAGTAACTAAACAAACCAGTGCAGGGAATGTGCATACACGAGCAACTTTCATCAGTAATGTGTTGTCCAAAATTGGAGAAGTGTGGGTAGGGAATGAGCAGAAACCCAGTTTCTCACAATATGATAGGTAAGCAGCCTCTGAACAAAGTTTAGTTGAGCTACAAGTTTGGAGAGAGAGAGGAAAATCCATTGGAATGATGTCAGTGTTTTGGAGGGAAAGTGCACCTGAAGGGAGCTTTGGTTGGCTTTTTTGCACATACAATGTAAAGTCTTCAAGAGTCAAAACATTGTAACTAATACTTGGGGGGAGAGTTTTTCTACTATGATAATCTTATTTATGCAAATACATATATTTACATTATGGTCAATGTGTTTACAGTATGTCAGCTGAAACTAAAATGATGATTGCCATCAAGCTGTTTGCAGAGTTTGACAGACTTGATTGTGTGATCAAACACGAATCTTTTACCGCTTTCTGCCCAGTTTCGGCTTATTTCTACCTCTGTTTAAAGAGAAACAGAATTATAAACAGCGGAAAAGAAGCTAGTAGTTCTCTGATTTTCCTACAGGTGGTATGGTCAAATAAACTAGAATTCTGGGATGTTTGGACTTCTGGGGAATGAAAGTGAAATTTTCCTTTTAATTCCAGTCCTAGAGTTACAGAAGCACCAGTCCTGACACACCCTCTCCCTGATGCAGAGTTGCCCGATGCATTTATTGGGACACCAGCTACAAAATTTTCACAAAAATGTTCCAGGTAGAGTAGTTTTACAGAATGAATATTTCCAGAAGGTGTTGCCCGTTGTGTGTGTGTATGTTTGTGCGTGTGTGTGTGTGTACTTTCTGTGTTGTCAGTGTTTTATCGACATTTAGTTTGGTATCTATTTAAGAAAAGATCAATTCAGGGACACAAGTGGAGAATTTGAAGTCCTTGCATTGAAATGTAGATAAATTTTCTTCTGACGTTAGAATGACATCACTGGTGCAATAAAAGAGAAAATGCCTGTAACTTGTTTATAGGCCTGATAACGTTACCCCAACAATGAGGATTCACCTGCATTTCTTGTTCAATTGATTATTTTTTTTTCTGTATCACCTCAGATTTCTGTAATGCAGTAGGGTTTTTTCATTTACTTTCATATTCCCAATTGTGTCTCTTGACAGATTGCTGGATTTGGTGGTTCATCCTGTTGCTTCATGTTCTGCAGCACGAGGTGGTTGCTGGCAGGCACCATGTGGAGCTTCTGCTTCATTCATGGCATCCAGCCCCTTGAAATCAAATCTGCACAGTTCCATCTCACAAAGGAACTTTTCAGGAGCAACACAACTGAATCTGCTAGAGACTCCTCTTGTTGTTAAGGTTTGTAACTTAAGAAGACGGGAAGAACCAAGCAAACCGAAAGCCTGTAAACTGCATTTAAAATGAAAGTACTGAAGTGTTATATCACAAACACTGTGGGACTGAAATTGTGGAGTATTTTCAGTATCATGTGGTTATTGTAGCTACAGACCTTTTGGAAGCAGCACATTGGGAACCATCTTGAAGAGTTTAGTTCAAAGCTAGTTGCAGTATGCATGTTGTCCCATAGGTTTATGAAATACACTTGCTTTTATTGCATGGAACAAAGGAAGCTAAAATTAGACTTTTCAATACACTTAAAGATATAATTTGTATCTTGACCATCTCATATAAGTGCTCAATAGCTCTGTATAATTTGCCTTGCATATCTAGAAGCAAGAATGTATTTGGTTCAGTTTCTTAATCTGGTCAAGTGAATGACAACCAATTTATGTCAGTTAAGTGATGTCAGCCAGTGACAGCTTTTTGCAGGAATTTCAGTTACTAATTGTATTCAACTATATTTCCATTCACTGCTACAAACAAAGTCTCTTCATGCAAGAAAATAACACGGCCTACCTTGTTGGTGCTGTTCTTTTTGCCTTTGCATATCTGAACAAAGTATTTCTCTCTCTGAATTATAACCTTCTGCTTATTAAATATGGTCCATATCATTAAGTTAGTTTCATTGTCCTCCTTTTAAGCTGTCAAATCTTTTTTGAGCAGAGGTAAGACCACCTGCATGCTTCTAGAGGAAGACGTGTATTTTTACAGCAGCATCTCTTGATTTAGTCTTGTGCGCAGACTGTTTAATCAGTGAAAAAAATAAGCTATTACGGTTGCTTTGCTGATTGCCTTTCCTCACAGCAGCGTTTTCAGTTGCTAGATCCGGGGTAACCTTTGAAGTTGTATGTGAGAAGAGCAGTGTAGAAATTGTAAAAATTACTGGGATGGGAGATAACATTGCACCCAACAAGTTGCCATATCCTTCTTTCCTCAGGAAATTAATTTGAAAAAAGAAGCATTAAAAACATGGAGTTTTATTATTTGGGTTTTCATGCCTTTGGAAAAAGAACAGTACAGAGGCTAAACTTTGTCCTCTCTGCTGGCACAAACTCAGTTTGTAGTTGAAAATAATACTTTTGACGAGTGAATTTGTCTGTCTTGAAGATTTAAATGGTTTTAAATTAAATGTTTCTGTTTCTTTTCATAGAGGGCTAAAGTTTTAGCCACATCTGCTTCTACATCTGCTTTTCCTGGGTTTACTCCTCAGTCTATTCTCAGATCCAGCCTTCGCACCACACCCCTGGCAACTCCCTCTGCATCTCCAGGACGATCAGTCACTCCTCCTCTACGAGCAAAGGAATCCAGAATATCTTTCAGGGAAGAGAACTCGAAAGGAAGAGGGACTGCTGGGGTAAGCTGGGCTGTCGTTGCTGGGTTTTACAGTTAAAGCCTTTATAGAGTGTGATTTGAATTAGATTTTTTTAAAGTTTGCAATAACCCCTTATATTGAGAATTGGAATTATAAATCAGAATGGCAGACATGAATTTGGTAAAAAAGGTTATGTCAAACCTTCTGCAGCATCACGTGCCTGCAGGAACATATTCACCAAAAATGCTGGTGACTCTGGCAGTTTTTACTCAAGTGTTGTTAGGAGCTGTGATGGTTCCCAATGGCTGGTTCAGCTTCCCACGATACCTTTTCA
The DNA here is from genome assembly GCF_963082525.1 of Nesoenas mayeri. Lineage (NCBI taxonomy): Eukaryota > Metazoa > Chordata > Aves > Columbiformes > Columbidae > Nesoenas > Nesoenas mayeri. The sequence continues at coordinate 83,608,176 of NC_137544.1, read as the reverse complement.
AATGCTGGTGTGGCAGGAAGGTAGGGACTAGAGATTGAGCCAGTTGTTTGGGTTGTTAAACCTTGTGAATGAAGCACCTTTTAAAGCAACGAAAGGCATGAGCTGCATTTCCTGTCAGTCTCTCTGTTTGCAAGACTGGGTTTACTTCACTTGTGGTCAAAACTGACTCCTGATGAGAAGAGCTGCATTGTTGTCTCTGCTCTGGCTGTGATGTTCTTGGTGTTGCTTTTTGCCTTGCACCAGGGACAGCATTTGTGGAGCTGTCAAATGAAGCTGGTCCATCCAAAATTTGCCCCATTCTACTCCTCCTTTTGCTCTGTCGGTTGGATTCCTTGATCCTGCTCATCATGCAGATTCCAAATTCATGTTCCAAAATCCAGTTCAGAACAGTGGTGTGTACTAGAATGAGCTTTCTGTACATGTACTAACAAATTGTCATAATCTAGTTTTATGGCACCTTTTATTGCCTCTTATAAAGAGTTACTCAGTTGTCAGAAAGAGCCTCTCTCTCATATGTGGAGTTCTTAGTAATAAAGCAGTGTGGCCAGATTAATGTACTGGTTCCATGCTACAGGCAGAGTGAACACTCAGATATTTTAGTGGTGTATGCAAGCTGAAAAGGCAAGCATAAACAGAGAGAAGTCTTGAGTTGTGATTTTACTCGTGCAAAGCTTCCTCTTCTAGAAAACACAGTGGTGAACTCAGTGAACAGCTTGAGATGGCAGTATAAACAAGCACTTACATGACCAACTTCACCTTAGCTCCCCAAGGCTGTGGAAACTCAATAACTAGTCAAAAGCGCAATTAATTTTTACAGTCAGCTAAGACAGTGCTAGAATGAAAATTAGTTTTGTTACTTAAGCTGACACTTGTAAAACATAGAAATATCATGTTTGGGTTTGGTTTTTTTGTGTGGTTTTTTTTTCTTGCTTGCTTTCACAAAAAACATATGCATGTCATGGATTGTTAACCTTTTTTTTTTTTTTTAAAGGTAACAGAAGGTGATAAAGCATTGTCTGGAGCTTCATCTGAGCATTATCTGAGAGTGGTGGAGGATGTTTGGTCTGGAAGTAGAGGTAAAACAAGTCTGTTCATTCTGAGTGATCCTGAGGATGATCGTGCTGAAATGGAAGAGTCTTCAGAAAGCATACCTGGAGATGGTTTGGAGAAAAGGGTTGTCAGCAAAGAAAATAGTAACTTATCTGCCAGATCAGATGAAACTACTTTGGAGTATCAGGATGCAAAATCAGCTGATGATTTTGAGGATGATGTCATCTTTATAGCTACTAAACCAGCTAATTCTTCCACTGAAGAAACTGGTGGTTTTCAAGAATTGGAGAAAGAAGCTGACAGTGAAATGGTTGAAGATAAATCTTTCCAGATCCAACAACCACATTCATCAGAACTAAGAAGAGAAGCTGGTGTGTTTCATTCTATGAAACTCTAATAAGATTCTGAATTTTTCAAATGTATTCAAAAAGTTAAATTACTGATGAGCGCAACAGTTAACAATGAGCTTTCGGAAGTGTCCTAAGCACTTCCTTCTTAGGCTTTTAAAACTCCCCTGACATTATTTAGGTATCATGGACATTATGAATGTATGCTGCTGTTACTGGTGTTTCTTGTGTGTAACTGCAGCTGAGAGGCAGTGGTGATTTGTAGGAGTTTTGGGAGGGATAAAAGTTGAAAATGTAGGCTTCTGATTATGCTTTAGGGCTACTTCTGTAGGCTGCAGGTTTTTTAACAGCAAGTTAACTGTATGGCATGCTTTAACTAGATAATTTGGGCTTTTTTCTTTTTTAAGCACCTCATTAGTGCCCAGTTAAATAGTTTTCTTCTGGAAGTCTGTCTGCTTGTTTTTATGCCTCTTATTACAGCTATACTTTTTCCTTTTGCTAGCTGAACAGCTTATGCAGCCTTTTGCAAGGTAATTTGGGTAATTCAGCCCAATTTAACTCATTCAAGCCAGTCCAGCTTCTGAGGATGTGTTCATATGAGCAGGTCTGCTGGCAGATTAGAGGAGATGTCACTTACTAGGTGGAGAGCAGTGATGAAGAGCTGGGAATTAAAGTAGTGCAGGAACAGGGAGAAGAGGTGCAAGAAGTTTGCTATTCCTGGGACATGTATGCAAGTGTCAGTTTTGTGTGTGAGGTCTTGTAATAGTTTGTAGTGGTGATGTGTGTTTGTGTACTCCAGTGTCAGTGCATCTTCATCTTGATTCACTCCTAAGTCTGAGGTGATTCTGGAGAATCCTGGAGAGTAATTGAGTAATTATTGCTACTGAAGTTCTCAGCTCCTTTTCTTTGGAAAAAAAGAAAAGGTTCTCTAAGTCTGAGTGTTTCTAGTAAGACTGGTGAAAATGTTTGCCTGTCCTAGTGTAGCTGTCTTTTATTTGGATGAGAAACCAAAGATGCTTTTCATTAAGAATAATGCTATGGTACTAATCATTAAAGAATAACTTAATAAAGAAATTTTGTTGTTGCTGGACTATGGTACAAACAGTTCTCTACAATTTCAGTCCTCTGGAAGCAGTAGAGCACAGTCAGTATAGCTCTTGTTTGGCCTCAGCTAGCAAAAATTTCCCAGTCCTGTGTACTGGCTGGAAAAGTAATTGTGGGGTCTGGGCGAAGTAGACAGTAGAAACAAAAAAAAGAAAAGTAGGATGTTTCTAAAATTTAACCTTTTGAGATAAAAAGAGATTAGCAAGCAGTTGGGTTTCTGCACCACCAGTCAAACAGTAGAGAAAAAAACAAAACAAAACAAGAAAAAACCTTAGAAACATTCTTGTAGAAGAGGGGAAATGGAGTCAATAAAGGAAAACAGCATTGCTGGAATGAGATAAGAGAAATAAGAAAACTTACTACCCAATTTTAACAAGGAGGGGTGTTTTCTGAAGTTTTTATGTATGAGGTCACTAACATATCAAGTTTTATTTGTAAACAGAATAGCAATAATCATTTTGTTTTCTTGACTGAATTTGTGTAATCAGATTTGTTTTACTTGAAAGAAGAATTCAGACTTTCTGTGCATTTGAAGTCTTGGTAGCATTGTTTTGTGTAGATCACTATCCTAGCTAAAATACCTAAAGGCTCATTTTGAAATTGTGTGAGTATTTTAAAATAAATGCTGTTAAGTGCCCCAGGGAAGTCATCCATCTGTCTGTATTTGTAGGATTTGTGGAAGAATCAAGTGTTGGATGTTTTACCCTTCCTGAGGATGATAAACTGGTGTTTACAGCTGCTGAGGCTGCTACTGTTGGGACTTCATTTGAAGGGTAAGATTATAAAAGATATACATCTTTGGGTTCACACAGCATGCAACTGTTGGATTTCCTGTTTTTGAAAACTATCATTTTGATCTGATATTGGTTACTCCCTGTGTTCTTAAATGTAATGGCTTTTCTATTATTTTCTGTCTGTGAAAATAACTAATTTGGCATTAATGTAAGTCAGATTTACTAGCTGTCAGTTTGAGCCTTTTTTCTCAAATCATCGCAAACTCCAAAGTATGATCGTAAAGATTTCACAGTCTGCATAAAACGTGTTGCAGTTCAAGGGTTACTAAGTGCAGATACTGTGAACCTAAGCCCTGCTTTTGTCTGAAATTTGTGGAGCTAAAAATTACCCCTGAGTTTCCTGTAACTTTAGCGGATTTCTTTGGGGCTTGAATACTTTCTGGCAGTAATTTCTACACTTCTTTTTCCTTTGTGCTCTCGATTGGCATCTATTTGTTTATGGAAATGGAAGGATGTTTTTCTACAAGATACTTTAAAAGCTGCAACTGTTTAGTGATAAAGACAATGTTAGTAAATAACCTTTCATTTCAAGTGTTAACATACACTGGTACAAACTTTTCTTCAGTTTGTTCCAAACCTTCAATATAGCAGTTGCAGTCTTTCTACTGAAGACAAATCATATATTATTCTTTAATACAGCTCTGTTGTCACATTATTGTCTAGTGTTAGGTAGCTGGGAAGAATGTGAAGTACTTGACTCATTGTATAACATGAGTCACAAATTGAATGTAGATATGTTGATAAAGGAACTTCTGTTTTTTCTTAATTTTTCCTGTTCTGAAACCTGAAGATTTTACAATGAGCATAATTTGTAAAGCTCTTCAGGATTTGTTTTGAAGCTTTATGATTCATTTCTCTCTTTCTATTCTTGAAGTGAAACAAACCACCAGGAGTCCAAAAATTCCTCTTCATTGGAAGAAAAAGCCATACCAGTTGCAACAAATCCACAGCTTTCTGAATCCCCAGAGGCAGACAGTGAATGTATGTACAGTATCTTGGAGATATTATGTGACTTAAGGTAGCTCAACTTCTGAAGCAAAATGTGTAGTTACTATTTTAAAAGATGCTGCATCCTCTGTACTCAGATTGTGAACAAACACTAGCTACTGGAGTTCCTTTACAGCCACTCTTTCCCCTGTTGTTCCTTTTCTCTATGGGTTTGCCAGCTAATTTTCCCCTTGTTTTTTGTTTTACTGTGGGGATGCCTTCTTTACCAGATAGATAGTTCTGGCTTCTAGTTTTTGGAGAAAGGCCAATAGATGTGGCAGAATGGAAAACTGTATTGTTGGCTTCTGCTCCTTCTGGTACTTCCTGTTGCTTAAACCTGTGTCATTTCTCTAGAAGTTAAGCTAAAATTATATAAATCTCTTCCAGCTGTGATAAGTGTCCTTGACAGTGAGGATGTGGCCAGTAGTCATTCAGAAAATCATGGTGAGGGGAAGTGTGTGGATTTACCTAAAGAACATAATTTAGAAGCAGACGAAGCTGAAGAAAATGTTCATTTTCTGCAGGAAGAAATAACTGTTTCTAACAATCTTCCTAAAACTGAGGAAATGAATGTAAGTAAGCTTTTTTCCCATCTCTACAAAATAGAAAACACTTTGCAAATTGAGGACAGTTAGAAGGCACACAAAAATCCGTTTCTTTAGCTAGTTAACACAAGTCAAAACAATAGGCAGATACGTTTTTCTCCTATGCATTTTCTGTACAGCAAACACTGAATAGAACCTGTCAAGACTTGCATCTTTGAGAGCTGTCATGGTACAAAAAATCCCCACCTAAAGTACTTTGTTAAAATAACCATGCACTCATTTGGTTTACTATAACTTAAACATTACTTAAAAACCAAATAGATTTAATGTTAAAGACCATGGGAGTAGTTCAGGAGTGTAACTTCTCAACATCAGGGACTGTACGAAATGATAAAATTATTTGGGAACCAAACTCGTTTTCAGAATGATGTAGGTGCTTAGATTCTTTACTATGTATTCCTTACTAACATAACCAGAATTCGCAACAATGAGTTAATGTCCGTGTCAGGATATTTCCAGCTACCTAAAACTCTTTTTTTTTTTTTTTTTTTTTTCTCCAAAACATGTATTTTTTTTAACATCTAAACTTCCTAAAATATGAATTTGAGAAGGTTGCTCACATGTAGTGAAAATTAGAACTAGAGATTCTCCAGTTGTCCCAAGTTTTTCACAATTGTTCTTACTTCTATTGGGGCTCATGAGTTATTTGAAATAATTGTGGATGTCCCCTAAGTACATATAGAGTACACTGTCAGTTTCCTATAGGACTGTACTCACAGGAATTCAGGATAGTCAAGTGAAACACAAACTGAAAGGCAGGTGTACCACAAGTAGGTTGGTCTTAAGTAACAGAAAACACTTTTCATTGCCCCAGATTTCAGATGAAGTTAAATAGGCAGTCACTTGTTTGGCTCACCTCGGCTTTGGGATTAGGACAACACTGTAGAGATGATGATTATGGACTTGGGAATACAGAAATCTCCTATGAGAGTAAATGGAAAATTTGTGACAGGAAAAAGGGAGCAGGTACAGGAAGTGGTCCCAAAGCTGCTGCAGGCATTCTGGTAGCAGTACAGTGAAGGTTTTTCTGCTTTTCTTATAACTGGTTCTTACTGATTTATGTGTAAACATCTGTTTCTGGCTTGTCTGCCTTCACTGAATTTAGGACAAACTACTTCCTGCTTTCTTGTTTGTGGATTTGTAAGCAAAAAGGAAAGCTTTGGGGATGAGTATTTATTCAATGTAGTGTTGAAGCATGGCATGTTGCTATCGTATGATGCTTTGGCAACTTCTGACAAGGCAGGAGGCAAGAAAATAAGCAGATATTTTGGAGACTCCTGTTGAGTGGCTTCTCCCTTCTGCCATCATTGGCTGGCACTATAACTCAGATGGTTGGGCAAAGGTCTACACAGTCACTAAATTCTCTTGATCATCTGAGTCACTTGAAATACTTAAAAGGTACTATTTTTGTTCTCAACATAAAAGCCTGAGTATGTCATGTGGATTTAGAAGGAAAGAAGATGGAAGTATTGAGAATATAGGTGTTGTCTCACACAATCCCAGTGACTCTTTCAAGTGCAGTGTTGAGCTGTCGGATAAGATACCCGGCCAGTCTGACCAACTATCATGACCGAAACTTTAAACTGTGGTATCATAAATGTATGTTACCCTGATGGATGCAGAGTTGGTCGCTCTGTGTGGATTGGTAGCCGGTCCAGAGAGTCCTGCAGTGGGATGATTCCTGCCACTTGTGCTGTGAAGCTTCTCGCCTTGTTCACGGGTGGTGGCAAAGTGTTATTCATGAACAGAAATGTCAGAAATGGAGCCCGTGGTGGCATATGCTGAGCACTCTGTTCTCTGTCCCTTAAACACATTGTCTTTTGTCTCCAGCAGAGAGTACATTGTATGTTTCTAACTTTACATTTGGAGGTGATGTGAAAGGAAAAGTGGTGTTTTGAAGTTAATCTTTTTGGTAGTTAATATGTTAACAGACATTTTTTAACTTTAGGTTATTGAAGACAGTACGGTTAAGGCACAAACCTCAGAAGCAGCGCCTGAACCATCGCCCTACAGTGAACTACATCCATCAGACAATCTTCAGTGCCGCTACGATGCTATAGAGCAACAGTTTGCATGTGATTTGCCTGATAATAGAGATGGTGAATGTGATGCAGCTGAGGGAGATGGCGAGTTTTTTATATCTCAGAGTAATTTTACTTTAGTCTTGGAAGGAGAAGAAGGTGAAGCAGATATGGGAGACCCTGCATTGGTAGATGCTTCTAAACTGGCTGGCACAACAACAGAGGAAAGAGCTGTAAACAGTTTAGGAAACACTGAAAACCAAGAACATGTTACGAACTCAGTGTCTACAGTAACTAATGATCAGGAATCTCAAAATATTGCAGAGTCACTCCCATATGTGCCCGAACCCATTAAGGCAGCTATTGCAGAGAACTTACTGGATGTAATCAAAGACACAAGAAGTAAAGAATTCACATCTGAAGTTGTAGACCAGTCTTTTCATGAAACCATAGGGAAAAAGGTAACTAGATTCCAGAAGGCAAAAGCTGCCTTAGCAACGGTGCCAGAAGGAGTGGAAGATGAAACCAGCAGACATCAAGTAGAGTATGTCGTCACTCCTAGAACACGCACACGGAGACAACTGAGTAGAAACCTAATTATTCCGTCGACAGGGGTTCCACAACTGCTGAAGACAGATGAACCGGTTCTGTTTGGGCTGTCTCCTAGGAGAAGTACCAGGCGAACAAAAGCAGCATCTGAGACTTCCAGTCTTCAAACAGAAGAAAATGCTCAAGATGAGCAAATACCCATGACCCCTGTTACTCCCAGGAGAGGTAGGAAGCCAAAACAGCTCAATTTAGAGAAAGTAGAGAGCAGCCACCCCTCCAGTGGGCCAGTATTGTCTGTCAGTACACAGTCTGTAGCTGTTACTCCAAGAAGAGGATTAAGGAGAGCAAAGGAAGCTGCATCAGAGCTCTTGGAAGAGGCTAATGAAGAAGCATCTCTTGCTGAAGGTAGCATCATTGCTTCTGCTAATTCCAAGAGGACTAGAGGAAGAAAAAGTTCAGTAGGAGATCAAGAAACTGCCCAGACTTATGCTGATCATACGATAAAACCAGCAGTCAGTCCCAGTAGAAGTGCAAGGAAACCAAAAAGCGTTAATTTACAGTTTACTCAAAGTGTTGTCAAGGATCAAGAGGTGCAGCCTAGTGATGAACTCCTTTCACCTGTGCCAGCTAAAAGAGGCAGAAGAAGAAAACTGAGTTCATCTGAAGTTTCAGAAAATTCTGAGCTTGATGTGTCTAAATCATCGCTTCCTCAAACAGAATTTAAACTTCCTGTCACTCCTAGAAGAAGTGCTAGGAAGCAGGCACGAAGTCTCTTGGCAGACATAGAATCTCTCTCTACTCAGGAAGACATACATTCAGGTGGGAAAGTGGAAATCCTTGATACTCCTAGGAGAAGAACAAGAAGAACTCCACATGCTCCACCAGAAAAAACAGATACTCATGAGCAAACGCCTACACGGCCAAATGAGGAATCCACCACACCTAGAACTACAGTAAGGACAGGGCGTCGGGGCAGGAAGAGACGATCAATATTTGAGGAGGAGTCCTTGCCTCAAGGACCTGGTGGCAGTCCTTTGCTGCTTGAAGACATAAACCCATCAGGACATGGTGAAACACCAAGAACTCTGACAGATCGTATGACCAGAACCAGATCGCGCAATACTGCCGCACGTCAGAAACTGTCTGCTGAGGAAAACCAGTCCTTCCTTTTCTCTCCTCCTCTCACAAAGCTGACAAAGAAAGGTAAGAGCACTATATATGCAAAGCAGGGTGTATTGCTGTTTTGTAAACTACAGAAAACAGACTGTGAGGATGGTTTTAAGTATTTTAAAGCACTTAACATGCAAAATAAAAAATTGGAAAGAGGCAGTTCATCTTTTCTCTGAACTCCATGTGACTGACTGGTGAGTTGTGGTGGGAATAGATGAGGAAGGAGGCTGATGTAAGAGTGAAATGAAATTTAAGCTTATTTTTTGTGATGAGCTTAATTTCTATCAGTTTCAAAAACTGAGGGTATCTGTCAATATGTGATGGCCACCCCTTCCTCCAGCAGAGAAATAAAGGAGACATGCTTCCATGTTCTGTTCAGTTTTTAACTTCAAATGACCTGCATCTTGCAACAACTGCACAGCTGTTTAATTATGTGATTGTTTTTCATGGCCATACATTTTGTTAATGAAGTTACTGTGCATAGGGTTCTTTTTATTAGAGTACATGATTAAAAAAAAAAAAGAGATATGTAAGAACTGTTGATTGCACTTGAGCATAATATTTTTATGTAAGTGCAGGTAAAATCACTACTCTGGCTTATTTTTGTTTCACAATTTACTGTAAGAGAATGGATCCTAAGAGACAGTTACTAGGGAAAAAATACCTCTACACTGAGTATTTATAAACCTGATTGAAACTTTCATTTCAGAAAGTTATTGTGCTCTTGATTATCTTGAGGTGAGACCACATCTGGAATATTGTGTCCAGTTCTGGGCCCCTCAGTTCCAGAAGGACAGGGAACTGCTGGAGAGAGTCCAGCGTAGGGCAAAGAAGATGATTAAGGGAGTGGAGCATCTCCCTCATGAAGAAAGGCTGAGGGAGCTGGGGCTCTGGAGCTTGGAGAAGAGGAGACTGAGGGGTGGCCTCATTAATGTTTACAGATATATAAAGGGTGAGTGTCACGAGAATGGAGCCAGGCTCTTCTTGGTGACAACCAATGATAGGACAAGGGGTAATGGGCACAAACTGGAACACGAAAGGTTCCACTTAAATTTAAGACAAAACTTCTCAGTGATGGTGTCAGAGCACTGGAACAGGCTGCCCAGGGAGGTTGTGGAGTCTCCTTCTCTGGAGACATTCAAAACCTGCCTGGACACATTCCTGTGTAGCCTTGTCTAGGTGTTCCTGCTCCAGCAGGGGGATTGGACTGGATGATCTTTTGAGGTCCCTTCCAATCCCTAACATTCTGTGATCAGGTGTATTTAACATCACTATTCTTTTTGTATAACGTACGTGCGTGTTAACAATGCTTTGTCATTTTAGCTGGAAAAGAAGACTATCCTGTGCAGCTTAAGGATTTAGACCTGGACTTGTCTTCTCAATTTGTCTTTTCACCCCCTCTTTTGAGGTCAAGGAGCAAAAATGTATCTAGCATTTCCCAAATTGTGAAAGAACCAGTAAGTAAAAACTTTAGTTGTCTCATGTTCTTGTTTTGTGCTCTGTGTTGCTTTTTCAAACAATGTTTTGCAATGCCTTGCCTTTTTCCTTGGAAGTTTATCTAAAAGAGAGCTTTAAATTAATAGCTAAACAGTGTGGGGGGTTGTTTCTTCATGAAAACTAGCTACCAAAATCCATTTTGAATCTGTTTATGTCAATTAATATGTGTTGCTGTACCTTTAACAAAAGGGTGGTGAAACACTGGCCCAGGTTGCCCAGAGGGGTGGTAGATGCCCCATCCCTGGAGGCATTCCAGGCCAGGCTGGACGGGGCTCTGAGCAGCCTGACCTAGTTGAAGATGTCCCTGCTCATGGCAGGGAGTTGGACTAGGGGACCTTTGAAGGTCCCATCCAACCCAAACTATTCTATGATTCTAAAAGGCACAGTGGCTTTCTTTAAACTTGGTGTGTTGCCTGTTCATTTCAGAATTTGAACTTATAGGATGGTACAGTAATTTGAGGTGGAAGGTTAGTTTTTGTGGAGAGTAACTGTAATGCGTTCAGAAATAACTTTGGCATGACTTGTTCATGAAAAAAACATTGGTTTGTGTTCTGTACAAGTGTAAGAACTTGTGTATGAGTAATGTGTTTGTTGCCTTAACACAGGAGCTTCCAACTAAGGAGGAAGAGGATGCCAAATCTGTAGAGTCTGTGGGAAAGCAAAAAATAAAGAGGGCTGGAACTGCAAAATCAAAAATGAAGAAAGCAAGCAAGTATGCGATTCTTTTGGACACTTACTCCTTTATTCTGTTAGTGGTTCAGCTGTTAGCCACCTAACTTCCTCTTCCTCTCCCGGCTGTGCAGTTGTGCCCTGACTTCATGAGTCTATCCAGCCTGTTGGTCTAATAGGCACATTTTGCCCACTTAATGGTTTAGTTTTCTGATGGAAACAAAAGAGGGAGGGAATTGAAAAGGGCAAGTGGATACTATTCTTTGCAGTGGTGGTGTTCTCTTAATAATGGCGTCTTATTCTACCTTACGAAACCATGCTCTGACAGTCTTTAGTTCGCCATACAAAGCAGGAGTGGGTCAGACAATGAGTAAAGAGAACTGCTTGTTTCTGCACATTTTCTGGTTCCTTCTGGCATGCTGTTAGGGGACATCTGCTTTTTAAAAGCTGGGGTGGGTACCCTCTAAAAGCTCATGAATAGTGACTGAGAATGCTTGGGACAGTCTGGTAAGGAATAGAAGTCAAGGGATGCTTGTCTAGGTTTCTTTTCTGCCTTGATCCTATCTGCAAAGAAGGTCATAATTCTTTGGCATTGACTTCGTAATTCCACTGTTTTTTTTTCCTTAACTAAATACTGTTGGTAAGAAAAAATCCATTTGATTCTTTCTTTTCAGAACCACAAGAAAAGGTTCTTGGTCACCTCCTCCAGTGGAAATAAAATTCATCTCTCCTTTCGGAAGTCCAGTGGATGGAACAAAAAGCAAACAGAAAGAAACCTCAGACACAGCAGAGAAGAATCTACGAAAGAACAAAACAAGACTGTCTAATTTTCCAAAGCCAGTTGTGCGCCGGAAGATGCTGTAACTGTTTTTAAAGTTTATAGTGTACACCACTGTTTGTAAAGTCATCACAAGTGTCTGGATTAGTAAAAAGAAAAAAAAAATCATCTAATTTGGAAGAGATAATTTATATAAATTATTGTAAAATTTCATTAACAAATGGTCTTCAATAAGTAACTCCATATGGAGTGCAATTTCCTCAGTCAATGCAGTTTTCTATTTTATATTAAGACTTCATACATTTATATAATATGTAAATACAGCTTATTTTAGGGATGTTAAATAAAAATGTATACTTCACAATATGCTTACTGTCTGATAGCTTTTTGAGTGAATAGTGGGTTGAATGGCCTATATTGCTCAGAAATTTTACTGTTGGTTTGCAAGAGTTGCTGACCCTCAAAAGTGAGGCCAGAAGCTTTTTAAGCTTTTTAAAAGTTTGCTTAGAATTGCTATGAGAAATAAACATTTAAAACATACTCGTTTAAATTTTATAAATGATGTTTGACCTTCTGGCACAAATAATTGGACTCAATGCAAACTGGTAATTCTTTACATTCACGGTTAAGTTGTACTGTATTGAAGTCAGAATGTAAACAATTGTATTTTAAGCTGTGCAATATTTTTTTGTATTTGTCTTAAACTTTGGGAAAGCTGCTCCTCACTTCATAAAACCACATCACACCTCAGGTGTTTCACTATTTTTTACAATTAGTTGTCAGCAAAAAGTTAACAAAATAGAGGGTGTGATGCGTATCAAATTTAAAGGGATATTACCCACATACTTTGAAATTTGAGCCAAAATTATTTTATAAGGTTAATTGGAATGCTATTATAATTAAAATAATTCTTGTCTGTAAACATATTTTGCAGTATTTGAAGCCTGCATATCTCATAGCACTGTAAACATGGTGGTAAAGCTAACATCTAACGTCTGAAAAAGGTACAAACATGTACAGAAATCTTAGTTACAAACCGTATTTTTGAATGATTATTTCATTAATAATCTTGGGTTATGGAGTAAATGTCCCTATAAAGCTTCAATTTGTAAAAATAAATTCAAAAACCTATTCTTTTAAAAGCAGACATGGAAGTACTATTTTGATGTGCAGTCTTTTAGACAATGGATTATTTTTATGTATGTTAATTTATATATGGATGCAACTTTGAAGACTACAGAACGGTGGAACCTGACATTAAACTTTTCAATTAGTAAAAACTACTCCAGTTGCTCTAAGAAATGATTTCTTGCTTAACTAATACCTTGTACCTAATGGATGAATGTATTAATAACAGACTAGGCTTGTAAAAAGTATCTTCTGGGACCATGATTTTTCTGTCTCAGAACAGGTCATTCTAGAGAAGCAGCTGCATCCACTTGGGTATTTTTTCTCCTTGGGAATATTTAATGACTGAATGAAAGCTTAAAAAATGCCACATGTTGACAGTGTGGGAGTGGCAGTTTGAGACCTTTCAGTCAGGTTAGTTATTAATTGCTCTGAATATTGTACTTGAACTACACCATAAATATGGTCAAAAGGGAGAGGGACCGGGGAAGTTCCAGCAATCTTTTTAAATTTCTCATTATACAGAAATGCAATGAATAGCTCAGAAAATGGGGTAAAAGATAAATCTTTCAAAATCAGACTGGAAAATGGATGTCAAATCTGAATACATATACATATTATGTGTAGAGCACAGGAGAACTTATAGAATGCTTCAGTTCCTGATATAAGAGAAGTGACTGATGAAATGCTACTGAAGATTGCTGAATAGGGTTTTCACATGTTCCTGTGTTTTATACTTGGAGTGTATTTTTTTTGTATGAAAACCAATTAGAACAAATGAAAACATTCTATTAGCTGATTTTATCACTAATTTGCAGTACTTTTTAGCCTCTTTATTTTCTAACCAGCTCAGCTGAATTCTCATTTGGCAGTGCTTTGGAGGAAGAAGAAAGCAATCGTAGTAACAACAAAATTGGCATGAGGTTTAATAACTTTCTAGAGGTTTGTTACTCTAGTAATTTTTTACTGTAAAGGAGGTTTAATCTAATTATATGTTAAAATGTTTTCCTCCATTTTTTTCAGTTGCATAGATTCAGTGCATAGTTCTTCGGTGCTGACCAGTTTCCCCAGGGAGCAGTTTACAAAGAAGCGTAAGCATAATGTGTGACAAAGAGTGGGATTTCAGAAAGCTGAAGGCCAAGGAAGGTAATGGAAGTAAAAACAGGCGCTGGGAATTTTGACGTGGGGCCTCAGAAAAGCAAGAGAAGCTGGCTAACGGCGTTAGGACGGCAACTCCAGGATGGGATTATAATGAAGTGGAGAAAATGGATTTGGCTTGGGTGTTTCTGTGTGGGTTTGCTACGAGTATGCGAAGGACGGAGTGTAAAAGATGGTTTCAACAAGGGTGAGGAAGATGCGGGGATCCAGGCAGTGCCTCTTCATGGTGGGGATCATCTGGGAGGAAACTGCCTTTTAAAAGATTAAAATTGCCTCGGTGAGTGGCAGAGCAGGCCAGAAGGCTTAACAATTGCAGATATTTGTATCTGACATGAAAATAATATTCATGATGCCAGAGAAGAGCATGAGCAGCTGCGAGAGAAACAGGGTGGTGCCTCCTTGTGGTGGCTGCATGCAGAAGGCTATAGGGGTGTGGAGCAGCGGTTCTGTGAGCAAGAGAATTTCCAGAGAGCTACTGGGCACAGTTCATTACTAAACAGAGCAATTCTGAAGTTTTTCTGTAGGAAATTTGATTGCTTGAGAGAGGGGTGTGTGTTTTTTCTCCCCCTAGAGAAAAAATACAATTTCTCTGGGGTGTTTTGATGCATCTGCTTGGATCTCGTGTCAGATGACTAAAAGCTGAAGCTAAATTGTGCATCTGTACCTTTGGGGCAGTAAACCCAGAGAAAATGCCACTGCCTTGGGGTAGCAGACTCTCGCCTTTCAGAAAGAATAAAAATAGGTGTAATGGCTGATTTTATTTCCAGGAGACACATAACAAGAAATTTTAGTGAAGGGAGAATGAATGTTAATAAGATTAGGGACTGTTGTTAGAAGGGAATTTGTCAAGAAAAGAAATGTTTCAATAGAAGTGGTTCCCTGGGTTACCTGAGAGCTAATGCAAATATTTATAAGACTTCTTCAAATGTTTAGAAGTCCAGGCTGAGGAAAGTACTCATTCCAGGTTGTAACATGAAGGAGAATTAAAGCAAATTATTTTACTTTTGATAGCCAGTTGGTGCTTAAAGCGTTAACTGATTCATGTTGACTTAGTTTATTTGCCTTAATATTTGTATACCCCCAGTGTGCAAAGGAGGCTGCAGATAACTGATTTAATCCCCCATCAGGACTTCCTCTTGTGGAAGACTCCTCTCAGGGCTGTCAGCGCAATGAATTCATTTGCTGCAATTCCATCAGTTCCCGTGTAACTAATCATAAATAGTTGTTGATTTCTGGTCGGAACAAAACAAGCTACAGGCAGAAGCAAATCCATAGTTTCTTGTGAGTTGTTAGGCAATGCTTGTAACCTTTTGGTCTAGGCCAATCTGAAAATGCTCTGAACTAGTAGAATTTCAAGTAATAAGATAGCTTGTTTTTGTCCTTTTGTCTCCTGTGCAAAACTTCCAGGTTCCCATCCCAGGAATACTTTTTTCGCCAAAGTAGTCAAGATAATGAGTCTCTCTGATATGCCTGGAGATAAATGTACTGCGGTTCCTTTTGGATTAAAGCTATTCTTAAAATAAAATGCATTTTGTGCTGTGTGGATGACCAATATGTGAGGTAGAGGAAAAAATGCAAGTTACGGTTACTGATCTGTCGGTTCGTTCAGGTCACTTACTCCTCAGCTGAGTGTCACCTGGCATGGCTCAGGAGCAGGCTTGTCCCACAGCAGCCATTGCTGTGGTGTGCATTGCTGTTGAACTTGGTTTAAATCCATACTAAACCATGAGTTATTAGTGAATGAATGATTCTATTATTTCGATACAACAATTTTAGTT
The DNA here is from genome assembly GCF_963082525.1 of Nesoenas mayeri. Classification (NCBI taxonomy): domain Eukaryota; kingdom Metazoa; phylum Chordata; class Aves; order Columbiformes; family Columbidae; genus Nesoenas; species Nesoenas mayeri. Next base: position 83,592,541 of record NC_137544.1, on the reverse strand, counting down.
TTAATATACAGAGAGAAGGATGCAGGAAAAGTATGTGTGTGGTTCCTATGAATGCCAACAGTGCAAACATGTATGACCCCAGGAACTGAGGGCCCAGGAAAACCTGTACTTTCGATCTGGCCCATTGGTCTCGTAGCGGCGTCGTAAAGGAAGAGAATGGTATGCTCCTCGTGGCAGGATTCAACAGTTTTGCAGGCCAGGTAAGATTTTATTCAAAGAACCAATCAAAGCAGTTCTAGCTAATAAACAAACTGACAAGTCTACAACTGTATGTCTCCCATTATTAACATTCATACAAGTGTAATGCAAATGACTGGCATTTATCAGTTTACTGGTTTGAAGCATTATCTAGATTTTATCTACATTTCTGTTGTCCTAGAAGTCAGTATGATTTTCAAGTGTGTTTGGAAATCTTGATTCTTAATTTAACCTATCAGTTCCTACCAGACAGCAGTGCTTGCGTATGCATTTGCTTGCTCATTTATGAAGAGCATGTGCTTGATTGTTTTTTAGAGAGAGGTCTTTTGTGATCTTGGACAAGGAGTGCTGGAGAACGCCTGGCAAGGTTGTAACATTTCTCTGCTGGTGTGTGGTCAGACGAGCTCAGGGAAGAGGTATTAGATGATCGGATGCAGTACAGAGGCCTGGTGGCCATTGTGTGAAGAACTCTACCAATGCACCTGGAATCTGGAAAAGAAGCAGCAGTACCAGGTGGGATTAGCACAAAGTGTCGTTTGCTTCCAAGATTTTTCCAAGTTGGGCTTTAAAAGATTCAGTTAAGTTCAAATGAGCAAAAATAGAAACTGTGAGTATATGGAGCAACTTAAAAGCCATAATGGATCCTATAAAATAGCATTAAATAAAAAGTTGATGTAGTACAGCTAGATTTACAGATGAACCCTAGAGTGATAATTTGTCACAGGTGTAATTAATTGATCGCTAATATGAGAACCAAGCATGTTACTTTTTAGTAAACCTTTTTTAACAACTGTTCAAACACTGATTTTCCTTTAACTACCATAAAGTAGGCTGATCTTTAATCTCCTTTATATGTCCTAACTTCACTCTTACCAGCATATTCATGAGAGAGTATTTCCAGCGCCTCAGTAAAGAAAATGCTTTCCTCTGTGTGCCTTTATAGGGTGCAGAAGTTTACAGTGCCACCTGCCCTGTACAGTAGGAGCGCTGGTTTTAGCCTTGCAGTCCAGTCTTGTAGCTGCTGGTTGCTCCTGCTCCACCAGCCTCCTGCGGCGCCTGCAGTGCAGTGGGAGCTGCGCTCCTGTGCAGTGGTGCCTTCTGAATGCGAGAGCACGACCCTGATTCCTGAAGGCTGCTTGTGACTTACTCCTGTGTTACTTCCCTTAAGAGCACTCTGTTTTCCCTAACCACCCTCCCCAGCTCTGTGCCAGCCATGTGTTTTGTGTTCCTTCAACATCATCAACTGTGCGCCCCTGTGATAAACACAACAGTGGAAACCATTCCTTCCCTTCTCACCATATCAATATGGAATAGCAAAACCCTATTTGAAGTCAAATTACTGCTATTCCAGACAGTTCTTGAATAGAGGAAAAAAATCGTGTCCTGGATTTTTATTTTGATTTTTAATTCTTAACCCTGGTCTTAACCATTAGAGAACAGGGTTCTTTTTGGTGTTAGTGGATTTGTTATTGCATCTCTTAACATTTAATGCCAGTGCCTGTTGAAGTCCCTTGTTGGCAGAGATGGAGAGGTGTCTGCAGAGCAGGTGACACAGGACAGCCTGGGGCTGGGGCTGGTGAGGATGAGGAGGGGGCTCCAGTGGGGCCAGATACCCGTGACCCATCTCTGCAGCACAAGGAGCTCAGCTCCCCACAGCTCCTCACCCAGGCAGCTCCAAAAGCTGCTCAGCCCTGGCAGGGAGGGCCAGTCCTGGGCTGCTCTGGAAGGGGATCGGGAGGGAGACATCTCTGCAGCCAGGGGTGTTTCTGTACCCCCTTTCTACAAGTGCAGGGGGAGCAGTATTGCCTGTTGCTTAATCCTGAGAGGCAGTTGATCATTTGTTTTTAGGCACACCTTTGCTGTTCTTGTATCTAAAGCAATTCTTCGTGTAGAAGATGTTCCGATACATTTAACTATCACAGCCTATTTCCTTTGTGTTTCTGTGGAGTATCATTTTCTGTATTTTACTTAATACAGAGCAATTCATTTGGTAGTTTTTCCTGCCATTGATATCATATTTTAACAGGTTTTTCTGCTGCTGATATATTTTAACAGTTTTTTTCTGGATGGAACTATCACCAAACAGTCAGTTATAAATGTGATGGATTTAGTAGGGAGTGAAAGGCAAAATCCTCAGGATCTGAAAGGGGCAGATTGAAGGAAGGAACATGTATAAATCTAAGTCTAACCACACTAGAAAATGTCATCTTTTTGGTTGGTTTGTTAGTTTGTTTGTTTTTTTAAAACCTTTCCTGAATGAAACAGATTTCTATATATGAAAAAAAAAATCCCTCCATTCAGGATTTCTTGCTTTGTGGCTTATAAAGATACTTAAATGAATAAAGCCTGAGATGTGCTTCTTGATCCTGTTTTGTAAAATTATGGGAAATTTAGGGACTTAATTCTGTTGAGAATGCTGAACCCCATATTTCACATGCTGCCTTAGGGCCATCGATCTGGATGATGGTATCGGTCGAGGCTGGGAGTTGTGCTGTGTGTCTGGACACACGGTCCTGCACAATGTTCTGCTGAGGACACCTCTTCGTTCCCTGACTGCATCAACTTGTTTTCCTGCACTGATTTGCTGTTTGTAAAAGTATGTTTCAAAATTGGATATTTTAAAGCATCTGGGTGTGGTTCTGGGCAGCCTGCTCTAGGTGGCCCTGCTTGAGCAGGGGGCTTGGAGCAGGTGACCTCCAGTGATTCTGGAAGCCCTTTCTCTTCACTGTGATGCCGTGATTCTGGAATTTGTGCTGGTAGGGATAAGCACAAGGGTTTTCTACACCAAGCAATGTAGAAAAAAGCATAATTTCAGAACTGAGTTCAGGAACTTTTGCTAGCTCAGCCAAGTTAGATGGGGACTGCCACTCTTCACTGAAGGTGTAGTCAAGTTAAGTTAGAGCATAGCTATAAGTGGTAGCTGGGTAAACTGGCTCTAGTGTCAACTTCTGATCTGTGTTGGTTTGGGTTGTTTTTTCGTGTAAAGGGAAATAAAATCTCTGATCTGCATCAGGTACACAATCTTAGTTGTTGGGGGCTGTTGAGAGAGCTGAAATTCTTCTTCTCACCTTCTGCTACAGATTCGTGCTGCTTGGAGAGCTTGTGGAGCTTCTGCACGAGCTCTGCAAGACAGTCTGTCTGCTGCACTTGAAGGAAATAAGCCTGGTTGTAGAATTCTGATACAGACTGTCTCTGTTAGGCTAGTGGCTTTTTAGACTAGAACTTGGGTTTTGGATTAAATGTAGGGGGTTTGCTTAAAACATCATGGGGAGGTTTTCTGCCTAAGTGGGAAAGAAATGACCCAGTGGTACTCGCTAAATCACCTTCTAACTCACTCACTGACTCTTCTTTTGGCAGGAGTAAAATATGGCAAAGTACAAATTCTCTGAACCTGACTACTGAGGTGCAGAAGGTGTCTTTTCCATCTGCTGCTCCTCCAATGCTTGTGAGTTGCTTCCGTTATTTCTGGCAAAAATGTAATTGAACCAGTCAATAATAAGAATTTTGAAAAGTCAGTAGTTACCCTCTTTATCAGTTATGCTGCCATCCAGAGATACTTGGGCAGGCTGGAGAAATGGGCTGATGGGAAACTCCCACAGTTCAACAAGTGGAAGTTCAAAGCCCTGCACCCAGGGAAGAACAACCCCATGTACCAATATATGCTAGGGCTGCCCAGCTGGAAATGGGGTAGTTAAGAACTTAGTATACCTGAATGTTAAAATAAACATGCAAAAAGTGGGCAAGAGATAAATGATGTGTGAAATCTACTGGAAGACAATTGACAATAAATAGTAAAGTGTAAAATCAAGAGAAAGCACAAATAGAAACTTATGTCTGTTACTGAGAAGCTTTTTAAAATATGCTTTTTCTCAGATAGCATCTTACTAAAATATGTGGGTAGACTGGAACTCAGTGTATTGGGTTTCCCCATTTTTTATCTTGTCAGTCCTCCTGTGTCACTTTCTGGTGCTACAGGCAGGGCTTTGGATTTTTTGATAATGGCTGGTTTTATAAGACTCCAGTCTGGACAGTGATACGTGGGAAAGGTTTATCTCGCAGGGGCAAAAGGAGGCTGGGACAGGAATTAGCTGGGCTCATTTGGAGAGCTTTAAACTAGGCTTGAAGGGGGATGGGGTTGTAGCTGGGCTTGTCCCAGTGGGGCAGCATTCTAGAACCGATGAGGACTGGGTGGCCTCCTATGCTCCTAGGGAGAAACGGGTGTGCTCTGCTCGCTCCCTGAAATGCCTGTACACCAATGCGCGCAGCATGGGGAATAAGCAAGAGGAGTTAGAATCCTATTTTTGGTCAGGAGATTATGATCTGATGGCAATTACAGAAACATGGTGGGACAGTTCACATGACTGGAATGTGGTCATGGATGGCCACGCCCTTTTCAGGAAAGACCCGCTGGCCAGGTGTGGTGGTGGAGTTGCTCTCTATGTGAGAGAGCAGCTACAATGTACTAAATTCTGCCCAGGAGCCGATGAGGAGCGAGTTGAGAGTGTATGGGTGAGGATCAAGGGGCAGGCTGGCAGGGGTGACACTGTTGTGGGTGTCTGTTACAGGCCACCAGATCAGGCTGAGGAAGTTGATGAGGCCTTCTATGGGCAGCTGAGAGTGGCCTCACAGTCACAGGCCCTGGTTGTTGTGGGTGATTTTAACTTCCCTGATGTTTGCTGGAAGGACCATTCAGCCAGCCAGCCACAGTCCAGGAGGTTCCTCCAGTGCATTGACGATAACTTCCTCATGCAGATGGTGGAGGAGCCGACTAGGAGAGGTGCACTGCTGGACCTCATCCTCACTAACAAGGAGGGTCTGGTCGAAGTGCTAAAGGTTGAGGACTGCCTGGGTTGCAGTGACCACGAGATGGTGGAGTTCAGCATCTTGTGTGGCAGGAATAGAATAGTGAGTAGAATTGCAACCCTGGACTTTAGCACAGCAAACTTTGGCCTTTTCAAGCAATTGCTGGGGGAAATCCCATGGGCAAGACTGCTTGAAGGAAAAGGGGCCCAAGGTAGCTGGGTTGCATTCAGGGATTGCTTCTTCCTCACTCAGGATCAGAGCATCCCCACACGTAGGAAGTCAAGGAAGGGAGCCAGGAGGCCTGCGTGGTTGAATAGGAATCTATTGGGTATGCTCAAGCAGAAGAGGAGAGTTTACAGGTCATGGAAGCAGGGGCTGGCCACTTGGGAGGAATATAAGGCTGCTCTTAGAGGATGTAGGAAGGCAGCTAGGATAGCCAAGGCCTCCTTAGAATTAAACCTGGCGAGAGGGGTCAAGGACAGCTAAAAGAACTTTTTCAAATACATAGCAGATAAAACTAATGCCAGAGGCAATGTAGGCCCACTGATGAATGGGGTGGGTGCCCTGGTGGCAGAAGATACAGAGAAGGCAGAATTACTGAATGCCTTCTTTGTCTCTGTCTACACTGCCGGAGGCTGTCCTGGGGAGCCCTGTACCCCTGAGACCCCAGATGAAGCCAGGTCAATGGAGGAGTTTGCTTTAGTCGATGAGGCCTGGGTTAGGGAGCAATTAAGTAGTCTGGACATCCACAAATCCATGGGTCCATATGGGATGCACCCGTGGGTGCTGAGGGAGCTGGCTGAGGTCATTGCTAGACTGCTCTCCAACATCTTTGACAAGTCTTGGGAAACCGGAGAGGTGCCCGAGGATTGGAGGAAAGCAAATGTCACTCCAATCTTCAAAAAGGGCAAGAAGGAGGACCCGGGTAATTATAGACTGGTCAGCCTCACCTCTGTCCCTGGGAAAGTAATGGAACAGCTTATCCTTGGTGCCATCTCAAGGCGTATCAAGGATAAGAGGGTCATTAGGGGCAGTCAGCATGGCTTTACCAAGGGTAAGTCATGCTTGACCAACCTCATAGCCTTTTATGAGAATGTAACAAGGTGGACGGATGATGGCAGAGCTGTGGATGTGGTCTATCTTGACTTCAGTAAAGCCTTTGACACAGTCTCCCACAGCATCCTTACAGCTAGGTTGAGGAGGTGTGGTCTAGACAATAGAGTAGTGAGGTGGGTTGCAAACTGGCTTAAGGAGAGAAGCCAGAGAGTGGTAGTCAATGGCGCGGAGTCCAGTTGGAGGCCAGTATCTAGTGGAGCGCCTCAGGGGTCAGTACTGGGGCCAGTATTATTCAATATATTCATTAACGATTTAGACGAGGGAATAGAGTGCACTATCAGCAAGTTTGCTGATGACACTAAGATGGGAGGAGTGGCTTACATGCCAGAAGGCTGTGCTGCCATCCAGCGGGACCTGGACAGGCTGGAGAGTTGGGCGGGGAATAACCTAATGAAATTTAACAAGGGCAAGTGTAGAGTCCTGCATCTGGGCAGGAACAACCCCAGGTTCCAGTATAGGTTGGGAAATTACATATTAGAGAGCAGTGTAGGGGAAAGGGACCTGGGGGTCCTGGTTGACAACAGGATGACCATGAGCCAGCACTGTGCCCTTGTGGCCAGGAAGGCCAATGGCATCCTAGGGTGTATTAGAAGGGGGGTCGTTAGTAGATTGAGAGAGGTCCTCCTTCCCCTCTACTCTGCCCTGGTGAGACCCCATCTAGAATATTGTGTCCAGTTCTGGGCCCCTCAGTTCCAGAAGGACAGGGAACTGCTGGAGAGAGTCCAGCATAGGGCAACAAAGATGATTAAGGGAGTGGAGCATCTCCCTTACGAGGAAAGGCTGAGAGAGCTGGGTCTCTTTAGTTTGGAGAAGAGGAGACTGAGGGGTGACCTTATTAATGTTTATAAATATATAAAGGGTGAATGCCATGAGGATGGAGCCAGGCTCTTCTCGGTGGCAAACAATGATAGGACAAAGGGTAATGGGATCAAGCTGGAACACAAGAGGTTCCACTTAAATTTGAGAAAAAACTTCTTCTCAGTGAGGCTGACAGAGCACTGGAACAGGCTGCCCAGGGAGGTTGTGGAGTCTCCTTCTCTGGAGACATTCAAAACCCTCCTGGACATGTTCCTGTGCGTCCTCACCTAGGCGTTCCTGCTCCAGCTGGAGGATTGGACTAGATGATCTTTTGAGGTCCCTTCCAATCCCAAACGTACTGTGATACTGTGATCTCATAGGCATGAGAGAAGCACAGGATTCTCCTTTGACTCCGCTGTGAGATCAAAAACTGTCCTGAGTGCTGCTTTTGAGGAAATGAGCTACAGGCGATGTATCTGAGATTATTCACTGCATTCTGATGAAGCTTCTGTCAATCTCGAAAATGTTTATGGCTGACATGAGTATTTCTGGTTTTATTTTTATTTTTTTTTTTAATTTGCAGTGAAGAATGCGAGACCTAACGGCTCAGGTAACGAGCAGTCTGCTGCAGTTTCCGGAGGTGACTATTCAGGCACTTGGGGAAGATGAGATAACCCTGGATTCTGTGCTGTTTGGGAAGTTTTCTGGAGGTGAGCATTTTCCTTTAAATTTGGTTTTGGTATAAAGTTGTTATTGCCTGGAGGTTACCTGAAGCGTAGGTTTGTAGTATCAGCTGTGTCAGGCTGGGGTTGTTAAGATGCATCAGGTTTAGAGAGAACAAAAAGGATGTTTTAATGGTTAAAAATGCTAATTTTAAAACATCAGTATGGTGGAACTTTGAAAGTACGGCAACCTGCACCAATCTTGTGTTATGGAAATAATTTACTGAAACATGCTGAGCCAGTGGGATCTCTTCAATTTTTAAATAAATAAAAGGCAGTTTTCAAAAAAGTAATAGCATTATTTTGGGCCATATTTATTTGTACCAGCTCAAGGTCTATGACCATCATCGTAACATCACCTGCAGAAATAGTTCTCCTGTGGTGTTACAGAGGCAAAACCGCCTGCGTTTTCTCTTCTAGTCTGAACAAAAACAGAAGGAAGAGGGAAGATAAGCGCTACAGCCATATTTCCAAAGTATTTAATAGGATGCAGATGAGTATCCAGTGAGAGTTGCTGCAAGTGGCTAAGCAGATTAGGTAGCTGACTTTCTAGGTGATCGGGAAGTAGAGCTGGGTGCCTGTCTGGATGTCCAGGCTTCTGTGAAGAACAGGTGGAACCTGACAGCAAATGCAGTGATTGAGTTAATACTTCCATGGAGTTTGAAGTGGTTCTGTGAAACATGATACATTAAATTGTTTCTGTGATCAGCAGGTGCGAAAGGTTGAGTTTACTCCTGCAGTGCCCGTGTTAAGATAATTTATTGTTGAAGTCCAAATCCCTGCCTGAAGTAGGCACGTGTCAGGTCATATTAATGAACTAGAAATGAGTTGGGTTAGATTTGTTATTTTTGAAGTGTGCTTGAAGACTTGCATTCCCATATGCATTTAGATGATTTCTAGCAAAAACAAGCCGAATATGGTCTAAAGCCTGTAGATCAACACATTGTCATCTCTTTCCCAAACAATCTAAATTCTCCAGCGCAGGAATGACAAGTGCAAATGCAAAATAATAAGGTGGGTAATTTTAAGATGTATTGCTTGAGGATTTCAGGGGGTGATTTCAAATAACTGACCAAGATTTAGGTAAGTCAGTCTTCATTTTTTGGTACTTTCATGGGAGGAAAGGGGCGGTGACAGTGGTTGTTGAGTTGTTTTCAGTCTTCTGTTGGAAATTTGCAGTAGTCAGCTCTCTTTTCTCTCACAGGGAGAAATGGCCTGGCATGGTTGGCGTGTGGCCCTCAACTGGAGGTGGTGAACTCACTGACAGGAGAGCGGCTCTCTGCGTACCGTTTCAGTGGAGTGCATGAGCAGCCGCCCATCGTTCGCGTGGTCAAGGAGTTTTCCTGGCAGAAGAGAACTGGACTCTTGGTCGGGCTGGAAGAAGCAGAGGGGAGTGTTCTTTGTCTGTACGATCTTGGAATATCACGAGTGGTTAAAGCAGTTGTTCTTCCAGGAAGGGTATGTGCTTTCTGTTGCAGAATCAAAGCTTTTCTGTTTTTGAGTGCTGCATAGTCCCGTTTCAGCTTTTCGCTCTGGAGCATTTCTTTGTAGGAGGTGTTTTTTCTATGTTGCGTTAATATACGTTCACGTCAGAGTGTCCAGTCAAGAGGGCCTTGATGTAGAATCCTGGGGTTACTGGGGTTATCCTTTGAGTTTACTGGTAGTAAACCAAGTTTTCTGATTTCATTGTAGAGCACACAGTTGCCTAATTCTCCACTTTCACAAAAAGATGAAGAGAAGGAAAAGAAAGCAAAGAAACCCCACCCTTCAGAGTGTCTGTAACGTACATCTCCTAAATGCTTGATTTCTTTCAGAAAGACTGTCTTTTAGCTATCTTAGACTTCCCTGGTTGTGCTGTAAATGGCTTGGACACATTCCCATGAATCTCAGCCCAGCAAGAAGGTGACTTCAGAGCAGAACATAAAAATGTGCTGACTTAGGGTAGGGAAAAAGAGCCTTTAGTGAGTTGTCTGACAGTTTGTGGGAAGACTGGCTCTTTCCCATGTAGGTATATCTTCTGTGGGCATCTAATTTGTAAAGGTTAACACAAACTTCTTTGTTCATTCCAGAATGAGAATGAACTATGAAAAGCGAGTGCATAGTGCAGTAGAAAAATGTGCAATTTCAGGAGCTTCTATGGGGAAAATAGAAGTGTGAAAACTGGGAAACATTTGTACCATGAAAAAATCTTAGAGAAATACAAGTTAGAACCAATACTTGAACTTTGGTTAGTTCTGCAGCAAGATATGTACAGTTGCTCTGTTTTCCTCATAAGGGTCATCAACACTTGGCAGAGCAAGAATTTGAATAATCAAAATGCTTTTGGTAGTCCTTCGAGTAGCAGAGAAGATTAGAAATTTGATTCCATTTACATTAAATCTGAAACAAAATAAATGTTGTCTAAATGACCATAGGTACTTCTAAGATTAGAATTCTCGTGAGCAAGATGAAAGGTGAATTGCCAGGATTGTGGATTGCCAGGCAGCGTAGTCATAGCAAGTGCTTGATGGAGGAGAGAGAAACCTTTGGGGCCTAGGGGCTTGGTTATTTTTGCCCACCTCTGTGGGTAAAATACAAAACACAAAGAAGTGGATCCCTTTATGATGCTCACTAATTTGTTCTATTTTCCTGTAAAAGTTTGGTGCTCGTGTAAAGCTTCCCGTCTTCGTTGTGTTGCCCTTTGTAAGAAGGCTGAACGATGGCCCATGTTGTTTTGTTATCTGGCTGTAGTGCAGGAATGTCCGTGTGCTGTGTCCCTGCCCCGGCAGTCAGTGCTGTCCTGGGCTGTGCTGCAGCGTGTGCGGAAGGGTCTGGTTGCACCTTGCGATCCAGTTGCACAGGGGCTGCTCCGCGTGTGAGAGAGCCAGGTGCGCTTCTTCCTCAGCTGGAGTTGGCTTTTGATCTAACAAGCTGCTGTTCCTTTTGCTGTTGTTTTAGGCTGGCTTTTGAAATCCTTGTTAACGTTGATTAAGGTGCTGGTGTGCATTAAAAGTTGGGTGTTTTTTTGTTTGGTTTTTTTTGTACTAATCCAGGATCTCCTTTGGTCACTTTCTAAAGATGTTTCATTCCCATGGAAGTGGTTTGTCCACCATGCAGCTTGAGCGCTGCCTGGTTTGACTTGCAGCCAGGATTTATGGTGATACCTGTTTGGCAGAGAAGGCACAGACTGATGGGCTGTGAGCAGTGGGAGAGCTGGATTTAGTTTTGTCCTTCTTTCTTTCTGAAGTCCCTTCCATAGGATGAAGTTTCCTGCCAATAACAGACTTTGTATATTTTCTTAAGGTTAGTTATTCCTAAGTAGGAAATGGAAATTGGTAAGCTGTAATAGTAGAATGCACCGTTTACACTGCAATTGAGTTCAAAAACTGTAGGAAATCTAGAAAATGGAAGGCAGTAACATTTTTGAACAGGTCACACCTTGTTTTTTCTTGATATGATTGGAAACAATGTTTTGGTTTTGAGTCTTATGCTCTGTGTTTACTTTCTTGTTTCTGATGTGCTAGTTCTGGCTTCACTTGTGAGTGATTTCTGTTTAGCCTGTCAAACAGCTTAAGCATTATTAACTTGTGGGTTTCCTGTAGGTAACTGCTATAGAGCCCATAACTAATCATGGAGGAGCCAGTGTGAGCACTCAGCACCTGCACCAGGGTCTGCGCTGGCTCTTTGGAGTGGCTGCAGTGGCTACAGATGTGGGTCATCTCCTCCTGGTTGACCTTTGTTTGGATGATTTGTCTTGCAGTCAGAATGAAATAGAAGCATCAGGTAAGCTTGTGGTTTTCCACCTAGAATTTAAAAATAAGAAAGCTCCTGTCTTTTAAATGACCAATATGCATGCCACATTGAAGATACTGGTGTGCAGACATTTATGTCAAGTGATTACAGGTGGCAGTTGACCTTGTATAGTCCTGACCTCTGCTTCAAACTGGGAGTGGCTTAGTACTCCTAATGTCCTAAATGCCCATTTCCCACCAAGTTTCCTGTGTCACTCTGATTCTTGCCAGCCAGGTGTAGGAATTTGACCACCTGAGTCAGTTCATCTGCCTGGGAGGAAATTTTGTCAGGGTTGCCCTATTTCTTGAGAATTTTCTGCTGCTGCTGTTAGTGGCCTTGGGGCAAATTTTAGGCTTGTTTTTTAAAATCAACACAACGTGTCAAAAATAGTGCATTTGGGTGAATAAAATCTCTAATTTGTTTACTCAGACTGTATCCACTGGTTCAGCTGTTCCATCAGTGGCTTCAGGAGTTGAGGTCACTTCAAATAGCTTCATCATGAGGCCCAAACTCCTGCTTTACAGAGTCCTACAAGAATTTATCTGTGAAAGTTACACTGTTACTTGGTTTTGAAATGCGAGTGACAACATCTGTCTGCTCTGAGTTTTCTTCTGTTCTTTGAATACAAGCAAAATGGACATAGCCAAAAAGTTTTGTGTAAATGGGTATTTCACCTGGGATGGCAGAATCAGATTATACATCTTGTCACCTAAGTGGCATAACACATTGATTTATTACCTGGTTTTGTGTGTGTAGATCTGGAAGCGTTCACAAGAATTCCTGCAGCAGTTCCACGAAGAAGAGCCACTGTGACCAGAGAAGGGAGACATCTGTCCTTTCAATTACAAAATCCTTCAGGAACAGCAATACCAACCCTGTGCTACATAAGCAGAAGCAATCAGCTGGCTGTGGGTTTTTCAGATGGCTACCTGTCCCTCTGGAATATGAAAACTTTGAAGAGGGAGTAAGTAGGCCTTGACACTTGGCCATGCCTGGAGGGGCAGGGTTCTCAGTTTTTTTCGGAAGGTAGTATGTTAAGTTAATACAAACTTTTTCAGGAACCAAACTTTTGAATATTATCTTGTAATGTTTAGAAATCCTCTCCTGAAGTAACTCAGAAGTCACACATGGATGAAATGGACCGTCTCCTCCACAATGGATTAGGATTGATGTCCTTGTTGTGCCTGTGGATTGAGGAATCGTGGAAAGCATTTGTCTCTGGGTTATATCAAGCAGTTAGGATGGGATAGAGCTGATTTTTATTATACAAGACAATTTGTTTTCTCAGCAGTTATTCAGTGAAAGCAGGAAATGTGTGTATTTCAACGAAACAGATTTTAGAAATTATTCTTCCTAGCCAGTTCCCGCAATTAGGACATACATTGAAAGGCTTAAGTATGTTAATAATGTGGTTTTAGTGATAATATTATTTGAAGGGTCCAGGATGCAACTAGTGAGACATGAAAACTCAGTATCTGGTCTGTGTCTGGAAATATACTCTTCCCTACATTTTAGCCTGGACCAAAATAGGCGATCGACCCATTCCAAGACAACAATACATGTGAACGAAAGTTTGCTTAGAACGCTTTGAGATGATAATAAGGGACATGTAAATTTCCGAGCAATAGAAGAATTAAGAGATCACTTAAAGTCTGCCAAAGAACAATCTCACTTGAAATATTTGACCAAATTCAGATAGGGATTCACTTAAGCAAATCTGCAGTGACTCTACTGACTCAGCAGAAACTGTTGGATGAATAAACAGACAGTGGAGGAATAATTAGGTGGCAGTAACAGATTGTGAAGGTACAAGTAAGGTTCAGAAATCTTTAAGAAATATGCTTTGCATAGTCCAAGATACAAGAAACTACCTGTATTCGGCTCTGATTTAAATTTATTTAGAAGATATGCTGCATTTTAAGTTCAATATTGAAGTAGGCTACAAAAGTAGGAACAATCTTTTTGCCTGGCAGCTGAAGCGATCATTATGTTCCTCCTCCTCAGGCAGAGGAGGACATAAAACCAGGATATTGCATTTGATGGACAGTAAATTTCTCACCTCCTGACTGTTACATACAAAGTATTTGCTTCCCTGACTTGTTTGAGGTGGAAATATGACCTTCTGTACTTTAAGCATGTACAGTGCTCTTTTCTCTGAAGAAGCTTCTACCTTTTACAAACAGTTAGGGCCTATAGGCTCACCCTTCTGTTTTGTTTTGTTTTGTTTTAAACCTGTAGATACCACTCTCAGCTTGAAGGAGGAAGGATTCCTGTCTATGCCGTTACTTTTCAAGAGCCTGAGAATGATCCTTACAATTGTTGCTACTTGTGGGCTGTTCAGTCTACACAAGAAAGGTGGATGAAATATTACTCTAGGCCACTGAATTAATTTTTATTTTTTCTATTTGTTCACATACAGTTAGAACATGCATGTTTGTATTGTTTATTTAGATGTGCAGAAGATTTGAGTATGGAAGCTGTTAAGCTTACAGTGAGGTTTTTACAGGGTTTAACAGACGTAAAGAAGGACCTACTTGTTTCTACCTCCTGAAAGAAGGCAAAGCAACAGAGGCTTTATTTTTGTGCTTGCATTCGTAAATGAATTCCTTTATTTCTTGAAGACTGCTTCATAATTTTATGATATGCAAACCACTGTATTGAAAATACCATGAAAAGTAGTTGAGGCTGCAGATCTACGAAAGTAAACGCACTGGCATAAGAGCCCACTGACCCTAAAGGAGGGTGATGACAGCATTGCTGATTCCCTGGTGTCACCTTCTGCAGCCTTTGGAGTCTTCATGTTCAGTTGCCCTGGGAGAAAGAAATCCCTGTTCAGCAGAAAAGTCAAGGACTGGAACTTTGTTGGGAAGGGGAGAAAGGCCTCTCTCTTTGAGCATCAGCAAGTTGTTTAATCAGCTCAGCTGTTCACAAAGTGGCGATTGTTTTAAGTTTGACTTTACAGCAGTTTTGAGAGCAGCTCTTCACTGTGAAGAACTATTTCCAACAATGTTTAGTCCATACAAGGTGTGAAAGCTTTCAAATGGTATGGGTAGCATTTTCCCCTGAAGCTGTTAGTGTCACATCACCTCCTTTTTGGTTTAATGGCTAAATGTGACCAATTATCATGTTTTGGGAAGTGGTGTTATCCTTTTCAGCAAGAGCATGCCATTAAGAAACTTCAGTCAAGATCTAATAAAATGAGAATGAGGACTATAAAGCAGCTTTGTACTCAAATTTATAATTGCTTCCTTTTTCAGTGAAGGCGATGTTGTGAGTTTGCATCTGTTGCAGTTAGCATTTGGTGACAGAAAGCGCTTGGCATCAGGACAAGTCCTGTATGAGGTAAGACGTGCATGTGTGTGGAAAGAAGAAAAAGGTCATTTTTCTCTGAGTATCAGTGAAGGTGACAGGGGTCATATTTACCATCCAAATTCAGAGATGAGAAAAAGAAATCTTTTGCCAAATCTTCTTGGGCATGGCCTTTGTGCACACTTTTTGGAAACAAGTTGTCCAACTTTATGCTGCAGAATTTTGTGTTTGAACTAGATTCAGGTTGTTCTGCACATGGATGTCCTCTCGTTATGTGCAATTTTCTTAGCTGCTGCAATGCCATGGCTACTCCAGCTCCATCTATTTTGTAATGAAGTCATGAAACAAAGAGCTTTCCATGCATATGCATCACAGTATCTCCTTGGAGATATGTATTTAGCTTTGTAAAGAAACCTTGATGTTGCAAGGAATTCTGCAGCACATGTTTAGAACTGGATGATGTCAGGGAAATGCTAAATTTGGAAAACATGCAAAGCCTTTACAGCCCAGCTTACCCATTACGATTTCATGCCTCATTCTCTTGTGTGTCAGATGCAGTTTCTATTTGCTATTGGAAAGAAGCTCACAGAAAATATACGTGTATAACATGCATATTATATTGGATATACACATTCTTTCATATTTAGGTATAATGTACGTTTTTATGTCAAAACGACCTTTTCTCTCTTCTTTTATTTTTTTCCCCAGGGTCTGAAATACTGTGACGAAAGGTACAGTTTAGATGTCACAGGTGGAATCTTTCCCTTGAGAGGGCAGACCACCAATACCAGGTTACTCAGCTGTCAGACTGTAGAAAAATTTCGCAACCATGTTGACAGAGAGGACAGCATTAATGAAGGTTTGTTCTGGTGCCTGTGTTTGGTTATTCTAAAAGAAATGGGTTTGAAATCTAAGCAGTGAATGCTGTTCTGTACCCACTGCCTGAAAGTCTTATCCATTGAGTGCAACCTCGGATGACACCAAGTTGGGCAGGGGTCTTGATCTGCCTGGGGGTAGCATGGCCATACAGAATGATCTGGACCAGCTGGCTTGATGGACTGGGTCCAGTTGTATGAGGTTTAACAAGGCCCAGCACCAGGTCCCACACTTGAGTCACAACAACCCCAGGCAGCGCTACATGCTCAGGGAAGAGTGGTTGTAAAGTTGCCCCATGGAAAAGGGCCTGGGGGTGTTGACAGTCAGCTGCATATGAGCCAGCAGTGTGCCCAGGTGGCCAAAAGGCCAACAGCATCTTGGCTTGTGTCAGAAACAGTGTGGCCAGCAGGACTAGGGAAGGGCCCGTCCCCCTATACTTGGCCATGGTGAGGCTGCACTTCAAATACTGTGTTCAGTTTTGGGCCCCTCACTACAGGAAGGACATTGAGGTGCTTGAGCGTGTCCAAAGAAGAGCAATGAAGCTGGTTGTCAGGCATTGGAACAGGCTGCCCAGGGTAGTGGTGGAGTCACCACCCCTGCAGGTGTTTAGAAGATGTGTAGATATGGCGCTTAGGGACATGGTTTAGTGGTGGACTTGGCAGTGTCAGGTTTATGGCTGGGCTCAATGATCTTAAGGGTCCTTTCCAGCCTAAAGGATTCTATGATTCTGCAATCTCCCTGTCTGTTTTCCTCTTATAAGTTCCTACACCTACAAGTTCTCATCACAGAGATGGTTATGTGAATTTTTTAAACTGTTCTTAGTAAGGGTTATGTTTCCTGAGGGATATAACAGAATTCAGCCAAAACAGAAAGGGATGTTTTAACAATATCAGGTATATGATATTTATGCTACAAATAAGAAACAATGTCTTGTCTTCTACAGCAATCTCTCCTGACACCAGTGTATCGATCTTCAGTTGGCAAGTGAATACCTATGGTCAGGGAAAACCATCTACTTATTTGGGTGTGTTTGACATCAATCGCTGGTATCATGCTCAAATGCCAGATTCACTAAGGTAGATTTTTGATAAGGTTGTTTTCAATATCTATGCAAATAATGCATTTGACAGTCAGCATTTAGCCCATGGTCTTTTTTTCTTTAAGGCCAGCAGAATTCCTTGTTGATTGCCCCTATTTTGCATTGTGGTCACTGGATGCTGTAGTAAGCGTGACTTCTCCAAACCTCATTTTGGATATTCTGGTACATGAGCGGAGTCTAAGTCAGGGAGTTCATGCTTCTTATCCACCACCTGAGCAGTTTTTTAATCCAAGCACCTATAATTTTGGTGAGTATTTCACTGCTTTTAGTAGTGATGAGCTAAGCTGATGTCAAATGCCAGTTATTTGTTTTCCTGTTCCTTGCTTGTCACTCAAAAACTAAAGCCAAAAAATCCCAACCCCCTAAAAACCCAACTCAGATTACGTTGTACAAATGAAGTATTTAATATAGTGAAACATAGCTGAGAGTCTGCTGCATTTTGGGTTTCGTGCTTTTGTATCGTAGCCTGTGCAGGGATGATATTTATCAAATGAAAGGACTTTGAACTGAAGCTCTAAGCACAGCACCCCAGCAGGAGTAGAGAGAGAATTTCTACACACAGTAATGATTTTTTTAGAACAAGTTTGTAAGTGATCTGATGAAGGAAATAGCTACTTAGTTATATATTTTCAGATAGTGCTGTTTGAAAAATGTGAGCTGGTCAGAACAGAAGTGTGAGAGTACAGAATGTTGTCAAATCTTCGTTGTTTCTGCAGATGGTACGTGCTTGCTGAACTCCGGAGTTGTTCACATGACTTGCACTGGCGTCCAGAAGGAGGTGATCTTTTGCTGCATCTTTATTGAGAATGTCAAGAGATGTACCTGTTCTAAGTTTTCTGTTGCACTGCTCTCAGTGCAGTAGTTCATGCTTATCCTGCCCAGCCACTCACATAATTGCAATCATATCCTGCCAGTTTTGTGCAGTTGGTGATGTTTGAGGTCCACACTTGGGACTGCAGAAGTACCCTTGTCTGCTGTTGAAGCACAACCAGGGATTGAAGGTCTAGAAAGGAATACAGCATTGCTCTAGGAGCAAGAACAAAAACGTTGTGGAAGTTAGGGAAAGCTGTTCCTTCTTTATTACCCATCAGTCAAACTGCCTGCATGGTCCTGAGTTAGGGTTTTGATCTCTGATTCACTTGAAAAGGCAGGACAGAATGGAGAAAATGAAAAATTATTTGAGTGTTTGAGAATAAATTAATTTTTTTTTCTCGCAAACTTGAGCGAATTATAACTTCCTAGGTACTGCACAGGTTGTGACAAATTTGAATTAAGTTTCAGCTCACTAAATATTTCCAACATAAATGAGCTTCTCCACAAACAGGCATAGCAAGGGTCTTCCAAAGTGTGGTTTAAAGCTGTATGTTAGTTTGTATAGAATGTCTTTTGTGTCGGTGCTGAAGGAAAAAGAACAGCCTGTGTATTGACAGAAAAGTTAGGCAATCCTTAATTAAGCATTGCAAGGGCTGACCTTTTGTTTTACAGGAGTTTCTTTTTTTAAACTGTAACTGTTGGTTTAGTTGCCATCTTTAAGACTCTCCATAGTCCTGCTTACTTGGATTTCTAACCTACAGCATCCTTCTGATGCAAGCTTTCTGGCAGTTTAAGTGAACATTTATATTATTATTTCTCTTTGTGGTTATCCAGTACCTCAGTGATTGGATAAGAATGCTGTCTAAATCTGTGGGTTTTGATTGATGTTTCAGACCTTGAATTTTTTAAAGAGATCTGGTCCTTCCATAAGTGAAGCCATTCACGAGAGCTACAATAGGTGTCTTGTAGCTGGCCTGCTGTCTCCAAGACTAGTTGATGTCCAGCCATCCAGCTTGAGTCAGGTGAGTGCACATCAGGGAATCCAGGTCAAACGCATCCAGCTTGTCTGGCAGGGCATTAGAGGCTGCAAGACAAGATCATCTGATTTTCATATTATTTGGAAGTTGCATTGAAATAGAGATCACTGACTTGATTAAGCAAAACTGAGTGTTCTTAGATCCAAACAACTGAGCTTGACAGGGACCAGGCCTCTTAGATCTGTCTTGAGAGACCCATCTGCTTATTCTGTGCCACAGATGTGCACAAGGAAGCGTGCAGATGATCAGCAAGTCGTTGTGCAGTGGAGCAATGAGTAGGAAAGGGAGAGCAGTCTGCCCAGTGCCCTCATCTTCCTGTCTACTCGATTCTTCACCAGATTTGTGGAAGTGCATTAGGGCAGATGACGCTTCTACCCAGTGTGGTAGCTAAAAGAAATCTCTTGGCAAGTTGATTGAACCCACAGACTATTAATTTTGCAAGCCTGATATAGTCTCTTACATTCAAATCAGGTGTTTTGATATGAAATCCAGTTTGGAAGTAACTTGGGAAATCAATAAATTTGTAATAAACTTTGCTGAATTGTGACTGTATCATTCAGAGACTTGTTCTGCAGTTGAGCAGGCATTTATTTTGAATGTTAGTAAGACACATTTCAGAGTTATGGTCAAGAAGCTTGGTTTAGAGTTTTGTTTGCCATTGTAAATAGTATTTTGTGCGTTTCTTTGTTTGAAACCAGTTTTCAGAAAAACAATGGAAATATGTGTATTCTGATGTGTAGAAATCTCTTTGAATATAAAGATTTTACCTCAAAGGGAAAGACACTTTTGAACATATTGAAAAAAACTACCAACCAAACAAAGTAAAATTTTATGAAGGATCATTTCACCTGAAAGAAATATTGGAACACCATCCGAAAGGAGCTACTACTTAATATCGCATGTCTGTGCATACCTGGGTATTATCCCTCTATAGGATTGCCACCACATTATAATACAGTACTTGAACAGCCTAGAATTTAAACCTATTAGAATTTACATGTTTAACTTATTTTCTGTCATTTTAGAAAATTACAACTTAATGTTTTGTATGTCAGACCTGCTTCATGTCTTCATAGTCTAGAAAGCTCCTTGACCTTAGTGCCCCTGTTTCCATGCAAGCATGACAGATTTGTATTTGATCTGTCCCCTTTGTCCATTTCTGGTGACAAACTTATATCCACATAATGCCTCTTGGGTATTACCAGAGGATGTTACTGAAATTATTAGAGGGAACTCAGTAAGCTGAGACTATGATGCAGAGACATATGAATAAAGATTTGAAGTAGCTTTCAGTGAGTTGAAATATCAGAGGAAAAGTTCCGCATGTTGCTCGGACCAGTGAGCAGTCCAGCCTGTGGCTAAATGAAGAAGAATAACCTAATGAAATTTAACAAGGGAAAGTGTAGAGTCCTGCATCTGGGCAGGAACAACCCCAGGTTCCAGTATAGGTTGGGAAATTACATATTAGAGAGCAGTGTAGGGGAAAGGGACCTGGGGGTCCTGGTGGACAACAGGATGACCATGAGCCAGCACTGTGCCCTTGTGGCCAGGAAGGCCAATGGCATCCTGGGGTGTATTACAAGGGGGGTGGTTAGTAGGTCGAGAGAGGTTCTCCTTCCCCTCTACTCCGCCCTGGTGAGACTACATCTGGAATATTGTGTCTAGTTCCGGGCCCCTCAGTTCCAGAAGGACAGGGAACTGCTGGAGAGGGTCCAGCGTAGGGCAACCAAGATGATTAAGGGAGTGGAGCATCTCCCTTACGAAGAAAGGCTGAGGGAGCTGAGGCTCTCTAGTTTGGAGAAGAGGAAACTGAGGGGTGACCTTATTAATGTTTATAAATATATAAAGGGTGAGTGCCATGAGTATGGAGCTAGGCTCTTCTCGGTGGCAAACAATGATAGGACAAGGGGTAATGGGATCAAGCTGGAACACTTGAGTTTCCAGAGGTTCCACTTAAATTTGAGAAAAAACTTCTTCTCAGTAAGGGTGACAGAGCACTGGAACAGGCTGCCCAGGGAGGTTGTGGAGTCTCCTTCTCTGGAGACATTCATGACCCACCTGGACATGTTCCTGTGCGACCTCACCTAGGCGTTCCTGCTCCAGCAGGGGGATTGGACTAGATGATCTTTTGAGGTCCCTTCCAATCCCAAACATCCTGTGATACTGTGATACTGTGAATGTGGAATTAGTTGCATGTGTGCAGTTTGACTTTGAGATGTCTGAATGAGTATGCAGCCAGAAACAAACACTGCTGATGGTTCTGATGTTGCAAGTATGTAAGATTCTCATTTTATTTTGTCTGCTCTGTTTAGGAGGAGCAGTTAGAAGCGATATTGTCAGCTGCTCTCCAGACAGGTTCCTTAGAACTTCTGACTGGATGCATTAAACATTGGACATCAGAAGGTAATGCTTCCTACTTTTTTTTTTTTACGTGATAGATTTTTTTTCATTTGAAATGGTCAATTCACTTCTTCCTTGTTTTCTTTCTTTAAAGAGCAGCCAAGTTCTGCTGCTAGCTTACACTTTCTTCTTGAGTGGACATGGAACAACGTGATGTATGCAAAATCTGAATTGGATCAAATATGTGAGTACTAGTGTAGTCATTCTGCACACATAAAATCATTCTTTCTAACTGATCTTCTTCAGTAACCTGCCTGTATACCAGAGAACTGTAGAATCATAGGACACCAGGCTGGAAGGGTCCACAAGGATTATCTGATCCAACCTTTCTTGGCAAAAGCACAGTCTAGATAAGATGGCCCAGCACCCTGTCCAGCTGAATCTTAAGTGTTCATTGTTTGGGAATCTGCCACTTCCCCGGGAAGGTTATTTGAATGGCCAGTTATTCTCATCAAGAATAGCTTCTGTCTTGTGTCCAATTAGAATCTCCTTAACAGTAATTTGAACCCATTACCGCTTATCTTTTCCATGTGACTCCTTGTACAAAGGGAGTCTCCATCTGCTTTGTAGCCACCCTTTAAATACTGGAACATGATGATGGGGTCTCCCAAGCTGCCTTCTTCTTTCTGGGCTGAACACCCCCAGTTCTCTCAGCCTTTCCTCACATGGTGGCTTCTCAGTCCTCTGATCATCTTTGTGGACCTTCTCTGGACCTTCTCCAGCCTGTCCACATATTTTTGTTTAGTAGGCACCAAAACTGAACTCAGTAATTCAGGTGCAGCCTGACAAGCACTGAGTAGAGTGGGATAATGACTTCTTTGTCTCTGCTGGTGATGTCCTTGCTAATGCAGCCCAGCATACTGTTGGCTTGCTTTACCACAGCAGCACACTGTTCACTCATATTGAGCTTGTTGTCCAGCAGGACCCCCACATTCCTTTCCACAGAGCTGCTCCCCAGCTAGGGAGATCCCAGACTGTGCTGCATTCCTGGATTATGTTTTCCCACGTGCAAGACCTGGAAAGTATATTATATTAGACATGATTCTTTAAGTGTACTTTGAAACTCTGAAATTGCTCTGTAGGCTAATGATTTAGTATTTATTCTTGTACAGGTGTTCCACTGTTTGATGGCTCTTGCAAGTTCATTGACCCACAGGTGCTCGAGGCTCTTCGGCTCTGCCAGTTGCTTTTGCACAACCTTAGGACAGTCTTAAAGTGTTTTCTAACAGAAGCACAAGAGCTTACTGAAAAAGGTTTGTAATAGTATCACTATATCTTCGATATTTTTGATGAAGATTTGTAATAATGCTTGGCTTGTAACTGTGGAAATATGAGCTTTTGTTGGTTTTGATGACTGGAAGACAGTCACATTCAGCTGGGGGAGAGAAGGGGCTCAAGGCTGAGACCAGCCCTTAATATGCATTGAGTTCAGGGAAACAGGTTGTTGTGGAGTTCCTGCAAGTGGGTCAGGGAGGCTACATTCAGCAAGAAGCTGTGTAACCAGCTGGGCTGAAATGACAGCAATTGAATGTGGTGAAGCTGAAAAGTGTTCTTTTTAACTCTTAGCTAGCAGTTTACAAGTGCATGCAAATATTGTATTGCAAATTACTAAACAACAGGAAGCATAAATGAGTAACTTGTCAAGTAAGTTACCTGAACTTCTATAGCTTTTGATACTATCAGTTGTTTTGGGCATATTGAGGAGGGGGATGGAAGAATTTCCTTGTGCTGTAGTAAACACCTCTGCTACGTGTCTTATTCGTAAGTGTAATTAAGAGCTCAGGCTTTTCTGTTATGGTTCTTATTTTAGCCTTTAGTGAATCTGGTTCTTTGTAGGGGTTGGTTTTTGTTTTGCTGGTGACTGTGGGTTTTTTCTTTAACTAAGAAAATGAGAGCAAAAAATGCCAAGAGAAATATTTCCACCATGTTCATTCAAGACTTTCTATTTAGTCTGATGAAGGGAGTTTTGTAAAAACTAAAAGAATTGTATATCACAAATAATCTTACGCCTTTTTTCAGGTTTTGCAGACTTGACAAACAAGCACATGGTCACCAGCCTCATTTCATTGTACGCACAAGTGGTCGCCTGGTTTTGTCGATCCAGTCTCCTTCCAGAGGGTTTAGGTAAGCGTCAGCTCTCGTACATTGGTAATAGGAGTAACATGCAGTACATGATTCATATGAACACAAGCTTAGCTGTGCTTTTGTAAACGTTTTGCTGTGAACAAGTCATGTTTTTCAGTGTCAGTGGACGCTGAAGGTCTGCTGGTGAAATTGAGAGAGAGGTAACTGTTTTTTCAAATACATAGTGTAGAATACTGGAAGCAGTTTCTTTCCTGGATTTTTTTAGAAATAACAATAAGCCTCTGACTTCAAAGAGTTGCTTGTGTCTGCAGCTTGAAATACTTGCAATATTAAACAAATTACTATCAAACAACATGTACCTGAATGCTTGCTTTTACAGTAAAAGCATCACCTGCATGTTTTGAATTCCTTATTGGTTGAGGAAAAAATACTTCTTTTTTTTTTTCTTAACGGTGAACTTGCACTTACACTACATGTTCTGAATGCTACATCAACTGTAAACTTGAAATGGCACTTGAGAAGGAATTGAGTCTCATGTCTCACATCTCTTTGGGCAAAGGCAGAAACAGATTGGCTTCTTTCAAGGTTGGAGGCTTGCCTGTGTTTCTTGATGCTTAGCTAGTATGGGCAACTGTCTTTTTAGGCAAAAAAAATCCATTTAAATTTGTGATATTACTTCTATAACATGCTTTTACTTTCTTGCCTGTAGATGACAATGTGCATTTGTCTAGACCTTTCTACAATTATCCTCTGATTCAGAACTACTATACTGCTCATCGACAGAAACTTGAGCGTTTATCACGGTAAGAATTACAGGAAAACTCTATAATACTGCCACTGAAAATTCAGAAGAAGTGAATGACATTCATATCCACAGTTGTATTGGCTGCATTTAATGCCTTTGCAGGCATTCCTCTTCAGTGATGCACATGCTCTGTTGAACATAGGTTACTTTCATGTGTTAAAATGTGTATATGTACCTCTGCTTATATCATTTGTTGGCGTGACAGTTGCACACACCCCGGATAAGGTCCAGAGCTCTCAAGCAGACAGCTGATGGCTTTTTATCACCTTTTGTACCCCACTGTATTGGCCTAAATCTCCTACTCACAAGTACATTTGTGTAATTGAGTAACATAGTCTGAATTCCATGTAGGTGGCACACCTCGCCCTGTCCTGGCTATTGGATCAAAGTCACTTGCTCATGTAAACTCTTTTCTGGACTGGTTTACTAACATGCAGCTGATATGTCTTGGATTAGATGACAATAGATTTGTCTTTGCAAATGGTACTGAAATGTAGAGGAAGACCTAAAGAAGCTTAGTCTATGGCACTGCAAACGAGATGCTGCAATATGAATTAACATAGAAGCTGCAGTGTATTCGGTGTTGACTTTAAAGTTCATCCTGCATAGCTGCTCAACTTACATATAGTGTCAAGCTCCTTAGAAGCATTACAACATCTCATCCTCTAGTGTGCTGCTTCTGCTTTTTGTCATCAGGAAATTAAAGGGTAGCATCACAGTCAGCAGAAGATGATGATGGGCTTTTGAAGAATGTAATTTTTAAAAGTTCAGCCATCCCTAATTGAAATGGCATGTGTATAGAAACGTAAATGTTGCTGAAGGTGATACTGAAATTATCTGTGTGCTCAGCTTTCTGAAAATATCTTTATTGCAGTAACAAAAGTGAGATGCTGAGAAGTCTGAAATTTCCATTGCATTGTCTCAGAGCTGTGTATTGGAACACTCCGATTTGAGGCACTAGATTTGTGATAAAGAATAGTCCTGCTATTTTGATACTGTTACCTTTCCTCTGCTAGACAATATGGGAGCGGTTATTGTCGCACTTAAAACACTTTGTATACACTTCCTTGGTATTACAAGTAAACCAACAAAAAAGAAAACCTGGAACCTAAAAGGTCACTGCAACTTTGCCCTTCCTGAGAGAGATTTTAGGAAACCTGTTACCCTGAGAGGCTGGAATTAGTGTTTCACTCTGTCCAAATTCTTGGTACCTTTTTTTTGCAGAGCAAAATGGGATTCTGACTGCTTGATGATCGATGGACTGGTTTCCCAGTTAGGAGACCAAGTTGAGAGGTTGTGGCGGAGAGATGAAGGAGGAACTGGGAAATATCCACCTGCTAGTTTACATGTGAGTGTTCTGCTCTCTGGAAACAACAATAAACAACAACCAACCCCTCCAGACCCCACCCAAAACCCAACGATTTAGGAAAGACAAGAGGTGTAGAAAATCTTTTTCATTTCAGGCACTGCTGGATGTCTATTTGCTAGAAGGCATTGAAGAAAGCAACAAACATGCAATTGTATCCTTTCTAATTATTTTTATTACACCTTCAGTACAGGCACATAAATATTCTTACATGTTTGTCACCTGTGTGTTTCAGACCATTTTCAGTTAATGCTTCAAACACAATGCAAGTGAAAACATTTAGTTCAGAATGAAATCATAGACTGGAGCATTGGTTCAGCTCTTTGTACTGTGTAATTTTTATGATTTTTTTAAATTTTTGTTTGCAAAGACTCTTCTGATATGAGAAAACAAGGTTCATGAAATGTTAAAGATAAATAACTCCTTTTGTCTTCAATTTTTTTAAGCATCCCTTAAAAGCAGGCCTGTCTATGGCAAATGGCTCCTTACTAGAATGATCCACTACAAGGGGCTGCTTCACAGCTATGGGATTTCTAGCAGTGCTTTACCAGGACATGATTTTTGCTGAAATATCCCTTTTCCAGAGAGATATCATCCCTCTCCCTGAGAGTATGGCCCTAAATAGGGATGTCAGAAAGAGAAAATGGCACTACCAATGAGTGATCCACACAGTGGTCTAAACCCACTTTTAATAATTCACAGCTAAGTTGTATTGTAAGGATTCCATAGTTTACATTGGTTTATACACTGAAATGAGGGGAAAAAAAAAACCAACAACAAATGAAACAAAACAAAAAACCAAACACCAAACACAACTGTAGGATCTGTTTTATTTGATAATGAAGCTCTAGATGTTCAAATGTATTGTATGTCCAGCTGGTAGCTCCCCTGACTAAAGAGGGAGCCTGAATTTATAAGGGAAGCAGTTAAATATATAAGTTTACCTTTCTGAATGCCTTAGAGAAATCAAAGACAATTTCTGGTGGTTTACCCAGATTGTAATTTTCTGCTTAGGACGTGACTGTCTTCAGGTTATAACAGCTTAAATGGCAGGACTAAGACATTAGTATTTTCTACCTCCTACCACTTTATACTCACATTTCATTGTGTCTTTTCTAAGTGCAATGTGATAAATTTTTTGTCTTAAAAATTTATTTGCCTTAATTAGATACTTGATACCAGACAATTTACTTGCTGCTGGATATCAAGCATTCCTTTCCAAATAAAACAGAAACTTCAATTGACTCCTTTCCAACTGCCTTTGCTATCCCTTGGGGTCTTGTTAAGCTTATTCAAGGTTTTTGGCTTCTAGATCACAATGACTATGAAGTAAGTATGTTACAGTTTAGTTACACACGCATTGCAATACAAAGCTGACATCTGTCAAATGATTTAAAAAAATTTGGTGCTTAGCTAAAGCATTAGAAACATTTTTGTAATAGTGCTATGACATCTTCAGAAACAAATTATGATGTGAAATTTTAACTACTTTGAAACGAAATTGATTAAACTAAAGAAGACATCACATAGCTGTAAGACTTGAGATGGGAGACTGCAGAAGTCCCTTTTCAACCTAAGTCATGTTTTCTCTGATGCCGAAGGTTGTTCTTTGCCTGTCACAATGTCAATATAATCTGTTTGTCTGGGACAATAACTTATTATTTAGTAATGTGTTTATAAAAAGTGATGTTTTTATATGGAGATTTGATTAACCTAGAAAAGTGTGAATTGCTCCTTTTAAAACACTCACTTCGTTCTGCATGGCTATCTCCATTTTTTTTCTGCATTAATTTAACATTTTTTGTTATGTCAAGTATCAAGTATTTTGTTAGTTGGTCATTAAAGTTCATTTAAGACACCCTTACTTAAGAAACTTTTGACTGTTTTTGTTGCATGTGTGTATGTGTATCTCTTAACAAAGCTGATCTCTACCTACCACAGAGTGCACTGGCCCTGCTCTTTCATCCAGCTACAATCAAAAGTGTGTCATGGCAACATGTGAGAGTTCTTCAGTCCCTCATGTGCCAAGGAGAGCACAGGCGAGCACTCAGATACATCCAGATGATGAAGCCACCAGTGTCAAGCAGCAGCGAAGTGCGGCTTTTCCTCACCGTGCTGTTGTCCAATAGGTAAAGAAATACATCCCACTGTTTGGCCTTCAAGTCTTGTGAAAGGTGGAGAACAAATAATATCAGTCACAACTCCCTACATTTCCTTTAGACTTTGAACACAATAGTTTTGGGGCATCTTTTTGGTTATCCCATTTGTATTCCTTTACATCTCAAAGAAATGAATTTCAGGTGCCTGGTGGAGGCTTGGGATCTGTTGCAGCAACATACCACCAAGTTGAACATGGAAGAGCTGTTAAAACACATGTATGAAATCTGTCAGGAGATGGGCCTAATGGAAGACTTGCTGAAGCTGCCTTTCACAGAGACTGAACAAGTAAGTGTGGACAAGGAAAAAAGTCATGATCACCTCTTTGAAAAGAGAAGAGGCAGAATCCTACTAGATTTTTGCAATGCGTTATTTCTCACAGGAGTGTTTGGAGAAGTTTCTACAGACCAATGCTGGTGTCCAGAGTCATGAATTTCTTTTAGTCCACCATCTGCAGCGTGCCAACTATATCCCAGCACTACAGCTGCATCAGTCAATGAAGGTCAATCCTACGGTAAGCGTTAAAGTTCTGTCAAGTGTGCAAGCTTCAGTTAGGTGTTACTAATGGGTTTTGGTAGTAGTCACTAAAAATCCTGCTTTGTTTGTTGTACCCTTCTTTGAACTACTAAGTTTCTACGCCTAAGTTACCTCTGAACCTAAAAACTGAACAAAATATTATTGACCATGGTTGACTCCACTTAAAATAATTCGTTTGCATGTGAGGAATAACTACATATTTTCTCTCTTAGTCAATCTTATAATTCAGTTATTCAGATATGTATGTCATGTAAGGTTTAGATTACTGGAAGTTGTTTGTTTCACTCCTTTCTGTGGAATGAAGAGTATATTGTATGCCATCTCTTGTATCTTGCTTGCAAATTGATCTTTCTAGCTGAGAGCAGTCAGAAGGCCAAAAATTCAAAATTTGTCTGGTAATCTTTTCCACCTTTTTTTTTACATTTCCTCAAGTTATAGCATTAGCTCTACAATGCCAGGCCTCTCATGTTACCACTTTTATGACAGAAATTGGTATTTAACTTCTATTTCTCAAAATAAGCAGATCAAGTTGGGTGTTCTGTGAACTTCTGTTATGACTCTGTGATGCACTTGCTGTTTTCCGGAACCATAGGTTTCCTGTTAATCAAACTTATAAGGTGGTCTTGGAACTTTCTAGTCCCTATATCTGAAAACTCATCCAGCCAGGTGTGTGTCATTGGTGGTTTTTTACAGTTAAAGCCTTTATAGAGTGTGATTTGAATTAGATTTTTTTAAAGTTTGCCATAACCCCTTATATTGAGAATTGGAATTATAAATCAGAATGGCAGACATGAATTTGGTAAAAAAGGTTATGTCAAACCTTCTGCAGCATCACATACCTGTAGGAACATATTCACCAAAAATACTGGTGACTCTGGCAGTTTTTACTCAAGTGTTGTTAGGAGCTGTGATGGTTCCCAATGGCTGGTTCAGCTTCCCACGATACCTTTTCAAATGCTGGTGTGGCAGGAAGGTAGGGACTAGAGACTGAGCCAGTTGTTTGGGTTGTTAAACCTTGTGAATGAAGCACCTTTTAAAGCAATGAAAGGCATGAGCTGCATTTCCTGTCAGTCTCTCTGTTTGCAAGACTGGGTTTACTTCAGTTGTGGTCAAAGCAGATTCCTGATGAAAAGAGCTGTATTGTTGTCTCTGCTTTGGCTGTGATGTTCTTGGTGTTGCTTTTTGCCTTGCACCAGGGACAGCATTTGTGGAGCTGTCAAATGAAGCTGGTCCATCCAAAATTTGCCCCATTCTACTCCTCCTTTTGCTCTGTCGGTTGGATTCCTTGATCCTGCTCATCATGCAGATGCCAAATTCATGTTCCGAAATCCAGTTCAGAACAGTGGCCTGTGCTAGAATGAGCTTTCTATACGTATACTAACAAATTGTCATAATCTAGTTTTATGGCACCTTTTATTGCCTGTTATAAAGAGTTACTCAGTTGTTCACAAAGAGCATCTCTCTCATATGTGGAGTTCTTAGTAATAAAGCAGTGTGGCCAGATTAATGTACTGGTTCCATGCTACAGGCAGAGTGAACACTCAGGTATTTTAGTTGTGCATGCAAGCTGGAAAGGATATTTCCAGTTACTTAAAACCTTTTATTTTTAATATAAAAACATGGGATTTTAACAGCTAAACTTTGTAAAACACAAATTTTACAAGGTTGTTCACATGGACTGAACATTAGAACTAAAGATTCTTCAGTTGTTCCAAGTTTTTCACCATTGTTCTTACTTCTATTGGGGCTCATGAGTTACTTGGAATCATTGTGGATGTCCCCTAAGTACATATAGAGTACACTGTCAATTTCCTATAGGACTGTACTCACAGGAATTCAGGATAGTCAAGTGAAACACAAACTGAAAGGCAGGTGTACCACAAGTAGGTTGGTCTTAAGTAACAGAAAACACTTTTCATTGCCCCAGATTTCAGATGAAGTTAAATAGGCAGTCACTTGTTTGGCTCACCTCAGCTTTGGGATTAGGACAACACTGTAGAGATGATGATTATGGACTTGGGAATACATAAATCTCCTATGGGATTAAGTGGAAAATTTGTGACAGGAAAAAGGGAGCAGGTATGGGAGATGGTCCCAAAGCTGCTGCAGGCATTCTGGTAGCAGTACAGTGGTTTTTCTGCTATTGTTATAACTGGTTCTTACTGATTTATGTGTAAACATCTGTTTCTGGCTTGTCTGCCTTCACTGAATTTAGGACAAACTACTTCCTGCTTTCTTGTTTGTGGATTTGTAAGCAAAAAGGAAAGCTTTGGGGATGAGTATTTATTCAATGTAGTGTTGAAGCATGGCATGTTGCTATCGTATGATGCTTTGGCAACTTCTGACAATGCAGGAGGCAAGAAAATAAGCAGATATTTTGGAGACTCCTGTTGAGTGGCTTCTCCCTTCTGCCATCATTGGCTGGCACTATAACTCAGATGGTTGGGCAAAGGTCTACACAGTCACTAAATTCTCTTGATCATCTGAGTCACTTGAAATACTTAAAAGGTACTATTTTTGTTCTCAACATAAAAGCCTGAGTATGTCATGTGGATTTAGAAGGAAAGAAGATGGAGGTATTGAGAATATAGGTGTTGTCTCACACAATCCCAGTGACTCTTTCAAGTGCAGTGTTGAGCTGTCAGATAAGATACCCGGCCAGTCTGACCAACTATCATGACCGAAACTTTAAACTGTGGTATCATAAATGTATGTTACCCTGATGGATGCAGAGTTGGTCACTCTGTGTGGATTTTTAGCCAGTCCAGAGAGTCGTGCAGTGGGATGATTCCTGCCACTTGTGCTGTGAAGCTTCTCGCCTTGTTCACGGGTGGTGGCAAAGTGTTATTCATGAACAGAAATGTCAGAAATGGAGCCCGTGGTGGCATATGCTGAGCACTCTGTTCTCTGTCTCTTAAACACATTGTCTTTTGTCTCCAGCAGAGAGTACATTGTATGTTTCTAACTTTACATTTGGAGGTGATGTGAAAGGAAAAGCAGTGTTTTGCTGTCTTCGATTTAATCTAGCTCAGTTTGAAGTTAGTCTGTTTGGTAATTAATAATGCATTAACAGTAATTTCTTAACTTTAGGTTATTGAAGATAATGTGTTAAGGCACAAACCTTAGTAGAATCACCTGAACCATCATGCTATAGTGAATTACATCCATCAGGTAATCTTCAATACAGCTATGAGACTGCAGAGCAACAGTTTGCATGCGCTTTGCCTGATAATAAAGATGGTGAATGTGATGCAGCTGATGGAGATGGAGAGATTTTTATATCTCAGAGTAATTTTCAGAGCTTTTACATACCTGGACCCTTGACTTCAGTGCAGACCTTTACATTTGGTTTGCCATTCTGGGAATCTTGCCCCTCACTGCAACCCTTGCCAAAAAAGTCATTGTGAAAGAGGTTCCATTCATCTGTAGTGGCCAAGACAAGTGCAGTCACCAAAACAGTAACTCACATCAGGCAAGCACAAGTAAAAATATATATAAGTATCCACTATGCCAAATACTATGATCCATTTAGATACAAGAGGCATTATTCTGAGTTACTGCTTAAAAGGAATCATGTAATCTAAATTTTTTATTACTTTCACTTTCTTGGAACTACTATTATTTGAAAGTCCATTTATTCTCTCAGTGCCTTCAGTTCTGGGTTTTTGCTACTCAGTATCCCCCTGTCATAATGTTGGACACTGTGCTGAGACCCATCCATGCAAATATATCAGACCCAGCAATATGATCCATCTTTTTTCTCCTATGAGTTCCACATACTTTGATGACTAATAACACCAGACGTGATTTTTTACATATTCAATGCTATCTCAACAGGCACACACAATGTGCATTTAGAAATAGTTGCACAGACTACAACTATGATGCTTTTAGAAGCTCTATGGATACAAAAAAAAGCCTTAGCACAGAAAAATAATTAAATGTGTTTATCATTCCCCAGAATCATGGAACCTACCTCTCAAATATTTCTGTGACTCAAGGCTTCCATTCCCTACAAATCCATACCCAGGAATCAGACAGCATGAGAACCCTACAGGAGACTCCCGTAACAATGACGCAAGCAGCAGTAACCACGCTCATCAGGCAGAGTATCAAGTAGCATGAAACAGGCCCGTGCACACAGAAGAACCTGGACCACACCAGGTCACGCAGCTTCCAAAGGTGACCAACAGAACAAGCCTCCTCTATAGAAGCAAAAGCACATCACAGTCCTTAATATTTACCTAACTACAGAAACCCTACTACACAGAGCTGCACCAAGAACAGTTATTACACAAAGGAAAGATTCACTGATAATGGTAATACAGACAAAGTATACTAATAATAGTAACTTACAGGTGTTTCCTGCAACTCTGTGTGCAAATAATGCTGAGACCGTTTCACCACAGAAGCATCAGATCCCATGAATGGAATGCAGTACTCTTTGAATTCCTGATTGAAAAACACAAGTCCTCTGCAAATGGGGAAAAAAAAGTAAGAAAAAGGTTCAAATGTTCATGCAAACTGCAAGAAAGTGATCAGAATGGTCCTGCTAAGACTGGCTTTTTTTCTCAAGCATTTTTATGACATTATCTATTTACACTGAAAGCTAACCACTCCAAATTTATCACCGTCTCAACTGAAAATTCCATGCAATGGAATGAATTTGGATGAATTTGGATTCAAGGATGAATTTGGTAATCAGAAGAATATTCTCCTCATATTTTTTATTCTGTTCTGATCACTCCTGAAATCCAACTCCAAAGTTTGCGAAGTACTAGAAGCAACTTAGAACAACTTTGAGACCCAGTAAATGACGGGACATGTTCTTTTTCAGTAAAAAAATGAACACATCAGCTAAACTGAACTTGTCTTCAATTCTACTAGATGAGCATCTATGCGTTCATGTTGTACTAAAGTCCTAAATGCATCTTTTTAGTATTTAATAATATGTTAACAAGCCATATAATAAATACTGGAACAGTTAGGAGATGCCATGTTTCACATCTTAGGCTTCTTATACCTTAAGTTTTGCACCAACTACCGGAACAGGGGCATATCCTATCGTTTTTCGAAGCTTCCTCAGGTTGTCTTGGTCCGCAAGGCCATAAACAGCTGACTTCCAGGTTCCATCATGTACACAAGCACGCTGTGACATACAATGACATGGGAGATAATTCAGAAGCCAAAGCTTTCCTGTGTTATCTTAATAACAACCTTGTGATTATTACATGTATTACACATTAGTCCACCACGAACTGTCCGGTGAAGCCCGAGGCCCCGAACACCACCAGCTCGTAGGGCCGCTCGCCCGCCCCGTCGCCTCCGGCCGCCATGGCGAGAGGAGCCGCCGCACCCGCGCAGCGCCAGGCAGCGCCGGGACCGCGCGGACACGCCCAGGACACGCCCCTCGCCCCCCACAGGGGCGGAGCGCGAGGGCCGCTCGCGGGGCGGCCGTTACGGCCGTTACGGTTTCGGGGTCCTGGCGGTGTGAGGGGCCTGAGCCGCTCCCCGCGCCAACCGGCACCGGCAGCGGCGCCGCCGGGAGAAGTGACTTTGCTCTCGGTCCTGCAGCGAGGGGAGAGCGGGAGGAGCTCTCTGAGGGGAGTTCTAACTCACTGTCAACACAGGAAAGTGTACCAGGGTTTGGCCAAGTGGTTTCAGACCCCAGCAGTTGTTGAAGCAACGACGTGTGTAGGGAGAGGCCAACATCACTGACCCACAGCAGACATTGGCTCCAGCTGAGCACGGGTCATTACAGTGAGTTATTGACATAAGCGTTTCAGCACAGGTAATGTAGGTGAACTGAGGACTCTTAGTAATCAAAAAGAAAACCTTAACGACCTAGAAGTAAAATGAAACACTCTATTTCCCCTACAACCACAGCAAATATTTATGTTTTGCTCAACAACAAAAGCAGAACGAGGGAAAATCTGAAGTTCTTGTTGCAGTGAGAAGCACTGACCCTGCAGAGCCGAAATGGTAAGGAGTGCCTGCTACTAGGCCCCACATTGACATTAGTCTTTACCAAATGGATTGAGAAGGTTATATGATGTGCATGAATTTATCCCAGTTTCTGCATGCCCAAAGATTTGCCTTGTTTGTTTGTTTGTTTTGCAAGTGTCACACTATTGATGCAGACGCAGCTGATTTTTTCTTCCACCTCAGAGGCTCTTTCAAATCACTGCTGCTTAGCCAGCCTTTTCCCGTCTCAGATTTGTAGTGAAGATTAATGTCCTTTGTGAATACGTTCTAAACATGTCACCTCCAAGGCAGCAGGAGATCCTGACCTCTAAGCATCAACATCAGCTCCTTGGGTAGTGCAGATGCAGTTGTTTGTAGCCTACACTATCAGCTGTATCAGTGAAACAACTCAGCCTAACAAAAAACAAAGAGTCAGGAAGTGAAGGACAAAGCCTGGTTTTGTGTTCTTCTTTAACCCAGATCATCTTGTTGATCTGATTTACAGAGGAACCCTGCAAAACCAGTTTCTTGTCTTTGAGGTCACTGAACATCTCACTAGTCGAGCTGGTCTCTTACTGCCTACCTGTCCTTCCCACACACTGGGATAATTTCCAGCTGTGCTCGTAATACTGTTGAACCTCTCTGAGCTACTTTCCTCTTACACTCAATTTTTCTCTTCTGCCACCAGTTCTCAAAGTAAAGTCTGTTTTCTTCAAGGCTTCTGTCTTTGGCCTTCTTTTTTCCCTTCTCCTTTGCACAAGCTTTGTAAAAACATTGCAACAATAAGCAATCCATATTTTTTCCCCCAAATTGAAGTTAACAAAGATCATTATTTCTTTCAACTTTGCATTAATATTTAAATTGTTCAGTGACAGGAGATTGTACGGAGCCTGGAAATTGCAGAGAGATTCTGACATAGCTTGCAGGGCAGGCTAGGATCTGCAGCCTTCTTTATTCATCCCTTTCCTACAGAAGCATAGTTTACTACCTATTTTATCTCCTACTTCATTTTTTTCCTGGTTATTGCTTCCTAGGTGTGCTCTGCCGAGTACCCCCTTTCTTTGTTCATTGCACAGTATATCCACACTGCTCTATCCTGTCCTGTATTTGTCTTGAATATGATGTTTCTATTTGGTTGCCTCCTTTTTCTGCTCTTTCACATATATCAGCTGGTTGTCTTCTTCTTCCTCTTCTGAAATTGCTCCTCATGATAATATTCTGTGATCATTCCTCTTTTCTTATTCAGCATTACAGCATTGCTGAAGGCACCTATCAAAACAGTTGAATATTGAAGGCTTTTAAAAGATGCTATTCACCAATCCAGTTTATCTGCATTATTGGTATGATGGGTTACTCATAAAACACACCAATTAAATAATTACAATTAAGCTAAGCCAGAATGTTCATCAAATTGTGGGGCTTTTTGCTCTCTGGAGCCCCTGGATACATTGCAAAACTTCATCCCATTGTCACTTTGAAATGATCACAAGTGATAATAATCACAAGGATCAAACCCAGTGAAACTGCAACATATAAGTTCTCCCACTTGGAACTTGATCTCTGCTACTTGTGAATGCTGGCAGAGGGGTCAGACTGGCTGCAGTAGTGTCCTGCAATCCTGGCTTTGCCATCAGCAACATTTTCCCCAAATGTTGACTCATGCTTTCTTGCAGACTCTGACTTACAGTTCCCATGTTTCATGTGCTCATTCTTTTCATGCTGGCAGAAGATACTGGAACATATTGTCAAAGAAAGTGCTGTGATTGAAATGTAGGAGATTCCAATGCCCAGCCTTCAGAGCATAATCTTTCTCCACAAAAGTGCGACAGCTATGAATTGTATTTATTTATATACATTTCCCTTTAATAACTTTGTGTTGCTCCCAGCATCTAGTCTACAAAACTAGATGCAGTCTCCTATGATATAAAGAAAATAGGTTATTAGTGCACAACAGAAGAAACAATTATGAAACTAAAATATTGTAATACTAAATGACTATACAGTTAGAAACAAACGCTTACTGTTCATGGTTCTGATGTTGCAAGTATGTAAGATTCTCATTTTATTTTGTCTGTTCTGTTTAGGAGGAGCAGTTAGAAGCGATATTGTCAGCTGCTCTCCAGACAGGTTCTTTAGAACTTCTGACTGGATGCATTAAACATTGGACATCAGAAGGTAACACTTCTTACATTGTTTATATGTGATGATAGATATTTTTTGCTTGAAATTGTTGATTCATGTCGTCTTTTTGTTTTCTTTCTTTAAAGAGCAGCCAAGTTCTGCTGCTAACTTACGGTTTGTTCTGCAGTGGACATGGAACAAAGTGATCTATACAAAAGCTGAATTTGACCAAATATGTGAGTACTACTAGAGTAATTATGTGCACATAAAATTATTCTAATTGAGCTTATTCAGTAATCTGTGAGTATATAATATTACATGTGGTCCTTTAAGTGTACTTTGAAACTCTGAAATTGCTGTGTAGGCTAATGATTTAGTATTTATTCTTGTACAGGTGTTCCACTGTTTGATGGCTCTTGCAACTTTACTGATCCACAGGCATTACAGGCTCTTCAGCGCTGCCAGTTGCATTTGCGCAGGCTTAGGACAGTCTTAAAGTGTTTTCTAACAGAAGCACAAGAGCTTACTGAAAAAGGTTTGTAATAATATTACTATATCATTGATCTTTTTTATGAAGATTTGTAATTATGCTTGGGTTGTAACTGTGGAAACGTGAGCTTTTGTTGGTTTTGAGGACTGGAAGACAGTCACGTTCAGCTGGGAGAGAGAAGGGGCTCAAGGCCGAGAGGCTGAGACCACCCCTTAGTATGCATTGAGTTCAGGGAAACAGGTTGTTGTGGAGTTCCTGCAAGTGGGTCAGGGAGGCTACATTCAGCAAGAAGCTGTGTAACCAGCTGGGCTGAAATGACAGCAATTGAATGTAGTAAAGCTGAAAACTGTTCTTTTTAATTCTTAGCAGTTTACAAGTGCATGCAAATATTGTATTGCAAATTACTAAAAAACAGGAAGCATAAATAATTTGTCAACTAAATTGCCTGATCTTCTATAGCTTTCAACAGTATCAATTGTTCGTGGTATATTGAGGAAGGGGGAAGGAATATCCTTTTGCTGTGTTAAAAATCTCTGCTACATGAAAAAATAACGTCTTATTCATGAATGTATTTAAGAGTTCAGGCTTTTTTTCATTATGATTAATATTTTAGCCTTTAGTGAATCTGGTTCTTTGTAGGGGTTGTTTTTTGTTTTGGTGGTGACTGTGGGCTTTTTCTTCAATTAAGAAGGTGATCATGGGTGAAAAATGCCAAGAGAAATATTTCCAGCATGTTCATTCAAGACTTTCTATTTAGTCTGATGAAGGGAGTTTTGTAAAAACTAAAAGAATTGCATAACACAAATAATCTTATGCCTTTTTTCAGGTTTTGCAAACTTGACAAACAAGCACATGGTCACCAGCCTCATTTCATTGTACGCACAAGTGGTCGCCTGGTTCTGTCAATCCAGTCTCCTTCCAGAGGGTTTAGGTAAGCGTCAGTTCTTGTACATTGGTAACAGGAGTAACATGCAGTACATGATTCATATGAACACAAGCTTAGCTGTGCTTTTGTGAACGTTTTGCTGTGAACAAGTCATGTTTTTCAGTGTCAGTGGATGCTGAAGGTCTGCTGGTGAAATTGAGAGGTAACTGTTTTTTCAAATACATAGTGTAGAATACTGGAAGCAGTTTCTTTCCTGGATGTTTTTTAGAAATAACAATAAGCCTCTGACTTCAAAGAGTTGCTTGTGTCTGCAGCTTGAAATACTTGCAATATTAAACAAATTACTATTAAACAACATGTACCTGAATGCTTGCTTTTACAGTAAAAGCATCACCTGCATGTTTTGAGCTTGTTATCCTTAATCGTCTTACAAATGCTCACGACATTGACATTGAAAAAACCATTCCCTTTGAGAACAGTTTTTTTTAACGGTGAACTTGCACTTGAGACAATAAGTGTCTTGAACCATTTTGAGCAAAGGCAGAAAGAAGATTGGCTTCGTTGTCAATGGGAGGCTTGTCTGTCCTTCTTGATATGTAACTTGTATGACTGTCTGTCATTTGAGTCAAAAATTTTAGTATAAAAATGTGATATTACTTCTCTAACTTGCTTTTACTTTATTGCCTGTAGATGACGATATGCGTTTGTCTAGACCTTTCTACAATTATCTTCTGATTCAGAGCTACTATACTGGTCACCGACAGAAACTTGAGCATTTATCAAGGTAAGACTTACAGGAAAACTTCAGAACACTTCCACTGCAAATTCAGAAGAGGAAGTGAATGGTGTTCTATATCCATATCCACAGTTGAACTGGCTACGTTTAATGCCTTTGCAGGCAATACTCTTGACTTCAGTGACGCACGTGTTCTGCGCAACACAGAGGTTACTTTCGTATGTCAAAATGTTTATATGTACCTCTGCTTAGTACCATTTGCTGCTATCATTTTTTGCAGCATACTTTATTCATTGTCTAACCTATATAATTAGCTGCTACTGAAAAAGATCGTATGATTAGTATAGGATCTGTTATCTCCAATTCAGCAAAGGCCAGTGTTCACAGAACAATTGTTTGGACACAGAAGAAAGCATACGTGTGAGGGTGAAAAATCATGGACTCCACACAATCCAATGTGAATTTAAGCGAAGCCATTTATTGCTTGTTACAACTCTCCTTAAGTATCTTTTGCCCTGTCCACACACTGTCCACTCATCAGAAGGCTGCTTGTAATTGCTCAATAGCTACTGTTCACACGCCACAAACTAATAGGTGATTGGATTATACATTTCTGCACAAGCTCTAATATTAAGCAAAATGTATCTACATTATAGCTGACTTGCTGACTCTTCACTAGATAGTCTTTCTTTTGTATTACTCAAGGTTATACAAAGTCACATAAGACACATAGGCTGCTTGACTCTTGCTCTCTTGCTGGACACATAGGCCTCAGAGGCCTGTTCAGTTCAGTTCCATACAATGTCCATTAACATCAAGAAAATCCCTCAAATATCCGACACATACTTTTTTAAAAACTTGACTGGTAATAGCTGATAAAAATGGTATTTCTCTAGATCTCCTACTCACAAGTAAGTTGGTGTAATTCTGCTGCTTTTTATCATCGGGGATCTAAAGGGTAGTGTCACAGCAGAAGACTGTGATGGGCTTTTGAAGAATGTGACTTTTTTAAAAGTTCAGCCACCCCAAATTGAAATGGTATTTGTATAGAAACATAAACACTGATCAAGATGATACTAAAATGACCTGTGTGTGCTAGCTTTCTGAAAATATATTTTTTTCAGTAGCAAAAGTGAGGTGCCAAGAACAAAGTCTGAAATTTCCATTACATTGTCACACAGCTGTGTATTAGAACACTCCAACTTGAGGCATTACATTTGTGATGAAGAATAGTTCTGCTATTTTGATACTGTTACCTTTCCTCTGCCAGACAATATAGGAGTGGTTACTTTGGCGCTTAGAACACTTTGTTTATGCTTTCTGGTATTAGAAGAAAACTTGGAACCTAAAAGGTCATTGCGACTTTTCCCTCCCTAGGAGAGTTTTTAGGATTTCTCTTTGGAACTCCTCTAATAAATGAACAGGATCTAGCAAGCATCTGTCATCTGACTCAGAAATGTCTTCCATGTGCATTTCAAGTCATCATAATGTCTTTGTATGTTTGTTATTTTCTTGGACTAATGGGAGCTTTTTTTTTTGTTTTGACTGGAGGAAACGTGTTACACAGAGAGCCTGGAATTAGTCCATATCTGGCTCTGTCCAAATTCTTGGTACCTTTTTTTGCAGAGGAAAATGGGATTCTGACTGCTTGATGATCGATGGACTGGTTTCCCAGTTAGGAGACCAAGTTGAGAGGTTGTGGCGGAGAGATGAAGGAGGAACTGGGAAATATCCACCTGCTAGTTTACATGTGAGTGTTCTGCTCTCTGGAAACAACAATAAACAACAACCAACCCCTCCAAACCCCACCCAAAACCCAACGATTTAGGAAAGACAAGAGGTTTAAAAAATCTTTTTCATTTCAGGCACTGCTGGATGTCTACTTGCTAGAAGGCATTGAAGAAAGCTACAAACATGCAATTGTATCCTTTCTAGTTGTTTTTATTACACCTTCATCCCATTTCCAGCACACCTAACAAGTCTTGCTTTTGTTTTCTTGAAAGTGCAGGCACACTGAATAATAAATGGAGATGAGAAAATAGTAATTGGGCAGAAAGTTGATTTTTAAGCTGCTGAAATGTACATTGCTTTTGCTCTT
Source organism: Nesoenas mayeri (assembly GCF_963082525.1). Taxonomy (NCBI): domain Eukaryota; kingdom Metazoa; phylum Chordata; class Aves; order Columbiformes; family Columbidae; genus Nesoenas; species Nesoenas mayeri. Next base: position 83,552,354 of record NC_137544.1, on the reverse strand, counting down.
TGTTGCCTATCCTGAGAGGAGATCCTAGAGAGCAAGAGATTTAAAAACTGCTACCCCAGGCCATCTTCTGAGAGTATGGCCCTAAAAAGCGATGTCAGAAAGAGAAAATGAAACTATCAACGAGTGATCCACATAGTGGTTTAAGCCCAGTTTTAATCATTCAGAGCTAAGCTTTATTGTAAGCACTCCATAGTTTACATTGTTTAATATACTCTGGTAATGAGGAAGAAAAAAAAAAATCACAAAAAAACAACAACAGTAGAATTTGTTTTCTTTAATAATGAAGCACTGGATGTTCAAATTTGTTGAATGTCCAGCTGGTAGCTCCACTTACTAAAGAGGGAGCCTGAGTTTATAAGGGAAGTAGTTAAATATTTGAAGTTTACCTTTCTGAATGCCTTAGAGAAATCAAAGACAATTTCTGGTGATTTACCCAGAATGCAATTTTCTGGATAGGACGTGACTGTTTTCAGGTTATTGTTGTGTCTTTTCTAAGTGCAATGTGATACATTTTTTGTCTTATAAATTTATATGCCTTAATTAGATACTTGATACCAGACAATTTACTTGCTGCTGGATATCAAGCATTCCTTTCCAACTAAAACAGAAACTTCAACTGACTCATTTCCAACTGCCTTCACTATCCCTTGGGGTCTTGTTAAGCTTATTCAAGGTTTTTGGCTTCTAGATCACAATGATTATGAAGTAAGTATGTTACAGTTTAATAACACACGCATTGCAGTACAAAACTTTTGTCTATAAAATATTTGTTTTAAATGGTGCTTAGTTAATAACAGGTCCTAAAACATTAGAAGCTTTTTGTAATAGTGCTACAATGTCTTCAGCAATAAATTATCATGTGAAATTGATTAAACCAAAGAAGACATCACCTTTAATAATGCTTGATATTTGAATTCACATAGCAACCCATGTAGGTTGTTTTCAGTAGAACAGTTGAGCACTTGTCCAGTATCAAGTATTTTGTTAGTTGGTCATGAAAGTTCATTTAACACACCCTTACTTAAGAAACTTTTGACTATTTTTGTTGCATGTGTGTATATGTGTATCTCTTAACAAAGCTGATCTCTACCTACCACAGAGTGCACTGGCCCTGCTCTTTCATCCAGCTACAATCAAAAGTGTGTCATGGCAACATGTGAGAGTTCTTCAGTCCCTCATGTGCCAAGGAGAGCACAGGCGAGCGCTCAGATACATCCAGATGATGAAGCCACCAGTGTCAAGCAGCAGTGAAGTGCGGCTTTTCCTCACCGTGCTGTTGTCCAATAGGTAAAGAAATACATCCCACTGTTTGGCCTTCAAGTCTTGTGAAAGGTGGAGAACAAATAATACCAGTCACAACTCCCTACATTTCCTTTAGACTTTGAACACAATAGTTTTGGAGCATCTTTTTGGTTATCCCATTTGTATTCCTTTACATCTCAAAGAAATGAATTTCAGGTGCCTGGTGGAGGCTTGGGATCTGTTGCAGCAACATACCACCAAGTTGAACATGGAAGAGCTGTTAAAACACATGTATGAAATCTGTCAGGAGATGGGCCTAATGGAAGACTTGCTGAAGCTGCCTTTCACAGAGACTGAACAAGTAAGTGTGGACAAGGAAAAAAGTCATGATCACCTCTTTGAAAAGAGAAGAGGCAGAATCCTACTAGATTTTTGCAATGCATTATTTCTCACAGGAATGTTTGGAGACGTTTCTACAGACCAATGCTGGTGTCCAGAGTCGTGAATTTCTTTTAGTCCACCATCTGCAGCGTGCCAACTATATCCCAGCACTACAGCTGCATCAGTCAATGAAGGTCAATCCTACGGTAAGCGTTAAAGTTCTGTCAAGCGTGCAAGCTTCAGTTAGGTGTTACTAATGGGTTTTGGTAGTAGTCACTAAAAATCCTACTTTGTTTTTTGTACCCTTCTTTGAACTACTAGGAATAAATTTCTATACCTAAGTTACCTCTGAACCTAAAAGTTGAACAAAATACTTCACAAATCAAAAGCTGCTCTATGAAATTACAAATTAAATATTCAGACCATTTTTACTCCACTTAAAATAGTTATGTGTTACTGATGGGTTTTGATAGTAGTCACTAAAGATCCTGCTTTGTTTTCTGTACTGTTACTTGAACTACCAGAAATAAGTTAAAGCCAAACCTAAAAGTTGAACAAAATACTTCACTACTCCAAAGTGACTCTTGTGAAGTTATATATGAAATATTATGGACTTTTATTGACTCCACTTCAAATAATTTGTTTGCATGTGAGGAATAAATAGATATATTTTCTCTCAGCCAAACTTATAATTCAGTTTTTCAAATACTGATGTTAAGTATTGTGTGGATTATTGAAAGTCACTGCTTTCTGTGGAATGAAGAGTATACTGTAGTTTGTCTCTTGTATCTTGCCTGAAACATTATATTTCTAGCTGAGAGCAGAGCATATGCTGATCCACAGGTAAAAATACGTGTGGTTTTTTTTGTTTGTTTTTGGTGTGGTGCTTTTTGTTGTTTTTTGGGGTGTTTTTTGTTTGGTGGGTTTTTTTTTTGTTTTGGTTTGGTTTTTTTCCTAAAGATACAGTGTGAATTTAATGTTACCACTTTTATGACAGAAATCCATATTTAACTTCTATTTCTCAGAATAGCCAAATCAAATTTGGGAGTCTGTGAACTTCTGTTACGACTCTGTGATGCACTTGGTCTTTTCCAGAACCACAGTCTCCCAGTGAATCAAACATAAGGTGGATTTTACTCTGTCTCTAGAGGAAATGTGTCCACTACTTCAAAACAGCACAGATAGTTCTGTGCAATGAATTTCTTTTAATTAGTTAACTTCTTGCTTTATGCTTTTCATTCATCAGAATGACTGTGATCTTCAGTTGAGAGACAAAGCAGTTGTCAGAAATGCTGTATTAGACCAATATGACAAGATCCTTCCTAGAGTTCAAAGGAAGCTGGTGTCAGAGAGAGCTGAGCTTTACCATTTGCCTTCATCAGTCCTGAGAGAAGGTAAGTTTTAGGGGAAGTAACCATCACCTTGGTTACACAAGGCTGATATGTTTTCCTTCTTGCTTTCCAGTCTCCAGACCAAAGCCATTATCAACAGTAACAGAAGCCAATGCAGGAAATGTGTGTATTTTCATCAGTTATGTGTTGTCCAAAATTAGAGAAGTGTGGGTAGGAAATGAGCAGAAACCCAGTTTCTCACGATATGATAGGTAAGCAGCCTCTGAACAAAGTTTAGTCTGGAATTACATGTTCGGAGAGAGAAGAATCCATTGGAATTATGTCAGTGTTTTGGAGGGAAGGTGCACCTGAGGGGAGCTTTGGTTGGCTTTTTTGCACATACAATGTAAAGGGTTTTAGGTATCAAAACATGATAAATAATATTTGAAGAGTTTTTTTGCTATGATAATATTATTTACGCAAATACATATATTTACATTATGGTAAATGTGTTTACAGTATGTCAGATAGCTGAAACTAAAATGATGATTGCCATAAAGCTACTGTTGTACAGAGTATGACAGACTTGATTGTGTGATCAAACAGTAATCCTTTACTACTTTCTGCCCAGTTTTGGCTTATTTCTGCTTCTTTTTATTTAAAACAAGCCCAGAATTATAAAGAGCAGAAAAGAAAGGTGTTGCTTCCCATTGTGTGTGTGTGTGCCCTATACACTTGCTGTAGTTTCAGTGTTGAATTTACATTTAGATTGACATCTATTAAAGATAGAGGCAGTGATTTAAGAAATTAAGTACGAAATGTTAAGAAATAAGTAAAAAAAAAATAATGCCCGTAACTTGTTCATAGGCCTGATAACATGACCCCAACAGTAAGGGATCACCTGCATTTTTTTCATGTTTTATCTTCTTATATTTCTTGAACACATTTTTTCCCATTTATTTATTTATTTTCATGTTCCCAATTGTGTCTCTTCATAGATTGTTGCATTCGGTGGTTCATCCTGTTCCTTCATGTTCTGCAGCACAGGGTGGTTGCTGGCAGTCACCATGTGGAGCTTCTGCTTCATTCATGGCATCCAGCCCCTTGAAATCAGATCTGCTCAGTTCCATCTCACAAAGGAACTTTTCAAGAGCAACACAACTGAATCTACTAGAGACTTCCTCTGTGGTTAAGGTTTGTAATTTAAGAAAACAGGAAGAACCAAGCAAACCAAAAGCCTGTAAACTACGTTTAAAATGAAAACACCAAAGTATTTTATCACAAACACTGTGGGATTGAAATTGTGGAATATTTTCAGTATCATGTGGTTGTTGTATCTACAGACCTTTCAGAAGCAGCATGTTTGGAACAGTCTTGAAGAGTTTAGTTCTAAGCTAGTTGTAGTATGCAAGTTGTCCAGGTTCATGAAACACACTTGATTTTTATTGCATGGAACAAAGGAAGTTAAAATTTGACTTTTCAATACACTTAGGTGCAATTTGTAGATTAACCACCTCATTATTTAAGTGCTCAATAGCTCTGTATAATTTGTCTTGCTTACCTAGAAGCAAGAATGTTATTGCTTCAGTTTCTTAATCTGGTCAAGTGATGTCAATTAAGTGATGCCAGTCTCTATCAAATCCAGCGATGGCTGTTTGCAGGAATTTTAGTTATTGTGTTCAACTACATTTATATTCACTGCCATCAAACTCTTATCATGCAAGGAAATACCACTTGACCTATCTTGTTGGTGCTGTTCTTTTTGCCTTTGCCTACCTGAACAAAATAGTTGTGATTTCTCCAAATTATAACTGGTTTTTTTCTTATTAAATATGGTCCATATCATTAAGCTTGTTTCATTGTCCTCTTTTAAAACTGTTTCGAATACTGTCAAATCTTTTTTGAGTGAAGGTGATGTTTTAGTTTAACCCTAGCTAGCAATCAAAACCTTGTAGGGGAGAGAACTGAAAGAGAAGACAAAAATGCATGGATTGAAATTAAAACAGTTCAATACAATAACATAATACTAATATACTACTAGTAATAAAAATACATAGAAAATGAAAAGAAAACATAAAAATAAGTGATTCTTAAAGCAATTCCTCAGTAACTTTGTCCATGTCAAGTAGCCAGTCCAGGAAAGAGAGCACCCTGGTCCCAAACTGCTGATCCTGAGGAAAGAGAGAAAAAAGGCCAAATAGGCAGAAAAGCCCAGAAGCCAACTGCAAGATGGCAGAATTTCAAAAGAGCAAACTAAAGGAACTCCTGAATGGAACTCAACCAAAACAGACCTGAGCTGGAACAGGTCTCCCTAGCCAGAAATCCACACTATCATTAAATACACAGCATTATGCTCATGGCATGGAATATTCTCATTGATCAGCCTGGATGTCAGTCAAGGTCTGGTCCATCCATGCCCCCCTTTCCAGCTGCCTCACATCTGCAGACAGAAAGCCCAAAAAGGCCTTGGTCTTGCAGACAACAGCTAAGGTAACAGTTCTTACATTCTCTTATCAACACAAAAACACTGGAAAGCTACATGACAAAGGATATTAATTCTAGCCCAAAGTGCCATCTTGTTCTCAAATGAAATCCAAACTATGACCATGGTAGCTATGAAAAATGAGAGTTTCCAACTGCATGAAGAAAATTAACTCATTTAAAGCCAACCAGCACATTCCACCCCTTATTGCATATCATTTATGTCATGCTTAGGTATTACTAATACACTCTAATTAATTACTACTACTATATATATATATATATATATATATATACACACACACACACACATATACATATATACAAACAGATATCATTCCCTTAGTCCATGGGCCTTCCTTCTGAAATATTCATTGAATTCATTTAGTTCATGAGTTTGAGCTTCATTTTATCACAACAGTCTTCCAGCTCAGGAAAGATGGTGTATCTAGTGCACCTCATACCCACAGTTCACAGGTTAAATATGTCAACTTTGAGGAAATTGCCAGGTGCCACTTGTTGAAGCCAGCTCTGGTTTCATCATCACTACGTTAATCTGAAAGATGCTTACTGAACACGGTTAGTATGGCCTACAGTATTATGTAGCAATTAACATTATGCAGTTCAATATTGAGCATTCCTACCCAGAATCAAACCTTTCCAAGATACACATCAGACTTCTCCATCCTTCATCATCACCCACCAGGTGCTCCCAGGTCCTTGAGCAAAAGCAATCCCAGGAATGGGTTTGCCTTTGCCAGAGGCAGGAGTAACCCAGACTGCCTTCCCTAACATAGTTTTCACATGCACTGCAGGGACTTTATCTCCTTTTACAGTACGCAGAAGTCACTTGATAGAGAGGGCTCACAATCTGACCAGTCTGGAATGTACATTCTCCAGAAACGTACAACACCCAAGAAAGCTTGTGTCTCCTTTTTTTTAGTTGGTGGAGACATAGCTGCTGTTTGGTTGATCTGACATTGGGATCTGACAACATTCACCTTGCCATTTTATTCCTAAGAAAGTAGATCTGATTTCCTTGATTTCCTGTAACAGCTTTTCAAACCACTCTTCACATTTTTCAGACAGTCTCTCCACAGCTGAAACACAGGCCTGTAAAGAGGTAGCGAGCTTGTTCTCTAAATCCCAAAGTTGGTCAGCTACTTCATTCACCTTCTGTGTACCTGTGCTTGTCCACCTCATTCCTGCCAAGGACATAGCACATGACAGTGGTGCACTCTAAATGAACTTCTGCCACATGGGTCATCTACAATTGATTTCACCTGGATCTGTTCAGTCCTGAATGCCTGGGCCAAAATAAACTATCTCCCACATAGCTAATTCTCTCAGGCAGAGGGTACCTCTGTCAGGAGTTGCCTCCAGAGGCTGCAGGATTCTTTCTCTTTTCAATCACCCTGTCAAGGGCTGCTTCCCTTGACAGAGATCCCAGCTGCTTCACTTCCTTACCCTCTAGTTCTAGACCACTGGCTCCATTATCTGATATATAGCATCGGAGCAGCCATGTTACAGTATTCTTGTCTTCACGATGACTGAAATCTCTTGGCATATCTCACAGTTCATTTTGAGATAACCACTCAATCCTTATCTCTTGCTCTGCCCCCTGCCATGATGATAACTCTCCCTCATCCTCATTTGCTATGTTAGTCTTTCTTGTGACTCTTTACAAGGGTGACTGGTGCTGACACGGGCTGTTCATCTGCTTGACTTATTGCCAGTCCAGATAGTTACAGTGTGCACTGCAGGGGACTGAGTGGCTGAAGTGGCTGTCACCAAAACTGGAGAAGCTGCAGTACCTGCTGTCAGGGTTGGAGTAGCAGCAGTGCCAGACGTGGGGGGGCGGAGTAACTGCAGTGGCTGTGTGGGAGCTGCAGTAGCTGCGTTGTGTGTCACTGAGGCTCAGGCAGATGCAACATCTGTCACAGGAGCTGCAGTAGCTGCAGTCCTAATTAGCCTTATTTCCTTAAATAATGTTATCGCCAGCAAGAACTGACACACATTCAGCAAACCCGGCAATACCAACAGGGTATGATCAAATCCCCAAGGATATTCTAAGTTCTCAAAAACATCCGTTCTCCGTCCTAATGAAAAAGGAAAGGTGTGGTTAGATAGCTCTTCTATAGCCTGGCTCATCCAATGGAAAAAAAACAGAGGTACAATTATCTTTAATTTCCACTGGAGGGCTCTCAAGGTACAACAATAGTGAATATAAATTCACTATTGGCTTAAGTACAATTAAGTATATCAGTGCTGAGCCACACAGCAAAACCATTACTGTAGACCAAATTCCAGCAGTGACAGACTGCACAAAAGTACCGGTAAAATATGCTCGGAACAAATAAGTTACAGCAGAACAGTTCAGAGAGCATGACGACACAAGGCTTGACACAGAATTTTTAAACCAATATAAATGCATTCTGCTTTACCACTGCTAGATAATGCCCAAAGAACACAGACCTGTGATTCTCTCAACCCTTCAAGGTGGTACCTTGCCAAGAAAATCGAACTTGAGTCGTGACAATAAAAACACCAAACCTCAAAACTTTAGTCCCTCTCTCATGCCAGATTTTAGTCCCTGTGGCCCCACACTGGGAGCCAAAAGAGACTGTCATGGTTTAACCCCAGTTAACAATCAAACCCATGATAGCTGCTCACTCACTCCCCACCCTCCAAGCGGGTGAGAGAATTGAAAGGGAAGTGAGGAAACTCAGGGATTGAGGTTAAACAGTTTAATACAATACCAAAATAATACTAATACACTACTACTCATATATATAAAATGGGGAAAAAAAAAAAAAAAAAAGTGATACTCAATGCCTCATGAATTGCATCCACACTGAGCAGCCAGTCCAGGAAACAGAGCTCCCTGGTCCCAAACAGCTTAACCAGGGTAGAGAAAAAAGGGAAAAAGGAAGAAAGGAGAGAATATTGCAGACAACGAGCTGCCTTATCCTTCTTTCTTCAGGAAGTTACTTTGAAAAATAACATTTTATGTTGGCATAAAAACCACAACACCAAAACAAAAAAAAGCACAGGTTATTATCATCAAGATTTTTGTACCTTTGGAAAAAGAGCAGTACAGAGGCTAAACTTTGTCCTCCCTGCTGGTACAAACTCTGTGTGTAATTGAAAATAATACTTTTGACAAGTGAAGCTGTTTAGAAGATTTAAGTGGTTTTAAATTAAAAGCACTTTAAAAAATAACCACTTTTTTTTTTTTTTTAAAAAAAAGCTTTTATTTTCATAGAAAACTAAAGTTTTGGCCACATCTGCTTCTGCTTTTCCTGGGTTTACTCCTCAGTCTATTCTCAGATCCAGCCTTCGCACCACACCCCTGGCAACTCCCTCTGCATCTCCAGGACGATCAGTCACTCCTCCTCTACGAGCAAAGGAATCCAGAATATCTTTCAGGGAAGAGAACTCGAAAGCAAGAGGGACTGCTGGGGTAAGCTGGGCTGTTGTTGGTTTTTACAGTTAAAGCCTTTATGAACTGTGATTTCATTTAGATTTTTTAATAAAAATTACCAAAACCCCTTATATTGAGAACTGGAATTTGAAATCAGACCTTCTGTAGCATCCCGTGCCTGCAGGACCATATTCATCAAAACAAGCAGTGACCTTGGCAGTTTTTACTCAAGTGTTGTTAGGAGCTGTGATGGTTCCCAATGGCTGATTCAGCTTCCTGCGGTACCTTTTCAAATGACAGTGTGGCAGGAAGGTGCGCAGCCCAGGAGCGGCGGCAGAGGGGCAGACACCACCCCGGGCTGTGCCAGCAGCCGCGCCCGGCGGACCCTGCGGCAGCACCGGCCGCATCCCCGCACTCACCGGCCCCACGCAGTTCAGCACCAGCCGCGTCTGCCTCGCCATGGCGGCCAGCGAGGCCGCGTCGCCCACATCGCACAGCAGCACGCCGACCTCCGCCCCGAGCGCCGCCTTGCCTGCGCACCGGAGACCGCCGTCACCAACAGCGCCTGCAGCGCCGCACCCCTGCCCGCCCGGGCCGAGCCGCCACCTCCCCGGCGCAGCCCCGACTGGCAGGGGCTCGTCCCGCCTCGACCCTCAGCCCTTCCCCTCACACCTGCCCGGGGGCCGCTCCGAGCGGACAGGGCCCGGACTCCGGGACCGTGCGGGCCCCGCCACCGAACTGTTCGTCATCGTCCTATTGCCAAACCCTACAAGTACTTCCTCTCCCGTTTTAGCACAGCCTACTACATGCAAGCAAGCAAGAAAGAAAGTTAATGCATCTTAAGACAACAGTTCAGTGATGGCTGATCTTTATAATAAACCAGAAAAAAAAAGACAAAACTATGCCTTAAACTCTGAGAAACAGCTCCTCCTCTTTTATTTCATTATGGGCATCAAGGCTTTAAATGTAAGAACACCACAAAGTAATAGCGCCAATCCCCAACAGGCATGGGGAGTAACTAGTGGTTTCAGCTGCTAAGGCACTTGTTATCCAAGGCCTGCCTGCTTTTAGTAGTTGGGAAATGGGGCAAAGTGAGACAGCTGTGGTTAATTGTGAAGCAGGTGCCATAGTGGTTCCACTAAGTAGTAACTGAAAAGTTAATGTAAGAGATTAAACAAAATCCTAGAACTAGTATGCAGTAAGTCACAGATTTAACATACTTGTTAATTAATACTCAATACCCTTTACGGGTTTGCTCACTATAGCAAATAGTATTTTAACTTTTAACTCAATTTTTCTTCTGTTTCTCTGTAAACAATACCACAGTGAAACTATTTTATGATTAGGCTTTTACAGCCAAATAAGTTTTATTGGAGTTAGACCCAGGGAAGGTGTTAGTTCATACAGTCATGTCCTGACTTCAGACTTCAGGCTTGCTAATAACAGAGAACTCCACACCACGTTTGTTGAGGCGATCAATCAGTTTTGTTTTGGAGAAGGCCGCTCCTGGAGAATATACACCACCTCTGTATTGAAAATGAGAAGATAAAAACATTAGTGGTGACCGGCACCTTTTTTTTTTTTTTTTTTTGAAGTCAAAGATGTGTCTTCCCACCCAAGAAAGAAAAAGCCACTTCATTCCACAGGAGAGCAAGCTGGTTATATTCATAGTCCCATTTCTGCATCCAGCAAACTCAATAGAAACCATTCTAGTAACTGAAACTACAGACACTGATGGAATAGATGCTGCAAAAGCATTACCAAAAACCTATTATGAGATCCTTTCAAATAGAAGGCAGAGGAAGGATAAGTAGGTTTAAATCAGCTCATGGTGAAGTATCTCCTTTGCACAGCCTTTTGGGTAACACAAAAATCCACAGGTTTATGAGTTCTGTATTTTCAAAGAGAAAATACACACAGAGTAGCTTTAAGGGAGATCAAGCTGTTCTGCATGTGAAAGTACTTACTGCTTAGGCAGACAAGCTGTATCCTCCAGAAGAGACACAGCTGCTTGAACCATTGCAATTGGTGTAGCAACATAGCCAGGTTCTGCCAAAAAAAAAAAACCCAAACAAACAATGTACAGCATGTTAAGATGCAGAATGTAATCTTGCTCTTACCTACAGCATGCTGAAGGATAATCTAGCTGGCAATTAAACAGCCTTCCCCACCTAAGGACAGCTTTTTTACCTGGGCAGTCATCCCCAGTAGCTGGTGAGGTCCTTAAGATCTAATCTGGACAAATACTGCTTCAAATACAGGCCTATAAACTGACAACAACCACAAGCAATCACCTCTCCGTGACAGAGAACACTCTGTTACAGCAAGAGCTCTCCCCATCCCGTACTTAAATTCAGGCTTTTGCTGTGAGACTGGCACATTTGGCTACACCTCTAGTTACTTAAAGAAGCTATACTTCATTAACTCCTTTCCGAATATACATTCTTACTGTCTCCAAACTTTACTTCAGCTGTCATCTCCCCTCAAAGGAATGGTCTGAACACAAGTATGTTATAGCTAGAAATGACACCATGCCAGATCTGTTTAAGTTCACTCACAGCAGACACAAAATAAACAAACAGTAAGTCCAGGCTCTAGCAACTGAAAATCATCCTTAAAGCATACTGCCTTAACTGCTTTACTCTGCAGAAATGGAAATGGGGAAAGTCCCAGAATCACAGTATGTCAGGGATTGGAAGGGACCTCAAAAGACCATCTAGTAGAAAGAATGAGAAGGACAAGAACGCAAATGAATTAGCTACTTTAAAAAAAAAAAAAAAAGGTCACAATGAATGCTAGTATCCGAGATAATACTCTATAAAGGCTGTTGACTTTGTCCATGTTGCAAGAACTCCTTGAGGGTGAAAATAGCCATGGAAGCATAAACCTATTTTAGAGCAGGGAATGTGAGGAAAAAGCAGTTAGCTGCTATTAACATACACACCTGGCCCCTTGACTTCGGTGCAGATCTTTACATTTGGTTTTCCGTTCTGGGGATCTTGGCCCTCACTGTAACCCTCGCCAAAAAAAGTCATTGTGAAAGAGGTTCCATCCATCTGTAGTGGCCAAGACAAGTGCGGTCACCAAATCAGTAACTCACATCAGACAAGCACAGGTAGTAAATATAAGCATCTATTATGCCAAATACTATGATCCATATAAACATGAGAGTCATTATTTTGAGTATTGCTTAAAAGGTGCAATCTCATCTAAATTTTTAATCACTTCCACCTTCTTGGAACTGGTATTGTTTTAAAGCCCATCTCAGTGCCTGCAGTCCAACACTTTCACTACTCAGTCTCCCCATGTCATCATCATTTGAGTGCAGTGAGCCAGCCATGCAAATATATCAGACCCAGCAACATGATCTATTTTTTTCTCTGATCTGTTCCACTTACTTTGATGATTATTTAAATTTTCAAAGCTATCTCAACAGGCACAGAAAATGTGCATTTAGGCATCATTTGAAACTAAGCAGTTGACTCTAGATTACTATTCTACCATCACCATAACAAATGTGTTCAATAATTGCAATGGAAAACAGTCGGTTACCTGTTTCTGGGTTGGTCCGTCCTTTGTGAAGTGCCCAGCAGAGAAAAATTCTGGGTACTACATAATAAGAAAGTAAAAGAAAAAAAAAGAAAAGACCAACAATAAGCTACAGAGAAAAGAAAATCCCCAAACACTTAATTCTTTTGAGTCTCGAACACTTACTTTTACCAGAAGTTTTCTTCCAAAGCTAAACTTCACAAGAAGAAGAAATAAAATGCCAGCAAACATCAGCTTGATAACAGAGCCAAGACCACCTATGTTCACATAAGCGCCATACTGCACCTGAAGCAAACACATTTTCAGTTATATCATTTGCATTAAAATTTTTGCACCAATTCATTTGTAAAAAGAAATGTACCCCCAAATCATGATGCAATTGTTTGATACTATAGAGAGCTGTTTAAATAGGGCCTTAAACAACTTCCTTAGTTCTAAACAATTCTTTGAATAATACTTCATTTTATAATTCATTATGAATAGACAATACAACCACAGAACGGCAAGGGAACGAGCATGGTAAACAAGAGCGGAAAACTTTAAAGAAAGATGTGCTTTGGTATCTGATTTCAGGCTTCTTTCCTCAGATATTCTTTCCTCCTTTTTGTGTTTTATTTGAAAAGAAACCAAGGCCTTGCTTTAAAATTCTGCAATAACAATGGCAACCCTTTCTTCTTAGTAGTTCCCAAGCATATTTTTAGAGTGCTTTCTCACCTTAATCTCTCAACAACAGATGTGTGTGATTCTGCCCAGCTGTAACAGATTGTTGGTGCTGGTCTCCTCTCAGGAAACCATGGAAAAAAAAAACCTAAACATTTTTCTACCACCACTTCACATTGCCTTTACTCTCCACACCAGAGACCCAAGCGTCGAAGAAATCTCCAGATACAAATGAGCAGTGTATGAATTCTCTACCAGAATATTTACTACACTACGCTGAGCTGAACGTAGTTGCACAGACTACAATTATGATGCTTTTAGAAACTCTACTCATACAAAAAAAGAAAGCCTCAGAAACAGAATTAAACATACTTATTATTCCCCAAAATCATGGAACCTACCTCTCAAATATTTCTGTGACTCAAGGCTTCCATTCCCTACAAATCCATACCCAGGAATCAGACAGCATGAGAACCCTACAGGAGACTCCCGTAACAATGACGCAAGCAGCAGTAACCACGCTCATCAGGCAGAGTATCAAGTAGCATGAAACAGGCCCGTGCACACAGAAGAACCTGGACCACATCAGGTCACGCAGCTTCCAAAGGTGACCAACAGAACAAGCCTCCTCTATAGAAGCAAAAGCACATCACAGTCCTTACTATTTACCTAACTACAGAAACACTACTACACAGAGCTGCACCAAGAACAGTTATTACACAAAGGAAAGATTCACTGATAATGGTAATACAGACAAAGTATACTAATAATAGTAACTTACAGGTGTTTCCTGCAACTCTGTGTGCAAATAACGCTGAGACCGTTTCACCACAGAAGCATCAGATCCCATGAATGGAATGCAGTACTCTTTGAATTCCTGATTGAAAAACACAAGTCCTCTGCAAATGGGGAAAAAAAAAAAGTCAGAAAAAAGGTTCAAATGTTCATGCAAACTGCAAGAAAGAGATCAGAACAGCCCTGCCAAGACTGGCTTTTTCTCAAGCATTTTTATGACAATCTCTCTTTTCACTGAAAGCTAACCACTTCACATTATCACCGTCTCAACTCAAAATTCCACGCACTCTAGCAAGGATGAGTTTGATAATCAGAAGAATATTCTCCTCACATTTTTTATTCTGTTCTTTTCGTCACTTCTGAAAGCCAGCCCCAAAGTTTGCCATGTCACTACAAGTCTCTTAGAACAACGTTGAGACCCAGTAAATGCAGGGAGACATTTTTTCAATAAAAAATGAACAAATCGGTTAAGCAGAACACATGTACAATTCTACTAGATGAGCATCTATGCGTTCTTGTTGTACTAAAGCCCTAAATGCATCTTTTTAGTATTTAATAATATGTTAACAAGCCATATAATAAATACTGGAACAGTTAGGAGATGCCATGTTTCACATCTTAAGCTTCTTATACCTTCTTTTAAGTTTTGCACCAACTACCGGAACAGGGGCATATCCTATCTTTTTTCGAAGCTTCCTCAGGTTGTCTTGGTCCGCAAGGCCATAAACAGCTGACTTCCAGGTCCCGTCATGTACACAAGTACCCTGTGACATACCATGTCATGGGAGTTAATTCAGCAGCCAAAGCTTTCATGTGTTATTTTAGTAATAGCCTTAAAATTACTACATGTATTAAATATTATCACAATTATTAAATATATGTTACAATTACATTAATTAAAGTATATTGAAATGTGGTGAGTTGACCTTGCCTGGACACCACGTGCCCAGCAAGCCTCTCTATCGCTCACCTCCCTCCTCAGCATGACAGCAAGGGCGGAAAATAAGATGTAAAAAACCCTCGGGGGTTACCATAAAAGCAGTTTAATAAGGCAAAAGTAAAGTCCGCAGGCGGAAGCAAAGGAAAACCACAGATATATTCTCTACTTTGCAAATGCAGGCAATGTCCAGCCACTTCCCAGGATGCAGGACTTCAGTACATATAGTGGTTGCTCCAGAAGACAGAAGTCATGATAACAAATGCCCTCCACTCCTCCTCCTTTCTCTTAGGTTTTACTGCTGGGCAGACATCGTATGGTATCGAATATCCCTTTGGTCATTTTGGATCAGCTGTCCTGGCTAACATCCCCTCCCACGATCCTGCCCACCCCCAGCATACTGGGTGAGGAGGGGGGAATGTTGAAGAGACAGCCTTGATGCTGAGCAAGCACTGCTCACTAGTAGCCAAAACATCGGTGTGTTATCAACACCCTTCTAGCCACCAACACAAAGCACAACACTGTGAGGGCTGCTATTAGGAAAATTAACTGCATCTCAGCCAGACCAAATACAATCTGCACCCCTTATGCCACACAATTTGCATCATGCTCAGGTCCCACATAATTTAATACATACATATATATATATATATGTATGTATATCTATCTTCTAACCATCCCATTGCATTTAATTCTCATTACTGAAATCCCTTCTTACCAACACTTACAACTTATATTACATACTTAAACCATCCTTATACCCACCATAAAGATTCATGCATTCTCATTAACTATTATCCTCTGTCCTTTAACAGATATTACTCTCCCATTCCATGGGCTGCCTCCACTTCTCCAGATGTTCCTAAGAACAGCCTATGACTTGGACCCCATCGGTCAAGATAGGTGCTCAGGACTAGTAAAGAAATATGTTGATTGTCAGCCACCAACACCAGCTTGGTTTGGGTCATCTTTGCATTATTGTAATAATGACCTTAAAATTATTACATATATTATACGTTATTACAATTATTATGTATATGTATAATGCTTACATGCATTGAAATATACTGAAACAACCCCCACCATAGAAAAAAGACCAACAGCCAAACACTAGGATTATTGCCAAAACACTCTGCGTCTGTTACAGTTTACTTGAGTATGACTCCTTCCCACATCTCTGCAAAAACTTAAGTATTTCTTGGAACAGCTTAACACAACAAACCTTAGGTAGACAGCCTATGTAACTGAACCTTACAAAAGGGCATTTGCTTGGGATACTTTTATTAGCTCCTGAAGAATAAAGTTCTTAGACTCATCATCAAAGAACTGTCAGCTTGTTCTCTGGTCTGAAATAATGTAACAACAGTTATCCTAATGGGCTACAGTGATATTATCACAAATACCTCTGAGTTTCCAAGAAGGTGTAATTCAACTCACCTCAGGCCCAGATTTCACCTTCAGGAAACTTTCGACAGCAGTTAACGTACCTTTAAGGGAGGAGAAGACATTACTTGGCATACACAGTCATTAGTTCACAAAACCAGAGTACACTCTGGTAGACTCAAATAGCAGCACACTGACATTATTGAAAAGGCAAAGCCACATGTTCATCTCAAAGTACAACAAGCTAAGATTAAGTTCCACAGCTATTTTACCTAGCAAGGATCAAACTTGTAACGTAAAGTACTTCAATAAGGGTCACTAATATTATCTTTACTATTTTTTCGTTTGTCTTATCTAGTTAACAAGATAATGTAAATAATCAAATTTAGAAAAAGGAAAATAATATTAAGAGCCATATTTAGTTTTCCTCCAAGTTTCAAAATAAAGGATAGTGTAGGCTGTGAAACCTGAGATGGACTTAAGGATTCTGGTAGACCTTTTCTAGTCACAAAACAAAACCAACCAAAAAAATCCCCCACAAAACAAAAACAAACCAAACACCCCCCTCCCCCCCCCAAAAAAAAATCAAACTCACAAAAAACCTGAAATACACAAGATATCCTAGAACATTTAATTTTAGCATATCTTGTGTTCTGCAGAGAATGGTTAGTTGTGATGAACAGCAAAACAAAACAACTACTACTAATTCTGCTTTGTTTTGCTTCGTTCAGTTCCTTCTGAGATTGTAAAACTGTACTTGTATGGGCAAATTTCAACACAGCAAGCAACTGGATAGACAGGAGATGATACCATAAAGTAAAAACAGGAAGAGATATAAAACATCTTCATTCAAATCTAGTACTGGGTATCAAATTATAACCCCATGAGCAATGAGATACTCATTTCCATGCCACTCCTCCCCCTCCAATCAGATCCAGATTGTTTTCTTAAACTGAGAGTTGATGACATGCTCCAATGTACAGCAATCCCACAAACAGACATTTTAATAGTACATAAAAGCAAAACATTTGGCTACTCTTATTGCCCCTTGCAGTTGAAAATCAGACCTCATGAATGAAGTATCCTCATTTGAGATTAGGATCAAGCAATTAATGCTTGATACATGCTAAATACACAGAATTAAATAATTTCAAATCTTTTCTCCAATACAGTTATCTTTCAGTTACTACCTATCGTCTCTTAAAGAAAAAGGCATTGTATGCAGCTCGTACAACTTATGAAACCTGATTACCTACTCATTTGCAATCCTTTTCCTGTCGCCTTCCTGTCCCCGCTGTCTGTGCCCCACAAGATTCTCACTGCACAAGAGGCAGTGTGCTGAGGTTTGCCTAAGGACATCCACAACGCAGGCTGAGCAGCCTAGAGGTTCTGCTCTCTCAGTGAGTAACATTACCTTGAATCCCTCCTCTACCTAATGAACAACTTTCTCCAATCTAATGGGAATCTAATTTACTTTTAAATTTTCATCTAGCAGATTCGGTTGAAAGTGGTCAGCTGGTAAAGGCATGCAAAAGAGAGACTGAAAGTTTCCACATAAGTGTTGCTCCTTTAAGAAACCAGATGAAAGAATCATCGACATTTCTTTTTCAGCATGAGGTCATGTTTATGTAAGTCACCTTTCAACTTGTCTCTGGTGTAGAGTACTCCCATATCAGCTGGTATAGAGTCAAAGCCACAGCTTCCAACGATGTATACTCCCTTTTCCGCAGCCTTTTTGTTGTATTTCAGGTACATTCCTTCCAGAAACTAAAACAAAGTCAGAACAAATATTTTAAGCAGAACTCCAACTTTGGCCATCAGCACTTCACTGTCATACTTCAAACCACTCAGAAGAATCTTTAGATGGATACATATTATTCCTGATTTACGCTATGAAAGTGTCAGAGAAGTGCAATGAAATGTGATCTACCAAAATTCCTACACAGAATCACAACTGAGAATTGAGGCAGAACTCAAAAATCCTGGATTTCTAGACAGAACCTGAGAGGCTCTTGTCTAAAAGTAAGAAAAATATACAACAAATATTTATCAATGTACTTTAAAATAATTAATGCATATTGAAAGTGTAGATCAGGAGGCATAATTTGCCTTCATGTTCAAAAACATTAGCAGAAACATAATAAACAAATACTCCTTAAACAGATCCTTGATATAAGGGAGCATTTTTCTGCTGTCACCTACCTGGGGTTCTCCACTGATGTCAATGCAGCTTGCACCATTTTCAACACAAGCTTCCACCACAGGCTCTCCAAAGAATCTATACTATAGAAGGAAAGAACACCACACATAACAAAATAAACCCCACACAACACAACTCACCCAATGTGCTTTATCTAGCATATATATCTACAATAAAATTAAATGCTTGATGGCTACTCCCTTTTCTAAGTGAGGCAAAATTTTAACAGTTCTTGTATTTTTTCAGAGGGGGGAGAAGAAACAGCATAACAAATTTCATTGCTGGTAAATAAGTTTCCTGTGCAGATTACTCCACTGTATTTTTCTAAGAGAAGATTGCCAAGGCCAATCTAATATATCTAATCTCAGTTTATGATTTCTGCACTCATATTACCAGCATATTCTCTACTTAAATACTCTTTAATTTCAAAGACGTTGTCATGACCCAACGTCCAGCTCTTGTACTTTGATCCCCTCTTGAACGCGCTGGAAATATTGACATTGAGAGGTTTAAAGAGACCAAGAACTGAAACCAGCAAGTCTCCTGGCTTCTTTTCCAACTCTGTCTTCAAACAGAACGCCACTTAAAACACTTTAGCACAACCCAAAACTCCTCCCCACTTTACCGTGCTTGTTATGCTGCCTGTGAAAGACGAAAAAAAAACCCAACCCTCTATGAACTACAGCACCAGGAGACTCTGGTGAGAAATGTTCAGGCAATTACGGTATACGGCTGTACTGTGGGTTCCATTTCAAAAAGCTGCATTTCACGCGGACGGCTCCGGGAACTCCGCAGCGGGTCTCCGGCAGCCGCCGCTGCTTTCCCTGCCCCGAGGAGCCGGGCGCCCGGCCGCACGCAGCCCAGGAGCTGCGGCGGAGGGGCAGATACCGCCCCGGGCAGTGCCGGCAGCCGCGCCCGGCGGACCCCGCGGCAGCACCGGCCGCATCCCCGCACTCACCGGCCCCACGCAGTTCAGCACCAGCCGCGTCTGCCTCGCCATGGCGGCCAGCGAGGCCGCGTCGCCCACATCGCACAGCAGCACGCCGACCTCCGCCCCGAGCGCCGCCTTGCCTGCGCACCGGAGACCGCCGTCACCAACAGCGCCTGGAGCGCCGCACCCCTGCCCGCCCGGGCCGAGCCGCCACCTCCCCGGCGCAGCCCCGACTGCCGGGGGCTCGTCCCGCCTCGATCCTCAGCCCTTCCCCTCACACCCGCCCGCGGGCCGCTCCGAGCGGACGGGGCCCGGACACTGGGACCGCGCGGGCCCCGCCATCCCCGGACGACGGCCATGCGCCACACGCCCCCACCCGCGGCCCGTACCCAGGCTCTCGGCCGCTCGCTGCACCACCGCCTGCAGCTTCTCCCGGCTCCGCCCGGCCACGGCCCAGCGCAGGGCGCCGCGCAGCTCCCCGCTGCTCGCCGCCCGCGCCACCTCCTCTACCACGAACTGTCCGGTGAAGCCCGAGGCCCCGAACACCACCAGCTCGTAGGGCCGCTCGCCCGCCCCGTCGCCGCCGGCCGCCATGGCGAGAGGAGCCGCCGCACCCGCGCAGCGCCAGGCCGCGCCGGGACCGCGCGGACACGCCCAGGACACGCCCCCCGCCCCCCACAGGGGCGGAGCGCGAGGGCCGCTCGCGGGGCGGCCGTTACGGCCGTTAGGGGTTCAGGGTCCTGAGTCGCTCCCCGCGCCAACCGGCACCGGCAGCGGCGCCGCCGGGAGAAGTGACTTTGCTCTCGGTCCTGCAGCGAGGGGAGAGCGGGAGGAGCTCTCTGAGGGAGTTTTAACTCACTGTCAACACATGAAGTAGTTTGAGCTCCATACCTTGTATCTTCTGTTTCTATAGGACATTGGTAAAAGATATAATCCCCGAGAGTACATAAAAAGTTGGAAACTTCCATGCATCTTCTCAGCCTTCCCTAAGTTAAAAGGAACTTACTATTTTGATCTTTGATCATAGGCCACTTCATATATACAATTTTCTTTTCCTCTGGCGAACTCTCCAGCAGGTTTATATTTTCCTTGAAATATAGTGCCTGCTACTAGGCCCCACATTGACATTAGTCTTTACCAAATGGATAGAGAAGGTTATATGATGTGCATGAATTTATCCCAGTTTCTACATGCCCACAGATTTGCCTTGTTTGTTTGTTTGTTTTGCAAGTGTCACACTATTGATGCAGATGCAGCTGATTTTTTCTTCCACCTCAGAGGCTCTTTCAAATCACTGCTGCTTAGCCAGCCTTTTCCCGTCTCAGATTTGTAGTGAAGATTAATGTCCTTTGTGAATACGTTCTAAACATCTCACCTCCAAGGCAGCAGGAGATCCTGACCTCTAAGCATCAACATCAACTCCTTGAGTAGTGCAGATGCAGTTGTTTGTAGCCTACACTATCAGCTGTATCAGTGAAACAACTCAGCCTAACAAAAAACAAAGAGTCAGGGAGTGAAGGACAAAGCCTGGTTTTGTGTTCTTCTTTAACCCAGATCATCTTGTTGATCTGATTTACAGAGGAACCCTGCAAAGCCAGTTTCTTGTCTTTGAGGTCACTGAACATCTCACTAGTTGAGCTGGTCTCTTACTGCCTACCTGTCCTTCCCACACACTGGGATAATTTCCAGCTGTGCTCGTAATACTGTTGAACCTCTCTGAGCTACTTTCCTCTTACACTCAATTTTTCTCTTCTGCCACCAGTTCTCAAAGTAAAGTCAGCTTTCTTCAAGGCTTCTGTCTTTGGTCTTCTTTTTTTCCTTCTCCTTTGCACAAGCTTTGTAAAAACATTGCAACAATAAGCAATCCATATTTTTTCCCCCAAATTGAAGTTAACAAAGATCATTATTTCTTTCAACTTTGCATTGATATTTAAAATTGTTCAGTGACAGGAGATTGTAAGGAGTCTGGAAATTGCAGAGAGATTCTGACATGACTTGCACTGCAGGCTGGGATCTGCAGCCTTCTTTCTTCATCCCGTTCCTACAGAAGCGTCCCACTCCCATACTATCTCCTTTTCACATCTAATCCTCTGTCACTCCCAAAACCAAGGCAATTTATAAACCTATGAATCTGACTTAACCATTTATAAAGAGCTGGGACTGCACAAGCTTCCTTTGGTTGTATGTATTTGATAAGACTTGCATTGTGGCTTGGCAAGCACAAACTTGTATGCAGTGCTGAGCACCCTGTCTCCTTTCAGTGCCTGAAATTTTACACCATATTGGGCAGACTCACCCTGTCTGTCAATCCACAACTCTCAAGATTTCATCTACTTGTTCAAGGTCACCTATATTTCTTTAAAACACACCTGCTGGAGCAGGATAATATATGTAAATGGCAGGTTACACAAGCAAGAAATCAGGTGTTCAGAGCTGCAGAGGGACACCTGAAAACCAACTACAGGGCCATCAAAACCTGTTTTGTTTTGTTTTGCTTACGTAGAATATTGTTATGGTAGCTCCAACTCATTTTTTTCTCAGGAGAGACCTGTGGTTGGCAAGTGGAAGTGTTCTGTTTTAGAAATCTCCGGTTTCACTCCAGCTCACTGGGTTAAAAAAGAACAAAAAGCAAAGTCTCCTAGCCAGTTTTCCTTCCTGCCTGTGAAACTAACAAGTAGAGGGGGAAGTTTCAAAATAGCAAATATCAAGGGAATGTCAAGGCTCTGATTTTAAATGGGAGGCTTACAGCAGTCTTGACTGAAGACAAAGGTTAACCTGTTTCCCTAGTTAGTGTTGCCAACATAGAATTGCAAAAATTATTCTGTGGGAAAGCAGTAGGAAGGTTTACAGTTTTCCCTTGTCCAATAGGAAGACAAGAAATGCCAGATCTGCTGCCAAGTGCAGTTCTGCAAAGGAGGTTCCCCCTTGAATTAGCTTTAGAATCTCACAAGAAAAGATATTGCCATTTCTTTTAAAATCTTGCTTTTCAGATTTGAAGGTGCTTTTGTTTCTGTGTTGTTTTGTTGTTGTTGTTGCTGTTGTTGTTTTTCCCATGTATATCTGCAGACAGATATTTAAAGATTTAAATAAAACCTCATTTAGCCAGGCTGACTCAGTTTAAAATAACTTCAATTCGTAGAGGTCTCTGCCATTTTCTTTGGGACAGAGAAGCACATACACGCACAAGCCATGTCTTTTCAAGTGCCTTAAATAAAAAGAGGTATGCCTCCCTTGCTAGCTTCTCCTGTTCCTCCTGGAGCCTCTGTCAGGGTCCGAGGAGTTTGTGTAGGCATTTATAAGAGCACATGTATATCCCATAATTTTGTAAGGTACATGTTCTAATAAAAATCCTTCCTATCAATATGTATCTATTTCTTGGACACCAATATTTGTGGTAAAGTTTTTATACTCATTCATAACTTTAGGGTAATATTTGTTTATTAAAGTGGAAATGTGGATGTTGTTCCATGACTACTTTTTAATTAGTGTAATAATATGGTAGCAGAAAGAGTGCAATGTGACTTCAATTGCACAATGCTGTGTGAAGCCAATTTTCTTAAATACAACGTGGTAATTGTCTTGTACCCTAAAGGATGAAATAAGATTACTGGCTTGCATCATTGCAAAAGTTACTACAGAACACCAGAAAAATAGAGCACAAGAGTAGGCAGAGGTGTTGGGAAATAAGGTTGATTGACAATGCATGGGTAATTCACTACAGAGTATGAAGAACTACGTGGGTTGGTATATAAGGGATTTTTTTTTAAAAAAAAAAAGCCATCTATGTACGTGCTACAGTTGCTCAGTACTGTAAAACTATGAGAAAAAAAATCTTCCTGGAACAAAGCCCCCAGTTCTTAGTGCCGTGCTGTATCTTATCATTAATTTATGCAGAATATTACTTTATGGTCAAGAGGCAATAGGCTGCAAAAAGCCACCCCATACAGAACTTAAGAATTTGTGATAAACCAAATCATTTAGACAGGGACAAAGAAGAGGAGTCTGAAATTTAAAACTGCAGAGAATCCAACAGAGAGTTGCTTGCCACATGTGGCACTTCAGGAATGCTTTATTTATTTTAATTTTACTTTAAAATTAAAATATAACCTAAACTTTTTGAAAAAAAAATAAAAAAATCATAGAATCATTCAGGTTGGAAAAGACCCTTAAGATCATCAAGCCCAACTGGTAAACTAGCACTGCCAAGCCCACCACTTAACTGTGTCCCTAAGAACCTCATCTACACATCTTTTCAACACCTCCAGGTATTGTGACTCCACCACTTCCCTGGGCAGCCTGTTCCAATGCCTGACAACCATCTCCATGAAGAAATGTTTCCTACTATCCAATCTAAACCTCCCCTGACACACCGGAGGCTGTTTCATCTTGTCCTATCACTTGCTACTTGGGAGAAGAGAACACCACCCTCCAAGCTACAGTCTCCTTTCAGGTAGTTGTAGACAGCAATAAGGTCTCCCCTCCACCTCCTTTTCTCCAGGCTAAACAGCCCCAGTTCCATCAGCCGCTTCTCATCAGACTTGTGCTCCAGGCCCCTCACCAGCTTCGTCGCCACCTCAATGTCTTTCTTGTAGTGAGGGGCCCAAAATCGAACACAATACTCAAGGTGGGGCCTCACCAGTGCCAAGTACAAGGGGACAATCACTTCTCTAGTCCTGCTGGCCACACTGTTCCTGATACAAGCCAGGATACTGTTGACCTTTTTGGCCACCTGGGCACACTGCTGGCTCATGTTCAGCCGGCTGTCAGTCAGCACCCCCAAATCCTTTTCCACCAGGCAGCTTCCCAGCCACGCTTCCCCAAGCCTGTAGCACTTCCTGGGGTTGTTGTGACCCAAGTGCAGGACCATCTTAATATATGTGTATATATACACATATGCGATATGTATGTTATATACATATATATAATAAAAATAAGAAATGAAGAGTTATTTCCACCTATTTCACTTACTTCTAAATTGGGAGATTACGAAACAACACATGGCAGCCTATGGCACCAGCAGATCCCACTCTTTTTTTTTTTTTTAATAAGCCGTATACACAATTCTATTCATATACAACTCTAACCAAGATCTTAAAAGAAGAAATGAAGTCACCATTGATCCATGGAAGTATGGCAGAGGTCAGAGCTTTTGGTTGCCTCTGGAGTTCAGGCTCTTTATGCAATATTTACTGCCATTGACCCTTCTCACAGTGAACTTGTGACAATTACAGGTATGAAAAGACTGATAAATGTACAGTTTTTTCAGTAGAGACCAAGCAAGAAAATGTAGGGAAATAGCACATTTTTCTGATGACACTAAGTATTAACCAACATTGCATTAGAATGCCCTATAGTAAAAGGGGCCGCACAGTAAATTAAGACATAAAGAGTTAAACACCAGAGTGCTCTTGCTGGGTACTGCAGGGCTCTGCCCTACCTCACAGCTCAGTAGTCATTTTGAGGACAACAATTAAAGATTTGGAACTTTCTCCCATAGTTTCAGAGGAATGATTTAGAGGCAGCTAAGAATTTAAGAGTGAAAGAATTCAGAAAATGCAAACTCATCTATGCTGGAGAAGTTAAAACCTGGAATACAGCTATGCTAAAAGAAATAGGAATAAATATTTTGCCCAGTGAATGGCAAATGTGGGAGATATTAGCAAAGTAGGAGCATCAAATTGCATAGAAGGAAATAAAAATGTCTCAATTTGAAAGTCTCATTTTAGACATTGCATTCTGGTTCAGCCACTTCCCTACAATGAACAGACTGGCAAATTACAGACAGTTCCAAGAAAACAATCCAGGAAATAATAAATTATCCAGGTGTAGGAATGGACACATCTTCCAGGAAAAAAACTGAAATTAAAGGTATGTATTTTTAATCTAAAAGTAGCTGCAGACGTGTGATAACACTTTGCAAATATCTGAGGATGTAACTTGTAGGGATGGAGGGTGAAGGACTTGGAATGCAAAAAGAGGTGCAAAACTGAGCAAATACGGCTGACAGAGTGACCATCGCAACCCATTCCTCACAGCAAGGGTGGTGTCAATAGGAGAATGAGACCAGTGGTTTGATGAGTGCCAATGGACAGGACGTGAAACTGAGCATGTAAGTAGGTGGAACAATGCACTAGAATGTTAGTGTAAGGAAGCCATACATTCCAGCAAGAGTAAGCGGATAGTTAGGTAGATCGCCTGTTCTTGTCTGCCTGCAGTCTTCAGCATCAGACTGAATTGTAAAAGTATCTAGCCACATTTCCCCCAATTATGTTGTGAATATAACAACAGAGTCTAATTGTTCTTAAAATATTCCTTGTATCTTATTTACACAAGGTCATTATAAAGGGAAAATATCTATGTGCCATAGTTAGCTAAAACTGTTTGCAGGCGAAACCGTACATTTCCTCAGTCTTATTCTCCATACTCTGCTGACTTTAGTTACCTACAGAACTTCTTGGGGGCCAGCCAAGGCCTGACCCCACACCCAGATGCCTCTGTTCAGTGCATTTGAATGCTCTGTCAGTGTTAATGCAAAGTATCCACAAGTACTTTTCTTCTTTCAGGTTGTATACTGTATACCCAAGAAGGACTCTCAGATTGAACAGTTACACACAATGGCAAAACCACAACCACTCATTTTTGTCACATCTACAAATCTCAGCTGAACTACACAGGCGTTACTGTTCTCAAAACCCTTAGCTGTCTTTGAACTGTTAATATATTCTATCGTGTGACCTCCAAAATATTTTTTTTCCCCAGTACTTTCTTGAACAGCTCCTGTGTGAGGCCATCTATCCAGTGCATCTGTTTCCTTTACAGTAAGGGTTAGGGAGGATGGTCCTTCACAAAACTCTGATCTTCATCCCAGAAAGTATGGCAGCTTAGTGCAAAACACAGCCCCCTCACATTCTGCAAGCAGAGCACATAGCTACTCCTTTTAACCCTATAGGAGTTTTAAAACCTTTGCACCATCATAACTTCCCTTGAAACCACCCTCTCTCACTTACGCTACATCCTCACGAACTGTCAGAGACTGAAGGGAAGGGAACTGCTGATAAGGGGAGAAGAAATGATGCAGTGGTAGAGCTTTTCTCACTCTTGCTCCTGTGAAAGAAACTTGGAGAAGAGAGCACACCATTTAGTTTTGTGCAGCTGCTCTTGCTTTGTGTGGATGTTTTGTGTCAGAGAATTACTGTAGAATTTTGGGACAGCAGGATGCCAAATATCCTGTGCTCTCAGCCACTATACCCTTCAGAGATATATCTATGCTGAAATATGGGTGAGCAACAACACTTCAAAGCTGCTGCTTCTATGTCTCCCATGTAGCTACTATTCAGTAGGCCCTAACTGAGCTTCTGGCAGGGTAGCTGCAATTGAATTTAGATCTGTCTGTGATATGGACAAAGGCAAGATGTCTTTCATCTTCCTCACAGGAAAGATCCTAACAGATCTCTAGGGTCTGTAATGTTGGAATGTGGCACATTTCCCAAAATCTGCAGCTCACAAATGTATCTCATCAAGGAAGTTTTCAGAGAATTGCCACAAAAATGATCAACTATATCCTTTTGTTCATTCTGTAGAAAGCAGAAGTTTAGCTTTCAGATCACTGTCTTCCCTCAGGACTGCATTTAGAGTTAAGAAGTCAGTACATGTAGCATTTACTGTGAGGATAGAAAGAACAAAAACACAGAATATAATGCAGAGACAGCAAATTCACCTTATTTTAAAGAGCTGACATGCTCAGCAGCATGCAGAGCCAGTAACTGAACTTTGAGAAACACTAAAGAACCACAACACGGGAAATATCTGCAGTGCAGCACACTTGTCCATCTTCTTTGGCATAACTCCAAAACCCCTCTTTGCAAGGCCCGTTTAGAGAGCCCTGTATCAGTTTGTATCAGGACAGAACCTCATTTACCAACACAGAGACAATACTTTTCCACTTTTCTGAATTTCTGGAATAGCATCACGGTATCTAACCTGGACTGAGAATCAGTTATTTAAGGCTTTACTTTAGTAAAGATGTGGCACACAGACTTTTTTACAAGTGTTTTTTCAATGAAAAAATCGGCCTATGTGGCAGCAGTAGCAGATTCCAAGTCTGCTGTGCTGACTCTTGTCTGAATAAGAACAAATACTTTCACGTGAACAGCGACTGTGTGATGTAGGGAGGGCTGCCTGATGGCAGATAACTACCGGACCACAAGGGAAGCATATTTATGAAGGTCTTTACTCATTAATCATTTCCTGAACATTAGATAAACACTTTCACAACAGCAGTTACAGCCAGTCAACAGTCACTGCTGTATATAGCGCAGTCATCTGCTTCTCTCAAAATTCCTCCAGCAGCAACCTAGGTGGCACCTGAACCTGCCCTCGCAGCTCAGGATGGTGGAGCAAAGAAAATAAGGGGAAAGAGTAAGTTAAAGCACAGGATATTGGTGAAACCTGATGTTCTTTAGGAAGGCGAGTGGGTTAGGTGGGGGTCACATGGTAGATGGGCAGAGGCAAAAGGTCTGAGTGAGGTGTGTTACTCCGGCAGGGAAGTGGAGCACCTAAGGTAAATACACCAGCTTGTAGGCACATGACATGGAGCAGAAGGATGTCAGTATGGGGATCTGAGGATCTGCTGAAAGGGAAGGAATGCACTAAGAAGGCAGAGGCAGGCAGGAGTGGAAACAAACCTCTTCTGACCCATTTTTATGCTCTGGAAAAACGTGTTCTGGTAATATCTACCTATGCTGATGAACAAATTAAGGTTTGAGACTTTCCTGCCCCAGTTCAGTATTGATTTGCAAATTACCTGCAACGGAAAGTTCAGTGTACTTTTCATAATGCAGGCTATGTAGTTGCCCACACAGAAACTGTAAGTTTATCAATGCGAGTGATTTACAGAGAAAACACAGGGCAAATAGCAGGATGAGGTATGGTAGCTGCTTGCTAGACTCAGAAACTGTGTCTGAGCTCCCTCTAGTGGTTTTTGTTGGTTCTTCACACTCAAAGATCAGTACCAGCTTATTGATTGATCAGCCAAATTGAAACCCAAAAACTTTTAAAACAAATAAACAGGCAAAAGATCTTTGTACCTGTCCTGTAACAGTTCATATCAGTTCTGATTCAAAAAGCCACGTTCCTCTTTTCAGAAGTTTCCAGAAAAGTAAAGAAGAACAAATGAAGTTTTGATGGTGTTAGAGACAATTTGAAACTAGACTTTTACCAAAGCACTTGCACATAAAAGCAGCAGGCTCTCATAACTTCCTACTGCAGGTAACATAGATATTTTCTAAAACACAGAAGGAAGTGTGGTAGAGGGCTTTTGCTGTCATGAATGCAAAACAACTTTGAGAAATAAGGCTGGCATGTAGATCAGCTAACTTGATATCTGCTGGAATAAACAAATAGGAGAGTCACTAACTTTAAAAAAAATTCAGACTGCTTAATTTTTTTTATGTGACATGAATGTTGCCACTGAAAGCCTGAAAACGAGACTGTACAATTCATTTAAGTGTCAAGATTTGGGGTCCTCCCTCAATAAGATCCCCTTTTCAAACTTTAAAAACATGTTTAAAATCGTTCAATTTTTTAAGCCATTAAAAAAATACATTAAAAACAAAACCAAACCAAACCAAACCAAACAAAAAACCCACCAAATAAAAAAACCCAAACAAACAAAAAACCAACCAACAAACAAAAACTCATGGAACATGCAGCTTCAGACATGTATGTTCATCCTGATTGTGATTTGCTGTGAGGCTGTACACAGTTTACTTCATCCATCTCTGTAGCATGCAGGACACGGCTGGTCTTGATTGTAACCACTGACCTAGGCACTACTGCTACAGCAAGCTGTGGACATCAGCATTACTGTTTCCTGACATTGCTGTTCTCTGGCTTGTTATCAATTCTGCTATGCTCATGCAACTGCATTTTGCTGCATTGTTTAGACACAGACACAAATTGACTGCTGCTCAGGTACTTGTCCTTTTTCAAGATTCCTGTGCCACCAAAAAATCCCCTCTCACTTAGGTATTTGGGACTAACAATCTTTTACAGTCCTACCCCGCTCTGGGTACAGCAGAGAAGTGGTTCCCTCACAGTTTCTGTCCTCACACTGCCCTGCCTGGACTTCATTTCAGGAGTTCTCTAATCCAGGTACACATTTAGGCGTGGGCATGACAGCTGCCATGAAGTTAATCAGAGCAGGGTGAAAAGTTGTTATCCCATCAGTCAAGGATGAGCAAAAGCTGTAGAGGAAGTTAATTTACACAAATGAGGAAGAGAATGAAGAACTGCAGCTTTGCATTTAACATTACCGAGCAGCAATATTTCCCTGCCCACCACATCAGGCTCATCATACGCTCACCAACGGGAGGTTTGTGCACTTGTTTTTACAAAAGGTCTCAGAAGGAAAGGAAGTACCCAAAGACCGTGGTAGTAGAAACCACTGCACTTTCTCTCCACCTCCCAGGTTAGTTCACCATTTGATCACACACTAAGCTTTTGAATAGAACTTTTCAAAGCAGTTTCTCTATCTGATCCTACAAATTCAGCAGTAATTGCGGCTTCCAAGGAGAATAATAGCTCACTGACGTGTGCTCAGTCGCCAACTCTACACACTGCTTACAACATGCAAAAGTTTCTAGGTTTGTTTTTTTAACTGAAATGACCAATGCTGAATGCACTGCGATACACAACAAGAAATAGAGTGTGTGGTATCAAAGGTACCATACAAGTAATTTGGAGCACTGTGGTCAGAGAAATAAGGCACACATATCAGAGGAAGCATATAACGCTGAAACCATCTGGCCTGCGGCTATGAAAACACGAGAGGAATAAAACCAAGTTCAGGGCAGCATGCCAGGGCCTTGTCATAAAATGACACATCACTAAAACAAAGTAAGTGCTGATGTAGCACCACCAAAGGCTCTTTAATGGACCTGGAGACAAAGTGCCCTTAACATTTCATTATATACCTAACAGCAATAGCTGCTCCTGCAGAAGAAAGGTTATTTATAATCATCGTTCTTTTATGTCTTATGATGGTTCCATACTGATGGTAAATATTAAGAGTTCTGTCTGTCCCTCTTGCCTTTTATTTTATACAACACACTGGAATTTGACTTCTTACGAAAAATGAGCAATCTTCTTTATAGGAATAAATAACAAGATCCAGCAGGTGAAGTTGAAACTGAAACTAGGACATTTTAGATTAAATATAACTCATTAGTACTTAAGCATGTAAGTCACCTGAATGCAGGCCATAGGTGCTCATCAGAATTACTGGTTAAAAAACAATGCTAAACCTGCATGTCTGGTTCAGAGTATGTTACAAATAATCTGAAATGTACTCCCAAGCATTCATGAGATAAATCGATGATCACTGAAATTAGTTGGAGCAAAGAAATCACTAAGCGTTGCTTAGATCTGAGGAACAGACTTGTGCTGTTGTCAGCTATTACAGCCACATGATGTGGGCTTATTTTCCTCTAATTAACCCTTCGGTCCTTTCCTGTGTTTTTATGTGATCAATTTGTAACATACACAGACACAAAGGCTATCATTTCAAGCAGTTTTGTTTCAGCCGCAGCCATCAGTCTGCATCACTGAATATGAGACATCTCTCTCGCAGGGCTGCCCTGTGCAATGATCCAGGGGGACGTGGCCTCTGGTGCCCGTGACAGGCACCCGGCTGCCACAAAGGCAGCAGGTGGAACTGCTGGCTGGTGCTGCCTCTGGGTTTTGACAATTTAACCTTCATGTATTCTGCTGAGGCTAGTGTGTGCACGTCACCTATGTACTGTTTGGGAAAGCCCTCTAGGGTCAGGACTGCAAAGCTGTTGATATTTCTTTTGATGTAAGTAGGGAGGGAATTGGGAAAATCTAAACAAGGGCAAAATGTGTGAAAGGTTCTATTTTTGAAGGAACTGTCTGGAAAGTACATGCTGCATAGAGGTCAGCATTTGTTTTGAAATAAAAATCTAGATGCTCGTTTGGTTTTGAGGTGTCTGCTTACCAGCATTCTCAGAGACTACGGATAACTTTCTTTTTGTAGTTCTCAATACTATCTGTTCTCAAAATAGCCCCCACAGCTCCCCCATTTTCTCGCTCTTGAAGTGGCAGTAGAGAAGAGGAAAGGAATGAAAGTGAAAATAATAATTTCTGCCAAAAATAAGACTGAAGGTGTACACACAACTAGACTAAACACAATGAGCAGGCACTATTCTATCTGTCCTCTTGCTTAAGCAAGATTGTCTCTAGCTTTTCCCTCTGTTTACCTCCAGGTCCTGGAATCCATCAAGCTGTGCCCAGAGCTTACTCCCTCTGTCTCCATCCTCTACTTGTGTCCTCCACTAATTTGCGTCCTCTTTGCATTCTCTCTGGTGCATCTGCAAGTGCCATGTTTGCAGACAGAACATGGACCACATGACCTCACACAGCCACTCACATTTTGGTGATGAAAAAAGAGGGAGAGGACATCTCCTCAGTTTAGCGTGGCAAAATATTACCAAGAATTCGTTTTGATTCTGCACAAATGTCTTTCAAAAATTGGAAGCACAAATTTTTGCTTGCAAATGACTAAAAAGTCCTCTTATGTGCATGTCATTTATCTTCCTTAGATAACACCTGGAGGATCTCCCAAGGACTTTGGGGTTAGGGTTTGATGCCAAACATCTTAATAACCTCTTAATCTTTGCAATATCTGTTTTGCTGGCTAAGTGATTGATTTAACACTATTTTATGAATACAAACAAGGAATATCTGTGTACACTGTAATGGACAATAAATACTGATTCTGAAATATTCAAATACAATGAATAGGTAGTAAAAACAATCAAAGAAATCTAGTGAAGATGAGTCTTTTTATGTTTAACTTACAGTTAATTTACAGGAAATGCTAATATAAATACAATTCCCTATTGTTAGTAGGATCTTAAATAGTTAGATTGTTTTAATCTTCATGGCTATTATTGCCTGCCTCCAGCTCATCCCCTGAAACAAAAAACTAGAGCAGGAGGTAGTTAATTATCTGTCAAGCTTCAGAAGTGCATTTTTAAAGTGAAAGAAATTGTTAAGTCTTGAGATGTTCAATGAAAGCTACTGCTTCTTTCTGAGTGGTGGTGGTGCTGTTCAAGGTGCAGCTCAGATGATGCGCTAAGGGGTGCAGAGTCCTCTTGGAGCTGTGAGCAATGTGGGGCTGGGAAACCACTAGTCCTGGGCCGGTCTGCCCAGTCCCCATGGCACCACTATGAAACCAGGCTGGAGAAGTCTCAGTCTTGCTTCCTTTTTCTTCTGACATACCCAGGATCAGATAGATGCTTGGCTTGAGCTGCGTTTCCTTTGCACATCCTAGATAAGCACATATGGTGTCCTCAGGTGCAGAACTCCCTGTATACGTTCAATGATACTGCAGCTTGTAGCCTGTGCCCTGGACAACTTTTGGGACAATATTTATTTATCCATAGCCACAAGGGACAGAAGTTTTTATGTTAAAAAATTTGGACTCTAGTAAGAATATACACCCATTAGTTGAGACTATAAAAATAATGTTGGACCTGAGATAAAATGTGAAGAGCTGGAAATAAAACACACAGAGGAGGCCTTCAGTTCTGATTCTCACTCTCCTAGAAGCAATTGATTGCATAAAATACTTGAAATCTCAGCTAACATATTGTGTGATTGCTTAGCAGCAGATAAGGATTCTAGACTGCAAAAAGGATATCCCTAAACGACCTTTACAAATAAGACCCATGAGGAGTTTCTCATTCAAATCCAAAAGCTGCAATGTTTTCAGTTTATTCCCTCTCATTCCCCTGCGCCCTTTTGCTTTCTCCCAGGCTGAACTAACTTCACTATTAAATACCACTGCCACTCTCCCACACTCACAAAGTTCCCTACGGCAGCCAAACAGAAAGGCAAAGGACTCTGGTGGTTATGGATGGCACAAAGTTCTCCACAGACTGTTTCTAAACACATGCTTAGCAGGGAAAACAGCAGAAACATTTATAGTGAACATGTTATTACAGACTTCATCGTTAATCACAGAGCAGCTCCAGGAATGTTGCTCTGCAGATCTTGCCACCCTAGAAGCCTCCTGGAGGCACTTTCGGAATTTGTCCAAGATTCCACCAAATTTCTGACCAAACAGCAATACCTTGGACCTGTATCCAAATCTCAAGCATAGTTAAAAAAAAAAAAAAAGAAGCTGAACTTACCTTAAGAACTTACCTTAAGTCCACCGGATTCTACAACTAGTAACAATTTAGTTTTTCTCACACTGGAGATTTATGCTGGCCCGGCTGTCCAGGAAATGAGTCACACATTGATGGAACTGGGGCAAATTCCCATTGTAGGTTGAACCAAAAAAGTCATAGCCATCGCCCTTACAGCTGCAACCTCTTGTCCAAGGTCAGTTGGATCCAGCTCCTCCCCAAAACCTGTTAGGAGTTGGACAAATTGCCAAGAAGCTTTGAGAGAACTGATTGCTCCTCCCAGGACTGCCAAAGTGAGAGCAAGCAAGCAAGAATCAGTCAGCTAGAGGTGGTGGCAAGACAGGCAGGGAGCTAGCAAGAATCGCTTAGATAACCTGTTTTTCTGTCTTCTTCCACTTTTTAAAAAGGACACTCATTCTGCGCAGTGTAGCAGAACCAATTACACAACATAGGTTTCAGACCTCTAATTACAGTGGATGCTTCTGCCTCAATATTGCTGGAGGGAAACATTCATGCAATGAAGCCGTGGTATCTGTAACAACAACAACATCGTGTGCCATGCTGATCAAATACTAGTTCTTGGCTAAATTTTCGTGTCCCCCTTCCTGGTGGCAATTACACCTTACAATTAAAAAAGAATCATCATTAAGGCTGTGTATAAACAAAATATGTTCATATGAAACAAGGAACTCAATAAGCAAAATATTGTAACATTTATTAACAATCTATAGCATAACATTTATCAATAATCTACAGCATATATTTTCAAAAAAATAATTATTTTAAGGGCCAAAGGATGAAACTTCTGTGATAATGAATAATCTAATCTTTCATAACTGAAACTAGGTCAACAACAAATTAAATTACCCAGCCAGCATGAAAAAGATTAATTGCAGGAGAATTAAAAACTGCTATTAAAATAGATTTCCAGCCTATCTTGCTAATCCACCTGGAAGGAAAGAACCAGTAATATCAGAATGTCAGTGTCATGAAAAGGAATTAGGCAGTGTCATGCTACTTTCCAGTTTCTGAACTGCAGTGCTATAAGAATCAAGGAGATAAAATTTACACCAGGATAGAAAGATACAGAAACAACAGGGAAATTATAGCAGCTAGTTGTGGAATTCTTTCAGTATGTCTTTTATTGAAAAAGTATCAGATAGCTTGAAATTCTTTAAGGTTGGTGAATATTTTTCTCTTCTTTTTCACTTTTTTTTTTTAATGGCAAGAATGTCTCACAGCATTTTATCAGTTGAGGTATGTGTCAAATCTACTGCAAACTAAATTCCTCTACAAGGCCGCACTGCAATGGTGGGAGGGAAGTTAAGCACCCTCTGCCTCAGCCACGTCCTGTCAAAGTGCAGGTCAGAAGTGCAGTGTTTGGGGAGCACTGCTGCTCTTGTGCTGGTATTTTCTGTAGGTAAGAACAACATACTTTGGGGGTGGAAGAAGGGGAAGCAAGGTCTGTCTGTGTACCCGGTGGCTCTAGTTTATCGAGATGTAGACGTATACTAGAAGTGAAGCATATACAGAAGCCTCATGATATAAGGACCTGTGCATCACCAAGTAGTATGACACCTCATGGGCTTTAAACACTAATTATAATAGTAATAAAATGCATACCTCCAAGCTTAATAACAAATCTGTACAATAGTTTCTGTGCAAGAAGAGCTGAGAAAATATAAAAGTCTGGCTTTGCTCAAGCCAGAGATAATGCTGCAAGACTATCAGAAGGCTTCCCCCCATTTTGCTATGATTTTATTTTGGAAGAAAATAGTCAAATACTTTAAGTGTTCTGATTTTTATGGAGCTGCATACTTTAAACTAATGCAGTTCTGTTGCTGCTTCTCTGAAGTGCACTGTTTATTAAGATTATAAAGTCAATGCCTCAATTCCCTGAAATAAGGCTGCTTGTACTTTGTGATTTGGGTTTTTGGTACCTATGTATTATGATGTTGTCTTTAATTACATTAACATACCCTGTTGTCTCCAAGGATTCCTGTTTATGCAGGGAAGCTATTCAGTATTCTTTTTGCCTTCTTTACTCAATGGGTGGATTTAAGTCTCAGTTAGAATGCCTCCTCCACATCAGGTTCTGCTTATGAAACTATTCACTTGAAGTGACCAGTTAGCACTAATTTAACTACAGTGCTCGAAGGCTTTCTTGTAAATATTGGTATTGCCTTAAAAAGACAGAAGTCTTCATCTCCACCAACATGTTTCCATAATTTGAGAGAAGGCTGCTCTACAATGCACATTAAACTAGTGCAAGCTGGGCCAAGTACAGATATTACGCATGGTCCATTTGTTGGTTTAAAGATTATTTTGAAATTCAAATGTAGTTACACTGGAAATTTGCAGTACACCTAAACAAAATTCTTCTTCCTGAGGAGGAATACTCAAAGTAAATAACTTCTCTTAATGATAATATGCAGTCCTGGTGACATTTCAGGCCTAGTCTATCAGTCACATACTTGAAAAAAGCAATGCTTCTTACAGTAACAGAAGCAGCAGCAGCCCATGACTTTTTTTGTAGAATGAGATATTTGAGGTCAAGAGACAATGAGAAACAAGAAATAGCCTGAAGAAAGGACAATACAGTAACATCCCTTCCTCCTCCCTCCTTTCCCAATTTGAATAAATTGGCAGCAATGAGTATTTCATCACAACAAAAATCCCAGTCATGTGACCTATTTTCATCTAATTACATGACCTACCCTCCCCCTACTAAAGGGGTTTTTACCATTTATTCACACGTGCTTTGGAAATGATGACACGTGCTGAAAAGCAGTACCTCTGAGATTTGCTGAGATAAGCACCTCAGCTCATGAAGATCTAACAATAAATTTTAATAAGGGCTGATACAATTATCCATCTAATGTCCATATCTGGTTTTCCTATGTGACATAGCGATAGGCAGCATTAAATGGTGGCTTCTCTGCATTTAGTACTCCCAGCACCAATTGAAAAGAATAGGACATGCGTGAGTCTGAAAAATGAGTGCATGGAAATGTAATGATAGCACCGAAAATGCGTGTTACCTGCTGTGACCACATTAATTTTCTATTTCAGTAGGAGGTTACAATGGCATCATTCTTCTCTGCTGCCATCTGGGTACATATTTGGAAGCAAATGGGCAAAAGGACAAAAACCCACAAGGAATTCACTTATAAAAAGGGGGGAAAAACCCCACAGAACCAGCAGGCAATATGCCAAAATCTTTCAGCAGTTAGGAGCATTTTCCACAGCTAGTATCTATGACAGAAGGGTGCTTCTAGAGGTGACTGCACTAGGGAATTTCTAGGTTGTGTTTAGACCAGAGGCTGTACCTTAATTTGGCTCATTTTTTCCTTAATGTCAGTTTCCCCACATTGTTCCTGAGATTTCCAGTGAATAGTTTATGATGGACAATTTATCAGTGAATCTGAAAATCAAAATCATTAAATAAATCTAAATCACTAAATCCCCACTAATCCTGTCACTACACTGAGTCACACAGTAGCAAAAAGCTTAATTGCTATAAATGCTAATACTATGGGGGAGAGACTTTCAGATTCTCTCCAACGCTTCTAGTATGAACACTTTAAAAACCAAGCTGGTCATATTTTCCAGTGTGTTCCTGTTCCTGCGCCCTCCACCAGGTACCCACTGGCAATATGAAGACTCTTACAACCTTCACTCCATTGCAGATACTATAAAGTGGGAAGAACTAACAAGCCTGTATACTGCAAATACCAGATACTGAAATCCATTAAGCAACTGGTTTTACCCCTCATTCCCATAGGGAAATGCTGAGATGCAAAAGCAGTTTATAGTTCTATAGGTAGCCTAAAATAGCCGTAAAATCTCACTGTATAGTCATTATGATGCTAAAAAAACCTCTACAAAGAATAAAACCAGATGCAATTTCCTCACTTGATGGCACAGCAAAAAACTGGCAGGAATATTAAAGTGCACCTTACTATTTTTCAAAACTTCTTTCATATAGCCCCTCTGAAATAGCTATCATATTAATAGAAAACTTGGAAAAGGAATTGAAAACCAAGAAGGGTTTTCTTCTCTTCTTTTTTTTTTTTTTCCAGATGTAGGGTTCATTGCACTTACTTGTGAGAATGCAGGGTAACCATTTCAAAGTGTGACTAGCAAACTGGTGATATTGCTTAAAATGTTTTACTTTGGAGATTAGCAGGACCACATTCCCTGTAAGAAACATTAGCATGTGTATTGTCACATCCCCACAGGAACATCAAAGGAGAATTGTCCCCATTACATAGGCGGGGTACTGAAACACAGGAGAATTAAATGATGTACTTAAGTCCTTGTAGGAAACTTGTGGGAGACCAAACAAATCAAACCCTCCCAAGTTCCAGTTTTGTGTTCTTATCATTTAACTAACTCCCTCTCCCAACAACTTCAAACCACGTCACAGACTTTTCCAGCCACAGCCATTTTTTTTTTCTGGCCATATAAAAAAAAATACTGAGCCAATTGGTTAAAAGGGATGTCATTCAGAGGCAGGGATGAAGGTCTGAGGAAAATAAAACAGAAAAGAATATAAGGACAGAACCGAAAAGCAAGTGGTCTGCTATTTAACAGTGCAGTTCAGCCAGAAAAAAAAAAAAAATCTATATCATCTATATCTATCTATATCTATATCTATATCTATATCTATATCTATATCTATATCTATATCTATATCTATATCTATATCTATATCTATATCTATACCTATATATCAAAACCTACCCTGTCTCCATCCTATTGTAACCTGTTAAACCATATTTGAATTCATGATGGTGATGCTATGTGCTCTGTGACAGTAAGTGCCACAGAGCGTAGTCTTTTTCTCCTTAAGAAACTATTTGCACCCTGCTGTTCTTGTTCATATCTGAATGATCTTGAAATGCTGAGGCAGTCTCAGCAGCCCTGCTTCCATTCCAAACTTTCTGCAAGTATTTTTATGGTTTCCATGATGCCTTTGCTGGGGGATCCTAAAGCCTTTAGTCCTCATACTACATATTTCTACTTGAGGAAGATCAGCAGGTTTTGGGAGTGCTCAGAATAGTAATTAGTTTGCAATACTTGCAAAAGGACCACAGGACGTCCTGAGCAGTCTCTTCTATGCTGGACTGTAGGCAGTACAATCGCAGGCCCAGATCTGAAGGACACTGCTTGATCTCCTGCTAGCAGAACATTTGACTCGCAGTCATGGGTGCTGCCCTCTTACAGAGGGGGTTATGTGGCAAAGAGCATCTCCTCCAGGCTTGCATGGATATGGATTCCACAGGCACCTATCGCCTCCCTCACCTCTAGCTGCAGAGAGTGTAGGAAAAGACAGGCTGTTTCGGAGTTTCACAACTGAAACTCTAGAGGTCTTTATAGACAACTCATGCTGTTCTGTTTGATCTTGAGAGACCTGCAGCTGCTGGTCATCCCAGTGATCAAAGCAGCAAAGGGAAGAACACTTGCCTCCTGGCTGATCTATACTGGGAAATCGTAGCTGTGGCAGGTCCCAGTACCAAGATGAACAAAGTGCTGGATGGAGCTAACAGTGTGGGTGGGCTGTGCAAAGCTTGCTCTGCATTGCAAAAGTCAGCCAGTTCACTGAGAATATGGTTTCATCATCCTACTGCTTAAGTCGATAGAGATGGTTCTTTTTAATGGAGCTGTTTTATAATACATGAGTCAGTTATTGCTAATGGCCATCTATTTTGTCTTTGCAGGTAAAACACAGGCTATTACCCAGCAATGAATTAGCTGAGAAAAGCAATGGCCTACTTATAGAAAAATATAAGAGGCAGTATTAAAATTAAAAAATTTTAAAAAAGATTTACCATTGCTTAATTTTCCTCTTTGTCTTCAAAGAAGGAAAATATTTCAATAATGCAAAAATTGAAAGGAAAAGAAAGGTTATTAAAAGCATTTTGAGGGACGCCAAGAACATCTGAAATTATTTTCATCTTTCACATTTGCAGACAGTGATGACAACATCCACTTTGTGGTCAAAAGATTTCTGTGCCTCACAAGAACTTTGTTTCTGCTGGGAGGCAGCATCTAGTGACCACTGCTTCTTTCCACATCGCTTTGTTTCCTCACTCTTGGCACAGCAATAGGTATTGTGTGAAACCCAGCAGAGCTGCGAGATTGTGGCTTGATTTTTTAAACAGGATTCTCAATAGGGTCTGCTCTGCAGAGCACGGTTACTTCCCTAGTGGTTAACAGAGCATGAGTGGTAAGGGTGAGATGGCAAAACACAAAGTGACTAAAGACAGATTGAGTCTCATTTTCTGATGATAGGAGTTGACGTTATACAATGTGTTCCCATATGGTCTGTTACAATTTGCTTTAATACCTGTAAATAGCAACCAGTTACCATTGGTATGATGATACCAAGTATTAAAAATATGCTAAAATGGCATTTAGGCTTAGTGCTGCATAATAGAAAGGAAATTCATCTCTTGAATCAATTTTACTACCTAAGACCACCACAAAATTTATGACAATCTAAAAATATCTTTAAAGAAAGTCTTCAAAGCTGTGTGAAGTAAAAGATAATGTGAACAACAGTGTACTCATTTATCTTCCTCAATCTGTGTTGTCTCAGTGGGAACCGGGACCAGACAAAAGATCAGAAGATAGGATTTATAAGCTTTGGTCCTGCTTTGCTTCTTCCTGCTATGTGACCTTGCACCTATCACTTAAATTCCTCCTAAGGAGTCCTACAAATAATTCAGCAATATTTTAACTATTGGTCCCTCTCCAACCTGATGTCATTAAACTATTGTGCATTTTTTTTTTTCTGTTCCTATAAAATCTGATTGGGGAAAGGAAAAAACATCACTGATAGATAACATTATCAAAAATATTTTTAATCCTTTACTAATAAAAGGTTTTTATCACCTTTGACCAAAGGTCTCTGTTACATTATTTCTGAAGCCCTTTTGCCTATAATATACTCAGTCCTTACCTATCAGAAGTTGTTTCCCCTTATTTCATTTACTAACTTGTACATAAAGCCTCAGATCTTTGAATAGTCACTAAGAAACCTCAGTATATATTTTTTTTCCTTTGTAACTCTTTTCAGATATACTCTTGCTAATTAATTATGGTGGGCCTTTTTGGAGGAACATTGTCAGTTTCTATGATGACAGATAGTGATGTTTTGCCTTGCCAAAATTGACTGTATAGATCCTTAGCGATTCAAACCTTTCTCTCCTTTCTTTTCTGCAAGTCCTTTCTATAGTGCACTGAATTCAGCTAGTTCAGGAGAAGTAGTGTGGAAGTATTCTTGCTACTCTCAGAGCCTCGGAGACCATCTATCAATTTCATTAGAAATTCTGGCAGGAAAGGCCAGAAGTATTAAGCTATGCAAATATGAGGATTCTCAGCATCCCATATAAGTGGATTCATCTTATCTCTGGCAAAAAGCGTCAATTCCAGTTCCTGGAGAAGAAGAGGAGGAATTGGCTTAATGCTGTCTCTAATAAAAAGATGTCAAAGAAAATTGATGAACAGTTCCTAATTTAAATTTAAAAAAAAAAGTACATTTTGTAGGTGTAAAGTTTATGTGGAAGTAACAATATCCTCATGTTGCTCAACTTCTAGTGCATATATGCTTTCACCACCACTTCTGCAACCATTACCTTCTCATGCAAGGCTGCCAGTTCAGAAGCACAGAATGAATACCAACCAGCTGGGGAGCACACCATAGGAAACACTGCACTGGCACTGCTTCCATGTGTTACAAACAGCAATTGTGGCATCTGGGCATGTTTTGGCAAAACTGTGAAAGCCATGGAGGACTTTGGTCTGGTATTAGACATGCCTTTGAAATTTTAGGTGTTTCAGTACTGTCTCTTCTTTTTTTTTTTTTAAAAAAAAATTAATTTAGCCTGTTAGCCATTAAAAACAAACTAAGAATGAAGCCAAGTGCAGAACCAGACCTTTGAAATACAGATATCAGTTCTGTCACATCTTAGCTGTCACAGAGCAATTTGTTAAAATGGCATGCATTTACTCCCCATCATCATTCTCTTCAGGAGATGACCACAATTTCTGGGCATTACTGACTGCAGTAAAGCCTAGACTCATTTAATGCCAAAAACTTGCCGTGACAGTTGATTCAAAGTAATACAAATCACAAATGATATGTAAAAGAGCCTCAAAGAAACAATATTGAAAAAAATCATTGTTTAAAAAAGGAATTTACGGTTAAATACTTTAGGCTGCCTTGGGTAGTTATTTAGATGATTTCATTGAGACACATGGAAGTCATCATGTGATCCTTTAAACACCAGCTGTTGAAGAGTCGCACAAGAATCAGCCTAAGTTTTGAAATCACTGCTACACGCTAAGGAATCAGTGAGACTCATCAATAGTTTTTAATGCAATAGTAGTTGTCATGGCTATTTCGGTTTTACCTGTGGCCTCATTACTGATTTTTAAATATTGGTATTAAATTTGAGAGTGTAAAGTGGAAGAGGCAAGGAAGAAGCACACAAGATTCCTATTCTAATGGGAGAATGTGGGATCCCTATCAGGAAGGAAGATGCTGTGAACAATAAAGAAAGAAGAAAGATCAGAAGGACACTGCTAGAAAAGAGTCTTTAGCCTGGAGAACATATGGCTTTGGGGGACCTAGGAGTAGCCTTCCAGTAACCATGAGGAGGTTACCAGGAAGCTCTTCACAGCTGTACACATCAGGAGGCTGAGACAACAAACTGAAGCAGAGGTTCAGATTGAGTACAAAGAAGAACTTTATCACCCCGAGGATGGCCAAGGAATGGAATATGCCCAGGGAAGCTGTGCAGTCTCAGCCCTTGAAGGCTTTCAAGACCTGATTGGATTAAACCCTGAGCAATTTGGTCTGATCTCAGTTGGCCCCACCTTGAGCAGAAGGTTGGACTAAACACTTTTTCTGAGGTCTCTTCCTAACACAACTGCCTTATGATCCTATGAATCATAGAATACATGCTATTTCATAGTGGGAATGAAATGGTAAAGGGAGAGGGAGGCAGAAGGAATAAAGGGGTCTCACTGGGATGAAGAGATGGATAAAGACTGCAGCAGCTCCTCATACAGGCATGGGCAGAAGACTGTTCACAATAAGGTTGTTGAGGAGAACCGAGGAATGAAAGCACTGACTGTCAGATTCAGCAAACTCAGTCTGTTGTAGTACTGAATCAGCACAGCTGTCTCTACAAAGCTGAAGCCTAAGGCAAAGCCTGTCTTTTGGACAAAAGAGTTTACTGACCAGTTCTGGAAGACCATCCAGGTTCCTGAAGATTACCAGTGCTTCTGGTCAGGAGTCAGATCAAGACTCAGAAGTGGAAGATCAGCTGGTTGTCTTCCTGAAACCAGAAGTCAGTCCTTACAGAAGAACCATTTACACCACCAATTTACTTCCATACATAAAGAGCACTCTTAGGCCACACCTCCAGGTTGCCAGATATTATGTTAAGATTTAGTTTGGTGCTTTGAAGTATTATCTCACAAGTTTCAATGAAGTTATATGAAAATCTCTTATTTTTTCTCCTTTTTCATTGCAGTTCTCACTTTTTCTGACTGTGAGGAACAACTTCAAAGCAACACAAAGAAAATAAAACAAAACCAAAATGCATAAAGCTGCCTCATTTTCTCTTGGGATTTCACAACTT
Source organism: Nesoenas mayeri (assembly GCF_963082525.1). Lineage (NCBI taxonomy): Eukaryota > Metazoa > Chordata > Aves > Columbiformes > Columbidae > Nesoenas > Nesoenas mayeri. The sequence continues at coordinate 83,509,174 of NC_137544.1, read as the reverse complement.
TTTTAGCAGTCTAAAATTCTGGTTGGCCTCATTCCATGGCTTTTGAGGAAAGAGCCCAAGGTAGGGGGTGGGGGAGGGGGGATGTTGCTAAACAGTGTTGGCATGGTCCCGTTCAAATCAGGGGCTGCTGGGTTGGGTTGAGTTGGAATTGTCTTTTTTTACTATTTATTTAATTAACTGAACTCAAAGAGCAGACTGGACTGTGATCATTGTCTGGGTCACCCACCCAGTTACTAGGAATTCTGAAACTTACCACCCGTCAATGTTTTTCAGAACAATGCCGTAGAGTGAACATTTTAGTGCTTTAAACTCACCTGTCTAGAGGAAACCAGGCTCTGGGAGGAAGATGGGTTTTCATTTAGCTATTAAAACAAAGGCAAACCATCCCACCCAGGAGAACTATGTTACACCAAAACCCAAACCAAACCTTATGCGTTTTATCCTCATTTTCCATTCTGGTTTGGGTTTGACCATGAAATTCTTATTGGAGGTACTGCTCATTTACTTAATTTCATAGAAAAATCTTCTCAGTCATTTTATACATTTAGAAATCACAGTACCCAAAAAGATTCATATATTTTCTTTGGGACAGTTTTTATTTTTTTTTTTTTTGCTACAGTGTTTAAATTACAAGCTTGGGTGATGGTTTCAAACACAATTATTTACCCCTTTTGCTAAAGGAAGCTTAAGTTAAATTTGTTACAAATAGTTATTAGTCCTTTTAGATGGTCTTGGTTTTACATTACAGTACAAAGTAGGCAAACATATTTTCTTAGGAGGGTAAGATCCCTTTAGGTTATCAAGTAGAACAGTACCCAGTCACACGAGAATCTGGACTTCCAATCTACTCTGCTTATTTGATAGTTCAAGCTTGCCCATTACTCCCAGAACACCCTATGCAAGAGCTTCCCTTTTCGTTAGACTACTTCCTACTGCTTGTCACCAGGACTATGCATTTTCCAAGTAGGAAAGCAAAGATATCAGAATAATTTTAAAACATGGGCTGTGTCTTGCTGATGAACTTCTGCTGGCATATCAGAGCTGTGGAAGATGCTTCCTTATGACACTGTTTTGAAAACAAGCCTGTAGTATAGTGTGGCTGCACCATAGCACGGCTTTTCTTGATGTAGTCTCGGCTATTTGGAGTGAGGGTGTTACTCATGTCACCAGAAAGCTCTTTTTGGCAGCATATGCTGAATCTACATCAAGAGTCTCATTGGTTTTGCTCTATTGTGAGAATCTCTTCAAAATAATCACGCTCAATGAATTCAAGTGGAAGGTGGGGATTTCTAGTAGCGTGCTGCAGGTGCTTAAGTGGCCACAACTTCTCTGAAGGTACATTAACAGCCTGAAATCCAGTCATATTTTAAGAAACTACTTTTAACTGCTGTCAAACATTAAACCATTCCCCGAATTTTCTTACCAATTACAAATAGTTTTACACTGGCATAGTGTGTTTCCCCTACTGCCAAGCAGAACAGCTAGAAATGACAGTGGCAGGGAAGGAAACAGAATCAAATACACAAAGGGCTTTAAAATGCACAACAGAGTTAAAAAAAAAAAGCCTTTTCTCTCTGTTTTTTCCTACTTACAACCATTTTAGCTGTTGCTCAGTATTATTTTACCTCCAAATGCTCAGACAAGAGAAATAACTGTTCAAATCAACAATTTCTTTTAGTCTGGATTTACCTGACTGTAAGATCCTACACCCTCAGGTCACCCAGATGGAAGCAATGTCACCAGCAATCTAAAGAGAACAGAGTACATAGGAAGGCCAACATCAGGCCTACCCACATGCTCTTTGGAGTTCAACACAAAGCAAATTTTGTTACCTTGGTAGCTGCAAGTTTGATAATGTACTACAGACCATGCAAACTATTTGCACTAACAGAACTGTCACACAAAGCAAGAATTAGTACCATCGGCTTTTTGTAAAGGGATGCCAATAGAAATCAGAGCCAAATTCAATCACTTGGTTGCAGCTGAGGAGTGAACAGCTCAGATCAGGAGCTGGGCAGCCTCTGCATATGTGCCCCTTCCGCTCCCTCAAATCCTGAGAGACGTTGCAGGTGTGGTACCTTGGCATAGGCTGGGGCGGCTGGAAAGATGGTCCAAGTTACAACACAAGTATAAAGTAGTTAAGTTACACAGAATGCCTGGATGCTCAGTTTTCATCGGGTACATGTTGGTAAAGTGGTGTTCAAACTCTTCATGATCTTCTTTTCAGGCAGTTCTGCCGATACTAGTGAGTCTTTGCTCTGGGAATATAACATAAAGTGGACAGACCAGGATTTGGACCACTGATTTTAAACTGAACTGCTTATTAAAAATTGCTTTGACTTTAAATAGCTTTACAGTTTTAAAGAAAATAATTATTTTAAAATAGTTTTAATTAAATCAACCTAAAAGTAAAGGGTCTTTGATCTCCATACCTGATATACTTTTGAATAAATAGTTCTATATATACTTGATCTTTTTGGTGATGAAGTGCACAAAACCTTGAAAAGATTTTTTAAGCTGAAATCAACAGTTGTCTCTTTAGGAACAAAATATCTTGAAACACTCAATGCAAAGTTACAGAAAAACAAAACATATTCTAACTACACAGTCACTATAAATACATATTTTAACTGAATGCATGCTTTTTAATTATTCTGTGAGTAAATTACCAAAAAAAGAAAATTAAGATTCTCTTAAAAGAAAAGCTAAATAAATAAACAAACTCAGACTTCAAATAATAAACTGAACCAGCCAGTAACACTTTAAAATACAAAAGTGTCTTTCCCTTTCTCCTTTAGATTAGCCCAGCATCATAATACTCTGAGGACAACAAACAAAAAGTCTACCAAACTACCATTCTCAAGTTTCATTCTAAAATCAAAAGTTTTCATTAGGTTGGGCATTTAAAATTTGCTAGTTTGATATAAAGCTGCACATGAGGCTCCCTAAGGTATAAATAAACTAAGGCTCTCCAGTGGAAACAAAAAGAGAAATCATACATGCAATTTATTCTAGAAAAAAAGGTGATTTTAACTTTCACTTTAAAAACCCATTAAGTATAACAGTGTGTTAGGAACAATCAAGCTCACTAGGAGGACAATTTGCTTGCAAATGCCAAAAAGCATGATCATTTAATGTTACATTTCTGAGCAATATCTTGAAGATTTCACTTCATCGTATTTTACACAATAGTATTCTAAACCTGAACACACTGCATCATACAATGTTAGTAAGCAGGAAATGACGGAGTGGAGTGGACTCCTCAAAAATGCTGTTTCCTGAGGTGTAAAGGAATCATTTCACACTAACACCTTCAGCAGGGCTGAGCCATTATTCTCTGTGCAAGCACAGCTGCTGCTTTTTGATCAGTGTGGGCCAAAGGCCTGTGCATCTAATTCTCACCTTCACAGTCACGTCAGTGGTTCTCTCACGTACCATACAGGGAGGGCTGAGCACCAAGTGATAGAAATACCCATTAAAAAGTGACTCTTTGTCCTGACTTAAACTTGTTTGTATAGCTGATAGAAAAAGAAAAGATTTTATAATACAAGTCTCAGAACTGCAGGGCAAATAGATGCAAATGTGCTTTATCTGCTGGAACAACTGCCCTGGACTGTTAACAGGGCGTGGGTCTGCACCTCTCCTGTTGGATCAGTCCCACTTTACGAAAGCATTCGCTCACTGAGAGAGGCTGCGGCCACACAGTTCAGTGATCCTGTGCACTCATCCGGGATGAATCAGACATGAGCCCTAATTGCAATAAATATTCACAGACAAAGGCAAGGATCATTGTTCCCCATGTACGGAGGAAAAACTGAGGCACAAAGTGATTACTGCACATCAGTGACATAGCTGGACAGAAAGCCCAGTTAGCCCCACACCTGCTATCAGGTGCTTTAAAACTGGCCAAAGCCACTTTACTATTTAACACAAATAATTCCTTTAACATCTTACTTTTGCTTCTATGTTCAGTGAGAGCAATGATGTCTTTTTTAACCTTTCATTTTTCAAATAGCCCCCAGAAAACTGTGAGTAAAGTTCCAGGAAATTCAGTGAAATCTGCCAGCAGATTCATCCCACTCATGATATTCACCGTAAGCTATAAGATACAGGGTCAGCCTGTTAATCACCAAATGAGGGCTCTGTGTATGCCACTGCACTCTTCTTACTCCACCCAAATAACTACATGACTCACCAGGAGAAATAAAATGGAGAAAAATAGTAAGATTTGAAAGAAAAATAATGTTTCCATAAAACACAGACTTATTGCATGATAGCTGGAGGCAACACCTTTGCACAAACAGCTGTAAATTAAAGCTGTCCTCTAACTAAGCTTCCAGAGATTGCTTACACAATGTGTGGCAATGGGAGAGCATACAGAAGACAATTTTCTTCTTTCTTCTTCACTTGCTCAAGTTGTCGAAAAGCTACTCGCCTGCCCTCAAAAGCGTGAAGAGAACAACTTTATTCTCCCATACCACACTGCTACAGCTTAAGATGTGAACATTTTGCCACTTGATTGCTAAACTAGAATTTTCTTGATTTCTAAGTACAAGTGTAAGTACATAATCAAATACACATCACCTGCAGGTGGCAAGTGTTTGAGAACTTGAAATCACAATTTTTTTCTGCCCTCTCCAGTAAGCATTGGTGAGCTCTCAGTCTTTTGTCTCTGCTCATTTCAGCTATGAGAAGGCTATCCAGTGTTTGAGTTCTTCCATACGCTGCAATATCTGCGTATAATAGAAATCCATGTTGGCTGCAAAATCAGTACACACAGGGGATTCCATATCACCAAAGGTGCAGTACAATGCAGTTCCTCCAATGCTAAGGAAAACAGTTGCTATGCACAACAGGACCAGCAAAATACAGGAGCCACCAGCTACTTCATCTGTAAATACAAGAGCAGAAAAGGTGAAAAGGATGATATACAAAACAATATACATGAAAAAATCCGAGATAGGTTTTTACCATGAATGGGTCAGGAGGTAAACACACTCAATAATGCTCACCGTGTCAAAGTGACCATAATACATACCAGGAACTGTATGTTTCTCTACCCAGTCTTTTCAGAAAGCTAAATAATTATATAACTTCATTTCTGCAACCTGTGTACCTGTCCTTGCTGATTTCACTTGAACTGAAGCAAAACACACTTAACTATGAGAATGTTGCACAACCAAAGCCTTCCTGCATGGAAACAGTTGAAATAAAATAAAAGCTTTGAAAATAAAACAAACTGAAACATTCTTGCTTCATTTGTACTGACACTGGCTGTGCTAACATGAACTGTTTGTGTTTGCTCTCACATTTTGACTGTGAGACACTGATAGACACAAAACCTTCAGGGTAGGCTAATGTGAACGGCTCTTTTACATCTCAGTTGTCCTGTGGTAACTGTTTGCATCACTGTTTATTCCAGAGTAAGAGCAATCAAGAGGTTGCAGACGTGCTGCTGCATCCTCACAACCTCACTTGCCCTTGGTAATTTGTCCACATGAACAACATCTGCATCTTCTATCAGACTGAAGAGGCTCTAAGAAAATTTCTGAACTACCTTCATTTTACATCATGGGGAAGAAACAGGGGAAGAGAAGAAAAAAAGAGGAAACATTCAAGCACTTTTTTTTGGTGTTTGAAATTGGATTTAAAATAATAATAAACAACTTTCATTTTGAATCACTAAATCCCTGGCAAAAAAATCACAGAAGAAACTCTAATTGAAATTTTATTTAAAACAACAAATTGTTTTAAAATAATTTCAACAAAAAGATGGGAAAAGCTCCCTTTTGGGCAGTGAATGGATTTTCTTCTCAGTGTATGAGGCACACTTAATGCACTTTGAAGCACTAAAGAGCTCCATTAATACCATTTAGTGGCTGACACACGCAGTAGATACAGAAAATAGTATCATTAGTAACCAAAAGTATTTTTCTTAACATCTCTTCAGTTTTAGTAATAGAGATTTTAAACTCCAAGAAAAGCATAACTAAATTATGTATTGTATTTCTTAAGAGGCTATTTAGCCCATCAAAAAGGCAGTAAGGTGCTTAGCCGAACAGCTAGCAAATATACATGCATGTTTAGTTACAAAGCAAGGTTAAAATCTGACACCCTTCAATCCTACGGTCTACTAGAAAGGGTTGGAATGTTACCTGTGGACAAAGCACAACAGACTTGTTTCTTTTGCATCCCTCTTTACCTATACGGATTAGATTTAAGGATAAAGCCTACATCTCCCACCTTTATGCTCAAAACATTAATGAAAGGACGTCCATTAGATGTCACTTGCAAATCATTCAGTCAGAGGAAAAAGTCTGTGGCTTCAGTCTCAGCCAAGTGCTAAAACAGAAGTGTACTTATTGTATCCTTCTGTAGCCTTGTTACCCAAACCTAGTATAGAACAATCTTTGATCAAACATCTTCACTTATTACTTAAGTTTTAAAAAGCCAAGACAGTATGACAATGAACACTCACTTTGCTCTTGTGAACAAAAGGTCAACATCATTTGCAACACAAGAGTGCAACCCAAGAATTAACAGCTTTAAATTACCTTGATCCAATGTGTCTTCCATTTCTTGGAATCGCACTCTTCTCTTCGTTTGCTTTTGCTGGACTTGAGCAATTGTTTTTCCTTCCCTGTCATCTCTCTTCTTTAGTATAGACACCAAACCTTCTGCTGGGGCAATCTATCAGGAAAGACAGTGAGTGGCACAAGGATGTAAAAAATCCAAATGTGAGACCTATTTAACAATGACCTTAAGGAGTTATAAAGTGTTTCCACTCTACTTTTCTTAAACATTGTACACTTGTGAATCCTCCTTCCTGAACGTGTCAATTCCTTAACATGCAGGACAGCTGCATACTGCTGTCTGCTGACACTACTTGCCCTTAATTCCTATCAAAGTTAAACACATACATTTACTGTTTGGACCATACTTTGTATTCACTGGAACAGTTCCTTTGGAAGCTCATGTTCTTAAATCGCATGGGTTGGGGCAGTGGCGAGGAGGGTTCACGTCAAAAACATCACAGTATCACAGTATCACAGTATGTTCTGGATTGGAAGGGACCTCAAAAGATCATCTAGTCCAATCCCCCTGCTGGAGCAGGAACGCCTAAGTGAGGTTGCACAGGAACATGTCCAGGTGGGTCTTGAATGTCTCCAGAGAAGGAGACTCCACAACCCCCCTGGGCAGCCTGTTCCAGTGCTCTGTCACCCTTACTGAGAAGAAGTTTCTTCTCAAATTTAAGTGGAACCTCTTGTGTTCCAGCTTGATCCCATTGCCCCTTGTCCTATCATTGTTTGCCACCGAGAAGAGCCTGGCTCCATCCTCATGGCACTCACCTTTTATATATTTATAAACATTAATAAGGTCACCCCTCAGTCTCCTCTTCTCCAAACTAAAGAGACCCAGCTCCCTCAGCCTTTCCTCATAAGGGAGGTGCTCCACTCCCTTAATCATCTTGGTTGCCCTACGCTGGACCCTCTCCAGCAGTTCCTTGTCCTTCTGGAACTGAGGGGCCCAGAACTGGACACAATATTCCAGATGGGGTCTCACCAGGGCAGAGTAGAGGGGAAGGAGGACCTCTCTTGATCTGCTAACCACCCCCAACATGATCATCAGAGGGCAATAAGAAGTCAATGACACATTGCTGCTGCCTCTCCAAAGATATAATCCTGCAGAGACTTCCAAGTATTTATTGTGAGATTAATTTTCCAGCATTGCAACTGCTTCCCCAGGGCAGACAACAAGCTACAGTGGGATCACAAAACCAAAAAGAGGTAACACCAGAGAAAAAGAAAGCTTCAATGCTCTGGATAGATTCCAGCTCCACATTGTAATAAGCTATCTGGATACAGCAGCAGTTCAAAAGTCCTTCCCTACAGGCTGGTCATGCAAACGGCTTGCACAAACAGTGATGGTCAACAAGTCAATAAACTGTAACTTCTCTTGCCTTTGCTACAGCATTTGGCTTAGCTGCAAGAGTATACACTGAGCCATACTACGATGTTACACCAGCCTGAGCAGTCTGTAATTTCCTAGGTATTAGAGAAATAAAAGTAGAGGAAGCATCAGCAGAAAAATTCTTTCCTAAGCAAGCAGTTCCTGGTGTGCTAGAAATAAATAAAATCAAAATAGGAAGCATGTTTAGACATGCCTATTTTTTAATCTAGATATTATCTTGACTTGAAAAAAAGTCTTAGTCATCTCTTCATAAATCTCAGTAGCTCTTTAAAAAACTTATTCTGTAGATCAGCAACAACATGGAGACGACCCCAAATGCCTATAACTTTCATTAAAACTCTGAGTAGAAAAAACCCCAAATTTTCAGATAACGCTGTAGTTGCAGACAACTGATTGCTTAACTCCCCACATAATCTAATCAAGTTAGAAGACCATGCATAAAAACTTGCTTGCATTGCAACTATACGAGCTGTTGAAAAACGGAAAACAAATGACTTCATAACTTACATCCCTAAGCTTGCTTCATGCTACAAGCTTATACAATGCATTGATGCATGCTGTAATTGGAGAGATGGTGCATTGAACACAGCAAAACACAAGCACAATCGAATAGGCATTGCAGCAACTACAGCATTTGGCATTTGCAACATTTTAACTAGTAAGTGTACCAATTACATTTGCAGGTCTCTAGCCCGGCAGTATTTTATAGCCCTCAAGGGGATGAACAATGTTGCTCTGAACAACTCACAGAGTTGGTCACCATGAGTATATCCCTACAGTCTAACCATTTTTCCCAAAATGACAACTGAGAAGATAAACCTGATCTCTGCCACACTCCCCCTTTTGATACTCACTTTCCCTTTTGATTATCTGCTCAAGAACTTAAATGGATTATTTAATGAAACAATATAATGAAGTACTTACAAAGCAGGGACAGAGTGGAGGTGGTGAAAATAAACTAAGTCAACATATAGAGGACCACTATTTGGCACTCATGAATCTGAAATAATAGCCCACAAGTGTCTCAGTAAAACAGACAAGGGCATTGGGGTGAAGCTCCTACTGGTAATACTGGTAATGTTAAATTAGCCTTGCAGAGCTGCCATGAAAATTTATCAGGCCAGCTAGAAAATTAACACATATGCTCCCTTGTTGTAACAAGGAAGAGGGATTGCGTAGGAGTGCATTAATTTGATTTATTTACTTGGGAGGGCGGAAATGAAATTATGTCCTTCAAAAGAATAGATTATTTTAAGCTTCTGTGTGTGGCACTGCTTTCGTAAAGAGGATCAATGGCTCCTCCCGCCTCCATGCAGCAAGCTTCTGTCATCTGGCATGCGTGTTCCCAGGTGGCTCAGGGTGCACTTGGAGGGAACGTCACCCAGGGCCGGCAGGGCGTTTGTACCAGTCTGCCCTAAGATTGGTATGTGGTGGGCCATTCTGCAAGTCGCCATTTCAAACTGAGATGCTTCATTGTGGCTCTTGGTACTTTTTGAATGACTGCATCACAAGCTCTGTCTTCTCCAAGCTTAAAATCAGGGGGCTATCTCTGACAGGATTATGTGGAAATGTGTGTTTCAGTGATTACAGTTACGTAAAAGGCTTGCAAAGGAAAGCCTTGCTACAATGAGATCCACTTACTCTTCCTGTCAGCATATATGGCTAGGTTTCAGGATTTACTTCTAAAAGTATAAAGAACTAATTGACACAGCACAGTTTTCTCTACTCTGAATATCTTCTTTTGCTTAAAAAGGGAGAGTAAGGGCTTTTGATTTTGAAAAAAAATGAAAAAAAAAAATCAATGTGGCTAGGGTTATTCTCTTGTCCCAACAACAGCCATAGAATGTAATTTTAAGATTGTCCTCCTTTACCTGAGATGTAATTCTCACCTAGAATATTTCATCTGTCTTTGAATTTCACAAGTAACATAATTAAGGTTTACGTTTTGTTCTGCAGAGGACCTACAAAGCCATGCCTCGTAACCAGGATACACTTTATTGTTAAAATGAAAATTCAAACATATGGAATTCTGCATAAAGCAATATTTTCATCTTCTTTTCTACCATGTTCTCAGTTGCAGCTCAAAACTATTTAATGCAAACTTCACTACATTTTTCTTATTTTCAGTCATAAAAATGTCATTACTGTAAGTTTGTCATGTAAGAATAGGGTCTGTCCTGCTATAAATAAAATCTTGTTCAATTAAAACAACTGTAAATGTATTTTTCTATCATACCTGTAATTTACAAAGATTTCAAAGTAATATATAAACTGATTGCATTGGCTCCATCTCCCATTAATTAAACATCCAAGGAGAGGGACTTAGCTGCCTTGCAAGACTTGAAGTTTTCCATCCCAGTCTTTAGAAGGCAGGAGGAATTTTAAAGGGCAGAATACATTATTTAGATTGGAAGTTAATGAGGGAACTGTAGTTAATAGAGTTGACCATAGTCAAGTCTCTGCTTGACTTGAACCACAGGAGGAAAAACCTAGGCTTGCACCAGGCTGCAAACAGCTTCTTCTTAATTCTAAGTTAGATAATTAACAAAAGATGGTCTCAGGAACATCTGTGTAACTGAGTTTACTCACTTATCTCTCCTGGCCTTCACAAAATGTTTTGACTAGAACTTTTATAATTACTGTAGAGGAACTGCAAATGGCATATGGATACATGGTGGCATTTTGATCAACAGTCAAAAAGGAAAGCAGCAATGACTGTTGGTTAATTGAAACTCTGTTAAATGTTTTAGCTTTTCTCTATTTACCACTATTAACACAAAGTTATTTTGCTTCTCGAAAAATTTTTATACTTTTTTTGGATAAAGTTTAATATCCTGGCTGTAAAATAAGAAAAAAAAAAAAGGCTCTAATTAAAATACTTGCCTCTTCTCTGTTTAAAACAGCATTTGCTAATAAAATATTTTAAAACCTTCTTACATTATACATATTTTTGCTAAGAAAATAAGGCCCTGTACTTCAAGCTCTGAGAGAAAACAGATTAAAGTTAACTATTGGAATCATATGTAGCATACAGAAGTAAATGAAAACCCCCAAACCGAAGGGGCTGCAAAGTGGGATTTCAGAAGAAAAGTTCATTGTATGAAGTATTTTGGTCTGAATGCAGAAAACTACTCAAGGAGGAGTTTTGTTTGTATACTTTTCTGTGGGATGTATTGATTTACTTGGCAAAGGTCTACAGTTTTATTTCTATCAATACCAGATTTTTTTAAAGTGGTAATCTGTAACTGTATAACAAATTTATAAAAAGCAAGACTACCCTGGGTTAAGCTATAAGTACCAGAAAACTCCTTTGCTAATAAAATACATTGGATACATTAATAATATGACTTTGAAAAGAAGCTAACTTGGCAGATACAGTATTCATACCACGGCGTCAGACTTGCACCACTATTCTGCTTATATGCTTGTCCCTTTACATACCAACAAATAGCTCAGATACCCTGTAAGCATTTCATATGGATACATAATATTAGGCCAAGTACCGGCTCCGGCACCTGGGTCACAACAACTACAGGCTTGAGGAAGCGTGGCTGGGAAGCTGTCTGGAGGAAAAGGATCTGGGGGTTTTGATTGGCAGATGGCTGAACATGAGCCAGCTGTGTGCCCAGGTGGCCAAAAGGGCCAACAGCATCCTGGCTTGTACCAGGAACAGTGTGGCCAGCAGGACTAGAGAAGTGATTGTCCCCTTGTACTTGGCACTGGTGAGGCCCCACCTTGAATATTGTGTTTGGTTTTGGGCCCCTCACTACAAGAAAGACATTGAGGTGGCGACGAAGCTGGTGAGGGGCCTGGAGCACAAGTCTGATGAGAAGTGGCTGATGGAACTGGGGCTGTTTAGCCTGGAGAAAAGGAGGCTGAGGGGAGACCTTATCACTGTCTACAGCTACCTGAGAGGAGGTTGTAGCATGGAGGCTGTTGGTCTCCTCTCCCAAGTAGCAAGCACTAGGACAAGGGGAAATGGCCTCAAGTTGTGGCGGGGAGGTTTAGATTGGATATTAGGAAAAATTCTTCATGGAGATGGTTGTCAGGCATTGGAACAGGCTGCCCAGGGAAGTGGTGGAGTCACCATCCCTGGAGGTGTTTAAAAGGCATTTAGACGAGGTTCTTAGGGATGTAGTTTAGTGGTATAATTAGGTTATGGTTGGTCTCGATGATCCTGAGGGTCTCTTCCAACTGAAATTATTATATGATTCTATTCCATAATTCTTGCAAACTCAAAACTACAGGACCCAAGCCATACCAGAGAACAGGGGATCTCAACAAGGACTCTGCCACCCTGGGAGACTCTGTCTTCAGGTCTAGTAGAGATAGGTGGAGACCTTGTTTCTGCAATCAAATCAGGTGCTAGTCACTATGTACTCAGTACTTTTTTAAAGTCTTGGTGTACAAAAATTGCCAACCAAAAGCTAGTACTTTTTGTCATGGTAGACAGTCTCATTGTCTCTGCTTTCTGAAAAAAACCTCAAATGATAATTTTCAAATAAGGAAAAACATTAAGATTTTACTGTTTTCCCTAACTGTCACTCAGGTTAGGGCTTATGTTCTAAACTTTTATTTCACGTGGCAAAACAGAACTTATATTATTGAGGTTACAATTTGCTTGATTGCTTGTACATCATTTCATTCTCACAGAAATGACAGCAGATATCTATGAAGAGGTTATACACTTCTGATATGTGCTGCTGCCAACTGCTCACTGTGCTTCAAAGTTCTTTGTTAGCTGTATGAATCTAGTTTCTATAAAATGACAGGGATTTTCCATCATCTGCATGTTTACAATACATAACATATTTTCATTTTGCTATTATTTAAAGCCAAAATCAGGATTTAGTGGATTTTCAGTCTTGTAATTAGTTATTGTAAATGGTAGACTAAAAGCAAGTGACATAAAGGATCTAAATTAGACAACTACATGAGACGATTCTTCGATCTCAATATGACATCAAACAAAACTTCCTAACTGTAAATACATATAAAAGTACTTTTCTCCATTTTCAATAAATTAATATTACACCTCCATTTAAAAATATTAATGAAATTTTGTCCTACCACATGATTTTTGTACCTTGTTTATTTCAAAATAATGTTCTGCCTTCTATTCTAACTTATTTGTGATGAATTTGTAAATACTTATTTCATTATATGTTTTAGCACAGTAAATTGATTTTTTTTTTTTTTACTGTGATGTTGGTACATTTCATGTAATTAATTTCATTCATGTGCTACCAATGCATTTTCTGGGTACATTTTTCAGAACCACTGTATGAAAACATTGTTCTCTTATCAGATGACCACAGCCCAAACAATGCAAATTCAAAGGCTTCAGGAGGACAAGAAAAGAAGAAATGTTATGGCTGGGTGCAAAGATCAGTCTGCTTGTCAAACCATCAGTCAAATCTTTTTTTAGTACTTTAGTACTTATTTTAGTACTAAAACAGTATCAGTGAAAGCAAGTTAACAGTACTGCTTTCTCAGGGGTGCCAAACCCTCTCAGTTCCTGGTGTCTTCCAGGCAAGCAGGAAGTGCTCACCACTTCTGAAAAGCAACCCCTAGGGCAACAATATTTGGTAACATTAATTGGAAAAGCAAAATACAAGCATATAATGAAACAATACAATCTGCTGTGCTGTCCTTAACTCACCCTGCTGCACTGAGAAATTTCAGGTATTGCAAAACAGCCCCAGATGCTGCATATTACAAATTTTAATCAGTACTGAGATTAATCCTTCTTCTCCTTGATTTAACCCCCCTGGCTCACACACGACTCAGGCCTCTTGTTAAGAACAATTCAAAAAAGACTCCCACCAGTGTTAGCCAACACTATGCTCTATATGGCCAGAAAAAGTGCTATGGAAAGACTCAAGGCACTTTTTCCTTGCCAGAGGCTCAACACTGAGTACTGGAAGTCTTAGCACTGGGATAGCAAGCCAGAAAAGAAACTAGATTCCCTGTAAAGCATAAGCTTTCTAACAGTATCAATATGCTGTTTCTCATCCCATCCTGTAAAATGCAAATGGCGTGAACATAGCAATTTTAAAACAGCTTCTATAGCATTAATTTAGGATTCTTTTACATGAAACTGAACAGTTCTCTCCTGTAGCTTAAAATGCTGAACTTGCAGTGGGCTCAAAAGAAAACTAATCCAGAGGGACGATATTTAATTTACTCTTCTGTTGTACATGTATATGGGCTTAGCATAGTCTGTCAACAAAATGCTCATTTTCAAAATCATCCTTTAAGTGACCACAAGCCAACGGATTTAGTTCAAAAGTTTGATTACATGTATGAACATGTACGGGAGTTTCCACATCTGCATGTTGGCAAGAGCTTGTGTACATCTTTGTGCACATGGCCCTCAGTCCTTGTACGTGGTGTGCTTCCTGACAACCCACAGAAAGACAAGGTGTTTCAGGACAGGTCACAATGAATGATCTTGGAAAGGAGGTAAGAAGCTCTTTAGGTGGGGAGAAAAAACAAAATGGTCCATTTCCAGCTCTGGAGAATTTGCCAAATGTAATAACATCAGCATGACTCCCCAGTATTTAGTTCCTTTCTTGGCTGCTCCCCCTCAGCAATCATGGGTTCTTGCTCTCTATGCATTAGCTTCTGATCTATAGAGAAATACTGTTACTTTATTGCCAAGGGATGTTGTACTGTTAAATGCATTAAAAACAGAGATGAACTTAGAAGAGACCTTTTTACAAGAGTTCCCCCTCCAGCATCTGGAATTGTGTCATTTCACAATAATCTCATTTTTTCATTTAAAGAAAAAGCTTTTAAGGTCCCACGATTGCAAATGCACCACAACCAGAAGACAAAGTGAAGATGTCATCATACACGCTCCAAGAAAGTCCCAAAGCAATACATCTTCTATATTTTCAGAAAACAAAGTCAGCTTATGAAACGCTCATCCTTGTTGTGGTCTATCAGCAACGCTGCAGAAAGGTGGCTTCAGGCTTAGAAGTTCTTTCTTAGTTTTGGCTGAACACAAAACTGCCTAAACTTGGCAAAATTAGAAGCCATACATTCATACACAGAGTTTATTACATATGTAGTTCTCACCTATGCAGAATAGGCAATGAAAAGCAGATTTTATTCTATGAATAGAAACAAACATGTTACATCATAGGCATTATGTTGACCTCTGATATAAAACTGTGATTTAAAAGGAACTGTCAGCCCATCTCCTAACAGTCTCTGTCAGAATAAAAAAAAAAAAAAAGGCTGTTCACACTCATTGACACTCACATCTGATTTTTAGAAACACAGAGCACTGCTGGTCGAGAAGGAGGTAAACAGGCAAAATATTTTTTTTCTGAATTTACTCCGAACAATTAATAAGTATAGATTTCTTTACAGGTTAAAAAATGATATATGAAGAAATATTTATCACAGTTTGAAGTTGTAAATTTCTAAAATATTTTAACTGAGATAAATATGGAAGATTTTATAGGATTCACAGTATTTACCTCAGCAATCTCTATCCTTCTTGCAAGTTCATCAAGAGAAGAAAAGCTGTCATCTAGTGATAAAGCTTCCAGTGAGTTGTAAGATGCTCGTTCAGGTGAAATATCTGGAACAGTGTCGAAGTCCTCTTGGCTTCCTAAGTTTGCAAATGATTCTTCAGTGTCTATTATGTTACCATTCAAAAATCTGAGAAATAAATCTTCTTGTTCTTCATTATTTACCTTCTCCTCCTGTCCTGCTGTTCTCTGTATTTCCTTGCATACTTGTAAATGGGCAGTATTCTCATGCTCAGACACTTTATTACATCCAGAGCACACATTTGATGCAGTTCTGTCCTGCGAAGATCTATCGTCATCAGGCTGTTTCTGTTGCTGCTTTAAATCACTGTCTCCAGGCTGGCCACTAGCAATTTCTGAAGGGCCAGCATCATGTTTTGATCTGAGCAGATTTCTATCAGCTTGCACACCTTTATCAGCAGGAACCAAATCAGTAGGCATAGAATCAGTGTCTGATAAAACCAAAGCATCTACCATTGGCTCGAGAGGGAGTTTCACTCCAGGCTCCCCAGCTGCGCCTTCTATTTTTTCTGCATCCTTAGAGAGTTGTCTTTCTCTCGGCTGCAAACTGTTATCTTTACTGGCATCCCCAGATGACAAACAGCCTAAAGAAGGCCTGCCCACTGTCCCTGTGGACTGGGTGTGTGGCTCCAATGTTGATTCAGCACTGCAGTGCTGCTCCTCCATGTGGTCCTTTCCTGCAGCTACCCGAACACTTGCTGCCTCTGTCAGTCTCTCAGTTCGTTTTTCACCTGGAGAACTAGTGCTCCGCTGTTTATCTTCCTTCTTTGGTCCAATGCCAGGACAAGTTTCAGTACCTAAGTGCAACAGGAAAAACAGTTCCCGTGTTTTTAAATGATTCAAAGCATCAGCCCAGGGGGGAAAGAGTATACTGTGATTTGATAACACTGTAACCTAATGCTTTAAAATGCACTCGCATAAAGGGCAGGTTATTTTATGCTCCAGAGTCAGAATAAAACTTTCGTTAGTGGTCTGAAAAGCTGACTCATGATTTGGCAAAGTATTTGTACACGTTCTTGCAGGCAAAGCACATGCTTTAGTGCCCTCCTGAAAAGAGTCACTCCCATACTTCAAGCACTATATGTATGTTATTATCTTTCTGAACAGCCACATTTCTTCTAAGGCATATTTTATGTAAGTGCATCTCATGGAGGCCTGGAGTACAGACAAATGCACTTAATTACAGAAAACTCTATTTTGATGCCATTGTATCTATTACACAGGGATTGAGATCATACTAATTTAATAAATTTTAAATTAAATTCTTTTAAGTGGGTAACTAACTCCTTTGGTTAATGCTGAATTAAATATCCCATTAGAATATTTTACATAACGGACTGCACAAAAAGATGTTGCTTTTTGGATATGTAAGTTAGTTTACATGTTAAAAAATGCAACTGGACACAGATTATTTCTGTGTTCACATTTACAATACAAATGAAGACTGATTTTTCGTATCTGAAATTCCAGAGAGAAACAAGGTGAATTCTACATAGCTTGTGAATTCACCTACTATGGCAACGACCTGCTGATGAAGGAGTAGATGGTTAGCCCAAGCTGTCAATAAAATTATTAGACATTAGCCATTACAAGAAGCTCAAAGCCAAAACTCCTCTTTCAGGCTTATGAAGAGAGAAAGGATGTATTTCCAATTAGAACAGCAAAGCAAGCTAGCTATGACTTTAATAAAAGCCAGGTTAAGACTATTATTACAGTAGGACTATTGTTACAGTAATAGTAATAACCTCAAACAACAAATTAATACCTCTAGAAAATACATTTGTGTTTTTTGTGCATAGAGAAGAGCAGAAGGGTCTTATGAATAGATTAACGAAGAGATCAAACAATGCCCTTATTAACTGTATATGTTCTCACAAGAATGACTGAAGATCTTAATGCAAATTTTCTCCTTCCTCACCTGTCAAAACCTCACTTAAAATCTAAGCAATTTCCTGAAGTTGTTACATGAACAAGGTCATATTTGCTAGCCTTTAAAGAAATGTTTGCATTAATTCATTGTATTGAACAATTTTATTAAATTACAAACCAGCCCCATTTTGAAGGATAATGAAATACAAGGTAGCATAGAAAAGACAGGCTTGGAAATCGAAAAAGAGAACATCCAACCATCTCAAAATGCAGAAAAAAAAATCAGAACAACATTAACAGGAAGAAAGGGTACAGGGAGCCTAACTTCTGTAAAACACTGTAAGAAAAAATGGGTATGAGATAGGGATTTTTTGAAAATTACACACAGAGGAGCAGATAGCTCAAGGGATTTGTAACAGGATACTGAGCCCTTCACATATAGGTCATGAGTTCAAACACAGCCTGTATTAGTGGTACAAGACTTTGTTACCATCTGTCAACTTTTCCTAGTGGATATATCCACATTACAACAGGCATCTTTGTTGGCAGCTTCAACTGCAACCAAGATTAAATGGAATTAGAAATTAAATCAAATTCTTTACCATGAAAGGTGTCCCTGGAGCTTAGGGATCTGTTCCTAAGAAAGCAAAAAATGATCCCGGCATTGTTATCTAACTACAGATTAATAGATTAATTTCTGCTTTAGATTAGTAAGGAAGTGTGATTTTACTTCAAAGATGCTACCATAGTATAATGCAACAATCTACAATGTAATATATATATTTACATATAATCTAATACTACTTCTTATTGATAATCACTAGATAAACTGTTATTTTGAGCATATGAAATAAAGGGCAGTCTTCAAACCACTTGAGAATTTCCTTTTCCTGTCTTGCTCTGAGTCCTACTTCTATAATACTACCAGCAGCTAAATTAAGTATCTCTCTCTGCAGATTGGTAGACAAATTTCTAAGAGAAGAAAACATTTACAGATTTACTTCTCATTTTTCATGATGCAGAGAAAAAAAACACACCCAAAAAGCAGAAGACAAACATTCTAAGTTTTCAATGACAAGGTCCATCCATTTAGGCTAATGCTGAACAGACTCTATGGTTATTATAGTATAGGATTCTGCTGGTGTTCAGGCAAAATCAAAAACCATGCTCAAAATGCCATATTGCTTCTAGTCCTGAGCTGGATCACTCAGCCACACCTCAATTTTTTGCACCACACTAAACAGTGTATATAAATTCAGAGTTATACGTCACCTTCGTCCAGTTTCTGTATTAGTTCATACCAATGCCTTCCCTACCCACAACCTTCTAACTGCAACACCAGCATTCGGCCTGTGATGCTGCTGCATTGACTCAGTGAGGGGCAGCAGTAGCCAACTGACCACATACTGCCTGAACAGATCAAGAGACCTGGTGCAGGGTGCGTCCTCATGAATGTGCTAATCTTGTGAAAATCATCTTTTGCAAATCTTAAGCACTTAAACTTGAGCTAGGCTCGAAATATTTGCATCTTTGTATTGAAAAAGTATTTAGCTGTGCTGGAAAACTCTCAGCAGAACTGCTTTCTATTGGATGACATAGCTTCCCTAATTTACAAGCATTTCACAGGAACCCAAAGATTTCCTTAACATTTGGATGAGTTATGTTAAGAGAAAGGCAAGAAAAATTCCATTTACACCATTACTTCCACATTAAGTTTAATATGTCTTGGTGTTCTACCACAGTGCTTTAACATTGACACAAAATTCTCCTTAATTCAGAAGTTTCAAATGTTCAGAAATCCTACTCTCCAGAAAGCTTTTGTTCCCAACCTAGAATAAAAGTAATGAAAAAATTCTAAGTGCCTAAATTTTTTCCATGTGAATTTCCAGCCATCCAAAAAGCATTTGGTTCTTTTGATCTGCTTTCTGAGCTGTAGAACATGTTTGGTTTGTGTTTTCAATGTTTTGTGTTAGGTTACAAGAACAAAGACAGAGAAATAGCGATAGAGGGATCAAAGTAAAAGAGGATGAAGATGAGGAAGATCCCCACATGTGGAGAACCATGACTGTTCATTAATTCCTGATTCTCCTGAACATCCTGGCTGATAGTTTAGGTTTGAGAGGGACCTCCTGAGGTCACTCAGGCCAATCCTCATATTGTAAGAAATTCTAGCTGTTTTTAAGGAAAGGTACTAAGTTTAGGCCAATTTTGGCAAACTGGAACATGGCAAAAAAAAGAAATTTTTGCTCAAAGAGAGGAGAGAGCACAGCCTGGTAGTACCAATGCTCTTTTCCCTTCTGTCTTCATTTTAACAATCCATTAATTTGCAAATGTTTCATAAGAACCCAATGATTTTAGCAAATTACTCAGAACAAAACAGCCACTGCCTCAAGGCAGGAGGAGGAAAATAAAGCTGACATAAAAGTGTATACTGAAAAAAATCATCAGAAGCATGTTTTTCTCATCAAGGCCCCCCTAAAAGCTTCCTAGTTTTCTGTGCTGTTACAGAAAAATGTGTCTCAAAATCACTGATATCATATGTAACTTAAAATAGTTACTAATACTATTAGCTATACTAAATTGCCACAACTCAGAATATTTGTGATCAGATAGTTTACCTTATATTTTATACATACAAATTATGTATCTTGTCTCTAGTTTTGTACACAGTTTTGTAGCTTATGTAGGCTGCTATAAATGCATGCACACTTAAAAGACTTTTTGATGGAGACTAGAGTTTAATTATAATTCTGAATATCAATGGCTAATTAAAATAGCATAGTATGTCCATTGTACAGTTTTGAAAAAAAAATTAAAATTTGCACAAATGGATTAATCTGTGGGAATCTAACAAATGCTGTAGCTTCAAACGAAATACCTTCGAATTATTTATGATAATATGTCATTACAGTATATTTAAAACAAACATAAACACATGTACATACATACCTGATTTTAAAGAAGCAGCTTCTCTTTCCGTTACATTTTTTGATTCCACTAACTGAAGCAAACAACTGCTTTCCCATGTCTTTTCTGCAGCTACTAGCTGTAAAATATGATAGTATTTCCTGTAATTTTTGGAATTAAATAGGAATACTGTGACCTTTTGAGACAACCAAACTTCAAACAGTTTCTATACTAAACTGGAAAAACTGTACCTAATAATATTAAAAATATATTTATTAGCATTTTTTGACAAAGCAGAACTCAATTAAACAGCTGCTTACCTGATTTTTGTATGCCTGTGGCCTGCAGCAATAAAGAAAAAAAGAATAAATTAAACAACTTAGTAGCAACATTCTTCATAACAAATGTCAGTGAAATATTATAAGCCTTTGCTCTGCTCTAATATTAGCACAGAACTTTTCCTACACTGAAATGGTGTCAGCATGGTAGTGTACTTTCAAGCACAGATCTGTACCATATGTGAATATCATCAGAAGACCAATTAGCCCAAACATTGCTCCACCTAATTGAGAAAGCAGTCAGAAGAAAGTTAACTGCAACATAACAAGTGGTCTAAATTCCTGCAAAACTTTATACTCTGAAGGAACTCTAACAACTTTTAAAACTGTGTAAGGACTCAGTATCTACTAGTATTAAAAATACCAATCACTATAACAGAGATTTAGGAATGGGAAAAAAAACCAAACCAAAACAACCACAAAATATATTTCCCTTTCACAGACGGTTTACACTAGGACACATCTTCTGGGTAATGTAAGATATAAGAGCTCCCACAGATTGCACTGGGATTCACAGGTGAGCCAGCACCACTAACAGTCACTGTAGACCCTGCAAACTGTGTAGAGATTCATGCAGAATGTGTTTTATCAGGCACAATCTGTCTTGCAGCCTTTCATACAGCAATGAAGATAAATTGTCAAACTTTTTGTTTAAAGCTACTGAAAAAAAATAAAAGTAGGACAGACAAGAGGGAAAAGCACTGATGTTCATAATCTTGAAAAAACCCAGACAGTTGCACTGACTTTTAATTTTTACCATTTAAACTTCAATAAGGGATACTCAAAACTACCTTTAAAGAACAAACATGTCTAGAATGTAGCTGTAGACCTTGAGTATCAGAAAAAGTTATATTACTTTCAATTACAAAAGCAAAATGCCCACATTTTCTGAGACCTGCATGTTATTCATTAAAAAGTAAAGTATAATTTTAACTACAAAATAAATTGAGATTAAAGCTTAGGAAAAAAATCATATGAAACAATAAAAACAAATAGGCTTTTTCCTAGAGAGTTTGGAACAGTAATGATGTTAAACACAAGAGAACCGATCATGGCAAATGAACACGAGCCTTAATTTTTATCCAGTTGCAGGGTTTGTCAGAAGTGAGAATGATGTTACATAACTGAAATTTTGTATTTTAAAGTAAGGCTGCACGGAAGATTCAGAAGCAGAAACCAGAGTTATTCTCAACAAAGTGACAATCAAGGTCACAACAGGGAGGTGCTGCTTGTTGCAGCATATAAATTGCAATAGACTTGAATCTTAATCCTTCTATGGGCTTGCAAGGTCATGTACGAGGAAAGGCAGGCTGAGGAACCCTCCAGGCACTCCGAGTGTGATCATGCAGTAGCAGCAGGCTGTGGGTGTAAACATGCAGCTATGGTGCTAGAGCTGCCTCCTCCTGTGGAAACACAGGAGTATGCTCTCCAGGGGTTCCCTCCCAAACGTATTCAGACTACAAATAAACAATCCCTGCCCAGGTTCTGGCAACATGCATGTTTTCAAACTTCTATACAGTCACTCAGAATTAAAAAACGTGGAAGACAAATCATACTCTCTATGAACAACAGAAGCATTTTGGTTTTTATTACAGCCAGACTGACTAAGCCAATACAAATGCATTTGAAAAAGTTCTCTCTCCCCATCTGATTAAGAGCATCTCCCCTGTCACAGGCTGGTCTTTTCACAGCCTTTAAATATTATTAGTTTCCTTACTATTGTTGACTGATCATTTTTCAGTGGCAGCTGGTATAATTTTTTCCATCCGTCCCTTAAACTGAGCGTCTAGTAGGTAGGTCTTTCACCCAAGAAATGACAGTTCTCCTTTCTGATGGTTACAATCCCATCTGTGTTACTGCCCAGAATAGCACCCTGGGCACTGTCCAAAAGTTGGTGACATACTGATTCAGGAGGCTGCTGAATCAGGAAAAGCAGTTACAAACTAAGATTTCACTACTTTTCAGAATACTGCCTTCCTGGGGAACTACTACTATTTGGGAATAAAATCACATTGCGTAGATGTGAGTGCTGGAGTCTGAGATGCTAGGCAATTGAATTTAAAAACAGTGATTAAAGCAATAGGTATAGACATAACCACCATCATTTACAGTCTCTCTCTCTCTTCCTAAATTAACACTACTCAGTTTTCGCTTTGGCTGAAAATGCTCACAAATTAACTCAAAACTCCATTTCTGGCAAACTAATGGTTTGATGAAAACAGTTCAGATCTAGTCCCTATACATTCCCCAAACTGCATTAAAACACTGTGAAAGTTGATGGTAACAAAAACATTTCAGTCACATATCAAAAAAGAACAACCACTTTATAACCAAATTCACTGAAGTCAATGGGATGCAACTTTTATTTTGAGATTGACCTATACTGGCAAGTAGTCAACAGCTGTGTTAATGTATTAGTACTGCAAAAGTCAAAATACATTCTTATACTTACTGTTGATGAGAAGAGCAAACTCTAGTCAGCTTTTCTAATTCTTCACCACTCAGTTCTTTAGCTGAATTTCTCAGTGTTGTAACTGGACCAGGAACTGCTGTTTTCCATTTTCTTTCTAAATAAAATTAAAAAAAAAATCATTTTTACTCAAAGTATTATAAAAATAGTATTTGCTTAACAGTAAACATATATATGAAACTAATTAATGGAGAAATATTGACAACACTTCTGTGTATGCTCCACAATCTTGTTTCAGACTATGCAAAAAAAGCATTGTATATTTTCACAATATACTTTATTTTCATCACGCCAGATTCACCAAGTCTAAACCAAAAATAAGCTCAAAACAACCGTGGCTCAAAGTCTCAATTAACAGAATAAAGAATGATGAACCATTTGCACTTGTTTCATGAAAAGTGTGGGAAGAAAACTTTTCTTGTAACAAGCTCACAGAAATTCTGATATAAATGCTGCTTTTGCTATGTAACATTTTTAAGCTGTAAAAAGCTATACTCCATTATTTAGAAAAACAAAACAAATTAACTCTTTCTTCTACCATATCAGTTTAACCTATACTCACCCCACTGTTCTTGTATGGAAGAAAGATTTGCAAGCAGCTGCTCATGATATAGTCGTTCAAGCTGAATGAATTTCATTGCCTTTTCATCTGGATGCAAGGTTAAAGAAAAATGCACACACGTATGGACATGTAATGACTTATTTACATTTGGCACCATATTTTAAAGGCCAATCATCATGTACCTGGAATTTGACATAACTGAATCAAAATGAATAATGGCTAGCATCCAGATTTCTGTGCAAGGAAGAAAACAATAGCAGACACGAAAACAGAAAGTAAGAAGTAAAATAACCTGAGAAAAGTTCCAAAAATGAAAAGCCTATTCTCTTCAGCAGTTACCCCTTCCCACATGCCTTAAGCCCAGCAGAAGTTCTAGAAAAGAAATGAACAAAATATTGTTATGCTGACAACTCTTATCAGAAAACAAAATCTCTGGGAAATGAAAAGCAAAACAATTACACAAATAGCAGTATGTGTATATCAAGAAACACAAATATATGTCAATAACCATAATTAACTGAAAATATGTCTCCTTCCAACTGACCAGCTGGAGATTGTATTTAAAAAATTACCCCAACTCAAACTTGCAATAAATACCCTCCTCCTTTTCAATCATTGTATCCAACACTGATGTACAGCTGAGTTCACCTTTTTTCTTCTTTCTGAAAATTCTGCTTACTTTTCTTCTATACTAAAACCTCTTTTGCCTCCCTTAGGGTTATCAAGATGTTCACAAAGTTATACTGATAGTTATTTATTTTGTAATAGTCACGATAATTCCAGTCCCATGAAGCCTGAATTGTTAGTTGTTCCATTTAAAGCCATGTTTTGCCAGCTATTTGAAATTTGATTGTACATTACTATGAGGTTATTAGTACAGTGAATGAAGGTTTTAGTAATACAGAAAAAATATATTCCATTATTCATGATAATTAAAATACTGGGGTAATTATTACAAAAACACAACCAGTATTTGTTCTTCTTGTTAACATCTTGCAACATATACATAGCATGGCTTATGAACAACAATATTAATGGAAAGAATATTCCCTGCCTTCAAGAAATCTGTTTTTAGAAACAGGATTACAGATCAGAGAGATAACCTTAGAGGATCACAGCAACAAGCCCTGAATTATTGTTAATATGAAGTTCTACACTGGATGAATTACAATGTCTGTCATGGATAATTAATACAGTGCAACATGATCAAGTTAGTTCTTTATTAACCTCAGGAAACTGATGGTTGCAAGTACAGAAGAGATATCCTTCATAAATATGTATTATACAGTGGTGTTGAATTCCACACATCAGGTGTACATTGCATTAAAAATATTTCCTTTGGTCAGCTTTAAATACAATGCCCTTCAATTAAAGCAACTTCTATGAAAGAAAAACTGTCTATCATGCTATTGAATGCATTTCCCCCTGCAGAGCCATCATTTACTACAGACATTTTCCATACCTTTAATTTGTGCTGCATATTTTTGATTTTCTGATGGATGCTATTGAATGAGGATGATCAAGCCAGAAGTACTAAGACAGTGGTGGATATCTTATTTTATGTATTGCTTTTATAATATTGTGACAGTTATTTATGTGGTTTTGTACTACAGGCTGAAATAATTTGGCTAAGTTTCAAGGATACCTTTCCAGGTTTCTTATGCTTTGTTATTTAACCATGATAATAGCCTATTTGCTGTATTTTGTTTGTAACAAATTACATAATTTATGATGCATCGTAGTGAATCACTTATACCTTAAGGGCTTACCACTCCTGCCTCTTCTTTTTAGCCTGATCCTTTTCCCTTAAAAACAAATGAAGGAATACCCTGTCCACCTTTTCTAAAAATATAATTTCACTTCAAGGTTTAATATGATTATTCTCTCCCACAATTAGTGAAACATAGTAGAGTAATTAGCAGCAGTTCAACTATTATAACTTTTTTAACAAACTTATTTGTATTATCTAGGAATAAATCAAAATAAACTGAACCATGGAACTAGCTGTTCCCAGAAGTAATTAGCCAGTTGCCTACGACAGTTTCTCAAACCACCTTGATACGATTTTGACTAATTAGCATCTGCAAAACAACACGTTGCTGTTGTTTGAGGATGATTGCTGATCTCCCCTAGCTCACTGTGTTTGGTATTTTTATTCTAATCTAGACACTTGTAGTACATACTCTAATCAACTGTTGTGATAATTTTCTTCTTACTATAACAGTGCCCTATTTGATATAATAGAACACACACCCTATCTAGATTGGACGTATTCCTAGTTAATAATACGTAGAACAGAACTTATCCTATGAAAACAGAAGTTCTTTGAAAATATTTTCTTACTTCCTTGTTTGTGCACAGATACTGATGATTGTATCAGTACAACTTTTGGAAGTGGATTTATTACTTAACTCATATTCCAGCTGTCTGATTAAGAAGGACATGCGAACATATTGTAGACTCACTCATAGGTAAATTACGGATGTTTACTTCTTTGTAACCCTGTCCCACAACCTGTGAGTCAACAGTAAAGCATTATTCTTTTATATTTCATCATGCCAGATCATCTTAATATCGCGTAAAAATTTCTACAAGTAAAAGGATACATTCTTCCTCTTGAAAATAGGTCTCGGCTATCTGCAAAAGTAAAAAAAAAATAGGATTCTATAGTTCTCATGAGAGTGGTAAGGATAAAATACAAACTTTTTATAACAGCTTTAGACATCTATTTTGCAAGTTCACATTTAGTTTGGGTAAAATACAAATGTTCAGACTGAATATGTGTATTCTTATTCTAGCAAAGATGTTTAAAAATAACATTTCTTTGTTGCATGATATTAAGTCCTCTCACACAAATGGATTTGCCCAAATGTTAGCTGGGTTTTATACTGTTACAAACAACAATTATTTCAGAAACCTTTCTCGTGATCATATTAGAAAGTTTTAAAATTACCTAGAACAGAAGTACCATGTTTACTGATATGAGTTGAAGAGTTTTAATTCTGGTTTTAGTTTTTAATTCTGTTACTGAACATTGCTTCCTTATGTTTGATCAAATTACAGTCATTGCTGAGTGCTCCCGAGCATTACAGTGCAATGTGGTAAAATGGAGAAATGGAGGTTTCCTTACTGATAAGAAAAGAACAATCTTTTGATAAAAGACTCTAAAAATACCACCTATCATAGTGTCAGACATACCAACAACCTTCCTGTTTATATTTAAAAAAAAAAAAAAAAAAGTATATAGAATTTGAAATATTTACAATACGAATATTTGAAATTCATGAGATAAACATAAAAGGGCTCAAATTCTGAATTTTTTCCTGTATTACTCCTAGTCGACTCACAGAAGCCAGACAACACCATTGCAGCGGACTTCTGCCACTTCCTTTCCTGAAGCTGCTCTGCTGTGTTAAAAAGATTTAAAGATCCTCTACCTCATGTGCCAGTTCACTAAGCCTAACATCTTGATATCTGAAGGTCTTCAACAAGAGAGCAAGTCATGGAGTTAAGCCAGATGGCAGTTCTTTGATTTGCACCATAGTTGTTATGACATGGAACAAATCTGAGGCTCTTCCTCCTTAAGCTGACATTTCCATAATAGAACAATTAAAATTGGATTTTTAACAAGACAGCTCTGCCAAAAACGACCATCGGAAAAAAAAATACAATTCTTCAAGACTTGTTTTTTTAGATGGATGTTAATATAGATACGTCAAAACAAAGAAATATCAGGGAGTCAACACAAGAAACAAGCAAATTTTTCCTGTTGCATTTATAGCTCCCAGTGCTAAGGAGGTTGAATACAGAAAACAAAAATCATTCCAAAGCAGTTACTGAAGACCAGGAAAATCAAACATAAGACAGACTACATATAAAATACTTGAACACCTAAATCAATCTCTCATACTTGCTTAACAAAATGTTAAGCTGACATTAAAAGCTGCTTTAACAACTGTTACCTTAACCAATAGGTAGGAGTTGAACAATGGATCTCTATGCCTAAGCATTCAAGATATTTAGCTGCAACATCCAAAAAAACAACTTCACCCCTGGTTGGGTAATTTTATAACACCCATCTTTGACAGATCACTGCAAAAAACCAGTATATATATATATATATATGCTCACCAAGGGTTTATACACTGACAAGCTGCATATAAACCAAGAACATGGGCATGCAAACATAAGAGAAAATTATGTTCCTGTATACCAAGTTATTGCCATACCAAAGCTACATATTTTAGTTGCAGACTACTGAAACAGATTTACTATCCTCTTCCTAGTGATGCTTTTGCTTTCAACCAGCTATTTCAAAGCCAAAATTACAAGCACAGAAATGGCAGATCTTCTAGAAGAAAAGCTGAGATACCAGTTAGAAAAAATAATTTTTCTGTTTATCAAGTAAAAGTATCAGGTGTTTCCCCCTCTGCCTTGAGAACTGGCATAAAGGATGATTTATTGGACTAAAAGGGCAAAGACACCATTGTACTAGAGGCCATGCAACCAGCTGAGAGAAAGCAATTACCAAAGACAGTCAGAAAATGGGCATGCTTCTAATGAGAATCAGAATTTCACTTTGACTCAGAGTTGGTAGTAAGGAGTATCATAGAAAAAACAGACCCGATATCTGCAAAGGAAAAAGTGTAACACTGTATAGAAAATCTAACATGGTAACTGACATGTTTTTCTTCTAATTCCTCTCTGTTGACAAATAATCTTTGAGATTTGCAATAACAAAACTTACTTGTGCTTGCTAGAAAACTGGGCAGGGCTTCCCTAGAAAGCTGAGGAATCCTGGTGGCTTTGTTTGCAAACGGAATAAAATACAAAAAACATAAACCTCAGAAGTAAAAATACTTTGTTCCACAGAACTCTGCAGCATCAGTGACCTTTGCAAGCATTAACTAATTGATCTTCAGGGACAGCAAATCCTGGCTGTCTTCCTATTTGCAATGCGTGGTGTGGTAAGGGCCACGCTTGCAACGCGTGTCCAATAATTGCAGGTACCCTGATATCTGAACATTCAGGTTGAGACACCTTGTAGCTGATACTCCAATGACTCTGTGGGACCACACAAACATTCAGTCTCAAAATCTTTGGGTACTCATAATCTGAAGGGCTTAACAAGAGGGCACCTTCTGTAAATGTCTAAAGATGACTGCTCAAAAAAGACAGCGACTTGATAGAGGAGTCTAGATTACATGTTGCATATTCCTGGCTCTCAGCCTTATTACTAACCATTCTGAGCCTAGCACCTCCCAAACAAAATTGGTAAGTGACTTCTAAGGTTCCTTTTTTTTGCACATTTTGTCTGCTATCCACAGTAGTATTCTAAGGATTTCTGGAGTTTCCAAAGCTCTGTATCTATGTTTTTATATATTTAAGTACTTCTTAGATCCTGTAACAAATACTAAACAAGACAGGAAGAAAATTACATCCTATTTTAATTAAAAGTTAACCCTTAGAACAGCCCATAATATTCCACAGCCTTTAAATATTTAATTCAGGCTTCCCGCTAACAACGCCGATTGTTAATACTCGAGAAAATCTGATATAGCTCTTTATTTTACATTGAGTATTGTCATACAAAATAAAAAAAGAATGTGATAGAAGAGTATTTGCTAGACTTGGCATAAGAGAAAGTTACTGGCAGGCTGTACTAGCAATCTGAAAAGAAGACTGAAGATGACAGGTTAATTCACTGGAAAAGGAAAAAAAAATAATCTTAAGACTCCTTTTAGACGAAAACATGAATACGATCTTTAAAATCCCTTATTTTTTCCTCAGATTAAAACTTGTGTTATGACCTATTAAGGTCTGTTAGCTTTCTTTCAAAAACTCCATTCAAAATGCTTGATATTTCTTAGGAAAAAAAGAGATGGTGTTTCATTACAGCTTTGAATCTGGAAATGCAGATTCTACTCTCAGGGCTGTCATAGTTCCTGTATGACCACCAAATTCAGCATAGCTAAAAATACAAATAGTTTACACTAATGCTAAGTTTCAAAGAAACTTCAAAGAAAAAACATACTGTCCAGTTAGTAAAAAAGACTGCTTTTCATATTGCACACTATTACCTTTGGTCTCGCAGGTGTGGCAACTATGCTAAAGTTTAATCTAAGAAACCTTGACTCTCAGTATGCATGCATGAAATTCATGCTAGAAAGAAGTCTGCAACAGTAAAAAAAATTTCCAGATTTAAAATGTTATTTAGGCATCAGCTGTCTTGTATCTACACCAGTGTCTTACAAACCATGTTTAAAATATGTCAGAGTGATTTTCCTAAATCTTCCTGTGAAACTATAATTTAGTCATTTGAGGAATTAGAAAGTCCATTCTTAATAGTCCAGAATATACTTTCAAGGCAATTAATAATTTAAGATATATTAGAAGACCTTAGAGAAGATATTTGCCATGACCACCTGTTATACATCAAAATACCCTGTCCAGATATGAATATTTGCATATATTGAATTAATGCATTTTTTCCTAATGAATAAAGGTCTCGAATAAAAACAAAATTGCAACACCCCATAATCATAGGAAGTACCTGATGGAGACACAGGGGCAGTATCTTTGAATCCATCTGCTCAACCTCTTCACGGAGCAAAGAGAAAAGAGACTGCAATGTTTCTTTTTGGTGAAAGTCTTCGTTTGCTTCAACAGCACCTTCGGCAGGCACAGAATCTGAATCTGTAATAAGAGTATTTTCCTCCTTGATGGCTGTTGTTCCCACAGTAGGAATTCCTTTAAAAAGAACAAGTACTTTGATTAGGATTCAACAAATAAATTTCAATTTCAATGCAAAAATATGAATAGGAACCTAGTATCTAAATAGCACCACTGCAAGTAAACAAAATATTGGTGTTGTCAAAATTAGCTGTGATAGGTCTGTTTCAGTGTCATCTTACCAATCTGAAAAAACACAATAACATACATTAGATAATTTTGTACATATCTACCTGGGACTTGAGTTTAACTTGGAGAAAAAAAAAAACCCACCTAGTCTAAACAGTTTTACAAAGTTATTAATAAAAGACCAGGATGACCTAAAATAAAAACCTTTGTGCCTGTTGCTACAGTTTCAGCTAAAAAAAAAAAATCAATACTTTGATCCAAGCAGACAAATTTCTATGTTAAGACTGAGCTGTAATAACAGCAGAGGCAGAAAGCATGGTTGTTTGCAACACAGTTTTACTCAAAAAGGTAAAAAAGAAGGTAGGCAAGGAGAGTGTGAATGACGTTCTCAGTTGGTCTCTTCACTCCTGCCAAGGAGGTTGTACAGGGAGAAATCCTGGGAAGGAAGGATGAACAAATTTGACCTGTTCTTCAGATGATAACACAGTGATTCCTCGCAGTGATTACAGGATCTTAAAGGATAAAAAGAAGCAGATGATGACAGTGGGGTGTTCTATTGTGGGGGACAGATGTCCAGGGCAACTGTCCTGCTGAGTGAAAAGGAAGACCCCCCCTAGATAGCTGGATAGTTTATTCAAGAGTTTGGCAAATGAGCTAGTAGTAGTGGTCTACATCAGTAACCATGACACAAGGATCTGCGAGCTCAATTTAGCCTCGAGAAGAGAAGCTGAAAAAGTCAGACGTCTATGTGGAAGACTGGCAACATATCTGAAGGATAATGTAAAAATATTACAGGAAAAACTTTCTGGGTGCAAATCTCACATTTTATTGTTAGAAATGCATTTTTGAAGTATATTGCTGATCATGAATATGACGGTTATCAGGAAATGTTAAATGAGATTAGAGAAGAAGTATAGAGCAGGCAGTAGCAGTGGGAGAAAACAAATACCCATATGCAGACTGGACCAGTTTAATCACAAAGATCAGAAAATAAAAGCAATAAACGATGGTTTCCTATAACACACAGCCTTAGGAGTAATCAGAAAACTACAGTTTAGTCCATCAGTTCGTGAACTTTTTTTTTTTTAATAAAACAACATTGAATTTGACACATTTACATAGGACTGAACTTAAGAAAGAATAATCCCATAATTTTTTAAAAACAATTTAGAGAATTTGGCCACTGAAATGTGCACAATAAACTTTTATGAACCCAAGTTATGATGAGTACGTTATTCTTCCTCAACTATTAATACACTCGATTTCTGCAAATCATGTTATCATTGAAAAGCAAGACATGCGAGGGATCTGTTTCAAGTAACCATCATACTTTGACTCTGTTTCTACAGCTTGGGCACTCAGCATATTTCAGATCCCCTTATGTTCTTTGCAACCGAAACCCTAAAGTGACGATTCAGGTTTAAGATTTAGGGCTTAAGAAAGGCATTGGCTTGTCCACTCAAGGCTCCGCTGTTCTATTTTTGGTTATTTTAAATTCTTTATTAAGTAAACTATCCAGGTCAGGAGTACTAATAATCTCTGTGGGTGGCTATTTTCACAGGGCTTATTGCCAGACAAAATATGGGTCTAACTTAACATTGCTTTTTCAATATTAAGGTATTTCTCTGCTTTCCCAGTATTTATTTGGGCTTGCTGTGGGCGAAAAGCAAGCAAAGAAATAATTGAATGCAAAATTCAAGTCAGGAAGTACTTTTAGGAATGGAATTACGGCTGTCTTTACAAGTACAGCTTTTTGTTCAGCACATGATTGTGAAACCAGAAAAGAGGGTCTACATGTTCTGGCAAACCTTTTTGTTCAGAAAGAAAAAAAAAAAAAAGAAAAAGGAAAAAAAAAAAAAAGAAGCCACTTCAAATTGCACTTGATGAAGTATTTAATAATCACTTGTCATATCAAAACATGAACATCAAATGAAACATGCTCAATAGTGACTGTCAAGTTGCCTCAAGTTGCGCCAAGGTTTAGATTGGATATTAGGAAAAAATTCTTTATGGAAAGGATTGTCAGGCATTGGAACAGGCTGCCCAGGGAAGTGGTGGAGTCACTGTTCCTGGAGATGTTTAAAAGACATGTAGATGAGGTTCTTAGGGACACAGCTTAGTGCCAGTGTTGGTTTAATGGTTGGAGTCTATTATCTTGAGGGTCTCTTGCTTCATATAGTTGAGTTGTCACTCACTTGGAATAAAATTCTACCCTCAAATTACCCCCCGATTTGGAAGCAATGCCTTACAGACATCCAGGTTAGTTCTACCTTGTTCTATTTTAAACACAATACAGCATTTGTGCCTTGGTAGCACTATAACCAAGAGCTTTTCTTGAGGTAGTAACAATAATGCTAGCCCATAACACATTTATGATAAAATAAGATCCCTACTTATTTATTTTTTCTCCATGTTCATGAAGAGGGCACAGAACACTGCTTTTTTCCTGGAATCAACCAACCTTACCGTTTCAAGTAGATTTTTTTTTTTTTTTACTAAAGAGTTACATATATATTTCTGATATTTTAGGAAGCAAGGCTTAAGATTTCAATTTGCAAAGCATTCATATTTAAAAACCATCTTGTTCTGTACTAGAATGGAACCAAAGCCTTTATTAAAATAAATGTGAAAAAAACACAGAACATATGAACTCTCCAGTGGCCAGAGCACTCTCTAGGAACATGGCAGAGAGCCGGGTTCACGCTTCTGCTCTGCCAGACTCACAGAGGTTTCAACTGACATCTTTGATGCCCAGTTGAGTGTGCCAATGTTTCCTAAAACATGCAGAGAAGCAAATTTTCTCAAAATTTCCCTAAGAGTTCACAGAAGCAGCCCCATGATTGCAAAAAGTTCCAATTTTGACAGACCTTGTGAATAAAAATGACAAATGCATTTTTCAATGTTTCGCCTTTTTTGTTTTGTCAGTACTGCATGTATACAAAATTAAGATGGTTGTGCCAACTGCCTGAGAATGAGTCAGAAGTGCAAGCATGAGGCATTTGGTACCAAATAAAGT
The DNA here is from genome assembly GCF_963082525.1 of Nesoenas mayeri. NCBI lineage: Eukaryota > Metazoa > Chordata > Aves > Columbiformes > Columbidae > Nesoenas > Nesoenas mayeri. The sequence continues at coordinate 83,475,615 of NC_137544.1, read as the reverse complement.
TATCAAAATAAAATTATGGATATTGTCCTCTGTTTTTTAATTGACATTTGATTTTCACACACAGTACTGTTAGCTTAAGTCACCAGTAACAGAAGTTTCTAGTACAGAAAACATATGGTAATCTTTTTTCTTTTCTAAAACATTCTTTGGTATTCAGTACCAGAAAGCGGGTTCAGGCTGATTAATTCAAGAACTATAAAAAAAAAAAAAAGGGCCAGCAAGCATTTTAAAGAATATTTCATTTTTAAGAAACGAAATTTTTAACTCAGAAGTGTTGGTGGTAAAGATATAACTCTAACTGAGTAAGCTCAAAATCTTGTTTCGTGCAGCACAGAACCCTAAATAAAATAATATAGCTTGACTATTTTTATAATTTGACCAGTTTATATTCATATATTTCATTTGCTGCAACATCAAATCCACCCCAACCACTCAATTTTCTTCTCACACCTTCAAGCTGCTTCAAGAAAGAAGGTGAATAATTTACAGAAAAAATGTACATTGCAGAACTTAACTCGGGGAAAAATTATTAAGTGCAAGTTACCATGCTATACTACGTTAAGGAATTACACAGCATGATTTTTACAATATTAAGTCACTAGTTATGCCAGCACTGATCTTTCAGAAAAAGATGAAAATATTTTCAGAGAACAGGGATAATTTGAAGTCCACATTTACAAAAATACATTGAAGCAGATGACACTTCATGAATCACTATCTCTACTGCACTAAAGTTAGTACAATTCATTACAAGGAATCCAAGTATGAATAATCAGCAAAGCTTAAATATGTCAATTTAAATTTACATAACTTCTTTGATCACCAATGTCCTCTTTAAAGAGATATATCATCATAGTCTATTCAAAACTACTATTAGTATACAAAAAGAACGTGAGAGAAATTTGGGATCTGGAAGCTGCAGATGTCTCTATTCACTCATACATCTACTACAGCATCAAGACAGCTAAAAGGAAGTGCTTCTCCAAACGATGCGTAGGTGAAATCTGGGAACTACTTACTCCAGGACATTGAAATGGACTCAAAAACCAACTGTAAGTCGGGTGACAAATTCACTGTAAGCTATTACAGTCTATCAGTTCCCACTTGGGGAGGTCCTGAATGGGCAACTGACATCAAATATCTTTTCCAGAATGGCAACATTTAACAGTTTAGCAGGAAAGAGAAGAAGATTCATAAATCTCTTCTTTAGCTGTGAGTCAAAGTAACTCATCCATGATTTCTCAGTAGTTAAAAATAAAAATTAAAAATATCACCATAATACATGTCATCCAATAATTTAGTTTGTGATTCCAGCTTGCCTGCATGATGCTTTGCTGTCACCCACTCAGGGATCTTCCTCTCTGGTTTGATCTCCTTTATTTCTGAATTTGTATGAAGACAAGAAAGCTAGTTTGGTTCTTCTGTGTAGAGGGATATTGGGGAATTGTTTTAAATAGCTGTTGTTAAAAATTAGAAGGAAGATTCTCACTAAAATAAATACACTTGCAACATCAACAAATCGTGACACAGTCACCATGTTGTGTAAAAATGGGAGAACCATCATATGAGACTATCTAAAAAGCTACAAGTAAATTAGCCCATAAGTAATGTGAGATACAATGTAATTTTATACTTTGATCTTCTTTCTAAACAGTCAAGGTCCTTTATTAATAAGTAGCAAGAGTTTGTTCATAAGAATTAAACAAAACTCTTAAGAGTTTTGGAGGCAGGATGTTCTTTGTTGTATGTTTTTACATCTCCAGATCCTTTCAATGAAATTTTCTACATTTCAGCTTTCTGCCTTAAAATTGCCATCTACTGTGCACAGCTCATTTTGTGGTACTTATGCATGAGGTGATTGCATTTATCAACAATACAAACTAACAGAGAGAGAATACAGGCAAAGCTTAACTTCCAGTGTTTGGGTGGATTTCTCTTTTTCTTCCTCTCCTCATGCTACAGACACTTCTGTCCACACGTCTGTATCACATTTCATCAACTTGTTTTCTGTTATTCCAGTCATACAGATGACTGGTTCTCAATTAATCCTGCCAATCTCTTGTTTTAATTAAATATTTTCTTCTATTTTTAAACATTAAATCTACAGTTGAAATATATACTTAATTACTTTCTGCATCATTTAATAAGAACTCATTCTCCCTATGATGACAGATTTCAGGATTCTCTTCTCTCTACTACAAAATATAATTTTTCTCTTCTAGATTTTGCCTATAAGTACAAGATATGGAATGCAACGCTTCCTTCCCTTCCTTTCTTTATGTATTCTATAGTCCTTTTCAGATTAGGCCATAAAAGTCTTGCCATTTAGCAGGAAAACTGTATTTTAAAACTATTTTAAGTAGCCAAATTCCCCATCTTCTCAGTCTTTAGATTAAAAAAACAACACATGGGGGGGAAAAAAAGCAGGCATGATTCAGTTGTTCCAAGCAACTTCCAAAGATACTTATGCAGTGAAACACATTGATTTTAATTAATACATTTGCAGCACTATGACATATAAGCTTAATGATCGACGGCAAAAACCTAATACAATAACGCATTCTATTGATGCAGACAAATCCTACTCATTGAAAAAGAGAAGAAACATCTCAAATAAGAATATGTAATAAAGATTTACACTCTCCTTATTCATATCCAAAAGATCTGAAGGAGAAGTAACATCAAAAATTGGTAGAAACACATTTGTTGAATGGCTCATTACCCAAAATGCATCTCCTAGGACTATCTATTAAGCTTTGAAAAATTTAAGTAAATTTGGCAGCAGCAGGCCAAGGTCAACTTATTTCATACTCATACCAAGATTTCAAATCTTGACACTGGATCAAGACACCAAAATCTTGCACTCGAGCACAATGTTCAAACGAACAAAATCGTATTGCCTGAATTCCTGGCTATTCTGATTTGGAAGTCAGCCCAATTTCCATACTTAAACTCTGCACCTCCCTCTACTCGTGCTCCCTTAACATGTCCCATTTGCTACACAGCGAACATGGAAATATGGAAGATGAAAACATCTAGAAATGAATCTGATTCGGGACAATTAACAGTTAACGGAAAGAAAATTTAAAAAAATTGTTAGTGAAATTTAAAAAATAATTAGTATGACAACTGAAATATATCTTATTAGCTCACAGATTAGAACTGCAGTGTTATTATTTTAAGTAAACAGAAGAAAAATATGTTTATCTAGAGTACCTTTAGATTTTTTACTGGAGCTTCTTTTGCTTCTTGGACTTCTTTTTCCACCTGGTTGTTTTTCTGTAATACGCTTTTCCTCCAGCTGGGGTTCCATATGGACATTTACAGATCTCTCAGTCTCACCTTCCTTGCAGTTTGGGGTACAGTCTCCACTGTCCATATTCTCATTATTATTGATGCTGTCCTGCTCACCTTTATTCTGCCGCCCCATAGCAATGCTACTACTGGTCAGAACCTTATTCCCATCATTCTCAAGTTGATTTTCATTTTCATCAGCTGAAGAAACCAAACGAGATGTCAAACTTTCCACCCTATAGTCAGCACGAAGACTGTCCTTTGAGTCTATTTGTAGGTCATTTGGTGGAAATTCTCTGTCATCCATTAGAGCGTTACTTGTTGGAACACTTAATCTCCCTCCAACTATTTTTAGACCTAAAACATAAAACCAGAAGAAATATTTATAATATGTATATTATAATGGATGAATAACCTTGTACTTAATGACAGCCAATAAAGAATCGCATTAGCCAAGTGATACAGTTTAAAAGTACGAGGAAATTCTTTCGAAAAGTAGTACCCGGCCCAATTTTAAGTCTTAAACCGAAGCATATCGACATTAAAAAAAACCCACAAACAATTATCTATAAATTTGTATTTTTATGCAATTATAATCAGTTCCAGTTACCTGACTAATAGCATAGCTGATCTGTACAGCAGTGTTCACAGTGTTATAGCTGAGGTAACAAGAAAAACAAAAAGATAAACAGAAACCACCCTCACCACTCCCCCTTAAATCCACGGCTAAAACAAAAGCATTCTTGTCACATAAGATCATGGTTTGCCTGAAATAAAAATAAACCAGGGAGGAATAAAAGCAGAACAACTTTTAGTTCTGTCACTGATGGTATCACATCAAATAAGCAGATAGGTTAACTCTGTTACAAGAATTAGATGCAAGTACAACCTGTTTATTGACTCAAACTGTCACTTTATTTTCAAAAAAACATTCAACATGTCTTCAGTACACACAGAAGCAGATGGTTTGTTAATAAAAAAACCCTAATCCCCCACCTACTCTCAGCGGGGGTCAATTTTCCCTTTTTGTGATCATGCAACTCTAAGCAATGCTGCAATTAGATGCATATTCAGAGGAAAAAAAAAAAGGTAACTCTTAGCAGCAGAGCTAACGGTACTTATACAGGACTGTTACTCTATCAGTTCCTACCTTTGGCTTTTAGAAGCATGGCAATACTGCTGGTTTCACTTAGCAGCTATATAGGTGAAATACAGCTCCGTTATGTATATCTCATTAGATTTAGCTCACATATTTGAAAAAGCAAAGCCAAAAATCAGGAAGCACTCTTCTATTATAGAAGAGCTAAGACAAGCTTCCTACAGTAGCTTCCTATTCTTTCCTTTAAATTAAAAGCCATTTGTCTTCACTAGCCTTTCTTCAGTCTTATGTCCTGGTATACACAACAACCAAAATAACAGAAATACACACTTGCTAAATATGCATGATAACATTTCATTTTACTTGCTAGAAGAAATCAAATTGCAGAAAATTGAAGAAATGCCTTAGAGAATAAGGAGGTTTTCCTTCACAGACAGAAACACATTTCTGTTAAAGATTACTAAAAGGATTTTCCCCAAATTATTCCTCCACAACCTTTGTGTTTGCTAAAAGGACTAGAAAAAAGAAAACATCACTCGTGTCTTGCAGAAGAACAAGAAGGAGGATTCAGGGAGCTACAGGCTGTTCAGCCTTACCTCAATCCCTGGAAGGTGATACAGCAAGTAATCCTAGAAACCATTTTCAAACACATGAAGGACAAGAAGGTCATCAAGAGCAGTCAGAGTGGATTTATGATGGGTAAATAGTGCTTAGCCAACTCAATAGGCTTCTACGAAGAGGTGACTGTCTCAGCAGGGGAGGGGAGAACAATGGATGCGGTTTACCCGCACTTTGGTAAGGCTTTTGACAGTCTCCAGTAACACTCACAGACAAACATACGAAGTACAGGACAGATGAACAGTGAGGTGGACTGAAAACTGGCTGAACAGGTGGACCCAGGTGTTGCGATCAGCTAAATGAAGTCCAGCTGGAGGCCAGTCACTAATGGTGTGCATCCAGGGGTTGACAGCAAGGCCAGTACCGTTCACTAATGATATGGGTGATGGACAGGGACAACCCTCAGAAAGTTTGCAGATGATACACCAGATGTTTCTTCTGCCATTTGCAGGGACCTCAACAGGCTGCAGAAATGGGCTGACAAAAATTTCACGTGGTTCAACAAGGGAGAATGCAAAGTCCTGCACCTGGGAAGGTACAACCAGATGCACTGACACACATGGGAGTTCACCCAGCTGGAAAGCAGCCCTGTAGAAATGGACTTGGGGGTTTTGGTGGACAACAACTGACTAAGAGCCAGCAAAGCGCCCTTGTGGCATCTTGGGCTGCATTAGGAAGAGCAGGTCAAGGGAGATGATCCCTCCTCTCTACTCAGCACTGATGAGATACACCTGACTGCTTAATCCACTTCTGGTTTCCCCAGTCCAAGAAAGACATGGACTTACTGGAGCAGGTCCCGTGCATAGCCACAAAGATGACTCGGGAGGTGAGGCTGAGAGCACTGTGATTGTTCAGCCCGCAGAAGGCTTATCATAGGGGTGTCTAACCAACATACGTAAATGTATGGTAGGAGCAAATAAATGTAACAAACTCTTCTCCATGGTATCCAGTGAAAGCATAAAAGGCTATGGACACAAACCAAATACAAGAAACTCTGTTCAAACATACAAGAAGCTTAGCTTGTAAGGGTGATTGAACACTAGAACAGGGTTGCCCAGAATAGGTTGTGGAGCTGCCATCTTTGGAGGTATTCAAAACCCAACTGGTCATTGTGCTGAGCAGTACACTAGCTCTCCTTGCTTTGAACAGGGCTGGGGGCTGGACTAGACAACCTCCAGAGGTTCCTTCCAACATTAACTGTAAGATTCTAAGACTGTGTATGGTGGGATCATTAATTAGATACAGGCCACAACAGGAGGGAAAACAGGTGTAAATCACACCAAGAACTTCACTCAGACACTGTGTTCTTAAGTCAAATGTGTATGCACAGTTGATTTACAGAAACTCTAAAATTTGCTCGAATTTCTTTCTCCATTTGTGGGATTAGGAGGTAATTAAAAGGAATGACACAAGTCTGTGGAGTCCGAAAGGACAGCACAAAAGCTATTCTGTGCTCATATGCATTCCAGGTACCGGAACTACTGCTGACCGTCTATGCTGTAAGGGTGCACAGGCAGTAGAGACTTTACAGCATTAACTCTTCGTACTTGTCCACTCCTCTTTCTTCACTACTTTCAATTATTCTGGCCCGTGGTGATTGCCCTCTACACCTGTCCCAAAATATTTTTTTGTTAGCATTTCTGAACAGCTTATTTCTAAAGACTTTAATCTTAAAAACACATCAATTTTGTTGAGCTAACAGTTGCCAGGAAGCATATTAATACCACCTTCAGTACTCTAAGCCTTCTTAGCAAAAGTTTACTTCTCCTCCGCTCAGGTATTCCTGGTCCCCTGCATCAAATACTGTTCTACTGGTTTTACAGGAGTGGTAAGACCTGGGTAACATCTACTCTTAGACAACACTTCAATTTACACATGCTCTTTAAAGGTTAGGAATTGGACAGGCATACACCAGGGGAGGTTCCAAGGACTGCATGCCAGTATTGTCAAGAAGAATGTCCTAGGAGTTCCAAGGAAGCATGCAGAGGGCAATAAGCCACCACCAGCTGGGCAACACAGAAGCAGAAGTCCCCACCAACTAGGACAACTCCATCTCTGCTTCCAACCTGAAGACCTTGTTAACCTTTTCCAGCCATATCAGTCTAACAAAAAAATACTGTCTATCCTATAGCATACAAGCTGCACCAGGGGAAGTTTAGACTGGCCATGAGGAAGCATTTCTTTGCCGAGAGGGAGGCCAAACATTGCAACAGGGTTCCTAGAGGGATGGTCAATGCCCCAAGCCTGTCAGCCTGCACTTAACAACATGCTTTAACTTTTGGTCAGGCAGTCAGACTACATGATCATTGTAGGTCACTTCCAACAGAAACATTCTATTCTATTTGAGAAGAATCATGACTTGTACACTAGAGACACAAGTCATAATTTCCTTTGGCAACCAAATAAAAGAATATGTTTTCCTTGAGCACTACAAAGACAAAGAAGGGAAAACTAGAGGAGACATCTACCTGGAGAATGCATCTATCCATTCATTACAAGGATGCTCCTTAATCAACCCTTTTCTTTCAAAGACAGTCAAACATGAAATCAAAGGTTAAAAGGAGGATGGAACTTAATCAGACTAGCAAGAATCTGAACCAGAAGATGCTATTTACAGACACCCATAGCACAATTATGTTGATTTACTGATGATAGCTGTTCTAAATAATTAAAAAAAAAAAAAATCCCAAATACCACGTTAAACTTGAAAGGTTCACTTCTTACTCCTTCTTACTCTTCCTAACACATGAAACAATAACTACTGCTGCTCTCCCCAGATCATAGATTAAATGATATATCAAGCAAAAGAGGTTGAAGTAAATTGCCCAAAGCCAATGAAGAAGTAGTTTTAACAGCGGTAATTAAAAATCAGGATCTCCTACCACCACCCTCATCTCCACTCTCATTTCTGTCAGTAGCCAACAATTTATCCTTTCAACAGCCATCACAGGGCAACAGAAACATGAGTGCACTTGAACAAGGTGTTTCCTATTAGATTGTGCAAAATGAGGAAAAGACACTTTTGACAAGTGACATTTTCTATAGAGGAAGCTAGCATTTCGATAGAAAATATTTACTCATTTCCTTTTACCATGTGGCTAAAATTATAGTCTCGTTCCAGTTGAGAGGCTGGAGAGCTTCTGCAGCTAGCATAGATCAACATTTCTTGGTTTATTGCTTGAAACTCAATATTTCTCCAAATAAAAGTAGCTCTGAAAGTCTCTATTCCTTTCTATAACCCTTATGACTCTTTAGAGAAAGAGCTAGATTGAAGAGTTTAGAACAGTCTTCGCCTTGATCTTTTAAAAGGATTTTTTTCACCCCCAGATGAAACACTTTTTTTGCTTCCTAGTTTTCAATGTTGCTGTTATTCCTTTTGACCTTACCAAGGCACCAGGCAGATACCAGAGTGATGCTAAGTCCTGTGAGAATTAACTTCAGCTATCTAAAAACACAAGTAGAAATGCATATTTATAAACAAAAATCAAATGAAAAACACTAGTTGTTTGAATTATATTTAACAGACCATTAACACACAGTTACAGTATTTACTGTTTTGTCTTTGAAATGAATTCTACACACAAACAACATTCTAAGAAAATATTTGCTTCTTCCTAAGCATATCTTTCCTCTTGCCAAGTGGCTAAAAGACAAAGTCTGTATTGAAGAAATTAGTTGTATGCTTGTTTGCTTTAGGACAAACAGTATGTACATTACAGAAATATCATGGTGCTCACTTCTATTTTAAGTTAATTTCAATTTTCAAAAACCTGTGTTCTTCAGCATTCTCTTTCATTTACTTCATATAATTTCAACAACTTTTTTAGTTGCTCATTTCTGTGTGTGTGCAGAGCCTTTCATCCATCTATCCTTACTAAGGAAATGTAACCTTAAATAACAGTTGTTTGTATTATATTCTGAAAAAAGGGATGAACTGGGATCTTTCCTGATCTGACACAGCCAAAATTTTAAGAAAGTATTAAAAAAAAAACCAAACCAAAACCACAAACACACACCACTACCACCTCCCTAGCCCCTCATACTAAACACAGCTCCTTTATTCTGGAAAGCTTGTGGATTTTGTCAGTGTTTACTGAATATATAGCGTAGTATTTCATTTGCTAATCTCAGAAGTATCTTAAAGAACAGATCAAGATCATAACACCATTCTTGCTGTCAAAAGGCTAAAAAGGTTCTAATACCCAAAAAGTTTATAGCATTTTTTTTTTAATTCCATTTGACTGCCTTCAAACAGTTCCTCTGCCAAAGACACTATTGTTCCTCTTTCATTCTCATGCCACTTAATTATTCTATGTTAATTAGGGAGATTTAAGTCTTAATTCTTTGAAAGTCAGTCTCCCCACTATATCACCTATATTGCTCCATTCAAATTGAATGGGCATTTCAGATTGGTTCCCAGTGTTGCTTCTACTCAATCTTTTCATTAACTTTGATGAAAAAACACAATAGCTATATAGAATCTGAAGTTAGAAATAGTCATAAGTATTTTTGAGTATTTAATTCAAAATTAATGGTAGCAATAAGTGCTCCAAAAGGAATAACATGAAATTGACCAACAGACCACATTGTGTCTTTCAGAATAAATGAAGTACATGTATATGAAATAGGGATTAACCAGTCATTCTGTTCTGATGAAAAGCATCCCGCGAAAAGATACCGAACAGAAAACTGAGTGTGAGTCCAAGGATTTTTTTTCTCCTGAGATATAATACGGCAAGTGTTACAGGCACAAGAGCATCCATTATGTCCTATCAGACACTAATCAATTACAGCCGTGTATTTTTGTTTTGTGCAAAATAGACAAAAAACAAGACATACACAAGAGAACCCGGATTACAGTGAGGTGAGAGTTCTAGAGAGGAGTGGACAGCACTAGAGGTGGTAGCAGTTATTCAGCCTAGAAGAGGCTGCCATATAAACAACCAAACAGGCTGTCTAGAGATGTCGTGGAATCCCCATCCTTTTAAAGAAGTTAAGCAAGTCTCAGCTCTAAGGAAAGTTAAAAAATAGATAGTATCTAGGATTAAGAATATTTTTTAATATAATATGAGCAGCTTCACAAGTCCTAGAGAAAAAATATTCACTCTGATTCTGTGAAAAGGAAATAGTATTTTTAAAAACCATTGTCTTGACAGAGTTGGTGCTTCTACCACTAGAACACAAAAAGAAAAACTGTAGAAACACTGAAATTGAAAAAATTACTAAACCTAACCCATATATTTCTTAAAAAGAATAAATCTGTTGATCTTTCTGATAGATGGTGTAAAGATACAGTATCTCATTTCGCATTGAGAAATAATCTACTAGAAATTAATACAAACCAACCCGAAAACTATCATGGCCACACAAAATCAAAACATGTATGGCAAATTCTTATTATTGCACATTAATTTCAATATACAAGGAATCATTTTAATCTCATTTTATGAATAGTTACATTTACTACCAAAATGAAGATGCAGCAACAGAGAAGGAACTCTAGATGACAGAGTAGCTGCATGGCACTATCTAAAAATAAAAACTACATACAACATACCATTATGAGTTTGTTAGCTTGCGAGAAAAAGGACAATGCTTCCTCTGCTGTTACAGGAGCTAATAAACAAAAGTCCATATGTTCTTTTGAGAAACCACAAGTGCAATTTCTCTACAACTGTTTGCTGCTTCTGTTGATTTGGAAGCCAAGATACACCTAAAGAAACCTGGAATATTATCACCAGATTGCTTCAGAGTGTCCTTGCCTCACCACAGTCAAGAAATGAACACCAAAAAGTACTAGTTGTTGAAGAGGTACTTGATCATCACACAATTTGCTGCAAGAAGGAAAGAGACAGCAGATAAAGAAGGTAGGCAATTCATTTAGCTATAATCATCTCACAAAGCCAGATCACTTCCAGCTAGCAGAATTCTGTTCTGCATTGTGCTTTATGTGCAACATTTAATGGTTGGTATGCTGCTATGTGTATATTTCCATTATCCAACCGCATATCTCCGCATAAAAAAAATTACCATACTGTTGTGCTGTCTTATAGTATAGACTCACTAGTAGTTTATCATTTCACAAGATAGTCTTACATCCAATCTCATTACTGGATAGCCTTACTATGAGAGAATCTCATTATCATGCTCCTGGCTGTTCAGTTTGCCCTAAATTCAGCTTTAAAATAATGTACTAGGGCTAAAAATATCTTTATAGGTGTTTTCTGCTTCTCTGTCTGATACATGGTTTAGGACGTTTGTTTCTTCAAACATGTTAAGTCTGCTGTCCTCCAAGAAGCATTGAGACACGGGAGTGGTTGGTCTAATTTCACTGAATTAAACAAAAAATGTCTGAGCATGAACACTTTGGTGGTTTGGTACTTTCTGACACTGAAGTGACATTTCTCAAGTGGCAGTGGCATTTAAGGGCATGATGATCTTTACATCTATAAGCAGCAGGAATAGTGAGGTTTTGAGAGGAAGTTCTGCATGTTATTTTCAACTTCTAAGCTTCCTAGTCATATTGCTTATTCACAGCTTTAATAAACAATGATAAACATATACTGCCAGGCATAATCTACTCTTCCACATTTAACATTACTATAAAAATACGTTTTAGTCAGCAGCCAAATACAAAAGGTTTGTCTGGAAACAAACAGCATCTTTTATTAGAACATATGACAGACTTCAGACAAAAATTTCATACAAGCAAGCTCTTTTTTTCAGCACTCAAAATATACAATGATCAGTCCTGCAAGCGTCTGAAAAGTTTTGGGTTTCAAGCTTCAAGAGGCCAAATTTCACTGAACGGTATAATATAAAAGGACCTCACCATCTGATGTGTTCGTTTTTTTTCTTGTCTGCAGCAGAACACCAGAACATATCTCACTTAGAAGCAGAAAGGCAGTAGAATAGATTGTTTTGTCAGGATGGAGAAACTCCCCTCACTGCAGTGCTTTTATAAACAGTCTAGACAAACCTCCGTCAGGAATAACCTATGAGTAATTGGTCCTGGTTTAGGATGCATGAATCTCCTTTTAAGTCTTATGAGAAGTAATTTGCCTTTTTTGATTTTTATGTTTTCCTTCTAATTGAACAAGTCCCAGATTATTGTTATACTTCAGAACTGTTCACAAGCTTCATTAAAAACTTCCTACTAGACAAATTTATGCATCTTTTGTAAGATGGGTACTTCTTCTTACAGGGAAAAAGAAAAAAAGTCCTGCAAATCAGTAAAGACTATTTTTATGAGAACTAATCAGTTCAGCTCTCTCTTATTCAAATCTTTATTTTACCAGGCCCTAAGAAAGCTGATATATCCTATCACCTCAAAAGAGGTAGCTAAAACACGCACAATGATCTAAAATCCCTCATGATCTCAGGCAACAACTTTAAACATGTATGAAAAGGCAGAAATGACAGAATACAGTGCCTTGAAATGGAAATGCAGGAAGAATGAGGCAATTCTGTAAAATTGCCCATCTGAAGAAACAGAAGTTTTCAAGACTTCCTGACATTTGAATTTCATAGTGAGATTGAATTCCACAATTGACACCTGAGGGATGAGCAAGTTTTATAGCCTTCATCAATACAAAGAAAATTAGTATGGTCGAAGTATTCAGTTAGGTCCTAAATCGTATCAAAGCCAGAAGCAACCACAAACAGAATGGAAATTTGTCCATAAAATTTATCAAACAATTCTTGTCTGCAAGTATCACACACTTGTGGCCCCTTTGTTATCAGGCCTGCAGGTCCAACTGGAAGGTTAATCAAGAAAAAAGCTTACTCAGAGCTTCAGTAATTGTCACCATTAGAAAATTCGAATATCCAGCAGCTCTACCAAAACGTTGCATCAGTAGGTTTTATATTTCAGAAGGGAAGGATGGCCTAGGTTCTACATTATTCAGTGTCAGATACAAATGGCTGAGATCAAATCCTTTCTTTACTCTGAACCTCATCCATGAAGTTTGTCAGACTTACATAATCTTTAATTAAATTCTTAACTACAAAATACTGCTTTATTTCACAGGGATGTAAAAAAGACGTATACACTAAGAAAGACTGTGAAATGGATATTTTGGTAAAGGGACCATACAAGGACTGTAAAGGACTACAAACCACTTAAATCTGGGTTTTTTTGCTGTTCAGAGAGTGCATGCATGAGTGAGAACTCAGTCATGTATAAACCAGATAAGATCTATGTTAAACAAATCACAATCCCCCCCAAATTAATCACTGGTGTAACTTGGTTAAAGTTAATGAAGCTGCGACCACTTAAACCCAGTGGTAAATTTAGCCTTGAGTGCTGTTTCACCTCTCCCTTTTCCAACAGGATGTTATTATGGTAATTCATTTCAGCTCTAACTGCATAAATAGATGCTGGCTATATTAGCTGTCTCTAATAATTTACACATATTTTTGATTAATAGACCTTGGTGAGGTTTTCTGTAGCACACAATTATAAGTTTTTCTATTAGAATTTAAATGTATGTTTGTAGTACTTGAGACTGTAAACAGACATCTAATTTGTTTCAGATCGTTTTTCAGAAAACTCTTATTATCAAGGCCACTTTAGGTAGTAGTTTCCATTTAAAAAAAAAAAAAAAAAAAGCACATTTCCATTACAAAGTCCCAAATATCATAAACATTAATAAAACCTAGCATCAATACTGTAAGAGGGTAAAAGCTAATTCCACTTAAAACCCAAAGATAGTTTAAATGATACCAACACAGGAAGATATTTACAGCCTATACAGATGTTGAATGCTTACTATTTATCCTTGTACTAATGATGTCATATTCCAATGCTAAAATAGTAGACTTCAATAGTCTTCCATGAGAAAAAGAAAAATCCAGATTAGAAACTACACAGCTACCAAAACAACACTGGATAAAGGGTAATTTTATATGCCAGCTGTTATAAAATCTTGCTGGGATCAAATGTGCAAGCTCTGCACTGTGAATATCACTTTATTTTATAGAGATGAATAAAGGAAGATGACAAAATATAACTGAACAACTTAGAGACCTGTCAGCTTCAGGGCAGAAGCACCCTAAATTGTTTATTTTGCCACGAGTCAACAGTAAAACCAACAACAGAATGAACTACACCTGAACTGTGATGCAAGTTATGCTGACACATTGCTCTAAAGTAGTAAGATCACCATGGGCTCACTTTGAGGTTAAAAGTACACAAAATTCCAAGTTTTACCCATTAGGAAAGAAACTCCACAAGGCTCATTACAAATGTCCATATTATTTAAATGACATATTCATCAACTGAATCTAAAAATCTTCCTATCATGCTCGCATTGCAAAGATAAAACAAACACCAGAATTATGTTTTTTAATCCCAAAGTTATTTTGAATTAACCTCAATTTGCCCTGCAGTGTAATATTATTTTTCCAAACGAAAATAAAACAAGAAAACTAAATGAATCAAAGAATACAGAAAAGCAGTGTTAAAGTTCATATTATAAGGCCACAAGATAGTAATTCTGCTTGGACAGATAGTAGTACTGGAACAGTATAAATAACTTCATGCTACTAAGCAACTCTTCATAAAAAAAACAAGCATGCAACACATCAAAATTCAAAATTTCTCTACAGAAATATTTGTCACTAATATCATTTCTCCTCTACACTTTCCTTATAAGTTAGCAACACATTTTCAAAGACATCACAGTTATACAGTAAGTAGATAATTAAGAAAAATAAAAAACAAAAAAAAACAATTTAGGGTGACCAGCTCTTGAACAAGATAACATTGCCAAAGTGCTTGAAATACTTATGACAAGATATACACACATGGGCTGAATGAACGGGAGAGTCAGGAAAATGTGCCCGTCAGAACTCAATGAAGACCAATTCTGAGAGAAGTAAACAGAAGATGCACCTATTCGAATGTTTTTACTTCTGTCCGCAAAGGTTTAATAGTACTTTTTTGCAGGCACACAAAAAATATTTGCAGTAAATTTAGTGCTGATGAAAGATGCCAGATTGATAGCTCTAGGGACTGAGTTTCTCTGTACACACAGAACAGATATAGCACAGAGTGAGAAAGTTTGTACCCCTGCCAAAATGCCTTACAATACACAGCTTATGCAACAGTCTTCACACCACAGAAGCCTTTGCCTCTCCACTGAAAATGTCAAAAATATTGCTGCTTAGTGTTTATTATAAAGGAAAATAAGATGTGGACACTGTTATTAGCATCAGTAGGGACAGAACTCAAGGCATCGGCTCATTTTAAAATGTTTATTTTTGTGCTGAATGGCTCTTTTTTCAGTTGTGAACTTTGCTGCAGTGTTTGGAAGGCTGCAAAGTCAGCCCGCACCTGGTGTGAAAATGCCTTCCTATTAAACAGCATGTTATTACAACAGAAAAAACGAGGAGTGGTTTAACATTTTTTTTTCCAAATAAGATTATATTAACATACACAGCTATACACCTAGAGCTCAGAAACTACGAGAAAGGAGAACTAACTTGATAGCTTCACTTAACTGGTACCTGAGCACCCACTCCCAGCGATCTGCACAATTGATCTAGCCCACTTTTAATGGACAGTCATTCCCTATTAATCAGGTTTCCAGCACTAGGCTGGAAGTTACACTGTCACATGGAGCAGGCAGGCTTCCAAGGAACCTTGGATTCTTATTTCCCTTACTACTAACAGCTTGGCCAAACAGCAAAAAAACTCCACCCCATGCCATCCCCAAAATCCAAGTGTCCATCTCTTTTTCATTGTCAACAGCTTACACAAAGAAAAGCAGTGAGTTAAGGTTTATAGAGCATAGTGGCTATAAATACAGAATTGCCAACCTCATTATAAAGACCAATTTTCACTTAGAAGGGTGATGTCCAATACAACCCACAGGTTTCAAACCTACTGAATCACAAACTGGATTGTGGCACAGGATTACATGCTACTTCAGTAGCGATGTTTCCTTTGTGCATGCATGGGCTTGGAGTGGGAGACAAGGATGACAAGGGAATAGGACAAAACAATGAGGCCACTCTCTGATTGATTTTTAAAGAATAATTCTTCCTAGAGACTATTTTCCTAAGTGCATAGCACTTAAAGCACTTTTGAAGAAATCTCTTACTCCTCCTCCTCCTATTTTCCTTAGTCACCATCCAAAGTATTACAAGATTATTAAAGTACGCAGAATAAAATATGTGAAAACGGTAACTGCATAACATGTAAGCCTTTCAATATATGCATAATTAAAATCAAAACAAATGACAACAAAACAAACAAACAAACCCAAACCAACACCCAATCAACATTAAGAGTAAAGCTTAAGATTAATTTTACGAGTAAATGATAAAATTGTATATGATTAATAAAATCAAAAGATAAAGAGTTTCTGAAACAATTATATGCTAACAAACTTAATTTGTATTCTGAGACTCTAATGATAAGCATCACTACCAGGCCAAGAAAAATTATGATCCTGCAAATTTCCATTTACACACCTCTTGGGTTTTTTCTTTTGTGCAAGATGAGAATTCTACTGAATTTGTACTTTAAAATTAAGTATGGCATAAGAGTTTGAAAAACTGAAATAAAGATACTACTGTAATTTTCCCCCTTACTTAGAAAAGCTTTTCAATATTTACTATGGCTAAGAGGTTAATACATGGCAAAATAGTAGTAAAAGATCAATGCTTTAATATTAACTTAAAACATAAACTTTAAATGAAGCCAAATAAAAGTAAGCGTAAAGGACATTTAGAACCATTGAGCAGAAGAAATATCTCTTTACTGATCTTTTAACCCATGCAACTAATGGGCTTTTTTGGGTCAAGTATAAGTTGGAATCCAATCAAACTGGTAACCCTTTTGATTCCTTCTCTGATTTATTTCAAAAAAACACTAATTAGGAGGAACCAATAATTTCAGAGCACCCAACCATGCACTTAAATTACAATGATATAAGGCTCTATGATGTAAGATTGTAAATTCAAATATTTGCATGTCACAATAGCTCGATTGAACTAGAAAATATATGCCACAATGAGCTATTAACTTACAAATAACTGCTCAAATGTCCTTGGGATACACTTTAATGCATTAAATAATTCTATGCATTGTAATTTCTAAACAAAAGATGTACAAAAACTTGCCATTTTCCTACGGTTTCAACAGTTTCTCAAGGATAATGACCAGGTCAGAAAGAGGTAGTCCTGTATGCATGCAAGATTCAGTATGTATCTGGCAGTTCTGGAGGAAAAGAAAAACAAACAAAAAAATAATAAATTTATCATATGGAGATCTACAGTTCGATGCAGGCAAGTGCTAAACTAAAGTAAATAAAAATATGAAGAAAAGTGTATAATTTCTAGTGTATAAAGAATGTCGGGGCATTTTGGCTTTACTTAGCAAAGACTCTTCTGAATTGCATCAATTACTCTGAACAACCCATTCAAAGATGACCCTAGCACTTCTAAGTGCTTTGACTAGGAACCAAATATTCCAAAACTCTTTAATTAATCTTAAAATACATGGAATACAACACGCTAATATAGTTACCATACCTAATCTTTCTGTGGCCATAGCTATCAATTATCCTTGATAAGGAAAGCTGAATTAGGACATTACTAAACACTTGCTCTAAGAAAACCAAGTTCTGCTCAATGTTCTAAAAGTCCTATGAATTACTGAATTATCAGACTAATTAGTAAGAGAGGAAAAAAGCTATTAAAAAACAAAGTCCAGTTTAAAAATGGATTGAGGTCTATCCCATCATCCAGCTGAACAGTCCATTTCCCTTAGGGCACAGGGAAGACTATTACAGCACTCAGTGTAAAAGAGACAAATATTTAAAAATAAATCACAGATATGAAGAACTGAAAGCAGCTGCAATATTTCCTAAATTCTGCCCAGCACCTCTTCATGTCACATGTCGATCTGCCAAAGCGAGAATAAGAAAGACACATTTTTCTGTCCTAGGTTCTGTTTAATAGAGATTTGTCAAACAAAACGACTTTGTTTACTACGTAGGCGTGTGTCAATTTCTCTATAAACAGAATTTTTACAAAATTGTACAGAAAGTCTACTTTCGAGCCATTAATTTGAAGACCAATCTACTCTGTGATTGCCAGACCACTCTTGCCTTCTGCACGGACTAGGCAGGGAGCAGGGAAACACATCTTGGGAGGGTTGTCTCTCCCCCAGAACCCATCACACCACAGCCACTCACCTGCCACCGGCAGGTTTTAGCACCGTATCCCCGATGGATGAACTCCAGTTTCACAGAAATTGAACGCATCCTGCACTTATTACTCGTTAAGGAGAGCTGTTGAAAAGACAACGTCGCTGCTGCCGAATGATTGGTTTTACCTAAAACGTAATTGTAAGACAGCATCGGGCAGAACGAAACCGCCAAGGATTGATGTCGCAGATCTGCCGGAGCAGGATCCCGCACCTGCTGAGGACGGCAGGGCGATACAAAGAACCGAGTCCCGGAGTGCCTGTTCAGCTGCAGACGCGGAGATCAAAGACTCTCATGAAACACCCAGGCAAACCTCAAAACTAAATACGTAGCTCCTGGGATTTCCACCAACAAAACCGAGCAGAGGCGCGCTCCCCCGGCGCCCGGCAGAGCTCTCTCTCTCTCCCTGGCCGAAGCCTCCCCCTCAGTAGCACCGCCACACGCCTCATCCCGTCGGTCCGCTCCCGGGGCAGGAGCAGCCGCAGCACCGGCACCTGCCATCGCGGCTGAGGCGGGCAGAGCTCAGCCCGCCCTGCGCGCCCGGTACCGGCCTCCCGCCGCCGCGCCCGTTTAACCGCCGCCCGCCCGCCCGCGCTCGCCTCGCGGAGGAGCTTCGCCAGCGCCGGGCGGGCGGCGGGAAGGCGCCTCGCCGGGCGGCCCTTGCCCTCCCCTATAGCCCCCGGTGGCGGCCGGGACGAGGAGATAGGCGGCGGCGCGCGGCACCGGGGGAAAACATCTCCCCTTCCCCTTGTTCTCTCGGGGATAAGCCCACGTCAGCTCACCTCAGCTCCGCTAAGGCTCCGGTGGCCGGGACCCGCCACCCGGCATGGCGTGGAGGTGTGGGAGACGGTCCTGTCGCGCCGCCGCTGCCGCAGACTCCCGGCGGTGCAGCGCTGGCACCATAGAGAGGACGGCGGGACGATAGACCTCCGACGATAGAGCGGAAGAGCGCTAGAGAGGCCGGGCAGAGACGGAAGTGACGCTCCCGTTGCCGCGGCGATCGCGCACCCGGTGCTCGCTAGCGTGGGGCCGGTGGCGGCAGCGCAGTGATGCTGGCCGGCCGGGCGCTGCCGGGCGCTGCGGACTGCTGCCGCCGCCTCCTGGGGGCGACTCTGGCGGCGGGGCTGCGGCCGCTCCTGTGCGGGCTGCCGCTTTGCTGGGCGACAGCGAGGCGGGCGGCGGGGCAGTGGCCGAGCCCGGGCCTGCGGCTGCCGGAGGCGGCGGAGGCGGAGCGGCTGGTGCAGCAGGGGCAGCGCAGCTGTGCGTCGCCCCGCCGCTTCATCGCCTGCCCGCAGCTGGCGCGCACCGTGCAGCGCTGCCTGCAGAGCGGAACCGGCCCCGGCCCCCAGCCCGTCCTGCTCGAGTTCGCGCCCGGTAAGCCGCACCGAAACTCCTGCCGTCCTCTTCCCGCTGCCCTCCGGCGGGGATACTTTCGGGTATTCGCCGTCTCCGGGGCCGCTGAGACACGGCGCTGTTCGGCGTGCCCCAGTGACCTTGCGGGGTCAGTGTGAGCTGCCGCCCTCGCCACCGGCGGTAACGGGCCCCCGGGCCGCGAAGAGCTGGTGCTGCTGAGGGATGGGAGCGGGGCCCTTGCCTCTTCCTGGGTTTCGGGTGGGAGTGGCGGAGGAGATCCGTGCTGGGGGCTTCCCCGGCCCGCCGGCTGCTGCCTTGTGTCTTCCCGAGACGGGCGTCGGCGATCGGCAGGGCGGTGTGGGTGTCGCGGCACCGCAGTGTGCCCGGGGCGGGAGGCGCGGGAGCACGTTTGTACGGAGCTGGGAGGGCAATCAGTGATTGCTTGGTCTGGTGACTTCAATCACTGATGTTAAAACTTTGCTGTAGAGTAAATAGGGATGTGAATTTCTATCCAGGTAACATTTTTGATTTTGTAGGTTAACTTTGTTGGTAAAAGCATGTTGGTAAAAGGCTCTGGGCCACTACATGGCTAGCCCTCTGCTGTTACTTTCTGGCTTTTTATTTTACGTTTCTGCAGAGGATATTTTACCTGTGTGGACAATATGGGTAAGGTTTCAAATAATATTTCACTTTGCCAAAGAAAAAATAGAGATATTTGAAGCATATCTAATGTACCTCAGTGTCAAATT
The DNA here is from genome assembly GCF_963082525.1 of Nesoenas mayeri. Taxonomy (NCBI): domain Eukaryota; kingdom Metazoa; phylum Chordata; class Aves; order Columbiformes; family Columbidae; genus Nesoenas; species Nesoenas mayeri. The sequence continues at coordinate 83,455,285 of NC_137544.1, read as the reverse complement.
GTAATGCTGTGCTTAGTGTAATTCACTGAGCAGTCTCAGGCAGGCTGCATGTAAATATTTTTGTAGCTCTTGTTTTGAAGTGTGTTTAAACAAACACAAGTTATCTCCATTTGAAAGTGGTATGTCTTAAGTGTTGTGTTGGGAAAAGTCACTAATGGAAATCACTTAGAAAAAGAACATCTCTCCTCTCCTCTTTCTTTTTTAAATTTATTTTTCATTTTCTCCCTTCAGGTCCTGGAGTCTTGACCCGAACTCTGCTCAATGCGGGTGTTAAAGTGGTAGCTCTAGAAAGTAACTCAGCTTATCTTCCAAACTTACAGGTACACTTTAGATTTGTCAGCACATTTGTAAAACTTAATTAAACAGAAAATAAGAAGTTAACTTATAATTGTGTAGTAACTGTTGGATCAAAAAGAAATTAGCCAGTGATTGTTACTTGTAAGGTTTGAAATAATGCTTAATAATAATAAGTATTGTTTGGTGTTACATTGCACATTCAGCAACAGACTATTTTATAATCAGTTGATTTGACATTTTGTGTGTGCAGGAATTCAAGTTCATAGTCTTCCTATGAAGTTTGATGCATAAATTTGAGGCTAATACTAATCAGTCATTGTAATCATGTATATTTAAGCAAGATGTCTGTATGTAGCTTTCAGAAATCTGTAAAAATAGTCTTGGTTATTCTGATTATCTCATGGTATGATTTAATCTGTTGCCCTGCAGTTTGCTGGTAATATTAAGATATCTGTGTTGTCCTCTCCTGTTCACCTTGGCTTTGCATGTATTTAAAGGTGGTCAGACACAGAGCTGCAGAAGTTGCACCAGAATTGTGTTACAATACAGTAAAGTAGAGGTTTGGAACCAAAGATTCTCACTTGTCATAAAATGTGTATAAAAGGCATTCTCTCTGCATATATGAAGAACTGCAGTTGTAAATCATTAAATGCAGTGGTTTGCTTAGTTAAGTATAGCTTTTTTTGAAAAACATTGCAGAATATCGTACTAATTTAAGAATGCGTTTTAAAGCCCCACTTGCACAGCATAAAAATGTGAAAAAGCCTTGCACAAGAAAAGATGTTATTCTTTTTATCGGCTGCAAGAAGCAGCTCTGAGATTTGATTCTTGTTCACTGGGTAACAATTTTAGGTAGTGCTTGAATATTTCTCTTTTGTTTGGGTCGGTTGTTTTGCAAGACAGGTTACTTCATCCCAGTTTCTTCAACTGACATTAATTTTATTCAGTCCCTAGAGAATAGCCTGGATGGACAATTAAAGGTAATTTATGGTGACTTCTTCAGACTGGATCCTTTGGTACCTGGAACTCTGAAACCACCTGCTATGTGTTCTAAGAAACTTTTTGAAACCATTGGTGTAGCAGCAGTTCCTTGGATGGCAGGTATATGTATATAATCACACGTTTCAAATCCTTCTGAAGGGTGTGTAGGCAGTTTGGCGAAATTTTTGGGATTTGCTTGAGGTATATATTCTATTTAATATATATGCTGGAATAATGAATATTATACCCTACAATTGACCTTTGCTTAGGTTCTTGATAGCTTAAAACCCTTGTGGCAATATTACATCTCAGCTGTTTGCTTGTCTTTATTAAAGGTTTAATCTAATGCAAACTGGGCTTAGCTTTGACTGAAGCTTGAATCTTATTCGTTTTTGAACAGCGTGAGCTGGGAGACTTTCTTTTCTTCATTGTTTGTAATACAGCATTAATGAGATCGTCTAGTATATACTGCAAAACTTTAAAGATACTTTTGCACACTGTTGAAACAGATGTACCTGTGAAAGTTTTTGGAATCTTACCACAAAAAAATGAAAGGAACATGCTTTGGAGGCTTCTTTTTGCCCTGTATGAATGCAATTCCATATACAAATACGGAAGAGTAGAACTCAACCTCTTCATAAGTGAAAAAGAGTACAAGGTATGTCTAAGAGATGTTACAGGTAGTAAAGAAAAAGTAGCGCTTCAAAGAGCTCAAAAACGTATATATTATCTAGTTAATGTTTTTGCTAGTCAATTTCTGTTTCTACAGGAGTTCTGAGTCTTGTTCGTTTCCTACTTGTTTTCTTTATGTGCTAATAGTGCTGTCAAGAAACATTCTGTTGTCACATAACCACAAATGTTACAGATGTTAAGGCTGGTCCTTGAGAAGGCTATGCAGCAGAGCAGCTGCTTTCCATTATAACTCATGAGGTGCTTAAATTCTGTAACATGCTTTTGCAACAAAATTGTTTACTAGTTGCAGGTAATAGTCAGTGAAGACTGACTGAAAAACGCCTCATGAAGAGGATTTAGAATTACTAAATACCATATTCAGTGAGACGCATTTACTCTCTTGACCCACTTTTGTAAGCAGTACTGAAAGAAAGTGAGGCAAAATATGAGTGATTTATACCAAGGTGCAGAGCAGCTCTCTGGGTTACATGTTCCTAGTTTACGTTGTCCCAAACCTCCGGAACTATATTTGTAGTTCAAGGGTAACTTTTCTTTCTTCAAAACTGTGAGGTTTGTACAAAGCCACAAACCTTTAATTATATGAACTAAGCAAAGACTTCCAGGTGTGCTTCTGCAAAATGACAGGTTGGACACCACCGAAATGTTCACTTACATGGTATGTTTTTAATAGCCAGATTCTTAGCAAATAGAGGGCAACCTATTCATTTAATGCTGTCGTTGAGTAATTTGTTTTGGTTTTATTGTGAACCCTGTTAAATAAGAATTGTGTACCTAAGTAAAAGCAATTGGAACTTCCTTTTTATCTTTTGCTTAATCCATCTTCCTGCTACAATTTACTTATTTTTTTACCCTGTTTGAGAAAAAACACAAGATTTTTTTTGCCCTGAGAGCTGTCTGATCTGTAATATTGATCAGGATGATGACAGCACAAGCTGCTTAATATTCAGTGAGTTCACCTAATGGCTTACTCTGCTTGTGTGTCTTATTTGGAATATTATAAGTATGAGCTGATAACTCTACACGTTACATTTTTTGTGCAAAATATGATCCTTGTTTCTTTTCTGTGTGAAACTTCACTGCCTTAAAAGGGACCAGAAAGTATAAGCTGAAAATTCCTACACAGTTCAGTTATCCAAGTAACTTCTGCAAAGAAATACTTAAACTGCCATAATGTCTTCTAATCACGTGTTCTGAGAAGATGTACTAAACTAGCACAAAATATGTATTTGCGGCCTAATGTAACTTTACCTTGGAATTTTAGACTTAACTATGAGTTTCTTACCACTTCTTATATATATATAAGGATTTTGCTTAGGTAAGGAAGCAGTCTTAGTTTTTGCAACAAAAATGCTCTTTCTTTGCCATTTTGTTAGGTATTAACAGCAAAGCCTGGGGATCCGAGGGCTTACCAAGCACTCACTGTACTGTGGCAACTAGGATGTGAAATTCAGCTACTGCATATGGTAAGCTTTTTGTACCAGCTGACATGGTCTAATGCTATGGACACATTTTTAGAAAAGGTTTTATAGTGTTTTTATGATCGTAAACTAGTTGGAAGCTAATTTGATGTTTAAATTTGTTGGAGAACTATTGGAAACCTTTGTATGTAGAAACCTGAAATAGTTGTGTTTTGTGTCAAACTCTTTTACTTATGCAGCACTGTTATTAACTGTGATGTCAGTATTTTCATTATGAGTCAGTATACTCAAAAACATTCTCAGAAGCTGCTAGATGTCAAAGAGATGTTTGTGTAACAGATTATTTTGCATCTTGCTAGGGGTTGTGTGAGACTAGAAGATTGCTCCTCCAGTCTGTCGTAGTCTGCTCTCTGTTATGTCCTCTGCATCTTGCCGTCATGTGTGCTTTCAGCTTCATGAGCTGTGTTCAGTAGAAGTATGTTTTTCAGTCTTGGTGCCTTTATGTGCCAAGCAGGTCTGCTTCTCCTGCTAGTCAATAACTATCTTACCTTGTCAAACACACTATGGTTTAGTTTTAGAAAGTTTATGTTGTCACCCCACCTCCACGTGAGCACACAACCATCAACTTTCACTTACTTTGTGCTTTTTAGATTGACCTTTGTTTGTGCTCTGTTTTTTGAGGAACCTACCATCATAGTTTAAATGTTTTGCTAATCTAAAATTAAAAGTCTTGCTATCTGTTGTTTTCCAAATACCTTGTACCATGAGGTGTATATTAAGGTAAATATCAAGGAGTTGAAGAATCAGATGATGCTTAAGGAACCTATTACATATGCATACCCTGGTCATACAGTGTTTGCTACACATCTGCTTGTTGCTGCTTCAGAAGACAAGTTATTGAGCTGATGGGACTTTTGTTCAGACTGAGTATGGCCTTTGTGTGCTTTTTACTCGTCTTTTTTTTTTTCTTTTTTTGTAGTTCTAATATATTTACATTATTTAAAAGTAAATTTTAGAAAGGGGTAAGCTTCTAATTTGACAGGATTGATGGTAAATATATTTCTAAACTCTAACAAAGCACTTTAATTCTGTAATCTATTTGCTCCCTCCCATAGGAACCTTGGTCATCATTTGTAACTAATTTGAAAAATGGGGGATTGTCGATACCAAGAAGTGTGGTAAGATCGATGTGTGCACTTTTCTCCTTTTGGATATGCAGCTAAAGCACTTTAATTAAAGTTAAAATAACTTTATAACAGCATTTGCACATATATTTTTGGCTGTGGATAATGTATTTTTAAAGAAGTTTTCTAATTAAAACTTATGGGCAGCATGTAGATGTGCCATCGGAAGTGGCGTGAAGAATTGCTCTTAGCTTAGAAACTGAAATATACCAGTTTCTTTATTGTCTATGATCAAAAAATACAGTGAATGAACAGCATAAAGGGATGTGAACAGGTAAGGGTCACATCTACCTGCTTGAACAGGTGTTGCCACAATTAATAGGACAATCAGTATGCTGCTGGTTTTGATTAAAAGCGTTATTCACATGTCCAGTGTAGATTCCGTGTGCTAGTTAATTGCTGAAAAGTGTGAGTCTCAGTGCTTAAATTTGACAAGTGGAAAAGTACCCTGTGTAAGTTCTTTGCTTTTCTCTTTTAGAGAAGTAATGATGTTCCTTTGTATAGTATATTTATATTTAATACCAATAATATGAAAGCATGTTTACTTGATGTTTGGTTTTACCCTCCCCAGAAAACTGCTATGATAGTATACTGAGTGTTTGAAATGTGACTGTAAGTGAATACAAGTGACTGGGCATGTGTTACACATTTCAGTATGAGACCTATTGGACGATACATCCGTTGCTGCCAATACAGAATTACATTTCTTCAGTTAAAGACTCCATTCCCTCCTAGTTTCATAACATCCTCAAGCTGCAGTATTGTCTTAGTGTTATACGCAAATAATTCTGTCTTCATTTACAAAGGGCAGGTAGATCTGATACCTTGCATAGTGTAGAAATACTATAGGCCATATAATTGCTTAAAAACTCCCATCAAGACTGTATTGTCTATTTTAACTAAGAGAGTTCGGTCTTGAAATATAAAAATAAACCCAAGAGATAGTATATCTGTTTTGTTTCCTATTTCCAGTTTGGGGGTGGGAGGATATAAAGCATCTTTGTTTTAGAACACCATTTTAAAGCATTAGCTTCCAACAAAGTAATCTTGTTTAGACTTCTAAAACTCTTTAAGAAATGTTACAGGTGGCACAAATGAAATGCTTACTCTTAGCGAAAGACAGACGCTGTCTTAAAAATGACCTTTCAGTGGCTTGTTTTGTTTTTCTTGCAGTTTCTGCCAAATGACCATTTATGTTTGGTACGACTGACTCCTCAGCAAAATCTGTTTACAGGTGGCTTGAAGCCCACAAATGCAGCTACCTTTATTTTCATGGTGAAACAGTGCCTTGCTAAGCCTAAGTCTAGACTTACTGATAGATTACAGTAAGTAAGAAAGAATTACAATTTTTATACTTTTTTCTTCAGGGAAATATAGAAAAATATTAAAATATGTTCTCAAAGCAGTATTTATTTGCACACTTGAGGTTTGACAGGAAGGTCAACAAGTATTTAGAATGTAGATGTGCAGTAATTGTACCTCCAATGGAGGTGAGGTCGTGTATCTGCAAGAAATTTTCACTCACATTACAGACATAATAATAAAGTCATCAAGAGTTTTGCAGGTATAGAAATTAAAAGCTGCAGAAATTTCAGTTTATAACAGACATCCAAGTAAAGATAATGAAAACAGCTGAAGGTTATTGAAGATGAAGTGGGGTTGTCCTCAGATGGCTTTCTGTTATCTAATTAAAAAATTAGACTTTAGTCTTATTTACCAATTATGGAACTCTCTTTAATTATTCTTTTTGACATTACACTTGAGCTGTTCACTTTGCTTTATGATCAGTAGATTTCTGTTTCCCATAAATGGGAAGTTTTTGCAGTCTGGAAAGCATAGACTTCCACTTGTTAAGGAAAATAATTAATATGTTTCTCATTTGCTGATAGTGGTTTATGGAAATTAATTTCCAGACAGTAAAAAAGAAGAACCCTAATAAATTCCAGTAACTCATGTAGCAAATACAAGTCCAAAGAGCCTTAATGAATTTATTTTTTGAAGCTCAGTGGTGTACCAAATCTCCACTTGATCCTTCGGTCAGGAAGTGGAGCTGACCTTGAAGGCTTCTATTGTGTATCTTCTCTCTATTTATACACCCTTTTCTTGCCTGGGAAACATTTAATGTATATGTACATTCATAAAAGGTCTAGTTTTCATATCAGTGATGTAGATGGGGAGATACTGCATGTATCTTTTTAAATAGAGAAGAAAATACCTGTGAGGTGTAAGTCACACTAACTCACGCTATACTAAATTAGCTTGAAGATGACCTTGGCAGGCATTGAAGAATAACCCTTTTTATGCTGTAATGCCTATTACTGACTTATGCAATTGGGGCAGAGGAGGGAGGAAGGGAGGGCACCCACACTCTGATGAGGACGCTGATGTGTTTTGGTATTGTCCGTATCTGCTGGGGGGCTTTCTTTGGTGTTTATATGTCTTACTAGCATAGGTTTCTTCCAGTTTGCAGTATGGATTGAAAATAACTTGTGTTACAGGAAGATGGTAACTTCTTCTAGAAGCTACAAAAGAGTGAGATAGACCTTCGGATACTGTTTCTTGCTGGTTTAATTTTTCACAGAAAGACATACTCCATTATGACTTTGTTTGTTTGTTTCAGATCATGGAGCTTGGATGATGCTGGGAAATTACTGAGACAGCTAGAAATTCCGAGGAAAGCTCAGGCACGTGATGTGTATCCAGAAGACTATAAGCATCTTTTTGAGGCTTTGCAAAACTCTAATTTGTTTGTTGAAACCTGGTTCCACGATGAAGCCTTGGAAAGTATAAGGAACATAAACTTATAAATCTAAAGCTGCTGTCTTTTGGAAGATCACCTTTGCTTCTGGAAGATTACTTTGATAAGAAATAATTTAAGTACAATCAGAGGTACCGTTAGCTAGATGATTTCCTGTCCAAACAGGAAAATAATTTAGCAAGGAACAAGAGCCCTTCTACACAGAATAAAATTAACGGATTCACAGTTGTTTGATTACAATCCTATCTAGAATGGACAAACTTTGTGAATTTTCCAGGAGTGTATTAGTGGCCTGCTGCTTTTGGATGTGCCAGTTTAAAGGAACTTTTTGTTACACTGCTGTATATTTAAAACATTTGAAAAAAATACCAGACCAGATATCATTACTTGTGTGGTTTGTATTTTAGTGCTCAGTGACCTTAATGCCCTTTCACAGATTCCCAAAATACATAGGTCTTTCCAACAACTGAATCTGTTATATTGTCTCCTGACATAAAAACCTTGCAGTCTGGAGTCAATATAATTTCAATAAACCAATAGTAGTGGGTTAATAGGTGACAAAGTAATGACAGCATGATAAAACACCAACTGAGAGTTGTTTGGTTTTTTTTCTTAAACAAAGATGGTTATATGTCTGGGGAAAAAAGATGTAACAATTCTTTCTTTTGAAAACTTGAAAAGAGCATTGGGCACCCTGTTCTAGTTCACAATATGCAAACACCTGTATGTGTACAGGCTTTATCTTATTTTAGGTCTAAAAGCAAAATCCTCAGAACATTCAGTGTTGTATAAACAGTTTGGGAAAAAATCCCAAACATCGTACCCACAACCTCTGTCAATATCTATTTTTTTAATGTGTATTATATGTACAAAATAACTTACTTCAAAGCCGTATGCTAGTAAAATTCTCTTTTTAGACATAGTACCCCGTAATGCAACCTGTTCCTAGTTTCTCTTCCTGTCTTACCATGTAACTGTTCTGTTGTTGTCCGACAGCGCTGACAGGCTCTACTAGTTCTGTGTTGTATACTGTCTCCTCTGGGAAGACCTGTGGCCAAAAATAAGCTTTTTTTTTTTTCTTTTAGCAGGGCTAAAGTAAAGGCTGAGTTATTTTTAGGTTTTGAAAGACAGCAGTGACTGAAACAATGCAAACACAGAATTTTATTTCATAAACGTAGTGTGAGGTATAGATGTGACAAGTGTTCATCTCTGTCTTCCTCCAGCAGTTCCTGCTGCAGAAGAAAAATTGACTTCAGGCAGCCCCAGTTCACTCTGCTCACTTGGCTGCAGCTCTTTGCTTAAGCTGCCAATAAGCCTTGGTAATGTGGTGAAACTGCTGGAAAGACTGAGGTTTGATTTGCAGTCTTTCTCAGAGCGTTATTGGTGTTCTGATGTAGGTCATGAAGATTTGAGGCTTTCTTTCTGTTTCTATCTCTTAGTGTTTCAGGTAACTGGCATTTTAAATTGACTGTGAGTGGCAAACTTGCATTAACAGAGGCAAAATCCACCTATTTTCAATCTCAGTAGATGGCAACTGTCTTATCTACTGGTTTATAAGAAGGCAGTGTCTCCTGGACTTTTTTTTTTTTGTCCCCAACACATTGAATCCGGTACCTTGCTTTTGTTGCAGCAAGATGTCAGCATACCAGGAGAAATATTCAATGCATAAAATACAAGACTAACACTGTCCAGATAAAGTTTTTTGTGTTGATGATAACATTTCAAACATGAACTGAAAAAAACCAGCAATTACTGAGCCAGTGCAGAAACTCCCAAGATAACATCAGGAGTCTGTAAGTGGAAGAAATATTTTGTAACTGGGGACTTGAAATGAGGAGATTTAGTGCTAACCAAAGCTCTGCCATGAAGCGTAGGGAATATGTTCAGCCCTGATCAAAAACATGAAATGAAGAAAACAGTGTCTGTCGCTATAAAAGTGGTTTTGGTATTGATGGTAAGATGGAAAAAAGTGAAAATTACTGGTGTACGTGAATGAATACGGGGGAGTGAAATTGCAGTAGGTCCATGGGTTCCTTGATGCTGTCCACTCAGTACTTCCTACTGGTGCAGTTTTATAGCTTCTATAGGATAATGCTGAATGCAAACTTTCACTTAAATTTCAAATTGTATATAAAGACTTCTTATGCACTTTTGTTATGATTTTTTAACCAATCCTGTACTTCTTGTGTTCCTTTCCTTTGCATAGCTGCCTTTGCCATATTCCTTGACATGTTGATGGAAAATTGACCCAACAACTTTTCAGTTATTTTTGATTCATGTAAATGCAAAGACAGAACTTGTAACTAGGAAAACAGTATATAAATTTAGGTTAATGTTTATATTTTAATAACCCCCCCCCAAATACTATTCCAAGGGAAAACAAAACTGCAAATTCCCTCAAAGTTTAAGATGTTAGACTTGTTCAGAAGAGAAGATCTTCATGCTAACTTTGAGACCAAAAGGTTCACAGGAACTACCTTTCTGTCATGGTGGGACAGCAGTTTCCTGTTTCTGAAAGTGCGTTAACTTGCAAGTTACTGTACCAGATACAGTAAATAATAAAAATTTTGAAATTAGCACCAACATTTGAAAATATTGTCCAATTCAGTTGTTTTTTACATAGTTTTGTGTTACGACACTTTCTATATGCAAGATATAAAGTAATAGAATTTTTAAATTGCATTAATTAGCTGTAATCTTTTGAGCACTTTTATTTTTTCCTATGTTTTCCTTTCTTTGAATTTGTCATCTTGGATGACAGGAAAGTGACAAAATACATACATTATACTTAACAGAAGGTCCACGGTATAGCATATTCTTAGAAATTCATAGAAAATTACATGACTGATGGCAGTTGTCTAAATTTTTACTACTTAACTACATTAAATTCATAGCAAATACAAACAGAAAGATACTTGGTCCTTATGATGCCCAGTTAATGAGAAATTTTGCCACTTGGAATTAGATCAGTCGAATTGGGTTCTACAGTTAGTAGTTCTCTTTGGATGCAGAAGAAGGATTCGTGACCTTGTAGTAATCATTAATAACATGGTAGATGATGTGATAAGGGGTTGTTAAGATGGAATGTGTACATACTGGTTACTAGGCTTGTTAAGCATTGAACATTTTAATAATTACAGCTTAGCCTTCCAGATAATAATGATAATGTTGATAGAAATATCAACATAAAATTCAATAAACAGGTTGTTGTGGTATAGTTTAAAATGTGTAAGTGTGATAGAAAGAACCTGATGCTTCCTGAGAAACATGCTGAATTAATTGCTGTGGCAGGCTAAACGCAATCTACAAGGCTGGAGATTGAAAACTTCAGTCTAAACTTTGCAAGCCTTTAATTAGCAAAGCAGTAGCTTTCTTTTATAAATGTTTTAAAAATGGAGGTAACAAATAGCTTTTCCAGAAAGGACAAGAAGTCAATGCGAGATGTTTATTCACTCACATTGTGCCCTTGCTCAACAGCTATTGCGTCTATCCTCGTGTGTGCTGTGTAATGTGTCACTGCTAAAAATAGGCACCCAGGCTGTCCTCAGCTGATAGAACACACCACACAGCAAGCACACCGAGCCCAAGGGAAACCAGGGGTAGTGAACATACACCAAATGCGACACTGAGTTACTCATAGTGTAAGCAAGACTTTGACATTTGATGTAGTTTATCCTATTGATAAGACACCAAGCAAACAGTTGAGAAATTATGCTGGCAAACTTCAAAACCTTGTTCCGGCCATGTAAAGGAAATTCATGTGTTAGAGGCTGGGAAGACTCAAAAGTAAAAGTTTTTGTAAAGTTCATAATAATAAAAATCAACAGGCAAAATTATGTAACTGAGTGAAATTTGTTATGGATTTGTGCTTAAAATGCTTCTGCAGTGAGTTTAATTTTACATTCTAGAATAATTTTTCAACTAGCACACCCACATGAAAAGTGAAGAGACCTCGTCAAGAGATTCCTATGTGTTCATAAAATACCTGTCTGCGCTTAGAAGCTTTCAACTAATAATTTGATAGCTCTTCTATGCTGCTTATTGATACGGGTTTTGTACTAATTCAAAATGTAATGTTTGCTCACAGAAGAAATCACTTGTGTGCGATGTTGTTTGGAATGAGTATTGCACGTTTATGACTAAAGAGCAGAATTTGTTTAGTTGTTCAGATTATTTAATTACTACAATTCTTTCTGTAAATTCATGTTGTAAAACACCCTGTCCTGAGATAGAAGACCTAAACTTCCACTACGGTGTTTCATCTACCATCACTAAGGAAATCTGACTAATTCAGCAGCATCAGCCACAATTAAGTGATATTTCCCACAAAAATGCCTCCATTACCTGCCTTGACAGTTGCTTCTATCCAGAATGTGTCATGCATTTCAAATAGCTTGTTTGGAAGTCTGACCTGTCTAGGTCAGTGGATGACTTGGTTATATAAAAACCACATACTAATAATAGGGATTAATTCAACTAAATACAGTCCAGGGCTAAATGACCACTTACTGGGATATATAGCTTTAATATCATTATGCTTTTCAGAAAATTCAGACTGACATTTCCAAAAGCATCTGAGTTGGGCATTCAGTTGATCTCCATTGCTCAGACTGTGTTAAATGGGCCTCCTAGGCAGGCCAGTCCACAAACTGTAGGTGTAGATATCCAGAATCGGCGTTCCAGGCTCTTATTACAGATGTCAAAATACTGAACACTGCATGAATGCAAACGTTTTTGCTGTGTTTAAAAGCTCATCTATACTAGAAAACCTCTGTGACTACAATTACATTGTCATATCATATGAAATATGATGTCAGCCAGGAGTTGTTCTTGGGCTTCTGTGGCTTATTTCCCTGTAAAATTTATGCCAAGCTGATGAAAGCCCCTTTCATACTTGGGGTTTTGGTACAGTAGCGGGGCTCTCTAAGGTGGTGATTTTTTTGGGGGGGGGGGAGGGGGGCAGGTGGTGTATGAAAGGAGGCTGTTCCCTCACACATTTCTGTAATTTGTGAGATTTTGTTGTGTTATGGGACATATGAGAATACCAGACTTGGAAAACTGAGAAAATAATGAAAGATATATATGGTATTATATATTCAGATTGTCTGTTCCTTGAATGCACTTTTTGCAGTTCCTGGGCAGGACTTTAAGTTCATGCTTTTTCTATATTAATCTCTCAAGTTTATCCACCCAAGAGATAGACATTAACTTCTGTTATGAGTGGGCTTATGTTACAGGTTTTGGGCAATGCCTGCTTAGAAACTCAATGAAACAGCATAGACAGGGTAATGGAGACTAGCTAGGTGAAAGAGTAAAGCACACGGGCCAAATTAATATTTGAATGACTGTTAAAGCTAGTTCTTGATTATCTTGCAGTATCACTGTAATTGAACAAAAATTGCTAGGAGAAATAAATATAAGCATAGTAATACGCATAACTATTAAACTGGCAGCCAGATTGCTGTCAGTTCTGTTGCTAATGAATTATGTCACTGCAGCATTTAAGCGAATGTCAAAATGTATTTTTCTGTGGGAATCCTGTCGCTTGGTATACGTTGGTTCTTCCCAATAGCAACATTTTGGATATACGTATCACCATATCTGATCATGCTGTTGCAACTTGGATGAAAACAGTTGCAGACTGAAACAATCATTAGTGAGAAGAAAACTGAGTATGTTTTAGAGATGAAAAGCTGTTTGGCAAAACTGTTAGGTGTGTCTTTCAGTGTTCTTTGACAGGACTCGACACTCCTTTCCAAAATACAAGCCCTAACTCCCTCTACAGGCATAATAAGGAAAACCAGAGTAAGTCTATTTGCAGTTTACCACATTTAGCCTCTCCTCCTTGAATGAAAGCTACGTAGACCCATACAGAAAGCACTTAGTATCTCATGGGCTTAGCGCATCACCATTTCAGAGTGGTGCTCTCATTTAATCCCGTAAGTGTTTTGCGTTTCCCCTGTCATTTATCTGCCTCTAATAATGACAGGCTGAGTTGGCGTTGTTCAGCCTGGAGAAGAGAAGGCTCTGGAGAGACCTTACTGCGGCCTTTTAATACTTAAAAAGGGCCCATAATAAAGATGGGGACAGACTTTTTAGCAAGACATGTTACAACAGGACAAGGGGCAAAGGTTTTAATCTAGAAGAGTGGAGATTCAGGCTAGACATGAGGAAGAAATTTTTTATTATGTGGGTCTTAGAACACTGGAACCTGTTGCCCAGAGAGGTGGTAGATGCCCCATCCCTGGAGACATTCAAGGCCAGGTTGAACAGGGCTCTGAGCAACCTGATCTAGTTGAAGATGTCCCTTCTCATTGCAGGATGGTTGGACTAGCTGAGCTTTGAAGGTCCCTTCCAACCCAAACTATTGCATGATTCTGTGATGGCTCTGATAAATAGCAGCTGGTGTATGGGCTGCGTTCTCAGTGATACACTCTGCCAGCCCTTGGGTTCTGAGTAGCTCCTGCCCAGCCATACTTCTTTGTATTCAGTCCACAATGAGATCCAGAAATACGTCTAGATGCTAGTTCATAAGTAAAATATCTTGGTTTAGGATGTTTTCTGACAGAATCATTATTGTATCTCATCCTGTGTGAAACAAACTTTAGTATTTTGATCAAGAGAATGAACTGAAAGGTATATCATCTTCTGCAACAAATGGGTTTACATACAATGAAGCCCCTTCCCGAGGTCTGACTTCTCTACGCTGGTTTCAATGTCGCATCAGTGAAGAAAAGTCACTGACAATGCAGCGATGAGGAACGATTCATACGGACACAGATAGAGACGCACAGAGTTCCTGTTAACAGTGAGAGCAGAGCCAGGCAGAGCTGAGCTCTCTTTTATTAACAGTTCTCAATTCACAGGTTTACAAATACAGGGCTGGACCAAGAGGTTGGACAGTTTTTTCCAAAAAATGTTATTCTAAACATACCATGCTCATGTTGTGACTGTTTTCAGTCACGTTCCCATGAATATCTTGTGGACGGCATTCCGATCCACTCATTCACATGCCCAGGCCCAACATTCACGCATCAGACATATGGGGGCGGTTTTCCAACATGAGATATCATTCTCACTGGCCTGGGCTGTCACTCCTTATACTCATAAAAAGCATACTTCTGTATAATCTGTCCAAGGCCCTTTAGCTGGAACTGCACATCCTGCTGTTCCCACAGACAAACCCTTTGGGTGTCAGTACAAAATTAGTATGATTTTCCCTTTGTGATACATTGAAGGATGCAGCATTCACAAGCATCAGCCACCTGGCTGGAGGGGCTTTCTGGTTTCCTGCAGCCCCTTGGAGGACATGGCCCTGGGCTGGGGAGGGCCACCCACTCTGTGCAGCAGAGGGCCTGGGGAAGTTCATTACATAAAAGCCATGGGTATGCAGCCTCCATGTGTCCTCGTGCCATTTTCATTTTTATATGTATTTTTTTGCACTTCCATGTCAGTTGTGAGGATGGATTGGTACAGAAATGAAGCAGCAATGGTGCTGAACAAGGCAAATGTGGCAGCTGGAACTTCCTATGGCTGCAGGTTTCTCCTGTGGCTGGACTGCAGCAGCTGCGAGGTGCATGTTAGAAGGGTCCCCAGCCTCCTGGTTAACAAGGTGCATGATTAGACATGTTGTCACTGCCTCATTCCCTTTAAAAACAAACCAACCCACAAAGTAACTGCAAAAACATCAACATACTCCCTGTTTGTAATTTGCCATAGAAACATTGGTAACCAGTTCTTTTAGCACCACAGGGTGATGTGCTAATGCATACATATTATTAGATTGGTGCAAAAGTAATTGCAATTTTAGACAGTGAATTTTAAACCATTATAACTAGGCTTAAACACATCTTTATTAATCAAAATAGGAGCCATTGCAATCAACACATTTTTACCAATGAGAAATAAATTTGTTTATTCTTATAGCATAAAAATTCATGCTTTGGCGTTGGATTAGAAAGCATTTTCTGCACCCTGCTGGTTGTGGAAGCATTTTCCCTGCAAAAAGCTGTTGAGATGCTTGAAGAAGTGGTAGCCAGTTGGTGAGAGGTCAGGTGAAAATAGTGGATGAAGCAAAACTTCGTAGCCCAATTTGTTCAACTGTTCAGGAGCTGATGGTATGATGTGCAGTCGGCTGGTGTTGTAGAGAAGAATTAAGCCCTTTCTGTTAACTGATGCTGGCTGCAATTGCAGTTTTCGGTGCATCTCATTGATTTGCTGAGCATACTTCTCAGAGGGAATGGTTTCACCAGGATTCAGAAAACTGTAGTAGATGAGAGCAGCAGCAGACCAGCAAACATAATTTTCTGATGCAAATGGTGGAGGAGCCAACTAGGAGAGGTGCATTGCTGGACCTCGTCCTCACTAACAAGGAGGGTCTGGTTGAAGCAGTAAAGGTTGAGGGCTGCCTTGGCTGCAGCAACCATGAGATGGTGGAGTTCAGCATCTTGTGTGGCAGGAACAGGATAGCAAGCAGAATTGCAACCTTGGACTTGAGCAGGGCAAACTTTGGCCTTTTCAAACAATTGCTAGGGGAAATCCCATGGGCAAGGCTGCTTGAAGGTAAAGGGGCCCAAGAGAGTTGGTGATTCTGTGATTCTGTGACTGCTTCTACCAGGCTCAAGATCAGAGCATCCTGACACATAGAAAGTCAAGGAAAGGAGCTGGGAGACCTGTGTGGTTAAACGGGGAACTGCTGGGTATGCTCAAGTGGAAGAGGAGAGTTTACAGATCATGGAAGGAGGGGCTGGCCACTTGGGGAGAATATAAGGCTGTTGTCAGAGGACGTAGGGAGGCAACTAGGAAAGCTAAGGCCTCCTTAGAATTAAACCTTGCAAGAGGGGTCAAGGACAACACAAAGAGCCTCTTCAAATACGTGGCAGGTAAAACTAACACCAGAGGCAATGTAGGCCCACTGATGAGTGAGGTGGGTGCCCTGGTGACAGAAGGAGGAGAAGGCAGAGTTACCAAATGCCTTCTTTGTCTATGTCTACTCTGCCGGAAGCTGTCCTGAGGAGCCCCATACTGCTGAGGCCCCAGAGGAAGTCGGGACAGTGGAGGAGTTTGCCTTGGTTGATGGGGACTGGGTTAGGGAGCAATTAGGCAATCTGGACATCCATAAATCCATGGGTCCAGATGGGATGCACCCGTGGGTGCTGAGGGAGCTGGCTGAAGTCATTGCTGGACCACTCTCCATCGTCTTTGCCAAGTCTTTGGAAACGGGAGAGGTGCCCGAGGATTGGAGGAAAGCAAATATCACTCCAGTCTTCAAAAAGGGCAAGAAGGAGGACCCGGGTAACTATAGACCAGTCAGCCTCACCTCCATCCCTGGGAAACTGATGGAACAACTTATCCTTGATGCCATCTCAAGGCATATCAAGGATAAGAGGGTCATTAGGGGCAGTCAGCATGGCTTCACCAAGGGGCAGTCATGCTTGACCAACCTCATGGCCTTTTATGAAGACATAACGAGGTGGATGGATGATGGCAGAGCGGTGGATGTGGTCTACCTTAGCTTCATTAAAGCATTTGACACAGTCTCCCACAGCATCCTTATAGCTAAACAGGGAGTGCAGTCTGGATGATCGGGTAGTGAGGTGGACTGCGAACTGGCTGAAGGAAAGAAGCCAGAGAGTCATGGTCAATGGGGCAGAGTCCAGTTGGAGGCCAGTATCTAGTGAAGTGCCTCAAGGGTCAGTACTGGGACCAGTACTATTCAATATATTCATCAATGATTTGGACAAGGGAATAGAGTGTGCTATCAGCAAGTTTGCTGATGACACCAAGCTGGGAGGAGTGGCTGACACGCCAGAAGGCTGTGCTGCCATCCAGTGAGACCTGAACAGGCTGGAGAGTTGGGCGGGGAATAACCTGATGAAATTTAACAAGGGAAAGTGTAGAGTCCTGCATCTGGGCAGGAACAACCCCAGGTTCCAGTATAAGTTGGGGTATGACCTATTAGAGAGCAGTGTAGGGGAAAGGGACCTGAGGGTCCTGGTGGACAGCAGGATGACCATAAGCCAGCACTGTGCCCTTGTGGCCAAGAAGGTCAATGGCAACCTGGGGTGTATTAGAAGTGGGGTGGTTAGTTAGTCAAGAGAGGTTCTCCTTCCCCTCTACTCTGCCCTAGTGAGACGACACCTGGAGTATTGTGTCCAGTTCTGGGCCCCTCAGTTCCAGAAGGACAGGGAACTGCTGGAGAGAGTCCAGCACAGGGCAACAAAGATGATTAAGGGAGAGGAGCACCTCCCTTATGAGGAAAGGCTGAGGGAGCTGGGGCTCTTTAGCTTGGAGAAGAGGAGACTGAGGGGTGACTCCATTAATGTTTACAAATATATAAAGGGTGAGGGTCACGAGGATGGAGCGAGGCTCTTCTTGGTGACAACCAATGGGAAGACAAGGGCACTGGGTATAAGCTGGAACACAGGAGGTTCCACTTAAATTGGAGAAGGAACTTCTTCTCAGTGAGGGTGACAGAGCACTGGAACAGGCTGCCCAGGGAGGTTGTGGAGTCTCCTTCTCTGGAGACATTCAAAACCCGCCTGGACACATTCCTGTGTAACCTCATCTAGGTGTTCCTGCTCCAGCAGGGGGATTGGACTAGATGATCTCCTGAGGTCCCTTCCAATCCCTAACCTTCTGTGATTCTGTGAAACAGTGACCATGACCATTTTTGCTGCAAGTTTGGCTTTGGGAAGTGCTTTGGAGGTTCTTCTTGGTCCACTCACTAAGCTGGTCATCGTCAGTTGTTGTATACAATCCACTTTTTGTCGCATGTCACAACTTGATTGAGAAATGGTTTGTTGTTGTTGCGTAGAAGAACATGACACTTCAAAACAATGATTATTTTGATTTTTGGTAAGCTCATGAGACACCCACTTACTGAGCTGTGCTGGTTTGACTGCAAATGAGTTAATTTTCTTCATGCAGTTAATTTGGCCTTTTGCCATCCTGCCGTTTTGCAGAGGTCTCTGAGCCTTTCTGCCTTTTTCCTCTTTTCTCTCTCCGGGATCGTCATTGGGACCAGGTGCTGTTTCACAGGACTGACTGCTTGGTCCGCATGCAGTTTGTGAGGAATTGCATTGAGTATCTTTTATTTTATATCCTATTTCTATTTTTTATATATATTTACTAGTAGTGTGTTATTTTTTTAAACTGTGTTCATCTCAATCTAAGTTTCTCTCTTTCCTTTCAATTCTGTCCCCTATTTGGGGGGTGGGGAGCAAGCAAGCGGCTACCGTGGTTATATTACTCGCTTGGGTTAAACCACGACATGAGCATTTTCACCTTCCCAATTTGCTTCAAATGTCAAACTACTGTAGAATGGTCGATGTCAAGTTCTTCAGCATTTTCTCATGTAGTTGTAAGAGGATCAGCTTCAATGACTGCCCTCCATTGGCCATTGTCAATTTCTGATGACCACCAACTGTGCTCCTCTTTTCCAAGGCTCTCATCTCCTTTCTTGACCCACCACTGCACTGTACATTCGTCAGCAGATCCTGGGCCAAATGCGTTGTTGATGTTATAAGTTGTCACTGCTGCTTTACAACCCATTTTGAACTCGAGTAAGAAAATTGCTCGAATTTGCTTTTTGTCAAACATAACTTTCATAGTCTAAAATAAATATAAAATAAACAGCAAGTAATAAGTCGGTAGCAAAGAACCAAAAAAGCAAGAAGAGCATATTAAAATGATGTATAACATAACCATAACGTTTATTTCAGAATACAGTCACGTATCAAACAGGAAATTGCAACACGGCAAAACCCACAACTCCTTTCTCATCAACCCGTCACTAACCCCCCCTGCAGGAAAGTGCCCGCCCTGTGCCCCACGGCCCCGGTGCTGGCGGGAAATGGGTCTGGGCCGGGAGGCGGGCACGTCCAGCCCCGCAGCACCAGCTCTGCGGCTCCTGCCCGCGCAGGGGCGGGGCTCTGCCCTCAGTTACCATGGCGGCGGCAGCGCCGGATACGTGAGGGTGGGCGGGGCAGCCTCGCTCCCTTTTTAGTGTTGGCGCACGCGGGAGGATGGAGGCGGTGGCGTTAGAGCGGTTCCCCAGTCCGGGCAAGGGCAGCGGCCTCCGCGCCCGCCGGCGGGTGCGGCCCGGAGAGCTGCTGTTCCGCGCCGAGCCCTTCGCCTACGTTGTCACCAAGGAGCGGCTGGGCGGCGTGTGCGAGCGCTGCCTGCGCAGGTACCGGCGGGTAGAGGAAGGAAGTGAGGGAGGGAACGAGCAGCAAGAGCAGCCACCACCGCCTCTCCCGCCAGCTCCGCCCGGCCAGCGCCGCCCCTTCCGCTGAGGCGGGGCAGTGCCGGGGCAGCGGGGCGGGGGTTTCTCTCTCCGGGGTGGGGTTTTCTGTGTGCCGGGTCTCGGAGGGTCTGTCTGTGCCGGGGCGGGGGTTTCTCTCTCCGCCTTGTGCTCACTCTGTGCCGGGACGGAGGGCGTTTCTCTGTGCACGGGCCGGGGGTCACTCTGTACCGGGGCTGGGAGTTCACTCTGTGCTGGGACGGGACGGGGGGGTCTCTCTGGGCGAGGGGTTTCTCTCTGTGCCGGAATGGAGGGGGTCACTCTGTGCCCGGGCGGGGTTTCTCTATATGTGGACGGGGGCGTTTGTCTATGGCGGGGCGGGGGTTGCTCTCTCCAGGAGGGGTCTGTCTGTGCGGGGTCTCAGGGGGACTTTTTGTGCCGGGACGGTGGGGGTTTCTCTGTGTCGGACGGAGGGGCGTCTGTGTGTGCTGGGTCTCGGGATTTCTCTGTGTCGGGACGGGGGTTTGTCTCTTCGGGGTGCGGTCTCCATTTCGTGAGGGAGCTCCCTCTGTGCCGGGTCTGGGGGCGGGAGGGGGTGTCTCTGGGCTGTGTCTCGGGGGTTTTCTCTGTGTCGGGGCAAAGGGCGTTTCTCTCTCCGGGGTGCGGTCTCTCTGTGCCCGGTGTCGGGGTGTTTCTCTTTGCGGCTGTCCGGGCGGGCAGCTGATGCCGGGGCTGCGGTGCGCGGCTTGCCGCTTCTCTCCCCTGTTCTCAGTGAGGCTTCTTTAGATGCTTCTCTGCCGGGGCGTCTCTCCCCGGGCGCGGGCGGTTTGGCCGGAGGTTTCCTGGGCTTTGCTGCCGCCCCTGGCCCCCGCGAGCCCCCCTCGGACTGGCCGTGGTGAGGAGCCCCCTTGGGCGGGGGAACGGTGTGCCTGTCCCCGTCCTGCTCTGCAGTACCCGTTGTGGGCAGGTTGATGTTGTCACCCGCTGTAGCCCGGCAAGGAAGCCAGCCGTGTGGCCCTGGTGTTATTCCCTGCTGTGGACCGCTCTGCCCTTGGTGTTCGTGGAGTGACAGCAGCATGAGGTGGTTGAGTTTCCCATCCCCTGCACTTTTATCTCGTGTAAGGAGCACATGGTTTTGAGACATGCATTGAACAAATGCCTTTCTTCTTCCCCCAGACCCTTAGGAGTGAAAACTGACAAGGCCCACAGTAGTTTTAAGTGTTTGTTTAAAGAAAAGGTAACTGTCTTCTACCCTTAGAGTAATTTTCCAGCAAGACAGGTTGTGACAGACTTGTTTGTAGGAGATCTCTATAGTAACACCTGAAACATATTGGTAGGTGATCCAAAACCACGTATAGCTACCAAGACTTGAAGAAGAGGCACAATACTGCTTTTTTGTGTTTGTGGTGGTGTGTTTTTTTTTTTTTCTTCTTTTTGTGAGTATTTGATGTTTATTGAAATGTTCCCAGTGTTTTGCTGTGTCCTTACATGTCACCTCGGGTTCCGTTTAAAGTAATAACTATGATCCTCATTTTCCCACTGAAAAATTTGACAATGTGTTCAAGGTTGCACTTGTGTCTAACCTCAGCATGTTAAAAGAACAAACACAATAACAAAAGCCTAAAAGAGATTTTTAGCTAATGTGTCTGTGAAGTCTGACTTGGGATATCAGAGCCCTTTGGGGTGGTGGCTGCCTGTACCTTTTCAACTTCAAGTTGTGAGAGGCTGCAGATTTGAGCAGGGAGGCTGAGTGCGGCAACAGGTGGAATGAAAATGAATCTGAGGTGTTTGGCTGCAGAAGTGTGACCGAGACAAGGTTTCTTGGGGGACATAGTGATTTCACCAACTGGTATATCATGAAGGGTTATGCATTTGTGGAAGTTTGTCCTTTTTTTTTTGAGTAGTTAAATAAGGAAGTTAAATTTTTTTTTTCCACCAATCTGGCTTCCATTGCAAAATGTACTGTGGCTAGACAGAATTGTAGATTAGGACTGTGAAAGCTGACTTTCTTATTACTCATCTAAACAAAGGCAGTGGCTTCTTATTCAATGGACTGTTGAATTAATGTGTGATACATGTATCTGTACATAGGTCTCTCTTTTAATATATGGAATTGGGAAAAATGGTGAAGCACCGCTGAAGTGGGATGTGAATTGAACTTCTTGAGCAGGTTTTCATTTAACACACAGTGTGATCTTTGTTGAAAGTGAGGTATCAGAAAAACCATTAATGCTCATTTTCAAGACTACATATAGAAGTTGTGTTCTTTGCTACTGTTCCTGTTTTTCACTCTGATCTTTAGGTGGCAGTGCAGGAACACAAATTGGGATAAAGAAGTCCGTGCTTGAAACTTGCTTAGCATGTTAGCAATCTTATTACATATGAAATTAATGTTTGAGGCTTTATACTGTGAAATGTAATTCCATACTTTTCCAAGCTTGTAGTAGTAAATGTTGTTGGATACATCCACTGTTTTTGGCAGTGTGGGAAGTGCTGGGTGAGCCAGAAGATGGGTGATGATGTGCAGAATATCTTATTTCTGGACTGCCTGCTGAGAGGCAGCCTGGTCTCCTCAGGATTTGGGGTCACAGACTTGCTGTTGTGCTGACTTATTGTGTGACCTTGGCTGAATCCTGCAGCAAGGGGCTGAGGTGCCCAACCAGGGTAAGGTCAGCTGCTGGGGACAGAGTTTGCTGCTCAGATTGAGGGAGGAAAGCTTGAGTAGTGCAGTAGTTGTGCTTAGTCTTATCTCAGTTAAGTGAATATTATTGTGGATTTAAAATACTGAAGTGTTTATATGCATATAGTTAGTGCATCTACCAGTAGAAAGATTAACATCCGTTCCTTACTTTATTGGGCTGTTGATACTATTTATATAGTGGAATAAAAATTTTTGGTCAGTGTTACTAGGGCTATTCTGCATGTAGACCAGGTGTTTGATTTTGGTAATTGTCCCTGCTTTTGTGATTCCCTATTTCAGAGATAATACTTTATTTTCTAACAAACAGGCTCATGGTGTTTGTGTGGTGTGTGGTTTGTTGTTGTCTTTTTTTTTAAATAGAAAACTGGGCTAAAATATTCTGCTATAGCTGATTTGATATGATAGCATAGCTGTTTTCAACTATATTCCTTTAGCAATTTTTAAAACAGTGTTCTGAAGTGGGGTACAAAGTAAAGATTTCCTTGGAAATATAAATTTTGATAAAAAGTATTTGTTGGCAGTATGTATTTCTGTGGAAGCAGTGTCTTGAGAGAACAGATGATGTCGTGTGTTAGGCGCAGTGCCTTGCTGACAACATGCTGTTTGTGCTTTTATGGAGGTCTGACAAGATTTGAATGGCCAGCATCTTCTTCCAACAACTTACTGGGGAAAGCAACAGAAAAGATTCTTCCTGTCTTGTTAATTAAAATTTTCTCTATGGCTTCTTCCATGCTTTAATACCTTGCTAATATAGGATTGGTGGCAGTGCAGCTTAGTACCAGTTTATGTAGCAGGATTGAGGAGGTAAAGAAAGCTGTTTCATTTACAAACTTAGGGAATTTCACTGTATTCTACTTGAAATGGATAAAGACAGTGAATAAAGATAATTGGCAGTGACCCCCAGAGGATTTCATCACCTTTCACTCTTCGGGAAAGTGATTGTTACACCTTATTTTTTTTCTTCATCATTGTTTACCTAGCTATCAGCCTATAGAATGACCTTTCAGTCCCTCACAATCGAGCTTCATTTAACCTTTCAACAATTATGTGATGTTCAGTGGGTCCCATTTATTCATATGTTTTTTTTTGACACCCTCACAGAGTTCAGGCAAGGTAGAAAAGGTCTGTCCTTTCACAGGAGTTGTGCTTGATCTGTCCTTGTAGATTTTACTTCTCTGGGTTATTAATGATCTTACTTTTGATTATAGTGCCTATTGTCTTGGCAGGGTCAGATGCCAGGTTTGCAGTTAAGTGAGTGTGATGATTTAAATTTTATTTCCTTAAAAAAGCAAAGTACTGCAAACACTGGAATACTTGGGTTGCTTAAATGTTTAGAGTTCTGCTGTAAATATTGCATGAGATTATAGATGATACCAGAATAGATGAGAAAGTACCAATATTCTGAACTTCTTACGTAAATTTTTAAGTTTAAAGGAAAAGATTCTACTTTTTTCCCTGCCATTAATTGGTACTATGTTTTTAGTTTTATGGTTTATTAAAATTTGCTTTTATGTAGTTCATCAGTTTAGAAGTTCCATTAAAATCTGGATGTAGCCAGTTACTTCTTGATTTCACAAAATAATCTTAAATCAGTACAGATTTTTAATGTAGGGCAATTTAACACTGCAAAGTTTGCTTGCACATGCTGGTGTATCGGGCTGTCTGTTTGAGCTGGTGGTATTGCTCAGTTTGCTCAGCTTGTTTAATCTTTACATGGCTTTTAAAGATGCTCTTTGTCTGGTAGGTGAATGCAGAAGTGGCATCTCAGTGCTTGGCAATTCTCTTCCTCTGAGTATTTGATGTTGTGTTGGCCACTAATTCATGCTGGTTGAGTTTTCTGCAAGGTACGTGGCAGTGGTGGCACTGCATGCTCTGACTTTCAGATTTTGAATTGAAAATATACCAAATTTGTTACAGAACTGGAGTCAAAATACAAGTGGAAGCCAATTATGATTTTTGGTGTCTATCTCCTTTTTACAGAACATTTCTGTGATGGGTTGTGTTTAAAAGAATCTACTGCAAGAAAATTTAATTCCGGGTTGACACTTGAGAACAAACATGCAAACTTTCTAGGATCTGTGTCTCAGAGAAAGTAGGAGAAAGAGGTAACACTAGCCTGTTTCCAAATGCTGTGCTACTTATGCCTTCAAAGGAAAGAGTCACTTAAGAAAAGTGAATAATTGAGAACAGGGGATGTATGACATTATATATAGACTATGAAATAAAAAAACAAGAGTGTTTCTTGTTTGGTTAAGGAGAGAGGTTCAGATTCCAGTAACAGAATAAGAGGAAGTCTGAATGTGTTTTTGTATGACTGTAGCTTTTGTAAACATGCCTAGAGAGAGGAAAAACATAAGTTAGGACTGTTTGTAAACTAGCCATGGCAGCAGTATGGAAAATATAACCAAGAATCTGGTAAATAGTTGGACAATTACAAATGATTATGTGCTGCTTGTTGTATTTTACCTGGCTTAAAAATAGCCAGATGGACACACCTTTACATTCAGGACTGTGCTTGCAGTACTGTGTCTTTGGCACAGACGCACACTTAAAATAGGTGCTGGTTTATATTTTTGTTATTATTTGAATAATCATAAGGGAAGTTGCATACCATTGTTAAACTATGGAGTGCTTTATCCTGAAGGTACAAAAATACCATTATGCTATAATCACAGCGTGGAATAGTTTAAGTAGATAGAAGCAGGGTTTGATTCAGAAGGAGAGTGACGAGGGGGATGGTTGTGACTGTATGATCTTTTGTACCATGGTGGTGGCCCTGGCTGAGGACAGCCAGCCCTTATCCCTCCCAGTCTGCCTCTTGCACTGGCAATTGGGAGGCTGGGAAAGGAGCTGACTATTTTGGTTCTGTAGCAATGAAGATTTCTCAGTAAAAGTGGTGTCATTCACTAACAAACCTCAGACACTTCCTTAAGTACCAAAGAGAGTGTCTCTCAGCAAGAGTGCTTGGGTTCTGCTGCCTCCAGCTGTGCTGGGTGGTCAGGGGGCATGAACTAAAGGATGCTCTTTCTTTAAGCAGGTAGAAATTTAGCATATGTGGATCTTCCTGTAATGCATGAGGCTATGAAATCCACACTGTCTCTTCTGACAAATATTTCTGTTGCTGGTTAATACAGAGAGAGCTTTAAAAGCTACCTTATTGGAAACATACTGTTTTGTTGCTCTAGGTGTTGCTGGTATACTTGTATTTACTTCTACGGGAATACTGAAATGTGGAAAACTACTATTTGATGATAGATTCTTTCTTAACTTTCCATGAATTGCAATACCCCTATTTTATCATTTACTTATATAAAACCCCTCCTTTTCTTTTTCTTTTGTAGACTATTGTATTTCTGTGGTTGTTCGTAGACTTGAATAACAGGTTTTAAAAATTCCTTACATAATGTAATGTAACAATTAAACAGTATTCCCTGAAAATAAAACAGTTTCAGAACAAATGTGAGGCCTTGGTACTTTATTTAAAGATGTTCTTTAAGCTGTAATGATTGTTTGCTGCTACCTTTATCTACAGTCATGCTGAATAAAGCTATAGCTAAATGGAAAGTTAAATGTATTCATGAGATGTTAATGTCTACATCTTATTATTTGCAGTCTCTCAGAGAAAGCAAAAGTAACTGCAAATAGCGCTATGCTAGGAACTGGTTTCTTGACCAACAATGTTGCTTCAGCATGCAATGAACTGGTTCATTCTAAAGCGATTACAGTTGTTGATGACAAGAGGCTTTGTATTTGAATATGGCACATCTTTTGGTCCATGTGAAAACAAGTTTGAATGTTAAAGATTTTCTGACACTTTGGAGTTACTGTTGCTCTTCATGTTTTCTTTAGATCAACATATGGTCCATGGCAATACTGTACAGGTCTAAAATCTCTTTACAGGTAGCAGTAGTTTGGAGCACTGCAAATTGTTACTGCATTCCGATCATAGCACCAGTCATACCCCTCCATGACCAACTGATGACCTCCTGTGCCTCGAGGAGAAATTCCCCAGAGTTTGCATTGCGTTGCGTTGTCCCAGGTTAAGTGTTTATTGCTGTGTCTGATTTTTATGGAAAATAAAACTCTAGGTTTAGCCATTCCTTAATATTCCCTACAGGACTTACTCTGTTGTGACTGTATTTAAAGTTTCCTGTAAATCCAGCTGAATTTAGGCTTTACTATGTATCTGCACTCCACACATTACATTGTTTCTTTTCTGCATAGTGTAGTCCATACTATTAATGTTTTAAAGTAGTAATACGTTCTGTATGAATATTCTTTGCTTGTGGTAAGTGTGTGTGGAGGAGTTTTTCCACCTTGTAGCGTGGGTTAGTCCTGTGCAGTCAGGCCCCACCTTCGTTCTTTTATCCACTCATATTTCTACCATGCTTTACTTCCTGAGAACTGTTTCCTAGTGTTAGTTTTCAGTTCAGGAGAAGAAGCCCTGCAGACATTTTCTGTTGTTTCTTACCACAAAGAAAACACTTTATTTTTAGCTGGTATCTTGGTTACATAGGAGTGCTTTATTTTTCTGACTTTATTGTTGTCACTGATTTTACTTACTTCAGGATCTGTGCTTAATTCTTGCAACTGTAATTTTCTGCAGCTGAGTGGGAGATTTTATTTACAGGCCAGGGTACAGTTTTTAATAATTCCCAAGGGTGTCCTGATGACTGCAGGGTTGGCTCCAAGTGGCACAACTGGTTGAGCACGAGTGAGTAATGCCTATGCTAACTCAAGCTGTAATCCCCTCTTCATGCAATATTTAGCTTGCTGTTTATCATCTTAGCTAGGCCTTGAGCTCAGAGCTTGTTCTGCTATTAGCTAGTGAAATTAAAGACTGAATATTTTGGAAGAGCATTATCTTCTTGGCCTCTGAGTCTCAGAGCACCTGATCCCGCAGTCTCTCTGTGATGGGTCTTGGGTAGGTCTCTGTGCTGGGGCAGGAGGTTTCCCTTTGCAAGGGTGAGGGTTTCTGGGGTCCCTCTGTCCTGGGTTTCTGGGTGCTTGTGTGTGGGGTTTCCCTGTGCAAGAGTGAGGATTTCTGGGGTTTCTCAGACACCCATCTACAAGAAGGGCTAGGAGGATGATCTGGGGAACTACATCCCTGTCAGTCTAACCTCAGGGCTGGGCAAGGTCATGGAGCAGATGATCTTGAGTAACATCACACAGCACATACAAGAGAACCATATGATCAGGCCCAGTCAGCATGGGTTTGTGAAAGGCAGGTCCTGTTTGACCAACCTGATCTCTTTCTGTAACAAAGTGATCCACCTAGTAGATGAGGGAAAGGCTGTGGATGTTGTGTACTTACACTGTCAAAAGCCTTACTGAAGTATATCCCACGGCATTCTCTTGGAGAAGCTGGCAGCTCATGGCCTGGGGTGGGTGGACTCTGTGATGGACAAAGAACTGGCTGGATGGCTGGGCCCAAAGAGCTGTGGTGAATGGAGCCAAATCCAGTTGGTGGCCGGTCACAAATGTTGTTCCCCAGGGCTCAGTATTGTGGCCAGTTCTGTTTAATCTCTTAATCTTTTTTTTTTTTAAGGTACTACTTTGTTCTGATAAGACAAACTATAGCAACTCTTCTTTCTGTGGCCTGGCCACTATTTTCCATCACAGAAACAGAACTTGCAGCTCCTTCTGAAATACGTGGTGTTCTGAGGAACACTTGCTATGTATAAAAGTATATCTCACAAATTTTACCTCTTCAGTTTTTATGCAGCTTGTCTATGTCTGAGGAGCAAATTCAAGTACCCCTTTGCATATCATTGTGCTAGGCATCTTTATTGAATATTGTATGTGATGAGAAATGTTTGTGCCAGGCTAGTGCACTGTAGCTCAATTTCCTCTGAAAAAAATTGACTTTCTTAATCCAACTCTGGATCCAAATGTTCTCAGTGTTGGGTGAGTATCAATGTGGGTCTGTACTTTGCGTAGCTGACTTTGATCTCTGTAGTGCGTTAACTCCAAGTGCACGAGCTGTTGAAAGTATCTTAGTCTCGATTTCTGGAAAAAAAAGACTGAGAGATTAAAAAGAAAAATTGAAATGGCACAGAAACCCACTTCAGAGACTTAGGTTCATATATGTTTGTTTTAGCAATTGAGACTGGCTACTCGCTATTTACAAATTTTATCCACTTGTCATATTAAAATGGTGTTACTGATATTGCTATACAACAGGTAGAATAGCTGTGGACACAATTTATTGAAATACTGTATGAAACTCAACATCTGATGATAGATTTATCAGAAGTTTTTGCCCTAGGAAAAAAGAGGCTATGCAGTAATCCACACAAGATATATATGATATCAGGTATAAAACAGATACAGCAATGAAACATATTTTATGTTTAATAAAATTGATTACAGAATTGTTATCTTTTTGTAAAGACTTTGGTTTTGCTTTTATTTCTCAAAATAAGCACAGAATAGTATCTTACTCTAATAATGTCCCTTTCTGCGGCTGAGACGGTGAGAAGATTTGTGCTGATGAACACTGAAAAGAGTGACAGGTCAGCCATATAATAGCAAAAGAGTTATAAAGGCTCTTAGTTAGCAGCCCAGTTACTGAAACAAGTTAATCGTGCCACTTCTAATAGATACTTAGTATTTTTATTAAACATAGTCAGTCTGTATATTGCTCATGTGTGGATTTTGCTGACACTTAATAGCCTTTGGCAGTCATTTTGATTGAATTACACAAACCATTTTATATGGTTAGTGCCTTATTGTGTGTTCTGATAAGTCAAAACTGCTTAAATTAGATTTCTAATGAAACTCCATAAGGAGCGTGGACAAGCTGAGCATTGTATGCAAAACAATTAGATTCCTCTGAAGACTTGGTGGAAGTTTGGGGTAGGATTGTTTAATGGACTTTCTACTGAAGACTTGTGCTGACTGCAGAATGCTGATGCATCTATATAAATTATAACACAGGCTGGATTCACTTGTGCTGAGCTAGTGCCCCGTATAGGATTTATGATCAAAAAACAAGCAATGTGTGGAAGGTGGTGTGTGTGCTGAAATACATATTCAACTAACTTCTAATTGATTAGGAAGTTACTGTATTTATCAAGATTTAAGTAGTTGTATTGCTGTGGGGTGAGTGTGTGTGTTTTTTTAATTCAGTATTTCACAAAAGGTTTACCCTTTTGTTCCTGCTCCCTGCCTATATAGAAATTTGCTTTGCAATAATACATGTCACTTATGTTTTTATCTGAAGAGGCTGTTGTAAGATTTCTCACTTGTAAAGGTTGGTTGTTGTTTCTCTCCCTTTCTGCCATCAGATCAGGCCTTTGTAGACAGCCTTTGAACACAACTTGGGATAGAGGATCAATTAAAGCAAAGAATGGCAGTGCTCACCTCATTTTTAATTTGTCCTGCTTGTGTAAGAAAAAAATTAAGATAGTCTCAGCTGATAGGTATATTTTAATGCATGTATGAGAACCTTAACAGAGGAAGGATGGTGATGTAGTTTAGATATAGAATTGGAGGATTAGAGCCCTTGCTTTGCTGTTGGCTTCATCTGTGAAACTGAATAAGGTCTTTCACTGTTTACCTGCTTGAGAGAGAGATTTGAAGTTTATTGTATTCACCCATATACTTAAAAGTTGTTGATTGCATGTAAAATAGAAAATATTTTAATTATGTGTTTGTATATCACCTTAAGAGCAATATTTGACCTGTAGCCTGCTTGAACATCTTAAAAAGTGTTTATAGGTAGCAGAAGGCATATCTGCTATAAATGTAAAACTACTACTAGGAAAAAGTTCACCAGCAATAGGTTTATATATGTTTTTAGAGTTTACAGGGCTTTGTAAAATAGCTAAAATATGTCCTAATTCTGCCAGAGCTGAAAGCTTTGCTGTGTGAAACTTTATGGCCTGAGCAATTTGCCAGATCAGAATGGTATGGTGCTAGATCATAGGATGGTTCCTTCCAGCTTCCAAAGCTGTGAAAGTTGCTTGCCCTTGGGCCGAGAAAAAGTCTGTGTGTAGATAAAAAGCAGCTTAACCGATACTACAGAAGAACAGAAAAAGGGCCAGTGGAATCTGAATTATAACAGACCAAAGAAAACATCAGTGTGAAAAATTGTTTACCTGAGATGGGCTCAAGAGACATAACCTAGAGAGCTGCCCTAAGCAAGAGGGATATTGGATGTTTCTGAGAAAAACTGATTGTAAAGGAAGTACCTGTCAGTTTTTTAAAGTATTGCTCTGCCATGGATGATGATGTGATATAAATCACCAAATCAAAGAGAGAATTTAGCGGATAGAAGTTAAAGTAACAACGTGTATGGTATGGAGGGTTATGAAACATGCTTTCTGATTTTTGCATGGATGTGTAAAAATCTTGGAGGGATTTCAGAAGGTGAGACCTACAGTACTTCCTTCCTTTCCCTAGAAAGTTACAGGGTTTTGGCCTCTCTGTGTGACTTCTGGGAACATTTAAAAGAATGAAGAGGAAGTGAAAAATACAAGGCTGGGAAGAGATTAATAATTTCTGTACAAGATTTGAATTTCCTGAAGTTGAGAAGCATCTTAAGGAGACAAATGTTTGAAATGACCAGGATTTCTTAATGGAACCTGTATGCAAACCAGCATGGAGGGAACTAGATCTTGTGCTGGGCAGTAGAAAGTTGTGTGTTCGTATTTGGCCAGGAGAGCTGTGGGCTGGAAGCACCAAGGCTGGACACGTAGCTGGGGAGCCCAGGGCTGTTTGCACGGTGGCATTGGGCTGGTTGTGCTACTGGGTGGCAGAAGAGCTGTAGGTATCACAGTCTGAACCCATGGACATGGACATTATCTGCAATTCTGAATATCCTGTTTCAAAGCTGGTTTTAGCTTCTTGTCTTGTTGCTGAGTCTCAGGAGAAATCGCACTATTAAAGGGCACATTCTGCCTCTGAACAAGTAGCTCTCAGCAATGTGTTTTGTGTGCATGGAATACAGTGATGTTTGGCTTTCTGCTGTGGGGAGCTGGCATAGGGCTGTGGTCAATTCTGCAGCATTCCTTCCCTTATTAATGTGCTCTGAGGCAGATGAAATAATTTACAGAACTCTCAAATGTTTCAGAAATAATTATGGAGCCAAATTCCTTGTCCTTAGAGTTGGAGTTGTCTTTAGCCTTTAGAGTTGTGACTTTGGGAATACGTATGTTCAGAACAACTGTACTGTAGAATTATTAATTTTTAATTTTCATGTCTTGTTTTTAACCTCCCTCCATGGAGTCTTGTAAGCTGTAACTGTCTGTACACATACTATTTTATGGCCCTTGTAGTTAGGGCTGCTTGTGAAGCACAGATTTGGAACTCATTTTCATATGTTCATATAGGCTTTAATTATAAAATTCATTTCTACTAAAAATACTTTACTAATAGCTGTTTGTTATTAATTGAAAGATTGTTTGCTTTTCTGCTCAATAGCACATAAAGATTCAGTATCTGTTTTAAAAGCTGCATTTTTTGGGGACATCTTGATGTTGATCCATTTTACAGCTGGAAGGTAACAGCATTTTAAAATATTAATTTTATTTTCCAGATACAAAGTCACCTGTGCTGGGTGTTTACTTCTCTCCCTTTTGCTGTAAATTCTTTCAGGCATGAAATAGCTTGCCAGTTGTCTCATATGCTCAGAAGTTAATGAATGGTTATCACTTTATTGCGGATAATAACCTAGCTACAAACTATAATGCATACATAAGCTCATTGTGGAGGATTTTTGCCTTAAGACAATGTTTAATGGGTGGTTGTAGGTTTGGTAATGTCATCCCAGGCTGTGCTTTCCCACAGGTGTCTGCAACAAGAACCTCCCCCGCCATCCTGCCCTGTTCTGCTAGCAGATGTTGTTAAAACTTTTCTCACCTTTGAAATGCTTCTGATTTTACCACAAGTTTAGTAGCTTTTAGTAGAGCAGGTGTTTTGGGTTTATCTTGTGATGAGTCCTTAGTATTTGTTCTGACTGGTGGCAATAAATGACCTCTAGTTTTTCCCAGGCTTGTAGCTATGAAGTGAAGTTTGTCCTTGATGTGTGTTTGTCCTGTTTACTGCTGCTGGGGATGCAAGTTCACAATCAGGAACAACAAAATCTCTGT
The DNA here is from genome assembly GCF_963082525.1 of Nesoenas mayeri. Taxonomy (NCBI): domain Eukaryota; kingdom Metazoa; phylum Chordata; class Aves; order Columbiformes; family Columbidae; genus Nesoenas; species Nesoenas mayeri. The sequence continues at coordinate 83,422,915 of NC_137544.1, read as the reverse complement.
GGACTCACTCCTACAATTATCACCTATCAGAATTTCTAATAGAGAAAAAGTTTTGTTGGTTTTTTTGAACTCATATGTCTCCTAGAATTAGTATTTTCCAAATGTGCATTTTTTTGTTCATGTGTGTTTTGGTTTTATGTATATGTATGCTTCTTATTCTATAAAAAACACTGGATTAATTTTAATTGGAAGAACAGTGTGTTCTCTTAAACTTATCTTATAGTGAAATAAATATAAAATTGTTTTAAATCTCTAAATAATTTAGTTCTTATTTTCAAGAGGATATTTCCCAACCAACTCTAGTTTAAGTTAATTTAAAAACATCCATTAATTCCGTCTTGATTTTTATTTTACAGTTACTGAGGATATATTTAGCAAATAAATATGATGTGCATTTGGGGAAACAAGTTCTATTATAGCAGTAAAGTTACTGCTGGCACTGTGTACTACAACCTAATATGGTGGTGATAGACCATCAATTTGTTATGATGCTTAATGAGATTTACCACAAAGCTTCGTACAGTAATGGCTACAATATCGGGCTTTTGGAGGAATCCTTCATATAAAAATTCTTTTTTATTCTATTTTAAAAATGTCACAGCAGTTACTGGAAAAAAATTACAACATTTAGACTATTTTTTTTTCTTGCTTCACATTAGGCTTTTCATCTACTTTGCAGCACAGTGTCCTGGCAGAACCTCATTGACAGAAAGTTGACTTTCATTGTATATCTACAGTTAGCATAAATGTTTTATGTTGACATGATTGCAGTTCCTCTAGCACTGTCCATGAGAAGTGATGTTTTCTAGTTCTACAGTTTAATTCCCTAGCCCATTTCAGCAGCAGACTGACTTGAAAGCAGATGTTCCTCCTCCTCCTCACGCAGAAAGATTGTAAGCTTATTAACCATGCACTGGGCAGGGAATGTCAGTGCAGCTGCTCTTCTGGGGCTTTGCTTTAGACACCTGAAGAGCGGTATTTAGGTGGTGCTCAGGTAGGTATTTCTGGGTGCTTGGGGTGGAGGTCAGGGGCTCCATGCTTTATTTCTGGATTACATGCAACAAGCAAAGCCTGGCCCTGGGCATCTTCAGGAGCTGGGCTTCCCTGTCAGTACCTGGACCTTCACCCCAACCAAGACCCTCTGGGGCCTGTTTTTTCAGGGTCCTCTAGTGCCAAAGAGTTTTCTCAGGAGGGGCTGATAAGTCCTGGTTTGTCATGTAAACAAAGTGATTTTCCAACCAGATGAAGAATTTTTCCAGGACATGTTGCTGTGGTGAGGAGAAGCTGCTCCTGGTGAAGGTGGGCAGCAGAAGCCCAGGGAATGAACATCTGAGAGGATCAAATGCAGTTTGAAGAGGATGTAAATGGATGTGATTGCAATAGACATGGTTAAAAATGATCTCTTGTGTGCTGCTATACCGTACACTCATCTGAAACTACACTAGATTAGTAGAAGGACAAAAGAAGTTTCACCACATGAAATATGGTAGTCTCTGCTGATTCATATGCTGGTGTTAGGGTAGGAGTCATGCTTTTATTTCAAGATTGGCTTTTTTGTATGATTGTTTTCAGACACTGAAATGTTTTGTATGAATGTTTTATATGTGAGGAGAGATTGACTTTTCCTTTTCCTCATTTTTAAATTTTTTAACCAGTAATAAGAGTCAACAAAAATTTAACAGGACTAAAAAATTGAAAAGAATGGGAAAACTTGTTTTTATATATGGAAATAGGGTTAAAATATAAAAAGCCTTAATAAAATGTGTCATTGATCACAGAAGCAAGAAGATAACTGGGTAGTATGATGTTGTTGTTGTTTGTTTATTTTTTTTAGGTCAATATGTCTGGAGAAAACCTAACTTAAAATAACTTTGGTTTGTTTCTAGCAATAGCCTAGCACAACAATTATCCAGGAAAAAGAATTAACTTTTCTCTGTCAGACAAAAACACTGCTTTTTGTCTTCAGCAACAGTTTTTAGTTGCATTTCTTGTTTCCCCTAAACTCACTTTACATACTCAACATTAAAGCTAACAGGTCTAAAAAGACTTGGTAGTGTGCTCAGATTTTTTAATTGCATGCTTAGTTTCACACAAAAGATATCTGGATGATGGGGTAGTGAGGCAGACTGTGAACTGGCTGAAGGGAAGAAGCCAGAGAGTCATGGTCAATGGGGCAGAGTCCAGTTGGAGGCCAGTATCTAGTGAAGTGCCTCAAGGGTCAGTACTGGCACCAGTACTGTTCCATATATTCATCAATGACTTGGATGAGGGAATAGAGTGCACTGTCAGCAAGTTTGCTGATGGCACCAAGCTGGGAGGAGTGGCTGACACGCCAGGAGGCTGTGCTGCCATCCAGAGACCTGGACAGGCTGGAGAGTTGGGCGGGGAAAAAATGATGAAATATAACAAAGGCAAATGTAGTTTCTTACATCTGGGCAGGAACAGCCCCAGGTTTCAGTATAAGTTGAGGAACAACATGTTAGAGAGCAGTGCAGGGGAAAGGGACCTGGGGGCGCTGGTGGACAGCAGGATGACCATGAGCCAGCACTGTGCCCTTGTGGCCAGGAAGGCCAATGGCATCCTGGGGTGTATTACAAGGGGGGTGGTTAGTAGGTCGAGAGAGGTTCTCCTTCCCCTCTACTCTGCCCTGGTGAGACCACACCTGGAGTATTGTGTCCAGTTCTGGGCCCCTCAGTTCCAGAAGCAAAGGGAACTGCTGCAGAGGGTCCAGCGTAGGGCAACAAAGATGATTAAGGGAGTGGAGCATCTCCCTTATGAGGAAAGGCTGAGGGAGCTGGGTCTCTTTATCTTGGAGAAGAGGAGACTGAGGGGTGACTTCATTAATGTTTACAAAAATACAAAGGGTGAGGGTCACGAGGATGGAGCCAGGCTCTTCTTGATGACAACGAATGGTAAGACAAGGGCACTGGGCATAAACTGGAACACAGGAGGTTCCACTTAAACTTGAGAAGAAACTTCTTCACAGTGAGGGTGACAGAGCACTGGAACAGGCTGCCCAGGAGGGTTGTGGAGTCTCCTTCTCTGGGGACATTCAAAACCCGCCTGGACACATTCCTGTGTAACCTCATCTGGGTGTTCCTGCTCCGGCAGGGGGATTGGACTGGATGATCTTTTGAGGTTCCTTCCAATCCCTAACATTCTGTGATTCTGTGAATTCGTTTGCTGAAGTTACTTCTGGATTTGGATGCTTAAAAAATCAAGTTTTAATTTTAAATCCTGATTTATGTACAGTATATGCCAAAAGAAGGTATACTTGTGTGTTGTTCCCCTCCGCTCTTGTTAACTATTCTGTGTAACATTTTGTGATAAAAGATATGGATCACTCTTGGTACCAAAAAACATTAGACTGTTCTTCTTAATGTTTGTATATTAAATAGCCAAATGCTGAGAGGTTTTCAGTAATGGCACAGATTATCTATTTATGTCTTTAGATGCGTGCCCCCCCTCTTTTTTTCCTAAATTTTTTTCTAGATTTTGATGAGTTGTTATTGCTACTGTTGATGCAGTTGTATTTAAGTCTCTTCATTCCTTCTTCATGATTGATCCCATCCTATGACACTGCATGGCTGACATTTTCTAGAGGTTAGATCTGGAGAGTTACTCAAAAAACCCAACCCAGCTGGGAAGGTAACTGAAATTTGTAAATGGAAAGAGGAGGAGGGAATCCAGTCATGCTGATTGCATAAACTGTGGTTGGTGCCTTGTTCAGATATTCACTGGCTTTAATCTGGAGGTTCTCCCCCAGATGTAAACAGGCCCTCAGTGCTTGCAGTATCTTTCTGGCAGATGAGGAAGGATATTCAACCTTGAAATGCAGAGTTATCTTCACAGGATAGATCTTTTTCATTTGGAATTGTCCAGCAGAAGGTGAACAACGAATATAGGCCACTGTGGCTAGAAGATGGTCAATTTTAGCTGTCTTAAATTTGGAACCAGTCTTTTCTTTATGATGCTGAACTGTTTAAAACTACTTCTGCACAGACTAGCTGTAATCTAAACCTCTGTACATGTCCAAGAAATAATTATTTACTTGGTCTGGCTGTTGAAGCTTGATGTATTTGATGATTATTCTGCCAGCCAAGAAATGAAATGGCTAATGAGAAACAAAATGACTATGGAGATCTAAAAACATGAAGGTTGAGTCAGGCTCTGAAAAAACTGTGCAGATTCTGCTTTTAAAAAATCCCTTTTGAATATATATTATAGAATACAAAATTTACATATGCTGTTATTATTTGGAATAGCAAGTGTACTTGTGACCTGAAAAAATACTTAAGTTGTGTATTTTATTAAGAAAATATTAGGCAGCATTGCAGTCATCCATGTTCAGTTGTAATGGGCTGCGCATAAAATCTATATATATCAGCTGCAGTTGCTATGAACAACTAAATGTGTTTTACATCATTCATTTCTATGTCGTTATTTTTACAATTACAGAATTTTCTATGGAATGGTTTTGGTTGCTCAAAATTAATTTAAAGCATACAAAGTATAGTGAAACACTTACCTGATCATGTGACACACACGTGCAGGAGGAAATATTTATTTGATGATAAAAGATTTTGCCAGCTGTTTTTGTTTTTGCTGGCAGGTATCTCTTATATGTTTGTGGATTTTAAGGGAGTTGAACTTTACAAGAGTTGTGTCTTCTGCCAGAGTCAATTTGGTGTCATTTCTAGTTAAAAGATGTTCCATCTTAGTGGTTGTCGTACATACCAGATGGAAAAAAAAAAAAATTACTGTAATATTATGCCATAGAGGAGGACAGAGCTTTTATTTAGCTTTAGTTTTGCAATTCAGAACTATTTTTAATCTTGCAGTGACATTTTCCTTAGACTAGTTTGTGTCATGAAACAAGAGAACTTGACATCATGTAGTCTTGAGCCATTCTGCGTTAACAAGAAGCAAATTGTATTCTGATGCAAAATCAAATGCCAAAACACCAGTAACAATTCTGATGAGTGATGTATGTTGCTAACTAGTAAGTTTTAAGGGGAAGAGTATTGCTGAGCTGTTATTAGTTGCGTTCTGTAAGTGTAGGAGAAACTAGGTTAAAATAATGCAAAACCAATGTTGTTTGTGAACAAAATGAAATGTTTTTAAAAAGGAATGTGCCTATCTTGAGGTAACGTTTTTTGTGGGGCAGGGGTCTGCAGAAGGGTGAGCTCAAGAACTGAAAGCCAAGGGCACCATGTGATGTGCATGGCTGTTGCCGTTTGCCTCTACAGAGGGCAGGTGAGCTTGTTTTCTGATTACCAAGAGAATGGACGGATTTCAGTAAGCAACCGGATGCTACCCCATGGGGAGCTGTCAGAATGTCCCCTCTGACATGCTCCCTAGCAGCACCCCAGACCATATTCTGTTTAAAAAAAGGCAGGATATGTTACTGACCTGCTGCTATACTATGCATCCTTCTGTTTCCTATGTCCTTTAAAGATGTACCTTAGGGATTCGCAACCCTCCCCACCCCATTGATGTCTGAATGGGAACCGGCAGGACTGCAGCGTACACTCCAGCTGTGCTCGGCTATCTCGGGACTAGGCAACTGACAGGGGAAGGCTGATTCTGCTACTTGCCTTTCAAAAGAGCAGCATGAACATTGCGCCTGTCTTGGCTCACTGCATCGATTTCCAGTTGCCGGTGGTTGCATCCAGGAACGTTTGGTAACCAGGGCAGTTGAAGTGAAGGTAGCCTGTGTGTACCAACTTGTCCCTGTCAGCAGCCCAGCTGCAGGATCCTGTAATAGCAGGAGGTTCCAGCTGGCCTTCAAGAATAAAAGGCGTTGTGGAAGGTTAATGCAGAAATGACAGAAAGGGAATGGTTGCAGGGAGGTCTGGGGAGACCTTTTGGGTTGATTGGGCTGTAACTCACTAGTGTTAAAGAACCAGGATGTGCATTGTGGCTGCGGCTTTGCACCACAGCGGCTGCTGGGCTGCAAAGGCAGGGTGACATTGCAAGCTTTGTTCTGCTCATCCCACTGCCTGTTCCCATTAGGCACAGTGTGGTTAAAAGCCCAAAGCTTTCCTCTTCTATCCAGAAACTGTATGTGTAGCTAATACTAAACAAGAAATAGAGCAAACCCTGCTTTGTTTCTGCTTAATTAGGGTGTAAACCTTGGAGTTTACCTCAGTTAGATGTTGGATCTGGACATCATAATATGCAAATTGTCCTAGGTCTGTTTCTTAATTTGTGTTTATTTTACAACTTCCTTAGCTGTATCTTGTGTTGCATGGATGCTTTTTTCCTCAAGAGTCAGTTATGCGTTTTTATGGTATTTTTTAATATTAATTTTTGTGTCGTATTTTAAACCTAGTAGGAATATTATTCAAGTTGATGCTATGGTTATCCTTTCCTATAGAACAACCCAAATAATTGAGAATATATTCAAATTTATCCAAAGATTTCAGGTAGCCCTTCCATACATGCTTATAGCTGCAAGTCATCTGTATTCATAGTTCATCATATGCAGTGATTTTACTGGTAAGAACTATGGGCACTGTCTCACTAGAGGAGTCAATTGTTTCAGAACCATGTGAGAAGTGAGTTCTTTCTGCCTTGTGTTCCTGTTACCAGTAAGTGGGCTTCCTCATGAGAAACCAGCAGGGTATTGTTTTGTTAAGAGTTTGGTGATGGGGCTACAGCATTCACTGGGTGCCTGCAGTAAACACTTAATGGGACTCTCAGGTGCTTCTGTAGGGGTCAGGATAATGACAAATAGCTGGACTATGGTTTTCAATTACTCTTTCATGTTGTGTTTGTGACAAACACAGTAAAAACCAAGGTTAGGTTTCAAACTTTGTTAGCTTATACATTTCAGTTGTGTATTTATATTAGAAGTCTGCATAAGCGGTAACTCTTAAATACATACAAATATAGGTGTGCATTTTCAAGTTTGCTCAAAATTCAGGATACTTTAGAGGCTGAAGTTTATTTCTAACAGTTATTCCTAAGACCTAGTAATACTACGTTACTGCCCAGGTTATGCATCTTGAACTTAGAAACTAGATTGGTTTGGTTCCAGGAGGGATGAAAGATGAAGCAATCTTGCTAGAATAAAGCTCAAATTTTGCATAGTGTAGACTAGCTGAAATTGTGTGCTATGCTAAGAATAATATTATTTTAAAGTAGCAATTAATCTTTAGTGCTGTTACTACGTTCACTTGCCATTGTTAGGTTGTGGGGTTTTCATCACTGAGCTGCCAAGCTGTTTATCAGGTATTCAGAGAATGATGCAGCCTTTGTGGTATTAGCACATGGTGCTAATCACTGTGTTGGGTATCTGTGGCTTTGATACGGAGTGAAGGCTGACAAACTTTGGAGTCCAATGAGTATTTTTTTGTCCTAGAAAGGATGGCATTAGTTTGCAAGGGCAAAGTTTGCTATCCAAAGAATAGAATTTCTTTTGCTGTGCAATTGTTATTTCAAATATAGTCCTGCATTAAAAACCAGACTTAAGACTGTGGTTTCTGATTCTGTTATTACACATGGAGACATTTTCAAGGGTGAACTTGAAGCAAAACTATCTTTCTACTATTAAAAGTTAAGTTTATTAATCCTGGGTAATATATTTAGTCCTGGGCAACACATTTATTCAGATTGAACATTCTTTTAATTCCTTTTATTAAAAAAATATCTAGAGTTCTTCCACCGTAGAAGGATTTTGCCTTAAAAAGCAGGTTTAAACTTGTAATAACTCTTCAGAGTATTTAAAATACAGTGGTGATGTGAGAAGTTTTGACAAAGTCTTTCTAGGCGTGCTGCAACCGCTACCACCATTGTGTAAGGCATTCTAAGTAAATGAATATAATTCCAAGATTCATAGGCAGTCTAAAATATTCCTATATTCTTTTAAAGATTGTAGTGATGGTCATATGTAGACACTGGGTAGTTTTTTCTGCTATGTCTTAGCTGATTTTTAGGAGATGTATTTTTTGTTTCCATTAAAGTAGTAAGTTTTGCATATATATTAAATATTTTGTGTACCCCAGGCTTTGTAGCACTGTATTTTATAAGTGCAATTAATAAGCCCCCATAAGTATTCCCTACCAGGCAGATTTAAAATAAAAGTACTAGTTGATTTTTGTTTGTTTGTTTTCCATGTGTGGCAGATGTCTGCAGGTATTTTTAAAAAATGGTCTATCCATGATACTTCAAGCAATTTGAATATGTCCAAATATGCCTTTTTTTATGTTCTTGTTCTAATCTTCCTCCCAACTAGTATCAGTAACTGTACCTTATATGGATTAAAATTCATGCCAGCATAGGAGCTTTCATAAATCCTTCTTACTTTAGGGCCCTTATACTTTTTAGTGTTGTTTATTTTTCCCTAGGTATTTTTTCTTCTTAGCCTATGGCTTGCATTTTGGAACAGAAACACCTGCTTTGTTAATTATGTTTTCAGAAGGAAATACGGTTATGTCATGTGAAGGTATATACTGCCAGGCTCAGGGTGCACTGAGCCCCTGTTGGTATGCACAACTGGAACTTGCTGAGATGAAGCATTACGTGGAGAAATTTGCCTAGGGTTGTGGGTGTGCTGTAGTTTGATTAGGGTGGCACAGTGTGCTGGCTGACGCTCTCCTCCACTATGTGTGCTGCAGCTTTGCTGTCATGTACGGTGCCCGTAGCTTGGATGAGTGCTATGTGAACGCCTCTACAGATCGCTTATTGTGAGAGGGAGCAAGGGGAGAGAAGTTTGTTGTCCAAGGAAGTATTTCTTCTTGAAAAGCACTTCCTACATAGGTGGAAAAGAACAGTAACTGGCTGATCTGGTCAGAACTTCCAAGAGTTTTTTTTCAGTTAAACACCTGTGTACCACTGAGGGAAGGATAATTGTTGAATTCAGCGGGGTATGCTTCTGTTCATATTGGCTACAAACCTGTAAGATTTCTTCTTAAAGAAAAACTCTGTGATTATGTGGCTTTCTGACAACCTGTGTATGCTTGTCTGACTTTTACTGTCTTTAATTTTAGATGTATTAGATTTAGAGAGATGAATTTTTTAAGTCATAAAGCTGCAGTGAAACAAGCCTGGTTGAGGGATGCATCTTGACTTTTAATGATTGGGATGATGGCAGTAGAGATAATTACGTGGTTAATGAGCAGTGTGGTTTTTCCTATAATCTCGGGGAGGTTGGTTGCTCTCTGGTTACAATTATGATGTAGCTATTGCATTTACTGTAAGCATTTATCAGTTTCAAACAAACCAGCAGAGGAGTTCTGCTGTCAGGATAGTCAAGCTGGCCCATGCAAGGCTCTGCTCTCGATGTCAGTTCAGTTGTATTTGCACATTTTCTAACCTGTGCATTGCAGGTACATTGTTCTATGTTAGGAGATGTCTTATGTTATGAAGATTTTAGGTTGTTGGTCAGTTGTAATGTCTTAAAATTATGACCTGAGCTGAATAGTTGAACCATGCTAAATATTAATAGCTGAGGAATGTCAGTAGCTTTAAGAAAATGAAGGAAGGATTATGGGCTCTTTTGGATTTCCAGGTGTCTGAAAAAGGGTTAACCCAGATCTTTAAACTTGCTAGGAAATAGCACATGCTTTCTCAATAAATTAATGAGTTTTGCTCCTATTAGTACCTTTTAAATTCTGTAAAAGTAATGCTTCTTGCTGTAGGTAAACTTCAGAACATTTGGACAGTTACATTTGCACACTATATTAGTTGTGGGTTTTTTGTGTGCGTGTGTGTTTTTTTTCTGTGGATGCTAGTACTTTTTGAACTGCCAATATTTAGACAAAACTTTTTTTCTCTCCTGTCCTCCTTGTTCCTGAAGAATTTCCAGGTTTTTTTTTTTTTAAATTAGAGATTTAAAACGTCTTTGATTTGTGGCATAGAATGGGATGCAGTTGACTTGTTTTAAACAGCCATCTCATAACCTCATCTATTTTATATTCTGTTGAGTTAGACTAAAACAAAATGCTTATATATAAATCAGTCCCTCTGCTCTTGATTATTGTGGGCAGTGATGCAGAGACCAATTCTAATAGAATTTGCAGGAAAGAAGTCAATTGAGTTTTGACAGGGGTCATGTAGGATCCATAAACTCCCATGGGGCAGTTATCAAAGAGGTAACTGAATGCAATGGAGCATAACAGAGCTAATGCCTTTTACTTACTGGTTCTTGATTGAACAATGAATTTGACAGTAGTCAGCGTGCACTTTGACCTTATTAGATAGGTTTGATAGTACAAACAATTTTACAAGACATTTATAAGCTTCAAGGTGATTTTAAGTTCACAGGTACTTCTTCCAAAAAGCTAGTTAGTTATCAGTTATCAAACTTTGACTATGAACTATATCCTAGAAAGCAAAAGTAATGTGTGTGTTAATAATATTATCACTGTTTCATAAAAAGCAAAGTTATGTGTTTGCTAAATGCCACTTTAAATCTGTTACAATTGGTTGGCTTTGCTGCTGCCACATGGTCCCTAGAAAAGGAGGAAAAATCTCAGAGAACAACAACATGTAAATTAATGTCTGGATGGGTGTGTTTATTTTTGAAGGAAAGTTATCCTATGACTGACCAATTTTCAGTAAATAGAGGGAAAAAAAAAAACAGGTTATAATCTACATAAAAAGCATTAATTAATAATTTGCAAAATAATTGCCAATTTGAGGGCTATTTACCTTAGCTATTTATGCCTGCAATTAATATTTACAAGTGATAATACTTTAATGACTAGAACATTATTGTAGTAACAATCCTTATGGCAAAAATGTAATAAACACATAGCTTTTATACTGTACATTATAACTCATGTTGATCCTGTTCACCCTAAATTTACAAGTGTGATGATAATGTCTTATCTCATTCAGTGTTTGTGTTTTGAGCCAATGTTATCTTGTCTGTCTCATGTTCAGATGGGTAAGCAGGCAGGGAAACTAGAATAATGCACTATTTTCAATGGAAACCTTAACAGATTGCCTTTTAAATTGTTTTTATAGCTTTTACATACATAAAGTATCTCTGGCCAAGAATGGTTTGATAGCAAATATTTGGATTCTGCTAAATGTATACATTAAAATATTGAATAACAAAAATATTCAGTGGCAAATAATAAATTGGATCACTTCAACATCTGGTTATATGTTGAAATAATTTTATCTTTTTTGGAGTAAGAATGTTATAATTCTGAGACAGTTTTTCTATAGCAGTTGGATACTTATTTTAGTTGCATTCAAAGCTCAGTTTAGTTGCAAATCATTTCTGTCCTCTACAAGATATTAATGTTATCAACATTTTCTTTTTTTCTGACAGAAGTCTGAGTTTTATCACCTGCAGTTGTTTGGCTCATCATCTTCTGTAAAATCCAAATCTACACATACATTTGAAGGAAACTGTACAGGAAAAAAAGAAATTGAAGTTTATCCAAGCAAAACCAAACCTCTGCAGAATAGAAATAGGCTGTTGGGACAACCTGTTTCCTAGTTAATGCAGATGAAGCATCCCTCTCTGACCTGGGAGCAGCGCTCCTGAATCCTGCCCCCAAGGAGGACCTTGCCTGCAAACACTGCGGTGTGCCTGAGTCCTGGACAGACAGACAGACAAGAAAGCTGTCAGAACTGTGGGTACAATAAAAAGCCAGCCACCCTTTTGAAACAGCTCTGGACTTCAGTGCTTCTGTCTGAGACTGGTTTCTACTTGTTCGATGAGTGCACAGAGCAGGGCTGGTGGTGTTATGCTGCCCGTCCCCTTGGTTACATAGATGCCCTCAGCTGTGAGCTGTGACCTCTATGCAGGCTGGTGCCCCTTCACATTGGTCTCCTTGCTGTGGGATGTCTCTGAGCCTGCCTTAAAGCTTTTTGATAAAAGTCACGTTTGTGTCTACCAGAGTTGTCTGAAGAGATTTTTTTTTTTTCCCCTCCCAACTTTAAGAGTGGCAGAGCATCTGAAAAATTAAATGATGAGAGGTAGTGTAACACCGAGTGAAATCCATGAAATAATCTTTATTTTTCTTTCAAACAAGTTTGTCTAGCTTAAAGAGGCTTAAAAATCTGCTCCTGGCTTTGGATTGAGGTCTGTGTGTCTTGAAGCTCAAAGACAGGTGAGGTTGAGGCTGCCAGACCCGAGGGCACAGGAAAAGGGGTTATTGCTATCAGTAACCCCAAAGAGTTGTCGCCTTTCAAGCACAGTGACAGGTGATGCAGGACAATGGATGGGACCAAACCCATGGAGCGCCACCTCTCTGAGCTGCTGCCCCGCTGAGCGAAGCCAGTGCCCTAGCAACTGCTGCTGCTGGGGCTCCCAGAGAGTCAATGTCCCTGTGGTGGCCAAGCTGCCGATACAACATGCCAGCCTGGGCTGCAACACTGACTGTCGTAGCGATGCTCCTCCTGTTACTCAGGCAGATCCTCTTAAAGCATGTGCAGGATTTCCTCTTCCCTGTGGTATTCAGCACATGGTATTAGATGCTTCTTTTGACTTTCGGTAGCCCTGCTTGTTTCGTAAGCTGCCCAGCTGCTGTAGTGTGGGCTCTGCGTTCAGCACTCACAGCCAATGTTACATCTTAGTGGGAGTACAGCAGATGCAGTTTCAAAATGACCAGAAGTAACTATAATGTCATTTTATCTATTTCCTCACTGCATGATTATATTCATGAAAATTTTGACTTTTCCAAGAGGAGTGAAGCAATAAGTGAAGTGTCAACAACTTTCCCCCCCCGCTTCATCATAAATTAAACTACAAAATATTCTGAAAAAGGTTCATTCTGGATGGATTTTTATTTTCAGAAACTCCTGAGTGTGTGAAGCTGGGAGAGTTATAATGTAGATCTAAAAAAGGCAGAGAAGCAAACCAGGAAAGATAATTCAATGATGAGTGCAGACATAGGACTAAATTCTGCCACCATAAATACTTTTTCACATCTTCAGAATATACCACAGAATACCTCTGGAGTTTTCCAGACGTACTGTATTTTAACATCGTTTTAAAAATTATAATTTTCCTTTTTCTTCCAGTAAAACTGTATCAAGATTTTTTTCTGCTGCTGATATTTTTTTAAATGGGTATGATTTTGAGACTAAGCAAAAAGATGCTTTAAAAAACCAAGTATTGAATGCTTGTCTGGACATGGTTGATACTACAGCATGCTGCAACATTTTTCTGTATTGTTGCAGCTTTGTGTGTTATAGGGGGCGTTTCTGGCTCCTGGGTTATGGTATATTATTATACAAAAATGGAATAATGTTGAAATAGTGATATGTGCAACAGTTCTCTGTCCCTGTGATCTTAAATTCTAAACTGTCTTTTTATTGTTTATGGTTAGTCACCTGCTAGATCAAGGTTATCTTTGACAACTCTTGCATTCAACCCTGTACGCATAAGCAGTAAATGCCCAGTTCTCTCTTCTGACTAAAGAGGGCAAAGAAATTTTACTGTGGATTAATTCTTGCTATCTTTGATAGTAAATGGTTGAATGCAGACCCAGAATCTATGATAATGAGGTAATCTGTTTCCATTTGCAGTAGGCTTTTATTATTCATTCTTCGTAAACCATTTAGCAAGGAATGTGGGCTAACATTGATTACTCCATAATTAGTGCTCACAGACAGTAGGTTGGAGCCATGTTGGAGGGAAAAATTTATCAGCTGTTAAAAGCCACATGACTTACACAGAAGAACTGAAGTGCAAGCTCTAAAGTGTATTAAATTGCCATGTTTATCACCTGCCTAAATGCTACTGTCAGTTCTCCAACTGCTTTATGCACAACTGTTCCTCGAAGTGAAGCAGGAGTATCATGCATTTTATTCATAACAGATTGAACATGAGGCAATTATCAGTAAACCATTTGTTGGTGGAGCCTATTTCCCCAGGTCAGGAAACTAGAAACAGGTATTCTGTAACAGATTGGGAAAGGGCTTTTCAAAATGACCACATCATCAGAGCAGATGCACAGTAGAGCATCTGTGCAACCTTCAGGCAGTCATTTATATACATTAGTGAGAGCATCGGTCTTTGTGTGGCTCCTGCTGGGCATGCAAACACAGCTCGACTGTTATTTTGCTGGAAGATTTTCTTGCCAAATTTTATTAAACTACATCAAGGCATAACATACAAATGAGATGATACAAAATGCTTAAAAGGACTATTTGTGAGTTGGCTTTACTGCTGTGACTGAGTTTTTATTCTAGAGTTTGTCTTCCATTAAGCTTCAGATCTTCACAGGTCAGCTACATTTGTCTTCCTCTAAAGTGGTTCCCTGTGTAGCCCTGAATTTAGTCTTGCTGCGTCCTGCATGGTGTTGGTGCCCCTGGCAGGGCCTGCTGGTGCTCCTGGTGTTTGAGCTCATTGAAGCCTCAAACACACACACACACACACACACACACACACACACACACACAAAAGGATTTTGCAGCAGCAGTGGTCACAAGAGAAATTTGGGGGTCACCGGATGGCTCCCATGGAGATGGTAGAGGCAGCATGGCCTCTGCTGGCAGGGTGGGTGCATTCACGTGTGCTGCCATGTGTTTTTCCTCTGGTATTTGCACACCAAGCAGTGGTGGGAAGTGGGAAGGCAGGTGCTGCAGGTGCTGCTGTTCTGGGGCTGACCGGGTCTCCTTTCTCTGTGGGCACGGGTCTGCTGCCAGGGGGGTGACCAACTGCTGGGGCTCTCTCCCTAAATCACTGCCCCCAGGCTCATTTGAGCTTGGATTTGCAAAGGCTTCACTGTTTTTCTGCCTGTTTTACCTCATTCTTTACTTGGCATTTTTACTTTGTTTCTTTTTTCATTTTCTTTTTGTTGCTGTCCAAGCAAATAGAGGTTTAACTGTTAATGTGAGTTCAGATTTGACACCAATGGTACAGTACTTTAAAATTGTCAAGAGTTCATTACACTGATCCAATAGCTCTTCCAGGTTTGTGGAAAATAACCAGTTGCACAGAATCCAAAACAGTGAAATGACTGAAATGCATTTATACCTGTTTGTTTGGAGGTTCATTTGCTCAGTGTGTAGAAACCCTGACCTCTGGAAGAATCGAACCTGCAAGTTTCCAGCTGTGTAGTAGAAAATAATGAATTTCCCTTCCCCACAAAGTGAGAGGAGGAGGAGGATTTTGGCATAAAGCTGCCTTGCGTAATTGCAAATATCATATTGAAAAAACAAAATTTCCACTGTGAGAATGTAGATTTTGAGGTTTCATCTTTTATTTGAACCACCACTGATGTTTGAACCTCTACAGTTAACGTATTTGCTTGCACTCTGCTTGTTGTTGTAAACAAATACTGTCTTAGCATTGTGTACTGTAGTGAGGATTTGTATAATTATAATTTTTGTATTCATAGAGTTATATCTTGAACATTAAGAAAGCATTGATTCATACAAACTTTCTAACAGCTCAGTGATCATTGGAAGGTATTGTGTGTAGTGAAATACAGAAGTCAATCATGGATATTGTGTATCTATTAACCTGTATAACCTTTCCTTTCCTTTTGGTATGATGGACGGAGGAATCTCTACCATGAACTCGCAAGGTTATTATATATGGATGTCTCATCCTCTTTCCAGACGGACTTGCTAAGTCTTTTCAGCAGATGAAGAACTACTTTATTTTTAACAGTACTTGTGTAGTTATTGAATGCTAGGTAATGGATCTGTTGTTAACAATTAAGTTTTATACCTAGTGGGTTACTGCAAGCATTTTGGGTTTTTGTTTTAATGCATTAAGCTTCCTGGCTATGTAACAAAAATTTACATACTGTGCTATGTATATAGATACAGAATTATTTTTTGAGTAAATGTTTGGGTTTTTTTAATAATGAGGGTTATATGTGATATAAGTTGCCACTTTTTCTGTTTGTTCCTCTTTGAAAACACAATGCTTGAATGTGTGCATTTATAAAGGGCTTTTTTCTTTCTTGTCACCTTTTTATATTAAAAGATTGTTCTTTTGTGTCCAGAGAAA
Organism: Nesoenas mayeri; assembly: GCF_963082525.1. Classification (NCBI taxonomy): domain Eukaryota; kingdom Metazoa; phylum Chordata; class Aves; order Columbiformes; family Columbidae; genus Nesoenas; species Nesoenas mayeri. The sequence continues at coordinate 83,406,984 of NC_137544.1, read as the reverse complement.
CTGTGAAAATGTGTTGTGTGTACTTGATACATTGTTCATTTATTGAGTTTGAAAAAAATGGATTTTCAGGTGATATATCTAGAACTGTGGAATCACACAGAATGGTTGGCGTTGGAAGGAACCTCTAGATATCATCCAGTCCAACCCACCTGCTAAAGCAAGTTCACCCAGAGCAGATTGCACAGGAATGTGTCCTGGCAGGTTTTGAATGTCTCCAGAGCCTCCCTGGGCAGCCTGTTCCAGTGCTCTGTTACCCTCAAAGTAAAGAAGTTTCTTCTCATACAACCTATGCTTATGGCTTAGTGATGCTAGATGATGACTCCCACAGCATCCTTACAGCTAAACTGAGGCAGTGTGGTTTGGATGATCAGTAGTGAGGTGGACTGTGAATTGGCTGAAGGAAAGAAGCCAGAGAGTTGTGGTCAATGGGGCAGAGTCCAGTTGGAGGCCTGTATCTAGTGCAGTGCCTCCAGGGTCAGTACTGGGACCAGTACTGTTCAATATATTCATCAATGACTTGGTGACAGTGCACTCTCTTCCCTCATCCAAGTTTGCTGATGGCACCAAGCTGGGAGGAGTGGCTGACATGCCAGAAGGCTGTGCTGCCATCCAGCGAGACCTGGGCAGGCTGGAGAGTTGGGCAGGGAAAAATTGATGAAATATAACAAGGGCAAGTGTAGAGTTTTGCATCTGGGCAGGAACAATCCCAGGTTCCAGTATAAGTTGGGGAATAACCAATTAGAGAGCAGCATCAGGGAAAGGGACCTGGGGGTGCTGGTGGACAGCAGGGTGACCATGAGCCAGCACTGTGCCCTTGTGGCCAGGAAGGCTGATGGCATCCTGGGGTGTATTAGAAGGGGACTGCTAACGCACTGCACAAGGGGCTGCAGCTCATAAATGCCCCACGTTTGCCCCAACTAACATCAGTGTTTTTTGCAGTGTGTTAGCGCACAGTTCATCTGTTGTGGTCTGACCTGAAACCTAGAAATGATGGTTTTATGTCAATGCTAATTTATTTTTTCACTGGTCAGAGCACAATAGTCCTTGCTGAAAGAAACTGACTCCATTGTGTGCCTTGTTTTTCTACTCCTATCCTCATCCTGCACTAGTGTAGTTGGTGAATACTTTGTCTAAGCCTTCAGTGGTACAAGAAAAGTCCATCGTGGAGCACACTCTACTGTGTATGTTTTGTCGTCTGGACTCAGAATTCAGCACTGCAGAAAATGACAGTTCCTGTTCCCAGAAATCTGTGGGTTTCCTTTGTTCATTTACATTATTGCCTTCACCCAGTATTTTTACCCACAGCTGTCCACTCATCCAACAAACATGTTTTCTGCTAGGAAATGCTAATGCGTGAATGTTTTTGATGTATACACCCTAGGTATGCTTTCATAAACAGAATTTTTGTCATCTTAGAAAACGTGCTTTAACAATTTTAACTCTGAATCCAATAACTATTTGGGAACTTAATTGGTTTCTTCAAGTCATAGCTCTGTGAGTTGTGGTATGTCTTAGTAATTATGCAGAATAAGCAAATTGTAAGAGTAGAAGGGATCCAAGACTGAATAGCTCCTCTTTAAAAACACACAAATCCACTGCAAAAGTGCTTTTTGGTTTGTCTTTATAAGAATTCCAGTTAAACGTTATAAGCATCATAAAATGGTATGACGCTATATCCTGCCAGTTTGTCTGTTTGCAGTTAGTTTACGGTACACTTAATATGTTATTTTAATACTTAACAAATTAAATGTAAAGATGTACTACATTTAGGATAATTTTTCCTGCCACTGTTCTGAAATATTTGCACTTCCTGTTTTTTTTAATCTTATTTTCTTTTCAAAGTCTGTATCCCCATAAAAATAAAAGCACCTCATAAGGCCATGTAAAAGTATTATTAAATTGGTAATCTCCTGTTTCTATCCTTTGCTAAGGCTTTGATTTTGAGTCATTAATTCTTAATTATTTGACAGAGTCCAAGTTTCAGAGGTTCTTTTTTTCCTACATGTATTTTTTTTAATATGTGGTGGTATGATTAAGTATATCATATTTTCACTCTAAAAGAGTTGTAGCATGTTTTTTTAGTGTCCTAAAACAACTGTCTTGGCACTTCCTAGCTCATGTTAATCTGTTCGGTATTTTCATAGGTTATACACTTTGGTTTGGGGTTATGTGTTTATATATATTTAGTTTTAGCAGATGACTGCATATTTATTTCTTTTGGCAATATCATTAATAGTTCAGAAGACTTTTATCCTCAAATCCCTTAGTTTTTCATACAGAACATCTGTTTGTAATGCTGTCTTGAACACTGCCAACACAAATTAGTCTTGGAAGCTGAGTCCATGTTTTAGCTTAAAACATGTACAGACATTTTCAAATTTCCTAAGTTTTATGAGAATGATTAATGCCAAACATGCACTAATCCAGATTTCCTCCCAAGGTTTTTAAAACTATGCGAATACAAACTTTGTAGTTTCCCAGTCAGGTAGGTTAAGGAATTTCTGCAGTCTCTTATGGGGGGAGAGGCTGCTGCTGTTCACCTTACCCATAGTTTAGGATGAAGAATGCAGAAAAGTTTTAAAAGATTGTGTTTGTGTGCAATTGATCCATCAGTCCTCGCTCTATCATGAGTGGTTTTGTGTGTGTTTTTTTGTTTGTTTGTTTTGTTTGTGTTTATTTTTTCTTTTTGTTGTTGTGTGTGTATGTGTGTTGTTTTTTTTCCCCCCAAACCCAAGCGAAAAACTGTACTCATAGATACTTTATCTTTAAATGAATGCAGTGGCCATAGCCTGGGTTTTCTGTTTCCCACAGAAGGCCTCATCTTCAGCAGCACAACTACCTAGGATCATGCTGGGAATTTATCAAATTGGATTAAAAAGTAGCTTTATATAATGTGCAAACACAGGGTCCTGAATCAGCAGATTGTCCCATGTCACTGTTTTCTGTATGTTCTCCCAATTTAAAGTGGCTTATTTTAGAAACATCTGGCAGGATCACAGCACAAAATGTAGCATAAATGCAAGCTTTTCAGGTTTTGTGAAAGTTTCTATCTGCTGTGAAGAATTTATACAAAATACTGGAGTTACTAGTGTGAAGTCAACCAAATTTTGGTTGTCATGTAACTGGCATGTACTTAGTCTGACTTCGGTAACACTAATGCACAGCAGAGGGGATGCTGCTACTCAGCCCTCCAAGTGAGGTTGTTTTGGAACAACTAAAATACCTGTATACCAGCAGATTGTAAACTCAATCTGCTTTTAAGGAGAAAACAAGAAGGATTTCTAAGTAGGAAACAGCTTAATTGAAATATGTAATTTGTCTATTTGATAGCCCTTAACAAACATATGTTTTTAAACATAACCTGTTCAGTATGGAAGCAATCATACCAGTAGAAAATGGACTACATGTAATTTCTTAAATACTGAAATACATTTAAATAAATAACCTTGAACAATATGGATTGTCTAGAGGTTAGATTTTGGATTTGAAATCTGAGTTGTTCCTTGACTGATGGGAATTTTGTGGTCTGGAGCCACTGGCTGTCAAGAAATCTCCTCTAAAGTTGACTTTTGCCAAGGTAATAGGTAGCTGCATTGTAGTAAGTTATTTTTCACCTTTTGGTCATTGTTTTTGGCCTTCCCATGTTGGAATGTTTATCCTTTTTGTTTTGTATCAGTAGATGTTATTTCCACAAGCAGAACTTACAAATGCAAAAGAGTTTGTTTTCTTCAGGCAAATAGTTGAAGGGTAGAACTGATTTTTGTAGATGACAGAGCTGTGTTCCCTTTGCTGTGTTCACTGGGAAGCAGCATGTCTCTTTTTTTCCAGACAGTGTATTCAGATTTTGAAGAATCTACCAGAAGGAGACGTAAAGTCTTTCCATGTTGTATTCTTACATTCAGCCTGAATTAGAGATGTGATTTGAGTTCTTTCAGTTGTCTTAATGCTTTGTGTGATAGAGGCCTCAATCCATGTACAACCTGAGAATAACCCCAATTTAAATGAACAGAGGAACCAGCCCCTTGATTGAAACAAAATAAAACAAAAAACCCTAAACCCAAAATTAAACCTGCAGCTCCTACTGTTTATATAGACAACTTTGGTTTTTTTTCTGTTCAGACCTTAAAATACCTACTTCATTGAGTGTTTCCCACACAGCACAAGCAACCAGGATGACAGAGGTCAGGCCTGGGTCTGCAGAGGAGCACTTGCTCTGCACCTCTCATTGATGATTAACACACTTTGAGGCTTTCATAAGAAATACTTTAATCAGCTTTAACTTAAGTTCCTATTGCAGTCATGTAACAACAGTTGGGACTTCACATGAGCTACTTGAAGTTGTTGGTGTGCTGTAATGTTTTTAAGTGTGCACAGTAGAATACCACCTGTCCCTCCCATATGTAGGATTTATGTAGATCATTTTCACACTATACCAGCCTTTCTAATACTCATGACCCTCTGGTGTGTGCCAATAGAGCTGCCGAAGGGGTCAGGTGCCCGAGCTGGTGAGGGACCTCTCCTGCATTTTGCTGTGTTGCTGCAGGGGTGGTGGTGAATATTTGGAAGAAGTGATGAATTAGAGTGTAAAGTTTTCATGAGATGAAAAACTCAGAATAGGAATGGGAAAGCCAAGGGAGGCTGTATAAATGGATAAAAATATATCAATGTATATGCAGGTGCTCAAAAAGAAAAACCTTTTTATTTTGTAATCTTAATGAAGTGAAGCTTTTACAAAACAGTGTGATTGTGATGGATCATTCTTTCCCACATGCTTTTTCAGTTCATTGATTTGGGGCATGGTTGACTTCAGAAATTACCAGAAGCTCATGTTTTTCAAACATGTACTGCTGGCATGGCTTTTATTCTGTAAAGCAGAGCATTGCTGTTGATTATTTAACTTCTACTGATATCTATAAGCTGTATCAGCACTGATATACATTAACAAAAACTCTAGCTCGCTCTCAGTGTTTGCCCATCACAATAAACCTTCGCTTTTGTTCTTTGCAAATAAGGAATAATGTATTTTTCATTTTCTTGTACTGTGCTCTGCAAAGTCTCATTCCATGGTTGTTGAACTGAAACCAATAATCTGATTTCACTCATGACCCATCTCTGAAGCTACACTATAGTAATTAAAGGCCCAAGTTTCTTGGCAATGGAGAAATCGAGATTTAACTGAAGACCTATAGTGATGTAAACGTAGTATTTTCTGGAACATAAAAAATGATTTTTGGATAATTGTGCAAAATCCATGGCCAATCCATATCAATTTGTGATTCTGCATGTTAGTTCAAATCTCCTTGCAGTGTCTGTGCTTCTTCAAAGCTTCTTCAATACCAGTGGCAATTTTTGAAATGGAATTGTGATTAGGACAAATCAGCGCAAAGGTAGATGACAATCTCTCATGGCAGATATTATGGCTTGTCAGCTCCTCCTTCTTTCAACATTTACTATGGAATATTGTAAGAAAAAAAATGAGAACCAATAGCTAAGTGTGAGGAAGCATGTATGTTGAAATTCCCATAATGTAATTAAGAAATTGATTCTATTAGTGAAAACAACAGCTTTGGTCTTTTAAAAAGCACTTGGTTATTTCTCTTGTTAATGCAACATCGTTACTGTATTGCTTGATAAACAGCTAGAAATAGAGAAGGCTTCGTTTAAAAATACATGAGATCTTCTATTAAAAATTTAAGACTAACAAAATTAGTTCAAGAATTATTTGAATTCTGAAAGCTACTCATGTTTTATCTCCATTTTTACTTTTCCAACAGAATTTATTCAAAAAACTTTTTGCGAGTACTATTTGTGCACCCTCTGTAAAATAAAGAGTAGTTTTTGGGAGACGCTGAATTATTTAGATGCTTCTTTAGTTGGAATAAGTCTATTTTATGAAAGCATTGATTACAGTTAGAAACGTAGCAGAACGAGTTTGTGAGAGAGGGCTGCCATTGCAGGCGTGCCTAAGCACATGCGTATCTTCAGGCATGTCACTTAATGCTACTGAAATCTTCAGGGTTACTCCTGGGTTAGGTGCCTTCTTAGTCAAAGTGTTAATTCTTCATCAGGAAAGCTTGTTCTGATGCTTGTGATGAACTCAGCTATTAAATTATAGTTACTTTTTCTCCTGAGAATGTATGGGTGTCACTATAGAGTTAGATGCATTTCTTTTTATGTTTTTTGCTTCTTTGCTAAATGGGAAAGGGAAACTTGAATGACTAATTTTTGAAATTGAAGAAACTTCTATTATTCTTTTGGCCATCGGATGTCACTAGAGTACAGAGAGAAAGTATTAGGTGCGGTGGAACTGATTTATGGCTTTCCTTGGCTGTTTATTTTGGAGTGGGAAGACTCCCATCTTGCAGAGGCTTTTTCAGATCAGTAGCTGCAGCATCTTGGCCAGCTCCACAATGCCTGTGACTCTTTTAGATTTAGAGTATTGAGCAAGAAAAGGGTTTGAGATCTTGCCCTGCTTCTGCAGGGGCATTGACACCAAATGAAATGGGGGCAGAAGCAATCAAGAGGTGAACAAATACACCACACAGTTCAGCCTTGGTATTTCTGTGCTCATTGCCATGGAATACTTAGCAGAGGCCTTGAAAGCCACTTGTGTCCTCCCTGCAGATGTAGCTGCGGGAGAGCTTATTAGCTCCAGGGCTTCATTTGCTTTCCGCTGTCTGGGTGGTGTTCTGCTGGCCGTGCTGCAGCCTGGACCTTTGCTCTGTTGGATGCCCAGGTGCTTACTGATTCCATGGGCAGCACCGTGAGCTGCTTGTGTTTTCCCATGGGTGCTCTGCCTGCAGTGGTTGAGGCTGAACTGGGGGAGGTTTGCAGGAGTTTCAGCACAAACAGGTTAACTGAAGAGCAGAAGAACCTCACGAAGATGTTTGAGAACAAGATGGAGGCTCCAATGAATCTTTAAGCTGTAGGACTTTACAGTTTGACATGTGAAGAGTTCAGTGACTACATTGCTAATAGTAACATTTCTTTCAATCTGTCATTATAAAAAGACTTCAGGGCAGTTTTAAGGTTTAACTTCAACTTTTAGCTACTAGATGCTTGGTCCTGCTTGAACATCTTCCTTTCCATCACTAGTGGTGCAAAGCAGCTGTAATGAAGATAACAACTTGGCTTAAAGTGCCTTATAGAAGTCAATGAAAATACTTTAAATAGAAATATATTCTGCATTTTCTGGATAATTTCTCTGTAGTATTACTGTTCCACTGATAATATGAAACACCTTAATTCTTATTGATGAAAATCTCAAAAATTAAGCTGTAGAATCAGAATCACAGAATCCACCTTTCAGTGACTTGTAAAGGAGAGAAACAGAATGGAAGACATCCTTTCTGTATTGACATCCAGAATCTGTTGGAGAGAGAAGTGAGAAATATGACATAAGATTTTATTTAAGCACTTGATAGGAAGAAACTTTGTAAAATGTTCTCAGATCTAGTTGCTTGAATGTGATCACCCTGATATGAAATAAAAATTGCTGTTAGGAATCTAACATGAAAAATCCTCGGTCGCTAAGGGTATTTGGCACTGTGCTTTCTAAAGTAAAGTCCACTATTTTCAGATATTTTCAAGTAACGTTTTGTTCTTAGACAGAAATTATTGGGAGATAAAAACATCTTTGTGGCTGATGGGGAGCAAAGTGAGAGTTCCCTGAGCAAGAAACTAAGTCCTTGTAATCTAGAAAAGGGGAAAGAGATTCTGAAACAGTGAAGTTCTTAAAGCGTGGAAAACATTGGGGAAAAAAATTACAAACAGTGGCAAAAACCCCCAAAAATATCTGCAAATCTGGAGATGATGAAATGACAGGAAAAGACTGATGAAATATAGAAGGTCTGAAGGAAAAAAAAAAAAGTTCAAAGGTGTGTGTTAGTGGATAACTTAAAAGACTGTCCAACCAACTAGACTGAGAGAGAACTGGTTAGGCAGCTATTTGTGATTTTATTGCAAGTGTTTGCAGATCTGCTAAAAGTGATCTTTCTTCAGGTTTTTCCAATGCCCCACAATTGCGTGAAATAATTCAGGGGAGTAAACAGTGGTACTGTCAGGAACAATCTGCATTGTTAAGAGGTGAAGATTAGACTCTGAAGATTAGACTCTCTAACAGAAATGCTTTTGTCTGAGAGAAACTTATATGCATTTAAAGTGGATCCCAAGAGGCACAAATACAGCAGAAAGCCACCCTGCTCTGGAGGACTGGCTGAGGTGGGATGTGGCATTACTGATGTCAAGAACATTTTCACATTCTTCTAATGCAAAAGTCTTCAGCGGGATTTTAGGAGCATCCAGTTCATGACAAAAATGCTTCAGGTACCTTGCAAGACTTCACAATATCAGATTACACCTGAGCAAAGGGAAAACTGTTTCTCTGGGCCAGTGTATGTGTGAATCTGTTTCTCTGTGATGTTAGCCCTCTCTGCTGATAGAAATATTCTGTTTTCCCTGCATTTCACTCTTCTTTTCTAGTTTTGTGGATTCTTCAGCTGACAAGCAAGCGGAACTGGCTATCTTGTTCTGGTTACCTGCATTTGTGTCCTAACTTGGGTGTGATCTGAACATAAGGGCCAAGCAGGTGAAAATGAAGGGTTGAATTGATGTACCTCCTTACCTGATTCTAAATACATGAGACAAAATGCACTGCAATTTATTTTGAGCCCAGCTCTATTGTTATGTCTATCCAAGTTTGCCTGAAATATTTTGGTTTTTGTTCAGCACTTTCCAAATGTGTTCCATATGGAATGAAATGACTCTCAGGTGTTAACTTCATATTTGGAAGCAGAAAAGCAAGTAAATAAGCATTGCAGGACCTCTAAAAAACGGTTATCCTAAAAATAGAAATATGGTCAAGAAGGGAAAATAGCTAAGAAAGAAAAGAGCTGATAAAGATATTCCTCTTTGAGAGGGTCAGAAGGTTTTATATTTCACTGAAAATCATAGATCCATATGATCCAGGAGGTAATACTAGCAGGATGTAAATATTTACAGTGTAAAGATATTTTAGAATAACAACTTCCTCTTTGTGGAATGTTGACTTATGGATCAAAGAAAAAATTACTTGGACGTACAGCAGAGTAGCGAACAATGCATTTATCATTTTTATAGGGAAAAGTGAATTATGGGATGTTTTGTTGTGCTTGGCTTCATTGCATTGTAACCACATGTTCCAGAAATAAGCATTTAAAAATATTGCATGTAGCTTTATTTACATATTTCTAAGTTATAGATATGACCTTTTCACATTGTGAAATATAATCTGGGTCTCCCTCAGTATTTGGATTTTTATTTTGATTAAAAGCCCAAGGTGGAATGAATGTACTGTGTAACTGAAATGAATCTGATTAAGCCTGAAATTGCTGGAGGAATGTTGGTGTGTGGACTGCAGGCAAATGCCAGAGATGGCCTTGATTTGTGGGAAATTGTGTCGGAGTAGCTTTGCAGGGCAAGCAGGTGTAGGAGGCAATTTGTAGTAGTTACCTTGTGCTCTTGGAACCAACTTCTGCTGTGTTTCTGCTTCAGTGCTCTCAGTGGGGATAGCTGTAAGTTTTGCTGGGATTGGGCTAGATGATCTTTTGAGGTCCCTTCCAATCCCAGACATACTGTGATACTGTGATAATGACAGTATTTTCACACAACTATTGGTTTCTGTTGTGATGGCATTTGTTTTATTCATTGTGCGTGTTGATACACTGTGTGTGTATATATATACAATATGTGCGTGCATATATACACACATATAAACGTCAAAGGTGTTTTATTCTAAAGCTAGTCTGTCTTCCAGAAGAAAAAGGTACTGTTTTAGGAGATGCTGAGTTCTTCTGAACAATACTTTCAGTTAAAGGTCCTTGTACTACTGAAATTACTTATGAGGTATTTTCTTGGTTTTCAGTAGAAAGATTTTTCTTCTATTTCCTTGCATAGGTTGGGATCAGAGGTAAATATTGAATAAAGTAGTAGAATTCAAAGGTAAGATAAAATTTCTTGCCTGTTTGAGGGCCATATTTTTAGGCATTCTTATAAGTTCCTTCACTAATTTCACTGGAAAGCACTGCATCTGAAGCTTTTTGTCCATGACCAGGTTAATGGAGAGGTGTATAATTCTGTCCTTGGTTATATAAAAATAAATACTGCACTTCTAATGGCTCTATTTCAGAGAATTAATTTTGGGTGGTATTTTTAATTTTTTTTTTCTGTTTAACCAAAGGAATCATCTTTTTGTGGTTCTAGATAACATTTCAGTTTCAGCTGAGAATATTATACAGTACTATGAGTGCTGGATATTTTTAAAAAAATCCAATATTTTTCAAATAGCACAAAAAAGTTTTGAAAAAGAAACATTTCTTATCAGAATTCAGGTCTTAGTTCTTGCTTGAATAAGTGACTCTGATCATTGATGGTTAGCTATACTTACTATCTTTTAGCTCTAAATATTAATGTTTGTCATTCTTGCTATCTCAGAAGACAGATTTTTGCATGACTTTTAGGGACACAGATGTCAATGGCTTCTTACCTGTTGTATTGTTGTTTGCCCAGACCCAATGGGTTGTGCTGGACCTGAGAGCAGTGTACAGAATAACCTTAGGGCAGTGTTAGGAAGTTCCTTTTCCCTAGGTTTTCCATAGCAGGGGCTTAGGCATGGATTCCAGAAAGTCTTCTAAAATAGTTTGTTTGCATGGTACAGCATAGAGCAGCTGGAGCTGAGCACCTCCTGAAGGACCCTCAGCAGAAGAAAACTTGGTTTATTTTACCCCCACAATCCAAGCCCCCACCCTGCATGTCACTCCATGTCCATTGCAAAATTAGAGTTTGGGGTCTCCCTGTTCTTTGTTGGAACTCTTCACTTTAGTCAGGTGGGCCTTCAATCAAAGTTCTGACCTTCAGTTGCTATTTTGCAACTGCAGCTGGAGAGGTAAGGCCCCTTTACCCTATAGCTTGAAGACTGAGGCCTTTTTTACCTAATGAAGCAGAAAGCTCAAAGGTTCACGGCTTGCAGAAGTTCCATTAAGCAAACTTAATTATGCTAAGTGTATTCTATATAAGCAGTTTCTAACCAAGTTCTATAAGAAGCGGTATATGCAATAAATTCAATAAGCTGAGGCAGTCTGTTCCCTAACAGGCAGAAAACCTGGGAGCCTCTGCTGTGGGCAGGGCTTGCTGCTTGCCCAGGGCTTGGCTTTGGGATGCTGCAGAGGTGTATGCCCTGGGATTGTTGCCGCCTGTCCCCCAGCACCCTTTGTCCTTGTCCCCAGAGCCACGCTGTGGGTTTTGGTGTGCTGGAGGTGCTCCCTGACCCCCAGTGCCTGCTGCCCATGTGGGTCAGCAGCGGGGTGACAGCTGGGGAACAACAGTGCTGCTACACCGTGTTATTCTTCTGCTGGGACAGAGGTGAGGAAAGGACATTGTAATTGTGTTTAACATAACCCCTTTGCTCTCATATCTACAGAATTTTAAATGATTGTTTGTTATTCACATATTTATTTTTATTATTAGAAGATAGAAGTGTATTAGTAAAACGATGAATGATGTGTTTGATTATTATAGGTATTGATTGCTTGCACTTTGTGACAGGTCTGAAATACACACACTTGAGAAAATCCAAGTAGACTTTATGCACTTTGTATGTTCGACTGAATTGCAAAGGTCTAAGGATTTGTTCAGGAAATCAGTTCAACATGACATACGTCTGAAAGAGCCACTCTTCTGTTACATGTATTATAGGGATGGTTTATTAACTGAAAAACTATATCAACAACAAAAACGCAGTAGGGGATTTGTGTGAGATTGCCCTTTTGTCCTGCAAGCTGTGGCGGAAGCAGAAGTGTGAATAAACTGCATGGAAAGGAGTGTTGAGCACAGCCTGGTAATCAAATGTTCTGTGATATCTGACACTTATCTTGTGAGCAGGGCTGAAAGTCAAGTGCCTGCAATCAGCAGAGAAGTGTAGATGCATTTTAATTATAAATTAACTAGTCTAATTGTATTTGAGTTTTGTTGTGTGTGTGTGGTTTTTATTTTTATTTTTTTTAATCGCATTAGGCCCTTTCCTGGCAAACAGAAGTATTTTGTTTTGTTTTTAAAAGGACATGTGTTTTGTACATTGTGAGAGTGCAGATGTGTCTCTGATTGGACCGGACAGCCCAGGCAAACCTTCATCAGCCTCTTCACTCTGTGATTCAGACTTGGCATGTTCTTAGGATTTAACCATGTGTTTTCATACTCTCCCCTGTGCTGCCATTCATACCTGGAAGCAGCTTCCCACAGATCAGGCTGCCTCACTGCTCATCATCAGCCCCTCCTTACAGTGCTGTGGTCTTCTTGCACCTTTAACAAAAAGGAATTTTAAAAAAGCCAAAAGCAAAAACTTATTTTGCTGGAGAGGATGTGTGCGCCACTTCCAGTTGAACTGCCATACTAGTTTTTTTCCCCATCTCATAGATTTTCTTTTGTCTCCTGTCCATATTAATCCCTTGAGTTCCTCCACCCACGTATGTGTTTGCAGACAATAATGAGAAAAAGATTTAGTAGTATCCAGATTCCTCAGGATAAAGATTTTTCACCTGAGTGTAACTCCATGCTAGAAGACAACTGGCAGCTCTTGTTTACTTTATCCTTGTGGATTTTTTTTGTTTTCTTTTTCCAGTACAGGCCAAGATACTCACTTGTGCTTGTTGTTTCATAAGGGGTTGTGACCATTTGGAAAACCTTGTTGAAACTGTGTTCGAAAATTATTTATTTTCAGTTGCCACAACTTTCATGTTCTATTGCAGCAGAAACCTTTTCGGAGATGAAAGTATTAAAGAATGCATTAAATCAAATTCTGTGCATTTTCTCATCCATGAAATCAGTTATATAAGGTGAAATGCAGTAGGTACCTTGTGAGTAACCTTGTACTATCTCCAGGTGATGTTTACAGGCAATGAGAAATGCATGGGAGCATTTGACAGTGACTTGAAAGTTGTTTCAATAAAGCCTATAACACTAATAAAATATTGAGAAGGACAGGAATAAACTAGGCAAATTGTCTCACTTTTTAAAATACATGCATCATTTATCTATGAGTACATGAATCTTATTCTTAAATTCCTTATTTTCAGATTAAGTGTTTTAGATGATGCCGCTTTACATTTAAAACAACATGTCACAAGATTCATAGATGCTATAAATCTAAAGGAATTTTTAATTCAAAGAAGGAGGAGAGGATTGGAAGAAAAAGCCGTGATTTCATCAGTAGCTTTACTATTCAGCTTTGTAACAGGCATTCTAGATCTGCTTGTCATTCAAAGAAACCTAAAAGATGAATGGATAGCTCATTCATTATACAGTGCCAGCAGAGTCACGTTATTCAAGTAATCTGACTAGTAGCGTCAGTTTGGCAAAAATCCACGTTTTGAGGGATGGTCCTTAGATAAACTCAATAAATTTTGTGTGTATTCTGTTACTTCAGCATCTTTAACCCTTAAGGACAAAGGATACAAAGGAAATAATCCTTTAAAGTATTGAAACTTCATTTGGTGCTGAAGGAGTTTGGTGCTTTGTGGCAGCGGGTCCACTAGTTGTTTCACAAAAGGAAGAATGAATATGTGTTGGTGACTTAATACTGATGATTCCAGTAAATCCTTGCATCTCAGAAAAATACCAAGAGGAATACCAAGGCCAGGGTTGCCAGATCTAACCTTCTGATGGAAGAATGTGAAATCTGTAGGAGAGACTTCTTCAGTAGTTATGGGCATTCGTTCATTTTAATTTTGGCTCCAGAAAGTTATAAATACTCTGCTTTGAGAATCTGTGTTTTACTTGTTGCTGCTGAGACTTTTTGGTACTTTAATGTGTAGGGGATTAAAGTTGCAAATGCTTTGTTGTCAAGGTCCTAACTCATTACTGTGTTTTGATTAATAGCATTCTGAACAGATCCTTGATACAACGTGCTGCTTAATATTAAAAGATGTGTCAAAACTTTGAAAGAATTTATATGCATAGTTTACAAGCATGTATTTACACCTTGATTGCTTCTGATATCCAAATCAATTAGCAGTTCCCAACAACAACAATTCTGTGGGGTGTGTGTGTTTTTTTTCTTTTTTTTCAGTAATTATTTCACTGAAGAGTATGTCTTCCTGCAATTACTCTGACATGAGCTTCTAATCTAGAATGAGAAATATGTGCTCCTTTATCATAAGCTGGTTAAAGTTGTGTCATTGCTCAACCTTGCAAATGAAGCAGCTCTCCCCAGCTGGCAAAATGAAGATTTCACGCTTGCTTCTAACTCCGAATCATCCCCAGGCATTGCACCTTAAAATCAAAACCCTATTGTGCATGTACAAGATTTTCAATCCAACACTTGGTAGATTTTTCAGTCTTAAGGGCTGACTTTGCAGGGAGGAAGGTAAAGAAGACACTAGCAAAGCATGTGCTTATATTTGAAATATTTATAATTTATTTTTCTGCTGGTAGTTAGTAGTAATGTCTACAAAATATTGTGCAACAAAACAGTGATTTTGATGCAGCAGAAGAAGATTGTTACTTAATTGTAATGAGCTGTACGTAATCCTCCTTTTAGTCTTTGACCAATGTAGCGATCTGAACGTCCTGAATGCTTACAAGCACAGGCTGCTATTTTTGATCATTAAAATATAGCAATACTTTGATATATCTGTGAAATAACTTTTCCACTTGTGGGACTTGAAGGAGAGGAGAGGTTGGTTTGTGCTAGAGGATGCTTCATGGTGTTTCTGGTGGTCTGCCCCTATTCCTGACAGTTTTGGTGTCACAACTGAAATCAGTATGCTAAATTCATCACCCAGAAGTTCTAGATTGAAGTTTGCAGGCACATTGGTGCAGTCTTATTTGGATGAGACATTTGGAGAATATTCTACCATTTTGAAGGCACCCATAGAAACTGAAATTTGGGGACAACTGAGCAGTGTAGGAAAAGGAAGAACAAAAGGTCATGTCATAAAGCAGTTGAGCCGGGAATGTATGTGGTGTGCAGCCTCTAGATTACTGATGGCAGTGGAGGAGTTCTTGTGTCAGAAGAGGCAGAGAATTACACCTTGTTTGAGTTGCATCAGTTGAGAGTGTGAGTGAAAAGAGCACACCTAGTACTGATGTGCAGACATAGGGAATCTTGCAGAGAAAGGTCCTTCATCTAATCATTTAAACTTGCCCTTTCAGTTCAAAATGGGCTGTATTAGATGCTTAGTTATCTCCCAATTAAATCGTAAGGCTGAATTAATCTGTGTAATGAGATTCATGGCAGTTAAATGTAAAGCACTACAGGAATGTGAAGATGGCTTTAATAAGTTGCCCTTGGAGGAGGAGGGTGGTGTGACCAACACCTCCTTTCTTGCCCTGCGGAAGGATGGAGAAGGGGGTACGGAGGTGATGGTTTCTGGGGTGTCCCTGAGCTGCGTTCACCTGTGTGTGCAGCTCAGAGGTGACAGCGGTGCCCGTCAGGTGCTGTGCAGGGTTACGGTCACAGGGGTAGCTGGGGAAGTAATAAGGATTACACCATCCATACAGTCCGGTTAGTTGTTGTGTCTGTAATGTAACTCTCCTGCCTTCAGTTTTAACAAAACCAAAAAAATTATATACTGTTTTCCCAGCCTAATTAATGCCCACAAAGCATGTAAGTAACTTTGCATGTTAAGAATCGAAGTGAAATCTTGCCTGTTTTACCAGAATAATGTAATGTGTCCAGTATTTTCTACGGGAAAATAAGAGGTGAGGGACGCCTTGAAATCTGTATCTTGTTTTTAATCATATAAAGCAAATCTCTTTACTTGAACTTATTTGAGGTGTAAGATTTGATGTGTGTGTGCTTTCACATTTAATATTTCCTTAATGTCTAAAAATTTACGGAACCTCAGTGATATTTTCTTTACTCATGTAACTATAAACTAAGACAGGATCAAAAAATGGTACTAGGGTCAAGAGGTGCTTTATAACCTCTAGATTGTGATGTATAGCTCTGGTAGTTATCCTTCTAGCTTTCACTGGATTTTTATTGCCCTTCCACCCCCATTTTGGTCTCACTGTTCACCAGTCAGAAGTATTTTCTTAGAACAGAAATTTCTGCTGGCATGTCAGCTTCAGACTGTTATAAAGTTATAATTTGGTGTCACAATGGTGGGTTCCCAGCGAGGTCTTGCTTAAGGCAAGATTCGAGATAGGTAATAAATGGATTAACTAGCTCTATTGTACAGATCTGATTATGATGTTATCTACAAAATCAAACTTCTTGGTGTTTGTAGCTACATGGGAAAAAACAAACAAACAAATTTGATATCTTTACTGTTGATCCAACGTGGCCCAGAGGTGCCAAGTCACATGAGTAAAGGACTGTGAATATAGTTTTGAATGTAACCATGCACAATTTCTTCTTGTGTAGCAGTGCATTTTAGACTCCTTGTTTTTCAGTTATTTTTCTTGCCTTGGAACGTTTGAAAATTGCTGGTCATGTACAAAGGATAAATACAAAGCTCTATTTGTATTTATAACTGATTTTTTTTTTTTTTTCTTTTTCTAAACAGGAATGAACATCTGCACAGATGCTCTCAGTGCAAAGTTGCTAAATACTGCGGTAAATCTTGTCAGGTAAGATGAAAAATAACAGCTATAAAGGGTTGATGAAAACTGGCATTTGAATACTTTATTTACAGGGGCTCCATACATTTTGCTCATTGTCATACCTCCACACTGCAATTTATAATTCTTAGCTATGGGTAGAGTGTGTAAACATTCTGCCTTGTTTTGTGTATTTTTTTAGTTACAAATATAAGATTATAATCACTGTAATAGACAAAGCTAAGCTGAAACGTGTGGTATGTGGCTGTGCTTGGTTAGAGGGTGAGGAATAGATGTTCAGCTTTGCTGGCTGTAAACTGAAGGCTCCAAGTCAATTTTGCAGTAAAACAAGAGTAAATTTTTTATTATGGCAAAGTATATACTCCAGTATTTTAAGAGAAAATAAGGGGCAAGCATATGCACAGAAGAGAAGGCAGTGGGCAAAACTGCATCTCTGAGGAGGTTCTCAAGAAGATGGAGCCAGGTTCTTTGCAGTGCTGCAGAAGTCAAAGCAGAGAGGTTCACATGGGACATAAGAAAAAGCTGTTTCACCCTGAGGGCAGCCAAGAGGTGGAACAGGCTGACCAGGGTGTTTTTGTCATCTGCATGCTTTGAGGGGTTCAAGACCCCACTGAATTAAGCTCTGAGCTGAGTGTGACCCCAAACCTGACCCTGCTTTGCAACTGGAGATCTCTGTAGATCCCTTTCAACCTAAATTACCCTGTAATCCTATGAAACAATTCTTAAAGGTGTTCAAGCCTAAAACCTTAGCTTTTATATTTGAATTGTATTGTCACTTAAGCATGTGTGCAGAAGTTGGCAAGACTTGGTACTGAGTAGGTATGCCAGGGTAAATGACTGTGTAAGGTCTAACACAGCAGAGCACCAGGCACCTGAGATATGAACCATGAGATTCACCTTACAGAACCCTTGAATTTTTAAATTATTCCTCTTAGCTTTGCATTGTGATTTTTTTTTTTTTTCCTAAATAGAGAAAAATTAAGAAAGCCAACTAATGGTCAAAACAGACTAATAGTGATGCTCTATTAAATGTATATGTGTTTAACTTTTTAACTCCTTGACATTCATATGATCTTTCACATATCATGTGCTTTTATGAACAGTTCTGCCTTAGTATAAAGTGCAGTGTTCTCAACATGCCAGATCCCCCTCCTTTTTGGGTTTAAAACATATGGAGAGGGAAAGGAAGAAGATATGTCATTTTGATTCATTGTGTGGCAAGTGTGTGCAACGTACATTAGGTGCTTACTGTAGCATCAATAATAGTGCCACAGGTAGATTTATTGTGGGAGATCAAAAGGAAAATATGACTGAAGAATAAAAAAGACCAGAGTATTTGTAAAGTAAGTTTAAAACAAATATCTGCTAGGAGAGTTATTGGTAAAGCATCTTTTGGCAAACCTCTAATGTAGAATGAAACTGTGCTGGCACTGACCTGCACAAGCAAATCTGCAAGGTGTAATGCAAGACCCTGTCCCAGCTTAGGTGTAGTAGCAATGAAGGGTCGAAATGGGGCTTCTCCTTGGGGAAAGCAATGTATGTGAATGTGATTCAAGGATTCACACTGGTTAGCCTGGAGCAATCCACATTTGTAGGTATTGAGTTTGGTGAGACAGGCTACTGCTGCTAAAAGTAATCTGCACTTGAAATGCTGAGTATTTACTGTTACGTAAAATCATGAACTGTTAACATCAATAAATTAATATTGAATTAATATTATATATTATCCTATGATAATTGAGTAGCAATTGAGAATAACTGACAAAAATGTTATTTTTCTAGTCAATGTAGTGAATTTATTTGCCTTGATGACTCAGTGCAGATAGTCCAGATAAAACTGAGACGAGCCAGACCTGTTTGCTTTTGAGAACTGTCTTCTAATTCATATTTCTCTTGATAAGCTAACTAAGCTTAACTTGTGCAGCTCTGGTTTTATAGCAGCTGTCAGCACAGCTCTCCTTGGCCAAGGCAAAGGCTTTGTGCTCTGCTTAGCCTCTGTAGCTTTAGTGCAATTCATTAATATGTGCACTTCTAATTGAACTAATTGTCGAACAAACTAAACAGCAGGGTGTTGAATGAAATTGCAGTTTGCACATTTTAAAAAGTGATATTGGCAGAACAGTGCTATTTTATAAATACAGATAACTTCAAAATGCAAATTGTGCAGTTGGATTTACAACTTACGCTTAGTTTTGATGTGTGTTAAATGAATATTACAACTCAAAACGCTTAACGCCGTACCTCTGCAATGTAGTATTTATACTCCAGCTGGATATGGGATATAAAAACCTTGACTGAAAGTCAGGTTATGCAGACTTAAGAAAACTACCCACAGAAAACTGCAGAACTAATGTAAGCCCACCAATAATTATTGTTAGGGACAATAGTAGGTCTCTTCAGGGTTACAAATCTTCATGGTTTCGTATTGTTCTGTAATTTTTATCATTGTTTTATTGGTAGTGAGAAGAAATATTGTTGAATTTCATTATACTTAATGCATTTGGAGCTTTTCCCTCTCTCCGCAGCCAGCTGGGAGGCAGCAAATGCAGTCCCTGTTCCAGCACTCCTCCTGAGGGGGGTCAGACTTAGTCCTTTCTGGGATTGGTTTCAGCCCAATTGCTGTTCTGCACCTCTCTGAAGCGTTCTTCTCACGTGGGAACGCATCTCAAAGAAACGTGGCATATGATGCTATGTGGTACTACATATTTCATCTCATTAGGGCTTTATTGGTTGGGTAAGCTATTAATCATTTTGATGTCACCTCTAACATGTTTGAAATTCTTTGCAACATGTACGCAGGGAAAAAAATTGTCAGACAAAGGCTTACTCCAAATAAGAGTTTTAGTTTAAGTGGGATAAAAATGCCAATATAATTACATTACACAGAGCAATGTCTGGACATTTACAAGCATGACCTTGTTTCTTCTAGACAAGAATAATTCTATTCAGCACTAGATGCTTAACTTTTATTTGTCAGACAGTATGTGACACTAACTGTATTTGGATTAATGCTTTCTTGGTGTCATTTTTTCCCCTTGTAGAGTTATGGATAAAGGAAATGAAATCACAAATCTCCCATGTATCTGAAAGAAATAAAAAGTCCAATTTATTTATTATGTGTAAGCCAAAGGGGAAAAAAACCTGTATGAAATAAAATAAATGATACTGTTGTTGAAACCTTGTTACCTGAAACAATTTCCCCACTTAAATGAAGCTTAAGAAAAAAAATTGTGTGATAGCATTTGTAATCTTTGAAACTAGCGTGTCAGCATCTACAGGTGTGATGTGCACTTGTACCTTTCCCTGCCATTCCCTTCTATTTTTTTTTACTGCTGAACATCTAATTTCTTTGTATTAGACATTTTATCATTTTCTGTGTGGCAGTTACCTAACAGAAGCTGTTTTCTGCAGAAAATGACACCTTCAGAAGCCCTTGGTTATTCTGAGTTCTTGTCATTGTAGCAGTTTTTTGTTGTGCCCTGTTTTTTCAATTGGCTTTTAAAAAGTGTTTGAAACAGCTGGGTGCCTTCAAACATACACTGTGATTATATAAATGAAATGTGCAAATATGTACTATGTTAATGAGATGGGCCTGGAGGTTTTGTAAATTTGAAATAGAATTTTCAGCTTGTGAAGACAGAAGGAAAAAAAGGTGATCAGAAATTGACTGTCTTTTCCAACATGTTACTTTAGCTGAAGAATCAGCTTCCACACTGGTTTGGGGGGAATGAGGAAGTGGGGAAAACCAGACTTATTTCACTATATAGCAGCTTTTCTTCACCTTGTCATCCTGTCTCTTCTCTGCAATGGAAGCGTTAGTCTTTGGCTGCTACTCTAATAAAAGTGACCCTTGAAACAAAAATTACAAGTTCAGGTAGAACACGCAACTAAAATAATTTTGGTTCTATCTTCTCTTTTGATAAATTTTGATTACAGTGACCATTCCTGGTCTGAACTCTGCAGATGTCATCAGTGGTCCTCCCAGCTATGGACATAAATGCCTTACCTTCAGGGATCGTTGGGAATGGTTTTTGCAGCATGGAAAACTTGACCATTGTTTTGGAAAATCTGCATTTTGGTGAAGTGGATAGACTCTGAAGGCCTCTGTGGGCTTGACTGCAGAGTGAACACATGCCTGGGGTTGTTGGTGGAATTAGGATAGTAGAGGAAACATTAGCATCCCTTCTAGTTCTCTCCAATCTTGTGAAATACGCAACTCCATCTCTCCTTGCCAGAAGGAAATGAGAATTGGAGCCCATTTATTATTTATCTAATAAAAATTTCAGCTAGCTGGAATGTTGATACCAATTTGAACTAAGCTGATAATGCCATTTATAGCATGTTGCATAAAGAAAATAATTTCTATAGCAGGAACATGGGACAAAAAATGAAGGCATTTCTTCCAGTTTTCTATGCAGCTTTCATTCTATCTCTACATGTGAGGATCATAGAATCATTTCGGTTGGAAGAGACCCTCAGGATCAAGTCCAATCATAACCTAACTCTAGCACTAAACCATGTCCCTAAGAACCTCATCTAAATGCCTTTTAAACAGCTCCAGGGATGGCAACTCCACTGGTACCCTGGGCAGCCTGTTCCAATGCCTGACAACCCTTTCCATGAAGAATTTTTTCCTAATATCCAATCTAAACCTTCCCTGGCACAACTTGAGGCCATATGTTCATTTTTGTGCATTAAACATGTCAGATAAAATGTTTAAAGTATGGTATGAACTATGTTGTCAGACAGCAGCATGAAGTGAGGTTTTTATCAGAAAAGAACTGGACTGGAAACTTGACCATACAGTTTTTTGTGTTGTCTTAGGTTTTCTTAAAGGGGAATTTAAATTCCGGGATAGCATAATGGTGATACTTTTGTGTTGTGAACCCACACCACTGTAGCTCCAGTGTCCGTATTATCAGTTACACAATTAATAACGTTAGAGGAGGGAACGGTGTGATGGAGTTGATTTGAGTGGATTAACCCAGCCTCTCCCTTTCTGCAACACTCAAGTCACAGCTGTGCTCTTAGACTGTGCTAGCTAAGTGTATGTGCTGGTGTTTCTTTGGCAGTTGGCATCCAAAGTTGCCTGTGTTGGAAGCTGCCAAAGTCAGTGGACCTGAGTACCTGAGGAAGGTCCCTTTCTGGTCCTTTGGAGCTGACTTTTGGCTCTGAAGCCACCCTTCCCAGCCTGGATCAGTGGCTGTGATGCTGCTATGGTTCTGGATCCCCAGGTCCAGCCCATGGTGAGGCTGAGCATGTCTGTGTACATATATAAATAGAAGTAACTATATCTATAAATATATGTGTGTATATATATAAGTAGTATATATGTTATGTAAAATAACATGCAGTTTTTTCTTTCTCTTCCTTTTAAAAAAATATCCTAATAGAAAGAAGCTTGGCTGGACCACAAGCAAGAATGCAGGTGTCTTACGAGCATCAAGCCTAATTTTCCTCCAGATTCTGTCAGACTTGCTGGCAGGATTGTTTTTAAACTAGTAAGTGATACTCTTCTAAATTTATTCAGTGTAGCACATTCAGATAAATATTTTTTCCCTCTACATTTTTAATGTAATTAAAAGCTAGAAAGCTGAAGTGACTGGGCTTGCTGAACAAAATTGGACTGCCTATTGCATTACAAGATTGCTGATTAATTTACAGAAATGCTCAAAGGATCAAGAGATACTAAAATGGACATAATTAAGCTCAAGGGACCAGTTGATAAACTTCCTCTTCCTATGACTATGTGGTAGCATTCTAAACCTATTTCTGCCTAGAAGGGAAGCGCAGAGGGATGCTGTTTTTCTTTGGTATTACTGAAGTTATGGGGTTTTTCCATTAACTTTGCTGGGAATTTCATTCAGCCTTATTTGGATGAGTAGTAAGGACAGAAACACTGTTGGCTACCCCTTCCATTAGAGGGCACAGTGCCATGCTTTCAGTGTTGGGTTCGCTTTGATTAATTTATGTGGAGTAAGTTTTCTGTTAGATTAAGCAGTTTATGACTGTGTGGGATTGTAAATCAAAAAGGATATGCCCATATATTTTGCTGACCCTGCCACAATGCTGTCTGTCTTGGATAAAAACATGTGCATTTGTTGTGGTCCGAGGTGATAAAATATTTTTTAATATCTTAATTTATACGTTGTTGGGAAGAGGATGTACATGACTGTTTTTAAAGGGCAAATAGTACCTAGCTATACTGTGTATTAATTATAGTCACATGAAATCTGAGACTGCTAACCTCATAAATTGCTTTCAATTATAGTGTAAAGGGCCAAAGTAATTACTAAGGGTAAGCTGCCAAAGTTAAAAGTGTTATAACACTGAGAAAAAATTAGTATTATTATGATAGCTTGCAGCAAGTATGGAATGACCAGATTTATGCTGATGCTATTAGCCTTACCTAATTATTTTACAGGCATATCACATTGAATAATCAATCCTGTAGAGTGTTTGCAAGATAAAACAAGCTATGTAAGTGTTATTTATCTGTTTTTCTCTACAGCTTAGACAATCAGTATGCCTGTCTGAGAGACTTTACTCTTTTTCTGATCTTCAGACAAGTAAGTAATTGCCAACCATATTGGAGGAAATGCTTCCAAGTTCTGCTTAACAGAATGGCCATCTGATTTTCTTGTAGCTTGCCTTCTGAAGGTCCACTCTGTAGAATAACAGCACCAAAGACAAAACCTGTGTAAACTTCCGTGGGAAAGAACATCTAGGACAAAATGTGTGTCATTTTTAAGCAAAACTTCCACCTGATTTCTTGGCTTTAATATTTTTTTTTCTCATTTTACAGTGTACATTCTACCTGATCAGTTTTTAATTTACCTGATGTCTGCCTTATTTACACACGGTGGCAACATTTTTATATACATATGCAAAACCACATATTTTTGACATTTACTTTTCAGATATTTGTGTTATTGCATAAAGTTCAAAATAACTTCCAGAAAAAGGGAAAAAAATCTAAAATTTACAAGGGATATGTGTATGTCTTTCTACCTGACTTATCAATGGAGAATAAAAAGCTAAAATTGCACAGGTATTATTTTCATGGTTTCACAAGTTTCAACTGATTGTGTTAGGCAGGGATGCTCATTGAAATACTGCACAATTTACAGATGGTGTTGATAAGGATTTGCTTTCCTATGATGCTTGGTAGAATCCATAGGAAAGTCAGAGAAGCATTTTCATTAGAGGTCTAACTATATAGGGGAAAATATTTCATTGGAGGGAATCACCTGAACTAGAAACATAAGCTATGAACTTCTGAAGCAAAAAAAACTTCTCAGGAAGCATCTGTATAATAGAAGACAGTGTTTCTACTCTTCCCCCACACCCCAGAAGTCCAAATATTTGAAAATTGTTATTGTCACTGTGCTGTCTCAGTGTCCTTTATACACTATTAGTTTTCAATTTTACTTTATATGCATAGGTGATTTTCAGTGTGGTGGCATATAAACTGAATAAAAGCATATAAACTTTCATACACTTATCAAATACTATGTTTTCCACGTATTATCGGTGGCCTGAGGTGAGTATAATCACTTCATTAGAAAATAAGACGCTATGTTTCTTTATGCCTCAGGATCTGTAAAGCATGAATAATGGTGCTTTAGTATTTATTAAAGTGATATTTGCTTAATATTCTTCCATATCCATGGCATTTATAACCTGCTGTGTATGAAACTACCTCTGTCTCTAAAATACTTTGCCTTTTGATCTGCCGGCACAAAGTGCTTCTGACACATCTATGGAGAATACAGTATAAATACATACACTGCTGCAAAAGGAAAGATGCTGCTGCATAAACTTTCAAGCTTATTTTAAATGTTACAAACCCAGATGCCTAGTTTTCATATGTAATGTCTTACATTTGCTTATATATCTGCTTTGTCTGTTAGCTTTTGATCTTTAACTCATCATGGTATTCACATGACTCAGCAGTAGCAACCTGATAAACTCTTCTGTGTGTTGATAAGTAGCTGTCACAAAAAATGACAAATGTCCACCCTCTGTCAAAATTGCCCTCTGTCAAGATTAATTCTGGGACTGTAAATGTCTAGACTGTATGGCTGCCATTGGATATGTTCAAAATGTTGGTGAAAGGTTCTGTTCACGACTTGATATACTTTTTTTTCTCCCTACCCTTAAGATATTGAGCAGTTAAGTGAAGAAATGAAAGATGCCCTCAGGCACCTTGCACAGACATTGCAACTGTATTTGAAAACAGAGATCCAGGATGCATCTTACTTGCCACCTGCAATTGACTTTTTTCAGATCTTCACAAAAGTAAGTGTTAAACTGTGATTACTTGGCAACTCATAAATTATCCTTTCGTTGTGTTCTTGATTTATTTTTTGAGTGGGAGTTCAGGAAATACATCCAGAATGTGATATATGGCAAAGTGAAATAAAACTTTTTTTTTTTTTCTCTATTCAGACACTATTTAAGCAGAAGTATAGCTTTTATGTAATTGTAACACTTCAAAATTCAAGCAGTTGCCAGAGGATATTTTTTCTTTTACCTTTTTAAATTATCACGTTAAAGCTCTCGGGGGGAAAAAAAAAAGTTGCGTTAAAAAACAAACCAGTTCAAAAACAACCGAGTCAATCAACCTAAGTGTTTTTTCCACAGTGGTAACGAGCATATAGCATCACCATTCAGCCTAGAATTTTTCTGCAAAGTTCAATCTCTTATATTTGCAGATATACTCCCATTCCATTTTGTTATTTAGTGCTGGTTATTTAGGGCTGGTGGGTGTTCCTGACAACACTGTGTCCCACCAACTGCTTTCTCAGGGGACATGTGGATCATCTATTCTAAAAGGCTATATGTGGAGTACTTGAAATTAATTTCCACAATAGGTAAAATGTTCGTAACTAACTAAATATTGTTGGCTTTTGCTGTACATGTTTTATTGCTTTCAATTCAGAAAGCTTCATTTGAACAGTGCTAGCAGAAGTACTTCATATGGAGAATACTCGTGGTTTTAACTTGGTTTATTTTTTTTGTTTCAAATTGATCGATAAATTCTGCCATAGGATTTATCTTAACTCATGCATGTTTTAGGTGTTTTAATAATCATTTTCTTATGAAGTCAGTCAAACTCTTAGATGTTTTTCTTCTGATATAAACAAAAGGAAGAGCCTGTTTTAAAGGAATTTTTAAAAATGCAATATACCATTTTCTACATCTTTTTAATCTGTTTGCACAATTGTGGAATCTTTTTTGCTATGGATAGAAGGAGTGGGAGTAATATAATCAATGGTAGTGGTTTTTTGGATTTTGATGATTAGACTGAAGTGATGTAAAGTTGCAATTTTTCCTGGAAAACCATGCAGGCTGAAATACACCCAGTCAAAAGAACTCACAGATAAAAACCTTGTGTACTACGTAGTCTCCACTCAAACTGTTTTACTGTTTTGTGTTATGCTGGTTTGGTCTCAACTTTGTCAGATGTGTTTCACATGAAATACACACTGTGCTGTCTGGTTTAGAGAATTTTTACAGCTGAAGGTAAGACTGAGTATCACGAGGTGATCACTGCCTAATTGGTTTGAACTGAGTTTGTAAGAAGTTGTTTACATGTGTTGTTGCTCTCTGTGTAATAATAAGCTCAAGAGGGAGGTTGGTTGTGGTGGCATTGTGGGAGCAGTGTGATGGTTGCTCAGTATATTGAAGCACCAATGAAGAAAATAAGGAAGCTTTCAAAATACTTTATGTAGACACATGCACAAGCATCTACATATCTGTTCACCTCCTCTTCCCTCCCATGTATTTTACCAAGGTGATGCTAGTGGTCATCAAGTGCAGAGTGAAAGTAAAGATTTTCCAGCTCTATATCTTTTTAACTGGAGAACTGGGAATGCTCCCGTTAATTACATTTGTCCCACTATAGCTTTATTATCACAAAGGTATTTTTAACTCAATGTATTCCTTATGTTGACTGTGAATTTGTCCCTACCCCATTGGATGTAATGTAAAATACTGAGTTTTAAGTTGTTCTTGTCTTTTTTTTTTTTCTTCTGAAAATTCAGAGGCTCTCAGATCATTAAAGTAGGTCTCATTTCTTCCTTTCACTCATGTTACTCAGTCTTTGTGATAGCCTGCCACAGGAAAACAGAGGGCAAATGACATAGATCTGTCATGGGTACAGGTACTTCATATCACTAATAATAAAAAGAATTGACAGAAGAGACAGAAGAATCTGACTGAACAGGTGAGTTGGTTGGGAGAATGGGGCTGTGGACTAAATATACCCATATGCTTTATGTGTGAGTAAAATTAGTATCTTCTTTGGAGTTCTGTCAAGCACAATGCTTTTTGGAAAGTTCTGTTGTCAGTTTTCCACATGGTAGTTTATAGCCCTCCCAGTTTGGTTCTCGGATGAGTATGTTACAAAGTATGGCACTATATTAAAATATTGTTTTAATGTACCCCAATCTGTAGTGAGGTAGCAGCAGGCATTTTCTGCCACCCCCATAGAATGTTGTTTAGAGGATAAGATGAATGTCAATGGAAAAAATACTGTGTATGGTGTGGGTTCTTTTGTTTGGTGGTTTGGTGTTGGTTTTTTTTTTTCTGTTTGTTTGTTTGGTTCTTTGTTTTGTTTTGGTTTTGTGTGTGTGTGTTTGTTTGTTTTCCTTAAGTTGAATAGTGATGTTTATTCCTCACAGGTTAAACTTAAGACTTTAGAAGTGTAAAGTCTCTGATAAAAGACTTATGTGGCCTTTTCTCTGTAGTGTAACTCTAAAAAAAGACCAGCTGTGATGACTTCTCTGTGTGGTCATAGAATAAAGAAATACTGCAGATACATGACTTCAAGATGTAATCTTGTTTTCCCAACCTCTTCCAACATTCCTTCCAAGTTCAGTAGGTGCTTATTCTAACATTGAACTTTTTTGGATGAGTTCTTTCATTGCATGCCACAAACAGATCCAGTCAAAGGTCACTTTTTATCCTGTTTGATGCTGGATACTCAAGAAGGAAAATAAGCAGACAGTCAGACAAAAGAGAAAAACGTTCCTGCGGTGAGATACTAAATGCCAGATAGTTCTTGAAAAATCTCCAGCCAGATTTAGGTCAAAAGAGCTTCTTGGAAGCTCTTTTAAACAGTCCTTCTCTCTGCGAGCCATTGCTCTTGTCTTTGTGAAAATTAATTATAGTTTTATTCACTCGCTTGTGACGCTCAATGGACAGAGACCCCTTCAGTGCAAACTTGTGGGAACTTCCAATCAAAAATCAAAGAAAGTTTTGCCATTTCTTTCCATGGGAACAGAATTTCCTGCCAATTTATTTTTCATTTGTGTAACACCTGTGGAAAATATCAGCTGTACTGGATGGGGAGGTGTTTTGGAAGGGTAATGTACCTTTCTTTTTGACAGTGTTGACCTGTCCTTACTAGACAATTTGCTTTTGTGTCAACTGTCCTTTGAGCTGGATTTTTTCATTCTTGCTATCTGATCACTCTTCAGAAGCTCCAGTTTATTTAACATGCCATTTATCAAGGTTGTGACTGTTTTAAAATTCTGATCCTCAGTATTAAACAGAATTATCTGCAGTTAATTACGTGATAAGGCTTTAACTCCACTGAGATGTTTTCTAATGTCAAGATAAATTTTTGACACCGTGGTTTTATGGTTTAATAATGTTTCCATAACCTTGAGATAAAATCAGTCCTTGCTTTTTATTCTCCAGCTTTTACTTACATGTGTGGGGAGGTGGCCTGGAATCCTGTGGGACGTTAAATGTATGTGAGATAAAGAATTAAATTTTTTTGCATGCATTTACAGTTCTTAATAGTAGACAGAACCATATGAACTACTGAAGACATTGAATGAAATCCGTACCTACCATGTTGGTTGTAAAACTGTGTGATTGCATTGACTGGAACTGGACCTAAGAACACTTGTTTTAGACCAAATATGAACTGGATGTCTTGCATAGAATTGGAGCTACTCATACTACATCAGAATTGAGATTTTTGAGCCTTTCAAAATTGTCCGAGCAATTTGAAATTGAGCTTCTTTTTTTTTTTTTTTCAATTAATAATAATAAGATGACATTCTGATGTTAGATAAAATGGCAGCCATTTTAAAAATCTGCTCATTTCAGATCCTCACACTTATAAAATTTTAAGAAGTATTTAAATTCTGTCATTAAAAACAGGTAAATATCCAGTGACAGTTAATGAACTGTAATGTGACAGACCTGTAGAGCATTTTAGTAATCTTAAACAAGAATTTTGTTGGAAAAGATTTCTAAAGGATGTTTTGATGAAACAGTTGATAACAAACTTTTGGGGAAAAGGATGCTGGATTGAAGATTCTTGAGAACCTCATAGGGCAGAGAAGATACTTTACTCCTGAAATAGCAGTCTCCCTAATATTTCTGCTGTGCAAATTTCAGTTTCTGGACAATATCTTAATTGCACGTGGGGTGATAGGGATTAGAGAGAGAATTTTTAGCTTTCTGAAAGTTTTAATCTTTCCTGCAGTTCCAGTCTTGCCACTTTTTTTTTCTTATGAGTAGATTCCACTTCGACAGTAGATGTGCTGCTTTCCTTCAGCTCACTGAAGACACCTCAAACCTGTATATGTGTGAGCTGAACAGTCCTCTATGCAGGTGGTGTGTGCTGCCCACCACCCGCTTCTCATGGGCTGTCCTACTCTTTCCTTTTCAGGTCAGTTTAGAAGTGACACAGGTCAATGTCAGAGTGAGACCAGGTCTAAGTAAGGGTAGAACAATAAGTCTAGGATAGGGTGAGAAAGGAAGTCAGTATCTGAGTACATTAGAAATACAAGTGCATCTTTTATATGTCAGACATTCTTTTTTTCTATTAATATCTTTTTTTTTTTTTTTTTGAGGTTTGAAGTTGAAATGAAAGTGGAGATACAAGTTTGCCATCTGCTAGTCTCTATGTACACACAGACAGCTTTAACCAAAAGACCAGTTGTCCGTTTAGGCTGTTGGCATAACCAATTTTATTTTTAACTTAAGAAATAAGGAAGCGACTGTAAATGCAGAAGTACATCCCTCAAGAGGCAAAGTGCCCTGGTCTCTTTAAAATCCTTCTTTTATTTTGCCTATCAAAGTTGAAATATATTTTAGTTGTTATTCTAATTTTTCAGTACTTTTTATTCCACTCAATGCTTTAAAAGAGTTTCTTTTCAACATAAAGAGTATTAGTAATAATTAAAAAAAAAAAATCTTGTTAAAAGGGTTTTGGTATGTATCTGAATAGGCAGAAGAGAACTGGGAGTTGAGCAGTGTCACTTGGCCTTTGTAAAGTCTGAATACTAAATTATGATAATCTATTCGGGTATCTTTTTAAGTGCAAGTTGAAGGGAATTGACTTAATGATATGACTGGAAAAAGAATGTTTGATCTTCACATTGGTCACTCAAATCTTATAGGAATCAGGTAGCATATGTTTTCTGAGAAGAATTTTGAAGACCAAATATTTCTGCCTGGTCTAGATATTCTTTAGCAGCACTTTCAGTAGGTTACTCTTCCTTAGGGTTCTCCAATTGACTTAGTAATCCATGTTAGCAAAGAAAGTGATTTCTATCAAGAAAGTAAAAAGAAATAGTAGTATAAAGTTAAGAGTAAAGTTATGAGCAAGTGTTGTTAAAGGCATACAGGTGAAGGTTGCTTTCTGATGCCAGATTTGCTAATCTAATGAACTGTGGATGCATTGGTTCAGTTTGTTTTAGGTGTTTTTCTTGTAGCTGTTTTTTTTTTTCCCCTCTGGAGAAAACAAAAGCATGTCCATGTTTATCTATCATTGCTCTTTGTGTAATTCAAAGATGATGTACGGTACTACCTTGTCTCGTGTGAACTTATGTGTTTATGGTAAATTGAAGACCAGACCAGTGCTGAGAAATTTCCTTTTAATCATGTAGTCATGGCCCAGGAAACTATTTTGCAAAAAAAATTTCATTTTTGATATTTCTTTTTTTTTTTCTTATAATTTCCAAAGTCGTAAAATTTCCAGAAATCATTGCACCTGAAACAGTGGTTGAACCTAGATGCTCAACATATGATGTGTTTGTTAATCTTCTTCAGTCTTTTATTTTCATTTTAGAGTTGGAAGGATATGTTTCTGCTTGTCAAACTATAACACAACCTTTTTCTCTGACTATTGCTATTTTTAAGTCTATTACATGAGATCTGTGATTATCTTTTTATCTAAAGTACTATTGATTTAGTATTTCTGTTGATAAAGTTTTGTTTGGGAATGTGATCACAGTGTGTCCTCTCCTGTTCTCCCTGTGTGTAGTTTTAAGCCATTCAAAGCTTCACACTTACAGCTGTTAAGAACTGACTTGTGGTCATCAGAAATACTGTGCTCAGTTACTGCCTAAATAATTTCACGAGAATTTTTCTGTACTCATGTGCCAGTGTATTCTGCAGGAGCATAACAACACTAATTCTGGTAGACTTTCATATTAGTTTTCAGAGGACATGAATAATTGCTTTCCTAACATTTATTGTTGATTCTGAGGGGCTGTCTTGTCTAGCGACAGGGGATTATCCTAAGGTCAGCCTCTGCTTTTGCAGTACATAAAGCCAAAGGAAATTGGAAAAGCTACACTTTATTAGGAGAAAATTAAGCACTCATTCATGCAGCATAGCAAAACGCCAAGATTTATTTGAATATTGGATTTTATTGTTTGCATACTTTAACTTCAGCATTTTTAAATTCACTTTTTTTCAAGATGATCCAGTAGAAATATTCCATTAGAAAGATTCAGGTACCTGCATGTGCTTCTTGCCAAGATGGTGATGCCTTCAGTTTGTTCAACAGCCGGGCAGAAGCCTGGATGAGCCCGTATCTGCTGAAGGACAGAGATGTTTGAGCCCTGGAGTTGAATACTGCTCTAGAAAACGTCCATGATGCAGAATAACTTCTGGCATAACTTTCATTCTGCATCTTAGCTCTTTTGAGGAGGGTGGATATTCCTTAAGTACAGGGAGGAGAGAAGTCAGGAGGTTGTTTTGTAGTGAGCGAAGGTAGGGAAAGTCTTGGGGCAATTTAACGATTCATTCACTTGGTCTGGGGTTGTAGGGTTGTCTGCCTGGTATTTCTTATCCGGTCAATTCTGCTACTCTTGAAAGAGTAGGAGTAAGTAAAAAACCTGAAGTTGATGTTCTTGCCTGTGATTTCTGCATGTTTATTAAGTGGCAATAATGTTTTTCACTTGCATAGGGCTTCTGATAAGGCTCAGAAAGAACTTGAAGATGATTTAGCATTGATTCTTTATAGTTTACTTGTGTAGCAGACTAATGTAATTTCTAAGGAAGAAAATTAAGACTAATAGAGAGCAGCCATATATCTGTCTTTTCATAAGAGATCTATAGGGCAATCAGAACTAAATCACAACTCTCCTACTGTAGTGTGTAGCAGTCACGCTCTGCTGCTTGTTTCCACAATGTAGCAATGAGTAAGAGTAAAGACAATTGGAACAGGAACAGCTGTGAATAAGAGCCTACGTCTTGGGTTGTATCTTTTTAATTTTGCAGAAATAGTTCTATATTACTGCTAAGGGTCTCCCTATGTTTGGTTAACTGTGTGTTCTTAAAGTCAAGATTGCGGAGGAAGTAGTAACCACCCTGCATAAGCTTTGGAAGCAATGGTGTACATGGAAGTTAAAGGGAAAAAAAAAGTAAAAATCTTAATAAAATGGGGAAAAATGGTGCAGCAGTACTCCAGAATGAAGATGATAAAGTCTGAGAATTTCTCTCTCTCTACTTCAAAAAATGATGTTGCATCTTTACAGGAAGTTGTTTTTTTGTCTAATGTGATTTTTCAGGTTTAGTTATTCCCTGTTGTTTCCCTATAGAATTATAATTTGGGAAGATAACTTTCCCTAGCAATTATCTTAATTTTTGGTAACAGTAGTTACCTTCAAGAGCAACAGAGTATTGTACCAGACCATGAAACAAGACTTTAACCATCCTATCTGATTTAAATTAGAGCAATGTTGTTAAAATTAAAATATAAGCTTTTGCTAACAAAGCTTCCTGCAGTGAAAGTAAGACCATATGACTACAATACTTCAAACTGGTTTTATGGTATAATTCAGGCCCCCTCATTTAGTTTTGTGCGGCATCTATTTTACAAACTACCTGTAGTATAATAAACACCAGGTGTAGAGAAAGGAGTAGGAGAGTTCTAAAGCAATGAATGATTGGGTAGAATTTGTAATAATTTGGTTGTGTGTGGTAGGAAAGAAAGGTTTGTTTTTGGAGGGTAGAGGGTAGCGTAAAGACTGCTTTTTGTTTTTTAAGGAGGTTAATTCAGACCTGATTGAAAAGCATAAGCTTCTAGGAAAGGCATTGTCTTGAGTGGCCTTGGGGTAGTGGTGTGTGGGGTCGAGGGGGAGGAAAGAGGGTATGTCTTTTTTTCAATTGACCCCTTTTCTGTCATGCTAAGTTGGAAGTTAAGAAGACAGAGAAGAGTCTGGAGTAATAAAAGGCAGGGTAGTGTAAGCTATTTTGTAACTCTCACTTTTCTTTTTTCCTCCCTCTGGTTTAGGTCTGGAGCTGTGATAATGCTGTGTGGAACTGAAAAGGATCCAGGTGGCCAGGGACTTAATTACCATTACTTTGCCTAATGTTGCCCTGAGCATATCCACAAAATACAGTGCTCAAAAAGCTAGTGGTCTCTGACATGTGATATACATCAGTCTCTTTTCTGGCACACTTGTGGAAGTGAACTGGAAACAGAAATGAAAAAAAGCTTTAGTGGTTGTGGCAATTGGAGTACATCACAATAATATGTGGGGTGAGGCCCCTTCTATGTTTAGAAAAAGCCAGTATGAAACAAGGTCATGGAGACTGTTAGTGAAGATCTGAGTAGTAAATGAAAAACACTTACATCCTCTATCAGCAATTTTAAAAGCCTCTAATTGAGGAGGATAAGCCTGATAACTGCTTGTAATGCTGTTGGCAGCAAACTGTTCTATCCTTGTCTTTAGGATGACCTGCAGTGGGGTTGCTTAAAGCGTTTTTGCTTGTTTGTTTTGGCTGTGAGCAGAGAGAGAATTCTGCATGGCAGGATTATTAATCGGCTCTGAGACTTGTTTAACATGTTTAATAGATGAAAAGACTAAAAATTGTTTTCCTTCCAGAATGGCATTGGAGTAGATTGATAGTCTGTTGAAAAATACCATGCTCTTTGATAAAGGATGGGGAACCGCATATTTGCAGTGTTACTGTTGACTTGCTCTGAAGCAGCTGAGATAACAGCCTCTCTGGAAATCAGGGTAACTTTGTCTGTCTAAGGTATCCTATAGACCTAAACAGCAGTTATAGTCTAAGTATTAAGAGAAGGTGAGACAACTTCTGTCATGTGTAGGCATTTCAGTGGGTGCCAATTAAATGATACCTGCCTGCATGAAATTCAGTCCTTGAAAGTGCGTTCTCTCCCTATTCCACAGTATATGTGTATATATATTTTTGTTCTATTAACACTGTAGTAGTGATGTTAAAATATTGTTAGTGTGCCTTATTTCATTAAAATTACTCCTGAGTTTGTTGTGGAAATAAGATGGAGAAAGAAACAGTCATACTCAGTCAGGATCATGGTCTAATTGATCCACTGTCCTGTATTTTGATATGGCTGAGGAGCAGTCCCAAAGTGTTTGTAGCACCGGTACGCTGTGAGCTGGCTTGAGATCACTTAGCTTGTAACCATGGCAACCTGAAGCTGATGAAGTCTAATTTAGACAGGTTCTTGGCATGGGAGTGGGTATAGCTATTCCATAATAGTACCTAGCAGCAGATACTGGGGAGCAAGGTACAAGTACTCTGCGATCGGCTGGCATCATTTGTCATAGGTTTATTGCTTCCGTCTCCCAACACCTCCACCCTGGAAGTTCCCATGCTGTCTTTAGCCATTTAGATGTTGCTTGACTGGCAGAGTCAGATCCAAGAATATTTCCTTTAGCAGCTCATCTGATTTACCTTAGTGATTTAATTTCCGCCCCCCCTCCATACCTATCCCTTTCTTTTTGATTGTGTAAATGTTGACTCCATTTTTCATACCTATAAGAATGAATCAATTGCATTTCTTCTTACAGATCCTTTGAAACTTCCTGTGCTGGTTCTGAAATTTTTACTGTTTGTGCTCAGATGTGTCCCTAATGTCAGAGATACTGCAGATGATGGATTTGAACATATTTCCCTTCGGAATTGAAAGTAATTGTGGGCTGTTATTAGGGTTCTTGTAATCACTTTTGGAAATTCGGGACTATTTTTCTAGTTTAAAATAGAGAAACTCCAGGATTAAAGCTGCCTTCCATCTGCCATTCCACAAGAACATTTTTCAATCTGTCAACAAACGTTGTGCTTTGCCTGTACTCATGAATATAAAATTCATCTTCTTTCTTCTTCCATTACCATCAAGGCCGGAGTTTCACCCGACTTTCAGAGGAAACTGGATTGGACACCCACTTATTGATGGATGCATCATAAGATCACTGAAGTCAGCCTTGTCTGTGCTCATCATTTAAATAGACAGGATGTGGTTACTAGTAGCATTGCTACTAGTGTAGGTAGAAATAGTGAAATGTCAGCCTGCTGATTTGCCAACGTTCATTCAGTGTTGTGGGTGAAAAATCTGTACCTGTTTGGGCCTCAAGCCTGGGAAGATCGTAAAGAAGGGAGGGAGGTGCTCAAATTGTTTGCTGTCTGTAACATCAATTTCCTTTGCTATGCAGAAACTATGTAGACTAAGCCATGCTGGTGTGTTTCTCATTCTGTAGTCATTTCAGCTTTTCTGAATAAGCTTGTACTCAAATTTTAAAAATCTGTATTTAAACCAGCAACTTGCACTGTATGCATTTGTGCTGTCTAATCTTTTGAAGAGTTATGTTTACTTTTATACTTTACATAGTATGACATAAAATTCCATAAACTGGCTGATAGTAAGAAACTCTTGTCAGCGTAGAATCACTTATTTCGCTTTTAAACTTCCAGCACTTTTTTTTTTTTAACTTGAGACAATATCCATCATCCTGGTGATATTTTAAACGATGTGAATCTGAAATAAGTATCTCTTTAAATGAGAGATTTCACTTCCCTAGACTTTATAATTAGTGCTGCATGTGTTAACTGTGTCTTCTTGTGTCTTAAAAAGTGAAGTACATCTACGGTTTTATAAAAAGTTATGTATCAGCTGAAGCAGCAGCTTGTCTTGAGAATATGGTGATAGTGTTGGAATTTTTATTGTGGATTTGGAGCAATGACAGATACAAGTCCAACAGCATTTGATGTCTTACACAAGATAATTATATTTCTCATTCCATAGCAATTTTTTTTCATAAACCTAACTTTTTAGACATATCAGACAATTAGGTAGTAATTTTTGATGTAAGTTCCAGTTCATTTGACTGAAAAGCAACAATTCTGAAAACAAGCTCCAGTGGTAAATCTTAGTGCAGCACTTCACTTGTTTAGCCCCATTCTGTCACTTTGTAACCAATGACGCTCTGGACCAAAATTTGTACCATTACCTGGATGATGTAACTAGGCTGACTCTACACGAGTAACTCCTGACTCATGGCAGGAATGACCAAGAGAAGGCTTGTTGTCTTAATATCCTGGTAAATGTAAGTTAAAATAGGAATAAATATATTTAACCATCTCCAGTAGAAATATTGTAGAGATGAATTAGCAGCAGCTGTTGAGAATTACAGCAAGATTTATGCCATTATCTTCAGCATGCATGAACCACACGATATTAAAAATAGAAGAAATTTGGGGTAATTGTGTTAACTGTGATTTTGAAAAGTATTTTTTTCCTGGTTAACTCTAACTTTACACAGGTCTCTAAAAGACTTCTTGACTTAATGAAGATGTTAATGGCTATGCTTCCTATCTTTTGTTTATTTAGCTGTCCTTGTAATATTGTGTAATGACATGAAATTAGAGAATATGAGAATCTGGAAACAAGAAAGTACTCAATAGCAGGATCTTGGACAACATAAATGGTTCTTATTTGCAATAGTTGCATCTTCTTGGAAGCAGCTGATTTTAGGTAGATTTGCTGATGTCTCAGCCTGTGCTGCTGCAGGTGGTATCAGTAGATAATGAATCATAGTGCATGTTCTTGTTTGCAGAGGGACAAAAGCAAATCTCTATGTGGGTACGAGATCGGAGAGGTAACTTAACCTCCGTAACCACACAAATTCTGTAAATATGGAGAAACTCTCCCAAATGAATAGACATGTGTCTGGTAGCTTGTGTATTGTGGAAGAAGCTGTGATCCATTGGTGCAGCTCTGCTGGGAGAGTGACTTGGTAGAGCTGGGAATGTCCAGAGCTGTGAGCAGTACATTTTCAGTGAGGGATTTTTGACGACGAAGCAGAGAAGAGTAAGCATATGCACATCTGCTTTCCAAGCTTGTTTCTGCCAAGTTTTTTCTGTGGAAGTCTTTATCTGCTAATCAAGGAATTGTACTACAAATAACATAATGACTGTAAATTATGCTGGCAAACCTTCCCATGATAAAAACAACCAACCCAGTTTAGTAGGTGCACGGTTGTATGATTTCTGTTAACTGTTCTTACTACTCAATAATTGTTGTAGATTCAGAATTAATTAAATTTTCAAATTCAGTTTTCTGGTCACTCCATTTCTAGATGGTCAGGATGAGGAAACTGTGGGGTCTTATGAGAAAGGAATAGAAAGAGAAGAACAAGCCTGGTTGTTAGGGGGAAAACATGGTGTTTTCCAGTTAACTTTGAGACAACATTTGAGCACCATTGTTTGTTTCCAGAGCATCTCTTGATTGTTTGGGATGAGAATACAGATATTTGTAGAAACTTAGTGAATGTATCTAAATGTGAGAAAAGGAGCTGATGAGGAGAGAGTGGGCTGCTGGGTTTCCTACTAGTTTGTGTAGTTCATAATATTTTCTGTTATTAATAGTTATTTTACTAGTGTTAATCTGTATATATAAGGAGAAGTGGGAAGTTGTGAATATATGCCACTATATGCTTTAATCACTCTGTCTTGCTGATAAACATTTGGAGTTTTATTGTCAGTGTGCAGCTGGAGGAGGTTTTCCCTGGGCTACATATTTGCATTGCTGGGGTGGAGGGGAGAAATGGTGCATAGGCAGAAATAAGATGAAGCTTGTTGCACCAAGCTTGTTGGATCAAGCAAGCATATAATAACAGTCATTTATATTTATCTGGTGCTTCTCCTGAGCTGTTTAGCTCCACAGCTCTCACAGTAAGCTTTCCAAGGTGTGATGGCAAGAGCGTGTTAAATTCTTTCTGTGGCAACTGATATTTAGTTTACCTAGGATTAAGTGGGGAACGCTCGATTGATGATAATTCTGTAATTAGTATTGCTAGTGATTAGGAATCTCCTTGGATCTCATTTAATGATTTCTTTTCATGTAGTAGTATGAAATAAGGCGTGTAGCTGTAGTTTGGCAAGTTTTCCCCTGGTGTCCAATATTTTGTGTGTTTGTTGTACATCACCTGCCATTTCAGTGGGGAGATGTTAATTGTCTTAGTTCTTTACAGCAAAAAAAGGAATGCCTCTTTCAGACCACCAAAATTTTCTCCATCTGCCTTAACCTGTCATTACAATGCTACTAACAAATGTAGTCATCACTCAGTAAATGAGA
Organism: Nesoenas mayeri; assembly: GCF_963082525.1. NCBI lineage: Eukaryota > Metazoa > Chordata > Aves > Columbiformes > Columbidae > Nesoenas > Nesoenas mayeri. The sequence continues at coordinate 83,368,730 of NC_137544.1, read as the reverse complement.
AGCCCTGAGTATATGAATACTTTTGTCACTCTTTAGAATCAAAATTGCACTGAGCAGTTGGATGAAGGACATTTGGCTGTTCTAGCCTGATACATGATTAAATTCATGTGATGATAAATAGTGGACTTTAGAAAAATGAGGCACAATACCTATGAATTATTGTTTCAAGTAAAGCTGAGTTCTCAGAAAAAAAAAGATATAGTAAAAGATCTGACTATGGGATCCTATGACGTTCATTTAGCCTTTTTAAACACTGTAAATAGCTCTGTTTAAACAGTCCTCTCCCAGTAACTGATTTTATAACTAAGTCTAAATGGAAAGAAAAACAAATTTTTATATCTAAAGTGCCTGAAAGATTTTGAAAGGTCAAAGGTAATTTTGCATAGTGATGTGTATCTACCATTCTGACCCAGGTTGCAGATTATCTTGCAATTCTAGCTGATTTACTTTCTCTGAATTTTTAGAGGTATGGGTGATTTCTGCATCTTCTGCTTCTGCCCATTGTTTTGGTAGACTAGATTATACCTGTAGAGGCTTTCTCCTCCTCAGCATTGACCATAGCCTTTTCTTGACAAAGGGCAAGGAGCAGGGGCTGCTGCCAATGGCAATGCACTAAATGTGCATCTTCAGGAGGCCTCCAAACACCAAAAAATAGGTTTCAGAATCCGACCTCCCTGAGGTAGACCCTCAAGTCTCTTGTGCCAGGGCGTGCTGTTCTGCCATCTGCTGCTTTTTTTACTGCTGAGGCTCACTCAGCATTTCTTGCATTTGTAGCATAATATTAATCTTCTCATAGCCCTTGTGTTAGATACAGAGATGGCTATGGAGTCCACTGATGCCTCCTGCTTGAGGTTCTGGTGGAGGTGCTGCTCTGCAGCTGGAGGGCTGTCCTGTGGAAGACACAACCTCCAGCTGCATCTGGCCTCCAGGGACCTTGCCCTGCTGTGTGCTCCCATGTGCCAAGGCAGAAACCTGTCCCCAGACTGTGTGCCCAGACATTTAAGTGCTATTTTAGTTGTGTATCCATTCCCATCATCTGGTTGTATGTTGAACCTTGTGTATTGAGATTCCAGTAACTTGAGATTCAGTTGTCAGGAGTCCCATCATGTATTTCATGGGATCAGGACAAGATCTGAATGCACTCATGGCTACCTACAAACAAGATTAATTAATTTGTATTGCTATTATTATAGTGTTACTAGTTAATATTACACTGCAGTCTTATGCTGTAAAAAGCTTTCAATAATTACAGTTTCACATATGTAACTGGAATGTGTTGTTATGAAAAGGAAAGGTAAGTGTAATGAGGATTGCTTGGTGTTTTTACCTTTAGTCTTAAAATGAAGTAGGATGCATTTTCTAGATAAAATGAAACTGGAATCTTATCGATCATAGAAGACTTCTGTATGTGAGGGTTATGCAGAAGTGTATATGTGAACCTCTGAACTTTAAATCCCTAAGAGAAGACCTTTATAACTGTCATGAACCTTGATCTTATGCCAGAACACTCTGAAATCAATTTGAAAATATTATTGACATATTTGTTGTAAGTTGGAGCACTCAGTGTCTTACAGAGGACTTGTGTACTTTAGAAGTTAGGGAGAAACTACTTTTAATATTGTGTCCTGTAAAAACACTCTTGCTGTCCGATATGTCTGTCTATATGTCTGTCACATATGGCTATGATGAATGCTTCTGCTCTTTCCCCCCCTGCCCCCAAACTGTGAGGGAACCTGTAATTAAAATATAGAAAGGTGCACTGGAAAATGAATTACACCTTTGTTTTCACAATGCCACTGGATTTCCTAGCTAAGGGGATATTTTTATTTGTAGAAAAGAAAGATGTGCTGGGAAATGCAGCAGTCTTCTCTGATACTCTTTTGAGACATGTGTTCTTGATTAACTGTTTGAATCAGTGATGTTATGTATTTGCGTCTTGTTGCCAAGAAAGCTATTGGTGATAGCATTTTTGAGGAGGAAAAAGCAGCAGACAAAAATGTGTTTATTTACTGCTTAATTCTGAGGTTGAATCATTGCTCAAATTAACTCCTATACACTTAATTTTGAGTGCTTTGTGGTTCTGTGACTGAATAATAAGGAAATAAGTTTGAAACTTTTATGCAAAATCATAAGGATAGAAAATACACTGTTTAGAAAAGTCAAGCTAGGGGTCACCCATGTATAACTATCACACAGTATAAAAGACACCCTTGTAAGCAGGATGTGATTATGCAGTTATTTGTATTGGTATTTATATATTAATTTTACCCATGAAAAATTATTTCAGATGTATTTCTAGTAGTTGGTAAGTCAAAAGAAGCTATTACCTTTTATGTGTTCTAATGTGAGACAAACTCCTTGCCTCTTATCTTGTATTTAAGCTTCAACAGTTGTTACCAACAGCCTACCTAAATGCTTTTGGGTATTCCTGGAACTCCCTTGAATATAAGGACCTGGCATTGCCAAAATTGAAAAAACATGTTGGAATTAAATAGAAGTAGTATTTTAAAAAATTTATTTATTTCCTGTCAAATAGAGAGTTAAAATTTTAATAGGTCAATGACAATTAAATAAATATTTAAGCCTTTAAGGGTAATTTTTATCGTTTTCCAGTGGTTTTGTCTTAAACACATAAAGTCAAGTCTAGGATGCTGATGCTGATATTGAGTGGTGGTTTTACTGCAGAAGAATTCCAAAGGACTTTAAATGGATCTGTGTTTCAGCTGAAACACGCCGCTGCTTCACAGAACAGAAAGACAGCCAATGTGATTGATACTTCAGACTTCATAAACAGCTTTAGTATTGCTGCTCTAATTGAAAAGATCTGGCTCTCTCCTTGGACCTTAAATGTCTTTCTCTCTCAGGTCTGTCTGAATGCAGCCTGGTAATACCACTCGTACAGAAGGGTGTCCTGTGGGATTTGCTGGCTGCAGGAAAGCATTGTCGCCAGCACAACAGATCTATAGGCAGGAGTGTCTCCTCTGGGAGAAAGGATTGAAAAGAGCAGAAGAGGTAATCCAAAGGTTATTTGAGCGAGGTAAAAATAGGGGACTTTTTATATGATTCAAAATAATATAAAGAAGATACTACACTACAGCATTTGTTTTATCTTCTTGCAGTATTACTGGATTACCAGAAAATCTACCATATAACATTACCATTATTTGTAATTGCTTCCTGCTCTTTGGGTAAATACTACCCTGTGTCTATCAAGAAACCAGTACATGGAGATGAAACAAGATATAAAAATTACCAATTTATTTTTTACCGTGGTTTGGTGTGAACTGACAGCTTTTGTGAAGGCAGCAGCTAAGTCTGGCCAGGCCATGAGGTAGAAATTTTCAGTAAAATCCTTCATTAATTTTATGGCTGTAGTGGAGTTATATCTGCCCTTTAAAAAGTATGTTGTCACAGAAGTGACATAAGACTTAATGGGTCTCTTCTTTTTTATAATTTAAAAGGTATCATTGACTTTCAGTGGAAGCTGAGCTAAAAAACCAGAAAATGTTGATCATATGTGACATGATCTAGAATTGAATTGTTGATGTTTTTAATCCCTTTTGGCATTCAGTATTTCTATGAAATTTGCTTGTTTTAGCATTAGAAAACACAGTGAAGAATAATCTCAATACAAAATTATTATAATTGGTAATTCTGCATAAGATCAGCTTTGTCAGGAAAACTAGTTGCGACCACTGGGTGATTATAGGGCTCAGACTGTCCTTGGAAATCCAGACACAGTAGATCACTGGGCATGACTTAAACTGGTGGACTTTTTGGCTTTCTTTAATGGGATGATCTTCTTGATAGCAACTTTTGTGTGTGTGTGTGTCCTATTAAACACAATCCGTTAGGTTAGTTTTCAAGCTCATTTGTCTCTATTAAAAAGAGACCATAAAGGGACTATGTCAACTTCCTGCAGGCCAATTTGGATTGTTTTGAATACCATGACTGGTGTTTAAATGATGCCTCCAGAAACTACTTTGTTAAAGGAGACACTATTTGTTCTTATGCTGTTACTAAAAAATTTGAAAGTTCATATCAAAGCTCTGGTGTCTCTAATGGCCTATTAATATAATATAATTTAGGCTAAAGTGGGTCAGTGTGTTGAGATCTAATCATGTTAATGCAGTGATTTACTGTTTGTTTGTGAGTTTTTTGGTTTCTGGGTTTTTGTTTTTGTTTTTTTTTTTTTTTAAATAAACTCTTGTATGTTTGACTCCAAACACTTTTAAAATTTCAATTAGAAAAACGCCAACTGTTCTTAAGGTGAGAATAAAAACCCAAGAAACTATTTGACATGGAAAACATGGGGAAAAGGAGCAAGAAAGGCAGATGTAAGGGGTAGGTGGCCTTTTCCTGTTCTCCATTTAGCTTCAGGTAGTGAGATATCAGATCAATGAGAAAAGAGCCTGAGCTCCAGTCACAGGTACATTTTACCTAGCATTTCACAGTAAACAAGCTTTGGCAATGGCATCCTTTAAAAAAGGAGTAAAATTTTGCACCTAGACGGTTTAGTGTTTCGTATGTGGAGATTTTCTGTGGCTTGCTTACTCTACCAAGCAGATCAAGAGATTTAGAAGTTTCTGAAAGACTATAGAATATTTTTAATTACTTTTACTTACAGATGTTTTGGATTGCCTGGGACAGAATAAATCTAAACACAACTGAATCTATTTCTGTGTTCTTATAACAATGGAATTAGATCTGTGATAATTTACATTGAATAAAACTACAGAAGAAAAAAAAATTGATAATATAAAGATACTGCCTCGGCCTTGCAATGTCCTTGAGAAGCAAATCGGTGAAGCCTTGGAGAGCATATAAAAAAACTTTCACCCAACATAGTGCTTGCCTTGTTCATGTGTTCTTCCCTTGAGTCCTGCTGCTGGCTGATTTTGGAGACAGGCTAAATGGCTTGATGGACTTGGAGTCTGCACCCTTAGAGAGATGGGTTGTTCCTAAGGTCTCTCAGCTGTGCTGAAGTAAGGCAACTTGTTTCTGTGTCTGAACCCCAATCCTCGCTTTCCCTGCTGTGGAAAAAAAGAGACAGAAAAAGAAAATGAGAGAGTGTGGAAGAGAATGAGTGAAGGTTTTCATTTGGTGGTTTGTCATTTATTTATTTTCAGTCCATATGCACGGGATCCAAGACAAGTTGTGGGCTGGTAGGTCTGCCCTGACAGCTGTTACCTTGGACTTGGGAGTATTTTCCCTCATCAGAGGTACCATCTGGTATCTCTACTTCAACAGTCTTCTGTAAGTTGGATGGAGCTGTGGGAGCCATTTTGTCCTGCGTTTCTAATGCTATGTTGTGGTTGCACTGTTAGTTGCATATAAGAAGTTGGGAGATCGAAGATAAGGCCTGAGAGAAGTAGATAACATCAGAGTTGTCATGTCTTAGACTGCTGTGACTGCTCATCTACTGATTTTCAAAAGTCACTGTTGTTTTTAAGATGAATGCAGCCTTTGGCTTGAGACCTTCCTAATGCAGAGGTTGGTGGGTGCTAGGATGGGTACATCAGTGGAAAGATCCCTCTATATCTGTGCTGTTACTAAGCCTTTTCACAAACATTCTGGTGTGAACCAGTCAGAAATGTGATACTGTGCTGCACATCGACCTTTGGTTTGACCTCAATAGCTGTCCTTAAATGATGATTTGCTAATCCTATTCGATCAAAACACAAACCCAATATGTCTGCCTGCCTCTGGAATTCCTCATGTCTTCTCAAGCACTCTTTAAAAGAAGGAAGAATGACTTTTTGCCATAATAGTGAGCAAAGCAATGTGATCTGACTTAAAATAGTTCCTATGTTCCACTGATTCCTGATCCAAACCTTGCCTTCCTTACCAGACACAAGCCTACTGCCATCTTTTGACTATATTGGTACACCTCTTTTGGGCTTCTTGCTTCTTTCTCAGTTTTAAATCTTTTCTGTCCGTACCTTTTGGTGCAGAAAGTTAAATCTCTTATAATATTTAATTTTTAATCTTGATTTGAAGTCAAAATTAATTGAGAACTACTGAGTATCATTATAAAAAAATACATGCAAGTAAAGTAGGTGATAGTTCCTTTTCTCAATGTCAGGGTTTTTTACAAGTCTTTTTATTGTAAAAGATGATTGCTGTACAAGATTTCTGAAGTTGCATTTTAATTACTGTGCTGGAAAAAGGTGAACAGCACTCTGATGGTTAACCTCTGGCACTGGATTTAGGGGGAAAATTAAGTTGAGAGTTCTTATATACCTACTTGTATTGGAACTCACGTTCAGAGGAATAAGAATTAAAACTCTCTGACAGAGTGAAATTAAATTTTATGCATTTCAAATGCTTTAAAAATCTTTGAAATGGCTCACATTATGACATAGGGTAGATATTTAATGGAGGGATGAAATTATAGCGATCACTGTAAATCTTTTTCCTTCTAACATGCAATGGTCATTTTTGTACTCTAATATGCTCTCTCTATAATGTGAAAAATTAACTGACATAAATTCAGATAGCTTTACTGATTTCAGTGGATAGCTGTAATAATTTGCATTAGGAACTGTGGCTGTACACTTTTTTCCAAGAAACAAGGTATAATGGTCCCTAGCAAGAGGGCAGCTGATTACTAACCTGGGGATTTTTTCTGGTGAATGGGTGGAAATGCATTTGATTCTTATGTAGGGAAGTGAATAAATCACTTACGTTGTTTCACAGGAATCACGTACATGCCTGTTACAGTTAGCTGGTCTCTGGGTGAGGATACTAAGCTGTTGGCTAAAATATTACCAGTTATTGCTATATTTATAAGCAAGGGAATATTACATAAAAAGGCTGAAAAAGAACAAGCCACATTTTTTGTAGTTACTTTATTTTAATGCCCCACTGTCTTTCTATTACTATAACGTGACAACTTGGATTTAACAGGGCAAAACAGCGTTGGGAATATTAATGCTGGTTGCCAGGTCTTTGAGTGGTGAATTTTTTGAAAACTGGGCAAAAAATGATGTTCAAACAGCATTTCAAAAGAAAAAGTTTGACATCAGTTATTTTCCAGTTTGTCTGGATAATAGTGTCACTGTCAAACACAAAATACACTCAATAAGGACAAGATATGGATAAATATGATATCTCATCAAATCAGTCTTGACTGATCTTCTGGAAAACAGATTCTTGTTAAAATATGGGGTTTTTTTATGAGACTACATGTTTGGTGGAGAAAGATAATATCCATATTAAACCATTTTTTTGCCCTGTAAATTAAGAAAAAAATACACATACCAGCTCAAAGCCTTGTAGAATTTTGCAGGTATTTCAGCATTTGTTTAAAACGAGTGAATATTCACTGTACAGACATGCTTTTTCTTTTTTCCTCACAGGGGTAGATTTTTGACCCTGTGCTATTTGATACTTTTGTCAGTGCTTGGAAAACTGAATAAAGTGATCATCTTCTGCAAACGCTAACTAAAGACTAGGGAGCGATCAGCTCTTTGGAAGGACCTGTATTGCTTGGTAAAATAGGTAGAACCAAAGTTTTAATTTCGATACATTTAATGATTATTGCATCATGCTGTCACACAGTAAATTGTATCCTCAGTTTACCAAACCCACGTATTCTTACTGTAAGGGAAATTGCTTATGGACTTGGGCTTAAAGTGACAATCTTAAAGGGATTTTTAAAGAGAAAGGACTAAAATCTTTATTGTTCTGTTTCTCTGGTGAAAGAGAGACAGCAACTGATATATTTTCATTTATTTCAAAGTTTACATTTCATTAGTTTCTTGCAAATAAGAAGGTGAAGAAAGAAAAAGACTCTTGTAACAAAAGGAATTATTTAAACTACATGGAAAACCTCATCTTCTGTTTTAATTGCTAGTATGACAGAGAGTATTTTCTCCTCCCAGCTAACAGATTATCACAGCGCTGTATCTTACTACAGTTGAGTGTTTTCATAATGCTTGGAAGGCCTTTCATGCTACTGTCGTTATTTGAGTTTGACAATGTTATTGTTAATTTTTTGTATAACAAGGACATGGAGGTTGGCAGCTGTATGTTGCTCACCTTGAAGATAAAGTTTTAACTTACTGGCTTTTTGAGGTAGAAGAGGGTGGGTTTTTTTTTTTTATTTTTAAATAGTTCTTTACTTATTTTTTTTTTAAATAAATAGATGGAAGTCCTAATACTTCTAATGCCTCCATTCAGTAGAAATTCAGTTTCTGTTCACTGTACTTCTTCAGTCATGTAGGCTAAGGCAGAAGGAGAAAATAATAACTTCACTTCTGTGTTTAAATTTGTACTCTGTCTTTTGAAGTAATTTTCTTGTATTGTTCCTTTGAAATGCATGGATGCATGGTCATGGTAGTAGTGTTGTTGTTTTTTTTGTTTTGTTTTGTTTTTTTTTTTTAATTTATTTTCTTTAGACAGTTCAGAATTGACAGTAGGTTACCATGGGAAACTAATATTCATTGACCATTCCAGATTCTCCTGAAAACATTTTGACTTACTTTCTCTTTTCCCTCTAAGGCAGACAAATAATGGAACCTCCTGAGTTTCAGCAGACAGTACCAACAAAACAGGTTATAATATGATGGATTTGTCATGAGCAATCCTAGCCAGCTTGGACAGAATTTGATTTGCTTGCTGTTGGAAGTGTTGGTACAGGCAAGATGAAAACATTCTTGTTGCTCTCTGGTGAGGCTGTGCAAGTGTTAGAGAGCCATTTTAGGAAGATCAAAATGTCACATGTGCCATAGCAGATGTAGCTAGGACACTTTTCTTCCTAAGGTGTTCTCTAGGATTTAAAGGTTTCACTTGGTGTATGGGTGAGAGGACCAATGGTGGGTATTGATGAGGAGCGAAGGTATTGCGTGTGCGTCGTGTCCAGCTTCTTTCACACCATGCTATGTACACTTGGGGGCAGAGCACGGAGATGGTGGTGTCTTATAGTGGAGAACTGTGAGCTAATATTTCTGTGGGAACTGTAGTCGCAGAAATACTATGAATGGTCATGATACAGACATTGTTTTTAAAATTACATTAACATATTAATAATATTATTTTTCCCCATAAATGTTTTCTTTGTAACTCTTCAGGTAAGACTAGCTGCTGTTTACTTGCATAAGTAGATGAAGATGTTGTCTACAGGAGTCAAACGTTCACTTTCAGTAAATAAAAAGAGCTAGGACTCTCCAAAATATTTAAGTAACCCATTTTACAGTTATTGTGATAGCAGATCATGCGTTGTGCAAATGTAAGCCTTTTATATTAGGAAGTCACAAAACTGCTTAATAAAAGACTATTTAGTAATTCTAGGAAAACTTGTTTTAAACTTGCAAATCTTGGCATCATAGAAAGGATTAAATACAAAGAAGTTGCACAATTTCTTGGTAGACTCAAAACTGTCAGAGGGAGATAGAGCAAGTTCAAAAAATACAATATCCTCATTTTTTTGTGTTTGATTAAATTTATGCTGAGGTCAAATTTGGCAATAAGTAATCTTTTGATGTTCTTCCTGATGATCAAATTGTCTGGGAAAATTCTGTGTTATTGTAAGTCCATGTCTGTACAGTCATATTATGAAGGCAATTAAAAAAATTAGCTTTTTGTCATGATAGAAATGGAAACATTTTTTAGAAGTGAGAAGGGAGCATCAGTGAGGAATATTTGTTTGAGTTTACTCCTTTTCAAAATCTAACAGGCTAAGATTCGAGATACTTTCTGAAAGTACACTACATCTTCACATTGCAATCCAAGGAAATCCTTGACAGTCCCACCCAAGGATGCTTACCCAGTTTCTGTCTTAAGCTTTGTGTTCACCACTCCCTCCCATGTAAGGAGAAAAATGCAGATCTGGTGTTGGTAAGGTTGACGGGCTCTGCCTTCTCAGGAGAAGTTGAACTCTGGTGTCGATGATATCTCATGGAAAGCACCTGATCATTAATGCTTTTTCTTGAAAGAGGGGTGGTATTAGGTAGAGTGTTAACTGAATATTTGCTGGTAAACTGTGTAGAGCTTTAAACAGTAAATGCCACCTGAAAAGCAATGTATAGCTAGAAGCCAATCTACGGAGAAGTTTTATTGTGTTACCAGCACATAGCAAAATTAAACGTGCACCTGTTTTCTGTACTGGCTTCAGTTTTTAGCTGGCCTCATGTGGTCTGGCTGGATTATATTGCAGTAATCTGGGGGTGTTAAACTCATTTTCACCAGGGGCCACAACAGCCTCGCTGTTGCTTTCAAGGGACCGAATGTAATTTTAGGACTGTATAAATGTAGGAATGTAGCTGCATGTAGTTAAATGTAGTTTGACACCCGTGCAGTAATCTGTTCCTGATGTGATAGTCTTGGGTAAATGCAGCAATGAACATAGCTGAAACTGTCTTTTTTTACAGATTTCTTTGGAGGTATAGAAGACGCATAAAAATAGTGTTTACAACTTACTGCTATCCATTTGAATAGGAGTGCCTCAAGAATTAATGGAACCCTTAGGTGTGATCCTGTATGCAAAGAAAAGGAGTTCGGTTCTTCCCCAGGGTGATCATGTGCTCATGTCTGACTTGGTTGAAACTTAGGCTTTTTCTGGGATTTCTTTCTTATCCATTTATGAGTTGTTGTAAAAGAACAATCATGTATATACTACAGATAGGGGACGGTTTCTGTGTGTCCTGTTGGGAATTGATTATACCATCTCAATAACAGGAACAATATTCTCTGCATCATTTTCACCTCACCACTGCTCCCATTAAGTTTGCCTTGGTAGAAGCCATGGCCCTGCATCTTGATTGCCCTACCTCACAGCAAGGCTCTGTACTCTTCCTACGTTTCATTAGTACTGTACAAGAAATCATGGGTTTTCTTGGGGAAAAAAAGGCACCAAAATAATAATCTTCCACTGTTCTGGTTGATTTCCAGAATTTTTTGGTGGTATTTCAGTTTTGCCTCGGCAGCCTTAGCCAGCTGCCCCCTGGTCCAGCTGCTGGCTGTATTCATGCACAAGGTCAGGAGCTCTGGTGCAAGATGTAGGTCTGATTCACATGCTTCAAGCCTGGAGAGATGGTTGCAACCTTCTGTTCTTCCACGAGACAGTCTGACAGAAGAAAGGATTATATGGTATCAGCGCAGTGAAACTGTGCTTGTTCACAGTTCCTTTCAAACATGCCAGTTATGTCTCTTTACTGAAGAGCAGCATACAAACTTTGCACTTTTCTGTTGGGGAGAGAGGGCTGCAATTTTCTGTAGGTGCCTCATGGGAATTTCTCAGAGCAAATATCTTCACCCTCTGGGAACTGTTTGTATGTCAACAATTCATTCTTTTATGGTTGCCATTACTTAATGCTCCTTTTAAACTGTCGCTATGTTATATGGTTGCAGATAAATTCATTTTGTCCTTGTGAACAAGTGATTGCAAATGTTCCAGTACTGGTATTCTGTCTGAAGTTCATGGGATCCCTGTAAGACATGACCAGTTTAGTGAGTATTATGAATCTACGTTTCGTGCATTTTATGGTGCTAGACAGGGGAACCCCTCCCCTCTCAAATTTTTCTCCTTTTTGATTAAAAATGCTCTAATAACTCATGTTTTAGGAAGTAGGGTGTGAAGAATGGTGGGTGCTTAAAATGTAGTCAGAAGTCACAGGAAATCTAAAAGAGCGGGCAGAACAAAAAGGCTTAATATGCCAGTTTATACGTTCTGTGGGATTTGGCCAAATATTTCAAGTTTTGAGTTATGACAGGGTTCTGCTGTGCTGATTGCATTCTCACTAATGTTTTTTCACACATTGCTTGACTGAGGCCTATGCAGAGTAGAGCACTGCAGACATCAAGGATACCATCCTTGGTATCTCAGACATTTTATGAAATCACAATTCCAACTATTTCCTACCTTGTATTACCAGTTTCAACACTAATATGTAGCAAGCGAGGAAGTAAGCAGTTTGCTACTTATAATAACATAAAGTTATGAACTTCTGTAATAAAATATGAAGATACTTAATTTAGAACAAATGCTAACCAAATTGTAATATTATACCTGTTGAAAGTACAAACCTTACAGTTACAGATCTACAACTTGTCTAAACCGTGACATTTCTACATAGTTGATCTTGCCACACAGGAATGCAAATGTTTAATATTTATGTTTAATTTAAATTTTGAGAAAAATCCTGTATGATGGGTTTATTATAAAGGACATGGGGTAATAGCTTCATAACCTTTTCCTGACCCCTTTATATCTGTAAAGGAGGCAGATTTTTTGTCCAAATACTGTATGTATGCATAGTATACATACCTCTTTCTCCAAACATTCACAAACAGGGATAACAAAAGGCAAAATGAAATAATTGGCATGAACACAATAATAAAATGACATTTCTTAACTTTTCTAGGAAGATTCTTTACCTTTGGGAACTTTTACCACAATTTCCCTCCTGCCTAGAAATATCTGAAAATGTTACAAATATGACCATGAAAAAAGCACACACAAAGAAAAAAAAAAACACACAAAAAACCCAGAAATACCTCTCCTCCAATAATATTTGTTTTTCTCATTAAACATTGCACGATTAAATACTTTCACCTTCATTCCTTTAATCTCCTGTGTATATTTGTTTATGCAGGCAAGATGTGTTTAACCACAGATCACATATTGTATCAAATATTTTATCTGACGTTTTTAGTCATAAATAAAAATGCAGGACTATCTTTTAGTACTACTGTGTGCTACCAGTCAACATCAGTAACATTGAAATTATTTTTTTATGTATGATTCAATGTAAATATGTTTTATGAGAAGGCACATAGGAAAAGTGTGGTGTATAATAGTTGAGAAGCAGAATATGATTTCTGTAAAGCAAATAGAATTAGAATTATATAATAGCCTAAATTTTACATTAGCTAATGTTTCAAGTCCTCAGCAATGGAAGTTGGTTCTGTAACTTTCTGAATTTATTGAATGATATATTTAAATTAAACAATTGAAGAAGAAAATGGAAATTGGAAAGTAAAGTAGATGCCACCGTGGCACCGTATTTGAATTCTAGTTTCCTATGGGAAACAATATTTATGATCAAGAAGGGTGAGCATTTTTGGTTAAAAAGGGAGAAACTGGAGGTTTTGAACATTTTCCAAACGATTCAAAACTCACTCAAAGAGCTGTAAAAACTTCCTTATCTTTACCACCTCATCCCTCTGGACACAGACCTCTTTCATCTACATTTGACCTCTTAAAGAGAGGAAGGGCTAAAAGACGACTCTCTTACCCTGGCTGTTGTTTCGGTCTTCCTTTTTTATCACCCTACCTTCTAGCATTTTCGTTTCATTATCTATAAGAGGCTGTAGAATGAAGCCATGCCAGCTTCTTCATATATCTTATTTCATTTTCAATTATTTATCTTCCCATATTCTCATTCCTTTTCTTGTTTGTGCTTCAGAAAATACGTTGTTCCCAAATTTGGATATTCTGAAGCATGCAATGCAGTCTGTCATACAAAACCACCAGAAAGTGAGATTTATAGGAGAAAAAGAGATTGCTGAAATCAGTCCTTGGTAGACAATTGATAGTGCAAGTTCTCCCCACCATTAACATTCTTTCTGTGTGTATGTAGTTGTTTTTTTGTTTGGTGGTGTTTTTGTTTGTTTTTTTTTTTAGTAATTTTTGAGCTACCTGAATTAACTATATTTCCTGTTATGGATAAAAAAAAAGTATAGTTTGATATTTATAGTATATTACAATCTATACATGTTCTATTGATTTATGTGTTTCTGGCAAATAGGATCAATATTTTTCTTATAGCAGAGACAGCAAATTATATTCTGCACTCACAATCTTATTTCTGAATTTCAAACAACAAAATGAAACTCTGAAAAGCACAGTTTTCAGTTAGATTTCTAATGAATTCACTATAATGAAAGAATCTCAAGAGGTTTCAGGTGAAGGCAGATATTATAAAAAGTGCCAGTCAGCTACCAAATGAATATTATTTTTGAATACTGATCTAATGTTGTTTAATTATATCAGAGTGGAATTGACAGTTTTCAATTACCTTGTTATAGGTCTAAACCAACTTTTGCTCACAAGGGATTAATTACCAGTGTATGTTTCCAGATGAGCCTGTACCCAAGTCACCATTGTGGTGTCACTTCAAGGCCTTGGTTTTAAGTCTGATTTTTTTCATAGGAGACTGTAAAATCATGAAGTGCTGGAAGATCGATGAAATCTGTCATGGAAAAACTACTTAATCTTTATTCTGTTGGTAATCTTGACTCTTAAGGACCCCACACGTATTGGACTGTTGCCATGTGCTGGGTTTGTGCTGTGCAAACAGAACATCTGGCTGTTGAGGTTGCATGGCTGACCCTAAATTAGCCATGCAGTATCTTTGTATCTGAATTATTATTACTCTATGAATTTTTGAGTCCTAGTTTTAGTAGGACCAGGCTGATGAAAAGGTGTTATTTGGTGAATTTTATGTGAGTGGACCCCAGGTATCTAAGCCAGAAATGGAAATGAGCAGAAGTGTGGTGGTGCTCTCATCCTTAATGCTAAACTGATCTAGCTGTGAAGCATTGCTGATAGGGAAAACTAATTCTCCAGAGGATGGTGTTGGGGGTGATGCTGTTGTCAGCCAGTGGAAATGTCTCATCCTCCACTTATGGGACTGTGAGATCCTAGACAGAGTAAAGGTAGAGCAGGAATACAGCCAAGACTAGGCTGGAGGGCCTAGCTGGAGGCATTCACCTCCTCTGGTTGTAAAGCTTATCTATAGGGTCAAATGATACCTGTGAGCATTACTCCACTCTGTAAGTCAAACTGAAGTGGAGATACTTGTGGTTTCCTTTTTTTTTTTCCATCCTTAACCATGTAGTTGCCTCTTCTTTGCTGCAGCATTGGCACTCAACTGACCAAAAAGAGAAGGGTGGTTTGGAATCTGAATCTGATAAAACTAATCCAGAGAAAGAGAGTCTCGCCTGTGGGAGGTAGAAAAGCAGGTCATAGAATTTAGTAGTCTCAAAGTCTGTGAAGGTAATAAATAAAAATCTCGGCACAAAGGTGGCATCTTAAGTTCAGGCAGCCATGTATCTTGATGGTTCATAATTACAGTTGCATTTGGTTTTAGTGCATTTGGTTTTCAGTGCTTTCTGCTAAAATTAATTTGTGGGTCACTGATTAAGTTAACTGATTTAATATGTTTGCCTTTGGTTCATATAATAGAGGATTCTTCCTGTTTTAAGAATTGTCCATCAGAAGTCCTACATTATGAAAAACTAAATGATTTCAAGATCTGATTCTAAGTGTCTTGTCTTGTTGACCATACTGATATTTCTGAGTAAAACATAGTGAGTCAGGTGTTGGAAATTCATTTTTGTCAAATCCAATTCCTTTAAATAAAACATACTAATCAGCAATTGTGAAGTTATAGGACAAAAGTTGATGCTTGCTGTAAAGGAAGTAAGATTTGAGATGGTTTTTGGCTGGAGAAAGCCAAGGGAGCATTTGAAAGTAAGAGAAAAAAAATGTTAAGTTTTATGATGCTTTATTGGGGGCAGTATTCATGGAGATTTTTAAGGTAGGACTGATGAAGTAGAAAGCTGTTCAAGCAAGACTTCAGTCCTATCCTGAACTTCCTTTAGAGAGAATTTGAACTGCAGATATTTCCGCTTCTAAAGAGAAATTAAATTTATATTACTCATTCTAAAATTAGTAGTAAACGTTCTTTAGATAAGATACTTCTGTGTTACGATTGGGCTAGTTCTTCTCATGGAGTGGCAACAATTATAGGTAAATTTCTGTCTGTTCCACATTCTCTCTCTTTGACAGTAACAAAAAATTGTAAGGTAAAAAAAAAAGTCTGCTAAGCAAAGTAACATATGGGAATAATTATAAACAGTACTACATATGGAGAGCCTGTAGTTTAATTTCTGTGTTTTCCTAGGTCCTTTGTTGCTAGAGCACCATCATGTACCAGCTATAGTGCTGGCAAAAAATTTATACTGATAGTTTATTCTGATTTTTTTTTTTCTTTAATTTCAGTATTATATAGGCAAAAGAAAAGGAAACCACTAGCTTTGCCTTCCTTCTTGAGTAGAACAGTTTGTCAGCTGAATACATCTGGTCTTTGACAAGACATACTTGTATTTGATTACCTATTGAAGATGAAGGTACAGGTGCATACAAGTTTGGTAAACATGCTGAGTGGGCAGTTTCCCTACCTCCCATGAAGAGAATGCTTCTTAACAAATTGTTTTATGTGGAGCTGAACTGATGCAGTTTCTCTTGGTGTGGAACTTTCACCTAGTTGCTAATTATGCAGGTGAATTTACATGCTGTATTTTTGCTGAAAAATGATTTTATGGTTTGGTAGGTTTTGTTTATGAATATATACAATAAAGCATTGTTTTTTAAGATGCTGGATCTTAAAGCAATTAGAAGGATTATACATTTTGTCTGTGTTTTACCTACAGATGATGCAATTACCCTGTCTAAGTCTACATAGAGAAGAGACCTAGAGTTTAGTGAAAGATTCTTTGACCTTAATCCCCATATCCCCATACTGCTTACATGAGCAATGACTGCAATGGTACACAAGAAAGCCTTTTCTCAACTGATACAGTTCGGCAAAATATATCTGTAAGATTTTTCTTTAACATTCCTCATTATGACAGTCATGAGAGCTTTATATCGCTGCATCAGCTGGTTTGGTGTTTGTTTTTTTTTTTTACTTTTGGTTGCTGTGATTTGATTTTTTTGTTAAGGGAAAGAAGGTGCATAACTAAAACGTAATGACTTACCTGACAAATATTTTTAATGTGACAAATTCAAGTAAGAGTTGACAATTTGAGTTATGATGCATGGCAGACAGAAGGGAAAAATGCTTTAAGGGGACAGTACTCCTGAGAGACATTTGGAGAGCTCTGCAAATCAATACTGAGGGTGACGAACTCATATATCAACCATGACTCTCTGCGCCAGCTTGAATGTAATGAGAACTTCAGTAATTTGGCTCGCTATGGTTGAGTGCTGCTTCTGGGTGAAATTTCATGACCATGTTAAAAGTGAGACCAGGTCTCTTCAGCCTCTTCTGTCTCAGCAGACAGAGGTAATTTCAAAAATAGTAATACTTGCCCTAGAAATAAAACTTGGGTGACTAGCAAACTGTGGCTGTAGGAGTATATGAGAATAAGTGTATGCATTACACTTCAGCCATTTGTCTCCCTCTTTTCTGTTTTTGTAGTGTAGATTTGAGGGGAAAATCTATAAAGGAAAAAGCTAAGAGTAGTATTCACAGGCAAATTATCAGAAACTGGTCAGGTTTATATTGTAGGTTATTGGACTAATTTAATCTGTGGCAGATGTTAAAAAAGAAGAAAGACAGACAACCCCTTAATATGACTACTTTTTCTGGTGCTGGTCTCTTTATGCCTCCCTTGTGTTAGAAAGTGAGGTGTTTATTTGCTGCTCTTGTAGCTATTATTTTAAAGTTTATCTCAGGCTATACCTGAAATATTGCAAAATAAAAAAAGGGCTGTTTGTTTGATACCAAAGGAAAAAAAAAACCCTCCGATTTGAGCTGGAAAGGTCTTCTTTTGCACAATAGTTTAGTGTTCTCCTTTGCTTTAAGAAATTCTCCTAATGTAATGGTACATGACCAATACATTCTGATAAGTTAGAATTACTTTCAATAAAGTATTTTTATTGTTGTACCAAAATAGATCAGAATCGAATGACATTTGCATGGTGATGATGATCCAGCTGGGAGCCTCTGGAAGCCTCATGGAGGAAGGTGATTGACTGTTGTTACTATACAAGCAGTGTTTACTCTTCATTTTGTAGCTTTATATTCCTTTCCAAATTATGCCATTGTTTTCAGAAATTCTAGATTTGTCTAAAGCCCAGCTATATTTTTGAAAATTGGCAGGAAGTGCCATTGAGATGGGAAATCACTTGGATGAATGATAGGAGGTTTGGTGGGTTGGTTGGTTTGTTTGTTTTATGCCATCCCCCTCCCCCTTGAAAGCATCTGTCTCTGATTTTGTGCTCTGTGTGTTTCAGTTAATTTCAGTTATTATTTTTTTTTTTTCCCTGGGCTAAAAAGTAATATGCTTCCTTCTATCCCTCCATATATGTATATATTTAAAGTTCTGCTGGAGTAATCCATGTCTGATTTCTCCACAGTGTCTTAGTGCAATTGGAGGTTAACTCATCAGGCACAATGGGAAGCTGAACTTTGTCCCCAAGTTTAGAAATGGTCAAATTTCTGATTTTTCAGAAACTGAAATAAGACCAGTTTTCAATCCAATTTAAAAGTAGTTTACATTTTTCTGTAAAACAGCTCTTTAAAATTATTTTTGAAAAATTATCTCAGCATTTAAAAATTATATTTTCAACTGTTTTTCATGGATTTATTTCCCCCATAATGACATTAATTTTAAAATATGCAATGATAAAAGTTTAATTACAGTATGAACAGATGGCACTTCAGTATTGAAATGACCTTTGAATTAAAAAAGAATTTTTTATACAAGAACTTTCTGCCTTCCTCTTAGCTCTGAAAATGGGACTAATAAGAGAGTCTATTAAATCAGAGATTGCACTGAGTACTGGTCCATGAAAAGATCTGATTTAAGTCAATAGTCCTGGACTGAAAATGTGTAACAGGGTGAAATCACATTTCCTGAAGTCTTGTCTTCCTTTCTACCTATCTGTGTGATACCTATGGTGAATGTGGGCAGGGTCTAGCGTGAACACCTCCCAGTGTGAGGAGGATAACTAGAGGAGTCCTTGGACACTGAGCTAAAGAATGATGTGTCCTAGAAACACTGGGTCTCCAATCACAGTCTCATTTTGAACTGTGATAAGCTTTTCTAGTAAAAGAATTGCCGAATAGTTAGTGTCATCCTTCTGGAAGAGACCTGATTAAATGCTCATTCCTGCAGAGTAGAACAAATCAATTAGGAAGAGGAAGGAGATGTTTGGCTTTGGTGCTCAGTCAAGTTGATTTTTTGATAGTGCTGATGGCATCTGCATACTGGAGTGATAGACATAGTAGAAAAAACACAAATGAGATTTTGCCCTATTTCAGTCAAAATATAGAGGTAATTAATGGCGTGAGGATCAAATGCCACTCCATCAGAGAACTGTTCAGCACATTGCATTAAAAGATGAGTCACTTTGTAGGACAGGAATAACCGTTGCAGAGGAAGCTGTTGGGCTTTGACAGCTTGAATGAGAAAGGTTGTTAAAAGTCTTGAGTAAGAATCTGAGATGAGATGGCAATATATTGAATATATTGCCAAAAATCTTTCCAGGGAGAGGTACTTTACATCCTGTCTTCAAATACATTCTTGTACATACGATTTCTTCATTTTAAAATTAAAGTTTACCTTTTGCTTTTCAGAATATTACTTGCCTGACCTTACTGCTACTGTGATGCTCCTGTTACAAACAGAAATTGCCCAGATAAATTAAAAACTGATGAGGGATTTAATCCATGCATGTGTCTTGTACCAGCCTTATTTTTAACCAATATGCACCTAATCTTGAAAATTAAATTAGAGGGTCATATCACACACCTCTTTGCTGTTACCTGTGGAAGCAGCTGCACCACACCACTCTTGTTCACCCCCCCCACATCAGCCTGCATTAGTGCTGCTGGGCCTGCAGGTTTCCTGTGAATGTGGGTGCTCTCCCAGGTACAGGGAGGTGATGGCCAGCCCAGAGTAGCACCCCCGTACTTGTTACTAACAGTACACTTCCCAGCAGATAGTTTTTCATGAAGCGGTGCCTGGCTGACCTCTACAGAGAGTTAATACAATGCACTCTGTGTCTTTCAGTGAGAGATGCTACTTCCCACCTTCCCGTTCAGTTGTCTATTATAACACCAAATGTGCTAAGCCAAAACGAAATGTGGATCAAGCTGCGTTAAGAAAGGTGGTGTGTCGGGGAGAAAGTTGACCTATTCCCATTTGTTTTCTTTTAAGAAACACTGCTAGGGTCTGAAAGATTGCTGCTTGTCAGGAATCTATCTTCTGTTTCATCAGTGTGCAGTTGTTTGATTTCCTGTCCCTCCTGTTTTGTGACAGGCTTGTGAGAAACTAATGCTGCTGCCATGACTGCTCAGAAAGAAAAAGGGAAAGGGATGTGATCTAGACTTGTATTGTGAACACACTTCACGTAAGGACCCCATTATGTTGTTTACAGCTTTTATCTTCCATCATGTGCGTTGTTTCAATCAGACCATGTCTAATTCAGTTTTGGGTATTTGTTTATTTTATTCAACCTCTACTGGAGAAGAAGATTAATGAACAATATTTCTGTGTGGTGTGTGTGTGGTTTTTATTTATTTATTTTTAAATCTGCTGTGTATGCAGTGCTGCATGCCACTGCAGTTTGTCTCTTCTTTCTGTATCCACTGGATAACTGCTTTATTTTTCCTCCCTGCCCACCCCCCTCGTATAAATTTATGTAGGTTTGCTAATTCCTCCTAGGAATATTTAGCCTCTGAAAAAGTTTATATCTGTGCATGTGTCTCTATATACATAAAAGACATATGCAGATGCTTCAGTTTGTGTCTATTTTAAATTAGATGTGTATGGTATTTAGTATTCAGATACAATAGCTGGTTTTGGACATGTAAAAATTAATTACAAGGCAGATTGTACTTGTCTTTAAAAACAGAGTACAAAACAAAACCCTACTGTTTTTCTTTTGTTTTCCTACGATAACCATTGCAATAAAAATTCAAATTCATAGAATGTTTGTCACACAAACAAATGTTATTGCAGTTATGGTTCATAAATAAAGGGCAGCACTTAAATTCCAAACAGCCTCTTGACAGACGCAACAAAAGGGAAAATGGTCTAGTTCTGTAAGGAGGAGTCTGCTGTCCTCTGAGACAACCCTGAGAAGAGATAACATGCATATGGGACTGATATGGAGGTCATGTAAGGAGGAATCTTTTAATTTAATTAAAAGGATAATTAATCCTAGAGAGATTCTGTAACCCTCTGCAGCTGAATTTCATGGGCCTGCGCTGTTTGGAAGCAGAAAAGTAAATGAAATTTTGACATGTAAAGATGAGAAAGTATCACTTTTTTTTGCCAATAAATTTATCTGGTGGAGAAAGAATTAGCAAAATATTAAATGTCAATTTGCTGGCAAATATAAAATAGGCAATGCAAACCTTGCCTCTTACAGTGAAAAGATAATGATAAAACCAGCTTCTTCCACACTGACTTGTTCTGGTAAGTTCTGCCTCATGGATTTTCCATAGTAGAGTATTATATGATATTTGTAAATGGTGGTGTTAAAATGTTCATCAAAGATAAGGCGTTAAGCATACATATTCTAAAATCTAAGACATTAAGCCTACATTTTAAAACAAAATTATACATTATGAATGCAAATAAATAATGTTTACATTATAATACTGCATTGATTTTCCTGAGAACCAACTGAACAGTATAACGTAGTTAACTCTGTTTTAACAGAAACCATTGCCTATAATGAAGTGAGAGTTCTTTCGCTTGATAAATCTTCATTTTATGAACTGTTAATGAGCCTCAACTGCACTTGTTCAGCCGAGAAAAGAGAAAGGGTTTGCTGTTTCACATGGCTCAACACCTTAGCTACTGTCGTGCTCCTGCTTCAGCATTTCCTATAATTGCTCTGATAGCAAGGGATCATCCTGGATGAAGTTGCTGTTGATCACCTCTGTCTTGCTAGAGTGACATCAATTTATGTATCTGTCGTAAAGTTACCGGACCAGCACCACTCCAAGCCACTGATGGCTTATTTCAATATACAGGCATCTTGAGATGTAATGAATTTTACTTTCTGGATTTGTCAGATGCAGGAATACTGAAATCATGATTAGTAAAATTGGTATGGTGCCCATTTGTTTTGTAGTCTATAACTTTTTAGGGATGGCATTTACATACTTTGCAGTAATGACTGATAAAACATGTTTTGGGTTTGTGTGTGTGTTTTGTTGTTGTTTTTGTTTGCTTGTTTTTTTCCTTGTGGTTGCTCTAAAAAGCGATCATTATCTTGAAACAAGCAATAGACATTGATGGTTATCAAGACTGGTTTGAATAAGTTACTGGGACTGTGTAAAAGGCCAGAATCTGAGTGGTTTCTGGCTCAGCATTCCTAATTTGTTTGGGTGATTCCACAGTAACATCAGCTATTGTCAGGTCCTGAGGATTAAGCCTGAGTTCCCATCACTGAGAGGGGGGGGATGTCCACACTGACTAAGAAATAGAAGTTTCTTGTAAGCCATGAACTGGTAGAACTGAGTAGTCCCTTCTCTTCCCCTTTGTTGTTTTATTATGTACTTTCCCATCTCAGCATAATTATTCTAAGCTTCTTAGGGAAACAAAAATTGCATTTCTCTTCAGCATCACCCCTTTTTGGGATTTTCTGAGTGGTTATTCTGTTTTTTGCACTAAAATCTTTTATTCTGTGTCCAAACATAGTTTTATATTGAAAATGATAGATGCTCTGTGTATTGTATTAGCTTAAACTATTGCAGACTCCCCCTCGCTTGCTGTTCATATTTGGAAGAAATGAAGCTACAGTGTGGTTAAGTCAATAGTTCCTGTTCTTGGGTTTTGGGCAATGTTGAAAGTGTATATAAGAGGTTGCAAGGCCTAGATGGTTGAAGTAGACTATCATAGGATCTCATGAAAATTGATATACTGGTACATTTACATAATCTTGTATATTAAATGTTGTAAAGAAAAAGAGAGAACACAGTGGAACAAGTATTTAGCCTAATGATTTCCTTCCAAGTACCAAAATGTACATAGCTAAAGAAGGGCTGTGTGTGTTTGTGCACGCACTGGTGTGCAGGCTGTGTGTGAAGCTACAAACAGGAATGCTTTTATGCTCCCAGGTTTTGAGGAATGGAGCACACTTCTGTACGTGTTCTTCATTCCTGACCCATTTGTTTAGACCCATTTGCAAAGCCTCAGGGTTGGTGATGCCAGTGCTGCTTTTGTTTCCTCTGTTACTGTAGGCTCAGTTCACATTTGCTCCTGCATGCACTATTGTGATATTCTGCTTCCTCAAGTGTAGGAAAGAGAAAACAATCAGAAGCTGTGCTTCTAAGGGAAGTAGGAGCATGGCCTCTTGCTAACTGAAGATTTCATAGCTATCATCATGCAAAAGGAATGCAGATTAGTTATATCAGCATAACTCTAATTTCTTCTCATTCAAAGGAGTCCACAGTGGCATGGACCTAGATACTCCCCTGTGTATTTTGTAAAATCTGAGTATAAAATATTATAGCATAGGCTTAGAAGTGAACTAATGTAAATTTGGGAAAGAAATACAATAAATTGAGTTTTTATTTAACTTGCCTTCTACATTTCAGGTGTGGAGTGGCGGTATTTTATTGTATTGTGTTTTTCTTCTCCTTTCTTGCTCTCTTCTCACTTTTACTTTAAGGAGTCTGCTCACAGTGGGCTTTAGCTGACCTTCCTCAGCCTGTCTTCCCTTTTTCCTTCCCACCCCATATCTTGGGGCTTGAAAACGAGTCTGTGTACTCACCATGCCACAAAGCTTGTGTCCACACTCTAGTGCCAGAAAAGGGTTTGGAACTAAAATAAGGAATGGCCACTTTTTGTTATAAATGGAAACTGGAATTTTGCTCAGCAAAACAATTTAAGTCCAAAGTGAAATCATGGATGTCACATTTACCATAGTGCTGCAGCCCAAATTAGTCTTTGAAGCGAAGAAAGAGGAGCTCACAGTAAAATGGAGGCCAGTGACACAGCACCAGCCAAAGACAGGGATCTGAGCAAGTATTTGAAGGGGTTGCTTCTCAGGAAAAAAGAGGCCATTTGAAACAGAGGTGGCTGCAGCAGGCAAAGGAGAGAAAAGCAAAAGTAGAGCATGGGCTGCAAGAAAGGGGTAACAAGAAGAGCTGATATACAGGTTACAGGTTATGTCTGAGTACGATACAAAAAAAGGCAGAAAAAAAGACACTATATGAAGAGACAAAACCAAGAAGGTGGTAAGAGCTGATGATGTAGCTTTAACAATAGAGGTGGTAAAATAGGAGAGATGCTCCTTGCTGGTTTCATGTCAAAGTGATAGGACTGCTTAGCAGATATCTCTGTTAGACCATCTTTTTCCAAACCACTTGCTCAATTTACATACTGTATAGTGTGTATTCTGTAAATGTGGTTTGAGTTATAAAAATTCAAATGCCTTGATGCATTCAGAAATTACATTACAAATCTTTAAATAATCTGATTGAAAGCTGAGGAAAGCTTAAAGCTAAAAAGCACATCTTCAAGTGCGAAAATTGAACTTTTCTTGTAAAATTTGTGAGGAGAGCCAGTTGTAAAAATCTCTGTGCTTCCTTTGAGTCTCATCTTTGTTCTGCCTTTATGAATTCAGATCTCTAGTGTCCTTTCCTCCTCCCCCTCTTTGGTGTGCCTCTCGATTGTTTCACAATTTATCTTTGCTGCCCAGGGAATCCAACTGTGTGATGCTGGTGGCTTCATCATGCCTTGGTGTCAAGGTCAAAATCTTTTAATTTTGCAGGCAGGGTGGGTATTGTGACCCCAAGGTCTGCTGCAGTATAGTTAAATCCTGTCAGTGTTCTCACAATGACAATGTCTTGGGTTTGTCTGTCAGCCACTTTATTGAGCTCTTTGGTGATATTTTGTCTAATTTATCTTGGCAAAAATATAGCAGTATTTTCTTGTTAATGCTAAAAGCCTGTGGTATTAAACTTTCAGATAAGTAAAAAGAGCTTAACAACATTCTTACTACAGTTGTTAAACTGAAGAGTATATTTACAGAAGGTTTAAAAAGGTTTGGCAATGTAATAGAGATTAGTTTGCCTTTCTACAGTTTCTGCATTGTGTCTTCAATCAATGTTGGAAACATTAGTTATTCTGAAAGGATGTCTAGTATACATTTCCGTTCTTGGAAAAGTCATTGTGAAAGGGGAGAAATTGTAATACCTTTTGCGTTTACAGGGTTTGTGTTTTTAACAAGAGATTGTTTGTCTTCAGTCACATTTTACTAGTAAAGAGCCTAAGTACCTAGACTTTGTGATTGGATTTGCCCGTCTTTAAGGAATGAGGTGTAGTAGGAAAGGAAACTGAAACACATGATCTCTTGTGCATTTTCGGAGTTTCTTGTGTGTTAATGATGATCATGATCAGTATGAATTCACTGAAACAAATGGAATAGTGCTTTTGCGTTAATTTGGTCAACATACTGATATGTATGTATGATACTTTTATGGGCAAAATAAAGTCTTTCTATCAACCTCCAAAGTCGCTGAGATATTATTGCCTAAATCTTTCACTTCTCCCCCCCACTTCCCATATGTCCTCATTCTTTCCCCCAAAAATAAGCAGACAGTCTGCTTTTTGAAAAGTTCAGCCAAAACTGATGACTTGATATGGCAGAATTATGAGCCTCTGAGAACAGCTCATAGCTTCAGTGGCCTCAAATCTGTACGTGCTGAGTACTTTTTCCTTTATCCATTACCAAACCCATTTTTTTGCTACTATGCTAAACAAGAAGGCAGTTATTTATACATTACATGCAGTTTAAAAATCTACATTAGCTATTTGTATGCGCCAGTTGACTGACTGCTTTGAAAGGTTGTCCTCACATTTACTAGTGTCTCTTTTGCATTTTTTTTCTGCTGATAGTCTTATAAATAACAAACCGACATACTTGTGGGAGCCAAACAGACCTCCACAGGCAGCAATCGTGAGTTCACAGATCAGCGTTTTCCATTAGAAAGAAAAGGAACCCCACTAAAACCTGATCCCCTTATTGGATTTGGTCTGTTGAAGACTTAATCTTTGGTATTGAAAGGAGATGTGTCAGTCATCATGCCTGATCAAGGCTGGAAGCCATAATACTGAGAAAGCTGAAAAAAGACTTTTTAAAACAGAATCTGTAGGCATCCATAAAAACACCCAAATCCTGCTGCCTTTATTCAGTTGGGTAGCTGTGTTGACTTTTAAAGACAGTGGCGTATTTGTGTGGGTAAGATGAATTATTTCTGGTCAAAAATGTTTCTGTGTCTGCTCAGTTTGTAATAAGATAGATTACTCATGTTGTATGTGCAAATTGTGGTTGAACTCAGCGGTCTAGACATATGGGTGTTTGTGTTGACTAAGCTATCTTACCAACTCTTATCAACTCCGTCAGCAAAACGTTTACATATTTTTAATGTGGGAACATTCCAAGTTTCCCAGCATTTGTCTACCTTTCTTACCATCTGTAAAGAAGATTGAGGAATCATTATTTATTCTTTGTAATTTAGGAAATTACCTTATCTGAAACTGAGCTGAAGTCTGCATATAAGCAGCAAGACCTAGATCATAAAGAGAACCAGATGCTGTGGACCTCTTATACTCCTAATGGCCACTAAACATGTGGTCTAGTACTTCTGATGAAACACAAGTCAAACAAATCAGGCTTTCACTACAAGTTCTGCCATTATATAATATACCATTGCTCTGAACATGTAAATAGAACTTAAAGAGCAAAATATTGAATTTCAGTTACCAATTCTGTATGATAACTGTACTTTATATGTATTCAAAAGTAGAGACAAAGAGACATAGTTCATTAAGAAGCTATGTTTAAGCTACGCACTTTGCAAACAGTCCTATTCCAAATATACAGTGAAGACTGCTCCACTTCCTTAGGGATGTTAGGGTGCTAGGAAGCATTGGAAATATGGTTTCTCTTCTCTTTTTTCCTGAGAAGTATCTGACCCAGTCTTTAAATGTCTCCAATTAAATGAGTCTTGTTTCAAAATGATCCAACCAGGTACTTGTTGGATTTGATCTCTGTGCCTTTTTTTTTTTTAATAACCTTAATTGACTCAAGTTTGCTTGATACTATGAGCAAAATTAGCCTTTCTGAAAAGGTGACTTGGAGTGTTTTAATACAGTGTTTTGCAGGCAGCTCTGACTGTATGATAGTCCTGTAAAGCTCTCAGCTAAAGAGGAAGCTCTGTGACCGGCACCATCAGCATGGAAGCAAACCCAGCCTGTTCCCTGAGTAGGCCTGGGTAGCTGGGACCAGTGCCAAGGCAGTCCTGGCTTCTGGGTTGGAGCATGGGCAACCCAGATTTGCATTTGCTTTCGGAACATAGCTTGTCCTTTTGAGGAATAAGCCTTATTTATTCCAGCAAGGTGTTTAAGCTCAAATGCAACTGAGTAAATAGGTGAGAGGACTTAGTTTCTCAACTAACTGCCTGAAATAACACTTCATGTTATAAGCAGAATTATTCTGTTTCTGTAGTTCAGAAGGTCAGTGCCCTATTATATGAGCCCATGTTCTTATGCATGTATTTAGTCTTTAACTTTTTAAAATTAGTGTGTGGTTAATAGAAGATGCAAGATGACAAAGCAGGGACAAAAAATATTGAACCTCTGTTTTTACTGTGGAATGATTTGAAATGTTATTTGTATATTTAGAGTGTTCCTGTTTGATTTGTTGCTATTATTGAGCCTTCAATATTTTACACCTATTGTTCAGATGAAGAAACTGAAGCAGAAATGTATTTGAGGATATTGAAAAATCAATAATGCAAGCTAGAATTCTTGCTGACCCATCTCTTACTTTTTGGGTCACTCTGTCTTTAATTCATAGCTTGTTCAGGATTTTAATCTGGAATTAAGTGTGTGGTGGTGTTTGTTTGTTTTATTTTTGTGATTTTTTTTTTTATAGTTTATTTTGCAGTATGCACTCCCTCTTCTTTGACTTTTTCCTTGAGCTACAGTGGTTTACTTTAAAGTCTTAACTCATTCGCTTGTAGCACACTACATAAAGTTCCACTTGAATGCTTAGAAATATAAAACATTTGCGTTGTAGAAATGAGGTTGACACATAGCTGGAAGAAATTTACAGCTGGTAAGTGACAGCAGCAAACTTGTATTATACAATTTAAGGAGGTTCATAGTTTTTTGTCACTATTCCCCGTTAGTTTGGATTGTGGTATTGCGGAAAACCTGGAGTATGCACAAAAGGCATTTGCTTTATATAATCCCTGGAAGAATTATTTTAAACAACCCGGTCTGGTAAAGCAGCAGCTCACTGGTAGTGTCACTTAATCAAAACAGAATATAAATTTGAACCTCTCAATATTTTTTTTCAGTACTTCTGCACACTTTGCAAACAAATGACAAATTTTATTTGCTGAATTACTTCAGCATTTAGCCAGGAAAATCAGAATCTTGCAGGACATTCTGATTTGCTGTAGTGTATGTTTCTTCTGTTTGTGTATGAGACTGGATATATGTATGTCCAGTATTACTAATTTCAAAATGTGGAGTAGAAATTGTTGAATGAAGTAGCATGTATAATTTATCACTGACTGGCTGATAACCTCAGTCAATAAAACTGAGTTAATTTACTAATTATTGACCTGTGGATGTAAAACTGAATACTGTATTTTATAGTGAATAAATGCCTGAAATAATTATTTTCCCAAAGAGGTATGATATAATAAATTAAGAAAATGTTCTCTTTTTCTGATGAAGTATTTTTGATCTTCAGGAGGGACTTTTAGTGATGAAGAACCAGCAAATATTTGTTATCAATTGGAGAAGTCAAGAAATAATTTAAACTATGTTTAACTTTGTATGCTTAGGCATCTTGCAAAATGGTGGATGCCGATAGTTGTGTAGCCATAAACAAATGTTTGGGTTTTTTCCTTGTCTTTAAATAGTTATATTTTGAAGCTTTGTTTTGATTTCAATGCTGTAGGAAGGGAGGAAATGGATGCACATAAGTGTCCCAGTGCCAACTGAGGGGTGACAATAGTCGCATGGGCATAGGGAGCACCTCAGTTCCATACCTCAGGTAGTATTTTTCTCACTCTTTAAGATATTACTCTTCTGACTAAAAATCAGATTGTTTTTTTCCTGTGTATGCACTAATACACAGGCTTGATAGCGTTTGTATTAATCTTTGAAAAAAAATAAAGTAAAAATCCTCATTTAAAGTAGGATTTCAGATTATCCTAATAATTTCGTCATAGTATTTCCTTGTGTAACTGTGTATTAATTATCTGTTATCAACCTTAATATTCTTAGATGCGAAATAAAAGCAGGTAATATTTCAGAATGTCCAAACACATGATAACCTGAAGATGACAACAGCAAGGAATACGAGGCCTGGCTCAAGAGTCTTTTAAAAACTCACAGGGTTGTGGTCATATCTTGTAGCCTGTATCTAGGAGTGTTATAAATGCCTGAGCAATTGCTGGTTGCCAGGACTTAGTACCTGCTTTGCATTATCTAAAATATGTGCATGTCCACAAATGACACTTCATCAGTTCCAGCTATCCAAATGTTTCAGATATATTTGTGAAGCTTTTTATGCAGTGCACACATGTGCATGTAACACTCAAACGTGTATACAACAGCTTGTCTATAGGTTACTGGGGAGATGTGTGCACATATGTCTACAATAATCTGCCCTGAGCCTGGTGGGATAAATCAGAACAGAGTAAAAGCCTACTTCATGAAGTTGCTTCTTGTTTTTCTAGTTTTCCCAAAAGTGTCTTTGGAGAGTTATAGTCTGTACTGTCTATTAAATTAAACTTCCACCCCCATCTTGCTGTTCTCAATATTTTCTTTACAAGCATTTATAGCTTTGCCTGCTACAATTGTAATTGTTTAAAAGGACCCAAATATTGTATGAATAAAATGATCAAATTAGTTCTTTTTGACAGGATGCAGAAAAAACAGGTACTTTGAAAAGTGAGATGGTTTTGACCCTATTTTCCCAGCACTGTTATTTCACTGTTTTTAGTTGCTTTGTGCTGTTATGCCATGCAATTATTCTATCTGAAGGAAAACAACAGCTTTACTTACTAGCTCTTCTCTTCTGCAACTTCCTTTTTCCTTTCACAGCCTTTATTTTCAATTCACATGCATTTCTGGCTTGGTTTCCTAAGGAAATATGTGACTTAAGCGATCATGGTCTGTATTGTCTGACAATCGTTTCTTCTTTTCCTAATAACTTTTAGAACTGTCAACTCATCACCACCACGTTTATTAGAGGGACAAAGGTTTCAAAGCTATTCCTACAAGTTTTGTGAAAATACACCTAGAGGTGAGTAGAATAGCGGCCCCTTAGTGTTTTTGCTAAGGAAATGGCCACCACAATATAGTAATAGACTCAAGATAATTGAACAAGAGAGAGATGTGAATGAAAGCCAAGGAGGAGACTGGGCGTTGTGAGTTCTGCTTGTTTGTGGATTCAGTTTTTTGATTTAACAGTTTTCAGTGGCAAAACACATACAAAGTACTCACCTTCAATTTTTTTACATTGGGGTGACTATGTTCATTATGGACTTAAAGAAAGAATTAGGCACCATTTGTCTTGATTTGCTTTAAAAAAAAAAGAGAGGCGTGGACCAACCTATTTACATGAGTATGCCTGTGCATGAGGAGAGACCTTGTGTTAGCTCGGATTGCCTTTCCTGTGTCTCCCAGAAGTTGCCATTTAGCAGGCAGGCGATAGTGACAAAAGAAATTTGGCAGGAAAAGAAATGGGGGAGAAGTGCAGTCAGACCTAATAAGAAGCACTTTCAAGACTTGTAGGAAAATGTGGCAGTGCTTTCTCAGTTTCCATGTGAACTTTCTCCTGATTAATAGTTTTGTGTGAGACACTGAAGCTTGGGCCAGGTCTGCAAAAATCAGTTTTCCCTTTGAGTTCAGATTTCTGAGAAAATTTTGTGATGGAATCCATGTGGGGGAATTTTATTACTCTAGAGCATCTTTATGTGAGCATTCTTTGGGAAAAACTAACATAACAGAGGAAAAAATCTCCAGGAAAAACTGTCACTTTCAACACTTGCTGTTAACATTCTACTAAACCCCCTGAAAGTCGAGTCTCTTTAACCCTCAAGTAATGCAGCTTCAAAAATGTGTGACTGTATTTTTTTTTTTTCTAAGTGTATCTTTTGTTATGAAGAGTGTATCTGGTTTTAAGGTTGGGGACAAAGTGTTATCTCTTAGGCACAGACTTGCTGAATAGCCACATAATCTTTTTTTTTTCCTTCCTTTTTCCTCCCTGTACTCTGATTGCTCCTTTCTGGGTCATGTCAGAAACTAATTTTGCGAGTTCCTTGGCTTACAAAGGTTTGTACAAGGAGGTGAATTAGCACACTTTGAGGTGCCATTAAAAAAATTGTTTCCATCCTTATAAACCTTTTTAAAAAATCCAGATGTTTTCAGCAACTACAGATCGTGCCAGCAGGGGGCAGTTTGGTACCAATGGAAACGGAAACTGCAGGACTACACTTGAGAAGCAAGAATGAATGTGAAGCTTGTATAATCAAACTACAAATAAACTGTGTATATAACTTGTTGGACAGCACTAATACCATCTCTTGTATTCCTACAGGATTTGCAGTTTGAGTTGTTTTCTTAAAAATAAATAAACAAATAATCTTTTCTGAAGTTTTCTTATTTCCCATAATATTTTCAGTATTTTATGCTTGAAGACTCTGTGAATGGTGTGTATGACAGTTTGCAAACAAAAAAAAAGGTGCATATTCATTACAAAAAACATAGCAACAATGAGATAGAAAAAAGACTAATTTCTGTGATGATTGACATTTAAACTGAAAATTTTGAACCTAATATAGGTACATGTAAGTTTTCAGGTCAGGTTCTTCAAAGGCAGGAGTACGATGCGTGTATGTAAGCAACTCACCATCTGAAGTTTCATATTCCTCCCACCTTCCTTCCTCCCATAAAGAAGTCTGCATTGATTTTGTTAGGACCAGTGGTGTGCTTTTAAATTTCTAGTGTTTTCCTGAGATCACAAGTGGCCACAGCCATTCATTAAGGTTAAAGTGTCTAACATACAAAATCAGAAGGCAGAAGAAGGATGAAATAGGACAAAAATAAATAGGTGTCTGATAAGATAAGGAGAGTCCCTGTTAGCTTTATGTTTTTCATGTGGTTGCTTTTTTTTTTTCTGCGGGTATGTAGCTTTGTCTTCTGTTTGTACTTCTTGCCACTTCGGTACATGTTGCATGTGTGGAATATCTATGCAAGTGAATCCATTTTTAGATTATCGTGTTCCAGGGAAAAGTAGATGACAGCATCTGTCTTTCTTGTTAATTCAATAATGGCACTTGTAGAGATTCTTTGTATGCATTTGATCATTCATTCACAAGAAATAAGTAGATGGCTCTTTCCTCCATAAATTTTAGAAACCTTGGGTGGATATTAAGGGTCATGTGAGACATTTGTGCTCAGCAGAGTTACTAAACTTAACTTGTTCTATATTAGTTGATATTGTTAACTAATATTAACCATAATAATGTTAAAATGATATTTACAGAAGTATTTTGAAAAGGAGTAACCACCTTCTGTTTTTTCTCATTTTTTTTCTGTTCTGGTTCATAGTCATCATAGTTCAAATTAAGTCCAATGTTAGTTTTAATAATATCAGTAATGCAATGTAATGGAATAGCTTAATGTATTTCAAGATTGAAACATGGGAATAACATGTTATTGGGAAGTTTTACAGCTGTGTTTGCAGCAGCAGCAAATACAACAGCTTTGAATTTGCCTTGATTTTCTCTCTTTTTAAAAATCTCTTTTTCTTTGGAAGGTGTATGCTCCTCCTACTTTTCTCTGTACTTCTATTTCCACTCTATCATACTCTGCAGATTATGTTACTGAAGTAGATATGACTTTATGCATCACTAAAATATATCTGATTAGATTACATAGAAATTAAGTCTGAGGACCTAACTTCTGTTTCTATTTGTCGTCATTTCTCAGAGATTTGTCATGACAATTTTGACCTTGTCTGGTATCTAAAGCTAGTGCAAGATTACCCAGACTTTGGAACTTCAGGTAAAAATGTTAGATACCTCTGTCTATGTGTACATTTCTAAAAGATATAGTGGGTCTTAGGGGGGTTGGCTATGTTTCTCCGGAATGAGGTCAAGAATGAGAATAGAGCTTTATTCACTGCTACCTTTTAAATGCTTTGAAGGGAAATGTTTTCCCATCAGAATATAATATTCCTTAAAATGATCTTGCATGAAGTTTTGCTTGATACAAAATGGAATAAATTAGTTTTGAACATTTTGAGAGACTGTATTGCTTTTTAATAACTACATTGTTGATCCTGCACCTCTTGACTGACTTTCCATTATAAAGTTAGCTTTGACAAGCTTACGAAACACTGCTGGTTGAAGGATTGCTAATGTTTGCAGTATATTACAAGCGTTGAGTCCCATTTTCCTTCCTGAATTTAGAGAGTAGGTGTGTTGATAAATCTTAGTTCAAAAAGCAGCTGGGAGCTGCTGCCTTTCTTACTGGTCCCTTTTGAGCAGCCAGAATTCAGAGCTCTTTAGCTCCTTCATG
Organism: Nesoenas mayeri; assembly: GCF_963082525.1. NCBI lineage: Eukaryota > Metazoa > Chordata > Aves > Columbiformes > Columbidae > Nesoenas > Nesoenas mayeri. Next base: position 83,335,361 of record NC_137544.1, on the reverse strand, counting down.
CCATGCCATGTGCTTATGTGTCCAGGTTCCCCTGGGATGGATCTGCAAGTTTCATTATTCTTTCTAGTCAGTAGTACCCTTGAATAAAAAAATTAGCAGTCTTCTCCTCTCCCCAGTATTTTATCTGTTCCTTTCTCTGTTATGTTCTTGCACCGTATGAGGTATACCAGGAGCCAGTCTTTCACATGCTGTGTCTTCATCTTTGCTCAAGTCTTAGAAACAGGGTTGGTTGCTCAGAACCTTTTCTGGCTCTCCATTTTGTTTTCTGTACAGAATGATTATTTTATTGACTGCTAGTCTCCCATTGAAATGGGTAAGTTTTATCCCATTAGGAGTATTTAGATTTCAGCTCCTTACTTATCAGAGAGCATTGCAGGTATCTTAAACTAGTATGGCTTTGATTTCAATAGTCCCAGCGACAAAACTTCTGGACAAATGACTCTTGTGCTTCTACTCATAGACCCAAAATGGGCCAGGGTCTGCCAGTGTCACATGCTGGGTGGTTAGAGAACGACTACTGTATTTTCTGCAGATGGGAAGTAGGAAGGAACACCAAACTACTGACTCTGGAATTCCTGTTCCAACATCTGCTATTACCTTCAGTCTCTTGTCAGGTGGTACATAACATAATAGTGCCCCAAGCAGTGCTCTGTTGCAGAGGTTTTTGCTTTGCAGAACATGTGTCAGGAACATAGCGTGGTGTCTGCAAGATGTGGGAAGTGGTTCAAGGGGAAAACACATTGCAAAACTGGCAAAACTCTCAGTGATATGGAAGTAATTTGCTATGATCAGCAGGTTTTCTGATGCAATCACTTGATAATTGCATACATTGAGGCTAATAACATATAGTAACAAAGAGCAGGAAACCACTACGTCTGTAAGTGGAAATGTTGCTTTAAAATATATATAAGCCCTCAGTGCATAAAATGCCTCACAGGATGGGAGGTGGTATGTGGAAACCTTCTTCTGTTTGTTTTGAAATCAGTTCTAATAAGGTAGGTGGTCTGAGAAACAATTTGCAAAGGACTTTGAAGGTCAAAAGATTCTCAGGAGTCTTGTGTTTCAGTGCAAACCTTGAAAAAGAAGCATTTCTGTATGAGAGTACCTAGGCTGTAGTGATAGTATCCCCAAATTTTTTACTGCTAGGCAAAAGAAGTGTTGCACAAGAAAACAGAAGATAATACTACACACATTAAACTTGTACGCAACCTTACATCTTTGCAACTGAAATATACCTTATTTCAAGTGACTGATTCCGTATCTTCCAATGATTGAGGCAGGAGGTGGTCTGAGCTCGTGTGAATCAAAGGACCTACAAAGGCAGCAGTAACAATGTGTGACTTTTGTGGCTGTTAAAACTTCATTTCTCAATTCTCATCAGTTGTATTAGGGCAAATAGGAATACGAAATTCATCTCAATAGGGAGCCAGATGGCTAGTAAGCAATCATAGGTGGGTAAGAAGATTCTCGGTATGTAGAGGAATGCTTGTCTTGGTTTTATGCTGACTTATGCAATGTGAGCTTCCCTCAGAAATACAAGGAAGCCATATGCTGGTGAAAATAAGGAATTAAATGGGCTAAAGGAAAACTAGCAGATCAGAATGCTGAAGGTATTTGCCATTGCATTGCTTGATATTGCCAAATGGTCCTTCAGATCGGAATAGGACAATACACCTGAGAAGTGACCTGCTGTGTGAAGGCAGAGCACAGGTGCTGGATATTAGTGTTCACTTATGTCCACAGTCCCTCCTATCAAAGAGACTTCAGAGACATCTCTGCTCAAGGAGAGGATAATAAAGAGAATAAGGACACACATTGGCTAGAATGGTGTCTAGAAGCAATGAAGATGGGTGCTGACAAACAGTGCGTCTCAGGCAGGGTTTTCAGCAGCTGTTCTGCTTTGTGACTGATTTTCTTTTTTAAGAAAGCATCATGACTTTTGAATTCATCTTCTCTAAAACAAAGCAACGTATATTGACCTTCAGCATTCAGAAGTAATCTTGGTTAACCATGTTGGTGCTTGATGTAACTTCTAGTGAGCAGTTCATTCTTCACTTCAGAGCATGTGTGGTCTCTGGAGGAGCCAGGAATTAAATTATGTACTGGGATTTTTAGCTGTGATCTGAGTCAGAGAAGCTCGTACTTTCAGTAAGACCAAGCCAAAGGTGGGCTAAAAGTTACTCAGGAAGATTGTCTGATGGCTGAAGACCTTTAGAATGCTTTTTTTTTGACACTACATTTAAGACACTTTTGAAGCTAATGTTTTAAGCAGCTTTTTGTTTTGAACCCTGCTGTGCAGAATCTGATCTATCATCTGTTGTAGTACAGTCCTTTTATTATGATTTCTGGTGCTCTTTAAGCAATCCTAGTGAAAGGCAAATGATTAGACTTGTTTTTCCTTTCTGCTTTGAGATGATGGCTAAACTAATGACATATATTTAGCCTACTTAAAATTACATAAAATGTTACTATCCAGACATCCTACATGCTAGCCCATATCCTTCAGAAGTGTAGCTTGAAGTGAGACAAAAGTGATAGTATTCAAAACTATCTTGTGTAGCAACTACGAGAGATTGACAGACTACAACCTTTGGGGTAAATTCTTATTAAAAAAAAAAATCCCAAACCTTTATAGAAATCTGTGTTTCATTAATGTGGAAGCTGTACTTGTGATGTGTTCTGCTTGGCTTCATATTTTGATGTGTTCTGCTTGGCTTCATATTTTGATGTGTTCTGCTTGGCTTTATGTTTTTATTTTGGCCTTACTGTCATTAAACAATTAATTTTACAATAGTTTTATTTCTAAGGCAAGAACAAAGTGTTCTTAGTTTTTCTGTGTATGTAAAAGATAAATGATGGTGAAAAAGGTACAGGCTTTATGAAAAAACAATTCTGTGTGATGGAATAGTATTCTAAATTGCATTAGAGGAGGTCTTCAGCAGAAAATCAATAGGACACTGCTTTGTTACTAGCAGTAATTTGGATGACCTTGCAGGTTTTTTTTAGCATTTACCTGTATTTCCTACCAAACTAAACAAAACAAAGCTAAATCTGTCTTAGGGCAGTATCCCTATGTTAATTATATAAATTAGTGGTTTCCAGCATTGGATTCATAGGAGAAATCTACTGGTTTGGTCCATAGTTTACCCAGCTCCCCAAACAAATATGTAAGGAGAGAAGAGATACAGACTAATAATGAATATGAACATCATCTAGCATTCTCTATGTTGTAGCCTTTGCAGACCAGAGAAAAATCAAAGGGATTGCTAGAAAGAATGACCCATGTGCTGATTACCACGAGAACACAGTAAAGCATTATTGATCCTGTAAACTGAAGGCTTTTTAGTTTATTCTTATCCCTCTCTGCTTTAGGCCTGTTCACAGGTTTTCCGAGTGTAAGCACTAGAAAATTTTGAGGTTTTCTTCCTTTTGAATTCTTTCAGAGAAGGAATGAACTATTACATTAAAATGGTCGTTGTCATCCTGACAAATCTGAAGGTGCCAACTTCTCATCTAGTCATTTCATAAGAAAAAGAACAGCAAAGAAGTTGTATAGTTTAGCTAAAAATGGTTTAGTTAAACTAGTGAAAAATCTTACTTGAACACATGTAGACTTGTTTATGGTTGACGAGCTAAATCAGTATGGATGACATTGGACTGCTTTCTTTTGGACAAAATTATTTTATTTTTCAGCTTAACAATTTTAAAACTAATTTCACACTGCTGTATTTGGGTGCTGATGATGTACAATACCCTGGATTCAGTTCGTCTATTGCAGTTTAATTCAGTAGAGAGAGGTATGTCAGGTAATGAAACTATCTTCATATTCTCATAATATTTCTGAAGTTGAAATATCAAATTGAGTTTCATCTTGCAAAGAACAAAAAAGACCATCAAACCTCAGATCTCACTGAGCCATTTCAAGCTGTGAACATGTAAAGATTCAAACTCATGAACCAAATATGTGTTGTTAACTGCTCTGCAGTAGCTGTCCGTAAACACGGTCTCTGGCACTTCAAAGTAAAACACTGTTAATGAGGTCCTGTTCCTAACCTGTAAGGTGAGGCTGTGCAGGCTGGTTTCTCCAGCACTAACCGATTCCCTTTCAACTTAATCTGTGATCACTTACCTTTGTAATGCCATCTCTAACAAACATTTTTTAAAGTATTTGTGCTTTGAAAACAAGAAACAGATAAAATATCTAGTTGTTTTGAAATTTATGGAGGCAGTTTGAAGAAACATTTTCTCTTACTTCTGCTGAAGGTAACAAGTTGGATTTTTGGCATCTCTTCCTTCCATTTCTACATCTGAGCTGTTTGAGATCCTGCAGGGAGTGTGGAAATGGATGTCTATTTGAATCACAGCAAGAGGCAATTAATTTAGATCTGGTGGTCATCTACAGAAGTCACCAAATTCCAAAAGTAGTCAACTCTAGCTATGTTGTTAGAAGAATGGATGAGGTTTTAATAGGCAGATATTTGGACTTATTTTCACAAGCAATTGATTTAAGGAAGATGAACATGTCCCCTGTAAAGTAATTTGAAATCCTATGGATATTACTGACAAATGCCTGAATATCCATTCCTGCCTTGAAATCTGTTAAGTTCTTTTCATTTACTTTTTGGTGGAAGTGAGTTTTAATCACAGAATTGAGGAGAGCATTTGTTTTTTCCATTTTGAATTTACTCTCTTCAATTGAGAATTCTTTTGTTCTTGCATTGAGAAGATCATGACCCATTTCTAGACTATTCACAATGTCACGTGCTTTTAGGTTTTCCTTCTGACGGTAACAGTCATTATTTGTTTTTCATACATATGACTTAAAGTTATTTTTTCACCCTCCTTTTTTTCATCCACTAATTCAGTAATATCCTTTAATCCACATGCTTTGCCATTGTATTCCTTACACATCGTTGTTGGTTCTTAATTACAACTGCTGGTAAGCAGAGATTTTGTTTTTTTCCTCTGTCATTGCTCTCTGTGGTGCCAGCTTTCTTTAGCCGATGATTTGATGGTCATTTTTCTCCCTTAATTTCCATTCGTCAACATGGAGTATATTTTGCTGTTGCTTTACTAGCTCATTTAGTGTGCTCTGAAGTGCCTGCACACTGTAATAATTTTCTCATTTGCAACTATTACTGCCATTTTTACTTTATCCATTTCCATTTTCTGTCCTGTCCTGTCCTAGATCATTGATAAGCATGCTAATGATGGGAGATCTAAAGCGTATGTCATCTGAGCTGACAAAGTATTGCTGTGCCTCATCCTACAGCCAGGGTTTCTTTTACATTGGCATAGTATTGTCTTTGCCAAGTCAAAATTTAAAACCCGACAGAATTCACCATGCACCAAATCCATTGTCTTGTTTCAATGGTGAAATGTTGCGGGGGTCGAAGGGGAGGGCTAAGAAATATGAAAGAAAATAAAGCTGCCAGCTTCCTCCTTCCTAGTGGGTAACTAAAATTGAAAATTTTAGCCTGAAGATTGTAATTCCCCATATGTAATTACTGTATTGCATAATAAATTTTAAAGCTCAGAAAGCAGGAGAGAATTGCTTTAAATAATGTCTGTTAATGAACTTGGACTTGAGGAATTGCTCTGTTTCCCATGCTTAATTTCCTGCATCAGTTCAAAACCACCTACTTTTTGACATTTCATGGTCTCTGAAGCAATTAACAGTGATATCCCAAATTACAGTTGTGAATTTAGATGAAGAACAAACTGCAGGGACAGTAGGACTGTGAAGCTGCAGTTAAAATTCTGCTTTGCTGTTGATATTTCTGGTAGATTAAAAAAAAAAAATCAAGTCTCAACATAACTGTCTGAAAGTGGGATGTTTTTCTGAATTGTCTGGGTCGCATCAGTACAGTAGCTGTTCTATAATTTTGTTTCCTTGTTTCATCTCCTTTTTCTACTATTTAGTGTGTCCAGAAAATATTGCTTGCAAATCATAGATCAGTCTGCATCAAAGAACAAAGCCGATAAGCACAAATGCACAGGTGTATCTGCAGTGATTCAAAGCACAACTCTATGCCTTATGAGTGTGTTGCCCCGTTAACTTTCGAGATTGGAGGCAGCTATCCATATCCAGTAAGTTTTCTTTTAAGTGACAGCTGCAAAAAATATTGCTGCTGTTTGTATTGTTAATTAGATTCTTTTATAGAATTAATCTCTGCTGCTTTTTCCAGAGAAGAAAACTGTCATATAACCTATGAAGAGGAAAAGGGATCACTTATTTATATTTCCTAGGGTCAACTTGTATGTTACTAACTCATTTTTTAATTATCTCTTCTCTTCAGTATTATTAACTTTTCCTGATTTTTTTTTTCCAGTTTTCATTGGTTCCTAGATTGTTTGATATACATTTATTAAAACTTGCAGATAGATGACCTTCCTCAGTTTAGTGAATGTGTTTCTTTGAAGGTTATATAGCTTTGATGGGAGAAAATAGGAACTCTATTTCTGTAAGTAGCTTTATTGGCCATATCAGGATTGAATTACGGGTTACTAAGAGAATGTGATTTTAAACATTTATTATATTAGAGCTACCGCTTTAGTCCGTGCATTTTAGAATCAGTTATAAGTTAAAGCATTAATTCTATGATACACAGAAGATAGAAATATTATCAATTTTCTCCAAGGATTGCAATGATATTCAGTATTAAAAAACTAATTGATTTAATACTGTATCTGTCATTTTGGTGCAGTATTTTGAAATTATATTGGTTATGCATCTCACTTATTTTTGATGTGATATTGTTGACTGTATGTTAGGTATTTCAGGGGGGTTATCATATAATTGCTTTTTCATGTGGCTGATTTAAGCTTCACTGGTAAATCACTTAAGACCCTTTTTCTAAAGATCTTCAAGTACAGAAGTTCTCCAACTCCATTTATATTCACTGATACAGTTTCTACTGGACTTCCTACTGATGATCCTAAGAGAACTTTATCTTAAACTTTGTGTTTGTCCTGCTGTTTTCCCTCATGACCTTGTTACAGTTCTGTGTTTTCTGTGCCGTTATAGTGACTGCAGTGAGTCAGGCTGTGGTATGGAATGACAACCGCCTTCTTAGATGATTCAGATGCCTGGCTTCCGTTGATAGTGCCATGCCCTGTATAGTTTTTATAAGTTATTATGTAAGTCTTGCATGGATTCTATGAGACTGTAAAATGACTTCTTTTTCATTTCTGTTCTTTATGCGAGACTTAAGTGTATGAAATGGTATGTCAGTACAAGTGACAATTTGGACATACAATCTGAAGGATGTCTTAACAGTAGTTTATGCTTGGATTACAGATTTGAGTAATCAGGAGCACTTTCCAGAGTGGCACGGAGGGAAGCTTGGTTAGAAACGAAAGGCCAAGAACTTGGTTGAGCATACCATAAGAAGTCAAAAAAATCTTTTCCACTCTCTCATCTGCTTCTATGAGGCTGCCCGTTGCTTGTACTTTGGTAGATGTTATTGTGAAGTACCTGCTTTTCTCACACATCATAACAAGCTCTAGAAAATGCAGGCAATAGGAGTGAAATTCCTCCTTGCTTGTATTTTGTAGCCTTTCTTTTCTTTTTTTTTCTTCACATTGTGTACCAGTTCTGCAATGGAAATGCTATCTATGTATGCCATTGATAGTGGCAGGGCTGGCAAAATTCTCAAATATCCTGTCATTTTTGGCTACTTTATCTTTTTTTCAAAGAGGAGTTGGTATCCAATTATCTGATTGTTGGAAATTATTTACACCACACTGAATCACGAAAACGAGATGAGTGCTGCTGTCATTGGGAGAATCAGTCCTCTGACATTTTAATTTGCCAGCATGTGTTTCTGTCTTGTGGCTCTTGATCTATGGAAAGAAATGAGCACAATTTTCTGAACTTGTTCGTGGAAATTACCATTTGTGGTCGTGAATTGTGGGGCCTGTCTGCAAATGTCAGCGAAGGTGCTAGTTAATGCCAGTAGTGATAGTAGTTGCGTTACACAGGAAACTGAGAGCAGCAGCTTAATGATAGATGAGACATGTCAGAGGATAGTGCAAGGATTTACTCTTCTTCCTTAGGGTTCACCTTTGTGATTTACACAGGGATTTCCCTGTGCCCTTTTGGAAACCACTGGCAAGATGAACGAGTAAAGGTCAGGACGAGTAAGCTGATGAGCTTTTGTCTTTGGGTGCCCTGAAGAAGGATGTGAGCAGGGTTGGATTCATTGGGATGAGGATGGGGCAATTGGAAATAAGAATGGCTGTGCTAGGTCAAGCCAAAATCCACCTAGACCATTCACTTTGCTGATAGAAATTGGGAAAAAATACTTCAAGACAAATACAAAATTGTCTTCCCACTGATGTAGCTTTCCAGGATGTGGTATGCTGTAGTTCGAGTCTTTCCAAGCAGACTTGAATTTGGATTGTTGTGTTTAATAGGCCTAAAATTATTTTTACCCAACCCTTAATTTAATTGCTTTTTATTTATGTCTTTGTTTTCTACAGCATCCTACAACAATGCTGTAGCTTCTCACAATATAGACATCACTCCATAACTTCTATCCATGGCATTGCTCTTCTCTGTAACATTTACACTTCTGTTACATTCCCTTTGAAACAGGGTGACCACAGCCACATGCTGTGCTACAGAACTGGAGTTATTCATTGTCACATTGTCCTTTTCTGTTTTTTTTCTCTATTCTATTCCTAATAGCACCTACCATTTAATTTCTCAGAATAACAGAATGTAAGGTATTGGAAGGGACCTCAAAAGATCATCTAGTCCAGTCCCCCTGCTGGAGCAGGAACACCTAGATGAGGTTACACAGGAATGTGTCCAGGCGGGTTTTGAATGTCTCCAGGGAAGGAGACTCCACAGCCTCCCTGGGCAGCCTGTTCCAGTGTTCTGTCACCCTCACTGAGAAGAAGTTTCTTCTCATATTTAAGTGGAACCTCCTGTATTCCAGTTTGTACCCATTGCCCCTTGTCTCTTCATTGGTTGTCACTGAGAAGAGCCTGGCTCCATCCTCATGGCACTCACCCTTTACATATTTATAAACATTAATGAGGTCACCCCTAGTCTACTCTTCTCCAAGCTGAAGAGCCCCAGCTCCCTCAGCCTTTCTTCATAAGGGAGATGCTCCACTCCCTTAATCATCTTCATTGCCCTGTGCTGGACTCTCTCCAGCAGTTCCCTGTCCTTCTGGAACTGAGGGGCCCAGAACTGGACACAATATTCCAGGTGTGGTCTCACCAGGGCAGAGTAGAGGGGAAGAACCCCTCTCAACCTATTAACCACCCCCCTTCTAATACACCCCAGGATGCCATTGGCCTTCCTGGCCACAAGGGCACAGTGCTGGCTCATGGTCATCCTGCTGCCCACCAGGACCCCCAGGTCCCTTTCCGCTACACTGCTCTCTAACAGGTCATTCCCCAACTTGTACTGGAACCTGGGGTTGTTCCTGCCCAGATGCAAGACTCTACACTTGCCCTTGTTATATGTCATTACATTTTTCCCTGTCCAGGTCCCGCTGGATGGCAGCACAGCCTTCTGGCGTGTCAGCCACTCCTCCCAGCTTGGTGTCATCAGCAAACTTGGTGACAGTGCACTCTATTCCCTCATCCAAGGCATTGATGAATATATTGAATAATACTGGCCCCAGTACTGACCCTTGAGGCACTCCACTAGATACAGGCCTCCAACTGGACTCCGCCCCATTGACCATGACTCTCTGGCTTCTTTCCTTCAGCCAGTTCACAATCCACCTCACTACCCCATCGTCCAGACCACAGTCCCTCAGTTTAGCAGCAACGATACTGTGGGAGACTGTGTCAAATGCTTTACTAAAATCAAGGTAGACCACTTTAAACTGCTACTTGGCTTTCAACTGATACTTTCAGAGAATTTTAAACAAAGACAAAAATCTCTTTTCTGATTCATGCAAGGATTTGGGCTCCAATGGCCACTGTGGTGTGTGCCTTGCCTTTTCTTTTTTATTTTTTTTTTAATAAATATGTTACTCTGCCTTTATCCAAGTTGAGTTTCATCTGCTAGTTTATTTGTCAGTCACTCATAGAAACTCCACAGGTCTTCACGGTCAGTTTGGGGCTTGATTATCCTGAATAATTTTGTGTTGTCAGCAGGCTTTGCCAGCTCACCTCCTTTTGCACAGTTTAAGTTTTGGCACAGGTGCCCGTGAGACTCCACAGACCCTTTCCCCATTATGAGAACTGACTTTTTCTGCAGTAATTCATAATTTGTGAGAAGGTCTTTCCTCCTACTTGTTGAAGTCTCAGCTTCTATGAGGGAGAGATTTGGGAGAAGGATCTTGTAGAAACCTTGCTTGGAAATTCAGGTAGGTTGTCAGCTAAATTCCAGATATCTCCTCCATAAGTTAGATGATTTTTTTCATGATGCCGTAAGGTGAGGCGTCATTTCTTCCCAAGAGAGCTATACTGATTCATTATATTAATCTCTATGGCTATTAATTCTAATTTTTGGTTATTTCTACCATTTTGCATAGTGTAGAAGTTGAACTTGGAGGTGTTCATTTCATGGGTGCCCTCTGAAACCGTTCTTAAAAACTGGTTTCATGTTTTTCACCATTCATTTCATTTGTCAGTTTTCTGATGTTAAAACAAAAATTGGACTTGTAGCTTGGATTAACTATTTTGTGCATGTATGCCATTACAGTAAGCACAAGTGACTTTCTGTGTGTTTCCTGAGCAGCATTTGTTCCCTTGAGGAACAAATCTGGCTATAGATCAGTCTCCTCCCAGGATTCTGTGATGGTTTTATCTCAGTGATACAATGGGTTTGCCAACACAAAGCTTTCTGCTCCTTTATCCCTGTCTGTCTGTACCTGTGGTACTGGGACAGACTTCGTCAAGCTGCTTACATCAGCTGTGCTGTGTGACCAAAGATTATAACTGGGAACAGGGGAGAAGGGTAAAGAATCCATAAAATGCTATTGCCATCATAGTCCTTGTATTGTCAAATGACAGCTTGCATGAGCTGTGGCCACAAGGAGTGCTTACTTGGAGAAGGAACTGTTTTATGACAGAACATAGTGATGAACGATGATTTTTACACCTAACCAAAATACACTGTTAAAAGCTACAGTGACTAAAAATGGATAGTTACCAATAAATAATGTAGTTCATCATTTATTATCTCTTTTCTCATAACAATAGTCTGAATATTCAGTGTCAGGGTTATAAAAAGTTATGAGTCTCTAAGAATACCATAAAATACGCTGCTGAGCTCTAATATCTGGCATATCACAGAAAATCATGTTGCTATAAAATCTCTAGGTCAAATAATAAGGTGGTTGTGGGTGTGGTGGCTATCTGCCTTTATGTCAATAAAACTTTCTTGATTGATGTTGCTCACTCAGGAGTTGACCACTAAGTTGGCTGTGGATCAATATTGCTTACTTTCAGGTTCCCTGGGTGGTGATAGATTTCCTATAGCTATGGTGTAGTTATTTGTGCAAAGCCAGATGCTGCACAGCCAGTTGGTATTGTACTGTATGGGGCCTGAAATTCAGGCTGCATGCCAACAACCTGCACAACATGCAGCCTGCTATAAAATGCAGAGCAGGTTTTGGGAGAGGTACCAACTGTGATTGACAACTGAAAGGTAAACACTCTCTGGATACATCATCTCCCCCTGTGGTGGTAATAGTTCATACTTACATGAGTACAGTTGTTACAAGAAACCACAATAGCTGACTAAGCAGTCTGCAGGTTTGGTGGTGAGCAGCACTCCTCCAAAAGCACGTGCTCTGTTCTGCCTGGAGAGGTGAGTGTTGCTTTGGTATGTCTGCAGTGGTTGTAATACTTCTTAATAAATCTCCATTAAACAGTTTCTAAGTGTACACTGGGTTTTAAACTATATGTGTGTTTTCATACGTACAGTACACTTTCTGGCTTCTGCAATTCATTCAGAGTAGAAAACAATTTGAAGGAAGAAGTTTGGGTTTTAGCTTCAGGCTGGGTTATATTTTGGCTTCAAAATGAAGGGAAGGATTTGCTTTTAGGTGTGAATTAGGATGTATCACATCATAATCTCTTTTTATTTATTTATTTATTATGAATGTCACTGTACTGTGTGGCTAGCAGAGTAAGGAGGTCCCCCTGAGAATGGCTTTATGAACTCTGGGTGCTACAGATCTCTTCTGAACACCATGAGGGCTCATGGCCACCTTGGAGGTGGGAAATTGCACCTGCTCTCAGGAGGTAGGAGTTGGGAAGATCTGGGATTTAGAGAGAAGCAAAGGCTCCATCCAAGTTTTGAATGCAGCTGCTTTCCCTGGTGGCATGTTGGCTTCTGGCTTGCTGTGCTCACTGCATTCAACAGCTCTTGTGTGTGGTAATTCCTCTGCTTTTGGGTGTATGTACAGAATAGAAAATTTTGCTCATTGTGAAGCAGAGGCTCTGAGCACCCCAGCTCAGTGGGGTTCTCACTCTGCACAGAAACAGAAATCCATTGATCAGCTGGATGATGGTATCATGTCTCTGCATAAAATATGAGCAGTTAAATTAGAAACAGTATTTAATTTCCTCCATTCCCTTTGATGTCCAACTTTGTGTGCACTTGTACCGCAGTATCAAGATCTTATACCATGCACCTGGAAATCTGGGATTCAACTGTAGGGTTTGGGGGAGGTAAGCTGTTCTCATGAGACTCCGGGTATCTTTAGAACAAACACCTGAACAGTACGTGAGAGAGAGACAATAAAAAAGAGACTTTTCATACTTTCTGGCAGAGTGTACTCACTAATTCATTGTACTGGTATGTTGTTGGTCCTATTTATTCTTTGCTGTGTGGTTACAAGATCTTGGTCACTGACTAATTGGTTGATGACAAAGTGGCAATTCTCATGCCTAAGGATGACACTTGAGATTTTTGTCATCCACCTACGCCTGCTTGACAATATTTGTAAATACTGAGATTTGATTGCTACTCGAGCAAGCTATGAATCCTACTGAAAATGGCAAGGTCTGAGTACAATATTTCTATAACATCTGAAAAGCTTTGTTTTTCACTGTGTAGTGACATGAGTATGAGCACTGTGACAAAGGAGTGTTGTCTTATGTAGATTAGTGAGGAAAAGTGCTTGGAAAAGAAAATGTATCCTTACAGTACACTCCAACCATCCTATGTGGATGGTTTTATGTTTACTTGTTACTTTAATTGATGTGTTTTGAGGGAAGATTTTTTCCTTCTGGGATGCTGTGCAATTACTCAGGTTCAGGGACAGTTGTCCAGAAACAAATGCAAATCTTTTTATAGAAGTATTTTGGTTTTGTAGTTGAAAAGCTGGTGTAGAGAAATACTCTGTTTGCATAATAGAAAAGCTCATGTATTCATTAACAACTAATGTCATACAGAAAAGCTGAAAAGTCTTCTAAAGCTTTCAATGTTTTTGTGGTGCTGTGTTGTTGGTAGGATTTGGGGTTTTTCTTGGGGGTGTTTTGTTGCTTTTGTTTGGTGGGGGTTTTTGAGACCATGACTCATGGAAGACAAACATCAGAATCAGTTGAACCATTGTCCTAGATAAGTCAGAAAAGATAAAATAGCATTGTAGGGTAACTTATGGCTGACTCAATGCTGAAAGCAGGGTCTGCTCTGAGGTCAGACCAGAATGCTCAGGGCTTTACCCAGTTGTCCCTCTAAGAATGGTGAGACTGAGCAGCCTGTTCTGTAATCTGCAGTCCTCAGTGAGGCTGCCATTGCAAATGTTTCAGCAGCTCTTTTATTTTCCTCTTTTATTACAGGACTGCTGTTTATATTTCGTTAGTGTTAGGCTGCACCACCTGCTGTGCATTTGTGAGCTCCATTATGTTTAATAAAGCTCTGTTAACATAATTCTTAATTATGGGTGGGCAGTACAAGTCAGAAGAGGAAGAAAACATTTTCAGTGATGCCAAAGGATGTTTCTCAGGCTTTGTGAGTTGTGGGTTGTATTTCTAATCCTTAGTATATTTATGGCAAAGAAACACTTTCTCGTGTAGTTCTGTCATGAACCTGAACTCTATTCTTTTACAAAGTCACACTGAAATGAAGTTTAATGATTGATCCTTTGTAGAGCAGCTGAATGAGATTAATGTTAATTGATGGTTTCAAATAAACATCAGTGCTAAATGATATAGCAGCATTTAATTTTTAATATGATTTGGACTTACAGATATGGATGCATCAAAAAAAGGAACCTGACTGCTTCCTTGCCTGTAAGAAGCTCATAGTATTTCTTCATTTGTAAATTTAAGAGAGCAGATGCTTTACTTGTGTGGATTGTTTATTTAAAGAAAAAAAAAAGCCTTTGAAATCCCCTAGAAAAATTACTTTAGAATGTCATTGAAGCTGAGGGTAAAAACCAAGAACAAAAATTGATACTCACGCAATTGTTCTGTGAGTAAGAATTATAATTGCAAATTAGGAGTTTTGGAGTTAGTTATAGAAATTAAATCAGAAAAACTAGGTAGTTATAAAGAATCTGAACACCTTAAATTTAATTTCTGGTGGATTTTATACAATTTTATAGAATAAAAAAATGGCTGTGAAAGTAAATTGTAGTGTTTGTTGAATGTAGGTTAGATTACAATGACATTTTAAAAATTATGCTATAGATTTTTGTTTTTGTTTTATTCTATTTGTCACTTTCAGTCAGAGTTTGGTTTGTGTTTCTTGAATAGCACATACAGTTAAAATGACTATATTTAAAATAAATAAGTCTGAATTTCCAGCAGTTGCAATTCCCTGGGTTTTAATATTTATAACTTGCTATATTTGTTATTACCACTTAATTTGATTTACAAGTTTTGCTTTTACACATAGCATAGTTTTTTATTAAAATGCACATGGTAACACAGAGTCAGAAACTTTAAAGCATGCTGCTCTGTGATCTGTGTAATGACTAGGAGATATTCTAAACATATTTGTCTTGGAAGGGCAGAAATCATGCTTAGCACTGCAGCATCCTAGGTCAGTACTGACCTCCTGGCCCCATCCCCAGCAGAGTCAGAGGTAGGATGGATCTGCCTATCAATGTTAAGAAAGTTCACTTATTGCACATTAGGTGCTGTCTGCCAAGTATAAGATGCCTGAGGAAAATTGCAGCCCACCTTGGGTTCCCCTTCCCTGATTTATACTTGGCCAGTTCTACAGATTCCTTTTTCCTGTTTCAAACACCAAGTGCCTTCATTCCTACCTAACTGCCAGAACCTTGGAATGAAAACACTTATTTATATTTTCTACGTTAGCCAAATACTGCTTTCTGTGATAAAAAGCAGAGTGGAGGAGAGGAAAAAATAATTTAAAAGGTAGTTACAATAGAAATACTTTTCTACAACTCTGAACATGAATATTCTTGGTATCAAGGTTTTAGAGTGAAATATGTGTATTTTCTCATAATGACAACTTTCTGCTCATCACAGGTGTACAGTGCCAAGGAGCACAAACATGAGCTGCCGCTGCTTGCTGGTGCCACAGCACATTTGCTGTATTGCCACAATCAAATTGTTTCTGGAGGTGCTTGGTCTGTGCTCACAGAAACTTGTGTTTCTCCGCTTCCAGGTGCTCTGCAGGACCAGGGACCTGCTGTAGGTTTTAGAAACCTGGGACAGAAAGGTTTTTTTCTGCTGTTGTTGGGAAGGAAACTGCTGAATCTGCCTCTTTGTGCATTTTTAATGCTACTGGGTATGCCAAAGGCATCTGTGAGGCTCATCCAAGCCTGATGCTATTTTATGTGTGTCTTTAAGAACCAAACTGTAGCACAGAAAACTTCCAGGGTGATATTGTAGCGTATTTCGTGAGTTAGTAGCTTTCAACCATGTTGGTGCCAAACTACTGTCAGCATACAAAACAAAGAGGTTTTGATGTCTGGGTATCTTCTTCAAATGAGGAAATTTCTAAACCTTGCTACCTGTGACCATTAGAAGCTGGTGGGGTTGGTTTGTTTGCTTTTTTTTTCTCACTAGTGCAGTGCTTCTCCCTCTCCTACTTCACCCCTGTCTCTCTGCATCTTCATTTATTGTCTCTTTTGTGCTCTCCCATTTGTCTAGTGAATTTGGACAAATTTAGCGTGTGGTAATTTAGTCATGGTATGTGGCAAGTGTGCAAGAGAAAGGATAGCCATCTGCCCCTTGTCTTTAATGAGAGGATGTTACAGGAGTTTGGGTGTAACAACTCTGAGGGAAGGATGGTGGGATTTTTTGTTTGTTTGTTTGTTTTTTCCTTATTTTGTTTTGGTTTTGATTTTTAAAAAATGTTTTTGTTTTGTTTGAAGTGCTTTATAAATGGAAGCTGGTTAGACAAAACAAAAAGTGAATTTAGGATTAAACTCCCTGATTATATGAATGCTTGTCTCTTGATAATGGGAAGACTGAACCCTTAGCTTATGCTTGCATACGAGCTTTGTATTTGTATTTCATCTCTCAAGCTTCCTTAGAGCCATCACAATCAAATTGTAAATGAGGGTGAAGAAGAAATAATTGTCATATGTTCAAGTGGCCAAATACTTTTTCTGTGACAGAATCAAAATGAAATAGAAATGGTTAGGAACATTTTTTTAATTATTATTTTTATTTTTATTTTTTTTCTAATAGAGAAAAATTTTGTGAATATGTTTTATGGTGCTTGATGTTACAGTGTCTCAGACACAAAATACTTCCAGGTTGCTGTGTATTTTGAGATTACAAAGATGATGAAGGGAGTGGAGCATCTCCCTTATGAGGAAAGGCTGAGGGAGCTGGGGCTCTTTAGCTTGGAGAAGAGGAGACTGAGGGGTGACCTTATTAATGTTTATAAATATATAAAGGGTGAGTGTCACGAGAATGGAACCAGGCTCTTCTCGGTGACAGCCAACGATAGGACAAGGGGTAATGGGTTCAAACTGGAACATAGGACGTTCCACTTAAATATGAGAAGAAACTTCTTCTCAGTGAGGGTACCAGAGCACTGGAACAGGCTGCCCAGGGAGGTTGTGGAGTCTCCTTCTCTGGAGACATTCAAAACCTGCCTGGATGCCTTCCTGTGTAACCTCACCTAGGCGTTCCTGCTCCAGCAGGGGGATTGGACTAGATGATCTTTTGAGGTCCCTTCCAATCCCAAACATATTGTGATTCTGTGATAGGTGAGCACAGAATGTTAAACTGCCTGAAGTCCTATTAATAAACAAAAGCACAGATAATGCTGTGAGGATTAATGTTAGTTTTCTACGTCTCTGTGTAACCAGGCGTAAGTGCTTACTAATGTAGGTATAATTCCTATCTAAGAATATTTATGAAGAAAAGGGATGGAGGTAACGAAGGAGTATGGCTGGATTGTGTATGTTCAGTACAATGAACTTAGGATAAAAGCACACGAGTTCAGTTTTGGGAGGATTTCACACTGATTTGCCTCACAAAACTGGAGGAGTGTGGTGAGTGCATGGGCAGGAATGCCCCTGGGGTTGTGCCTCCCGATTTGGCCTCCTGCCTTGAAGGGGATCTCAAACTCAAATGGTCTGAGGCAAAGCAGACAGAAAATTGCAGTTAATAGCAGTCATAATAAAAGTTATATATAACAAATAATAGTTGTTTATGAGAGACAAGTTAAGGGAATGAAGTTTGTTTAGCCTTTGGTGAGAGCTGCAGGTGGCTTTGGGACGGCAGCTCTGTGGCCTGGAGGCAGACCACAGAAGGGAGCACTATGCCCTGGGACCTGGCTCTGTCCTGAGAAGGCACAGATGCTCGTGTGGCTGTGGAAAGCTTTTTGGAGGGCTATTCTTCAAAATCCCTCACTACAGGTGGCACAGTCAGCTTGTCCCCTTGCACCCCCATGTGTCCCCGGGCACAGCCTGCCCTCGTGGCTGTACTCTCAGGGAGCCTCTGTGATGTGTGAGGCGAAATACGTGGGCATTTTAAAATTAAACTACCCACTAGATCTGAAGTAGTTTTGTTATTTTGCAAAATAGTAGTGCAAATCTGAATTATTTCTAAACACCATCATGGAATTTAGAGAAAGAGTGAGTTTGTGAGGCACACACACAACACCAACATTTATTTATTTATTTATTTACTTACCCTCCTATGCTGCAAGTGCACCTTGAAATGCCATTACCTGCTGTAGCTGAGAAACAAGGTAATTTGTAATGTGGAACAGCTAATTTTTCATTGAGGTTCCACTGGGACACAATGCAAAACAGCTACGGTGGTAGTGCAATAACCTGCATTCAGAGCAGGTACCATGTCGGTTGCTGTATCCTGTCACCTTTGGCCAATAATGAAGCTATTTGCAAAATTACTATGGGCTTTTAAATATATTTGACATATTCTACTTTTTGCAAAGCATAGAATCCTATGCAGGAGCAAAAAATTGAGCATGAGCTGTTGTAAAAAAAATAAATAAAAATGCAAATTATAGTTAGCTGATGTCCTCCCTAAATCTAGGAGACTTAATTACATTAGGGAGCTAATTTGGTGAACCAGATAGAAAAATAGGTGTTTTCAGAGCCATCTTAGGTAATTTTCTGAGTTAGTGGTGTTTGGTTTTTTTTTTCTAAATTGTAGTGCATGCGAAGGAGCTGGGAAATACTAGCTCTTTTAGGCTGGCAGTACCCTTTCAGAAGAATCTAGCTTAGAACAACTTCCAGTAGACAGTGAGCTGCTGTTTTTCACAAGTGTCAGTGCACAACTGCAGAATGTACTGCCCCATTAATTTTGTTCTGTTGCCTGAAAGCTCAGCCTTCATCTGAGAAAAAAAAAAAAAAATAAAGCAAGCTTAAAAGCTTTTTAAGAAAAAAAAAAGTTTTTTTGAGAATTAGCTCCTAAACTGCTCTGTTTCATCTGTTGCATTTTGGGGTCTCTTCCAGGTTGCCGAAGTAAGAGGCAGCAGGCTCTGTGTCCAGCCAGAGCACTGATATGGTCACTCTACTGCTGTCCTCTCAGAGGGACAATTTTCTATATTTGTCTTGTTTTACCCAACCTCTGTTTTTCCTGTAACTTGCTGTGATGTCTTCCAGACTGCTGTTCTGTCATCAAATTAAGCTAAAATTGGCCAGAAAGTTTGGGAGTTACTTGGAGGAGATCTGATAGGCTCTGTGATTGTACAAGCCTGCTTTTGCATACTCTGTGACTAAAAACCCGCCCCAGCCCTCAAGAAAAAGAACCCCTTAATTTTTCTGTAGAGATGGTATTTGAATGTTCCCCTGTGTTTGATCTGCGTGCTTGGATTTGACAATCAAGTATAATTGTACATAGCAGTATCTGTATCATTAATATGCTCATACTCTGCAGTGGATATTTCTTCTCAGCAGAGGAAATTTTGCTGTATTATATTGAGTTACTGGAGAATTCCTGAGAGGTGACTGAAATTTTAAATCTTGAATTGCATTGTAATTCCTTCCTTGTGAGACAGTCAGAAAACCCATTCTGCAAAGCTAGATTCTATCTCCTTTCCTTAGATAACGGGAAAAATAATTTTTACTGTGTAATCGCAATCTTCTTACAAGGCTGCCTGAATTAACAATTCTGATAATCTTAAATAGAATACTTCCTCAACCCCTGTATTTACAAGTGATTTACTTATTCAGAGCTTGCCTACCTGAGTCAAAACCAACTCATCTGTTCTCAAAGAGAAAAGGATTACAGACTCTAAAATCTCCTTTTAATATCAATTGTTATTGTGTGGAACTGATCACTATTTTCTTGGGTTTAATTGTGATTGAATTATTTCTGCTATAATTTCATAGAAGAAAGAAACCTAAAGTTCTTAAAAATAATAGTAATAAAGGTAAATTCTCATTATAAGTTACACTAAAATATTTAAATTAAAGTCATGTAAGTTAGCGTGCCTTGACTGAGAATCTGTCTCATTAATATTAATCTCCGAACTCTAATGAGAACACCAAGATACTATGTAATGCTAAAAGGGCACAGGTGTGACAGTCTCAGAGAAGGTGGAAGCCTTAAATCCCACAGGCTATTAAACTATAAATTGCACTACCTAATTATTAGGCAATTTCTTGCCTGGTTATTGAAAGGGATGAAGTTTTTAGTATTTATCTGTGAAAAATAAGTGCCCACAGAAGACAATTTATCATACATGGAACAACACATCACTGAATTTCCCTGTAACAGAAAAATATGATGGAGAGGAGTCTGTGATCCCACTGCTTTATCCACACAGTAATTCATACCCCAGGCAGAAGAATTCTATGGAAAGTCAGATGTTCTTTTTTTCTTCCATGGGTTCATGATCTCCTGGGCTGCTCTGTTTGTGTCACAGTGATGAGGGCTTGGCAGTGTTGAAACTTCACTGCTCCAAGTTGCAAGCCATTAAATGAAGTACACCAATTACAAGGGCTTTGGTAGAGGGCCCCCACGCCAAGGAAACTGCAGGAAAAGGCAGATGCTTACATTTGGGGGCTATGTATATGTATATTTATATTTGCAGTTTTCAAACAGTAAAATGTTCGTAGGTAAAATTTTCCTTCTCAGGCAGCTTTTTAAAAATTTACTTTCTGTTTTTCTGTCACTGTGTATCAAGTTAAGAAAATGAAAGCTTTGAAGCTTAGATGTGTTTTCTATAGCTCATGCATCCTTCAGCTGGTCTGTGATTGACGCTTAGTAAATAGCATGGTTTAGTCTCAGGAAGGAAAACTCAGTTCACAGTTTCCCAGCTGTGCTCAGGTTTAAATGGATAAAAGAGAAAATAGAATCTACAGTTGTTTTCCTGTGCTGCAGCAGCCTGGGTGCATGCAGGGAGTGTGTTTCATGTGCTTGTGGTCCTAGACTTTGCAGCGATGGATTCCATATAAATAAATAAAGGCTCAGGAGATCTAGTAAGGTGCCAAAGGAAGGTGATCACAATTTGTCTATACTAAAGCCTTGTGGGAGGAACAGCCATAAACTGTATAGTAATATGTTGTCGACTCTGCCCTGAAATTATTAATAAATAAAAATTAAAGGAGGCAAAAAAAATTTAAGGTGTAAATGCCCTTTCATTATTCTCCTTCCTAGCGTAGCTGTTGTGTTAATTGATAGTTCTTAATGAGTCCTCTGGTGATGGAACAGAATTGAGATGGGAATGTGCTGTGTGTGTTAAACCCACAAGTAAAATATGATTCTGTTGTCTTGAACAGAGAATTATTTACATGGTGAACTGTACAGATGGCTTGTAAAGGAAAATTACTCTTCCTTCCTGAAAAACCACTTAATAAATCACAGGCTTCTCTTTATGTTTTCTTCTCTCTCAATGTCTAGAAAATCCCAAAGTTATGCAAATGTGTAGTACTCCAATCACTCTAAACACCTGGAAAAACATAATAAGTACTCTTAACAGATTACCTTAATATGCACTTTTTTTAATTCCTAACATTTGTTGAAAAACTCATGAAGTCCTAGGCAATGTTTTTTAATTGGAAATTGGAAGTTTTCTATGTATTATGCAGTTAATGAATGTTGCATCTTTTGTAATTGACAGAACCAGCCTTTATGAGTTTTTTCACTAAATGCAAAATATTAATCCATTGCTTATTACTTTTCTCCATTATAGGCAATGGTAACACAAAAAAAAGCCAATGCCTAGGTTTTTTGCTACTTAAAACTGGATTTACAAGTGGTGAACTGTTTGGACTTTCAGGTGGGACAAAGATTGAGATCCCAGCTCCTGATGGTTAGTGGTCCCTGCCTTGTGAGCTGGAGGCATCACTGTGTCGCTCTTGGGGACATGCTGCACAACTGGTACCTGCGTTACAAAATTCTGCTGAGGTTCTCTATGGGAATGCCGCATGTTCAGCTGCCTGTCCTGGAAAATTCAGTGTAGCTCTGCCTTTCTGCCATGCCTTGCTCCAGGGTTACAAAAAAGATTTAGGTACAAAGTTTTAAACATGCATTTAAACTGTGGTGGCTGTGATGCTGTTGTGTTTCTGTCCTACAGTGCTTGGGTGTTTCATGGAAACAGTGGTCTTCACTTGGCCCACTGTACTGGAGCTCAGTGGTACTGTGACACTGCTGTATTTACACACAGAGGGTTGTAGGATAAGGTTTTAAAATAAATTTCCTGAGGTCTGGAGAGCAACTGAAGTAAAATAATGTGGACTGTTAGTTCCTCAGGATTGCTTTTTTATATATGCTGGATTTCTGTAACCTCTAGGCAATTGTGTTGGCATTAGCGTGTCGGCTATGGCTGCCTCCTCTGTGCTTATTTTGCCACAATTGGTTGGCTGATTTTAGCCAGATTTGTTAGGAAGCTTTTTCAATCTCTCCAAGTTGCTGCCTTCTCTTGGAGTTTTTAAAACCATTGGTGAGTTCTATATGACTTTGGCAAGAGGATGGAGGTCTCACAGTTACCATATTTATGTGTGCTTCTTGAGTAATCACAGCTTGGTGGGGGAGTGCTCAACAGAGGAAAAGGCTGTGGTGTGGGACTGCCTGTAACACCAGAGATGCCAGTGAATCCATGTGAATGAAGGCCTCAGAACCAGGCTTTATATCATCAGCAGACTTTGGTTTTTCCAGGCTGTGAGAAGTGGGACAGACCTTGCAGATGGGTTGTCTCCTCCTTGTTCAGTCCAGCCAGTCTATGTGTAAGCAGTAGCTTCATTCACTTGAGCCTTCCTCAGGAAATAAAGATCTCCTGCAGTAAGCCCAGTGGTTTAACTGGAGAAAATCTTCATTCCATGATGTGGTAAATCTTTATTGATGATGTGATCATTTTTACCTCATGATGTGAAACCACCAGTGGCTTAACTGTCGGTCTTGTCTTTCACTATTCTGAAATGGCAGTAAACTCGAGCAAGTCTAGGCACGATGTTCATTCACTGCCTCACCCATTCCTGCTATCCCTTGCTCGGAGGGGCTGCGTGACTTCTGTGATCCCTGTGAAAACAGCACATGTGGGCATGTTCTACACCTTGTTCTACACCTTCCTGTCCTTTGGTTGCCACTAGCATCCAACGAAGTTTTGATATCTAAAGGTCCATGCTCTAAAAGAGAAAACAGCACCAAATCTAATTATTACTTGTTGAAATTTATTTTTCTTCAGCAAATATTTCATCTTAATGACTTTGCAAACAGCTTGTTGTCCGCATTTGAGGGAAAAAAGGAAGAAAGAATCCTCAAGAGAACAATATCAGATCGTTTGTTAGGGGGAAAAAGCTTTAATGCTTGTTAATTGCGTGCTTTAAAGTTTTCTGTTATTAGCGTAGCTGGTTAAAGACAAGTCTTCCCCTTTAAGTGCTGCAGGAAAAATACATGGTTTTACTTCCTTTCTTAAAAATAAAAAAAAACCAAACCAAAACAAAAACCCCCTTCACTTTCACTGTGAATGAGGCAGTGCCACATCAAAAGAATGTGGATAATGAGACAGTGTTGGAAGTAGTGTTCAAATTTGAAAACAACAATCCAGAAAATGTTGTGCCCCTACTTACCCCAGAGTACAGCTGACTAGAGGGTGTATGAATAGGGAGGCAAAATGTTAATAAAATGTCAGTAGTTTATATCTCATGTTACGGGTCAAGATGCAGTGAATGCACACCTGTGGCATGGTGGGCTCTGTGGTTTGGTGCAGGGGCGTCACTGCCGGGCCCAGGAGCCGGACAGCCGGTGGGTGCAGCGCTGGGTCTGAGCAGGGGTCTGCGCCTGTGTCCAGAGCCAGGCTGGCACTGCTCACATAGGAATTTGTACTGCTCGTTTTAGTAATTGAAGGAAAAGGTGGAGAGAGCAAGTTTGCAGATGATACAGAACTGGGAGGAGCGGCTGATACATCAGATGGTTGTGCTGCCATTCAGAGCAACCCTGACAGGCTGGAGATATGGGCCCAGGGATTTGCATAAATTTCAGCAGAGATGAATGCACAGTCCTGCCCTTGGGGATGAACAACCTCAAGCAGCAGTATACAGTGGGGACTGACTGGCTGGAAAGCAGTCCTGCAGAGGCAGACCTCGAGAGCCTGGTGGATAACAAATGGACCATGACCCACCAATGCACCCTCATGGCAAAGGTCAACAGCATCCTGAGCTTCATTAGGAGAGTGTTGCTGGCAGGCTGTGGGAAGTGATCCTTCCTCACTATTCAGCACTGCTGAGGCCACATCTGCAGTATTTTGTCCAAGTCTGGGCTCCCCAGTCAATGAAGGATATGGACTTACTGGAGAGGGCCCAATGTCAGGCCACAAAGATAATTAAGGGACTTGAGCATCAGTCAGAGGAGGAGAGTCTGAGACGAGAAGGTTCAGGGTGATCCCATCAACATGTATAAACACCTGTTGGGGGGGGAACAAAGAAGAGGGAGCCATACTCTTCTCAGCAGTGCCCACTGATTGTACAAGAGACAATGAGTACAAATAAAAAACTCATGATGTTCTGTCTGAACACAAGAAAAAACATTTTCACTGTGAAGGCGATCAAACACTGGAAGGGATTGCCTGTGGACATTGTGAAGTCTCTGTCTGTGGAGATATTAAAAACCTGATGGAGCATGGTCCTGGGCAACCTGCTGTAGGCAGCCCTGTCTGAGCAGGGGAAGATGGACTAGAAGATCTCTTGTGGTCCTTTCCAACCTCCATGTTTCTGTGAATTACACTGAAATTCACCATACGTTGAAGATGTGGAAGTGTCCCTATAGCATTGTGTAGGTCATTATTTAGGAAGTAAGCAGCTGGTTTTCAGAAGTTTTTCAGGCTTTCTGAGACCTAGGGGCTTGAATCAAGTCAGGCTCTGAGAAATGGTACTTGCTGGAAACTGCATGTGACACACGTCACTGAATTCACACCAGAGTCCTCCCAGTGGTGTATTGCAGGTTCTCTGCATTTTTGCCTAGTCTGGTTAGGTTTCTTAAAAATCAGAGGCTCAGGTTTTCCGGTGATTCTGCAGGTGGGTCTGAGCTTGGTCTTCTAGGTAATGTCAGATGGCTAAAAATAAAGTGCACGGTGCACAGTAAGTGATCAGAGAGCATATCTTTGGGGTTTTTTTGACCCATACCTATAGATTCCCTAAATGAGTCTTTCGGAAGTTCAGGCTAAGA
Source organism: Nesoenas mayeri (assembly GCF_963082525.1). NCBI lineage: Eukaryota > Metazoa > Chordata > Aves > Columbiformes > Columbidae > Nesoenas > Nesoenas mayeri. Next base: position 83,310,371 of record NC_137544.1, on the reverse strand, counting down.
CGTGGATCAACTCAAGTCTTCCTTCAAATGAAGTTGATATGCTTAATTCTTAAAGAGCTATATAAGTAATGATTTCAGAGAAATTAGTAGTTCTGTACACATAGCTTGTTTGTCTCTTATCCAAGATGTTTGGTGGTGTTATGGTATGGTACTGATTTTGGCTGACATGGGATTAAACCACAACACATACGTGCTCTACTTGCCCAAATCAGTTTATTTTAGTGAGGTTTTTTATTATTATAGTTTTTCTTCTGGTGAATAGCTAATTGCCAGCAGAACAACACTCTGCATTGGAAGCTTATATCAACCTGATTTTTTTGTCCTGTTTTGACTTTTAGTAATCTTCTTAATGTTCTTTTCTGCAGTTATAATGAAAACACAGTACCTCCTGTCCAGACTTAAAGACATCCTCCCAGTGAAAGATTTGGTGCAGAATGCTCTTTCTACAGATTTAAATCACTGTGCATACTTCTAAACAAATATTTGCCTTACAATGAGGTTCACTTTGAGAGCTGCTAAACACATATTGTTTTGCAGGCTATATGCAGCCTTCAATAATGGAGAGAAATATAATTTCTAAGTGCTAAAATGCATACCAGCATATACAAACCAATAACCAGCACAGTATGATGTGAAGAAATGACTTCCCCCTATACAGTGCATGTTCTGTAAAGAGAGCAACCACTGCTTTCTAGCTCATTGTAATTCATGCTGCGTCCAGCACTACTGGAAAACTAATGAAAATGCTGGGAGTACAAGGCTTTATTTTACTGTTGAGAATTCTCAGTGGTTACAATATTATGTTGTGCCTAATTCTCCTGGTATCACATTTTTTTAACAGTGATTTTTATTTTCAGCCCAGTGATCCATTTCATGCATTAACCCCCTAACTACTGAATATACTGTGTAGCACAAAGGAGCTTTCAAGGCAAAATGCCTTTACTAGATTAATTGTAAATAGGAAAAATCTTCTCAATCAGATAGAAATCTTCTATGCATAGGCTTACTGGCCTGGAAATCTTGGAAGCAGAGGCTTTTAAATCCACCTCCAAGATCAAAGTGCAGGGACAGGAGGAGAAGGTGTCAGTTTTATTTTTTCATGCAAGACTGCATGATGTGAAGCAATGCAACTGTTGCCATAGTAAAGTTAGATTGAGTTGACTAGAAGCCAGTCAAAGACACAGTGCAACTCCCCGCCCCAAACAAACCAGAAGGATAAACACTTCTCAATTGATTTTGTTTTCCCTCCTATAATAGGAAATTATAGGAACTGCATTACAGCCGTGAAAAGTCAGTGAATATTTTTGGGATTTTAGGTATATTGTGTTTCAGATATATTTCATAGGGTTTTTTTCTAAAAATTGTCATTCATGAAGCACCTTCAGTCTCAACTCTGTGATAAAGGAGTCATCTCCTCATTTAACTGGACAAGTACTGGAATGCAGAAGATATCACTAGAATATTATAAATGATATCTTTGCACATCTGTTGAAGTTGTGGGGGAATTGACTTTCAGCCTTTCCTGCTTTTGCTTTGTTACTCCAGAGTAATTTATAATGCATTTGAAGAATTGCCTTATCTCCCTCTTTACTGCACCCAACATGCGCATACTTGCAAGGACTAAGAGACCAGGGAGCATCACCTGTCCTTGTCTATGCTCCTCAGTGTCTAATTTTAAGTAGACATCTAGAAGGGTGTGACGATAAAATAAAAGAAAAAATAACTTTTGGTTGTGTTAGTGTTTGTATTTGCATGGCTCTGTTGAAGTATACAGTACAGTCAGTATCTGAAGCATTGCTATGCTGTTAAAAAAGCCTTTAAAAAAAATCTGAGAAACTTGAATTCTTGTGACCAGAGCAGCCAGACATAAAGTGCAGAAGCCCATCCATATTGTCTCTTTCAAACATTGCCCTCCTGCTCCGCAGGAGGTGAGGGATGGCAGCCTTATTACAGAGCCCTTTTCCAGCTTCAGAGGTTCCTAATTTCCTCCTGTGGCAGCATTTGGAAACTTTGAGTAATATGTTAGGAGCCAGATGCTGCAGTGGGAGCCTAAGCATCCACTGCCACTTGAGATGGTCTTGAGTGTCCCACCTGGCCTCCAGTTACTGTTTTCTGTCAGGTCCTGTGTCTGTCATGTCTGCCAGTCTCTGAGGTTGTTTTAGATGCACAGAGCATCTCCTGTGACTCTCAGTTTAGTCAACTAATCTTGCTTCAGGCAACTAATACCCTCACTAATGCAATTTTCTCTTTCAACTTTTCCAGAGAGGCAGGTGTACTGTGAGGTGCTTTATTTTATTTGAAGGAGGTTCATGTGTTTATTTTGTGATGTGGCTTTAGAGGGGAAGGCAAATTGGATAAGTGTTTCTTGCCCACTGAAGGCAGAGGTGCTGATGTTGCTCATAAATTTGTCAAGAAACCATCTCCCTCATATCTCCTCTGTATTGCACAGACTGGCTTCTCTGTTAGTGCTGAAGGCTTACCTCTGTCAGGAGGGTTGATTATGACCTTCATTTTGGAGCGTAGGTGGTACCCTCTACGCCTGGAACCTAAGCCCTTGATTGTCACAAATGTCCTGATTCAAAATAGGTGACTAATTAGCTTTTTTTTTTTTTCAATGACCACTCCAGCAAACTTCTTCCTAATTTATTAAATGTCTGAGTAATCACAGGTATTCTCTGATTTGGCAGTGAAGTTAAGCAGGTACTATAACCTGCAGTTTTTGTAACAAAAATAAGTGTCTCAGATCAGCAGCAACAAGCTGAAATATCTGCATGCAATTGGCCCCAAGACCTTGAATTTGATTTGAGGCTTTAAAGCGAGCAGGCTTTAAAAACAGATTTATTTTTTTAGAAGCTTAGGATCCACCTAAAAGATGAGAAACAAGAAACAGAAGTATTAATTGAGGTGACCCTTGGAGGAGGGGAACAGCCCATCCTGTCCTCTGGAGAGTGTGGTGAGACACAGCACTGGTTAGTGTGGTACACGGTGACAATGAAGTCCTAGAAAGCAAACTGCTGCTCCCTGAGGTACACATGAAAGTGCAGCTTTGAAAATGGTAACAAGCAGGTAAAGGACCTCTCTGTCATCAGCAAACTGGCAAACAAAACTTCAGGGATTTAGAGAGAAATCAAAATAGGCCAGAGACTTCCTTGGCAGTCCAGGAGTCTGGGTGGAGAGGAGAGGGGAAGCCAAGCTGAGCCCAAAGAGATGGGTGACACAGCTGCAGTGATGGGATGAGGATCCTCTGCAGCACCATGTGGGAATGCATAGGAGGAAGGAGCAACTGCATGTGCCAAAGGCAAAGAAGATGGCTTGTTCTTGCAGCCCGAGTTTATACCTAACAAGGAAGCTTTTTGTTGCTGAAGTCTGCACACGCAGATAAGGTTTCTGCTGTGAAAGTATTCAAACATGCTTAAAAAAAGGATCAACCTGAGTGTGTTTCCATTATGGTTCAATTTATTAAGCAAATGTCTGGTAAATAACTTTTCCTTTCTTATTTTTTCTCTTGCTCTTTGTTAGAGAAATCAAAGCTGTGGTTACTCTGATGACCCTTTTCTCCAGAACCTGACATTCTTCTGTGCTCTCTGAAAGCATCTCAGAGTGCTGCAGTGTTCAGTTGCTTTGGACAAGGAGTGTCAGTTGTCCACATGTCCTACCCCCTCATACAAAAATAAGGCTTTGCTGGTCAGGACTGTCCCTAGGGAGGTCATGTCCAGGTAAAGTGCTCATTATCTGCAGCGTATGTTGAGTAAAGCTTGAAGGCTTCATGCAATGGTTAAATGTGAGCAATAAAATACACATATAATATACTGTCAGTTTTCCAGGTACTCCAGATGATTACCTGCAATTAGTATTTTTTTTTTTGTACAGCATAGGAATCTCCTAAGTGTATACATTTCATGTTTCATCTTTACTAATCATAATCTTAAATTTTTTTTTTTTTTCATCTACCACTTGTCTTCCAGTTAGGGAAGGCTTGTTTTTAGTGAGCAGGTACAATTATTCTACAGTAAGTGGATTTTTCTAAATATTGTACTTTGTACTCTTTTAAACTAATTGTATGATAGAGCTGCTGTAATGCTGTATCTTCTGCAAAACAGAACAGATTTTGTCATGAGCGGTAAGGAGTAGTACGGTGCTGTCCCATTTCTTCATCCTGCTGCCTTATAATCCACTAAGCAGCTTTCTTATTTACAGCATCAGCCTGATATTTTTTATACTAGTGAGTCAGGTATTACAAAAAAAGTTCTTGACATCTGTTAGCTAAATTGTACTGACTTATTGCTATTGATTAGCAAGTGCTTATCCTCACATCTATTGACTACTTTTGTGGACTGGCATTTTTAAGGGATTATTTTATTTTATGGCATTGTCTGGCTACAACTGGTAAGATAAATCTTCTTATATTTAAAATAAATTCATCCATTATTTTTCATTGTCTTTTCTATTATAGTCATTACCTTAGATCATATAGATGTAGATATTTATTGGAGACAGTTCAGTCTCTTCTGTGAAAAGGAAGCCTTTCTAGATTCTACCCCATACGAAGGAGAGATTGTTGTTCTTTTAAGGAGATTAAAAAGGGAAAAAACCACTTGCCCCCAGACAAACCACATGTGTTACAGAAACAATATCATATCTAATACTTCTTTAAGGCAAAATTTGTATGGGTAATTTCTATAATACAAATGTAATCAGAGTAGCACCACTAATGTAATTGTTGTGTTGGGCTGATACTGGATCAGAACTACACACAAATTTTAACCTTCGTGTGAGTGGTAATGACAGTGATGTTGAATATGTATATTATTGAAGGGCTGTGTTTATCTTTATGGTTCTGGTTATATTTTAAAGATAATTGAGTGTCTCTGTATAAAGAGCACATTTCCCACTCACCCCACCCCTGCTTCATGAATCTTCTTGGCTTGTTCTTTTCTGGTACCTTTTAATCTTTTACCAAGAGGGATTACATGGTATCATTTTCTTTACTGTTAAACCTTACTGGATTCAATCCTCATACATTGGCCTTTTTTTTTTTTTTGTAGAAAAACCCCCAAACATTAAAAATAGTTAGATATTTCTTTCCTGTAGTTACTGATGAGGTGTGTATTTTGGGTGATAAAAAGCAGAGGAGATGCCAAGGGTTCCTTCCTCAGAAGAGGACAGGAACAAGTCTCTTGAGGATTGCCCCCTTCTGTAGGCGTTGCAGAGAAAGCAGACCTTGCTAAACTTTGTGCATAGACCAGAGGTTTCTCCCAGCCACAGAATTGCTAATGGGAATCTTTTTTCCCCCCTGGAGATAGCCAAGGCAGGAGTCAGCTGACTGGCCATTAAATGAACATGTAGAAAGGCATTTAAAGCCTTCTGCTGTATAAATTGGAATTGTTGCTTACAGGGTCACATTTTCACAGAATATTTTTCTCATAAAAACTGCAAGGAACCTAAAAGCCACAATTTCAGACAGTATTTAGAAAGAAGTGTTATGCTCTTAGAAAGGAAGAGAAATGCTGCTTCTTTCACACATGCACTTCAGCTTTGCAATGACTTTCTGCATTCACTGTTCCAGCCATTGCAGGAGAATATGATTTGTAGCAACTTTCTATTATTAAAAAAAAAAAAAGGAAATAAAAAATTGGAGTGTGGGTGTGGGGTGTTTTTCTTTTTTTCTTTTTCTTTTTTTCATTAACTGGTCTGGAGAAAGAGTAGATATTGCTGGGAACTTCAGACAATAGCAGTAAAATATGAGATATCTGCATTACTGACTGTCTACACTTACGTGGATCTTAGCTAATGGTAATGTAGCTCCTGATCAGTTAATGAAGGACTTAAATTGGAAAAGACAATTTTGGCCAGGAAAGATGGAAGATGGAATGGATTTTGTCTCCTTTATGAAACGTTATTGCGTCATTAATTCAAAACGTTTATGTGATAGATGAGCCCACATGTGTTATACAGGAAAAACTTGCAAAACTTACTGGAAACTCTCTCAAACTCTCCATATGGAGAAATGCTACAAGAGTAACTTTCTCAGACCAAAGAACTTAGAAGTGTATATTATCTGTGTCTAAGACCATTGACAATCAGCACAGAATTAGATCTCTGTTCTGCAATTTTGTCATTGGTTTTACTGGGATTTATTTTGGTTTTACTGGGATTTGGCAGCAATTTTTTTTCAACTCAAATCTTGGCACAGTAGCTAAATGCTTCTTGTCATCCAGGGAGGTGAAATAGGGGACAGCAAAAAGTTGGTCGGCCAGCAGTTTTTCCCTTGTCATTCAGGTTTCATTGTCCTGTGATACTTCCAGAAATTTCAGGCTTCTTGGCAACGTAATACTGACATTTATCTGAATGAAATGAGATATTTTCTTATTATTATTTTGCATTTTCTACAAATTTTCATTTTCTGTCCTTTTTTTTTCTTTTCATTTTTCTTCAGTGCTTATATGTGTAACAGTTCCTGAAATATACTGTAGGGATTGTGAAATTAAGTTTTAGATTTCTGAGGTTTGAAAAATGCTGAAATGTCCAGTAGAGCAGGGAGGCTTATAACCAATTGGCTACAAAATATGATAATAGCTACTTATCTCAAACCTTGTTCTTACCACTCCAGTATTCTGCAAGAGAACTTTTGTGACTGAGTGGCATTAGGCATTTAGAGTACATGGTAAAATGTTTTTGCTGTTGTACTGTAGAATCACAAAAAGTGAGGAATGAAGTTATACTTCCACACTTGCCTTGTGTGTCTGTACATAGATGCAGAGGATAATTCTTTTACATAGGTCCTTGTCGTGAGAGAGAGAGAACAGTTGCTGTGGGGCTGGTGCTTTGGTTTTTCTATAGGGGTGTGAACAGGCCTATGTGAGATGGGACGAGCTGCTGGTGGAGCCGTGGAGGGTTCTGCTCCTGTGAATGAGAGAAGCTGAAGCAGCCTAATGAGAGGAGAAGGAGAAGGCACTTTGCATTGATTTCATATTTGCAAAACTGAAGTATTTCCAAAACCCACTGCAAATTTGAGATAAAATAACACATAAGATTTAGCTTGAGAAAATGTAACTTTTCCTTCAAAAGAACATTAATTTTGATGTTTATTTAATTTTTGTTATTTAGTGTCAGGAAAATAGTAGGAGTTCACAATGTGCTTGATGCTTTCATATAGTCTAAATATTCAATTGAAATTCTCAGTCAAATGATTGTGGTATCTTGTCATTCTGGATTATCAGTGGAAGTCTACTATTGGTGATGGTATGAATTGTTATTTTAAATTAGTCAATAATATTTAGCAAAAGCACAGTACCTTCAAAGACATATTGTAGTAGAAAACTGTTTTAATGGAAAATTTTCGGTCAACTTTAGTAGCAGTTTTCTTTTACCAGAAAGATGTTGTAGCAATTTCTATACATATACATTTATATGAAGGGTGTTTGCCTGACCGAACTGTGGAAGTCAAGAAGATAGGATCAGTTAAGATAAGAGAAGCAACACTGATGAATAATTATGTGCATTATACCATTAACGATCATTTCTCCCTTGCAGTGTAGGAAAATAAGGTAGAGGTCACCAGTGAGATAAAAGAACAAATAAATGAAGAAGAAAAAAAATAGTGAGATCTCCCCTTTCCTTCCTTCTTGGGCATCCTGCGTCTGAAATCCTTTCTCTTGTTAGAAATCCAATTATACAGAGGTTGCTAACCCAGTTTTCTTTCAAGTACTAAAATTATGGAGAATCTTTCCCAGTCCAGGTAGTAATTAGCAGTCATCTAGTTGCAAGGCTAGCGCTATCCTGTTAGCAATCTGCTCAGGAAGCCCTTCTGCATTGATTTGAATGGGAGCTGGCTGCCAGTGGAAAGAGAGTTCCCATTAATTCCTGATGAAATTTTTGTAGGTCTTTGTTACATGCCTGATTTCCCCCACAGTACAGTGCTCTTTCTCATGCTACCTATCTCTACAGTGATTACTGTTCATTTTCCTATCTGTGTTCTAAACTGATTCACAGAACTCATAGTTCTGCGACATGTATAGTCTTCCCTCCCTTTGTGGGTTCACTGACACCACCATTAATGCCTCCACTCAAGTCTGAGAACTGTGTTTGGGTGAAGTATCCGTGAGCAAGAGGAACAGTCTGTCCTTCCTCTCTGAAGTGTCAAACCTGCTATTGCTACTTCGTGTGATGGTAAAGAGATGAGCTGCTTTATTAAACCACTTTTAGCATGGAGCCAAATCACAGTCTAGAAGGCTGTTCCTCTTAATGTTTTTGGAAAGCCAGAGAATAATTAACTTCACTCCTATTAGAAATAAGCAATCTCTGCAGTGGCTACTCAATGTATCCTTCATTATTGCATGCTGCAAAATCTCAGAACCCTGTGTGGTTTATGAAGCCAGCAATTCTGCAGCATCATCTCCTAGTTTATAGAAATGAAATTGTAAAACTTAGAACTAGAGTGTATAGGTATGGTTGGCCTTGTTAATCATAAATGGTTGACTGACATGTTCCAATGTGTCTCTTCACTTTCTCATTCCTTTCTTTACTCATGGATCGTATTTGGTTAGTCAGGCACTTCTGCCAAGAAGGATCTTTACAGATCTCCAGAGCTGTTCATGTGTCTATGTATGAACAGACAATTTCATGTGCCTGAAATCACGGTCCGGATTTCCTCAGAGTTCTGTAGCAGACATTCTGCAAACATGACCTGCTTGATAATCAAGTAAAACATCAGATGACTGCTTACAGTTGTTTTGTTTTGTTTTGTTTTTAACCAAGTAGCAGAAGAGACTCTTAAATGAATGAAAATTAAGTTTTTAATATAATTTTTCTCTTCATTCTGAGCAGCTCATTTTGAACACTTGTATTGCTGAATTTGGGTTTTGTAGGGAAATATGTAATAGAAAGAGAGGCTGTAGGTAAGACCGTGCATTCTCAGAATTTGTAGAAAAGAAGTGGCGAAAAGGAAAGAGAATCATACGTAGGAAAAATAAACATAAAATTATTTTAAAATCAGGAAAATTAGTTCATGCAATTTAAATAACAGCAGTGTTTGCCCTATTCAGAAATACTTTGTTTGAACAAAGTTTTAAAAAAAATCAATTTGTTTGAACTCTCTTTGCCTTTTATTCTAATGGTATGTATTTTATGGAGATGACACTTGGTGGTATTGATGCATGAAAATCCTGGTAACATGAACAATCCCCAAGAAATCTGTGGCTCAGCACCCAGCCTTTTCTGAGTCCGCTGTGGAACATCATATGCTCATTTTTCCACTGTTTAACATTGCTCCTTTTGGAGTAGGAATACAAAAGGAGGAGGGAAGTCTGTATTGTGCTTAAGAAAGTTGATGTCATTGAAGAAGTTGATGTCATTGAAGCTTGCTGGAGTTTCTGAATTTTCTTCTCAGACAAGAGTGGCTCGTGTATTTAATTATTAACCTCTTTAATGTTTTATGGATTTTAGAACCAAATCTTTGTGTCTTTCTGTAAATAGTTCTTCAGGAAATCACAGACCTCTCCCTGAGGACTTTGAAGCACAGACCACTTTATGGCAACGCTTTCTGTTGAAAGCCTGATTTAGATTGATGTCTTGTTTTATCCTTATTATCACTGTTTTGTTTCACCCTGTGCAAACCAATAAGTCATAGTTCTCAATGTACATTTTTCGGGGCCTCTGATGGTGTGCTTAAGACTTTTTGAAAATTGATAAAAACTTTGTGGGGCTTTTAGGGGTAGAGACGGGAATGCAGCAGGTGGTTTTACCAGAGCCAGACTTGGCTGTGTCCCATCTGACTTTGTATATTTAGGTAAACAATTGTGTATATATTGTTATATTTGTCCACAGTGGAGGTAGATGTAAACTTATTATTTTTTAGACACTGGTTGTGCCTTGGGCTGTTCTGTAGGTGGACCCATGTTTGCACCCTTACAGCAACAGTGGCAGGATGCAGAATCAATGGGTGCTGATAACAGGAGGCAGCCACAGTGAATGGACAGTTTTCTGGTAGCTTATGTGAAATGCTTCATGTTTCTTGTCCCAGTTTCAGTGTATGGGTAATAGATAGTTAACAGAGGAATTATGAGTCACTGACCTTTCTGTTGTCAACCTAGAGGACATGGAAAGTGAGCCACTTCTCTAGGTGACATTTTTTTTCAAGCATAGTGCCTGTATTTTATTCATTTTTATAGATAAATACATGTAGGATTTTGAAGGATGGTTACCCTACTCCTCCCATTATTAGTATGCTTATCTTAAAATACAAAAATAAATGAATCCCTTTTATTCTTTGAGTTGGTTTGTTTCTCGCTAGTTATTCTTTGGGGATTTAAAATGTGAAATTTTGCATGTTTATATATACAGAAGTATATACTTATAGTGATTGAAGACTTTTTTAATAGTGTGAAAATTTTTCATTTTAACTCTGCCATCCATAAAAATTGGTATAGTTTAAATTCAGTGTTATCTTCTGCTTTTGGTGTTCTCTGGTTGTGTGGGCTTTGGGGATCAGCTTTATGCCACTAAAATGGTTGGCAGTTATTCAAGCCTTAAAATAATTGCCCATCTGTGTAACTTTCAGTGAAAAACTAACCATTCAGGAAGAGTACACTGTGACATAATGTGAAGTCTGAGTTGACAACATGTAAGATAACAGAGGAAAGTGAGAGGTAACATAATCCACTGTCTATCAAGTAAGGTTGTTCATGCATCTCTGAATTCATGATTCGCAGAAATGGCAAATTCAAGAATCAAGAGCCAAAAACATCCAGATGGAATTTAAAGAAAACTCTGAACTTTAAAGACAGATGTAATCAAACATTTCCTAGCAGGAGGAACGCTATGGGAAGGAATGCAAAATCCAGGAAAAGGGAATAGTAGTATTTGAGAAAAATTGTGAGAGAAAAATTGTGCTTGATGGCACTGAGCTTGTTATCCACGGGATGCCAAAGTTGCATGAGAGTCAGCTTGCTGGGTAAACAGCTACTGTTTCTGAACAGTGATTAAGGGAAGATAATACTTTTTTTTTCCTTTTTTTTTTTTTTTTTTAATACTTTCTTAACTAATTACTTTGAGGAATGTCAACGTGCTGGTACAGATTTATTCTGCAGCTCCATGTCTGTTACCTGTTTGCTCCATTCAGGGTGAATGGAAAGAAATACCTTGTCTCTGAGGCAGTCAGTGCTGTGTGCGGTATCGACCTGTCCTTGAAGTGGATAGAATACACAGGAATTTCTGTCTTACAGAAGCCAAAACATTTTTACTGTTCATTACTTTCCCCCGTATTATAAACTAATATTTCTTCAGGGGCTGAGGCAAGCCCATCATCGGAAAAAACAGCATGCTTAAAGACAGAGCAGCAGGGTGAGTATGACCAGCTGCACGTCCCTGCCTGCTGCTGGATCCAGGATGTGGGTTCTCCACCTTTGCTTCACAGCATGAGCGAGTTAGCCTGAACACCTGAAAGCAGCTGTGTGGGCAATCCTGGTTGACTTTGTTCAGAAGTGGAGGAAAAAGGCTTGTAAAAGCCATGTTTTTGGAAAGATCCTTGTTTTACTCCGACTGCTCTGCCCATGGCTTTGTTAATACCATATATGTAGCCATGCAGCTTCCTCAGCCCATACAGCTTGGAGAGCTTTTGGAGGGAAAAGCCAGATACAGTTAGAAAGAGATGAGCAGAGAAACAGACCTCTCCCTATTACAGAACAGCTAATAACCAACTTGTTGTAGCAGAAATGTCATTATTGGGAAGACATGGCCTGAAGTCCCAGAACTGAATCAAGCAGAGCAGATGTTTATGTTTTGGTCTTTGAAGTCCCAGCTGCATTTCCCAGCTCCAGGTTATGGAACATGAAAGACCTTTGGTTGCACCAGAAATTCCAGCTATGTCAAAATGAGTTACTCTTGTTTCCACTGTGTTGGAAAAATGGTTTCCCAACCAGTTCTGCTATGCATCTCTAAACTGAACAGATGGGGCTCAAGCAGCTGTGGTAAAGCTGCCTCTGTGTCTAAAATGACTGTATAACCGCAGTCTGAATATTCGCCCTTCTCACCTCTGGGTCTTCATGGGAAATTTGCTGGGAGCACAGGCGATATTGTTTTGTCCATTTAGCAAATAACACAGGATAATTTGGGAAAGTTAACTTAGGGAAGATATCTTCTGGTCTGTTAATTTGCTTTTCCAATGAACTTTCCTGTAATATTAATGTTTTGGATTCAGTCCTGTTCCAGAAATGCTTAGATACGAAATGTCTGTGATTTGTGAATGATGCATTATTTTGTGATACAGTCCCATCACATATGACTCACGTCCAAGGAAAGCATATGTTTGCAGACAAAGAAAAAGAAGTTGCTTGCCAGGTCAGTGACTGATCTTCAGTTCTACAAAGCCATGTATATCCTGTCTCCTCTTGTGCTTTGATTAAATGCTCTAGTACATTTGGGTCTCTGAAGGGATGTGCGTATATATGTATAGTAAATATACATATATTTGTGTATATATAGGAAATGTGTGCATATATATCTATCTTATATGTGTACATATAGGTGTATAAATATATACCTACATACTAGTTCCAATATGCAATCTTCATGGGTTGGACCATTGCTAGTAAAATCTGTCATCTAGGACACATGAAATGCATGAGCAAAACCAAAAATCCTAAAGAACTCCATTCACTTATTAACTAAAAAGTAGCTTTATCTGTTTACTGATTTGTGTTCCAGGTGCTTTGATCAGGTGATTTTTTTCTTTCTTTGTTGTTCATTGAATCTGTGGAGCTAGAGGGGGCAACAGAACTGCATAACTTTTGGTAGTTTTCCCTCCATAGATTTTTTTTTTTCTCTAATATGTAGTGCATACTAAACCATCTGAAGTGTTGCGCAAGTTTGACAGCAAAAGCCAAGCAAACTCTTGAGTCATTCTGTCATTAACCAGTAATGATGTTTGACTGAGCAACTTGGACAATTCCCTATGTGGCTAGAAGCAGCAGGCATCCTCACAGTGATTATAACCACATTAGAGGCTTAGCTTGATATTGAATTTGCTTGCATTCACATAGCAAAATTATTTTGAGAGTATATGGCTGTGTTTGCTTCATTACTTATCTTTTGGGGAACAAGAATGATGCTTTCAGAAACTGTGGTTTGCTTCACCATCTATGCAAATTACAAAAATTGGTTATTTTAAGAGGTCTGCAGTAGTAAAGGTGTCACTGCAACACTGACTGCTGTGTTACGTTAACTGAAGCAGTTACTTAAGATGTTGAACGTATGTATGCAGTAAACAATGCTATTTTTAAACTTCTTAAATGTGCAAAAAGTATCAGGTTTTAACAAAATGAGCCACATTCCAATTTACCAGATGATGACCTTAATTAAAACGTAATGTCCCACCACTAAAGAGTACCCATGAGCTTCCTTCCACTTGTACAAACAAAATCAATGAATTGGAGAGTAGCCTTCATGTTAGAACAAAGGGAGGATCATGTAAGGCCTTGGATGTTGGATTACATACGGGCACTGACAAGCCCTAAAGCCAAATTAACATTGTAACATTGTGTTATGCTCGGAGCTGTGTAACCTGCTAATTTAGCTAGAAAACCATGGTGTTTTGTTTTCTGTTATGTTTTGTTTTGTTTCCCTGATATACTTATCTTGAGTCTAGGTAAGGTGAGGAAACAAATGTTCTGTTTCATCTCTAAAATAGTACACATCAGCATATTTTTCTCTACCACATGAGCTTCAGATGGACACTTTCACAGTGAGAAATTTCTGTTCAGGAAGACTAATGTGATGCCTCCCTCCCTCATATTTCACAAATCTGGTTGGTGCCAGGTTTCTCGTGTGATTGGGGTTAAACACGGACATCTCTGGCCCCTCACTGTTACTGCCCTTCAGCACCATGGGGTGCTGCCTGGCACGGCGGTGTGCCCAGCCCTCTGCTGGTGGGGTTCCCTTGGTATTCCCTGGAATACTGCCTGAACAAGGCCTCTCCCCAAGCTTCAGAAATGGTGCTTCACTGTCCAGTTTCTGTGTGTCCTCAGGGTGGGCTGCTGCAGTTGCTTGTGATCACTTCTCCTGCATCACTGGCAGGAAGCACAGCTGGTGATGCTCAAGCTCTATACTGCTTCCCAGACACCTTTCTGGTGCAGTTCAGAGACATTATAGAATGGGTAGGAAAAAACAAATAAAACCTTTCTAAGCACAGTGCCATTCCTCTAACTCGCCAGTGTCCTGGGACACCATCTGTGTTCAGGAAGACAGGTTATCTTCTTCCTTTGAAGGTGCTGAGGAGAGCCTAGGGTAGGAGGGCGCCTGCCCTGCTGCCGTGTTCCAGTCATCACTGTTGCTCTGCCTACCCTGAAGGGGGTGGTCACAGGTGCCGCTCAGGGATGACCTTCTTTATTGCCCCATTTCTCTCGAAATGAATCAGTCTGAAATGGGAGCATCTGCTTCAGGAACAGATGCTTGGCCAAGCCTTCTCCTCTGCCACCTGCACACTGAATGGCCATGGGCAGCACGTGCTGTGGTGACAGCAAAGTGGGTCTGGTGCCACCTCTCATCTCTGCAACGGGAGGGGCTGCAGCTTGGGGCTGGCACTTGGTGCCAAAATCCAGCAGGCCTGTGGTCACCTCCTGTGCCCATTATGCAGGTCAGTGAGTTGCTCTCTCCATACAGCAGAAATGCAGTTGTCTTTCTAGGCTTCGTGCAGCTCCCCTGGAGGGGAGGAGTTTTGTCTTCTTCATAGCTGGTGTATTTATACGTGTTGAATAACCTGAGACATAATATTTTGCTAATACTGATTAAATATTGGCTCACCTAGGTGTCAACACAGAATAATTTTTACTTCTCATTGACCTTCAGAAAAGACCATGAAAAAACATGGCAGGTCATAGTTTGGTTATTAAAGATATCAGGTAGTGAGAAAATGAACTATGTGAGAGGTATTGGATTAAAAAAATACACCTGTAACAAGCTTAATATAAATATTATAATGAAATAATAAAAATTAAAAATCATATAGAATTAGCTCAGTAGCATAATTCCTACCTATAATTACTCTGTGATAGCAAAATGAAATAATGTCGTATAGAAAAGATACGGGAGACTCCACAGGGAGTGGGAATAGAGACTCTGGAAGTATTTAGATGACTTTTCATAGGAAAATGCAAGAGATACTGTTGAGAGAGTAAACTTGTTTCATGAAATTATAATCTAATACACCATCTGGGAATGTGCACGGTTCCAGCTGAGCAAGAAGTCTTAGTGGTTTAGTGTGATAAATACTAACTCATTGTAAAATCCCATTTTCCTGATACTGTTTATTTATTTCTTCTGTTGAGGGGAAAAAAAATAGCCATAAATATACATGGCTTTATTTCTGAAAAAGAGAGTAGTAAGGGTAGAGACTAAATGTAAATATTTTCAGTACCTTAAACTGCTGAAAATTCAGCGTTTGTCAGGAACACTGATTAGTGTCTTAACTACATTACACTACATGAACTACATTAGTTTAAATGTTGGACACAAAAATGTCTCTTTTCATTTATGTATTTTAACTGAAGTTGATTAAATTTTTTCAGCTATGGGATGCCTATAAAATTCCCTTTGCAAAATTTTTTATTTTCGGTATATTTATAGGCAAGTGTGTCTCAGAGGGCCTGGATCAAGTCCTTTTAAAGAAATAGATTAGGTTTAAATTAAGTGAGAAATAATGTGTTTTGCAGATCCTGGCTTTTGGGTGCATTTAAACTCCAAGTTAGTCGTCTTTGCCAAGGCAATTCCTTTTTCTCATAGGTTGACAAAATGGGAAAAATCTCTGAATTTTGTTGGGTTAAAAATACTTTAGCAACCAAATGTATGTTAGCGTGCATTAATTATTATGCAGTATACGATTTATTTTTCATTAATATGCTGGGCATGTAAAGTCAAATCGCATTGTCTATAATAAAGCAAAACGCTTATTGACTGTTACAGGTGCTTTGCTTGTGGAGCCTCTAAAGAGTTGGTTGTTGATCTATAGATTAATGTCTTTTTAAACTCGGGTTTGTTACATCAGCAAATGATTTTTGGGAAGAACAGCTGCTGGTTTGTCCCCCTGTGTGCACTTGAAGCTGTCACAAAGCTTTGTGTGTGGCTTGGTCAGTCCCTGCTGAGGTGTGCCAGGGACTGGGCGCTCCTGCCGCCCTCCTGTGCTGCCCCAGGGTGATCATGGAAGCCATTGCCATCATCTTCTCTCTAAAAAGAAATCCAAGTTGCGCCCAAATCTGTTTTAGCACGTGCTTTTGCTCATTAATGTTATTTAAGCAAAACACTAAATAAAATGGATCCCCTCCCAGTTCTGCCTGCTGTTCCTGTGCCCTCTACATTTATCACACTCCGCTGAGTGCTCCCCAGGGCTCTGAGCTCTGCTGCCCTTCCCAACTGAGAAATGCCAGAGGGTTGCCTGATCCTTGGCTTTTCAAGCTCACGAAGGGACAGGCAGCCTCCCCCTGCCCCCATTGCTGTCTGGAGGAGCAGAGGAGGGAGGTGGGGATGCTAACTGTGGCTCATCTCATTCATGCAGGAGATCTGGTGAAATGCAGAGCAAGGTGCAAAGTGGCAGGCTGGCTGTCGTAAAGTTGTCAAGCGTGATAGCATGGCAGGTTAGGATTGTGGTTGAGGGGTTTTTACTGAGTCTCTTGGAAGCCCACTGAGTTTGTGAGAGAATAGTTGGTTTTTAGCTCTGTGGCCAAACTCTCAGTCGATACCAACACACAGGGATTTCCAGGGGCTGCACTGAATTATGCTGCGGTAGAATCAGCATACATGATACATAGAGGTGAAAGAAGAAAACCTTGAGATTCTAAAAGAATCATACAGAGAATTAGATTTGAATGTCTAAAATATGGACTTCTTGTTTTGTTTGATTTTGGCTTTTCTTCTGGTACAGTGTAGTGCAACAGGTACTACTTATCTATGAAGCTGGTTTGGGTGGAAAGCTGTAGCTTATTTTGAATTTTTTTAAAGCAAAACATTAATAAAATATAAAATAACAAAATTATACACATTAACTTTTTAAAACTTTGCTTCACTCTTTCGTAGTTTTGTAGTGGTCAAATGAGATTAGTGATAAATTTGGCTCAGCATTCATTTTTTCATATTTCCTCCTGGACTGCTTAAGAGCCTTGATTATGGAAAAAGGCTGCAATGTGCTAGATAATGCACAGATTAAAACAAACAAACAAAACCCACAGCCAAACAAAAAAGCACACCAAAAAAGTTGTTCCTTGCAGTCAAGCAGTTCAGCCCTGTCTCACTCACATCAAACAAGCTCTTAGATATTGATATGGTTAATAACAGTTTTTTAATTGCCTGCTAATATTTGGAAATGTATTAAATGCCAGGAGAGCTGCAGGTGAGAAAGAATAAATAATATGCCATCAGAAAATATTTAATTACAGTAGAAAATTGAGATAGCAAGCCTTTTTTTCTGTGTGCAGGGAGGAGTGGAATTGGTAACAGCAGCTATAATTCATGATAGGTCAAGTAATAATATGAAGAAAAAGCTTTAATTTGTAAACATTATCAAGCCCAGGGGGAAGCAATTACTGATGAGAAACAACTTTCTTTCATGTCAATGTCATCATGAATTGTTTTTAAATAAGAGCTGCTTTTTTTTTTCCTATTTTCCCCAGAAACCAACAAAAGCGACATGCAATATATGTCAATATATAATGTAGACTGAAGAGGGAATTCAGCGGTCAGCTTGATTAACAAATTAGTACTTATTAAACAGACATAGGTCTCAAAATCTTGCAAAGGGAAGGGCTAGATTTCATTTCTGAGAGCAGCTCTGAGTCAGTACAGCTACTAAGCATTATTAAACAAGTAAAACTTTCGGAAGCTGCGTTGCCACTGAGGCACACTCCAAGGTATGACTTTGTCCCATTTTCTTTTGCTGTGCATGTGTGTAGGAGTTTGCCCTTGGTCTGTACCAGTCTCATGCTATGATCAATCTCTGACCATCCCAGCTGTGGCAGCTGACTATTCTGGAGAAGTAAAACCCAGCATCTATCTGTCCTTACCCATCTGCTCACAGGATGAAGCCTCAGTGCCTCAGGGACTTACTCCAAGTCACAGTGTTGCCTCAGGAGAGGAGACAGAACAGAGCCTGGCAGGGCTGGGTACAGAGACAAGTAAAATATTTGCTAACTTTTTTGGGGGATGAGTAACTTGTAGAATTTTGTTTACTCTGCTTTGTGTGCCATGGAAGTGTTTCTGTACTCTTTTATGTTAGTTCAAAGAACAAAAAGCATCTTTCCAAGATATTAGTGCTACCTCGTGTCTTTGCTATAATTAACTGTAGTTTTTATCTCAGTAGAAGACTTTCCACGAGTTCTGAGCTTTCACGACTCTCATGTTTATGCATATGTCTTTGTAAAAGAACTACATAAATAAGAAAAATTTAGGTGCTGTGGGGCTGCTCTGTGTAAAATTTTCTTTAGCATTTTGAAAAATATGCTAGAAGGCATTAACTCCAACACATTCTCATTTACAGGAAAGACTTGCTTCAGTTTGAACAGCTGTCAGATGAAGGTGTGGATCTGATGGGTAAAATTAGCAGGACATCATTACTAGGAATGTGAAGAAATAGCTAAATCATTTAGTGTGCAACCAGTTGTTTAAAACCACTTTCCTACTGTGCAACTTCAAGAGGTTAAAGGCATGCTAGTTAAAAAAAATGATAAAAAATAGTTCCAAGGTAAATCACAAACCAGTTTTTCAGAACTGGATAGGAACTGTAGTAAAGGGTGAAATGTATGTGCATGTGGCCCATAGTTTATGGGAATTTATAGGCCGTATGGAAGAAGAGCCAACACAGCATTTGCAAAGAGGAGTCATGCTTCAGAAATCAGTGGAATACCCTGATGATCTCAGCAAGTGTGTGGACAAGGGAAGTCTCTCATTAAAGTGTCCCAAGGAATATAAGTTCTCATGAAATAAGAGAATAATCCATTGGTTGAAAGATAAAAAAGAAAACGTGGGTTAGTCAGTGCGGTCGAAGGGGAGAGGGCATCAGTGAAGTCCAGTGTGGGTGCATGCAGGTGTATTCATAAATGATACAGGAAAGAGCTTGCATACTATGGTTATTAAGGACGGATCAAATTCACTGTGAAGAAATCTTAAATGATGCATAAGGGAGGGGAAAAGAAATCAAAACCTCAAAATAAGAAGTAGACATTATTGGAAAAGAAGCGGAAAATGGAATAGGGAACATCAGTGCCAGTTTGAGGGTCAGTGGTGCTCTCACATTTGGACCCTTCTTCCCTCTCCATTCGTAAAGATGTGATAGATGTGAACTGGGTAGCTAGAAGAAGGATTGAAATTATGGAGCAGTTTCTGTTCTAGAGAATCATCAGATTAGGACTCTCCAAGCTGAAAAAGTCAGCTGTGAAGAAATCTATTCTCAAGCTGCGTTTTGTCAGCAATAACCGCAGATACTTTTTCTGAAAAGACAGTAATTTAACGTGCCTCTTAAACAAACCAGCCCTCAGTTCTAAAGAATTTATATATGATTTCAAAGTAAATTTTTAAGAGATTTGTGCAATTACTAAACAATTTTATGTCAGATTTCTGTGATCTGTAGTTCTTAATCATGGCCATGTCTGTCAGCTTTTATTGTCATAGAATATGCCTCATTTCTTCTGCTGAGGGAGCTGCACAAATATAGTGCATGTTTTAAGAGGGTGAAAACCAGTATAACCACAGACAGTGCTAAGCTGAAGTCACTGCATGGCTCAGTCCTCTGGTAGTTTCTGGAAGAATCAGAAGTCCATCTTGCATCCTACAGTGTTGCTGGTTTTCAGTGACTTCCTGGCCTGGGATAGAGTGCTGTTCATTTTGAAGTTCACCTTTTAAGCAGAGAAAAGCACAGCAGAAAAATCCAGGAGCTGCTTTTGCTGGAGTCGCATTTGATCTTGGACTGCACAGAGCGCAGGGCACTGACTTGTGGAGGGAAGGGGAGGCGTGGAGGATTCTGCTAAGCAAAGCATTTCAGCTTGCTCTGCTGCTGCTTATAGTTTATGGACAAAACAAACTGCAGTCTCCCGTAATGGTCTAGACAGAGCCAGGAAACACCAAAATGTGTAACATTTGCTCAAGTGCAAGTATATTCTTCTATCTGTTTCTTCTATCTGTTGCTTCTTCGTGCTTGGTTTTGTTGTTCCATCACCAGTTGTTTAACAACTTGCTCCACTAGCTGCTATCCAGTAAATGCCTGTGTCTGGCAGATAGCAAAGCCATTTCCCTTTAAGAATTAATATATGGAAGGGATAGGGGCATGGGGGAATGGGTGGAAGAACTTAAAAAGTCAAATACTGTGTAAATACACGTGGTTAGTATGTGTGGTATGGAAGATGGAGAGCTAAGGGCAGGTGCATCAAATGGTGGAAAAGCTGTTTTGGGAGCTGGCTGGTGAACCACGGCATTTTCAGGGTCAGATTCAGACATTGTAAAAGTATGTCTGAACATAATGGAAGAAAGAAAGTATATAGACACATCTAGGTTTTACCAACCTGTTTGGTCTTTCCTAGTGCCAAAGTTATTTTTGTGATGAGGATAGTGTCGGACTTTTAACATTCACTAATAAGTTCCAGCCTTTTTGGTTTGGGATCTTCAGTAAAAGCCTTCCAAATAAAAATTCTGCTCCTGTTTCAATATGGTTGGAAATAGAACTTGCTAAAGCCTAATGAATAGGCTCTACCAGCTCTCATTAATCCACATTTGATTGATTTGTATCATTGCTTGCATAACTGGTTTAATATCTCAGATACTAATTTATTTCTTGTGTGTTGACATGCACTCTGTAGCACATCTTCTGGTATTCAGCTATTACACATATGATAAATGAACACCATAATGTCAGGCATACTGAAAATCATTGCTGTTAATATGCAAACAAATAACAGACCTGTAACCTCTCTAAAGGGAAAGCATATCAGTAACTACAGGAATCAAAACCTTCACAATTTGGTGTTACCTGGTGAAATTTGCATTCAGAATGATAATTCAGGCTAATGGCTTCAGGCTCCCATGGGGCAGCTGAAATAGATTCTGAAATGGCGCAAAAAAAGGTATCGTAAATAAATGCAATGAGCTGTCACAGAATATTTCTACATCAAACAAATATCTGAACCTTTTTGTGCTTCATAATCTGACCTTTTCTCGCTGCTCCATTTTTTTGACTGAAGCAGATCACGAAATGAAACACATTAGCTACAAAATAATAATAATAATAAAACATTTATATAGCCACTAAAACATATGGTGTTAGAATATTGTAGAGAGATTTCTATTAATTTACAGTGGATCAGTGAGGGTAAAACACCCTTTGATTGCAGTTGCTAGGCAACCCTTCTCCGAGCAGATGTAAGTACCATTCCTGTTTGTTTAACACCAGCCATACTGGATACTGTCAACAAAATATGCTACAGCAGCAGCAGGGAATAGCAAAGAAGAACAATTTTAGCATCACGGTGCTGAACTATTTTTCTCTTGCATCCTTCAGGCATGAATAATACAAATGAGCTTGCATGGAGAAAGCTTGACACATTGGAGAAAATAAGCTTGTATTACTGTGTTTTCACCTGTTGATCACAAAGTGCTTTGTAAAGAAAAATGTCATTATTCCCATTCTGCATTTCTGTGGAAATGGGGCACAGAAAGGTTAGACTTTCCTGCGAAAAGCTGCTGTAGCTGCTCGTTAGGCAACAAGGTTGGAAAGCAGAGCCCAGGGTCTCTTACTCCCAAATTCAGTGGGCCGTGTAGCTTTTCATAGACATATTGGTCCTCAGAGTGCTACAGTCCTACCAGCTATGTAGGATGCTTTTGTGGTATTTCTTTTACGGGAAACATTCCTATTCGAACGATTGCATCAGTGCCTATAAAGTAAACAAGCAGAGTGTTTAGAGCAATGTGATCTATGCTTCTACATAAACACTGGTGTAACATATGTTTTTGTCATTTATTCTTAATTCTCAGAATGTGCTTACTTAGGTTATTTACTTTTACAGTTATTCCAGACAAAGAGCGAGAGAGAGGTCTGTTTGAATAAATAAACTGAAAATTCATGTTTAGGATGTTAAAGAGTGGTGATTTCCTTCCAGAAGACTTCAAACTCAGGCCAAATGTATGCAAATGCTTTTGTTTCAGGAGATCTTTGCCATTGGGAGTGGTGAATATAACAGGTTTTTGCTACTCTGTGGTGTATTGTGTGTTATGATGGCTTCTGGCAAAGGGATGTGAAGGAGGCAAAGAGAGAAAAAATAAAAGGGGTTCATCATCCCACTTGATATTTAAACTAAAAATAATTATATCTCTAATTTAGCGACTACTGACATTAAGTCACTTCTGTGACAGTCTTCAGTTTGTATCTTTTTTGTACCTCTGAATGTAGAGGAAGGATCTGCCTTTTCCTTTGGGGAAAGAAAGAGTTTGGAGACAGAAGGTTCCCCTCTGCTGTTCTCCCCACATCTTAAAAGAAATCATTATCTCTTCAGAAGAAGTGGATCTGGTTCTACTGCTCATGGCCTGTACAGCACCATGCAAACCGCTGTGGCTGCTGGTAGGAAAGCTGGGGTGTCCCAGGGGTGACATAGCCAGGGCATGCTTAGTTACTCTGAGAAGTACCTATTTCCACAGCTGGGAAGGAATGAAAGGACTGAATGCTGTGGGAGAACTAGAGGCAGGAGAAGTCCCCAAATAATTTTAGCCACAGGTATTCTGGTGATGTTTTCCTAATCAATCAGCGTATGGCAAACTTTCCTCCCAACTTTGCTTTATTTGAGTAATTCCATGCCAAACAGCTGTGGGTTTGCAGGGTGATTGATGTTCTCAGGACCACATAGACAAGCTTTAGGATGAGACCTCTAGGGCTGTGGACAGCCCCATAAAGAGGTCTGAGCTGCTACATTTGTGAAAGTAGTCGGGAGTTTTTAGGATTGAAGTCCAGTAGACAGAGAAAACACACATGCCCAGATTTATTATTAGAGTTTCACAGCATTTATTATAATGTTATCATTTGCAGGTGTTTCGTTTGTTTATTTTTAAAGTTAATAATAACATAGGCTCTAAACAAAATGGCTTTGCCTGGGAATTCAGGTATTTCAAAGTGGAGGTTCTGTCTGGTAATAGGTATTTTTAAAGCTTATACAGCTCCAGAGGAATGGATTTGACCTCTTAAGTAAGTTTACACAATGATACCATCTATATACTCAGAAGAGAAATGCGTGTGCTAAGAAGGAATGAGGTTTCAGTACAGCTGCCGCTTTGCAAACAGAAAATGTATTTTTCTAAGGACCCACATAGCAGCTAATGCACACTGATTATTAACCTGCCCATCAAGTCATTATTATTGTTTCATCAGAACTAATGGTGCAGATGTTTTATAAACATAAATACACAAATATTTATGGAGCAAGCCTTGCAATGGATTTCTGTTAATAATCTTGACCTCATTGTTTGTCCCTTAAAAGAGTTCCTTTAGTTTCTGTTGTGTAGCATAATATCTGTCTTTTCTTTGTTATCAGTTCATCAGGTGGGGATTAAGTGTTTTACTAATCGAGAACAAAGTTTGCCGTAACGAAGATGCCTTATACTACTTTTTATATGTTGGACATTTCTTTTTTTTTTTTCCTCCCCAGAAGAAAGGTAAGAAAGGGCCTCTGAGGCAGGACAGATAAATTACTGTGTACTTAAAACAAAACAAAACACATCTATATTTAATAGTACTTTCTTTAAACTGGCATTGAATGTAGTTCAGTCATGAAGCTTAAGTGGCTAACTCCACTATGTCTAGACTCTAAGAGAACCTTTCTGAGCTCAGTTTCTGTCATCCTGACTATTAAAACCTCATGAAAGGAACAGGAGTAGTACCCTTAAGAAATCCAGCAGCTCTGAACCATGCTTAATGTGGAGTTGGAATAATGTAAAAGAAGTGTTCATACTTCAGTTGCTTGGTATGAATGGTGATAGCTTCTTTTTCAGTTTAATGAAATAGTGCAATACTTGGTCTCAAGGTGTAGAGCCTCCCTTCCCTCATACATGTACTTTACATTAATAACAATGAGTATTGCACATGTGGATTATGGACAGGATATTTTGAAAAGACATTCAATAATTTCTAAGGTGGATTCTTCTTTAGCATTTCAAGTGTGTTGAAAGGTACAGATGACTTCAACCATGAGAAAAGGAAAGGAATTATGCAAAAAATTGCTGTTTTCAGTACCTTATTTCAGTTGAGAGTCAGATAATGTATTAAAAAGACAAAAGTCATCTTTCCTGGTCTGTAAAAGTCATTACCATTTGACAGCTGTTTGGGAGGACTTGCATGAAATACACATCTCAGCCCAAACTGATGTCTCACTTTGCTTTCTAGAGCATGGATGTCTTTAAAGCACCACAAACACCACAGAAATAATGGTGTCGTAGCTCTTATGTTTGGAGCAGAAGATCTACTTGTTATGGATATGGAAAGGGAAGTTTAATAATTTTACTGAACCAGGCATGTCTTTTGTTCTATAAGCATACATGAGATTCTGGGATTTTAAGGAGAAGTGAAAAAGTGCTGAGGCAGCAATTGCAACTGTCCAGTTCAAAACAGAGCACAGGGAGTAGAGACTGTGGTTTAGGAATAATGATAGAAGGTGATAGTTAATTTTGGACATTAGCTGCTCTCCTAAATGCTGTACGAAATGCTTTGTTATCTTTGTTTACCTGGATCCTGAATATATGACTATAAAACACCTCCTATGTAACTTCTATCTGCTTTTAGATTTTCACTGATTCTGATGCATGGTCCTCCCTTTTGTTGTTTCTTCTCATCTGAATCCGTGTGTGAAAATACACCAGGCAGATGCTACAGAACACCTGCTTATTTTCGCTTCCTATTCAGGGCAAAAATGATCCCCCTGACTTACTAGTCATGTGTTTCAACATGCTATTTGTTTTCACTACCAGCCAATTTGTGTGGTTGCCCTTGCTGTTCGATGGGGATTCCTTATCCTGAAGCTGTGACTTGTTCTCTTTTCATTGTGCTGCAATTTTGCTGCTTCTGAAAAACAGTAATACCTGAACTTCATACACATCCCACTGAATACTTAAAAGAGAGGAAGGCAGAGACACATTTCATGCAGGACAAAGATGAAAAATCAGAGTCCATAATACAGGCAAAAGGCAAATGCTTGGTAATTTGGTCATAACATGCACAATTGGTGTAGCTGACACTGTTCAAAAGATAGAAGGGGATCTCAATTTAAAATGGAAGTAATAAAACAAAAATATATATATATATTTTTTTTAGGGAAAAAATACTCTTAATTGGCCTAAGGCCTGGTCAGATAATCTTCCCTGCATTAACAGACCTTCGTGAGAGGCTGCTATCCCCATGCTAAGCAGACATGGTAACCAGAGGAGAAAAATGAAAATTATAGGAAAGAGTAACTAGAGACATTTGCATTGTAACCTGGATCTGCTGCTGGCAGAGTGTATTTGCTGGCCACAGCCAAAGGCAGAAAACAGATCATTTCACGTGTAAGCTTGGGATTGCAATACTTTTGCAACTGATTGCTCTGTGGTAGGGTTTTGCTGCTAAATGCTTTCAGATTCCACCTGGAAGTGCAGAAATCCAGAGAGCTGGAAGCTAAGGATTGCTTTTATAATTTTGGAAGTTGAAACGTGTTATGTTGTGTGAATTAATTTATGTTTAAGCATGTAAGTAGAAATAAGGTTGGATTGGCATAGTAGATGCCGATACACTCAGCCTTAGCAGTGTCAATTTGTATGTTAGCTCCTGAAAGTCACATTTTGAATTTTGTTTTTAAGTTAGATGGTACACTTGACTGCAGGAAAAATTCAGCACCCAAAGTGCCTTGCCCTGTGAGATGACAAGCATATTTTGATGAACTTGGTGGTTAGAATTAATTTTCATTTCTCTCTATAGACTAGAATAAAACTAGGTATGTATCTTGTTGCTATAGCTTTAGTCTACAACTAGTCAACAACACTGTCAGAGGAGCAATGATGTTCTTCAAACAGAGAGACCTGAAACACGTAGTGGTTGTTCAGATTTGTGGAACACACAGCTAATGATGTTGCCGGCCTTTCTTTTTCATTTTCTAATGACAGGGTTTTAGAAAGCCTGTGGACTCCTGGAATATATGTGGCTTTAGTCATGGTTGATCATGGCTGATGCTTTTTCTAACTCTTGTTCTTTTTAGCATCAGAGACTAAATGTATTTTTTTTCAAGAAAAGTTATCTGTTAACTTTGTGTTTTTCTTAAATTTAAAAATTCTACTAGATATAAAACATTCTTGATTTGCCACCTGTTATCTATTGTTTGTCAGAGGGAATGACAAATATACTTATCCAGAAAATGCTGAAGTAAGGATTCAGTGCAGCCGGGACCTAAATTGCTTTCTGTCCTCTACAGTGGATAGAAATCTAGAAAAAAGAATTGAGTATTGATTTTTCTAATCTGTTTTGCTTTTGTATCAACAGACAATGCATACACATACAATACCCATACCAAAAAAGCTTCCCTTCCATATGAACTTCCTTAAGTGTTTACAAATATGTGCACAAAATATATGAAGATCTCACTTCTCTCATTTGCAAATATTTTGTGTTAAATCCTCATTTAATTTTACATAGAAAACCATAAAACATTCTCTTAAAGTTGTTATCATTTTTGCTGCCAACACCAGACTCTAAAATTACATCTTAGATTTTGCTGAGTCCATTACTTAAGTAGTATTCTTTTGGCTTAAAGCCTGTATCTCAATTTCTGCCTTTATTTATGTTTGATTTGCTTTCTTCATGCTGAGTCTGGAGTGGTATATGCCTCTGCATAGATATTTTCTCTCAACAAACCAGCAGAAATAAATGCAAAATGTTTCTTTTACCTTCGTGTAGAAGTACTTCCTAAATACCTGTGAAGCAACTAACCAGCAAGCATCTGTTCTGGTCAGCAGTTAATATGTTTCAATACACTCAACCCATAATGTATAGACCCTAACAGGAGTAACCCTGCCTTTTGGGGAAATTCACGTAGAATGCCCCCCTATGAGAAAAGCTGGAGAGAAAGAGACTCTAGGGACTGCTTTACTGGAAAGATCCCAAGCAGAGAACAAGCTTCAAGTTTGAGGAAGTTTGGATTTGCCTTGAAATTTTGCAATGTAGGTTTATCTTTGCTATCTTACATCACTTTGTTGTATTAAACACATGAGAAGAAGTGAAATACTTGTAGCTGAGTATGATTAACATACATTTATGCCACTAATCTAACATTATGCAAATTATATTCTTTCCCAGTTACCTCAATGAGCACTGAATACGAGGTGTCTCTTGGTAGAGCATAAGTCCTCTTTCTGTAACTGTTTTGTGCTTTTCACTTGCATGAAAATTTGCTCTGTCTTGTCACACTTTTTACCGTGTTTCTTTTAATCTCATAGTTACTTCTAAATGAGAAATGCAAACGCAACTGGTAATTATTTGAATAAAAAGATTCTGTGAAGGGTTCAGTTTTATTGCCTTCCTCCAAAGGCTCAGGGACTTTGATTTTGGGCCAGGCTTTAAAGAGCTTTTTGTTTACAATGAACCAAAGATGGCAGGCGATATTTTGATCTCATATGGATGTAAATAAAGAAAAACTTTGAAGTTTGGCTGGGGTGAAAACCGGTACAACTCTGACGAGGCTCGAAGCCCTGTTGTTTGTGTGAGTAGTGTAGGCTCACACTTGTGGAGCTGTGGCCTGAGTAGCTGTGCCTGGTGCCAGAGCCACCTCCTGCATGCAGAGGATTGCTGCATCTCCCTTGGCACTGAAGGGACATTTCCTTTTCAGTGTGTAATTATGTACACATTCACTTACCAAATGCGTAAAAGGAGCTGAAGCAGCCACTGTAGCACTGCTGTCATTTTTCCTTTTCTTCTATTCAAAATGGACAAAACAACTCAGTGACTTCAGTAGAGTGGCTTGTCACGAATTACTGCCATCAGGGCTCCCATTATCGCCCTGCTCACAACCAGAGCAGCACAGTGGACAAAATCACAGGTTTCCCCAGATGGATCGTACCACTCTGCACCCATAGGAAGGCTCAGGGGCTAAGGGATAGCAGTCCTTTGCAAGGGGGTGCAGGGGGAAAGCACTTTGCAGTTGTTAGCACAAAACAAAATAACAATCCCTTCTGTTTAATAGCAAAACACCCAGGAGAAAATGGCCCCACACGGAGCCCAGCTGTGATTTGTGTGCTGTTGGGATGCCAGAGGAGTGCAGGGGGACACTCACTGTTTTTCTACTGAGATCTCTACTGTGAGAGCCGCTGTGTCTTCACAGCTTTTGTTGATCAGACGTGAAGACCCTCAGGTGATTTTGTGAGGCCTCTGTGGTTATGCCACGGGGGGCTTTCTCAGCTGGAGATATTTTGTTTGGGAGTGTTTTTGCATCAGTTGATGTAATTGAGCTCACTTGTCACTACTGTAGTCAACAGGTGGTAGCCAGGCGCAGGCTAGCCATGGTTTTCTTGGTTGGGAGAGCAGGTTTGTACCCTTGAAAGGCAGTGTGGTGAGAGCAGTGCACTTCCTAATGTGATCGGTTTGTGGAGGGAGGAGACTGTGCAACCATCAGGAGAACTGGCATGTGGTCTTTCATTCTGAGTAATGCTTTCAGAGTCAAATGTAGATGTGCTAAGCTATGCGATGTATCCTCACTCACAGCAGGATTTTTAGTGCTGTAACTGTAAACATGGAGAAAAATCACTGCTAAAAACCCATTTTGCTTTCGAAGACTTTTTAGTTATATGCCATCTTGAGTAATTTTTGGACACTTTTGAAAATGTTGTTTAGGAGCTACGCCTGCAATTTAAACATTAACATGGCACTGCATTTATTCTTGCCCTTTCCTGCTTTCAAGAGAATATTAGGAGACATACATCAGCTGGTGGCATTGCTTTTAAGGTTTCATATGTTTGCCTGGTGGAAAAATTATTCTGTTTTCAAGCAGTTTTCATTGGGTCAGACCAGTTTTCTTGACCTGAACTTATTATTCCAGTGCTTTTTATGTTAATGAAATTGATTCAGTATAATGTCAAAAGTCATGTTTTGCTTGTGCGTGTGAGGCAAACACCTGTGAAGTTGGATGGACTTCTCATGTTCTGCAAAGGAGTGTGATGTGACGGGGAGGCAGTGGTTCTGGACACAGCCCTCTGTTTGCTGAAGCACTTGGGGCCCAGGGAGATGAAAGGCAGCGTGAGAATATAAAATATTATAATTACTTAAGCACGATCATTGCCAAAAGCCTCTTATTTTTCTTGTATGCAGAAACGTGTGCTGCTCTCTTAATTTAAAAAGTAATTCAGACAGCTTAATGAAGGTTTATTGGCTCAGTAAGGGAGAGCCTGAGTTAAGTAGGATGTTAGAAGCACCTTTTTTTTTTTTTTTCTTGTAAAAAAACCCTAACGAACCACCAAACAAACAAACCCAGGAGTCAGAGATTTCTTGAAGTACAGGAGAAACACTGTCTGGTAATGGCTATGTGACCTTGCAAGATTTTTTTCTGTGTTTGCTGAGAACACTTTGCTAAATCCAGCTTTGTGGTGCAGTGTGTGCTCACTGCAAAGAGCTCCCAACTAACTTGAAATTCTCAAATATTCTGAAGTTCTTTGCTTTTGGGAGAGTTTGTAAACCATAAAACTACAGTCTGTGTAGCTAGCTGTCAATCTAAAATGCAAGTATTTCAAACCATGCAGAGAAGCAGGAGTGAGCTGTGCAGGCTAAAGTCAACCTGAAGTATGAAAAAATCATGGAGCTTGATTAAGAAATGTAGATAAAAATAACTTTCACCCAAATTTTAGGTTAATTTAATTTTTAGCTTTGGCTTATTTTGTAATTTTATACTCTTCTTATCAACTGCAAAAAGCTTATGAGCTTTTTGTTGTTTCTGGCTCCTAATTTGTTTTATTTTCTAGGAGTTAATATAGTAGGAAAAATTAATGTCTTTGGGATAAAGACAAAATTGAGAGCCTTATAGTGGTGCAGGAGTTGGACTATTTTTAACATCCCTTTATTTGTACATCATCATCTGTCATGCGCCTTTGTCTGGTAAACCAGACCCAAGGGCTCTGTTTGCTGCTGGCACCTCCTTTTTGTCCAGCAAGGGATGCTTAGAGGTGGCAAAGTGTGTGTCTTATCAATCCCTGTTCAGGGGGTACAGTTCTTTGCTTGGCTTTAAAAGTGACACATAAAGAAGGCAAGGTGGATATCCCTCTTCTACCAGTCCATCACTCATAGTTCAACAGAGGAAGAGCACCTATGATAATTTATTGGCAGCATCAGTTTATATAATTATCTGTAGCCAAATTCTGGTCAGAATTAATGTGATATGTGGAGATTTGGCCATAGACCATAAGGCGGCTGTGGAGGAAGCACTTCTAAAAGTTGTGTTATTTTGCTTTCTTTAAGTACTAAATTCATATGTGGGTGAGGTAAAATATGTGGAATGCTTCTTGCATTTACAGCATATTAGTCTAATTTCCAAGTTCAGGCTTCTGTTTTGTAGAGTTGAGACCAAAGGAGACCCTGGGGCAGGGCAGGAGGAATAGAGTAAGATGACATGCATCTTTATTTCAATGTTATCTAAGCTCCACCAAGGTCAGCAGGGCAGAACAGCTGGTATTATTGTACCTTGCCTGGCGTGACTAAATGTTTTGCATACTGCTCACATACCATCTGTTTAGTTGTTCAGTGATACACTGACCAAAATGAAGAGCAAAGACATTTGCACTGGCATCGTGTAAAACAGACTGCTGGAAATCCAGAGCACTTCCCAGCTCCCTGCTTTGAGTTAGATCCCTTGTTTATTCTGATAAACGACTGTCCTGGATGGCTGTTGCCAGTCTTTTTGAAGATTGTATGCCCAGGTTTTTAAGTGCTGTATGTTCAGCAGACACGTGTACACAAATATTGTGTATCTGGCGTGCAGTAGGACCAGATTTTCAGAAGTCTTTGGCTTTCACACAAGTGCTGCACTAAGGCCACATTTTCAAAAAACTGAGTATCAGCAAGAACTCGTATTTTAAAAAAACTAGCTTCTCAGAATGAATTCTTTTGCTGCCTAAAATGTAACAAATCAATAATTTGTTTCTTGACAATGTCTGCAGATCATGGGAGAATTCTGGCCAGGGTGGGTAGTGACAGCTGCATTTCTCTGTGGTTGCCCATTTAAAGTGTGAGCACTCAAAGAGAACTTAAGTCTTTTTGGGAATAATGACCTCTTAAAGAGGACTTTCACACATAGAGTGAAGGGAATATGGCATTTATGGGGGTAAAAAAAAAACAAACCCAAACAACAAAAAACCCCCAACAACAAAACAAAAACACCAAAATAAGTGCAAACCCTATGTTTTTTAAGTATGTGGCAAATAACACACATTCTTTGTATTATTTGGACAAATGCAGAGATTATCTTTCTTGAAGCAAATTTGGTGAAAACCACTACCCCTATAAAAACCAGGAGATTTTATGCAAAACACTGTGTTAAGAGAAAGCTGTCATTCAAATGTCCACTGACTTGTCAGCACATGCCAAAGTTTACATTTTGGATCTTCATTCTGCACCTTGTGTAATACTTTCAAGAATACCTGTACCCAGCAATGAAAGATTCAGCAATCACAACTGTGATGCTGTCTCAGCTT
Source organism: Nesoenas mayeri (assembly GCF_963082525.1). Classification (NCBI taxonomy): domain Eukaryota; kingdom Metazoa; phylum Chordata; class Aves; order Columbiformes; family Columbidae; genus Nesoenas; species Nesoenas mayeri. Next base: position 83,278,667 of record NC_137544.1, on the reverse strand, counting down.
TAAGTCAAAACCAGTTGGCTTTTGACAGTGGATTATTTGTTCTACTTTTCCAGTTTGGACAGATGTAATGAAGAGGCATCAGAGGTCATCAGCACTAATGAAGGCATCTCCCATCTTTTCACAAATCTTCCCAGAAGCTTTCTGTATATGCTGAGCTAAGGGATGCAGCAGCAGATCCTGGGACCACGCATAAGACATAGTTTTAGGAGAAAGAACTGTCCTGGATTTAGGAGGAAACCGGCTCTGTACTTTAAGGTTCTTACCTTACCCACGTGCCTGCCTGTGACTCCTTTTGGAGACCAGGTCTGTAGATTTTCAGTTTGACCTAGGACAGCTGTTCTGGGCTTTTCAGTAGGATTGTGCTAATAAAGCACTATTGTGAGAGGGAGACTTTTAGCAAGGTGGGGGCTCTATGGTCATTTGCGCCACTTCCATCTTTCCCACTGTATGCAGCTACTGGAGGGGGGCTGTGTCACGACCTAAAAGATGACCCGGTCTGCGCGCATAGAAGGATGGCAACCACAGGTAGGATTTGGCAATACATGGAGACTTTATCCTTTAAATTTCTCTACTTAATTTCACGTTACCACAAATCCTACAAAAAGTCACCACTAGAAAGTACAGCTAAGATTAATAAAGTGAATATATATATCTCCAACTATTACAAACTACTGTCAGCAATCAGTAATGTAGTATCGATGAATAGTATAGCAACAATCAATATTATAGCACCAACCAATTAGCTACACACTCCTACATGTTACTATAAACTTCTTCACATTAGTGAAGCAGATTTATCAACAATATAACAACAGATATACTTATGATCAGTTACTTATATGGATATCTAATACTGGTATCAAGCAAATTATACAGATTTCAGATAGGGCCAAAGTATCCCAGAGGGGAGGACAAACTGAAACAATCCCAAAAGTGGGCCCAGAGGGGGACCCATAAAGTAACTGAGTCTCACTTGGATTGAGTGCACCCTCAGCAAGTTTGAAGATGACACCAAGCTGAGCGGTGCAGTTGACACACCTGAGGGATGGGGATCTGGACAAGCTCAAGAAGCTGGCCTATATGAACCTCATGAGGATCAACAAGGCCAAGTGCAAGGTCCTACACCTGGGTCGTGGCAACCCTCAGTATCAATAAAGGCTGGGGGATGATAGGATGGAGAACAACCCTGTGGAGAAGGACTTTGGGGTACTGGTGTATGAAAGACTGGACATGAGCCAGAAGTGTATGCTTGCAGCCCAGAAGGCCAGTTGTGTCTTGGACTGCATCAAAAGGAGCGTGGCCAGCAGGTTGAAGGAGGTGATTCTGCCCCTTTGCTCTGGTGAGACCCCACCTTGAGTCCTGCATCCAGCTCTGGAGCCCTCAGTACAGGAAAAACAGGGACCTGTTGGAGAGGGTCCGGAAGAGGCCATCAAGGTGATCAGAGGGCTGGAACACCTCTCCTGTGAGGACAGGATGAGAGAGTTGGGATTGTTCAACCAGAAGAAGACATGGCTCAAGGGAGACCTTATTGCGTCCTTTCAGTACTTAAAGGGGGCTTATAAGAAAGATGAGGACAAACTTTTTAGTAGGGTCTGTTGTGGTAGGACAGGAGTAAATGGTTTTAAACTAAAAAAGGTGGATTCAGACTAGATGTGAGGAAGAAATGTTTTATGATGAAGATGGTGAAACATTAGAACAGATTGCTCAGAGTAGTGGTAGATGCCCCATCCCTGGAAACATTCAAGGCCAGGCTGGATGGGGCTCTGAGCAACCTGATCTAGTTGAAAATATCCCTGCTCATTGCAGGAGGGTTGGACTAGATGACCTTTTAAAGGTTCCTTCCAACCCAAACTGTTCTATAATGCTATGATCTGTGTCATGGGGTCTGCAGTCAGGTAGGGCATCCTCAGTGAGAGTCCAAGAGCTTGTAGAAAGTTTGATCAAAATTCAACCTATTTAGGAAAAGTGTGAGAAGTTCTTGGAGAAACCTTCTTTCCCCTTTTTCTAGACTATTTTTCACCTTTGCAGAAAAGAAGTTGCTGTTTCAGTTCTCTGTTTCTGTGCTTATCAGTATTATCTGAGGATGTCTCTGGTTTCTAGGTACCCAGCTGTGCTTCAAGGCGGCTGGCTGCACTTTTCAAGGATGTCTTCAAGGTTCACAGCTCCCAGGCTGGCAGGCATTTTCTCTACCAGTATTTTTCAGCAGACGTTCTATTTTGTTCAGAAATTTCCACCTTTTAAGCCAGCCACCTTTATGGCTGCACACATCAGGCAGGCAAAGCAGCATCCCTCCCTGTGTCACCCTTCGTGGCCGCCCCAACACCCCAAACATGGTGGGTGTGGAGTGGCAGCAACTCTTCATCTCACATGATCTTAAGGTGCACTGACCTGTACTCTGATGATGTAAGGACACCCCATGTGGGACTGCTCTGGATCAAGAGACCTTTAATTAGCCGTTGATTCTCACTTTTCCCCCATACAAACTGGTGTTTGCTTGGCCTTTGTGCTGGGCAATTTCCACAGAAGGGAAGGCAGCTGAATGTTTATTTCACACAAGTTCTTCTGCAGCACCTTGCATGGTTTAAGATAATAAATAGTACTATTGCTGGAATTACTAAGAATATCCGCCTGCTAATAATAGCCATTTCATGAAATCTGGAAACAGAAATTATAATGTATTTAAAGTGGTTTTCTGTTTATTTGGGCTGGTCAAGACTAACTTATTAGTGACTTCTAGTAAAGCTGTATGCATGCTGGAGTTACTATAAAGATCCCAATTTACTCATGAAAGTGATAAACTTTGATAATTGATGCCAGTAATTTATTTTTCTATTTTACGCTGAGATTAGCACTTGCAGACAGGGAGTTGAAGTTCATAATTTACAAGTGCCAGAGGCACTGGTGGGCTATGATGACAAGCCTTTTAATGACTCTGGTAGGTTTGATATTAAGCAAAGCCACTGGAATTGCTACATGAATATTCATTTTAATGACATATATTGGTAGGCAAAGAATTGCAACTTGCACAATATAGCTGTCTCTTAAAAATTAAATGAACATACGGTAAATGATAGGCATTTTAAAGAAGCTCCAAATAGTTTCATTACAGTTAGCTGGCAGTGATGGAATTAAATAATAATAAGGAAAAAAGAAAAGCTTTCCTTCTGTGTGTGGACTGAAACTGTGATTACACTGGTATCACATGTATAGGATAAATGAGAAGGGACTGCCTGTACTATGTGAAATTGCTGACAGCTGTTAAAATCAGTCTTGTACCCTGCGCAAAGGCATTCATCATGTTGCTGACTACATCTGTTCTTGGGAAAGGGGACACATCTTGCCTTTGAGGACAGTTACCTGGCTAGAAAAGGCTTGTTTCCAATTGCTATGCAGACCCACATGTCATACCATTACTGCAGACTGCGAGCTCGTGATAAGAACTAATTGACTAGCAATTCCTTATTTGCATCCTATTTTTGATTCCCAGAAATCAATGAGTAACCTGAAAGTCATGACATTGTAGAGGTCAGTGTGTGCACATACACTCCAGCAAGCCACAGAATTTGATTAGCTGAAATTTTTAACAAGGTTTTTGTACATTTTGGGGGGGTTTAATGTGCAACACAGCCAGCCGTTTGTCTCATAAAACTGGAGGCTGTACTCGAGTATCATTAAAGCTTGTGCTGCTGACATCAGACGGTGATCTTGGAGTTTCTGGTGAAGTGTCATGATGCTGAGGAAGCAAATTTAATCATTATTTCTGACATTGTTCCTGCACTGGCTAGAGAATACAGGATTTTCAGGGCAAGCCTAGGAAAAGAAGGTAGTACACTGAGGGAGATGTTCTGCTACTGAAAACATATATGCTGAAAGGCCAAGGAATAGCTTTTTGTTCCTCCAGAACAGCCACCCTTGCTTCATACTAAGCAGGATTTCTAATATGGCAATTAATCTAGAGTCTCAGGTTCTGCAATGCAGTGTGCAGTATTCTGCAAAAATAATGCTTTGAAAAAACAGCCATTCTGCAGCAAACTTAAAACCTAGGAGTGTCAATTAAATATAATGTGCTATACATACATCATAATAAATGGTCTTGATACCCCAGAAAAGATTTCTCCACGCAGCTCGTTTACATTAACAAGTTGCACGAGAACAGGAAGGTCAGTAATCATTGTTCACACACAGTCTCTAAATTGTCCATTAGAGCACATGTTAACAGTGCCATGTTTTTTAAAAAGGAAAGGCTATTTGTTTATCTCTGTTCAGTGAAATGAGGTGGTGGCAGGAGAAGATGAGAAAGGAGAATTGACAGAAGAGAAAGAAAACCAATACAAGGAAAATGTAAGTAAGATTTTTGTAAATGTTCTTCGATCATATTGTGCTACTTGTTTTTCAAAAGGGAGCAAGATTTTAAGAAAAGGAAAATAAGCTTCCAGAAGAGTTTGATTAAAAAAAAAAGGCAACAAACAAACAAAAACACCACCAAGAAAGAAAAACAAACCCAAACAAAAAAACCACCACCACATGAACAACAACAACTTATACAACAACTCCAAACTACCAGCCATTTGATATGCAGCAATACAGCAATAGTTACATTTAGGAATATGCATTCAAAGGGGAGGGAAGCGTGAAATGCATTCCAACCTTCAAACAAATGACTAATATGTGCACTAGGACAAGTCTCCTTGCATCTTAGGCATTTTCATTTACTCATTAATGTGACTAGAAGTTATACATTTATTTACTATTTAAAATTTTCCTCTTTAGGGAATGAAAGATTTCCATATTACTACAGCAGTAATTTCCTCAAAGTGTTGTAATTCCGCTTACTAATTGGGAAAATCTTTTCAATCCTGTAGACTGAAAAGATACTAGAATGGTTTTTGTCTGAGTAGCTAGCTGTTATGCAACTTGTATGTTAACTTAATAAAAATAGCCTTTATTTCTCTCTAGTTACTTACAGATTTCATACACAAATATGCGTGTTCTTACCTATTGCTATGTTACTGTGCATGCATAGAGCAAAGATATCGTATGCTTTTTGAACTCCACATGTCTGTGAAGTATTGACGTCTTTTTAGTGGAGCTACTGATTTTCATCATCTCTTCATAAAAAATAGCTAATACTGTCAGTTCTGATTGGTGTGGGGTTTTTTTTTTTGTTTGTTTTAAAAGGAATACTAATTTTTTCATTTTATTTAATGTTTTTAAATTTCATTTTGAACAAGCAGGATTTTCCTGATTTTTAACAGTAAAAACAAAAATCTGAAAATTCATTTGATAGGAGGCAGACTCATACAGCTGGAAATATATTATGAAATGGTGTTTTAAGAGAATTGGTAAGAAAATGTAAAACGATATATTTAAACACAATATCATGGCAGCCAAAAGTACCAATTTATTTTATAGCTTCTACTGTGTTGAGACAGTGGAATACATTATGTTCATTCGCTGCAGAACAAAAAGCCTGCTCTTGAAGACAGAAATTCTTTTGAAGTTGCTATATATGTTATAGAAAGCATAGTGGTACATGAACCTCTGCAGGGCTGAGGCTGCCAGCGCCTCATGGCTCAGCCCCAGCTCTCCTGAGGGGCTGAGCCTGTGGAAATGGAGCCCCTGAAGGTGTTTAACTGAAGGGCTTCATCTTTAAAAAAATCTCTCCAGAGTCTGCTGGTTGCTTCAAGGCACATGGAAGATACTTCAGTCTGTGTTGTTACCTGTGGCCCTAGGCAGAAGGAGAGGGAGGCCACTGTCTTGGCACTGCTCCCTTGCACTGTGCCCTTGCCAGGACTTTGCCCAGTGCTGCCCGTTGTACCTCAGAGGTTCTGCTTACTGGTGAAGATGGTCAGCAGTGTGTTATTTGGTGCAAGCTTTGTGGTATTTGGGATTTTTTAAATGAGGAAATAACATGCAGTATCATCACCAGTGCTGTTCTAGCTTTTGTTGATGTCTGTAACCTGATCTTCACCAGGCTGGAACATTGCATGGAGAGGCAGAAAAAGACACAAGGATTTTGTAGTAGGAGATGATAAATAAGAGTGTGAGCAAGCTCTATAGCATGAAGCCATCTGTAGCTTCTCTCTTGTGGAGGCATGTTATGTTATGTTATGTTATGTTATGTTATGTTATGTTATGTTATGTTATGTTAAGCAGACTTATGGAGGACTAGGAAGCTGGAATGGATTTTTATTTTATTCTAATTTTATTTTACTTATTTGTCTTCTTTAAACAGAGGTACCTGGTATTTGATGGTTTATGCAATAATGAACCAAATTTTAGCATATCGGAGGTTGTTATCTGACATTTCCACAGGATAGATTGCATGTTGCATCTTTTATACCATAAACATTTAGGAATAGTAATATTTGAAAACAGAGACTGTCTATTCCACTACGTTTAAAAAGACATTCCTTGCTTGAAACAAGTATATCAAAGGACTATAGTTAGTGCACCAGAAAAGTCAGTAGATGCTTTGGTGTTAGCTGTTCAAATACTGTTGATTTGTGTTGGTCTCCTTTTGAAAAAGCTTCATTTGGTGAAATTTGGAGGGGGAGGTGTAACTGCTCATATGGGTGATGGGCTGAGGGCTTTGAAAGGAGCACCCATCAGCAGGGGCAAGTGGGCACCAGGGCTGCTGCACACAGCCTGGGGTGAAGTGTCAACCTCACCGCTGGTGTCTCCTTCTCAGTCTTCTTGGCCTTTTCCTCTGTTTTTCTTGGTGTGCTGCTAGGAAGGGTCGAGGAAGCACTTTGCGTTTTCTTCATGATAGAAACCCAGTGCCTCTCTCCCCTTCAGCAATATTACATCACCTCATTTTTGGCAGCTTAATAAAGGAAAGGTTTGGCCTCATCCTCTGGAATGCCAAGGATCCCTTCTGTGCCGTGACTTCCGTAAGAGACAGGGTTGGTCAAATGTTTTGAGGGAATGAAGCAATGCTCTTGTGTTGCAACAAGGTGGTGAATCAGAACCTGTATATGGAAACAGTCATTCTCTCCTGCCCACTGGAGATGTTACATGGATTTGAGAGTGCCTGCTCAGAAACCACTGTGATGGGTCCAAATTTTCTAAACTAGTGACAATTATTTTCACAAGATATTTTGTACTTTGTGGTAGATTTTTGTTGGATATTTTGATCATGAGGTTTTAGAAACAAAAGGATTTGATTCCACAAGCCTTTACTCTTCTCTTCAGTCCTGTTAATTTAAGTGGATTTTTCCCCTATTCCAACTTTATTAAAGATAAAATTGAAAAGATGTTTTTAACTACTGTTCATAAAGGTGCCACAATCTACAGTGTTTCTTACTGAATAGAATTGGAATTCAAAATGTCCTAAAAGATTAGTATTGGAGTCATGTAAAATCTTATCTCAGATACCCCTTTTTTTAATATGGGAGCTGGCTTCTACTTTGATAATGCTTAAACCTTCTGCTTTGTAAATAATGCATATGTGCTATGCCCCTATTCAGTATTCAGTCTATTGTTTTCTATTATCTTTCTTATTTATACAGTTTCCTTGCTGTAAAATGAAGATGATTTTGGACATATTCCCCCAGGACAGGAAAACTGTTAGTAGAATTCAATCCTCTCTCCTACAGAAATTTGAATATAATTTGAATGCATTAAAATTAATCTTAAAAGGTAGCATTCTTTGTGGAGAGGTATCAATAGGCATTTTGTAACAAGTATTTGATATGTCCTAGTAGTCTGCTGTTATCTTTCAGCAGTCATAAAGAAAACTCAAAAAGTGACTTTTAGAAGTCATTTTATAATGTATCAGAATATAATGAGAGTTTTACTTCTTGCAAATATGATTCTTGATATCACTTTGCACATAAATATGCTGTCTCCAGTGTTACAGCATACGAGGAGAAATGGCTTCCTGGGGATTGCAAGTAAGCAGCTTCAGTTTGGGCTGGTTTCCAATGTATTGCTGGATCTGAAAACTCAACACATTACCTCTGCATGCTTCTGTTTTCCAAAGGGATGGACTCAGGGGCACTGTGCATCCCACGGCTGTGTGTGGTATTCTGTAGGCAGTTTTCTCAAAACTGTAAAATTTTTGAAGTAAGGAAATCCTCCCCTGAGGCTCAGGCTGGCACACCGTATTTGTTTTAGTAGGTCTTGTGCAGCCTTTTCAAAAACAGGCAATATGAAATTGTGGGTAAAAATTACCTATCTGCATGAAGATTGATATAGCAGGCATCTAACTTTGCACTAGAAAAATGGCAATGTAAATGGAAGTTGAGTCAAGATAAGTTATACCAAAAAAAAAAAGTGAAACAGAACAGCATGAATCCCTTTTTGTTGGACTCAGGACTGCCCCAGATGTAGAAATACAAAATGGTAAAGTCATAGAAGTGAAGGAACATGAGAGAGTCAATGGCTGTGTATAACAGTAGTTTCCTGGATAAAATAGCAATAATGCTAGCTTCTAATAGTCCATTATTCACAATTCAGAAGACAGCTTTCTAAATATTTTTAGTCTATAGCATAAAAATAAGTCATAGAGTAAAATAATTATATGTCAGACCATATGCTATCAAAATATTATACTGTGTGATGTGCCTTAAAGATCCTGTATCACTTAATCATTTTGTAAATATGGGTTTTCATTGAATATGAAATTTATGCACAGTAAAGGCAAATAATGTGGACAGTATGAAAATGATACATACTACAGTAGTAAATAATCCAGATAGTTGAATTTTTCTACTCAGGGAGGCTTAACTGTCACATTTTGAGTGGTATTGAACAACTACAGCTGTGGCAGTATAACATATCTCTTACTAGAGGTGGACTTTGACTCAGTTTCTACCAGCTATAATTTATTTTGTCAAAGAGTGATAACTTTTAAACTTTGCTGATTAATTATTAGCTTAATACTTGGCAGTGTTGTTACTTTCCAGCAGGGTCTAAATTCAAGATATTTATGATGGTAGTTCAGGCACTGGAAGTGATCAGTTTTCATGAGCTCTGAGTTATTCAGGTTTGTGGATCAGCACACAGTCATATACATAAGAAGAAGAAAGGAAAGCAGAGCAGTGACAGAGAAGCAGCTGCACGAAGAAGTGCAGCTCCCACCATGATGCAACAGCAGCAGAAATTGCATCAGGCACAACGAAATATCAACATCTTGATTTTTAGAGGCAAACTCCTATTTTGCAACCACAATTACTTTCAGTAGGAGTGTGTCTGTGCTTACACCTCTGTGTTGGGCCAGGGGTCTGACAGGCTATGAAATCTCAGGTCTCACAGTTGACCTAGGTTCTTTAATTGGGACTTTCACAGGGAAATCAGAACATCTGCAGTAGATACTGTCTCTTTTTATTGACTTTATGGTATTAGGTAACTCAAGCATCTAATTTACTGCCTTAATATTGGATACTAAACCCCTCCTTCCTATATATGGCTAAAACCCAAACAGCTAGATAATCTACACATACAGTGCCACGACTTGATTCTGCCTTAATGAAGCAGTTGTAATCAGAATTAAGTGATAGCAGAGTCTGGCTCATCTTTTATACCGTCTTGTAATGAGTAACGTAAGGTGGGCATTAACAAGGGCCTGTCCTTCAGGGAAGGGCTGGGTTTCATGGGAAGGATGCTGGCCCCACAGGAGAGCTGTGATCAGGCACAGGGACTGCTCCACAGGAGGGGCTCAGCTGATGTGCGTTGCCCCCTCAGTTTTGTGACATGCAGTGTCTTATTCAATTAAGCTTTCAAAGAAGACCAGAAAATGGGTCTCTGTTAAGCTCTGGTGTTGCTAACCTCTGAATCTCATATTTCTTTTTCATCACCTTCCTTCAGAGGTGAGCCATAATTAAGCTTTGGCACTGTCTTATTGTGTCTAAGTAGTTATATCATTCCTTTTGTAAAATAAACACAGATATGGAAAATTATGGTTTTCTTTTGACGTTATGTTTACCAAAGACCCTGACTGAAGATATTTTGTGAGTAATGTAAATTGCAGTCTATGTCCTGCCATACATAATTGGGAAATTTCCTGAGTTTCATGAATATATAATGAATTTTTATTAGACTTAATGGAAAAATTAAGGGAAATTATATGTATATCTTTGAATCTATCATAATTTTATAAAAAATGTAGATGCATTATAAAGTAGTAAGAGGCAATAATGTCTACAAAAAACCCACCCTATTACTATATTATATTTTAGTTAGTGTTTGTTAATTAGTGTCAAATTCAAACAGTTGGTAATTCTGGATTTTTTTTTCTTACTGAAGCTGATTTTGGGTGGGCTGAATGACTCTTGGAATATGAGTACCTGCCCAGGGAGAGCTCTGGGTGGCATTTCTGTATTAAGTACCTCAGTTGCATTCCTAAGTCCAGGTGGGGATGGGTCTGTCCTCTGTCTATCTTTTATGCTTGTGCAAGCCTTGCTGCCAGTACGTATGTTAAAAGACAGACAGGAGGATTGAAACTGATTTTTATCCACAGGCTGTAGTCACATATCGTAGATCAGAGTTATAAAAGACTGTAGCCTGCAGTATGGCAGTGAGCATACACTGCTGACGGTGGTGGCTCCTGTACGTGCTGCTCCTGTGAGGGAAACTATGGGACTTGGTCCTTCAGTCTGTCTAAAAGATGCCTCTGTACGTCACTGCGCTAACACATTATACAGTGCCCCTTCCTTTGATCAAGCACACGGTCCTTACTTAGTTTCTTAGATTTCTGAAGTCAAACACAAGATCAGGAGTGATGCGATGTCTATTTACGTAATCTAGGTTTTGGTTTTCAATTAGTGAAATATGAGCGTGACCAAAGAGGCAGCTTTGGCTGGTTGACCAGCTGAACACCCTCAGCCCCACCGCTGTTCAGCTGCCAAGCAAACGGCACAGAGCATTGTCGTTTCCAGTGATCCCGCACTGTGTGCACAGCCCAGTCTTGTTTTTGCACCCAACATAGTCTGTACCCGACACAGACCATTCCTGGCATATACCCTCTTCCTTCTATCCACCTCAAAGTGCGGTCTCCCAAAACTAAAAGCAGAATAAGAGAACATACTGATTTCTTACTCTTACCCTGTAAAAGAGATAAGGTTCAGCATACCAGTGGTTAGTTGTGCTTAACAGGACACAACTGTCTAAAGATGCTGCACGCATCTTTAGTGTCAGCACATTTTATTGTTGCAAACAAAATCTAAAAGCAAAATCCCATGTTATTTTTTAAGCATTAACAAAGCCTCCCCCCCCGTCCCCGCCCTTTTAAATAAAGTATAAAATAAAAAGAAACTCCAAACCAAAATACTCTATTGCTAGTAGAGAATTCATAGCAAGATCTCTGTGAGTGTGACATATTATTAGAGCACGGAGTTTTCGTTATAGAAATAATTTAATTTGAAAGTTACAGCTTGAGGTGTAGATACAGATACCTTAAATCGCAGAAGCTAAAGACAGAGCAGACTTTACAATATTTAAACTTCTGCATGTAAAATTATGCCACTGTTGCTTGTAAATATGCTAAAAGCCTCCTGTAGTGCCTTGTAAATATGCTAAGCACCTCCTGTAGTTAGTTACCCCCCTACCATTATAAATGAGAGCAAAGAAAATGTGTTTCTTACATTATAGCTTCTTTTCCCAGGTGTAAATGTGATGTTTTGTTTGGCATTAGCAGCTCCATTCCTTGACTGACAGGTTTCAGAGTTTGCCATAATTGTGAGCCATGCTCACAGTGACTGTGCTTTAGAGTCAGCGGGGAATGGTGCTGTATGCTATTTTTTCAAAGAAAGGGCATTACACTGTCAACATCTAATAAATCCTGAAAGCTTTTTTTCCTCCCCCCCCCTCCTTCTTTCCCCTCTTGGTGTGTTTCAAATTATTGTAATGGCACAGCTACCTTTATATTACAGCATCATAGTCTGAGCTTCTGTAGTTATAATTGTCTTATTGCTCCCATTATAAACCTGACTTTCTATGTGTTATTGAAATAAGTGGTGTAGGTTGGCCTGACAGATTGTTCGTCAAATACTATTCTCTGCTCCCATCCTAATATTCATTCCAGGAGCAAAGCAGTCTAGGTGGAAAAAGAGAAAATGATTTCCAGGAACTCCTAGTTAACAGCAGTGAATGAAAGGCTGACATGCAAGTGCTGCGTTGGTGGGAAGATGCCAGAGCTCTCCATGGCCAGGCAAAGCATCAGCCACAAGCGAGAGACCCGTGAAGCACTTGCAGGGTGCAAAGCCCAGATGATGCCAGTGGCAGGACGGTGCCTTTCTGCAGGGGCTGCTGTGGGGAGTGCAGGGCCTTCTGCCAGCACCTCTGCTCTGCCTCACCATTCGGGGTGCAGACCAGAGACCTGGGCACGCCCTGCTGGGGATACCCTGATTTTGTACATACTCCTTTGGGGGAGGGTCAGGACAAACACTGTGAGTCCTGAGCCAGCTCCTCAGCTTGCGATGTGAGGTTGTGGTCCAGCAGCACAAGCCTTAGACTTCGTCCCTGTCTCTTTCCCAGCAGGAACTGTTTCACAGAGATGTGGGCCCACAGCGATGAAATGGGTTTTGCTCTTCATATTTCACTGACATTTGGGAGGGGGGAAGCCCAAGAACTATTTAAGAGTGATTTGGGGATCAGGAACAAGAAGAAAATATTATACATTTGTTGTTCAAGTCTAATTTTCCCATCAATTGCTGAGGCCAGCTGTAAGTTACATGGTTAAAATACTAATTCAGAAATCATTTATGATGCACTAAATCTGGAATATCCCTATTGAGTAATGTACTGTGGTTACTAGAGTTTATCTGAAATGATGCCAGCTTAATGAACAAGGACACTGGTCATAGCTCTTTGTTTAGTCTTTCATCATCTTTCTTTTCTTCTTTAAAGAAGTGCTGGGTCTGTTGAGATGCAGTGTTTTATATTATCTCGACAGCCATCTCTTTGTTTCAGCAGATTGTTGAAAATTTATTATTTCAGCAAAAAAATATTATTTCAGCCAAAATTTATTATTTTGTTGTTTGGCAATTGTAAGGTTCTAGGTCTCTAGACAGACCACACCACTGGAGTTCTAGCGTCCTGTAGGTTCTGTGAAAATGGGATCATATTTCTCTTATTAAGTTCTTTAATGTGTATAGCATACTTTGCATACGTATTTAAATATCGTCTTTCTGCTATTTATTATTTTATGTTTTTCTGCTTTCAGCATGAGCCAATATAATTGCCTTCATGTACTTTCAGGTGAACAATGATTTACTTTCCAGAAAAAAAAAAAGAAGGTCTTGGGCATAAATAACTTCTGAGTGTGTCTTAACATTCTCATATTTATTACATGGTCAAGAGAGAGTGCTGCTTAGTTTGAGACCAACTCTTTGCAGAAAATAGATTGCAAAAAGTACAGTCTGTGTCTAGAGAGTTTTCAAAAACACAGTTCTATTTGTGGTGCAAGGAACAAAGAACTGTGAAATAAATGGTAAAGCATAATGTAGAGCGATTTTTGCATACCAAAGGTGCTGACACATTGTAAAAAACATATGTGCTAACAAAGACCTGAATGTTAAAGGTCTGTTTAAAAGCTAAAGAAAATTCTGAATAGACTTGAAATATTAAGAAATATATTTTAAGTGCTTAAGAAACCTGAGGTATTATGCCTTTCTGCATACTTTTTTGTATGTCATTTGGGACTTTATTTACATTTTTGTATGCTGTATTGTGTATCATCAGTCTTCTAGAAAGTAATTGTGTAATCACGTGTCAGCAGAAATGAGCTGGATTTATTACATTTCTGTAACTGATTACCAATAACTTGTTGCAGTACATTATTTCACTCTGAGTTTATTGTCTAACACTCTGTACTCATGCTTCTTCCTGCCTCTATTTAGTATTTCTATTAAATATTAAACATTTAGTGTAAAGTTGGATACTGATGTCTCTCCAGAGCCTTAAACTTAGCACTAAAGAGGTGTCAGTGTTGCAAAAGTGAAATTTTGAATACTTCATCTCCTTTGGTCTGGATTTTTGTTACAGCTTTCATTCAGTTTGCCTTCTGTTCTCAGTCTGACGTGCATGGCAAATCTCAAATAGTTTTCTTGGTGTTGTTTCCTTTATGAATAGAGAAAGTAAAATTTGGAGAAATTACGAATATTTTTGTTGAATGGCTGCGTTTTTGGGCTCTTTTTTTCAGGACTACTTAGAGCAGATCTGTGAACTCCACAAACTTTATTCAACATATCACTTCACTAATTCCTCAAGGGATTCTTCTACAGCTCTTTCTATTGTTTTCTTGTTCCGCTGGAAGTTGTCTGATTAGCAAAAGCATACGAAACCCTTTTTCAATTCAATTGTGCTTCCCAAAAGAGATGGAGTGTTGCAATTAAACACTACTAGTTTGTTAAAATCCAGTTAGGTTTAGAAACCAAGCTCTTGGATACATTTTAGTTTAGGTGCTTTTAGTATATGAATAGTGATTCTTAGTACACACTTGAGTGGTATGTCAGTCAAAAGCAAAGATGAAGTTAAGAAAATGAATGAAGAATTTTGCTTTTTACCATATCATTTCTGTTCAGACTTTTGTGGCTTTCAAGTTTATTACCCATGCTTCATGACAGTCTAAAAGATGTGATTCATAAGACAAAAATTGGAATGATTTCCAAGTCTTTTGGCCGCTCTGGTATCTAAAGATACTTTTTGGTATCCTCAAAGAGTAACTTTGCTACTAATCATTTACAATATGTGTTATGTTTCAATGAATTTGTGGTTTTTTGTTTGGATATTTTCATTGGTCATGAGCCTCAGTGCTGGATATTTTGTTTGGGTACAATATAACTTGCTAATCTGTGCAGTTGTCAGCTCTAAAACCTTTCCTCAACTCTACATTCACACTTAGTCTTGTGCATCCAACCACATGCTTCATGGCTTTTTTCTTCCTTTCTTTTGAGTTTCTTTGTAGTAATGATGTTAATCTCTGTTGCAATACCTTCCATTACTGCTCTGACATGCATAAACATGCCATTATACTAATAGCTCTTCCTGGTGTCTTGGCACAGGTCTGTTCAACTGATAGTGCTGGTGAAAAGCAATTTAAAATGACTTGTCAGCCCTACCCAGTGAGTGCTGGCAGACACTCTGATGTTACTTTCCTCCAGATTTTAAATGGAAGTGTTCAGCAGTGTCCATTTTCAAGCTTATGAAAGCTTAAAATGTCCCTGACCTTGCAATGCTTTTGTGTATACTTGTGGAGGGGTAAGGTACCAAAAAAGATGTTTTGGCAGTGGTTTTATTTTTTCCACTTCCACCCTTCTCTCTTTGCTTCCTCCCAAGGCTCATAGTAGTGTTTGTAACCTTCTTGTGTCCTAAGAGGACAAAATCTCTTGTTTAGCCCTGCATTAAGTATCCAAAGCTGCTTTTGAAAGTTCCCTGTCATCCCTGGGGGGAAAATGCCCTTTTCTGTTGCTTTTGCCTGTTCAGGGTCAGTCCTGCCCAAATAATCAGGGATCAGCAGTGGGGCCTTCTTGTCATTTTGGCCTTGGGAGGCTTGCATGTGCTTGGTGAGCTTGAAATTTCTCCTCTTGCCACCTTTGGGAGACATCCTCTTCAGGGTAGTCTTATTTTTTAGGAACTACTTTTTTTCAGGCACTGGGGACATGCCTGGTGCTCCTGTACCCAGGGAAGTGGGCAGAAGGCTTTGAGGTCTGAGGGAGGATGATGAGTATCGAGTTCAAAGTCTCTTGGCTCCTCCAGTGTCTGAAGACACTTTCTAGTATACTCATGCAAAATATTACTACTAATTATTTACACTAAATAGTTCCCAAAATGTGGTATCTGCTTAGAAGAGCAGCTCACTGAAATATTTTCATATTATACGGTATATATTTCCAAACCCAAGGCATGTTAAAGTTGAACATCTCTCTTTCCCTCCCTTCTCCTCCCCAATTTTCTGTTTAATATCTTCCAATATATCTCTTATAAACAGTACCTCTCAGTTAATTCAGAAAAATGAAAACCATTTTTTTTTTAATCTTAACAGTTGGATATCAATTCTGGCCTGCTGATATGATGATAGAAAATGTGATATAAAGATTTTAATTGGCAGCCTATGCTGAATCACTACGCCTGCTACCTGGCAGGTACAAACTGTCCTGGTGATATTCCTGATGGTTTGCCAGGTCCCTCAGTGGTCCTGAGGAAACCATGGTAGCTCTGTCTGCCAGGTTTTTATATGTATGTCAACTTATAGGCTGGCAAGGTACTGAAGTCTGAATCTCCCTGCCTCCCCACCTCCCCTCCACCGCCCCAGGTTGCTTAGCCTTCTTTTTAATGTAATTTTCTTTGCTTCTTGTGTCTCTGCATCCACAGAGGAAAAAAATATATAGTAAATAATTTCTCCTTTGATGCTTTTATTTGATTTTCTAATTTGTGGTGCTATGCACAGGCCCTGAACCTTTTAAAAGTTGTTGCGTGTGCTGTTTCAGGTCATACTTATGCTGACACTTTGGGCTCTGAAACATTTCTTAGTGGTTTCACCCTCTCTGGGTGTTCCACCGAAAGAGTATTTAGGCATGAAATGGATCATTTTCTTACCCTCCATCCATCCGGTTTTGCTACTTTCTCGTGCAGTATCTTTATTGATGAAACAGATGCTTCTTTCTTTTAATTGTACTGTTCGCATGTGGCTGCAGGATCCACAGAAGCCATCTGTCCTTCCCCTTGCTCTTTGGGCAGGGCTGCTGTGGTGCCACCATCCCTGAGTGGGACAGGCAGAGCCTGGAGCTGGGGCAGCTGCAGGTGAACATGGTGGGGTCTGGGAAACACCCACACAACAGGCCAATGTGCCACAGTGTTCTCGTGTAATCTTCCTTCCTCAGTCTTATCATTTGTAAAATGAGAATAGTAAGCTCCCTCATATGGTTAATGTTTGAGAAACTTTGGTGGAAACTTCTATAGGAACTGTTCATATACAAGAAAAAAATCAATGGAGACTAATTAAAAAGTAGATGTTGTGCTGCATGCTCTTTGTTTTATAAGCAAAGCTAGTACAGGCAGGCCATTAGAATGAGAAACTGTGTCTTGCTTGGAGCCTTCTTTTATTTCTTTAATTTTGTAAAAATCTTGTCACTTGTTCTAGGCAAAGCCATCCCTAAATTTCTATCCTACGTGACAAACGAAAACATTGCTGCACATCTCTGGATCTCTGAAATCTCATGATGTCTCAGTAACCCAATTCTGTTCTATGAGACAATATGCACAACGTTTGGTTATTAGGGTAAAATTTTGGCACCTGTCCCTGCTTATAGGTTTAAAGGAGCATGTTAAACGGCTGTGTTATAATCAGACATAGAGACTGGGAATGTAAGAGTTTTGCTGAGTTAATGTTCTACAAAAATCAGACCAAATTTTCAGCTGATGGATTCAAGCATGTCTTTATTAAAATCTAGGAGTTTTTCTCTGTTACATTGGCAGCAATAAATTCTTCAATATCACGGTGAGATAATTAATAATGTGGGACTATGATCTCTTTGTGGCAAAGTAGATAAAGAAAAGATCCAGAGGTAGGAGATTAAAATTTGATTATAACATTAAAGATAAAACAACAAATAGGTAAAGGAACTATTAGATTTAAAGAGATACCATGTAAATAGAAATGTGATAGAACTGTATAATGAACTAGTCATGTAGAATAAAGGAATGTGACATATATGATCCAAATATGTCTCCCATTTCAAGTTAGTATTTCAAATAAATACTTCTTGGAATCAAAAGAAAAGCTTAACAAAACAGTCTTTAAAAGTCATGAGTGCTGTTCTGCAGAACACACAATTTTCTCATGGTATGCACTGCTTCTGGGGGAGTGGAATTTATTTAAGTTCAAATAAACTAAGTGTGTATATATATATATTACTAAATCTGTATTATAGAACGTATGTCCATGTGCTTCTCAGACATCAAGGTTTGTATTAACACACTGTGAGATCTGGTGGGAGGACTGACAACAAATAATGTTGGTGCACATAAAAATAGCAAAAAGGAGAAACTTTTGCAGCATATAATAAAGAAAATGTTGAGACAAGGAATAAATTCTGTTCTTTTGACTTCAGAGGTGTTGGGACTTTGTACCATTGGTCTGATTCTGGCCTTGAAAGGCAGGAGAGTTCAGACTTGATGGGTTTTGATGGGCTGGACTCATGCCAGGCCTCCATGCATTGCCTTATCACTTCTTGTGAAAGGCATTGAAGTATCCTTTTTCTTTTTTTAACTTAGAAGAAATATTTTGTTTTCAGAACACGTAGCTGCATATTTGCTTACACTTCCCAAGCATGTGAATGCGTGGGGTGAGATGGATGACAGTAATTTTCACAGCTTAAGTTGCCACTTTATCATGAGGAAGCAAATAGGATCCATACAATGCACATGTTATTGCAGAGTATGTTCCTCATGTAGCATTCGGCTGCAGTTAAAGCCCATCAAACCTCCTTTATGACTCCTTATATCTCGAGACTCTATTTGCATCAGATTTAGGGTGTGTAATTCACTAGTGGCTGCATTCAAAGCAACATATTCCAGACAGGAGACCAGCTGCTGGCTGCTGCCATGCTAGGATGAAAATTCAGGCGAAGAATATCTGCATAGGCATGGCAAACTTGAATTCCTACTGCTAAAGGGGATGTCTAATTCAAGAAAGAGTTTAATAATTCTTACTTGTTAAGAATTACTGGAACTTGCTCTTCATTAATCTCATTAGGTCAGACAAACTGCTTTGTTTCAGTGTGATTCATACTAGGAAAAAAAAAAACATGTTTAGACATAAAAGGCTAAGCTAAATGCATATGCTGATTGAAGAACATAATTCTTTATCAGTTGAAGGACCTATTGCATCCTGGTACCCTTTATACCCTTCTTCTTGTAACAAAACAGCTAGAGACACTAATGCAATGTTTAAAATACGCTGGAAATGATTAAAGATTTCCTGAAATACTGACTTGAAATTTCAGTACAGAAAACATTTAGAAGCAGCTGCCATTTCCATACATTAAGAAGGGATCTTAATTCTTGGGAAAATACATGATCATATTTGGAGATTCTCTGAGTTTTGGAAGTCTGTTGTCCATTTCATAGCCTTTCTCATTCAATTAAGGGTTCTGCTGGAAAAATCTGTCCTTTAAATAAATGATCATTTTGATAATGAGCTTTCTTGCGTTTCTATGTTTCTGCTTTGGTTCTCATACTCTGTACATCTGTGCCATAGTTTGAAGGATTAAGCTGTTGAATGTGCAGGTGGGTTTACTCTGTTTGGTGTGTCCTGCATCACCTCTGGGCAGCAGGATACGAGTTGCTGCAGCTGCCCTCTTAAAACCTGTGCCAAAGGCTCTGTGAGTAATTAGGTGGAATTGTTGTATATTACAATATGCTGATGCATCTGAAAAGATGTTACTTTAACAATGAGATTTTTAGAAATGAATGCTATCTACTGTGTTTCAAGTCTGCCACAGCCAAAAGCTGTATGTATGATAAACAGGGAACACTTACAGGCTTTTTTTGGAGGACTTAGTAACCTGAATTTCTTCTACAAAAATATTTTAAACTCGTATATCTTGATGAGGATAGTCTATAGACAATTTATCTCTGTAATCTAATTTGGCAGATTATTTGCTGTGCTGTTTTTTACATATTTCATCCTTACATGCACAGTGTGTACAGTATTTACAATCAATCTTTTTTTTACCAGTTCAAAAATTGAACGTGTGCTTTTGAACGCCATGCTATCCCCTAGCTTGAGTGATGAAATGGCACATTTCCTTCAGACAAAACATTGCCCACTGCTTTCCTTCTGTGGAGTCTGAGAACTGCAGCCTCAGTTTTGCAGTCATGGCACTAGCATGGTCCTAAAAATGCACTTAAGGAGACATAGCATATTGCAGTGCCACACAAGCACTACTCACTACTTTGGACTGCCATGTCTTAACATATTTAGTTATGTAGGAATATGTAACAATATCATTTGTTGGTGGTAGAGTTGCACCTTACATTATTTTCTCCCTAGCAGAGGTCTTCTGCCACCACTGGAGGACATTTCAAATGGTTAATAGAAAATCCAGTCTCGTCATATATGGCTGTTGCTTGCTCACACGATCACATCAGTTTTTAGTATATTGTCATTCATGTTCAAAATATCTGAAAAGGCAATAAACTACCTTAATTCTTCTCCCTCCCTCTCCGCACACACATGCCCCACGCAGCCTTGCAGCTGCACGATGTGGGCGTCGTGTGGTTTTGGGCTGCATGTACAGTGCAGAAAGGTCAGGAATGTGAGACGGAGCCCTGGCACCGATTTCTGAGCAATCGTGGAACAGTTAATGATTTTTAGCTGAAAAGAGAGAGTAGAGGCGAGGTGTTATGATAGTCTTCGTTTGCAAGATGAATGCTCAGGAAATACAGGGAGAGGAAAATGGAAGGGGTAGGAGGAGGGTGAGGGAAACATTTGGGTATACTTAGGCTATCAAACTACAGACAGTTCTGTGAAAAATGAGTTCTGAACTACTCTGGGAAGCGGTAATCCATTAGAGAGAAAAGATGTAATAAAACATTTCTGCATTTGAAGAAAGCCTCTTTGCTGCTCACCTGAAGTTTAATTTTGTTTTGAATATTGAAGGAAATTACGCATCATGTGACAACAGGGCTTTTCAGATGCCTCTGACAGTTTGAATGCGAAATCACACCTTAATCAGTGATAATTCATTCAGAAAATCTTGTAGGCGTGGGACTCCTGTAATGAGATCACATACTCTTTTGGGGCACATAGTTCCAGAAAAAGATGGCATTAAGCTAATTTTGAATCATTCTGATTTGGCATTTCAGTGGAAGTTTTGTGGTAGCTCTGAATGGCAGGTAGGTAAGGGTGTCTGCCAAAACACCTGGGGCAGAGTGTGGAAACAGCTTTCAAGCTTTTCCACACTACAGAAACTCTAGCTTTTAGTGCTGAAATTTTAATTCTCCTGGAAAACAAGCAAAGTTGTAACTGGGAACTTGCTCCCATATCCAAGTGAAGAAAATGTGGATTTAGAGTTCAGGTTGGACTCCTGTCTAATTACCACTCTTACAGCATGGAAATGACTGAGATGGATGCACATGGAGATTGTCACTATCTGAGAGTAGAGATGAGTCATTATATTAATGGGAGCATTCAGCAATCTCTTTTGTGCACACATATTCCCATATTCTTGGCAGCTGAAGAAGTACCACCCTTTTAAATGAATGTATTCCTAACAGGTAATATCTGATAATAAGATGAACACTTTCAGTGTGTTATATTTCATTGTCAATCTCTTTACTAAATTGCTTTTTTAATTTTTATTTTTTATATATATAAACAAAGGCTATAATAGCACGTTTAGTTTGAAGTCAGTTGATTTTTTTTTTTAACAAATACTGTTGAATGTACTGAAAATCTGTGGGTAATTAAGGAATTTTTTAAATTTAGAGTAGAAGCACTGCTACAGATCCATTAACTTTGTGACAGACACACCTAATACAGTCTTTTAATTTTTAGGAATTATTTGAAATACCTCAGAACAAAAGGTTTCTGTAACATTTTTGAAATATAGAAGTGCTATAAAATGTATATCAAGTCACATAAAGGAACTTGTGGCATTCTAACCTGCTTGTTGCTTTGAGGGCCAGCCAGAATTTCCGTACTTACTCAGAACAAAATTAGGTGTGTAAATGGAGTTGCTCGTTACTGCTGGAATCCTGCCCAACTTGAAGCACATCACTCCTGCAACCAGACGGTGAGCTTGGCCAGGTGTGTGTCCGGCTGGAGAGGGGAGGAGGTGGTTACTGTATGTGGACATTCGTGTGCCACGTCCCCTCCATGCTGCCAGGACACAGCAAGCAGAATGGGTCTTCTGGCCTGATGGCAGCAAGTGGCCTCAGCCAGCACTTAGTTAAAAAGTTGTTGTTACTAAAAGTGGCAGAAAAACAGCAGTCATAGGTTAAGAGAGCTGGTTCAGCTTCGCTCATGGAAGTAAAAGCTTTGCTCCTCAATCAGCAGATCTGACTATTTACAGGCAGGGAGCAGATTTGCTGCAATATATTAGTTTATTTTATTATTTCATTCAGTTTCATTTTAAGATTTTCGCAATTGGTTTTTACCCTGGCACTTTATTTAAATAGGGGTAGGACATCGTTTTTATCACACATAGAGTGAACATCACCCAGGGAAATGCATGTTTTTAACATGGGAAGCACTGTAACTATGGTAGCAAATGTTTTGTTACTGCAGCTGAAATCTAGTGTTCTGATGAGAGAGAGAGCACCATCACTTCAGTCCTATGAAATGCCTCTGGGGATCATTACCATGTGTGCCTATTCAATTTTTAAAGCAGGTAGAGCATTAATGAATATTGGGAAGAAAACATGATCTGATACCATTTACCACTGTACCAAAACAGTAAGCAAACCTTTGTCAACCTGTTTCCTGTGATTGTGCAATAAAGCTGGAGTAGCTTGTGGACTGGTTCAGGGCCGGGAGGTGAATTGTCATCAGGTGGAGATCTCTCCATTTATTGTTTTATTTATGCCCTTCCACAGAGGCAGGCCAAATAAAATGTTTTCTTCATGCCCTCCCTACGACTCTGGTATTTTCAGCAATTTGTGCTCCATCTCTGGGGTTACAAGTGTCAGTCAGCTGCATTAAAGTGCCATTTTTGCCAATTCTGTGTTTATTGAGAGATCTCATATATTTTGTGCCCAGTTTCTTGGACCTTTGTCTAGGGTGAGCCATATGGGATGTGAGCTCAAGAGCTGCGAGAAAGACATATGTATCTGATCCCTGCACAGTAGTAATAAAATGTAGAGCTAAGGAGTGTCTCCTGCCCACTGACAGGCAAGTTCAGCTAAATTTTATCTATGTTTCTTGCTTTATATAAATTTTTGACCTTTATGATTCAGAGGACAACCTGAAATTGTCCAAATGAACCGTTACGAATCAATAGCCAACTAAGAGGAATCTCGGCTTTGTTACTCACAGAAAAATCCAATTTTTAATAACTTTCTTCACTGATTTCCTTTTCAAGGAAAATGGCTAAAACCTGGAGGTTTTGTTTGTCATGTTTTGACTTTTTGATTACTTAAGCATGGTGTAGCTGCAGCTGCTGTTTCTCTACAACCTTTTGGGCTGATAAGTCCCGCACTGGGGAAGTCCTACTATAGTCTGTCTGCCGTTTGAAATGAATCCAGGATGTTTCCTGGAACCTTTCTGGGAATTTGTCAAGAAATTCCAGTGGCAAGATTGCTCCCAGTACAGCTTCCAGCCAGGCCAGGTTAAGGTGAAGCTGCGTGGTGCCCCAGTCCCCTTTTGCAATTTGAAGCTCACAGTGTGTTGAAGGCTGGGCAGTTAGACAGCTAATAAACATTAAACAGTTTAAATAGAAATGGGGTGCAGAGGATTTTGGGTCTGTGTTCTGACTATTTTGCCATGTTAGGAATTCAATGAGTGTATTACCATTCTTCAGTGAGATAGAGGCTAATAACTCTGTCAGCTTAATCACTTTCAAGGTCATTTTAAAAATCTTTTTAAATCAGGCCTGTTTAGTAAATGTCAAGCAGTCTGGGACTAAGGAATGACTCATTTTGTGTAATTTTATATCATTTGGTAACTGTTATTATATCTTTCCTGTGGTCAGTTAGAAAACTTGGAAAACTGCTTTTTTCAGTTTAGGCAAGGTACTACCACAGCAGCATTTAGTAATCCTTTAAGATTTCTGGAGCCAGAATCATGTTAGGATCACATACAGTTTAAAGATGCACAGTGTAGTGAAAATGCTGTAAAAGCTCAAAATTAAACAGGATACTTCGGTTGCATACTGGGAGTTAAAGGTGCATCTGGACTTTTTCACTTGCTATGAGGGAGTGTTGGGATATAGATTTGTTTTGGGCATCCTGTACATGCTGCCTGTGATTGCCTTTGCAGGATGTATGTGCAAAATTCAGCGCAATTGCAGAGCCACTTGTAAAGTGCCACAGGGGCATTGTGTTCTGAAAAAGCATGATCACGAAACAACTAGAGCAACTAAAATATTGCCTATGGTAGAGAGAACATGATGTTCAATTTAAATATTGGTAGTCATTCATGTAAAAAAGAAAAAAGAAAATACCAACAATCCATCTTAGACTCCTATATATATAATTTGGATGAGGGAGTGGAAAAAGTGATTCTAGAAAATTTTTTGTGGCACACACTGGATAGTCTGGCTTTAGCACCTCAAATGGCTTAAAAGTTTAGTTACCAAATTTAGTTCTTTTAGTGCAGTTTGGACTTTTTGTTAGGTGTAAGGGGAGGAGATGGGGAAGAAGGGAAAGGCCACATTGTTGTGTATCATTGATTGAGATTGATGGGCAAAGGGGAATTTGTGGAATAGGTCTGCCTGGTTAGAAGAAATGCTTCCTGCCCTGTGGTCTCCAAAAATGGCCATCAACATAGGGAGGATTTGAAGAATTGTATTGGAAATGTGCTGGCTAAAAGATGATTGGGAAGAGTTAAAATTTACTACTACTACCTGTAACACAGGAGCCACTGTCTGCAGACTAAAGCTGACAATGTAGTCAAAAATACCTACAAATGCAAACTGAGGTGGACTTCTACACTAATTCTTCCCCTCTGAGTAACAGCTGATGCTTTCAGAATCCAGAAATATTCATTCTGCAGCATCCTCAAAGTGGGGGCAGAGCAGTGTCCTGTACAAATTATGTCCCTATCTCACCTTAATCTTATGGCAGAAGAGAAAGGGTCAGTAAAAAGACCTAAGTGGACCCCAACCAAAATCAGCTAACAAACCATGCCAACTAACGTTATTAGGTGCCAAAGTCATGATCTAGCTATGTGATTCTGCCCCCAGTTCAAAGCATTTTCTCAAATGAGTGGTAACTGTCGTGTCTCTGCCCTAGACTCTCATCCTTAGACTAAGTCCAAGTTTGGGGATTTTAGACTGACTAAAGAACTCGTGAACCATGCTCGTGTTTGGAGTCTGGCATTGCTGGTGAGCTTTGCAGTAAAGAAGTGATTCTTCACCAGCTTCAGAGCATGTGACACCTGCTGCCATTTCTTAAGCAATAAATGAAAGGGTTTGTAACAGGTGCTTTATAACACATTTTCATAATGTGCTGTTTTATGTTTCCCTTTATTAAATCAAAGTTTTTAAACTGTTTTCTTTTCAGACAGGTGACAAGTGAATCAGTGAATAAAGGTACAGCTGCAGACAGTTTGACAGCCTATGAAAACAACAATCCAGGCTACCAATGGCAAATCTGATTTGTAATTCTGATTTATACATTGCAAAATAGTGAAAGTTCCCAGGAACAGTTGCATAGTCCTGGAAGTTTCTTGTTCAAAAATAACCTTCTCCTGTGTTGCAAGTGAGTGTCAGCAGCTGCTGCTCAAAACATGGCCAAATATGAGGACTGGAATTTGAATTTTATTTTCACTCAGAGTTCTCTCTTCATTATCCATCAGCACTGCAGTTCTCATGGCTCCCTGCCCTCTCTTTCCTGTGATTTCTAAATGATTCCTGTTGTTTTGGTGGCTGCACAATTCCTACCTCTGCTTTGATAATATTTTCATGAAGGCCTACTCAAATTGTTTGTGGCTTTGGCATTAATGCATAAACTAGATATTAAATTCGTGATGCTCTAGTACAGGGTTTCCTTCCGTGTTCCTTCTGAATGTTTCTGTGCAGCCGGTTCTAAAGATCCACTAGATGTGTCTCTGCAGTCCCTGTGAAGAGTGTCTGGGGTTTGGGTTGGTTATGGCCCGGCAGGTCTCTGCCCCGGTGTCACGGCACTGTCGGGTAACTCCTTGGGCTCCCTGCTGGGGAGCGCCCAGGGCTG
Organism: Nesoenas mayeri; assembly: GCF_963082525.1. NCBI lineage: Eukaryota > Metazoa > Chordata > Aves > Columbiformes > Columbidae > Nesoenas > Nesoenas mayeri. The sequence goes on along the minus strand of NC_137544.1, from coordinate 83,252,831 downwards.
CAGAGCTCACATTTTTACCAGCATACATTTTCATCTCCCCAGCTGTTGCCAAATAGGCTGATTAATCAATATGGCTACCGTAATTTTTGCATCCATGTGTTAACACAGTAAAAGCTAGTTAGGAGTTCAGCAGAGTATAAGATTAGTTGAAATTGTTCCCTCAGAAGTGCATTACTTCAAAATTATTTTTACTCCTTCAGAGTTCTGTGCAGTTATGAGTATCCTAAAGAAGTTGTTATTTAAAAGTCATCTGTCTAGAATCAGGTAGCGGCTCAAGGACCTGCCATAAATTCTCTTAATTCTCTTAATGTAATCAGGAGAATGGGATTAGACAGCTTTCTCAACTGCAGGCTGGTAACACTTGCACTGAAAGGACAGATGATCCCAAACCAGATGTTGTTCTGAAATCCAGAGATAGAAAAATAACTTTTTGAAGAGGTTTTTCATTGTGAGTACCTTAAATTTTCTTTTTTACACTTCACAGTGCAGTCCTCCCTTCCTCCCTTGCTTTCCCTCTCTTTCTTCCTTCCGTCCCTTCTCCCTTCCCCTTCCCCTTCCCCCTTCCGTCCCTTCCCCCTTCCGTCCCTTCCCCCTTCCGTCCCTTCCCCCTTCCATCCCTTACCCCTTCCCCTTCCCCTTCCCCTTCCCTTTCCTTGAAAATCTGTTGCTTCTTCAGAGTTTCTTACAGTTTGCCAGCTGGGTACACAACCTGACTTGCTGTGAGACAAGCTTGGGGACTGTTCCAAATAGCTGGCAATTCCAAATATCTGCAAAACAGAGTCAGGCAACCTTGCTGCCAGCTGTCTCTGTCTGACAGAATGCCATCTTGGGGTATATATACAGAAGAGAATTAATTAAAAAAAAAAAAACAAAAGGTGGGTTTTTGTTTGTTGGTTTTAGTTTTGTTTGGTTTTAAGGCAACTGAGCTAAATAATCAGTTTTGACAGCTTATATAGGACGTAAGAGGGATGCACACTATGGCTTATGTTTCACTCTTCAGCAGATCCAGTAACTTTGTAGTGATCTTTACAAAGACAAGGTTATTATTCTTATTCATGTTTTAAGAATAAAATAACTTACGTGTAGATGCTCCATAACATAGAAGATGTTCACATGATTGTAAAGAAAATTTACTAATTGGAAGGGAGGGATAAGATTAAGATAAATACGCATTAAATACAAATAAACACTAATAAATGGGAAATTGCACTTATCACTTTGTGATGGTCTGTATAAGGACAAAGACATTTTTTTTTTAAAGTGCTGGAATAAATGGGGTATTCGGTTGCACTTAAAAGTTGATTGTTTTGAAAACTGAAAAACAAGTTTCTTTATCATTAACCTATGTTTAAAAAACAGTTAAAACATTTCAAACGTTCTGCCCAGAGTGGCAGACGCTGTCCCATCATCTGATTATCTACTTCCTGCTACACTGATATGTAGTCAGAGGGGCATCTCCCAGTGGCTGGGGGAATGAGTCTGGCCTGTTACTGAAGCTGTTTGTATTGATAGAAAATATTTTTACTGCTACTTTTGTCTCTCTCTTTCTCTCTCCCTTTTTTAATTAATTTATTTTTAATCTATAAGGATTGTTTACAGCAAAGTACAGGAAAGTTCCTACATTTACAGTAGGAGCCAAGAGATATATAAAGGCAAGTACCTCCAATATATTGTAACATGGCCATTGTCAAGAGATTCAGGTAATAATAAGCAAACCCTGTGGGCAGAAACCTTTAGTGCTGGTTAATGTACAAGATAGATGCAGTTCTGAAACCATAGCCCCACTTTATATGTGAGTATCAAGATTTTAAAGAAATATTGAGTGAAATCCAGATGAGAAAAGCTTCAGTTGCTGTAGGATTGCATCTAATGAAGAGATCACAATTTCTGAGGATTATGTGTCAGAGCCAGTACCACAACTAGGATGCTTTAGGATCTTTTGAACACTAAACTCCAAGAATCCCAGCATTTTTTTTTTTACTGTCTTTACTCTTGGTGTGGACTTGGTCCAGACTTTGGATTAAGGTTCATCTCTGGAACTGGCCAGCCCAAACTTTTCTGAAGTCTGAAATGTAGAACCAAAGTAGAATTAGGAGTGTTTAACTTCAGCTATTCTCCCGTGATCACTGAAGGTCTCTCTCAAAAGACTGTAAGAGGTTGTTGTTATAATTGACTTACAGGAAGGGGGCGTATAAACTGTCTATTTCCCCTTGGTGCTAAAATCTGTGAGTGATTCCTTCTCAGGAGCTGAGCAGCTCTTCTCCCAGCACAGTCTGCTCACCTCGCTAGTGGATCCATAAACTACATGTGGTGGTTGTTGTTGTGTTTTTATTGTTGTTCTTGTGTTTTAAAGCCTGCTTTATTTTACACCATGCATGAATAAGATGTAGAGGGATAATCTCTCTACTCCCCTTTCATCTCTGAAAAGTAGCATCATTCAGGATGAGATTCTTCACTTGGGAATTCTTCTTACACAGAGTTGCTTATGGATTCTGGCTGTTATAATTCATCCAGGATTATACACACTTTGTCAGTTTTCACTGAGCTCTTTTTGCTCTAGGTATAAACATACAATTCCCATTCATAAGAAAAAAAAAACCAACAAAACAACCACAAAACCAACAACAGCACCTTTAGCCCTGTCTATCCAGGGCAAACCCAAATTTTATTATGCAGTATATTTAACCCTTTAAAGGCATAACCTGTCCTTTAATCAGAGGCAGCTGTTTTAATTGCACTAAATCAGAAAAGTATGTGTCTTACATTCTGTGTAAGAGGTGCAAGATTTTGAAAATGCTTAGTGTTACTTGGGAGATAGGAGACGGCTACCAGCCTGTGCTAACAGATCCTGCTGAATGAGGCATTTGTAGGAGCAAGTGAGCCCCAGTGCAGCCTTAAATATAGTAGCAGGGCTGGTGTGGAAGGACCTGTCCTTGTTTATCTCGTGAGGGAGATGATGCTTTATAACATTCTACACTTACACGCTTAGCATGGAGATGAGGTTTTGTTTCTAAGCCTCCTTTAGTTCTCAGAGCATAGGGAGTTGTCTGGCAGCGTGTTGTAGTAATTTATTTGCAGGTGAATCAGAAATCTACATGCAAAAATCTTATTCATGGGGTTATCTGTCTGATCTCTGACATTTCCTATGGGGGGAAAGGAGGTTTCTATAAGCCTTCATGGATTTCTTCATTTAACATTACTATTGGAGACAGCTCCACAAATAAATCTTTTGTGTGTATTTTTCACAACTGTATGTGAGAGAGAAATCAAGATAGAAATTGATTATATGGAACATTTCAGTAACATTAGTTATACATATTTGATTGCTAAGCTTTGTGTACACAATGTCATTCAAAGATTTACAGTTAAAGTAAAAGATTAAAATCAGTATTGTTTTGCTTTAATGATTACATCAAATAAGTGATCTAGTCGTTAAGGTTGAAGTGATGCTTGAATTTAAATCCTAAATTTTGGCATTGTTCTTTTTAAAAACCCTTTCTTAGAACTTCTTTTTAAACTCTGGTATTTTTTAAACTTCTTTTTAAAATCTGTATTTCATAGTTTCACTTGTGTAGCCTCGACCTTGAATTTTATTTAAAGTAGTGATTGCAGAATAACCTTTCATCCATTATTATTTCTTCTAACTTTGGAAGAAGCTGCTTAGAAATTATTCATAGACTTTTGAAAATCCTGGCCACTTTAAAAACACTATTTCCAGTACAATTTTCTCAGCATATGAAAAATGGGTCAGAATTTGTACCTTTGATCCATCTGAATGCTTTGCTGTTGTTGGATAGGCAACATACAAATTGCAAAATGGATGTCAGAGCCAGCTTTCTGGTTCTGATACATGTATACCTATCCCCAGCTTTTCTCAGTCAAAAAAGAATAGGCTTTTAGGCTCCCAGCCTGTAAACAACAAGGTGCCACTAGCACAGATTTCAAAATTTTGATCTGTCCAAATTGAAACTTGTGCAAGACCTAATGCATTTTCAATCTGAAACTCCAAATCCAGTCTTGAAATTTCTCAGTCCATTTTTATTTTACAAGGAAGCTAAGCATATGTATGTTAATATCACAACCCTGTGCAAAATCCAGAGACTCAAATGCTCAGTTACTATGCACTGAAGGATTTTATGAGCAGCATTAGGTGAGGAACACTAACTTAGCCCAGCGGACAATGTCACCCCATATACTCACTGTCTATTGAAAGTATTTTTATGGACAAGTCCTGTGCTGTGGTGAACATAATATCTGGACGTACCTGTATGATGTCATGAATATTCTGTGGTGTATTTGGCTTCTAGAAATGACTGCTATGTGACTGCTGGATTAAACTAACTGTATACGTAAACTGGTTAATTAATAGTAAAGTGTTATTAAATGAGTCTTGCAGTAGTACAGCGGACCAGCCTTCTGCTTTAGGTGTGATTGCACAACTCTGATCTACCGAGGATGGCAGCAGTGCTGTGCATCACATCACCACAGGGTGACGTGGAAGAGAGGGTCTTATAAGTCCCCAAATCCCCTGGTCAGAAGAGGGAAACAGCTTTTACCAAGTCATGAGAAGGTGCTTTTCCTTTTCCTGAATTCATACCTGCTGGTGTGCACATAGCTGTAGATTTTGTAGCGGCTCCCTGCAGCTGGGCACAGCAGTGGGAGGGGCTGGGGCAGGCGGTTCTGGATGTCTTGTGTCTTTGGGTACTGGATGCTCATTCCTGCTCTGTCAACAGCTGAAGCCATCTCTGTATCATCTGCTTCGCAGGCTGGTCCTGCTGATAGCTGCTGTGGTTGATGCATGCTGTCGGGGACCACATCTAGAGGTTTTGCAGATTAGAAGTGGCTTGTTGATTGCACTGTGCATCTCTACTTGAAAGGGATTGAATTTTTACCTATAATAAATGCTATGCAACATTTTCTGCATGTTCCTGCTAGAAACTGAAGTATGATTATAGAGCTTATAACCAACCTTTCACAGTATGACAGAAGCTAAGGAGTCACTAACTTATACATCCTACAACCACTCTTCAGTCTCATGGAAGGCTACTACTGACAGAAAAACCCAAAGAGTTTTAAAGCTCAGAGGAATCATCTAATGCCTTTTGATATAGAAGTCATTGGTTTGGATTGGTGGAATTAATTTTTTATGAAGAAGGATAATCCTATATTTGATGTTCAACTTGCACGGTGCCCTGCTTGCATCCATTTGTGCATGGTCCATGTGAGGCTTTGTGGACCTTGAACCTGAGACAGAAAGATTGTGATAGGTGTGTGCAATGACTAATGGCAGTTCTGCTTCACTCATCAAACCAGACCATGTATTTACATTATTTTTCATCCTAGTCAAAGACGAGTGTCCAAATATTCAAATCTTTCTTGATAGATGTGATGTAGGCTTTCATGAGCCAAACCTCAGGTTATGAATATCTCTGAGTTGGGGGTCCTGTCTCCACATGGGCTTTTGGCTTTGGGTTTGTTTTTAATCTTTGGGAATAGATCTTTTCTGGTATATTTTTCTTAGATATCATGATATGTTTTAGAAGAAGGAAGGTGGTTATAATGGAGAAGAGTAGAGGATGGGATATATAATGCAGATGCTGAAGTCAGCCTATACACATGGCTACAAATGGCAGTGTTCCTGGAAAGACAAGTAGGCATGCCTCAAGTGACCAGTGCACCTTGAGTAACAAAGTTATCCAAAATAAAAAACTTTATTCCTGCAAAGATATTTTGCAGTTTTATTCAAAACAAAACAGCTTAAAAATCCTAGTATTTTTATACCGGAATTTGCTTTCCCACATGCTTCAACTGTCTGTCTGATGCATGTGAAATGTAGTGGGACAGAGCAAAGAGTCATTTTTCTTTTTGGTGGTGAGTAGTAAGTAGTCCAAAATAGTCACTGGAATTGATTGAGGAATAAAGTGTGAAACTTGCAAAATGATACACCTTTATGATGATGCAAAATGGTACAACTATTAACTATGAGAGAGGATGTGAAATTCTAGCCTGTAGGCCCCTTGATAAATAATTCTACAGAATTATGTATTGCATTATAGCACAACACTGACCCAATGGATGCGATGGGAAAATTCCTATAGAATTCAGTGGAACCTGATTTTTGTACACTGCACTTTGAGAGCTAAGCAAGAAACAGTCTAAGACACTGTAACTTTTGCAAATTTAGAGAATTAGCCTTGCTTTTGTTTTCATTATTAAGTTTTCACAATTTAATTGACTTTTTTAGTTTTCTTAATTTTCAAGACTATTTAGGTAACTTTTTGATAGGACATGAGCAGAGGCAAAAGTCTGGGTTCGTTTTGCCATGTATCTGCTCAATTGTGATTCTGGACTTGAATAGTTTAAGGCAAACTCTTGGTATTTTCCCCTTTGTCATCTTCAGTACAGCAAATGCAAAAGAGCTGAGATTAAGAAACTTATTATATGATAAGAACTCCAACAATTATCATTAGGTTTTCAGTTCCTAATGCTCCCTTCTATTTCCTATGAAAATTAACATGTTCAACAATTTGCTCCCTATTGAAAGTCTAGTATTTGATAGTTTAGACAGAGACTTTATTCTTCTGCAATATGCAGTTTCTCTTCCTCTACTAGAATCTTTAAAAACTCAGTTGGCAATTCCTATTATAGTTGCTTATTTGGACCAGGCAAATTGCCGAATAAAAGGTTTGTAAATTATCTGCTTTATATTTGTGCTGTCCTCAAAGGACTGCAATTTGCTTTGGGGAAAAGCAAAGGACCAAGTAATAACATTTTCTTTTTAGAGCGTTGCCAGAAACTTAATTTCAGAGAGCTTTTTATTATTAAATTTCCCGGCCTTCCTTTCAAGCACTTTATTAGGAACACGGCTCATTTATTTAGGAGGAGGAGGAGGAAAGTGTCGAAGAAGTGGAAGATGAAGGTGAAAGGCAAGCTCATTAATTCATATTGTGATCTAAGTGTAGTGTTCATGGTAGCAACAATTTCGGTTTTCTAATATGCAGTCGCTGTGAAAGACTGATTTTAACACAGAAACCTTAAAGAAGTAGGGAAATTGTTTCTCTTGAACTTTTTTGGAGCTCATTTATATTGGGATTTTTAAGTGGTTCTCCTAGAGCAGGTGAAAAAGACCTTTGCTACTTTATCAGAGCAAACAAAAGAAATCAAACCTTTGCTTTAATTACAAACTAGATGCAGCTTTGAGCACTGGGCTGGAGTCTGATGCTGTTATTAGTAGAAAAGTGAAGTCTAAGTAACAGATATAGTGTCAGGAGAAATTGATCCTGCTTGTGGATTGTGTTCTGCAAATGTCTTTTTGTTCATTTATATTCAAGGCTTAGCAGGTGGCACCTAACATTTAAGAAGAGACCATTTGTTTCCAGCCTGCAAAATAAAGCTGTTTGGGTGAGGTGCAACAGAAGAAGTCGGTGGCTGCTGTTAGCTGTATAATAAACACATAAATTTTGTTGGTGAAAGACAGAAGTGCTCTGAGCCCACTTAAAAAAACTTAGGTGTGGAGACAACCCAGAGCCCAATTTTGTCAGTGACATCTGAGAGAGCTGACTGGAAATTGGAATTTCCATTCCCTAGATGAGCTGGACATTTTGAAATTTTCTGTCATTCCAGTTTGAGGAAAAGTCTCGCAAAATTAGCATTCTATGACGTCTAGGGGCAGAGAAACATTTCAGGTTTAGTATTGTTCAATGAAATGAGAATGCTCTTGTTTTTTTTTCTATGTAAATATTTACCAAACCTAACCTGATTAAATTAAAATTTTCAACAGCAAACAGCTTTCTCAAAACATACCTTTGCTATTTGATTATCTGAGAGCTGAGGACACGTCTCTCTGAGTGAAGGCCTTCATTTTCTGTTCTTTTAATTTAACCATTTTTCTGCACTTTCTGCCCATGCTGGAGCTCCGAGCTGTTTGCTGTCCTTCTCCAGCAGCTGTATCTGTAGTGCTTGAGTCTTGCAAAGTAAAATGTGGAATAACTTTCCATTTTCCTTAGCACTCTTGATGAGTTTTTTCTTGCTTGCTGAAATCACTGTCAGGCATGGGGAGACCTCTGAGGAACCCTGTGTCTCTGGTACTTTTAGAACCAGAGATCAGGAATGTTCTTCTACTCTAATTTGGCTTTACTTGCCTTAGCAATTCCCTCAAAAAACTTGCTGCTGCCTGATTTATACAATTTGTCAAGCCTCCGTTTCTTGTCACTGACTGTGTCTTTCACAGGGCTGAGGTTTCTTAACAGCCTGATTTGTATTTTGCATGCTTTTTCTCTCTGACTGCGAGACATAATCCTTCAGCAATTATTGTGGTGTGAGGCTAAGGACCAAGTTGCTCTACAGCAAGTGGTCTTGTTTAGTAGGAAAGGATGTGTCTGCAATAGCATGTAGGTGGAGGGAGCAATGCAACTGATATATTTCTTCCAGGTGGCACACTGCATTGTTTCTAGGCTAGAGAAGTGTGACAGCACAGATTTGAAGGAATACACCGTACTGTTTCAGGAATTACAAGAATAATAGCAGTCAGCTGATAGGAGGCAGCTGGAGCAAGGCAGAATGGGCACATCCTCCTCTGTGCTACCATAAAAAAGCTTGAGTGGGGCACAGCAGGGGACAAGCTGTCAGGAGAACCTTCGCGTGTTTGAGACATGCACCATTACAGTGTTATTGTGAAAAGCTATTGGCACCTTTGCAACAAATAGAGGGGAAAAAGCTTGCCGCTGCTATTCAGAAATGCCAAAAAAAGTAAATAAATTCTATGGATGTTTGCTGCAGAGAAAAATTTGGGATAACAATCTGTTGCTATTGTGTAGTATATAGGTAGTAGTTTTCCTACTGTAAATCTAGTCCTGTTCTATCAAGTTTGCTCCCTTGACTTTCACCTTCTATGAACTTTTCAAACCTCACCTAAGATGATGGGACTATGATGTGGAGGCAGTTCCAGAACTTTGCTGTTAGACATGTTTTTTCTTGTTTTCTTCTGAAATTTGTAGCTGTGTGTCTTTTAGCTTAAAGCCCCCTTTGGACTGTTTAATTTGCCAGACAGCAATACTATCATTCCCATCGTGGTCATGATAGGTTCAAAGGTGAGATTGTTTAGCCCTATTGTATCTTAATAATTTTGAAGCCTATTTCTGGGCCTGTTCTGGTTTGGAGGACTCTTCCTGGAACATGGCTGATATTGTACATAGTGTTTCAGAGGAGGAGCTCTCACAGGGGCCTTCACCATGGGAATTAATCTTCCTTCACTCTTTTGAGGATACATCACCTGATCAGTTTACTCTTTTTATAGCTGATGTTTTGCAGACATCCCATATTCTACAATTATATTTCTCCCTGTGTAGCTCCTCCAGCTGACAACCTCATAATTTATAGCAGAAAGTCTTGTTATTAGTTCCAAAGCTTCTGACCTTGCACACCGCTATTAAATTTCATCCCATTTCTATTACCCCTCCAGAAAATCCAGCTCGTGCTATGTGAGCCCCCAGTCTTCCTAGTATTGACAAGGGCTCCAGACATTTAGGTCTCTGAAAATTTATTTGTTTGCCTTTATATTTTTGTGCCAATGTCATTAATTCTAGTATTAAATGAGATTGTTCCAAACACCAGTCCTCAAAGGTTTTCATTTTCAACCTGCCTGAGGTTTAACAGTTTCCCTCCTGCTGCAGGCCATATGCTCCTTTGAAAATGCTATATCTGAGAAGCAGAAGGGAAGCCTGACCTGGCCCCTCCACCCCCTTTCAGTGGATGCTTTTGGGGTGCAGGGCAGGCTGCGCTTTCCCCAGGCATCACTGGGGATGCCTGTTGAGGTAAGGCTGGTGGAGCAGAGCTGACAAGCGCACGCGGTGAGCAGAGAGACACAGCCAACCTTTTGGGATGGCAGAGAGAGGTATATGAAAATGCATCAAGAAAGACTTGACAGAATTTGCTTTGATCCAGGAAATGAGCAGGTATTGCTCATCTGAGAGCCTGCCTGGAGAAAAGGGCCTGCCCAGCCAGGGCACAGAGGTTGGAGAAGAGACGTTTTTGCAGTCCCACTTGCTTTTGTTCTTTCATCCAGCAGAGCCAAGGGTGTGAATTTCTTATGTTTATAGCATTTGCTGCTCAAACTGGCCTTCAAACAAAACCATCTTTCTGATGTGTTAGGGTACTCACTTCATGCAACATATCTTGGCACTTCCTCCTAAAACCTCATATTGCTGTGAGGGCTGGAGGGCTGCTAGAATTATGGAGGAATTAATAAAAAAAAAAAAAAAAAAAAAAAAAAAAAAAAAAAAGAAAGAAAGAGAAGAAAATAGCTGAGAAATAACCTCCCTTTCACCAGGCAGTACAATGTAAGGCATTATCCCTAATCTCACTAAAGGTGTTTTAACAACACAGCACCTACATAGACTCGCAGTGCCAAATGTTCTAGTTTACTGGGTTGAATTTGTTAATTTATTGATGCACACATTTTGTCTTTTGGAAGAAATAACAATATCCACTGATGATATCAATTTCTAATTTAGTTTCAGTGGTCAGAAATGATGTAGAGAGTCAATGTACTAAACACCACATTTTGTGAGCAATACTCCTTATGATTTAAGTGTTTTTTCTATTATTACAACACTCATGAACATGTTGAAGTCGAGAGACCGTGCTGATGCCTGTGGCTGATACTTACCACTTTACATGTTCACTGCTTTGTACAAACATTAATGAACCAATGTAAACAGTCATTTTGATAATGTGGCTTAATATAATAAGGCATTGCAAACCTTTCTTCACCTCTATATGCTCAAGGGATTGTAATTTGTACCCTTTTGCATGTGCGATGAAGGCTATACCCATCATCTACGCTCTCCCGTTCATCTTTTTTCTGTGCAGTTCCCACCAAAGCGGGGAGCAGCTTTGGTTTTGGACAGGGCTCCAGAGAGCTCAGGCTGTAATTTGTCTGGCTCTCTTCCAGCTTTCAGGATGGTGCCGGTTTGCTCCGGGCTTCCTCTGTGTTTTATAATTGCCTTTTTTTTTAAAAAAAAATTTTCTTCACTTGGGGTTGTTGATTTCTCCACATCTGGAACTACCACTGGCATTGCACTGGCAAGGGTAAAAGCCCACCTGCATTTCAAAAGTGCCTGTCTGCTACACTGCCTTACACACTAGTCAGCAGGAAAACACTGCCTGTCTTATTCTTGCTTTACTTTTAAAATGTAGTTATCCTTTTGCTTCAGCTTAAAAGCATGTACATCTATTTTGGTAGTATGATTTCAAATAGCTGTATTTCTAATATTAAGAAATGTGTGCTCTCAGGACTTTGGGACTTGCAAGAGGTAGGAGCAAGGAAAACTATCAGACTAGAATGAAATCAAGTGAAGTACCAAAGGACTCGAGTCAGTTCAGAATTACAGCAGAAAGCATAATACAAAGGCCAGCTCTCCCGGTTTTTGAAAATGTACTTGGAGAAAGCTGAGGAGATATGAGCAGATGTTTTACCTTCTGCCAGCTGGTGCTAACTGGGACTCCCACAGCACTGATTACAAGCTGAAGTAATCTTTATTGGGGATATCTCTGTATGATACCCACCTGCACTCAGGGAATGGCCTTTGTAGGCCAGCTGGCTGCATCCTGTGAAACCAAAGGGTTTATTGACTCCATAGCAAGACCAGACTCCTTTGCCTTTCAGGGATGGTCAGCTTCTTTGCCTAAAAGGTTAATGTGAAAGGTGTGTGTGTGTATGTTAATTTTATTATGCTTTCGTGGACTAAAGACTGCCACACTGGCTAAACTGTGATGAATCGATCAGAAATAATTCAAGCCTCTGTCCTGCAGTTTGTTGAGGGGAGACATGCACCTGACAGCTGATGGAGTTAATTGTTTGCAGCTTAAAGGTGTAGAACCTCAGAGCTTCTGAGGAGCAAATAGGAGTTGAATTATTTACATTATTCAGTGCAGATGTCTGGCTTTTAGTCTGGTTGCTCATCATTGCTCACAAGCACCCATGTTCATATGTTGCATCATAAATACTGCAAAATGAATATGTAATTTTATATTCCTTGAATATGACTCTGATTCACAGCCATACAATGATGTGCACAACAGCCATGCCATATTACTTGTTAAATATGTATCAGAGAATGATGGTTGAACCCAATAATTCCTGTATGTAAGAGATTACTTAATAGCCCCTGTGCAAGCAGGAGATGGTGCTCTTTTAGACTAGACTTAGGCATACCAGGATGATGTCTGGGAAGAGCCTGCATATGATGGTATTTAAATTAAATGATTGGATGGACAGAAGTAGGTCTGTAATTTGTTTTATCCTCTGACTTTGACAGTATTACCTTTGAGGAGTCTTGTTCATGCTGATAGCTACAGTGATGAGCTCAAGAGCTGAATATAGGGCTGGACTAGAATTCTGCAGGTCAGAGGTGCAAAACCTGTAGAAAAAACCTGAATTCTTGACTTGTTTGGAAAGAAAATGGGAAGACTCCACATCTACATGGATGAATAACCACTTCCAGAACAGACCTTAAGAAGCTGACAAAAACGTTACAGCAAATGGAAAACACAACTTTGATGTCATAGTTCAGAAAAACAAGCATAAAATGAAATTGCCACACTGGTTTAAATCTTATGAAGAGTACCTTATGTATGATTATAGCAACCATTAATCAGAAAGAAGAAAACTGGCTGATCAAGTCACTAGAATAAAAGAACTCTAGAATAATTTAACTTGAAAGGCACCACCAGGGAGTCATCTAGTATAACCGCCTATTGAAAGCAGGTCTAATTAGATCAGGTTGCTCAGGGTTGTGTCCAGTCAAGTCTTGAATACTTCCAGGGAGGGAGATCTACAACAGCTCTGGGCAACCTGTTTCAGTATTTGGCCACCCTGTTGCAAAAAAAAAATAATAATAATTTAAAAAAAATCCTCGAATCTAATTGGAGTTTCCCCCTTTCCAACTTGTGCCCATGACATCTTGTCCTACTGCTGTGCAACTCCAAGAAGAGTCTGGCTCTGGCTTTTCTGTATTCTCAAGTCTGATAGCTCAGGAAAGGAAACAAGATCACCCTGAATTGCATTGGCTTGGGACAGATAACAGGAAGTGTTTATGGAGTGAGAGTCACCAGCTCTAGTGATTTCCACCAGTCTGGAAATGACTGATCAGTACATACTGGTTTGTATGTACCATGAACCACCAACACCAAGCACTAGCGAGTTGCTGACAAAAAAAGACACTGTTGAAATTCATCGGCTCATTAATTTCCAGGGATAGTTTTTAAATGTAGCTCAAGTCCCATTGGAGATGAATGAAATCAAAATGGAACAGGTAGAAAGCAGGGCTGTGCAAATGATTGATTATGGGAAATAGGGAGGAGTAAGAGTTTGATTTGTTCAAACAAGTGAAGACTTTGAAAGGCTTCTTAGTGCTCTCTATAAGTTCATTAGCACTAATAGGTATAAATAGAAAGGGATAGATGAAGACTGTTAATTAGAAGGTGGTTTTAACCGTTAAAGCAACAATGTTTTAGAGCACCTTGAGCAAGAGCTGTTGTAAAAATACTTAAACAGGAACAAATCCAAACTGATTTTGACATGGGGGTCTGTGGGGGTAACTTATGCCACTTATTTTTTCAGGGTAGACATTGTGTTCAGGAGGAATTTGCCTGACATTTCAGTACACGTGGTAGCATTCTGGATGCTCCTGTTTTGCCCTGTTATTTCCCGAGTGCACGGGCAGGATAAGCAGTGTGTGTGCAATGCTTGGCAAATCCCAGGCGCTCCCTGGTGTCTGCATCTTGTGCCCCTGTAGTAACACATCATGGAAAGGTCAGATTTACTGTGGGTGTGTGTAAACCCTCTGTGCAGTGAGCCCATGTTAGGCCTGGGGCTTTGATGATGTGTCACCCAACTGGGCATGAGCTTTACATGTGCATGTCTGGTGAGGAAGACCAAGGTAAAAATATGGCAGCCCATAGGAACAAACATTTGTGAAGGAGATTGGTTGATGTATACTCGATGTTTGCCCAGAGTCCTTGTCTTTCAAACCCAGATCTTTCTTATCCTTGAGCAGTCATGGTATTTTTCTGCAACTAAACAAAATTAGCATTTTCTTAGAATGTTGACTGAAGGGTTTTTTTTTCAGTGGTATGTTTTATTTTGCGTAATTACTTCAGTTAAGAGGGTTTTTTGTTTGGTATTGTCTTTTGTTTGTTTGTTTGTTTTGTTTTTTCTTTGTTTTGTTTTGTTTGTTGGTTGGTTTGTAGTTTTTTGGGGGGGTGGGGAGACTGGTGGTTCTTTTTGGGTTTTGTGCTAAAGAGACTTGCAGCTGAGCCAGTTCAAGCATTTGTGATTCTAAAGTCATGATCTGAAGTTCTCAGTTACAGTATTTCTGTATTTTGTATTTAATTTCAAAACTCTTGTGTATTTTGTGAGCATAAGTGGGATAGAGCAGTGTGAAGGCATTGATGAAACAGAAAGATATTTCAGTGTAAAATAACAGGTTAGTGTTAAATGTATCAGGAGTAACAATAAGAGGGTGTAGGCAGAATACAGAAATACCAATAAACAAATCGATGGCAGGCGATGAGTGACATAGAAGTTCAAATTAAGGAAAAGCATGGAAATACTGAAGGATATTTAAGAGGATTTTTTTTTCACACAGGAAAGCATTAAGAAAGATGTCAAAATAACAGTTTATTTTTCCAGTACTTAAAGATCAAAAGCATACAGTAAAAAACAACAGTGCTGATGGGAGATAACATAGAATGAACAATGGTTTGGAAAGGCACATACTGCCTAAAAGAGAAACAGAAACTGCCCTCTCAAAAAAGGGCTGACTGATAATCAACCAATGTTTGCATCAAAGTCAGTCACTGACAGTGATTGCAGTATTTCTAAGTTTTTACATTAAAAAAATCTTTGAACTAGATTGATCCATAAGGGCATTTATACTGAATTAATGGAACTGCAGACTGGGTTATATGAGCCCCTGTTGTTTTGGTTTAGATCAGGTTTTGCCTAGCAAAGCTCAGCATTATTGTATTTTGTGTCACTGGGAGTTTTTATTAATGTGCAAAGCTAAAAATAATGGTATATCTGCTGCATTTCAAATGTCACCTTTTAACACAAGCACAGACTTTCAAACTCACCGACCACTGAGCTTGTGAAATTCTTTATTGGGATGAACAACTTTTTCCGAAACATAGATTGGATAAATCCATACAAATTTGCCAGCTTCTGGGACAAAGCTTTCATCAATTTCTTGTAATGTAATTGTGCCTATGATCACATCTATTATTTTAGATGTTTCTAAGTAGGTTTTTGCGCTGGTAACATGAGCAAGTGTTTGATGTTTGGAGAAAGGACTGTTTTTGAAAAGGAAATCTGGAGCTGCTGCATTGCCATACTGGGAAAGCTGAGAGCAAGGTGATGAGCCATGCTGCAGCTTTCATGTACCTGCTTTCATCTTGACACCAGGGACTTTCAACATCAAGGAGGAGAACTTGTTTATGGGGAAGAGATGCAGATTTCCTAAAGCTAATCAACTGAGTTTGTGTCTTTGGAAATAATTGTTGCAATATACGTGAGAATGTACCCAGATTAAGTCAGACAGAGATTGTGGTATTACTTAAAGATCTGTTGGCAGGAGCAGTTTCCCTGTCCAGGTTCCTATCTGAGTTTGAGCTCAAAATCTACAGTCCTTGGTGCAGCAAAACTTAGTTTATGATCTATTTGAGTAATGATTCTAGGATTTTGCCCCATAACTTCAAGATGTAAGGATTTTTAGAAAAGAACCAAAGTGTATTCTTATGGTAAGTGTTGTTCAGGTGTAATGAGAGTACACTGAGATCTACATTTAATTTACAAACATTTTTTGATTTTTAATACTATTGATCATGAAAGTCGTTGGTTTAATATAAGTCTTTTAACCTGTTACCAGTATCTGGTTAACAGTTGATAACAGTTGTTCGCAGTTTATGGATGGAGAGAATAATGTGATTGTTGTTCTTTGGTAATAAATAAAATTTTGACTCCTATTGGAACACTAATTCAGTGGATGCAAGTTCATTGATGTTTATTTTTGTATGGACCACGTAAATCCTGAGTTTATTATTATTATTTGTGGAAAATTACATTACAAGACAGTAGCAGAACCAGATTAAATGTTTTTAGTTGCAATGAAGTATGCTGAAAAATAATGCTTTCTTTGAGCACCAGAAACTTGATCCAAATGCCATTTAAGAATCAATGGATGTTTGATTTCAATATGCTTTTGATTAGGCCACAGTGTGTAACATATTTAAAGTTAAGTGCATCTCAAACAACTTTGAAAGCTGGAACACTGTTTAGGAAGTGACCAAAATCAAAATTTGTAGGCAGTAACTTTTATTAGCATGTATTAAACTTAGATGTAGCCAAATAGATCAGTTATACCATATATGGGGAGTGTTTTTGAAGCAGAAATACAATATCCTATCAAAGAAATAACATATACACATTACAGAAATATATACACTAAAACAGAATTTAACCTTATGGTATTTATATTTGTTGTCCAATGGAATACATTCTTCTGTCTGGGCATAGGTGGGAGAAACCAGCTCATGGGATCTCTTCTGGGCTCAAAGGAGGATGTTAGCTTTAATAAGAGATTTTTGGTATAGCCCAAATGTTGCAGATTTCTCTTGAAATTACAGTAGAAGACAATGGAAATTCTGAAGAGTTCCAGGGATGCCCTTACCCTTTACAGGGAAAGCTGTTCTGCAGATGTATGTTATAGTGCAAACAGAAATGTCTCTTTTCACCTCGGTGGACATTGACATAGTTAATGTGATTAACAGGTATATATAAAAACCTGGAAGCTGGAGGCTCTCCTTTGTGAGTTCACAAATCGGTAGCAATGTGGGTTTGCTGTTCAAAATGCAGGGAAACATTTCTTGCAGATGACAAATGAATTATAAGCTGTTGACTGGAAGCACATCCCTGAAGCCTCATTCAACTATGTCAGATGTTCATATGACGAGCTAGCCATTTGAGGAATTAACAGCTTCAAAAAGCAAACCAAGAACACCTATAGTCTGTGTATTGGTTTTCCCTCTTTCTAAACCTGGTAAAAATATAACTTCTGCCAATTTCCTGGGGTTGGCAAAGGCTTTTCAACAGCTTTCTATAAGTCATTGAGAGTATTATATTTCTGCTTCCTGGAGGGAAATGTGCATGGTAGGATTCAAGCCTGTAATGTAAGTGATCCTCAGGGGCATGACATCAGATTGCACTTGTTGGTACCTTTTCGTATGAAGGCAACAACTATCACATAGATGGAATTGTTGGGTGAAGAAATTTTTAAGGACAAATCCTGGCCATGTTTCTGTGGCCAGTGTGCAAGAGGGAAGAACAGCACACGAGGTGCTATGAGAAGGTAGGTCTGGGAAGGCTGTGAAGCCAGATCAAGTCTACGTGATTGCTTGTGATGAGTAGGAGCAGATGCAGAACTGCAACCTTTCTGTTGGAGAAGACACATAAGATTTCAAGAGTCTTGGTTCTTCCTTAAAGCGGTGCACCTTGGGGCAGAATTATATACAAATACCCTGTAAGTAGCAGCCCTGTGCAAACACCAGAGATGAAACTCCTGGGAAATCACAGTTGTTTCCGGAGTTCATTTTAATTGGAGAAGCTTTTCCTAGCAGCTTTTCCCTCTCTCCAGCTGGTTTGTGAGTTCAAATTTTTCACGTTTCCTGAAGGCTTGTGTCAGGGACTGCAGGCCTGTGTGTCTGTGCCATCCAGGGTCTTCCCCATCCCTTGTGGTCAGCTATCCCGGGCCCGTGCAGGAGCGGGCACCAGCCTTGCTCTGCCCCTGGAGCCCCGGCCGCCTGAGGCCGCGGGAAGATGTTTGCCCAGGGTTGAGGTTGAGGGCAGAGTTTGTCCCAAAACAGCGAGGTTGAGCTCCTCAGGGTACGTATTCTATTTCTTGTGGTGAAATGTGTTTCTGAATACTAATTGCCATTTACAACTATTTAATGTCTGCTGAGGGACTTGGCTCGAGGGGAGCAAAAGAAATTGATGGTAATACTTTCAAAAGAGTGCAAAGGCCACATTTCTACCATGTAATTGTTTCAATCGAGTACAAAGGCCACATTTTTTAGCAAAGCATTTGGCTTGCTTTACATTAAACGTGCCCTCAAGTTCCATATTTATTTTTAATATATTTCTCCTACAGCTTCTCTTCCTCCACAGTGATTTTCCCTTGCTGAATAACATCCGCTCAGCTCTCCCTGTCCCAAAAAGAGCTGTCAGTCTTAAAGATTAAATTGGCATCATCCTTTCCCCAGCCCCAGCTGTCCTTGGCTTCCTTCAAGTTCTTGTCAGTGAGATCAAAGTATAGTGAACTTGTACCCAAATATTTTTTAATCTCTACTATTGGGGTTGTGTTTTTCTTTTTTTCTTTTGGATAGTACTCGTCTATTGCAGTGGTCAAAATTATTTCTGGCATCCATGGAGATAATTATAATGTGTCATGATGTTGTGAATAGTGTATTGCATTAATCTCCTTATATCACCAGGGGAATTCTAGATATGAAAAAAACCTGTTTGGCTTATAGTCAGAAATCTGAAGATTGCCATTCTTCTATACTTTTCAGCATGAATGTTTAACAAACTTGACTTAAAAGGAGAACATACCTATGAGCCTCTTCTGGATTTATTTAGACTGCACATGAGATGTGTTTCAAATTTTGAGCTGAGATGACATGCATTTAACAAGAATTGTGGCAAAGCTATCAGGGGGAATGTCTTACCATTTTTAAGGCTGCACTGCTGCTTCTGTCTTCATCCCAGTGATTTTTATTTATTTAACTTTCTTCCTAAAGTATACCTTTTTTTCTGACAAGTTTTATTGTTCAGTTTTTAATTCTGTTTTACATCTTGAAAGCAAAAGGCCGTTGCCATGGTGGATTGTAATGGATTCTATTTCTAAATGATCTTCTGGTCCACTTATCAGTCTTCTTTGTTATGGAAGCTGCAAGGATGAATGCAGGGTGGGCTTATGGATTTAGGATTTGGGTATGGTGTATATGCTGTAAAAATGTGAATTTGGTTTTTATATATTTTAAAAGTTTGTGGCAACTTCATATACATTTTGTGATTTATGGGATAAATAACACAATATTTGGCATATCAGTGTCAAAGATGTTGCATTCCCAAGAATATTCGGACAATTTTCTGCAAAGTTTGGGTTTAAATGAACAACCTGTTAACTCCATTAACCTCAGTCCTTTGTATCTCAAAGTACCACAAAATAGTGTCTACTGTAAAAAGACGTGGTGTCTGACTGTGGTACATATTTAGAACTATTTAAGTATAATATTTCACCAATGAAACATGGGTTGTTCCTTTATTTAGCTCATTGTTTGATATTTCTATTTCAAAGAACAGTAAACTCAGGAATTTATCTAATTTTATGAAAATGCACTACTGATAGAGGGAGTCGAACTAGGTGACGTCTAGAGGCTCCTTCCAATCAACATTTCTATCATTGTTTGATTAAAGACACTGCTGTTAATCACTTACAACCTTGGAAATTGTTCACCTTTGGTAGAAGCAAAGATAGTAACAGAAGCTACGTTTATAGTTTTCAGAAGGAAAAAAGTTTTGAAAGAAAAATGAGGCCAAGACATGGCAATATGAGCTCCAGTAATTGTAGTGCTCTTGCCCAACTCTAAGTGAGCATGTACAGTGCCTTAGTAGAGTTTGCAAATAAATTTAAGTTGGGAAATTCTGCATAATATAAACAATATTGGTTCATGGTTCCTGTGAAGTTAGTTTGGAGAGGAATATGCTGGAGACTGTACCTCGTAAGGAGCCTGTAGCCTGTGTTACAGAGGCTCATCTTAAGTGGGACAGAAGCAATTCTGAGAGTCAGAGCAAACAGGTCTTTGTGCAAGACCTTTGTCTCAGTGGTCTCAGCATCACCTTGGGGACAGTGAAGTTCAAGTCATATGGTGTTTTTGCTGAGGTGGAGGTTTGCACAGCCCATCACAATATTCAACCTGGAGTTTGTAATTTATATTCCTTTTTTACTAAAACCTTGATTCACTCCATTCTTCCATCTAACTCTTGCATTTAAAGTAGGAATGATTAATCACTAAGCCACCTAAACTGTATCTACTGTTCTTTGCAGTTTCTTGTACTTTTAAGTAAATCTGTTTGGTTTGCTTTGCGGGTAAGTAGCCCTTATCACCTGTCCATCAGCAATTTATGGTAAGTATATTTTGTACTTAGGAAAAACAAAGTTAAACTCATGTTTTGTTCTTTAGAGAGAATATACAAACTAGGAAGATAGTAATACAACATGATTTGTTTCAGACATTAGTCTGTGCACAGAATCTTCACAGATGTTACGGCTTTACGAAGTTTTTTTCTCCTCAAAGTATTATAAATCTGTTGCAGGAAGAAATAAATACAAATACTCAAGGCAATATTTCAAGGAAGTTGAACAACCGGTGTTTACTTTAAATAAAATAAACAAATGAGGGTTTCTGTTTTAGTCCTTTCAGCTACAGTAATCTTGGAAGTTGTTTGTAACTAAATTAAAATCTCACACACAAATGCGGGACATAAACCTTGGTGGCCCTTTAGCTCTTTTTTGCTACAGGATATTTCTCAGACTCTTCCGCTTATCCTGTCTTTGACTTGATGGAAATACTATTAATGCCTAGTTTTTATCTGTCTAGTTTAATTAATAGATCTCAGTGTGTTTCCTAAAAGATGCCAGTGGCATCATCCTTATTGTTCATCTGGGGAAAGAGTATGGTGAAAAAAATGTGTCCTAGGTCACTGTCAGGGGTCTGACAGGGCTCGATATCCTCTGTGGCTGCAGAAGTGCTCTAAAATAAATCTGACTTTTCTGATACATATATATCACTCGTCTCATTAGTTTAAAGCCTCAATATGGTACTTAGGTTGCTGTCCAAGCAAACTTCAAAATTTGATTGTTAGTTTTTAGCTTTTTTTTACTTCCTAGCCTCTCCAGAGACAGTTGTTATTCTGTTAATATACTGTGAAAAGTGTTACAGCTTTGCAGTGCGGTGTTTGGAATTTAATAAGTGTACATGGTACATTTTTTTCTTCTGTTAAGACTGATAGACTCTCAGCACTTGACACAGATGCAGTTTGAGCATTTGATCCTCTTAGAAAGTTACTGTGTTTTTCTTCCTCGCAGTTTAAACTGTGTAGAAGTTTTTCTTGTGATTGCTAGACTGCATAAAATTCTTCCCTTGTTTGTTCTTGCTGGTTTTGTTTTGTTTTTAAGATTTTCTCCTTTCTTCTCTTCGTAGGTCCCATATTTTGTCCCGGAGCATTTTTCTTTAGATTCTTATGGTTCTCTCCAACTGATCACACAACTCAGTCGTCCTTAGTCACAGAGGCTTTTTTCTTTCATCCTCACTGTACCTTGACAACAGCTGTAAGTTTATTTTAAGCTGTAGTCATTCAAATGTGTTTGTTATGCCAGTGCCTTAATTAGCTGATTTTCTTTGACTATATTTTCTCGTTTTCCCATGGCATCTTCTCCAGAGGTTTACTTCTGTTGCCTGCTTTCTGTCATCTTTTGTAAAATGTTTTGCCAAAGGATTGTTGCTCTACATCAACTGTCATTTTCTTCCCAAGGTTTTTTCTAATACATATTGTGCATGCACATGCAAAAGCGAAGTAAATGTAAGTTGGATTTGAACACAGGCTGATAGAGAAATAAGATGCGTCTGCTAAATCTGCTTAGAGCTTCTGTTCTTCTGTTCTGGATAGGAAGTTACATATTCTCTGTAGAGGTCAACTCTGAATTCGTTCTACCCTTTGAGACACCATGATCACCTTGCATCCCTATTTCATCTGTTGTGTGCCAAGGTGGTTACATCTCTGTGTTTCCATAATTTAATTTTTTGAGAGCAGTTTACAGGCCTGATGTGGTCAAATAATAAGGATGAATTAATTGGGTTTTTGTTTGCTTGTTTGTTTGTTTGTTTTTTAATTCTGCCTGGACAGGGGTGGGGAGGTGGATCCTGGACTTAGAGCTTTTTCTGACAGAGAACTCAGCTCATGGCCCAGATGCAGGGAAGAGTTTCAATAGATGATTTCCCAGCTTTAGTGCCTGCAATTAAGAAAATCTAGATGACCCTGCTGACCACACTTTGGCTATCCCAGTTCAAAGCATTTAGCAGTCTTTTTGGCTGAAAAGGTTACCTCTGAACAGCAGAGACAGGAAAAACTAGCACTGGCACTAATTGAGTTGGACTCTCTTTTTTTTTAAGATACTTTTTACATAACTGACTTTCAATATGTTTTCCTAAGATTAAACATATTTCCTGACATATTTTTCCACCTTCCAGCAGAAACAAATCGTATCGTATATTCAGGTCATACTGCAAAAGCAAATCTTAGGATGTTATGGACTAGGAAATTTGTAGCACATAGTTTTGCATATTGTTTCTGAGGCTGTAGAAATATGGAGACTTAACAACAGTTCAATTCAAATTCTGTTCCATGAATATGTTGTAAAGAGTAGCATTGGAGACTTTATTGAGTGTTTTCAGCAGAAAAAAAAAAAAAAAGGATGAAAGAGCCACCCTTATTAAAAATACCCATTGTGCCTCAATAATTATGAGTTTTATAGTTAAAGTAAGGAGTGAAACATGTGACAGGATTATGTATGAAAAATATATCCATCTCTTCAAAACAATATCCTTTATTCTTGAAGTGCTGAATACATTTTGCCATTTTTTCTCCAGCAGACTGGTCATTTAGACTGAGATAAAATAATATTTTTGAATTTTCTTCTACGTAAGAAGTTTCTTGTATCTTGAATTATATGTAATGTTATTGTTGCAAATGATCTCCGCTAAGGCAATGCTTTGCATACATGAAAGTTCCTAGAAAAGCGACTAGTGAGTATGCCTATGTAGTTTATGAAAATATTTCTAGAGGTTGTTTGGTTTGGTTTTTTTTCTGCTTCTACCTGGGGGTTTCTATGCTGAAGCAGTTGAAAATATATTAATTCTTCAAAGAATCTAATGAAGATTTGTTCTCTCTAAAAGTGTTTTTTTACCTCCTATTCTGGATGAGCCTGTTAATTAAAGATGGCATTAACAGAAAGATCACCCTCTATTAATCTGCACACTGCGGTTTGGGGTGAGCACTGCTATGCACCTTTCTCAGGCTTCCTGACTCTGTGACAATATTGGGAAACTCTGTCATCATTTCCGTGGGCAGCAAGAAGCAGCCATGATCACTTGTTCTTTCATCATGAAATTTCATCTACCATTTGTCTTTGCTGTTTTTTTCTTTGGTACCTGTTTTGCTGTTGTACTCTTTATTCTGAAACAATGTAAACTCTGGTCAGAAATTAGGCTTTACATTTTCCCAAGAGCATCATCAGCATTATAACAAGATACATGAAATGCTGAACATTAATGGAAATAATGGTCCTGTTTCCTTTGTCTCAGTAGTTGTATAGTACTTCGTTTTTACAGGCAGTCAAGATTAGGTCTCCTATTGGCTTTAGATGGCAGGGATTTACTCTCATATAGCACCAAAACCCATAAGCAAGTTGTGTCAATAGAAATAATTACACTGGATCCAGCACATCCCATTTCATGTCTTATCTAAGTAAAGCAGCTAGATTATGTATTTATTAAAATAGTAATAAAATACCAGTTCATCTCTGTGTGACTCCATTTTAACACACAACTGTCACATTCACTATTTTAGAACTCTTTCACTATGGTAGTTTCATCAGTGAAGGAAAGAATACAAGCAGCGACTGAGAAACCTATCTGCAGCTTTCTGCTCTCAATGAGTTACCCTGACACATTTATTTTTTGTTCTTCTCAGAATTTTTTGCTAGGTGCCTTGTTGGAATATGCAAGGTGAAAATTCAAGTGCTATCCTGGAAGTCTGAAAGGTATACTCTCACTTTTGCTTAGGCTTTTTGCTACTTGTGTTGGGTTATTGTTGCTGTGTCTTCGTCTTCTGATTACTTTGGAGAATGACATAAGTTTGTTATGGGTTTTGATGATATCCCTCCCAGGCACTATGCAAAGCTTCAGCACCTTTCTGTATCCCAGATGAGCATGTCTGAGTAACAACAGAATGATTCAGCTCATGAATGAAGTTCAGGCTGAGGAAGGATGTCGTGAAGTTGCTGATGCGACAAGTATAAGCCAATGCTGCAGTGTTAGGGATGCTGCTGGTAAACAAGAGAGAAAAAACTTACTGGAAAAGACAAAGGTAAAGAAGCAGAGGAGCTGAGTGTGCTATATAAAACATTCATAGTCCATAACAAAGTCCAGCAAAGTGTGGGGTTTTTTTTCACTTAGTAATGCTGAAGAAGGGTTAAAAATTTGTTCCTGGGCCATTATTATTCATATATGTGATGAAGTTCATAAGGATTTGATTGCAGTTGTAATAATTGCCTCATATAAATAACAATCTCAGACTGCTATAGAAAGGCGGTTACTGTTATTACCCCAATTCTGTGTGTAGGGAAATGAGATGGTGAAGGGGTGAAATTATTTGTTTGAAGTGGCTCTGTAGATCCAAACAGACTGAGCAGCAGTTCCCAGATGTCTCTGAAGTCTCCAATCAGTGCTCAGTGTGTGCAATATCTGTAAACCAACATACACCAGTTTGTGGCTTTGTGGCATAGGATGGGCTCTGCATGGCGATGCTCACCCAGCCTCTGGAGGCTGCCACCACTCTGGTGGCCACCTCAGCCTGCGTAGTACCTGATCTGGGTGGGGGGAAGGCTGGGGGTGGACTCTTCTTGCCGGTTCTCCCAGAGGTGGCCAGTGTCATCCAATTGCTACCAAAAGCTATGTGCAGTCATGGAAAGTTCATGTATAATCTCACTCTCTAATTGCAGTGGTTTATATGAGCTACTCTGATGTCCAGATTTTGCTGAGTGGCAGTATTGTCAGTAAGTTGTCCCTCATCATTTTGTAGGTATCAATATGTTCTTTTTGTGTTCCTTGATAGTGCTTATTATCTAATTTATTTTAAATAGTTTGTGCCATTTCAGTAAATGCTGGTTCTGATTTGAAAAGCATTTTCACAGGTGCTTCACTACATTTGTATTCAAGAGACACGCACTGCTTTTGAATCCATAGGATCTAATCTCACGCATGCATCATACGGATGTGCAGTTACTCTCAGAAGCAGATGTTTCCACCCACGTACAGATGGATTTCTGTAAGATGAAGTAGAGACTTCTCTATCAGAGAAAACCATTGTTGCTGTCAAATTCTTTGGTCTTGTCACTTTCCTCCATCTTCCCTAAGCTTTAGGGTTAGTTCCAAAGTGTGCAAATGACTTCCAGGCGGAGGGAGAGGTGGTAAAACATCTCCAGGAAGCCTTTGTAACTTTGCATCAGGGACATGAGCCAAGGGTTTCCTTCTGTCAAAACTACTGGGAACTAGACAATGTGTGTGGTGCTTGCCATAGAAGCCTCAGGCTCTGCTTCCTGATGCAGCTGGTAGACTCTAGACTCAGACTATGTCCATCACTTGGTGCTGAGTTGTCCATTAGTTACCAGATCCACTTTCAAACCTTCAGACTGGTTATTTTCTAAACTTCGGAGGGAAGTCAGACACTGTTAGGATGGGCGTGTGGAGGGTGAAGGTGAAGCAGGGATATAGGGAATGCTTTACAGCATTTCCTGTTAGACCTGCCAACCCCTTTTGCTGTCTCCGTGTCCATTATCTTGGTTTCTCAGCTGCATTCTCCCTCGCGTCCAGTAGATGGTAATGATGTGTTAAAAACGCTGCTTCATCCCTATTTTGATCGGAGGAAATACTGGATCCACAATCGTGATGTGCTAGGTTCCCAAGGACTATATACCACTGATTTATTTTTACTCATTTTTACTTTTTTAAAAAATTTTTTATTTTTTCTTTTCATTACTCATAAGTTAACCAAGCTGCTGTGATAGCAAGGTCTTGGTCTGTATTGCTCATTCATAATATTTTGGCTTAAACCTTGTTAATCACTTTCTCAGATGTCACTGATTCTGTATTATCTGTAGTATTATATGTAGAACTCTTATGTAATACTACAATAGAGGAGGATGGGCTACATGATTTAATGACCACTTCCAGACCTGAAATTTTATTAATCTCCCTTATATGGTATATGGAATAGAAAATCAGGACTTCATACACTACAAAGGAAGAAAGCGAGTTGTTGTTGGTTTGGTTTTTGGTTTGTTTGTTGTTTTTTGTTGTTGGTAGTGGTGTCGGGTTTTTTTGTTCTTGTTTGTTTGTTTGTTGTGGTTTTTGTTTGTTTGTTTGTGTTTTTTTTTTCTTTAAATTAAAACTTCCAGATACATTTCTCTCGCTTTCACAAGCTCAGGGTCAACTGCTTTTGGTAACTGGAATCAGCATTTTAATTTCGTTTAATAGCTTGCTAGGGACAAACACTGTATTTATGTAGCATATCTACTACTTTAGTGAGACCATAAAAACGCTGCTGTTGGGAATGGCTTCTAATATCTGGTTTCTGTGTAAGTATCCAAAAATACCTGAATTTTGGAAATGATGGGGTTTTTTAGGTGCTACTTAACTATGTGGAAATCTGGCTCTGTTTGGCGAGGCTTGTCTATATACCAAAGTTTCCATTTTCTAGACACACTAACGAGTAAAAAACCAAATAAAAATAGACCTACTAAATAGATAGATAAATAGCATTGAGTACAGTGAGAACAGTTTTTAAAGATGAAAAATTATTGCTCCCTGGCATTTCTGTCCATCTGTTTATGTAGGCTTTTCTGTACATTCTAACAGCACAATGCCTGAGCAAGTAATTTAATATAAAATCAGAATTATATGTTCACTGGATTCTGATACCTAATTTAATGGTTATGTGCTTGTCCTGTAAAAGATATTTATTATGAGACCTATGTGTACGTACTGTTATTAAAGATAACAATTTTTAGCTCCATCAACTGTTAGGATTTTTTGCAAAGCTGTTGATTTTGTTTTTGAAATGCAGCTCTTTTTAAAGCTATTCTGAAAGGTGGTCCAGTCACCATTAATTCCTGTGTAAATTAAGCATAATCACTTGGAGAAGAGACCCTTTATTTAGTGAGTTTAAAGCTCATTATACAGTTTTGTAGGGGGAAAATTACCATGCCTGTAAATTAGCTGCATTTCCTAATGAAAAAACTTGGCAATTTTTTTCAGCCTCCTTTGATAGGAGTAAGAATTATACTGGCATTGGGAAGTAAAATCACGCTATTCCTGCTGGCAGTTTTCCCAGTTCTAGAAGAAATTATAACTGTGAACACATTTTGATTCAGATTCATCTCAACATGTAACAAAATCATCTTTTGTCATGGTGTTTTTTCAGCTCCTCTTTTCCATCTCTTTTATTAGAGCCTAAAGCCAGATCCACCATCCTTATTTGTGGTTTATAACACAAATTATCTGAGGGCATGTGGCTTTCTCAAACAATAAAGCATCGCTACACTCCTCATTCTTGAGGACACACAATTACACGTGTGAATCTTGTTCCAAGGGACGGAACAGCGGAACTCACCATGTTAATTTTCCACAAAAATCAGGCTTCCATTCTCCCATCAGGATTGTAAAGACAAGCATATTTACCAGAGATGTCTGTGCTTATCTAGTTGTACCCTGACATATAGTTGTAGATGGCAGCAAATAGATGGCATTTTAAGTGCTTTGGCTGCAGCTACCAGCAACAGGAGTGGCAAAATGCAAAGTAATTGGTCTTGAGCAGACTGTCCATTACAACCAGGAGCACCCTCATGTGCAAATTAACAAGACAGGCTGGTACCTGTAGCTCTGCGATGCCTACACAACTGTCTGCAAAACCAGGTGTCATGACTTAGCTTCAGCAGCTAAAAGCAGAGATCCATGGACCTGCTGTAAAATTGAAA
Source organism: Nesoenas mayeri (assembly GCF_963082525.1). Lineage (NCBI taxonomy): Eukaryota > Metazoa > Chordata > Aves > Columbiformes > Columbidae > Nesoenas > Nesoenas mayeri. Next base: position 83,224,902 of record NC_137544.1, on the reverse strand, counting down.
ATAACATTAAGAACAGCCAAAGTAATTGCCTTTTCCTGAAATTGGTCACATTTTGTAATATGGATATTAACCATACATACTTACAGAGTGTGGTTCATTTTTTTTCTCTCATTTGTGAAAGGTATAAATACATTTAGTGGTATATGGATTAGTACCCTCAAAGTTTCTTTTTTCTGTTCCTGCTTGGGTCAAACTGTGTTTGTTCCATGGTAACAGCAAGTTGCAATGTTTCTTGAAGTCCTTTGCAGTGTATTAAAATCAGTGAAAGATTAAATGTGTTTCTGTTACATTTAATCAATATGAAACTTTACATCATCAATGCAAATGGTATTCCTTCAGCACTTACTAGCTGCTGTAGAAAACTCTGTGGCTGGCCAGTGTTTCTGGGTCATGCTGCCGCAGGAGGTCAGTAATTCTGCTTTCAGACTTGCTCATGGTCCATCACAGAAAAGCAAAGCCATTTTTCACATACTGATTCCACTGATTTCTCTGTAGTGTCCCATTTAAAACACTGGGCTGTCCGTACTTGTCAGCTGGGTGAAAAATTATATTTTTCTTTTGGGTGGTATCAGAATGTAGTTTCCTGAAGTCAGTCTACATAGATCTGAATTTGCAGTACTTCTGTGCACACTGCCGCAGATCTTCAGTACCCAATGGCAGATGCTCGTCAGTTCTCAAAGGTGATGTATTTTTACTTAGCATTTTCAGCATCTGAAAGCGAACCCCTCAGATAGTGACAGTACTGAAATTCAGTTTGGAAATGTGGTGAAAATATAATAATTTGAATTTCCTAAAGCACCCATTTCTGGGGGGGAAAAAAAAAAAAAAAAGAAAAAAGATAGAAATATTTATTTTTGTCAAAGTTGAAGTTTTTGGTTTGATTTCAGCCTTGACGTATTTTATCTTTTATAAATTAAAAATGGAAATAAGGTTGGCTGTTGTACAGAACCAACAATTAATATTAACAAAGCAATAGGATGGAGGGGAGGGAAGGAAAAAGAAAAATAAGCAAATTTGAGGTGAAGGGCACATTACTTCACCTCTACTCTGATAATTAGAGACAAAAAATTAATAGTTGCCATAAAGTATTTTAAATATGAGAGTCACTTATTAGGTTCTTCGAGAGTGTAATTAATCACTTGCAACCACATATGTTCTTTGTGTAGTGGTGTACAGTACTAGCATTTCATTAGGAACCAGTTCAATAATAATGGGTCACTCAAATTGTCATTTCTCTGGAGAAAGCTGGGAGGCTGAACGTGTGCTGCTTCACCTCTCGTCTGCTGTGCCAGCATGCCAAGTCGGGTGGGAGAGGAGTGATAGGAGCTGAGCCCCCGGGGTTGTGTTTCAGAACCCGCCTTGTTCTGGGTGAAAATTCTGGTGTGAGCCCCGCGAGCAGAGGAGTAGTTGACAGGCAGGGTGCTGGCAAACACGCAACGTGGTGTTGGATGGGCAGATGCCAGCAAGTCCTTTGGCCAGGCTGACCCAGGTTCCCCCACCATCCTCCTGGGACCCTGACCTTCCTCTCGGGCAGCGCAGGGGACAGTGTCCCTGGGGGGTGCCACTGCCACTGGAGCACCTGCCTGTGGCCCATAAGGGACTGTCCACATGCACACTGACACCAGACTGACCCTTGTGTCAGTGCGTGACCCGTTTGTGTTTTTTCATCTGGTAATGGATGTGCCAGTGACCCTGTGGTCATGCGGAGGTGGAAATGCCACCACTGGAGCTGTTTGGGGATGTTTGTTTGATCTTACTCTGTAACTAGATGCCAAGTTAGATGAAGTCTTCAGACTGGAACACTGTTAGGACACTGAATTTCCATACTGCCAGCGTTGGCTGCAGCACAAAATTATGATAATCTTGCCTTTCATAGACTTCTGATCAACATGTCATAGTCAAATTGCTACCCAAAGGAAGTCCCATGGTTATGTAGAATGATTTCATCAACAATAGAAAATAACTGCAAGCAATATATTGTTCTTATGACAGAGTGTTTTGGCTGCAACAACGCTGTTTTCTGGTTTTTTTTAGCAACAGTAATGGGTTAGACACTCATGGCTCTGGTGCTGCCCTAGTGCCCTAGCTGGTTTGCACTGACAGGGAAGTTAAGAAAAGGCTAGACAAGGTACTGGAGATGCTTTGGTTGTCACTTAGTTTTATTAATCTCTCAGGGGACAAGATAAACTCAGGTGGCCAGATTTCCCTAGTATATTCCATATTACTCCTGAGGAACAGGATGAAATGTAAACAAGGGCCCAGAAGTACCTTTGATGCCCACTGGGTTTTGGGAACTGAGAAACATTTTGGCAATGCACAGTGTACAGGAGGCCCAGGTATTGCTGTTTTTTCTGAGTCCTAACAGAAGGTTGGGAACTGCTTTACACGTTAATCATTGCATCCTCACGGGGTTTAAGGTGTCCTCTCATGAAGTATGCAGTAAATGATGGACATCTTTCCATGCAGCTGAAGGAACCTGAACCCCTGTCCTGCACCATCTTATACTTGTGACTTACTTCCCTTTTGAAATACATCTCATTGGTGTTACAAGAAAACACATTAGTATGCTGGAGTCATGCTTGGAGTAAGTGAAGAACAACCTATGTTGTATAGTCACACCCTATTGTTTTATATTTTACTTCAAGAAGAATCTTTTGCAATTAGCTTGTCGTTGAAGTCTACAAAACACAAACACAGGAAGCAGAGTGGTTTCAATAGGGAGATGACCTGTCAGTAGCTGATCAAGGATTTTTTTTTTAATCTTAAATATGATTTAATGCTCTGTGAAAAGAATTAAGAATCCCATTTTACACTGGAGCATGCTGTTAATGTGCATATAAAAATGTCAGCATTTTTATTGACAGTTATAAATTCACAGCTGCTGGTGGTGATTTTTTTTTTTAAAAGAATGCTTCCCTTTCCCCAGCTCTTTGCAGACCATTGTCATAGTTTGCTATTAGCTAAGGCAGAACCTTATTTAGGAGAAATGCATATGACTTCAATTTCACTGTATACATCAGGAAAAAAGAAAATCAATGTGGAGCCCAGACTCAGTCTGCTGATGCCAGAGATGACTATCTGTAGAATACAGAAAGAAAACCAGGCTCAGGTTAGTTTTTTGTTACAGTTTGGATGTTAAAAATGTCAGAAGGAGGCTATGGCTGGCAAGAGCTGTTATGACTGTTTTCTTCTGTTCAAATTTGGGGTTAATCCTAGAGACCGTCAGTGTGCATATCAAATATTTCAAGTACTTAGTATTAATTTCTTTTTAAGTTAATTGGTGGAAGGATGAGTATTAAGAAACAAGATGTGCATTTGCAGTTTCACGTTTGCATTATATATCCATTGTGTATGTGTGCAGATGATTGCCACATACCCAGGGATTTATGTGAATGTATAGGTAAATATGCGTGTGTATGTATACCTAAATCTGACCTTCTAGTCTATTTATGTGTAAGAATGTGGGTCTGAATGACTCTTTAAAACATGAATGAATATTTATCATTCTTGTTGTGATATTTATATGACATCTAATCTTCAAGAATATAAAGAGGTGAAGATAATTTTTATCTTCAAACAAGAATTTTGAAGAAAAGACAGCGCTCAGCTTGCAGAGCTGGGGCCTGTTAAAGCTTCGCAGGTGGGGTCTCTATGTGTTTCATTGCAAACACAACTACAGCCCTGACAAGACTGGCCTAAAGCTGATAAGAGTCCTCTCTAGCCAGAGAAACACAGTGAAAGACAATGGAGATACAAAGGGAAGGTTTGTGAGATGCTTTTAATTTTTGGTCTAGGTGCAGCTTCTGTTGAATTGGCTGTCACTGAGAGGTATCCTCAGAAATGATGTTCTTTAAGCTGGTTAAAAAAACCCCAAGGAACAGACTTTTGTGATTTTTAAAAAAATCTTGAAAGTTGTTGTTTCATTGGATTCAAAATAGACTTGTTTTCTTTTTCTGTAACACTTCCCATGATGTTTTTTACAGAAATGTCTTTGAAATAATGTCTCAGATGTGCATCTTGACCAAAAATATACTTATTAGTAAGAAATTGTGCTTGATGGTGAATAAGAATCTTCAGTAAAACATATGGAACTTTTGGAAAAATGGAAAGGTAGCAGTTCTGCTTTTGAAAACAGAAAGGCTTCTTTAATGCAGTTTTTTTTTTCTATCCTCATTGAAGTTTTTATTCTGGCCTGAGAAAAATTGCATTGACTGGTCTTTCCATGATAGCATGAAGATGTTCTTTATGAGTCTACATCAAGAAAAAGCTGAAGCTTCCCAATTATTTCTACCAACTGTTATATTTAACAAAATAAATAATAGTCTCATAGACTTTGGTAATGTTATTTCCAATGGCTGAGTTTGATATTGTGCTTGTGGGATTAGGGTCTGCAAGTCTCATATACTAACGTTCCTGAATATTTTTGTTTATAATTATTATTCTTTAATTCTGAAGCATTACCTACAGCTGCCAGTAGACTTTGTAAAGTAACTGAAATCAGTAATTAATTCCAGGGGAATTCTGTGATTAAAAAAAAATCTCAGGTTTTCTGTGATTAAAAAAATCTCAGGTTTTCAGAGATGTCAATTCAGCATATTTGAGCAGTAAATTTACCTGAATCTCCAAATATGCATAAATGTGCATAACTCAGCTTGGGAACCCAGGTCTGACTTGGAGCTTGGGACATTCTAGTTCTGGACTCTGTCCTGACAATCTTCCCAGCTGACCCTGATTTGTTCCTCTGATCTCTTTGAAGTACCCTAGGATCCATGTAACATGTATGTATATTATTGTTTGCTTCCTATGTAAAATTATCCCATAAAAATGCTGTAGTTTGCCATAGTGCTTCAGATTTTAAGATAAGTCTAAGATATTACATACTTCAGATAATTTGAGTGTGAGATTTTTTTTAAACTATTCCTCCATTACTCATGTTTCTTTTGACGGAGAAAATATTTGATTTTTGAAGGCAATTGATTTTTAACCTTCTTTTAGAAAGGTTAATTTTTTTTCATAAAGTTCTTTTATCCAAGCACTGTCTTAGAGGTAATAAGAGATTTTCTCATTCTTTCAAAAATATTGCACCTGTGTGAAATGTAACCCATGAGAAGCCAGGCTATTACTTCATTATTAAATATGCAGGATATGTGTGATGGAGAAAAGAAATGCAAATACCTTTGCCACAAGATGGATGAGGTGGTTTTTTTGTACCTAATAATCTATGGTCCTTTCCCAAACATGACTGTTAAATTCTAAGTGAGCTACACTTAATTTAAATAGAGTGATTCAAATTTAAATAGCAAACTTTTCATTTTTTTTTTTTTCTTCTATTTTTAATGATGATTCAGCCTTAGAAACTGAGGATTTGCTAATTTTTTTTTTTTTTTCTGAACTAATTAGATTGTTTCTGTCAGGAGTAGTGTGGCCAGCAGGACTAGAGAAGTGATTGTGCCACTGTACTCGGCACTGGTGAGGCCACAACTTTAATCCTGTGTTCAGTTCTGGGCGCCTCATCATAAGAAGGACATTGAGGTGCTGGAGAGAGTGCAGAGGAGGGTGACAAAGCTGGTGAGGGGCCTGGAGCACAAGTCTGATGAGAAGTGGCTGATGGAACTGGGGCTGTTTGGCCTGGAGAAAAGGAGGCTGAGGGGAGACCTTACTGCTGTCTACAATTACCTGAAAGGAGACTGTAGCATGGAGGTTGTTGTACTTCTCCCAAGTAACAAGTGATAGGACAAGAGGAAATGGCCTCAGATTGCACCAGGGGAGGTTTAGATTGGATATTATGAAAAAATTCTTCACGGAAAGAGTTGTCAGGCATTGGAATAGGCTGCCCAGGGAAGTGGTGGAGTCACCATCCCTGGAAGTGTTTAAAAGGCATTTAGACGAGGCTCTTAGGGACATGGTTTAGTGCTAGAGTTAAGTTATGGTTGGACTCGATGATCCTGAGGGTCTCTTCCAACCGAAATGATTCTATGATCTAATATTAATCTCTGTCCCGGTTGTCTTTAATCAGGTTTCTCTGGCTAGATAGCACTCTTAATTCAGTTCTGTAACTTGCAAACTGTAATTGTGTTTATGTATTGTAGGCTTTTATGGTAATGCTTGGGCTTGCTTGTTTTCATGAACCTCAACATTTTCCTCGTAACCTTTTGAATGGATTTTGATTCCCCTGGTGATCATAAGATAGCAGGGGAAACCACTGCAGTAACATGTACAGCAGTTTTATAGTACTGCTGCACATGAGAACAAAATGTATCATGTTATTCACAAGCTGCTGTTAGGGGTTTGATATTTAGGAGAGACTTGTTTCATGCATCTATTTTCATTCTCTATTTCAGAGCTGATAGTTTGGGGTGGAATTCATAAGATTTCCGTCTCGCCTCTTTACCTATTAGGTAGGTACGGCTCCATCCCTGCAGGATGAGTTATGAGCACATGTGCATCAGCTAGGAAATGAATCAAGCCTCGGTCTAATCTGCTCTCTCTGCACTCCCAACAAATCTTCCATCCCTAGTTTGATGAGCAAATAGATGGATATTTTGGAAAACCAATGCCTTAATGTGTTTCCTGCCCCTGCCCAGGCTGTGCGGGGCTCTCCAGGGCTCTGGGGAGGTGAGCCCACATTTTCCTCTGCTCTGCCCTGGCAACAGTTTGCCTCAGAGTATTTAAGTTTCTCTCCCTGAGGGGGTCCCTGTTGGCACCAGTACCAAGGAGCTAGCACTTTATCCACAGTGCATCTGAACACGAGCCTTGGAGCCCTTGAAAATACTGAGCACTTTCCGGATATTTTAAGTACTGTGATTCATGCCGAGCACTTGATACCCCTGAAGCCTTGTCTTTTGACATGCTCAATTACTTATATAGAGCCATTTTTATTAATACTGTAAATGAACCATTTTTAAAAGACAGCTGTCAAATGGGATCGTTGCTGTGAGGCTCAATGATTTCAAGGTGCTAAAGAGTAGAACACTTTTCCTCTGTTCTTTTTCCCTTCATTCACGTTGTTATCTGCGTTTAATGTTCCCAAAGTTTTTTAACCCAGTGAATCAGCAGTTCATGGTTTTTAATCCTTTTTTTGAGAAACTCTGATTGTTACCACAGGGAGTGGATTTGGGCTGAACTTTTAAAATGAGTTTTAGAAGTCAATCAATTTCTATTGTAACATTTTAAAATGATGCACCGTGAAACTTTTCTACCATCAAAAGAATATTTCATTTCATTTCTTCTTGTTGTCTCCCATAAAACAAAAGCTAACTCTAAGCAATATTTCAAGTATTTAGATATTCAAATGTTAAACGGCTTTTTAATAGTTTTCCATGCATAATTTTGGCTAGACAGTAGCAATTTAATTTAAATTAATCATTATGCTTACATGCTACAAAAAAAAGTTTTTATGATGTGCTTTATGTATGAAGTCAGATGTTTATTTTAATATCAAAGCAGGAGTGGTTTTGTGCCTAGTAACATTTGTTTGGGTTAGATCAAGCACTAAGTTCAAAATGGCAAACAACTATTTGAAGTGGGTAAAGGATAAACATTTGTGTATTGCCTAAGACACATGCCTGTGATTTGCTGCAAAGAGATTTCCTTTGCTGCTGTAAGACAATTTCACTTTCACTAATTAAGGATCAGAGCAAAGCATTTACATCAAAGCCTATTATTCAAACTTCAGTTTATTGATGGCAACACACTTGCTGAATTTGCAAGCAAGCACCTTTACCTGGTTACAGCGTGAAGTGTGAAGTATGTAGTGTGCTTACCTGTTGGGATGAATCCAGAATATTCTCAACGTTTCAGCTTTTCTCTGCGGCATGGGGGTTTGTTGCTCTTGTTGGTTTTCTTCATTTCCTGTGCCACAATGTTTTCTAAATAAGTGCTGGTTGACTTCTTCATTTGTGATTTTCCACTTCAAAGCTAGGGTGTTTGCTGATCCACTGAACAGATATAAACATTTTTTCCTGGACAACTTCAGTTAGGATCTCCTCCCTTTGCCTGACTGTAGGACCTGACAGCAGGCTTGCTGACCACCTTGGGTGGCCCTCAGGAAGAACCCTGGCAGACCATGTGGCACGCCGTGTCCGAGGCACCAACAGTTGCATCTTTAAACAATACCTTACACTTATTTGCAAACTGTACCAGTTTGTTAACTAGCAGCAGGCTAACAAAGCAGTGGTGACTCCCAGCTCCAGAGGAATGCAGGAGAAGCTGGGGATGGGAGGTCCAGGCTGGGGAGCAGACACCCTTGAACCTGGGCAATGGGCACCACCAGCAAGGTGCCAGAGTGGGCACTCATTCCCCAGCCTTCTCCCAGCTCCGAGGCCATGAGGATTGTAATAAGTTGTTGTGTTGTGTAAGATAACTTGGTGACGGGCTTTCTGCTGCTTTTCTCCAAGCTTCTCCCTTTCATCTTTACAAAGCCCATAAAAAAACAGTCTGTAACTGGCACGTATGCTCCTTTTTAGAGATGAAGTCTGTCGCTTGTGTCTCTCTTGAATAATGACACACATCGTTACCTGGTTAGAGATTTAAGGAAGAAGCTATCTTTTAAGAAATAAACTTTGTCAGTGATGAGAATTTCATTGGACAAAGTGGTGTTTAATGTCCTACATTTCCCAGATTATAGGTCCCCTTTTTTGTATGTAACAGTTTGGCACAAATTCACTATTACATTCTGAACAAATACAGTGATTACGATGAGAATTAGGACATTATTTTAGGAGGTGATGCTGTCCCGCAATAGCATTTTCAGTGCTCTTGCAAATTTCACTTGGTTACGCTTAATGTTCAGTTTGTGATACTAGTGAATGTATAACAACCCAGCTCTTCTGGAAAATAAAAATGTTTGTGCAGGAATAGAAAAAACAAGAAAGACAGAAAGAAGAAAATTAACATTATGCCATTGGTCTGGCAAATGATTTCCAGAACAGGCAGATGCACTTATTATCATGTTAAAGAACAGCTTTTGCACAAAGTAGACCTTTCTCAAAGGACCTTTCCCAATTTGTTTGTGTCCCTCATGAACAGAGGATCTCCTGGGGCTGCCTCACCACTTGCTTCCCTTGCTCTTCTCCTAATGCAGTTCAGTGTGCAATTTGTTTTGTTTGCAGTGAACATTCATTTTTGCAGTCTGGTGTCTACTGTAACATCACACACCTTTTCTTAAGGGCTGCTGCTTCTTAATGTATTTCCCAGCCTGTACCTGTGTACGGAGTTAGTCTTCTCCAGTTGGAGAATTCTGCATTTTTCTTATTGAAGGTCATGACAGTTCTGTTGGTCAATCTTTAAATTTATTGAACTCCTGAACTAAAGCTCTGGCATTGACTATGTCAGCTACTCTTACTAGCTCTGTGCCATCTGAAAGTTTGCCAAGTCTATTAACCTCCTATCAGAGTGGAGGTCATTCTATAAAAGCCTACTGATAAAGCCCATCCTGTTACTTTTATTTCAATAGCCTCCTAAGATTGTCAGCAATGCTTTTAGGAGGAAAAACCTCCATTATATGTAACATTATACTCCTGCTTTTCTAAAGAGAATGAAGGATTTGATTAGCAGAATTTGGTATTTTATTTCTTATGTGAAGATTATATAGATATATTTAGGGCATTTTATAATATTTTTCTTTTTATTTTTCCCAAGCATATTTTGTGTTATCTCTATTTCACTGGCTAATATGAACACTCTACTGTCTCTTTTACTTTAACAAAATACACAAACAAAATGCATAAAATACTGGGCAGCAACCACACTGAGTATTTGAATCATGTAGTTATAAATTATAATCCAGTTTCCTGGAGGACCAGTCATGAATTTTTAGTTCTAGGAGGTAAACTGGGATGTAGTTTTCTTCATTTTCTTTAACTTTATTGTAGAGCCCTACGCACGGTCTCCATTGCTGTGGCTTGATACACTGGCAGCAAACAGTTGTCTAGACAGTGTGCTATATTTCTTGGAAAGTCTTTGATAAATGCATTCCTTGCTTAGCCTTGTATTCATGGTAATTTGTGGGTTGAATTCCCAAGGAAATCTAGATTAATTTAAGGGTGAAGTGAAACAGATTTGTTCATTCTTCTGATGAGGTTAAGGGAAGACCATGATCTTTAACTGAAATAAAAGCAGAATTTTATCACAAAATGCACCCCTGCACAGAAGCTATTCTTCAGCCAAGTTTGTTGGACTCAGGTGACAACCTGAGTGAAATACATCTTCCACATGAGACCAGCAGCTTCCTTAGCTGTCCAGGTGGACCCAGAGATCAACAGGAAGAGTGAACATGGGGCTCAGTTCCAAGAGTTCCTATAGAAAGCCTCAAAGGACCTACTCTCAATTTCTGTAGACCTTCCTCTTCCCTCTGGCCCCATTAACATGCTCAAGAGCCATTTTTCAGTTACAAAGCACCAGTTCTTAAGTTGTAAAAAATAACCCTTTATTTCAGAGTAATGGCTATACTACTGCAGCATCCATCATCTAGCTCATAAACTGAACTGGAATCACTTGGTCATTTAGATAATGGGTGCAAATAATGAGAACTAAAGAACAAAAGCCACACCATAACAACAAATACATTAGACTAAAGTAGCTTTTCATGTTTTGCCAGAGTTTTCTTCCCTGACTTAAATTAAAATTTGCAAATAGAGTACTTAATAAATGCATATCTGGCTTGGGGCTAGCATGTAAGACAAACAATATTAAAAAAACCAAAACAAAACACACAAAAACAAAACTCACACAAAAAAAACCCAACAAAGATGCCTTCCTTTGGGCCAGTACAACATCCTACTATAACACATTTTAAACACAGTAAATAAATTCAGAATTTTGTTATGGTGAAGACTGCAAGTTGAACCAGGTAGCACTAATTACCCTTGAGGGTCTGGTTTCATTGTACATGGCAAAACTTTAAAAACACAAAGCACCCATAGAACGTGCTGTGTCTTGCATGGCTACTGAAATAAACAGAAACAACCATTATTATGTTAGCGTAGATCATACATTTGGGGGGTGGGGTGTTTGTGTGTGTGTTTATGTTGGTTTTGTTTGTGGGTTTGTTTGTTTTTGTTGTTGTTGTTGTTTTTATTTTTTTTTTTTACTCCAGAAAATGTAACCTCTCACCCTTGTTTTAAAGAAGGAAGTAGAATGGCTTGGTATTTGATCAGAAAAGTAGCATTTGTTTTAGATGATTTCTCAGTGATCCCTTTGCCTACAGTTTTTTAGAGCTAAACAAAATAATTGAGAAAATAACAGCAAGTGGGCTCTGATGGTAACAGATTTTTGGCAGCAAAGCTTCAAACGAAGAGAAGAGGAGCAAGCAGGAAGAGCTGTAATAGCAGGAAAAGATTTGCTCTGCTAACCTCACATGGGCAACAGAGAGGTGGCCAGAGCTCAGCGCTCCTTCACCTGAAAGCCTTTCAGTCACAGCTGCTGCCTTGAGCGCTAAGGTGAAAATAGTGGTGGTTTCCCTTTGCCTGCATGGGCAGCTGAAGAGCACTCCTGGCCATGGAGATGGCATGTTGGCTGCTGGCTTCTGGTTGGCCATCCGTGATGGGTTGTTTTCATACCCGCAGCCTTGCGACACTGCTGGCAGTCACAGCGTTTTCTTTTTATTTTAGTATGCTGAAAGGACTTACTCAGTGGATTTGCTAGTTAGGTTGATATTCTTAATTGAAACCATGTATAGTTACCTGATGTTAATATAACATTTGAGTTTGGTAACTTCTATTTTGTTTTATGCATTTCTAATTCAACACAGGCAAACGACATTCACCTAAAAGTTTGTTGATCCCCTACAAACCAAAAATGCGAAAGAAAACAGCTGCTTTTGCTTATTCATCTCTTGTTTTCCAAATATCAGTATTTCCAAACACTAGCCACTTATGATAAGCCTCTGAAAATAGATGTTTATAATGAAAGCCAGACATTTAAGCAAAAACCACATCAGTGCTCTCTCTTACAGACTCTCCACAAAAGATCAGTGACTAGTTTAGCTTTATACTGGTGTGAGACAAGATATTAGCCTTAAAAAAGACCAGCTTGATACCTTAGAGTGAACTATTTATTTTGGATAAATACATACATGTCCATCATAAAGTCAAATTCTATCCTCAGATTTTTCAGTCTCACTGAACCCAAAACAATATTGACAATGCTGTTTCTAAACATAACAGAATGAAGCTTCCTTCCTTTTAAAGTGCCTTTCAAAACAACTCAAAGCATAAGTGAGTTTAATTTTATTTTCAGTTATGCCCGTGTATCCTCACAGGGAACACTAGAAAAACATATACCGTTGTGTTGCGGTGGGTGGGGAGGAGAAAGACATTTTTTCATTGGGCAATTCTGGGTATTCACCCCAAAATGAAATTGTCTTGCTTTACTCTCTCAAAAAATCCCTTATTTGGCTGCCAATGCTGTTCTCAAGTATATGTGAAGAATACTGTAAGTTTAAATAGTATACTATATAAATTGCATATTTTTGGCGTCTTCAAGTAACACCTTGAACTTGGAGGTTATAGATTACTCCTTTCCATTGTCTCTGTTTATGGAAAAAGGCTGTGGACGTAGCACTGAGCAGGGGCTCGGCAGTATGGTAGGAACATGTACAGATTTACGTGACATTTACAGAGAAAGTAGTCAAACCTTTGCAGTGATCTTTTGTGTCTAGGGGCTATTTCACTCTTTACGGGTCAGTGGGGTGATTGGCAGCAAGTGACTCCATCCTTCACAATGCTGGTCAGGACTAAATGTTCCATTTTTCTTGGAGAGTGGTTCCTTCTCTCAAGATGACATCTGTCTTACCAGCCTCTATCTGTGTTTATCATAGAGTTCTCCCTGTGACTGAGAAGCACCTGCCTCTGCATTGACTGCATTTTGAGGACATTGAAATTGTTTAAAGTTGAAACGCTAGAACCACCACTGGAGAATTTGTCTTCTGGGGAGCTTGCTCAATGGCAATAGCCCTAGAACCATCTTGACCTGATGGATGCAAGTCTTCCTGAAATGGAAAAATTAATTCCACTGCCCTTCTTCCATCAGTATAACTTAGACCTCATTAATATTTTTGTTGATGTGCTGCTGCACATTTGCTTTGGCAGTCTAAGCATGATAGAGCTGTAACCCAGCCTGGAGGTGTTAGCCACAAGACTTCAAGGGGACATACTCAATCCTCTGAGATTTCTAGATTTGCTGGAAAATCTCCTTCTGGGTAAACGTGTCTGTCTTAGGAGTTACAGAGCAAGTGTCACTGACCTCCACTGTGGATTCTGCCAGCAGCTCTGCAGCAGGACACTGCAGTGATCCTTGTCACAGCCTCAGAGATCATTGTCACAGCCACATCTGTGATCATTGTCACAGCCACAGTGGTGATCCTTGTCACAGCCAGCTCTGCTGTCACAGTGCCACAAAATACCCACAGCACCTGCAGCCCCTGCCAGCTCCACCTGGGCCAAGCCTGCCCATGATGGGGAACACAAGCTCTGCGTCCTGCTGATGACCCAGTGGTACTATGTGGTCTAAAGTCATCAATGCAGCGCCAAAGCAGGTGTGCTAACCAGAAAGCATTAGAACTGACCAGTTATTACCTGTTACTTTACCATGTTGGTTTGAACATAACATGGGGCACTGAGACCCCAATCAATCCTTTGACAGGAGAGAAGAGGCTTCCCTCAGGGCAGCTCTGCCTCCATGGGCACTGGTGGGTCTGACCAGTGAGGAAAGGTTTAAATACCTGAAGATGCAGAGCTTCTTTCAGTGATTGCTTAGGGGGCATGATAGCAGCATAATGGTTTTGAAACATGGAAAAAATTGCCCTGCTCTTCTGCCCCCTCATGTATAGACCAAAAAAAAAGACATGCCTTAGCCAACCTGTGGCATTACCAGAGCACCTCTGAGCTTCATGATACTTCTTCTGCAACCTCTTTTGCTTCGTACCTTCCCAACCTCCTTGTGGCTCTTGCAAGGTAAAGGGATATTATTGGAGTGCTATTAAACTTCCTAATATTATGCAGATTCATTATTTTCTATTCTGAATCCAGCTCTTGAATTTTTCAAGTCCTAAAAAACTGAAGAAGACAAAATATGATAAAACACATTTATGAATGCTTATAAAGACTATTAAAGGGCACTTCAAGGTATATTAAAATCTTATGACTTTGTGTCATGCATCGCTGTTCCTAGACAAAGCTGTAAAAAGTGTTACTAAGTACAAAAAACAGCCCGCTTCTGACGTTATTGGTAGTCATTTGCTTTACTGACTGTAGTGTCCTGTAAGACAAGTTTTATTAACCTCAAGAGTAAATGTCCGTAATGTGTGCCTGCACTGGATAGTTTGTAGGGGTTTAGCAGCTCGGTGTGTTTGTCAGGTGGTGTCCTGCTTTCCTTTGTGGTTCCCTCAGCATTGCAATGCAGTGCTGCGAATCCAAATAGCAAAAATGTCTCTTGAGTATTAGCAGCTGTTGTGTAGCAGCAGCGTTAGACACAGCCTGGAAACAAACAATGAAAAGCAGTCTTCATTACAATGGTTGCTCAAGTTGCTTCTTCATACAACAGGAAAAGATCTTTCTGCTTGATTCTGAAGTAGTATTTCTATATCTCTTTATTAAGAGAGATTCAAAGTATTATACTTCCATTTGGCCCTTGGAAATAGAAATGAATTTTTTTTTTTTTTAATCATATAGAATACTAGGAAGAGGTATATGTATGTTACTGTAATTATTATGGGAAAGTGAATCATTTTTTTTTTCCCTGTGTATGTAGAAGACTTACTTATCGGGGATTTGTTCTGATTTCTCTTCCAAAGGATATTTTTTGTTTGAACCTCTTCTTTTTCCTTATGTGAGGGCTAATGCAGTGAGTACTGCTGTGTAAGTGTATGTTTGAGCTGCTCTGAATCAATCCTGTGTTCCCTGGCAACAACTTCCCTTTTTCTTTCCCTATCTTTCTGAGGTGCTACGATGGTTTGATCTTGAGGCACCATTAGTAGAATAGACATAACGATTGCATCAGTTGATTAGAGGCATCTAATGTATTTGCTGGACATCAGTTACTGCTAAGTACTGGAAATAATTCAAGGGAATACTTCATGAGTCTGCAAAAGAAAAGTATTATGGTTGACCAAGAAGAAAGAAACATGACATTTTTCTTAGAGTCGTGTAGGCAAGTTTCCAATGTCTTAATTGGGGCACGAAGGGTCCTCTTCCCAAGGTAGCTTGTCTTCTGGTTTAGAGTTACCCATGTGTTTGGTGTAATTTACACAAATTCCAAGGATTGGAACTGGATTCTCTGTGGACGATTGCATTTTCCCAGGCTCAAGCTGGGAATCTTTTTGCTCAGGCTACATTTGTCTTTGCCAGAGACGTGAGCTGGTGAATGCTGCTGTGTATAATACTTAAAATAATATAGTACTTAGGTATAGTAATTGGATGCACATGTAAGTTTGGGAAGTTCAGTATATTGTGGTTTCAAACTTCTTCAGAGCTATACTAGGAGTTTTTGCAACTATTATTTGCTTTTTGTTTTCTGTGGAGCTATATCAATTACCAATTTTTAATTATTATTATTCTTTTAAAATTTGATGATGCTACTTTATTTTTTTGCTTCTGTTTGCCTCTTGCCAGAACAATTTCCAAAGAATAACAACATAATTTAGTGGAGGAAATCAGCTCAGCTGGACTATGAAAGCTTTATTAAAAGGGCTGCTGTCTGCATGCAGTGAATATTTAATCATTGCCTTAATTTTCTGCTCTCATTTTCAATGCAGTGTATTTTTTAAGTTTTAATTATATTAAAAAATGACAAAGATATGATATTTTCTTCTTTCTCCTTAGTTTTCTTAAGATATTCTCATTTGAATTTGTCACTGGAAACTATCTTTTACTGTTAGTTTTAGAGTCCACCAGAGTGTCAGAATTCATATCATGATGTTCAGCATTTCTAGATCTAGAAAAACAGCCTCAAACCTTGATGCTGTTAAATTCAATAGATGTTTTTCCATTGACTTTAATAATGCTAGGATTTACACATTTATTTTTGAGTAGATTAATAAGTTCATGATAATGCAGAATTTTTACTGAAAAAGGTGTAATGGTTATGGATTTTCATTAGTACCTACCTGTGATTACTCAAAGAACCCTTTTTTTTAGACATAGCAAATTTACGGATTACTAGCAAATAAAATGGCTTGATTTAACAACTTAGAAACTTCAAATTCTGTTAGACATGCCATAGTTTTAAAAAGTATTTTTAATACCTGTAATGTCCTACAAGTAGTTGTTATAACGTATGTACAACATTAGTAGAAAAAGCATACTTCAGGATTTCTCTGTTAACTATTTTGGGCTGTTTTTTCTCTCTTTGGTTTCACCTGAGGATCAGAATTTAGTTCTAATTATGATTTTACTGAGAACTGCATAACTTATTAAGCAAATCATATAGGTGGGCTTTTTTTAATTTCAGAAGTTAGAAGATTAAACTAAGTTCTTCTAGAAGACAGATCTCTAAATTGAAACAACCTTTTGGTCTACAGTGTGCTAGATTATCAGTGTTATCCGTGGTCTTTGGTTCCTCTATGACTGAGCGAACTGTACAAATAACAAATCAATACACTGAGCTACAAATGGCAATTAAATGATTGGATTCCCAAAACATTTACAATTTAATTCCTACAACTGAGATTATTCTAACCAAGTGACTCCAAACAATTAGCAAACATTACATTCATCAGAAGGAGTTTGCAGGGACTTTAAGTTATGATGTTCTTAAACTGCTGAAGTGCCTCCCACTTGCAGGCATAGTTGGTTATTCGTATCTGGGGACAACATCGCACATGTTGGTGAGAGCAGGAGCAGAGGAATTTCACAGTCTTTGCTTCCTGATGGTTCATGCTGCTTGACATAAAAGCAGTGTTTTGTTGTGGCTTTTCCTTAATCATTTGCAAGAAGAACATTTTAGAACACAGATGAAGAAGGGAGAGATCTGTTATCAGCAAATGTCAATGTATCTGGATCTTGAACTGTTTTGTCTGCCTTCATCTACATCCCAATTACAGAAATGGTCTGTCAAGTCCTTGTTCTATGGAGTTAGCCAAGTTGAAGACTCACTAGAAATATTGATTTTGTATTTTCGGGTATCCTTTTGAGATGAAAACTGGCAATTCTAAGGTTTGACTCTATGTATTTCAAGATAAATGACTGGAAATTGCCAATAGCTGAAACAAATTTGCAACCCTTTCTTCTGTGAGTCATCTGCACTAATAGAAGTGTCTTCATCAGCTTCAGTCAGATAAGGATCACATGGTGATTCCATATTTGCTAAAAGACTTCGTGTATGAGCTCTGAATGTTGTTCCGGAAGACTATGTGGTGTGGCTGAGAGGCTGGGAGTGGGATGATATCTGCAATCCTCTAGCCTTACCCTGTTCAAGGTCATGTTTTACACTGGCTCAATGAGGGCCAAAAGATTAATACAGATTGCAGATTTAATGAGTTTTTCCTATTCAGATGCTCGTTCAACAAGTTCTGAGTGCTACTGTTGGAGCTCTTGAAGTAGCAAAGCTTTATTCATCCAGCAGTGGTTTCATCTGTGCACTGTGACATCCTTTATATCACAGCAGTTGCAAAAGGTTACCCGTCTTCACTGATTTGTCAGGTCTAGGAGTTGAACAATGGGTACTAGGTGGCTGCTAAAAGTAATAATTAAAAAACAGGGTATGTGGGGAGTGGAATGGTTTTAAAAGATGCTGAGCTAAAGTACATGTAATGTGTTATGCAAATGCATAGCTACCTTCACAGCATAAAATTTGCAACACCACATAAAAGCTAAGGTTTGTCAGGAAGTTAGAGGTTGATTAGTGCTTTGCTTCTATTATGAGCATTTAGGCTTATATCTCTGGGTCACTGATAGCTCTGGCAAGTTTCTTAATATTATGGAACTGAATCAATAATCACTTATTTATCCCTTATAATTAATTCAAATTCAGAGAGCAAAGTATTTTTTTTTTTCATTTCCATGCATCTGTTTGTTTTTTAATGTGACATTTAACAGAATTAGAATTGATCCTGCTGTGAAAAGATGCTGGTATTAACAGCCATTGATGGTACTGAAAAACAAAAGTTATCAATATTCCTTGTAACTCTTAACCTGGTCTAATTGGAGAATGGAACATTCTTTTCTTGCAAAATTGAACCTTTGTATTCTTTATCCATGTTGAAGATAAAAGGTTGTGGAAAAGACATTCTAAAATTTATAAACTCAAGAACCTTTATGAAAATGTCATTCACATAAGGCCTGTACCTTGTTAAACCTTTTAACAAAAATGATTGGGTTGGACATTTTTCTATTTAATTCCTCTTTTATCATAATGTAAGTTGTATTGTGTGTTTCATTTTGTGTTGAGAAATATTATATATGCCAGAGTGTGTTGTGCTACTATTGCTGTGAAAAGCATTGAATTTGTACATACGTTTGACAGAATGAATCAGAAAATTGTAGAGTACTTCAGGATTAAAGAAGACCTCTGGATCAGAGGAGTAGACCTCTAGACTGGAGGTCATCTGGTGCTATCGCTTCTCAAAGTGGGGCCAGGAAGAGCAGGTTGCCTAGGAACTTGCCCAGGTGAGATGTCTTCAATGACAGATATTCCACATTTGTGTTAATTATGTTTTGGAAATACCATTCAGCTTTGTTTATGTGAGCCCATTGATGTGCTGAGGCAAAGTCAGGTTTCCTTCAATAACATCGTAGCAGAATGATTTGACGATTCCAACACCTCTGCCTAAAAAAGAAAAAAAAAAACCAAACCAGCAGATTAGTTTCTGTCACACAGCTACCACTGAACCCCTTCAAGAAACTCTTCTCCCAGACTCTTTTGTTATGCAGAAACCCATGACTAGAATTTGGGTGTTCTTTCTAAGACTCTGAAGTGAATGTGTGTGTGCAGCTTTGAGTGCCTGAAGTCCCAAAGAATTGGGACAGTGCCTCTACACTCCAATTCATTTAATTTTATCCGCTCAAGACAGGTTTAACACTGAATATTCCAGTTCATGACTGGGCTATGTGCAAAGCAAAATTCTCATCTGTTTGGCTACAACCATTGGTCTCATCACATGTGGGCTTTTTTTTTTCTTTTTTATTGGACCTTAGTGTGGTCTTTTTCCTGACCTTTTGAGTTAATGCACAGTACTCTACTTTCCCTGTTCCTGATTTGTAGGTGTGGAGCCGTGAGTGTACACTACCTTCAGACTCAAGGGAGAGATGAAGTGGAGCACTGCTTACTGATTTTTTTTTTTTTTGCCAGAAAGAGAAGGCTTAATATGAGCAGAAATCATAAATGAACTTGTATTAGGTTTTTACATGCATTTTTCATCACCTGAAAAAAATTGTCTTCGCAGAATAACTTTTTAATGAGAGAGGTTCTGGTGTTGCTGGTAGCAATGAATGAGTGTCTAACTACCTGTAGCACTTCTTGTTAGTTCATTAAGAGGCTAGCCTTCCTAATTACATTTGCATGTCTTTCCATAATTTGTACAGACCTCAATAATTAAATAGGTGATTATCTGTCAGCAGAATTGCAAAATGCCTTGATCCTTAAATATGCAATCCCTCTGGCAATATTTACAGTTACATAATAGTATGTTGCCTTTCTTACTTGATTTTTAACTGAATATTAGATACTGTTGCTCATATTATCTTCACAAATGGTGTATCACAGAAGGGATGAAGACATTTCGAGATGGATATAGGCAAACTGTCCTCTTGCTCCTGGTCATTCCAAATACAGGTTTCGTTTCTGTTTTGGTTATTTGAAACTGTCAGTGCTTTTATTTCCCTAATAAGTCATTTTAAAATCTGAAAGGAATGTGGGTTTTTTTGCTGTCTGAAGGCAAGTTCTCCTCATGATGCTTGGGTGGCCAAAAGATGGAAATAAATTATGTATCAAGTACCTGCAGCATAATTTCTAAAGGTGCAGAGGTGAAACTGGGGAATTGCTGCTCACCCTCTGAAAGTCAGAGCACAGATTGAGTTGCATGACTGGAAGTGCTCAGTGCTCAGAGTGCTGCTCTAAGTACATTTACCTGTTTTCTCTTTTATTTGTTCTTTCCTTCAGACAGATAGAAAAATATGCCATCCTAATATATTTTCTTCCATCTGTTTTTATTTTTTTTTTAATTTGGTCTTCAGTTGTAGTGTAATTTTGCCTCTTCTTTAATACTCACATGAGTTGAATACTTTATGTCTGTATTTCATGTGGGAAATGCCTCCGAAGGCAGTCATTTAAATATAACAATGTTGGTGCATTGCTCTCTGAATAATTTAGAGTGAAACTATCCATCATTAGATGAAATTTGTGCACGCTTATCAGTGCAGTCTCTCATTTTCTGACCATCTGAAAAGCCTTCAGACTTCACCCATGGGTTATGTGGTCATCAGTGCTCAGTTTCTAGCAGCTGCCCCAGGTCTCTGTGCTCTGCCTGCTCTTGGCTCACCAGCTCCCCTCAGAACAGCACAGTGATTATCTTTCTAACTCATTTGGCTTATCACATTTAAGACTGTACTTGGAGAGTAAAGTCACAGCTTTACGTCTGCGTTATCTTCTGAAATGTTTTTAAAATGTGCCATTTTGGCACTGTATTATGCATTCTGTCCTCAGAACAAGGGACCTAAACTGGAAGAGAGAGAAAGCAAAATGACTGCTGTGTTTTGAGTTAACGTTGGTACCTGCTGGAACACGTCTTTGATACAGGGTCATGCGAAGGGAGTGCAAATGGCCCAGGAAAGCACTTTGTGGAGGTTGGAATGGGAGATCACAAGCTGCAAGAGTGGTTTCTGACCACCTGCCTGGACAAAGTGATTTCATCCAATAGCTTTCTGCTATTGGAATTGTCCCTGTGTGGTTTGGCAATGGTTTGCAGCATCCTCTTTAAATTATTTCAGTT
Source organism: Nesoenas mayeri (assembly GCF_963082525.1). Classification (NCBI taxonomy): domain Eukaryota; kingdom Metazoa; phylum Chordata; class Aves; order Columbiformes; family Columbidae; genus Nesoenas; species Nesoenas mayeri. Next base: position 83,203,979 of record NC_137544.1, on the reverse strand, counting down.
TGTGCACATGTTGTGAATAAAAATAAACTAGGAGAAAATAAGGAGTATGCTCTTTTCCAGAAAAGCTTGTGACCTCTATCTATCTGACGCTTATTGCACATATCTGTCTATTTTGTGAGCTTTAACGTTGCACTGAATTTCATGTTAGATTGTTATGCAGTGCTGCCATTAGATTTGAAAAACGGTCTCCATTTCTTTTTTAAAGCAAAAATGTTATTGACTGTTAACTGTACTTTGGTGAGGTCTTCTGCATGTTGGACAGACTTTTCAGGCTTGCATTCTTTTTATCTCTCGTGTGTTGAAGTGACCACATAATTGAGAAGCATATGCATTTATCTGGTCTGAAGCTCCATTCTTCCAGCATCCTCAGAGCTTACCAGCATTACTAGCAGAACAGCAGAAAGAAATTCAGCTTTTATTTTCTATGAATTGATAAATGAACAGCAGAACCTGCCAGCCAGCTAATAGAACATGGTATACAGACCGTGATGTTAGGTGTAAAGATCTGGTTTGGCAGGAGCTGCAAGCAGATGGACGATACACAAAATTTATAGCCCAGCTCAGTATTTTCCCCAGTACTTGCATGGCAGTGACAACTGAGTTCCTGCTTTTTGGTTCAGCTGTTTAACAAATTTGCCTACCTTCTTGGTATCAAAATATTGGCATGAGTATTGGAGTGCCTGTGTGATGAGAGCAAAAAGGATTGCTCTTTGGATGGTGCTGAGAATGTATGCAATGGAACACAACCCTTGCCAAGGAGTTGGGTCAAAGCTAAAAACAAGCTCAAAACCATTAGCTTTTAAAACATGTTTTGTTTGCTGCTTGCAAGAAGTTTACTCTTTTTTTTTTTTTTTTTCCAACTTGTGACTCATTGTGCTTCAGTTATAATTCATATCAAGTTTTTAGGAATTATTGTTACCAAGGCTACCCTGGCCTCCATCAGCACCATGCCTTCAATACAGACAGTAGGAGATGCCTAGAGCCAGTCAAAGTTCTACTTATAGAAATTACAATAATATTAAATAGATAATAGTAAAGGTAAACATTTCTGGCATTTCTTAACATTTTTTCCTTAAAAGGAAGAAACTTGTATTTCAGCTTCCTTAGTACTGTAAGTGTTGGCTAAGGTGGATTTAGCTACTTGACTGTGTCATGATAGATAAAGATTAGAACTGTATGAATTAAATACTAGGCACATGATTAATATTTTTACAGGGATCAATAAGGCAGTTTATACTAACTAGAAGGAAAAGCTAAAAAGTAGGCATTTGCACATCAAATTGACTTAATTAAATAATACTGGATTTTAGAAGTTGCCCTGTATTCAATTATCTTTTAGTTGTTCTTTTCTCCTTGTTTGGTGAGGCTTGTTTTATTTTAGCAGGGACTGGCTGAGTAATGTTGGTCCCGTGTTCCCCATGGAAGTTCTGGAACTGGTGTCCATTGTTCAGTGACATTGTGCATCCCATGTGGTCAGTCCCACCAAGGGTGTTATTGTACCATTTGCTCTGAGTTTATAGAGATTTTTTTTTTTTCCTTCCTAAAATTAGTCTAAGACATTTCAAATACTTGGTCTCAAGGGCACAGTTGATTCATGTGGGAGCCTTTCAAAGTAAAAACGGTAGTAATGTGCCAAAACTCTGTTTTCCTTCTGTGGGAATAGGGCAGTGAATGGACTCTGTTCCTTTGAAGATGATTTTCCTTTAGGTCTAAAATTTATTTTGGTTTTGATTGCTTAGATATTGCCCATGAAATAGTTGACAGTTATAATCTTTGAACGAATTATGAATAGGATGAGCTAAAAAAATACTGTTCTTTTGTGTTTCTTTGTGTCAGTCAATAGCTCTGATCTGTTTTTTGAAACATATTTACAAATTCATGCTAGAGTTTCATGACATCATCACATCTGTAGATTTAGAGGTCTCATGCAAATGATGATCTGATTCCATTAAAATGATTAGTCTGTGAAAACATTAACAATGCTTTGTATTCTGTCCATCTGTTATATGCCTGAATACATTTCACTATTTTATTTATGGTATGGACTTTGTTTTGAATTATGTTCTTTTGCTGCTTGTGTGAAGGTTTTATGAAACTTTCTTCTGGTATATCACTATTGGGAACAGCTGGTCCTCCCTTTATTAAGCACATGATACTTTTGGAAAACATTTTGTTCATTTAAGACAGTAGTATTTCTCTTGTTTGGTAATATTTTAATGTCATGTCATTTATAGTTAATTGCCCACACAAATAGCAATGAAAGGAAGCTTGGGGTGAGATAAAGTTATTGGGATTAATTCATCCCTGTTTAAACTTATTTGAGTTGTCTATATGTATATTAAAAGTCAATATAGGCCTCATTTTTTCTTCATGCCTACATATATCAAATAATTTCATTACACCCTGGATGTTTACTTCTGCATGCTTGTCCCGTAAGCCATAATAAGGAGGACTCAGAGATCATAGAATAGTTCGGCTTGGAAGGGACCTTTAAAGCTCATCTACTCCAAGCTCCCCTGCAATGAGCAGGGACATCTTCAACTAGATCAGGTTGCTCAGAGCCCTGTCCAGCCTGGCCTGGAATGTCTCCGGAGATGAGGCATCTACCACTTTTCTGGGCAACCTGTGCCAATATTTTACCATCCTCATTGTAAAAAATTTCTTCCTCATATCTAACTTAAATCTCCACTCCTTCAGTTTAAAACCATCACCCCTTGTCCTGTCGTAACAGGCACTGCTAAAAAGTCTGTCCCCGTCCTTCTTATAGGCCCCTTTTAAGCACAGAAAGGCCACAATAAGGTCTTGCCAGAACCTTCTCTTCTCCAGGCTGAACAACCCCAACTCTCTCAGCCTGTCCTCATAGGAGAGGTGCTCCAGCCCTCTGATCATTTTTGTGGCCCTCCAACAGGTCCATGTCTTTCTTGTGCCAAGGTACAGAGCTGGACGCAGGACTCCAGGTGGGGTCTCACCAGAGCTGAGGGGCAGAATCACAGAATGTGTGGGATTGGAAGAGACCTCTGGAGATCACCTAGTCCAACCCACTCACTAAAGCATGTACACCTAGAGTAGATCACATAGAATTAATCCAGGCCGGTTTTGAACGTCTCTAGAGAAGGAGACATCACCTCCCTTGACCTACTGTCCACGCTCCTTTTGATGCAGCTCTGGATATGGTTGTCCTTCTGGGCTGTAAACACACACTGCCAGCTCATGTCCAATCTTTCATCCACCAGTACCCCCAAGTCCTTCTTCTCCATCCCTTCATACCCCAGCCTGTACTGATACCAAGGGTAAATGGTGTTCAACTTCGTCTTAAGAGTAGTCCCTGAAGACATTTTTGGGAATAGTCCCAAGATTATTGCTTAACAGCTGTTTCCAAAACTACACAGATAAAAGGTAGAAGAAAACTCCTTTACCATGCAGCCAAATATTTCATGAAATATATATAGTTTGTGCTCCCACTTCAGCACAGAATGTAAGAAATCATTATCAGATTGCTGCCAGCATGATGTGTCTCAGAGAAGTAGTGCTTCGTGGTCTAATGAGAAATATTAGCAGAAATGGTGAGGATCAGGGGCTTCATGGATTAGTATATGGGCAGAGGGTTTTTTTGTTCTTTAATATAAAAGAAGTCATGCAGTGATTCTGTTGAAAAGATTTAGTTTGAACACTGACACAGAGATATTGCACTGAAACATAAACAGATGACTTCAGAATGACTGCAGTAAATGCAATTTGCTTCAATCCACAATGATCTTAAATGAGATATTTTATTAAATGTTAATAACTTTGGAGACTACATTGGTTTCTCCTTAGGTCTTTCAACTAAGAGTTACTCTTTGCAACAAGATGCCTGCAATACAAAGAAGGTGGAATGTGTACCAAGGGATGTTTCTGAGGGCTTAAAACCATTTGAGATTTATTAATTTTCTGGATTTGGGTTAATGTGGTTCCATGAATAGGCACAAGGCCTGGAGAGTGGGATTAGGAAGGTTTCCAGAGGCTCTGAACTCATGTCAAGCAAAACTGTTATGCCGAGCAGCTAAGTCAACTGGATAGAGAAAAGCCTTGAAAGTGCTTTATCAGTGCATAATGTTTGTAAATTTTATTCAATTAATTTACAGCTGCAGGGCTCATGAGGCTGAAATTAAAGTTTTGTAAAGTTTTGATAAGGAAGCAGCCAAAAACAAACAAAAAAGTTTGATTAGTTCTGCATGTTTATAAACAAGTTGGCAGGGGTACAAAATTACAAGCAAATATTGCAGAAAAAAAATGCATCTGGTCTCAGGAGTTACTGTAGTCTACCGGACAGGTAGCAGAATGCCTGCTAGCACTCCACATGAGGTGCCTGGAGGTGGAGGTGAGCTAGCCATTTGCTTTCCCTTCTGCCAACAGGTACCTCAAAGAAAAGCCATGTCCCCCAGAAAAGCCCCTGGAAGCCAGTGTGATCAGAAATGCTTAACAAATAAAAGTTTTGCTTAAAATTGCTGTTATTTCTATTACATGATTAAATTGGATTTGCTTCAGACAATAAACAATAGTGAAAAAGAGAATATGCCAGAGGACACCTAGGGTACCAAAATATGAGCTTTACACAACATATCAGTGCCTCTGTTGCAAGCTGGTAGATGACTAACTCTTGAATAGATGCTAGCCATGTTACTACTTATTCGTGTTTTTTGGGGGGGGGAGGGGGAGGGGGGTGCAGGGAGGTGCAGAGAATCAGGGAAACCCTCAACTTCCTCAAGAGCCCTTTGAATATCTCTTGGGAAGATGAGAGCCGGCGCTGCTGCCCCACTTTTCCGCTTCTTGTGGGCTAATTGCGAGAAGTGACGTTGCCCATTTGTTCCTCATGAGGGGTCAGGATAAACCAGAATTTTGGAACCAAGCTTAAGCTGAACCCTCCCTCCCATACGCAACATGAATTGCCAAGGTAGCAGTTTCTGTTCCTTTCAGTCATGTCTACTCGTTATTTCATGCTCGCCTTAGTGAAAAATAAACCACAGTATTTTTGTTGTTTTCTTACATGCATTGTTAATTTTTAGACTTGAGTTCCCATTTCTCAGTATTGTTTCTCTAAATAAGATTAGCAAAGTGGATAATTCAGACAGCTTTTTTGCTTCCAGTCATTGTGGAGTTTATATTTTATTGGGAACCTTCTGCCAGTATATCTACAATGAAAAAGGAAATTCCATTAAAATCAAATTTTCACATGGGAACGTCTCCACTTTTGCTGAAATATTTTGATTTACTTCAGGAAAATCTAAACAAAATACTTTTAATTTCAGTCTGGTCACATTAAAAGCAAACATCTCCGTTTTTTAACAGCATATTTTAAAGAGTGAGTGGTATAGGTTTGATGCACCCCAGTCACGTCAAAGTTGCAGCAGATGCACTTAGATAATGCTGATCTGTCTGGAAATGGGAGCTTTAACTCAGTCAGAAGCTCAGCCTGCATCTGGGCAAAATATAATCTGCCTTTTCTGGGAACAGAGCAGATTCTTGAGGGGAGAAATGCAGCATCATTTTTGCTTGAATTCGCATTGAAGTCCTGGATTTTGAGAAAGACCTGAGGACAAGAGGAGGTCACTGTAGGTGGTGGCAGTGATGTTTACTCGTACCTTTTCTGTGGTGGGCACAGCTGCTCGTATGCTCTTGTTTTATATGCTCTGGGGAGATTGCTGCCTCTCCTTTCGACAGTGGTTCACTGGGCTAGTAGAAGTTTACCCCAAAGTAACTCTGATTGTATCCAAATGTCAGTGAATTGCTTTCAGAACTTGGATTGGTTTCTGAATTTACTGTAACTGTATCAGATTAGGATCTCTCCTGCAATGCTATTGGTCTGGAAGAACGTGAAGGCTTTCTAAGTGACAATCGTGCCCTGTGCTGTTGTTATTTGACTTTGAACTCATTGTCCATGATCAGATGCTCAATATGTTTTGCAATCTCATTTCCAAAAGAAGCAAGTCTTCCTTTATTAAGTAATGTTTCCTTTAGAAATTCTGCTGACATTTTTAGGACTGGATAAAAAAAATGGAGAAAAACAGCTGTCAGGGAGACATCTTTTTGATCTTTGAATGATACTGGGACCAAGAGCCCAGACTTTGTGGTGAGGTTTCCTTGCCTTCCACTGGGACAGCTGATGACAGGCATCTGGATTTGTACTGGGAGGGTTTATACAAAGTCTTGAAGGACATTTTTTAAAGTTCTACTGAAATTTCTTTAATTTTTCCCATGTCCTGTACTCAAGTTCATGACTGTGGAACATAGTGTATGAATATTTATTTGCCCTCAGCTGTATAATTTATTTAGATTTCAGGGTTTGTGAGTATTTCTTAACATATAAAAAGTACAGAAAGAAACTTTCTCAACACAAAACTGCTTCTGATGTTTTCTTTTTGTATAATAGCAATAATCCCCCTAGAATGAAATACATATGTAATTTATGATCTTTTCCATAGACTGTGTTTTGGCTACATTTTTAGAAACATACTCTTGACTTTCTAGAAGTTGGCAATGTTTTTCAGTTCTAGTCTACAGAAGAGACACCGGAAGTTCTTTTTCCTCTTGGTTTGGTATGACTATATTTGGCGTTATGTGCTATTTCCCTAGTTTAATTCTGGTTTTCCTTATTTCCTTCTTCAAATCTCTTTGTGGATTCTTCCAAAAATAATTTAGAAGTTGCCAGAGCTCTATTTTAAAACCGCAACCTGAAAGTGTAGGTACAGTGTGATGGCTTATGCATTGGTTTCCACTGTCACCACTAAGAGACAAATAATCTTGCAGTGCTATAAAATTACACACTTAAAATCAAGTGCTGTATTAATGTGGAGCTGTACCTGACCTGGAGTTAAACATATACAGTATCAAACTTTGGACAAGATTTAGATTTTCTGTCCTAACTTTGCATGAAAAAAAAATAAAGTAGAACCTTTCTCTGAAGTCTCTGAAAATATTTGGTTTTATATTTGTGAATGTATGTGTGAATATATGGATAGGTTCTGCACTCTAAACACAGGCTCCAAAAGCCATCTTTCTTTTGGGTGTTTAGAATGATCATGGTTTGTCTCTCTACTTAAGTAACAGCAAGTAGTCATGACATATGGACTCCCTAATCACAGAACTAATTACAGATGATTTTTCAATGTATTGTGATGAGCCTGTTTAGTTCTGTGTTGGGAAAAATAAGTTATATTTCTATATAGGATTCTTTCATGATTATTAAAAAAAAAAAAAAAAGCAAAACTGCTGTAACTTTCGTCTATTATTAAGATTATCAGACTATTAAAAGTATTAGAATAATGAGCTGTTACAATAAACTTGTGATTTACCTAAGCCCTCTCATCTTAAAGGGGAGAAAGCCTTTATTCATCACCCAGGAGTGAATATACGCCACAGAAGTCAGTTATTTGATATAATATGATATACAGTGATCATATTAAATTAATAAAACTTTTAAAACAGTTATTCAAATAAGAAAATCATGACCTGTTTGAAATACCAGGAGTCATAGGAAAGGGAGACTTGTTCTCATAAATAGTGATTTGGTCAGGACTTTAACAAGACTGGTTAATAGCAGAAACACTGGAATATTCCATACATTATACTGAAAATATTATGAGATTAAACATTTTCTATAAATACAAACATACTTGCTTTCTGATAGCAACTATAAGTCGTTTGTGTGTGATCTATGCAGTTAGTCTACTTTTAAGTTTGTCCCATTATTCCCTAGATTACAAAACACCTACATACTGTTAGTTTCTATTTTGAGGGAAGTAAAAACTGCTTCTGTAAAGTCTAACCTAGAAACTTGGAAGGCGTTTCTGGACTTCTAATATGATTGTATTTGTCTACAGCATCCAGTGTGGCTTAGAAAATACAAATTGGGAGGAAGGGGAGTACTGTTCTTCATAAGTTCTCTCAAGCTTTGTGTCCTGGTGAACTTTAGTTCAATCGGAAGAGGTCTATCAGATGGCTCTGAACTCCCAAGCTCTCTGATAGATGGTTCCTCTCAGTCTGAGGTTCAGCAATACTTTTAGACATACTTTTTCTTTACACTTGAAGAGATGCAGATATGTTCAAACAGGTACTGTCTTTATACAGTTGCATTTGTTTTGCCTTTATCGTTTTATTGTACAGGTACTGCAGTTCCCTGCAGCCTCTGTGCTGGAGGATGTCAAAAAGCCACCATTTGTTCCAGCCCACCGTTCGTGTCCCCAGTGCATTGGTTGTCAGTTCTGGCCAGTGCCACTTTTGTCAACAGCTGCGTTTGGAAACATTAGTGATTCTCAGAGGGGTGGTCTGAAAATGGTGTATTTATAAGATCATGAAGGTGGGCATTGGACACAGACAATGCTGATGTCTTCATTTAGGCATAAGAGCTGTGAGAACATTATTTGATGCGGGCTAACTTTAAAAACTTGCTCAATGAAGAGCTGTTCAGTCAGGCTCCTCATTTAAGAAATGTTGATCTTAGGGGAAAACAAGAACGTAACAAAATAAGCAGCCAGGCTGATGTTGTTTCAGAAAACTGGTTTATTGATTCCTAATGGTGATTAATACTCTAAATGCAGTAAAATTGTGCGGAGCCAAAAACAATATTTAAGAAACTGATCTTCCCAGGAGTGTCTGACACACAGGCTTGAGGTGTGATGCTTGTGCTTGGTTGACTTATAGCTAAGATTTAACAATATTTTTTAGTTTCTGTTTGAAGCATATTGAGTTTTTGATGAGATTTCAGGAAATTACTGTATTTTGAAGCCATCCTATTCACTTTTTTTATTTTCGTAATCTACTAATATGCTCTCACAGAAAATAGCCATCCACAAAGGGAAGATAATGTGAGGGAGATATAGTTGCCTGCAAACCTTCTTCTAGAGAAATTTAACTCTGTGTTCGAGGAAGTCTGAATGAAAACAAGATAAGTCATGGTCAGGGATGTGTTTATGAATATGATCAAGTCCTACAGGGGCACTTGACAAGAACCAGAGAAGGCATGTGAAGAACCAAACACATGGCAAGATTGTTTATATCTCCATGACTACTTCTCTGCCTGTGCAGAAATCTGTAATTTTTCAGTCTTTATTCTTCTCCTTGTTTTTATGTAGCTTAATCCCTGATTACTTCTGGCAATTTGCTGTCTCTTTATAGTACAAATGTTTTAGTCACCGTTTGCTATGGCACAAGTTTCCCCTACTGATTTATTTCCCTACCTCTGTGCATTCTTTGTCCTGCCCCAGATGGGAACTAAGGGAACAGATATACTATATATACTTTTAATTTCTGCCTGCAATATTTTTCCATTACATTGCAGAGAAACTCAGTGTCTTGGAGTAGTAGCTTAGTTTTGTAGTGTTTTACCTTAGAAAGAGGAGAGCGGAGATTAACAAAAACTTTATTGTGAACGTTATTCTGTAAGTGATCTAGATTTGCTGGCATGTATCCCAATATTACTAGTTGCATTCTAACTAGAATAAAATCTTTGGCTTTTTTTTCAAAATACATCTTGTCTCTCTCCTCTGGAATCACTTATACTACTTCCCCAGAAATATTAGCCAAAAACTTGTCCCTGAAGGACAGTTTGGAATAAGGGTCATCTTTGTAGCACAATAGTGACAAGATGCTGCAGAATTTATCAGCATTCAGTCAGTCAGACAGGACTTTCAGTCCATTTCAGGAAAGAGAGTCTTTAGTGGACCTTTCTGTCACTAGCTGATGTGTGAAATGTATTTCACAATGAATTGGACCCCTTTGCATTTAATAACTTGATTAAAAAAATTAAACGCCTGCTGTGACCAGAGAATAAAGCATATAGTTCTTTGCTAAGCAGTATGTGTCCATGTGATAGCTCATCTGACACCAGGCTGTGCCGTGGAGGTGCCTGCCATGTGCCATTTGCAATATGTTCCTCAGAGAAAAAACGCGTGATGTAAAGGGTGTGTGCTGCATGTATGTCATACTATTACTCTGGGTTACCGGATCATACTTAAAAGGCATAGTAATGGACATTCCAGGAAGAAAGCTAGATTGGCATTCCAGAGGTTAATTAGAATGTGAAAGAGCAATTAAAGGGACTTGAGGAAGTCTTCATAAACCTGTAATTGAGTGCTCTTCATTCTAAGGATCTCATTAAACAAGGCAGAGGATTTTTTTGTTATTGTTGAAATTCTGAACCTCCCATTAAGATTGTCTAATCAGCTTTCTGAAAGAAGAGTTGTTACAATATTGTATTTTTTGAAACCTTTTGTTGTTCTCAAGATACTGCTAGGTATGTTTTCTATGTATGTGTTTTCCTTGGCCTCAAAATGGGTAAACAGAAGGGATAATATTGCTTCAGTATCAATGTCATGGAATGTATTATTTTTATTTTCATTAAGAAACAAATGAAGATTTAGCTCTTAGTTTCAGTAATCACATCATTGTATTATGTATATTGTGTGATAATGTGGCTACACATACAGAATACAAATCAATACCTCAACAGCAAGTAACAGATGGATGGCTTCTGTGAGAGACATTTGTTGTCCGTTTATTGATCACAGTTAGTAGTTTATGTTAGCAGAGACATACCATAACTGCTTGTGCCAAAATAAATATCAGTTTGAATAGTGGTCCAGTGAGAACACATTCTTGCTGGTTTACTTATCAAGTGCAGTCATGTCGACTCCTAGACTGACTCTGGTTCGACTTATACAGAGTGTGGGGACTTGGAGAGAAAAAGGAAAGGAAAATGATTAACATTTTATTTGTGGTGGTATAAAATACCTTAAATATTGTGAAGAAGTAAATTATTTAAATCACAGCAAATAAAGCCTGTCATGGAAAAAATAATTTAAAAAGAAACATGGTGAAATGCTGCTCATTTAAAAGCAACAAAACAAGAAATAATAGCTTTGTCTAATGTGATGCCATTCATATTGCTGTTTTGTATCATTGTGTCAATAATTTCTGTTGTTTTTCTTTTCTGTCTCTGGCTGAAAGACCAAAAAAATTGCAGGAGCACGTGTGGAGAGAGGACAGAAAAACTCAGTGTGCACAATATATTCTTGGCATAGAAAGTAAGCAAAATGAAAGCAGAAGGAAAAGTTCATGTCTCTCTACTTCCCCTGTGATGACCCTGGCTACTGTGCTGTAATGATAAATGCCCAGACAGCGATTAGTCTACAAATGATTTTTGAAGTTATTGGTGTCCTTCCAAAACCTTTTTTAGCAATTTACATGTGTGAGTGTGTGACGGACATCCCATGTATATGTTTATGATGTCATTTTGCCTCACTCACTGTTTTATAGCATGGCCTTGGCTCTCTGATTCTCTGGTGTCAGTTGTCTTCTGTCTCGTGGCACCAAACCAACTTGTTCCCTCTTAGAGGAAACCCTGGCTGCTGAACGCAGATATATTGACATACTTTCCACATATCCACTGGGGCCTGCTTTCTAGAGAGTACTGTAAATACAACCAACCTGGAACAGGATGGATGCAAGCCAATGTATGCCATTTGCTGCCAATTTTTCTTCTGTATTGTAAAAGCAGTCTAAAGGCATCCATAATATACTCTTACTTTAAACAGTGTTGCTCTGATTAGTCATAGTAATAGCAGTCCATTTTTCTTTAATGATCCTTCACTGAAGGACAAATTAATTCTAATGATTTGGGAATCCAAATTGTGTAACTTGTGTTTTCTTTTACCAACACATCCAATTCATTGAAAAAATACATGAGTGGGAGAAAAGAGACATACAGTACATTTTAAAAGTGACAGGGAAGGTACTAGTTTTCAGTCTTAAACTTCTAGATGCAAACAAGGAAGAAGTCTGTAGGAAATGTGTCTTTTCCCCTTCTGTCAGTAGGAGATTTTGAGGGTGTCTTGCCCGTGTTTGCACTTCTTTTTGCTCTCGAAGTCCAGTAAGTACAATTACCCCTCAGTTGTGTCCTGGCAGCTGCACTGGCTGCATTTGTATCCTCAAAGTTTTGGGAACATAGGAAATTCTAGGGAGAAAGATATGGCCCAGAAGTATAGCAAATGTGTTCTTTCCTCTTTTAGCATTTATACCCATTATCTATTTTATTTAAGTAAATTACTGAAGAAACTATGTATATACAGACTTGCCCAAACCAGCCATGTGTACTAGAAAGCAGCTGTAGGAAAATCAGAAGGTGTAGCACATCAATTCTTACCCCTTCCCACAGACTTGGCTGCTTGAATCCTGTAGTACTTGTTAGGATTAGGTAAGTCCCAGAGATCGTTGAAACGCTTTTCTTCCCTTCCAAGTGAGGGGAGCACAGGACACCTACCTGCCACACTGGTTGCTGCACCATAGGTCACGCACAGATATAGTGAGAACCACTGCTCCTGACAGCCTTCCGCATGGGGAGGGGGCAGCTATTATTTCTATAGAGATATGTCAGGAAGCTCAAAGGAAGTGCAATGATTTCTTGCATAATTTAGCATATGGAGAAGATACCCAGAATTCAGCTTGATGTATTGATCACATCTGTGGGAGAAAGAAACCAAAGCCCAGACTCTATGGTTTGCATCATCACTGGTTTATATTGTGAATTATGTTCATAGCTGGCTGAATTTGACTTAGAAATGTGATTGATACTGCATGTACTCTTTGGCCCTTCTTTATCTCCTGCTGAGGAGGAAAGAAACATCTGCTCCATCCTTAAACAGACATCTTGAATAGGGAAGCCAGAGGCATGCAGCACATAAAAATTGGATGATTGTAATAAATAAAACTTGGTAATTTTCTTTTTTTTTTTTTGAATGCCCTTGCCAGCTAATTAGCATCTTGTGATAGTAATTTCATTTCAGGGTGATAGCAAAGCTTAATTTGTGCTGTTAATTACTTTCCATCAATTTTCCCATCATATGTTTCTATACTATTGCTGGACAGAAAAAAACCTGCCTAGATGAAGTTTAAAAAAGTATCTTGTCTCAATAATTTTAATAATTTTTAAGAGAATGGGACTGGTTTATTACACGTTTCATTTTAAGTGTAAATGCTAATTCAAATTGACTGTAAATTCTAGCCAAACCATAAGGGCAGTATGCAACCAGTATTTCCAAATTAATTTCTGAAATCTTTCTAGATGCAATTAAAATATTTTAAAACACTAAAATGTTCTAAGTTGTTTACAAGCAAAAAAATATTGGCTCAGATAAAGAATTTTTGTTTAGTCATTAGCCAGAAAAACGATTCTAAAACAATGAGATCTTTATAATATGACCTATTAATGATATCTAACGGAAATAATTGAGAAGACACATAATGTAGCTAAGCAATTAATTCTCTGAAATATATGTTCTAAAAGAAGATGAGCTGATAAGGGAATGAGATTGCTGTATAAACACAACTTGACTGTGAAGACAACAGTTTCTTTAATTATAGGTTTTGATTTAGTGAGACTCATACCTTATCTGTGCTTTTGCTTTCTGATGGATGCAAATGTAGCACTTTGTGAATATCCCTGTTTTGTAAAGGTCCATCTCACTTCTTTGCTGAAGGAAAGTGAGGAAGTGGGTATAACTAGGGAATGGAAAAAGGCTGCCAAAGTGTTGCTTTTTTTTTTTTTTTTTTAGTGGGGTCATTACAAACCTTACAGAGACTTCTGCTGAAGCGTAAGGAGGATAGTTATTGAAATCTGTTTATTTTGGGCTCTGTAACTGTGGAAATTTGTCGGTGGCACTCAGAGGCGGGCAGCCAGCTCTTGTGCTTTCACTGTGTGAATTCAAGAAATTGTCCTTCAGCTCCAAACCTGAGGTGATGCTGATTTCTGTGAAGGCTGAAGAGTTTGCACTTGCTCAACTCACCAGCAAGCTCCCTCCTGAGGAATGTTGCCACCCCAGATGCCTGAGAGGCACAGGTATGGATGCATCCCCTGCCTCCTGTGAGTGCAAACACATGGGGTGCATCACCCACAAGCATGTTGCTCTGTGTGCTGAGGGGAGGACCAAGCCATTCATTCATGGCCTGCTGCTTTGAACACCACCAGCTCACAGCATGCTGCAGTACCCATGCAGACTGGTGAAAGCTCCTCTCCTGATTCCATATAGCTTTGGACCCCATACCCTTAGAGCAGAGGGTGTTTGTTTTTACAGGTACACTTAGAACTGTTTCCATCTGCTTCTAATTTTCTTTAACCCAGTAAATGATATCCTGCAGGAAGCAAACTTGGGATGAGTGGTTGATTTGGATTGTTTTGCTGTTAGTTACTTGCCAAATTCGGGCAAAACTAGTTGAGGGCGAAGAAGAGGTTAGACCAACAGTATTTATCCTTCTTAAGAATGTTATAGCTATTGAATGATGTGATGGTAAAGGATACATGATGAAATTTGCAGGTGGCAAATTAGAAGCAAGACAAAGCCATTTCTCTGTATGACGTGTTGTTAATTAGTGGAAATCCTTGCCACAGGACATTGTGAATATTAAAAGGTTATACAGAATCAAGGGAAGATAGGACAAATTCTTGAGAGTAATCTCTTGAGAATTAATAAATGCATGAAAGCATGCTTGGCTTAAGAAAACCTCTGGCTATAAATGTTTAAAGAATAGGAGAGTACTTGGAGGAAGTTTGTCCTGTTCATATGCTTGTTCCCAAGGCTTTCACTTCAAGCGATGAGGAATGCGGCTGTTCTTATGGTTTTGTTGAATGCATTGTCTGTTGGATTGCTCACAAACTTTCTGCTGTAGTTATGTGCTGATGCTGTTGTGTATCTGCATATCCAATGGTTTCTAGTCCTGAATGGATTGCTGGTTTTTATTTAAGTAGGATAATTTCAGAAAGTCATTTCCAGATAATCTGTTGCAGAAACTAAAGAGTTTGGGAGACATACTCTCAAGAAATATTCTAGATGAGAAAAATAATATTAGGAGGACATGAAAGCACCATTTTTTTTTCAGGTGCTGAGTAGAAGGGAAAAGCTGGGACAGAGACGGCTCAAAGGCTCTTGACACTTCTTTCCTTCCAAAAATGCTCTTGTGCAGTTCTTGCTTTTACTCTTGCCACAATCTTACCCTCAATATAAAACCAACCAAACAAAAAAATTGCAAATGATAACAGATCTTAATTTCACCCTGTATTATCAAAGGATTATGTCAGAAATAGTTGCAGAAAGAAAACAGAAATTGTTACCACCTGTGGCAAATTAACTATTAATTTCACATTCCTCAATTCTATGGAGAGTTTATTGTAATGAAATTTTATCTAGTTTATCAATCATTCCCATCAATTTCACTTATGCTAGTTTTTTACTAAATGTTTTTGAAGATAAAGTTCTCTTTGGTTTCTGTTCATGTCTTGCGGATTGAGCTATCTGAAAGGACATATCCTCTATGATTTAGCTGGAATAATTTAAAAAGCATTTCAATGGTTACTTCCAACTCTGCCTTCCCAGACAAGCCAAGTTTTCCCCAGCTTGTGGTAAACAGACAAGACAATCAATCTCTGTTAATGATTGTCACTCCAGTTGCTTATTTTACCTGAATAATTTAATAATTTGGTTATTAATGATACATTTGGATCATAACAGGTGAGTCATTCTCCTCTTAACAAACAAAACACTCATATTGTAAAAATAAATGTAAAAAAAAACCATAGAAAAAAAAAAACTTAAAATGAAGAGCGTTTGTATCTTTTTAGTCCTTGTTATATGTTTAGGCTGGTGATTCAAGTTGATATCCAGACTGATTCATTTTATATTTCTTTCTGACACAGTGAAGGTAAAACGAATAGAACCACGGATTAAAATGTTCTATGGCCAGAGATAGAGCCAAGATCTTCAGTGATATCCTTTATAATATTGAAAAACACACCACAACAATAATTGCTATGTCAGGCCTGTGGATATGTGTCTGAGTTATAACACACCTTTGAAAAGATAACTACCTTTGATTTAAAGACATCAGGCAATGGGAAAGCCTCTGCATTTCAGTGTGTTGTTGCAGCGATTAAACTTCTTCTTGGTGATTTGTTTAGCTTCGGTTTCCACCTTTATGAATTGTTATGAGTTTGCCAGAGGAAAACAAAAAGAGTCTTTTCATACTGAGATTATGCACTAATTGCCTCCTTATTGTATCTTATATAAACTAGATAGACTGTTTAAAGTAGATGCTTCCAATGTGAGTAGTCTAATGATTGAAGCTTGCTGTGGGAAAAAGATACACACCTTGCTGCTGGGTAAGTCACTGCTCACCTGATGGTGATTATGGAAAATAACTATAATGAGTCCCATTTTGTTAGACAGTTCTGTGGGTGAAGAATGCCCTCAAAGTTTCAAGCGTGAATTAATTGTGCCCAAGACCTGTAGAGAAGAGAAAGGAGCTTCCCAGTACAATAATTTTCCTATAGATCTTCTGATGCTGAAGTTATCAGCGTCTGTTTCTGCAAGATAGGGGATGGTCATACTGTGGAACTCTGTCTTTTGCCACTATGAGAGTGTGAGACAGAAAACCACACGAACATTTTCTCTCTAGATGTTGATTGAAGTTGATATTGGTTTTGCCATCCATATTCCTGTCCTCATATCCATTTATCCTATCCCAAGAACAAATTGGAGAAGTTTCCTCATAGACTTCCTCCAATGCAGGGCCACCAACAGCTGTGCTGTTTCTACAGCAGCTGTGATTTTCCCTTATGCAAGGTGAATCCTGTTTCTTGTCTGCTGTGTAGTTCTAGAACAAGGTGGATGGTTATGTGCTTTTTTATAGTAATTATCTAATGTAGCTAACTTTTAGGAATGGGTCTTGACATCACCTTTAGGGACATTAGATTTGATCTGTGACTGAGAGGCAGTTCAGACAGCTTTGGTTTAGCTTTGGTCTTGATATAAGGAAAGAGGTTTCTAAATTTCCATTTGTTGTTTCAAGAAAATACAACAGATTTGTCAGTAAATACTACTGTTCATATGGAAAAGGCAATAAGTGACAGATTTTTGCATCTATGAAAAAGCATTCTGCCTTTGAACTCTGGAGGTGTAACTGATTTAGAGGTCACAGTGAATCAATTTGAATCATCTTCCATGTGTATCATGGAATCACTGGTAAGCTAGTTTCATCTATACAAGTATGAGGAAGAAGAGAAAACAATCTGCTGAAGCTGACATGAGGGGTAGAAATGTTGGGGATGAATGATGTTCCCCCTAACCAACCAGTTAGCTTGAGGGAAGACAAGTAGCTGTCCCTTTTTCTGCTGGTCATTTTAGTGCCTTCTTTTTGGGTGGGTTAGTGTGCCTGTGCTTTTGGGCTGTATCACTTTCCCTGCAGCCAGTAGTGTGGAAGGGGAGAAGAGGCTCAAGTGTTAGTTTCTCTGGGTAGACTGTCACTGCTTTAGCATGTCAGCATCGACCTGTGCTTTCGTCTGTATTTTCATCCAGACAAGTTCACTAAGTGGTATCCTGATCTTCCTGTACAATGTGTAGAATAATGTTCCAGGCATGGAAGCTGGGGCAAACCTGGTGAAATCAGGTGTCTGCAGATAATGCTGCAGTGTCAATAAAGTCTGTAACTTAAGTACCTTGTACTCTGTTTGATCTGCGCTTGCTCAGATCAGCTGTAACTTTGTGAAACATTTTTGTTCGTTGTATTTCCAAATGATATATTTAATTTATAGGTACTCTGGAGTCTTGATTTGTATGAATGTTTATCCCACAGGCAGTGGTATCTCACAACTAGATCTGTCTGCTCTTCATCATGTTCATTTCTCTACATAGCCCACTCAAGGCTGGGTCTCAGTGAAGGAAATGCTGAAAATGCACAGTGCTTCAACAGTGTATGAGCTGTTTATCTTCAGATTTGCATTTTTGTGTCTGGTTTGTGTGGCACACAGAAGAAAACAGATCAAAGTGACAGATTCTGTAATTTCATTACCTTTGTGTTGCACAAATTCTGTTTGTGCCTGTTCTCAATAGAATAGCATCGGGACCAAAACAGAGATTTGAAAAATCTTTGAAGTTTGGAACATATGGGAGGAAGAGCGGTCTTGTGACAGTAGACTTTGCTTGAAAGCAAAACTGGTAATTTAATATACAGACTGCATTATGGAAACCACTCGTGTTTAAAACCGTTGACAGAGCATCAGTTCTTAAACAAAAAACAAATTCTGTCTTAGATTTAAACAAACTCTTTGTTCTTGTGTTGGCAGTGAATGAGCATGGAGTCTCTATTAGAGACCATGGTGTTTCCTAAGCCTAATTTAATTGTTCTGTTTATTTGGGGGAGGAGAAGAGGGGCAAAGGATCTGTGCAGAATCAGTTCTTCATAAATGAAAACAGCTCTTCTACCCGGATTAATAAAAACAAACATATTGTTGATGGGCCTATTTTTCTCAGAGGAAGAAAACAAAGGGGTAGTGTTGAAAGCTCTGAGGAGCCCACTCCCTTCCAAATGTCCAACAAGATTTTAATATAAACGTTTTTGTCCAAGAACTATCTTTTGATGTTCTTTAATGCTTTACATTCAATGTAGTTATTAGCAGCAAACTTCATATAGAGCAGCTGAGAAATGCTGCCAGGCCAGAATCTAAGCTCTGGATTACATCCTTTTAAATGTGTTTAAATTATATACAAAGAAGATGCCTTCCAGTTCAGGTACATAATGTAATGGCTTTCTAAGCTGAAAATTTTTAATTTTACTGAGTTCTCTCAAAGCACAGCAGAGTAGGCAATGTGGTTACGAATCCTGTAAAAAGTTGCATATGCTTTTAATTCTTCAAGATCATGTTTTCAGCTGAGTCTGTATTTTCTTGCAAGACCAGATCCTTAAATTTGTGGTGGAATTCTTATTCCCAAATTTTTGAATTTTTGAGTTTGCTTTCTCTAAAAATAAGTTAAATATAATTAATACAATAGTCTAGTGTTGAATCTGTAAGTACTGAAGTGTGTATTTATAGTTTAGAAGTGAGGATTTATATTTTAAAATTCTGAAATGCGTGGTCATTTTTGTGTGTTTCTTCTGAATACTTTTCCAGATTAAATATGGACTAAATTGTAAAATCATAAATGTAATTTCAGTTAGTATGGAAATAGGTGAATGAGCTACAAAAAATAACACATAGCAGTTTGCCATTTGTAATAACCTTCAAAAGTATCTCTTCATGGATCAATATTTGGTCTGATGCAAAGTGTGTTATGCAGTTGATTTATACAGATAGTTTCACTGAAACTAAATAATCTACATTCATGCTTAAAGTTCAGACAAAATGTGACTGAAAATGAAGAATGAGTTAAAAGAAGAATTCGAAAGTAATCCTTCACTAGTTAGTATTAAGTCTACTGTTTGATTCAGGGTAAAATTTTGTACTTGGATCTGTCTGAGCCATTGCAGTGAGAGCTCCGTATGTCCAGTTAAATCCTGAAATGTTTGATTGATAAGCAGTGTTAGCCAGAATGTATTTTTTCCAATCATGTTGCTTTTAAATTTAGGAAAAAGTAAACGTTTTAGTTTTGAATATTTTAAAGCTGAAGATAGACACAACATGGCAAATGTGATACTTATGCGGAGCCCATTTCAGATTACGTTGATTTTAATACCAGTGCTTTGGCTGGTGATACGTTTTGAAAATAATAGTTTATGGCCAGTATGTTTTCCTGTATTGGTGTTTCTGAACAAAGTTGCATGATATATTGCAATAAGGAATTAGCTGTTACATATTTTCAAATAAGGAAACTAAATTCTATCTATGTATTCTCCCTAATTGCAGAGAATTCTGTCTTCACGTGCCATAGGAAAATATAGATTAGTTGATTATTATCTGTGAAAATAAATAATAATAAAACCAGGTTGTGATTCACTTAGGATTTAGAGTGATCTTTCCTTCCATGCTCCCAGGCCTCAGCCTATTTTCACCTAAAGGCTATTCCACATAGGTCAGCTCTCTTCACCATCTCCATGGCAAGTGTATCACCTCAGTGGGTATAGAAGTGATGCAGGGATGACCATGAAGTATCCAAAACACTTGTGGAAGTATCTGTCCTTTTAACCAGAGACTTTATCTAGAAACAGCGGAGACCTCTCTTGTAGCTTTACCTGTGGAAAAGCAGAGTCTGACCCCAATGCCCATGGGATAACGAGGCCATTGCCTGTTTGGGGAGGGTCAGCCAGGTTCAGGCTGTGCTTTCATCCTTTGAGGATATAAGTGGGATTAAAATCCTCCTGTGTCTCCTGTACCTTGTGTTGTATCTTCACAAGGCAAATGAAATTTGGGCCTTGCTCCTTGTCCTACTTGAGAGAGTCCCTGATTCTCTCAGGTGTCCTGGCTGTCTTCTTGGTATATTCCCTACTCCTGCTCCCAAAGACTGTGTTCTGAAAAGAAGTGACATCACTGCTTGTTAATGGGGCCCTGCCTCTGCACTAAAATCAACAGCACAGCATCAGCTTCCTTTCTTGCCTCTTTAGTCACCTCGGAAATGTATAAAATGCAGGAATTCACCTTACAATTATAAATAAATATACGCTGACACTGTATGTCATTAAATGTGCTTCTGAGCTCACTTGTGTGTGCGAATCTGTGTCAATATGCACGTCTTAATTTTTACTGGCATTCATACACACACATAAATGTGGATCTCTGTTTATACCCTATAACGTTCTGTGCCTGTCACCTGCACAGCAAAAAATGTGCATATGAATATTTTTTCCCATTCCTCAAATTTTAGTCTACTTTGTAAATTCTGTGTTTATATCTGAGTTTTTTGTTATAGTTTTATTTTGATCTCCTGGGCTGCTCCATCGCAGAGAGATTTTTATGTCTGGGATATGACATTTTTATGTATGGTTCTTAATTTCAGATAGAACTGGCTAAATGTATACAGTTTGGAGGTTTGCAGACTATTTAAAGATTTCTTAAGACCTCTGGAGTCTGAGTTTTGGCAGCAATTTTGTTCTCTGAAAGTCTGGCTTGAATGAAGGAAAATAGAGATGATCAGATAAACTTGAAGGAGCTCTTTGTGAACAATGATGGTAGCTTAGTAAGGATGATCTCCATCAGCTCCATCTATACTCAGTGGAGGAGAAGACATTTCCCCTCCAAAGAGGGACTCAGAACAGTTAAATTAGGCTTCACTGGTGAATGTTTCTCTCAATTGACTGAAGGCTGTTTAGACACATTAGCCTTGTGATTAAATTAGCCTTGATGAGTATTCTTTCTGATGGGCTAATCTAAAGAATGGTGTTCCAATGGTTAGGAAAGCTGATATGTGAATGGTATCTCTGTATCTTGGGCAACTTACCCTAAAGATGGGCAATTTAAGCAGCATTACAAAGTTCTTTGTAGGTCATTTTACATTAGGGCTGTGTATTTGAGAGTGGACTTTGATTCATATTACCATAGACAGGACACTTTAATGAACACAGGGGAAAAGGAGGATGGAAGGAAAACAGTCTTTCTTGAACCACTGGGTTTCTGACAGAACATCTTCGATCTATATTTTTTCCTCATTAAAATAGATGTGCACATAATTTTCATTTACTGAGTGAAAATGGAAAGGTGGCAAAAGCAATCTGATAACTGAAGATGTTCATGGTAGGAAAACTACCTAACCCTCACAGCTGGAAAATCTTCAGCTGGCAGCAGCCCAATATCTGAATATACTGACCTTGCTTCGCCTTGTGGGTTACAAGGGAGTTTGTAGGAAATAACCAGAGATAAGAATACTGGTTGCTAAGGGGATGTGAAATACAAAAAGTTAAACTCGTGCAATGTTATGATTGGAAGTAGAAAAACAAATAGGAAAGTGCAATACAAACTCATTCATAATGTATGTATTATACATTAATTACATCATGGAGTACTGCTGGCTATGTTTTTGTTTACATATTATATTACTAAAGAAAGGCATGTTTTATCATTTGAGTGCGCAGTTCCATGCAGATGAAATATTTATATCTGTATTTTCTTAATGGGAAGATTTATCTGCTACATGAAGCATTGTGGAAAAATGAGAATGCAACTGACTCAAAATAATCTGTTTCATATCAGTTTTAAAAACCCTGAAGTTGTGTTCTTTTGCTTGATATGATGTTATGACATTCTCTCTGGTAGAGAATGACTTTCATAATGCAATGTGGCATACCTTTCTGAAGGTGTTATAGGAACCACATGCCTAGGGGGTTCTCTGCAAGGCCTCTGATGTAGAAAATGTGCAGTCTTGCTAGGGAGCCCGGCTCTTTCAGAAGAATGAGAATGTCATGTTCTCAGACTGTCTTTGCCATAGAGCTGATGCATCCTACCAGGAAAGAGCAGTTCAGTGCTTGAGCAGTATTCTCAGGTACTAGTTAATGGGAAGATCATGTCAACTTTTGTAACTTGAATATAATATGTAGGTTAGCAAACATGAGAGCTCTGATAAGGAATTATATCAGTGGGATTTAACCTGCAATGTGCCTCTCTTCTACTGCTAAGCATCTATTTTATCCCAGTTCCACAATATTCACATGACTGAATACCCTTTTCAAGCAATGACTTCATGTATTTTGATTAAAAAACAGAAAGACAGGAAATTAGATGAGACACAGATCTCAGCTCTCACTTTGAGGAGAATGTTTCTTGTTTGAGAAAGGACTGCTTTCTTGTTTAAAATTCTAGGCCAAGGCAAGTGATTCAGAAGGAATAACTATATAAGCAGATTTACCTAAGCAAATGCACTTCTCTCCCCTCTTCCCTCAAAATAGGCACTGCTACTGATGAAGACATTTTTTCAAAAAAAGCTTAAAGAAAGCATTTTTTTTCTTATCATTTCAGATATCAACCCACACCATTAGTTTTTCATAATAGTTCATAAGATTGTAATAAGTAATCAAGGAAATATTTAGAGATATTAAAAACATTTTCCACGTAAATTTAATGTTAATAAATGGAAAACATAATTTGATAAGGGATTAACACTATTTAGTCTTGACAACAGTGATGCATTGGATAGTAGTAGTCAAGGTACTGGACACTTCAGGATGGAAATGTTGACAGTCAGAAAAATCTTAAGCTTCTATTTTTACATTCTAATTAATTCTACAGTAGCATCTAAAGGCCTTGACTTTGGAGTAGTACCACCCTGTGCTAGCACTGTCCAAACACGTTATGTGAGATGGTCTCTGCCTGGAAAGTACAATGGAAGCAGCCGAGGCAAATAATGGAAAGAAGAGAGGTGCAGGAAGGGAAAGAAACTTGCTGAAGGTAATCCGAGAACAGAGGTAATGCTGGGAAGTGAATCCAGGTTTTACAACTGTAGTTTAATGCTCAATCTATCACCACACTTGCATTCCTGCTATTTCTGCTGGGCATTCAGTGTTTATGATAAGAATTTTGAGCTCATCTCAAAATAAAATGAAGAACTTAAGGGTCTAAGTGTAGAAAAGCTTTAAAATTATTTGATGACTTCACTGTGGGTAATCCAAAACTTAAGGCAGACACAGCAGTTCAGCTGAGGTGCTAAAATTTCCCTTCAGCTCATGATAATTTGCTTGAACGTGGATTACCTCAGTATATATAAGGATCTCACAGAGATGGCTTTGTATAAAAAGAATCATCAAAGTCAGTGAAACAAATTTTGGTTAAATTTCCTGAAATTCTAAAGCCACATAAGTGTTCAAAGCCAATAGATACTGTTTATGTCTTTTGGGTGAGTATATGGAAGTTCTTACCAATCAGACCATTGACTTTTTTCAACCATGTCCAGTGCATCAGAAAAGGAATAAGTGCACTTATTCTCTTTATTTTCTGTGTGAATGCTATCTGTAAAGTTTCTGGTTTTCATTTTTCTCACTTTAGTTTGATATAATTGGATGAATGATTTGAAAGAATTTATATTATTCATGCCATGCTTCCAATAGTATCCATTCAAAACCAAATCTGCTTTTCTTTACATCAGCACACATTACATTGAGATATACAGATTCTTCAGAATCAGAATGTTAATAAGAATGTGTGTATTTACTTTTTTCCCGCTATTGAAAAAAAATTATTTTTAACTTTTGTATTTTAATTTGCATAATGTAAAAAA
Organism: Nesoenas mayeri; assembly: GCF_963082525.1. Classification (NCBI taxonomy): domain Eukaryota; kingdom Metazoa; phylum Chordata; class Aves; order Columbiformes; family Columbidae; genus Nesoenas; species Nesoenas mayeri. The sequence goes on along the minus strand of NC_137544.1, from coordinate 83,179,983 downwards.
ATATTCAGTTTTTATAGCATAACAGACAAAATTAAAAGTTTAAATGAAAATGTTGTTATTACTAAAAATAGATCTATGAAAGCCAATGTTTAGATCTCCAATCTGTCTTAATTGCTTAAGAAAGAACAAAAAGACATGATTGAAAAATAAACATTTCAGAATATTTTATAAGTATTTAGAACAGCTCAGTTTTCATATGCTAATTCTTTCCATCATGAATTCAGAATTTTTCTAGAGTGACTAACAGCTTAAAAATTCAAATTCATGTTGCATTTCCTAGAATATTTGCACTTAGGATATATGGATAAAGCTAAAAATTTAACTGCATGTTTAGCACCAATTTTATTATTTATTTAGTCTTAGTTTTAGGAGAGAAGGATTACTAGTCTGTAACAGATTTTTTTCAATAAAGTTCCTAAAATGGAGACCAGACTGTGAATCATCAGACTTTCTCTCAGAATTTGGTACTTCTGGCATTTGACTTCTTTAATACTGGAAAAAAAAACAAAACCAAAACCAAAACCAAACAACCTTGAATCTGTATTTATTAGACATATAGCTCTACTTATTATTAGAGGTCACTAAAGACCCAACGCTGTCTCCCCTACTGTCACTGTTAGGAGTCAGATTACAGGCTGTGTACTGACAGTCATGAGGCTTGCAAGCTGTTTGTCAGTTCCATGAAAAACATGCAAGAAAAGGTGGAAAAATGAAGCATGACCCGAATGATGATCTGTTCCCAATTTGCCAAACCAAGATAACTACAGTATATCACAGAACATCTTGTTGTGGCCAGTGTGAGCCTCTCTGGGATGCAAGGTGATGCAAAGGTTTTCCAGGATGCAGCAGCAAGGAGTTGGGTCATAGAGGGTGGTGGACTTGCACAGAATGGGTTTGGCTCCTGAACTCTGCCCTGAAGAGTCAGGACCTTAGCAAGGCTCATTTTCTCTCCTGCTGTACTCCATCATCTGGTCAAAGCCTATTCCTGGGTGCTCACAACTCTTCATCAGTTTTGGATGTCAATCAAAGCTGAGTGTAAGCAGAGTTCCAGCTCACATCTAGAATACCAATATACATAAATAATCTTTGTTTAATACCTTATTTAAAATCATCTTGTATTACTTCTTGAGATTACAAATATTTGAAGCATTTGTCTTAACATCTTTGTAGCATATGGCTTACTATGAAAAATATTAAAATTGCCTGCGATCTTAATTATCTTTGAAAATAATCACCTGCAACCCTATCTGACCTTATTTTTCCCAAAGCTAAATAATAGAACACTTAAAAAACCCCCAAACCATGCATGCAATATTTCAGAATCAGCTTATAGAATAACTCCTGTCTCTATACTATTATACTTGCTAGCATGCTGCTCTTGAAAATGCAGCGTAAAATTGCATGTTAAGTGTTGATTTAATGTTTTTTGTTATCATGAATATGTGAGCCTGTAGTTGAAAGATGTCATGGTTAGTCTGTGAACTTAATCCTTTGAAGGAATGAAAAGTAGAAAGGACTCAGCATTATTTTGCTTGCTGATGCCAGATGACAAGTACTTGAGTGTTCCTGCACAGAAACAGGCAGCCAGATATGCTTTTAGATCTTCCTTTTCCAAAAAATTGAGTGGACAGTGAATGCATTATTTGAAGTAGTTCCTCTCTTTGCTTATCAAAACATTCAGCAGAATAAAAGTATAGTGCTGGAAAATCTTCAGCCTCTTTGAATTCTAGATCAGATGCAACATTAGTGAAACATTTTATTTAAATAAATAAATCCAGCTGCTATGTTATCTGGCAAGCAAAGTTGTTTCTTACAGTGTTTTTTTCAAAATAAAATATGGGTGTTGAATTCCCCTGCTGGTCCCTCCCTTGTTCCTCATCTCTCCTTCCACCTCCCCCAATAGTGCAGTAGCATGCACTGCTGAAGTTAGATAAAGGCTTCTAAATCTCAACCTCTAGTACTGGAAAAGAGGTGCCTATAATGGATCAAGTGCCAGACTGTCTTCAGGTACCTGGCACTGTATTTACCCAAACGCACAAGTATTTGTTTGAAACACTTCTCTAATCTCTCTAAATTGGGAATCCTATGCTTTTCTCTGGCAACTTAGAGTTTGGAAGAAAACTTTTGTTTCCATTATGTTGTGCTTTTTGTAATAACAGTTGATCTTTTACCCAGGATATCAGGTTTGTTTCTCATGCTATCATGGTATTTTGACATATAAGTTATTACTCTTTAAAATGAATCAGTTGGATTTGCTCCAAATCAATCTTCTCCTCTCTTGACTTCAACTGGGACAAGGAAGCATGCTGGCTAGATCAGGAATTGGCAACTTCAAAACTGAACTCCTCTGTGGGCTCTTCCAAAGTGCTAGACAGAGTCTTGAACATCATCTAGTCACAAGGTGGTCCTCTTCCAGGGATAGTAAATTTTTGTTACATATAGGATGAGGTATGTAATCAATGCTCTTTAAGCCGCATTTCATGGCATATATTCCTTCAATTTTTCCTTTTTGAAACCTCTTCTTAATTATGGTACATGGTCTGAGACTGCAAAATTACAATCACGTATTCACGCTGAAATCACAGAAGATCTGATTTCATATCAGTTGGAAGTTAAACCCCATTTGTCTACCCAAAAAGCTCTTAAGATATAGGATTAGAGGATGCTTGGAGCACCACATATGTAGCAAATATGCAGATGCCTGCACTAAACGTGACTTTTGCAGGAAGGACAGTGGAAAAATTTGGTGTAAAAATTGGAAAGGACTTATTTTCACATTCTGAAGTTGAGCCTCCTTATTATTGGATTTGCAAATTGTATCTGCAGGCATACTGCAAACATACTATCTCAAACTCTTCACTTTAGTTTAAAACCACTAAGTTAATAAACCTTAGGGTCCAAATACGTTGTTTAGATATGTAGTCAACTGTTTCTTTCACAGGAGGAGACACCTCAGAAGTTTCGGTCAGATCTTTCTGGCCATTATTCATGATGAGAAGTGTACAACTGCAGTTTAAAAAAAATACACCTCAAAAAGGGGGACACACTGGGATTCTCTTCTCTGCTAGAAGAGAATAAGTAACAAGAAATTAGAGGGGAAAATGTTTACTTACAATGCATATCATAAATTCTGCTACCTCAAATAACTGGGTGTGTAAAATCAGTTTGTCATAAGGTGTGATGGATCTGCCTGTATAAGGCTAAGCTGTGCCACAGTGCCCAAACCCTATTAAAAAAAAAGACTAAGAGAAGAGCACCATATGTTTATGACTGTCACAGGCCTTATTTTTCAAGAGGTAAAGCCAGAGGCACTGTTGCACAGCTGTTACAGAGCTTGTTTCCAGATCTGAGCTTCTCTAGATTAAAAGAAACTTCATCAAATTTTACCAAAGACTAGGATGAGCTTTCATGAGGCACCACTGACGTTAGAAACCAATTGTAGGAAAATAACTAGAGCTGTCAAATGTGTTGATGCCACTGCTCAACATTTAGAAGAAACTTCTACTCACCATAATGGACCTTGCCTTAGGGGTGGAATCTATCTTGTATCATTTTAGACATTTAAAAGATAGGTATCAATTTCAAAGCAGGTTGTTTGGACTGCATTTGCAGTGAGTTCAAAAGTAAGCTGGAATGAAATACATCAAATCTAAATCAGACAGTAACTTTAAAATTAGATGACTCATGATTTAGAAAAGGCTATTTGTCTCTAGTGATTCGAAAGGAAGGTTGGGATGTACGACCAGAATTGGTTTCACTAATCGTTGCCTGGATTATTAATTGTGTATTCTAATTCCGTGTGAGTGTGTGACTTTCTGATGAAAAAAGCCCTATTTGGAGGATTTCTTGTGTCTTTGATCTGTAACTCTAGCTTTGATCTCCTTGTGTCTTGTAGTTAGACTGTAAACACTATAAAACCATCTAGTCATCTATGAAACTTCAGATGTTATATTTTTTGGCAGTTCCATGGTCTTTAGCTTGCAAAAACAAACAATGAGAAATAAGAAATAAGAAAATATTACCATACCAAGTGTTCAGAAGTCCTGCTTTTCTTTCCAGTGATGGAATCACTGATCCAGCTTGTTCATATATGTTCTTATGTTCACACCTTGGGCATATACATTCAAGATTGTTGTTCAGATAATTTGTTTTTACCGCTGTAGTAACTGCAGCATGTAATCTGGACTCTCCACACTATGTGGTTCACATAACAGTAAGAACACTGGAGCTCATTCCTTCTTCAGTTTTCTCACATTTGTTGTCTGTATTATACTTTCAATTTTTTCCCCACTGTTTAAATGCATCACAACCCTTTAAAATTTTAATTTTCATTTTCTTTATGTTGTCTTTTAGTGCTTTTGAGGACTTGTACTAATTCATTCTTTTACTTTCTAGCTTTGGTCCCATGTTTTCCCATCTCATTCTTTAATCTCATACCGTAGATTCTGGCTTTGGCCCAGAAAGTGTCTGTTTATGATCTCCCCTGGCACTTGGCTGTGGTTGAGAGTTTTTAGTTTTTCATAGGCCTACTCAGTTGTCTTCCCTGTCCAGAAGAACAAAACATCACAATTAAATATCCTGTATGGTACTTAAACCCAGAGCTATAAAGAAATGAAGAGGGATATCCCCAGCTGCTTGACAGGTTTGCCTACAAAGGATTCCACATTTCAAGCACTCCTAGAATCAGCTAGAAAGAAAAACAAACCTAATTAAAACCACTTTTGATTCCAGGGGCTGCTCTCTGGCACAGGTTCGTTGAGTTAAAGGAAGTTGTGCTCTAGTCAGCTAGGCTCCAAAACCAAACAGAATGGGTCTTCAAAAGAAACTTGTCAGCACCAGAACTGCTGGTGTGTATTTCTGTGTTGGTAGAACACAACCCTTTGGAGGACCACTCACCTCTGTGTGTCTACAACGGAAATGTCAAGCAGTCCTCTATTCTCAAAAAAGTCCATCACAGTGAATTTCTTACCATGTAAAGGAAAATTCTCAAATCACAGATTGGGATTCCCCCCTTCCCTGAAGGCCAGAAAGCAAGACGAGGTTTCTTCATTGCACAATATCTGAGTAGTTGGTAGGGCAGCTGCCTGAAGCCAGTCACAGTTTTGCTGTGTGTGGCACTCTCCATGTTTTAGGAACAATGCTGCACTTGGCACAGACCATGCTTTGGTCTTCATTCATGTTATGGCTTTGTAAACCTCATGGACCCCTGGCTGTAGTCACAGGGTCCTGGCTGGAGCCATTCACAGAATGACTGTATGTACATTCAAAGGAGAAGGGAGGGATACTCGTTTGTATCTCTTCTACTTTGAAATGTGGCATTAGTGTGTACATTTGCAAGGTTTCTTCCTGTTACAGTTCCCCTGTTGAAGAGTTTGATCTTGTCTCTGAATTCTCTGCCTGAGAGAAAGGACCTCTCTCTGCCCCTGTTCTTACTACATGAAGGGAAGGCAGCTCATGAGGTGTCCTCTGCACCTTGTGTAGGATAGAAATTCTCCAGGTACCAGCACATACTCTGCCTGTGAGTTACATATGGCATCATCTCTCAAAGGAACAGTTAAAGGTCAGCAGCAAGCCTTTTTACATTGGGACTTACCTTTACTTTTACAGTCCCATCCTAATCCCTTTGTGTGGGTATGAACTCGGTAGCTGAAGTTGTCAGTTCCCCTGTAAAATCCCCTAATTACAGTAGAGGTTGAAGGGCAAATGTGGTGGTGTTTAGAGAAGAAATTTGCCATATATAGATGATATTACTAATCCGAACAGCTACCTGTGATTCATTCTACTCAATTTCCGAAAACAAAATCTCCATCTTGTATGTCACCAAATATTCCACAGAAATGGATAAAGAATGATTTAGCGAACAGGCACTGTCAGCCCAGCTGAAATTTGAAACATGGAATCTGTGAGATGCCGTGTTCCACAACATTGTGGTCTTGTTCTCATAATTGTGCCCGTGCCTACTCATGCACACACAGACAGTTTTACACATGTACTTTAAATTGCCTGGCATAATACAAATGTGCAACAAATATTTGTCTGCCGGACTGCCATGGTAGTATCCACTCTCCATACTTCCTACCCACGAGTGGGCTGTTTGCAATCTTTTCTAACTGTAACAGCATTTTAGGGAAGGAATGTGCAGGACATTTGGGTTTCTATCACACAATATACTTTGATCCTTTTTTGGAACATTTTTCATGTATAGCACAATTTTTACAATCCCAGTTGTTTCCTTTTTATTCTATTGTAGAAGTTTGTTCTGTATGTATGTTTTTTTCATTCAGATGCAATAATAAGGGCTGGGTTAAAACGTGTAATTTTTTGTAATTTTCTGGTTAATATGAATTATCTCTTTTAGGGAGTTTCCTGGACAACTGCAATGTCACCTTCATTTAGTATGTTTGGAGGCTTGTTCCTTGTTTGGATGCCTAGAAGGCCTCAGCACAAAAAAATGTTGCCTAATCTTTAGCAGAACTCAGAAGTCTTGCTGAGAAGTTGAAACAGGATTAGAAATCTCGGTATCTGATCCTTTGAGGATAGCTGCTTCAAAGCAACTATGCAAAGCTGGGGAAGGAGAGTGACTGAGCAAGCTTGAACCCTTTGAAATATTTACTGTTCAGTGAGTTTGGAGAGGAAGGGGGAACATGATGAGGTCTTCCCTCTCCTGAAAGTTGACAGCGTCCTCTTGTTTTATTAATAGGAAAAAGATGATATTACTACTTGACATTTTTGTTTGACAAAAGCTACAGGCACTGATATAAGTATTATACCTTATATATGTACACACACACATACATGAAAGTGCTAGAAAAAGGCGAAAAAGGCTGTAAAACTTCCATTTGTTCCTAAGTATTATCAGGAGTTTTTTCAGGAATACTTCAATTCCCTGTAAAACACATTCACTAACTGGATCAATAGCTCTCATATATTGAACATGAAGCATTAAGAACTGTTCTTTTACAAGGTTTGATCTATTGCTCAGTGTCCTGCCAGCAGTTTGTCCCAATTTCAAAGTGGTTGTGGGGCTTGAGCTTTTGTTTTGGCTCTCTGCATCAGATGGACATCTGTGTGTCCTGATGAAAATTCTGCCTTGGCAGGAAGCTAGTCCCCTTGTCACAGAGTGTGCACCTATTCCCGTGCCTGAATTTATTTGCACAGCCGCTATTTGCAAAGAACTGTGCAGTTAGCCTCCAGTTTCTTTTCACCTGGTAGTGATTTTTCTCTTTTTATTTCTTTTTTTCTTTTTTTCTTTTTTTTTCTTTTTTTTTTTTTTTTTTAACCCAGGCATTTTGTTTTTCTTGCTAAACTTGGATGTTTTCATGATATATTTTCTCTGTTCCTCTTCTGAAAGCATTTCATGGGCTCATCTGTTCCATTTTTCATTTTGCTGCTAGAGTAAGCCATAATTACCTAAAAATGGGTAGGCTTGAATCTCTTCAGTTGACCATTTTCTCATCAAGGCATCTTTCCAAAGGACTCAGCGTAGCACATCAGAGATGTCTAAGGACTCAGTCAGTGTAAGCCATGCTGTGCTCTGCTGTGTTTATATAAGCTTCTAAATGAAAGGAAACTTTTTCAAACATAAATCAAATATAATTTTCAAGTTTTTATTTGGGGACTTCACTGAATTGCTGTTTGGAGCCAGTAGAACTCTGTGTGGATGAACAGCTCTTGCCAGCTCAGCCTGAGAAGGAGGATCCCTGTAACCAGGCATATGCCCTTCCTGTGTGCATGGCATTGGGTTTTTAATTGCGTTTAGTGTAAAGGTAATCAGAGATGGCTAATAGATTTAGGAAAAATAATCATTGAAAATAAAACCCTGTCCTGAGTCAAAAGTTCATTGGTTTTGAGAGGATTGTAAAAATATTTCAGTGGAGGCCCTAAATTCTTGAGTGGATTGCTATTTATCAATGGTCATGCACATGCTAAATAATGATATTAAATAAATTACTCTCCTGTTGTGTTTTATAATAAAGCAAAGCCTTCCAGCTATATAAACAACACTTTATTTTTCCAGCATTATGGAATAAAGAAGCACGAGGTAGGCTAGTGGGTTGACTATTTGAGGTTCATGACTGAACAGCAATTTCCAAAGCTGAACGTAAGTGTGATGATGATATGGATTTTGCTATGCTCACTTACGCAAATTAAGGCAACGTTTGAACAACCTGCATACATTAAATTTTGTATTCGGTAAATCTTATGTATTGCCCGTCATGTTGGATGGAACTACCAATGTTTAAAAAAAATCAATTTCTTTTGCTGTCTTTGACGTAGCTGATGCATTAGTAACCCTGACACTTTTTGTCTGCAGCTTAAGCACTCTGAAGTGTCTTCTGTTTTTAAATGTTAAATATTGGTTTTACATGTGTAAAGCTTGCAACAGAAGTGTCGTAAGTGATGTTTGTTGAAGTATGTTGGTTTTCCTATGTTGCTCGCTGTCATTAACTGCTCAAGAACTATGCTGGTGAGTGCAAACAGTAGAAAGATAGATATGCTCTCAGATCCTTCTGATTACCTGAGCTTTTTCACGACAAAATCAGAGCAATGGAAGGAAAGATAGCTTTAAGCCAGACCTGTAGGTCTCAGGTGCTTGCAACAAGAGCAGATGTTCACACATGGTAGAAAGTCTTCAGGCACCTCTCCCGTTTCCCAAGACTTGGCAAAGGTGATGGAGAGTGGTCCAGCAATGACCTCAGCCAGCTCCCTCAGCAGTCGTGGGTGCATTCCATCGGGACCCATGGATTTATGGATGTCCAGATTGCCTAATTGCTTCCTAACCCAGTCCTCATCAACCAAGGCAAACTCCTCCATTGTCCTGACTGCCTCTGGGGCCTTAGCAGTATGGGGCTCCTCAGGACAGCCTGTGGCAGAGTAGACAGAGACAAAGGCGGCATTCAGTAACTCTGTCTTCTCTGTATCTTCTGTCACTGGGGCACCCACCTCGTTCATCAGTGGGCCTACGTTGCCTCTGGTGTTAGTTTTAGCTGCCACGTATTTGAAAAAGCTCTTTCTGTTGTCCTTGACCCCTCTCACCAGGTTTAATTCTAAGGAGGCCTTAACTTTCCTAGTTGCCACCCTACGCCCTCTGACAACAGCCTTATGTTCTTCCCAAGTGGCTCCTCCTTCCTTGATCTGTAAACTCTCCTTTTCCACTTGAGCATACCCAGAAGTTCCCTGTTTAACCACGCAGGTCTACTGGCTCCCTTCCTTGACTTCCTACGTGTTGGGATGCTCTGATCTTGAGCCTGGTAGAAGCAGTCCCTGAACACTAACCGACTCTCTTGGGCCCCTTTACCTTCTAGCAGCGTTGCCCATGGGATTTCCCCTAGAAATTGCCTGAAAAGGCCAAAGTTTACCCTGCTGAAGTCCAGGGTTGCAATTCTGCTTGCTATTCTGTTCCTGCCACAGGAGATACTGAACTCCACTATCTCATGGTCGCTGCAACCAAGGCAGCCCTCAACCTTCACTGCTTCAACCAGCTATGAGGTTAATCCAGCATGGAAAATCACATTTACAATGTTGGCATGTGCCTCACAAAAGTGGCTGCTTGACGAACGAGGGAAGAACAGCTCTGTTTACTTTAGGGTGTGACACAAGAGACCCAGAGCAGTCAAAAACAAAAAAATAATGATTACTGGAAGGTAGTACACAAGCAGATAGCAGGTATTTGCTAAAATAGCATGTGCTTGACAAAGTAATTCCCTAATTTCCCTGTGTAACAGCTGGATTTGTATTGTGGTGTATACATGTCTAAATTTCCTGAAACTGCAAAGCAATCTGGTCAGCTCTGTTGAAGAGTTTCTAGGTGTCACAGATTGTAAGGTATTGATTCTTAGAAGCTGCCAGAAAATAACATGAAAGAGGAAGCCACAGAATCCCTTTAAAATATGCCTTAAAAAATCAAGCAAGGACACAAATCAGGTGGCAGAAATTGCATTTATTTTTGTGAATAAGTAAAAATGAAATTTTGCTGTAAGCAAAATGATGCTTTTCCATCACTTAGCACCATTATAGCTGCAGTTAATTTGACAGCCTCCAGTAACATTCAAATCTCTCTTGGGATGTTAATTTGTCCTGGGCTGAAATGAATAGAGTGTATAAGCATGGTTTACAGCTCATTTTAAAATAATTTTCTTCTTCAGAAGATTAAAAAAACCCCTCATGCGTGGTTTGAACTTTCCACCACCCAGGTGATGGGGAATGGAATAAACACAAAAACTAGTCAGCATCCTTGCAGCATGCTGTGCACAATGTCTGGTGCTGGGAGGACTGTATTAATTTGACTGACATGCCCAGCGAGACGACCAGCATTGCTGCAGGGTAAGCTTCCACGTAGAGGCAGGTGAAGGTGCCTCGAGCTGTGGCACAGCCACCTACCTGTGGGTATTGGTGAACCCCCAAATCACTGGGTGGTTTGTGTGCCTAACAACCACTTTGAAAATATCAGTCCTTTGAAAATATCAGGGCTAAAGAAGTGGAAAAGCCGTTGTGCTCTTAAGTAAGACATTGCAATTGGTATTTTTTTTTGTTGTTTTCCATCTATCTGATAATCATGGTCTGGCTCTTTCGTTATATTTCCATGTTCCCATGAAAATGAAGTTAGCATGTGCACAGAAATACTGCTCTTCATTTTGTATTCTTTCCAATGTACTTTTCATCTACACATCGTGGAGCAGAAAATGAGAGGCTTGCACTACCCCAATTCTCACAGGGGATCATTAGGATTCCCCACTGTTGTCTAATCATGTGCTGTCCTATTGATGTGTAGTCTATTGATAGGGTAATTGTGTTCTGTGCAGTAGATCTTGCTTGAATGCAGCAGCATGTTGATTTTAGTTACAAGAAACTGGTATGGATTTTAAGCTCTTAAAGAACAAATATTCCTGTGCTTCACTAAGTATAAGCACAAATTATGGACGGTTTAAGTAATGGAAAATGGAACACTTGAAATATATATATTTGTAGATGGGCTTTTGTAAGGAAGAGGTATATCAGATGCATGCTGAGTTTTTAATTTCTGTAATGCTGGAAGGAGTTTGCAAATAAGTCTGCTGGTCTGTGAGAGGGGCTGCCTTCGCAGATGGAGTGTGTCCATCGTAGCACATCTGACTGGTGAGAGCTGAAGCTCCTGCCATGAGCCGGGGAGCTGCAAGACCTGAGCTCCACCAGAGAGAGCTAATGAGCAGTGTGGAAAAAGTTTCTTCAAGCTTTTTCTATATTGTGCACACTTCATGCTCTGAGCTGCAGGCATCAGCCCGTTAGGAGTGATAGGAATAAGACCAGGGCTGAGGCTGTGTTGGTTACCCAGGCCTCTTTGGTCCAGGTGGTGCTGCAGAGGTGTTTCTGCAGACTGAGGGAGCGCAGGATCCTGCAGCCTCATTTCAGGTATTTGTGGTATATGTTAGGAAAACAATTCCTCAGTACCAAGGTGGTTACTGTGAGCCTCACAATGCCTCATGGGCACAGGCTAAACCTTACTCATAAAATAAAACATTTTCCCTGTAAAGCTATAGGCAAGCTTGGTTGAGAGAGGGTTCACTTATTGCATAGAAGTAGTAAATTCGCTGACCTTGTCAACTCCCTTTCCTACGGTCTGGCTCCTCAGTCCCAAAAGTGCTTCTGCCTTCAAGGGTTTCTGCAGGAGGGGACAGCTGGTGGGGTTGCCTGCTGGGGGACACCAGGCTTGGCTTTTGCTTTCTTGCCACCTCCATTAAGTATGCTGATCTATTTTGATATTATTATCCTGAATTAAATTACACCAGGAACCTTTGTGAGGGTGTGGGAATGTCTTTCCAGTGCTGCAGGGCAATATTGGTTAGCCCCAGTGTGAATCTAAGTGTGGCAGCACTGGAAAGGTACTTAACATTATTTTGCAGCAGCACCTATTTTTCACAAACTGCTGTTTTGAAGGTCAGCCCTTTGCACGTACCACTTTTGCCAGTTTTCCTGCCTGCCTTCCACTCACAGCCAGGCTGGCTGTGGTCATTTCCTTACAGTAATTTTTGTGGTTGCATTTGAGATGAGGTAAGGCAGGTGATCAGTGATAGCTGATGAGGTTGTTATGACGAGACAATAGCTAGGGATTGGGGAAAAGTGAGAAGATAATGCATTTGCTTGCTTGTCAGAGGATGATGTGGTGGTTTCTGTTTGTGCACATCTATATCGCCAGTAAGTTAGCACGCTGAGAAACACTGATAGGAAGGTTATAAACACTGCAAAGATTTTCTGGCTTCTGTTTGATACAGAGATGCCATAGTATGAAATTACTAAATTTGATTTTTTCAAGTTTTACTTCCTCTTATTTTAATGTATTTTGTATACTAATGTGTTCTATTATAAAACTCCATTTTTAGTGACCCATACATTTAATCTTAGTGTGCAGCAGCTTTCTCGGGCAAGGCAGGCACTATTTTTTTCAAGTGTTTCAGCAAAAGCAGGGAAAAGGAGTATATGGTGATGGATTTTGTATATAAAGGTACATGAGAAAATTATCAGAAATAAGACTTAAATAAAAGGTGTGTGACATACATAAATCCTTTGGTTTATTATTTTTCCTACTTTTATTTCTCTTATAAATTTTATTTCCCCTTTCCCCCTTTCCCTAGCCCTTTTTTAAAGATTGGGAAATTCATATTAAAAGATATATGTGAGTACAGTCTATTCTTTCCAGCCCAGGCAAAATCACCATGACATCCAAGTGCAGAATTCCTTCAGTCTCCTGACTCTACTGATCAAAAAATGTTTTAGTAAAAATTGGGAGGAACCATAAAGGTCCAGTAAGATTAAGAGAGTTTAGTTGTTTGGGGTTTTTCGTGTTTGTTTGTTTGATTTTGTTTTGTTTTGGGGGGGATGTTCATTTTTTTGGTTTTGGGGGGGACCAAATGTAATGAGTGAATAAGCAGGTCTCAAGAAAAATGGGTTTGAAACTGAAACCAAGTCCTCAATTTGGCCATTAAAGCTGACTTCATAATTCCTCAGTGAAGTTATGTTTAGTGCTATAAAGTAAAAATGTAGTGAACATTACTGTAACATCACTGATTGTTTAACATGGAGGTAAAAACAGATTATTCATGCTTTATGAGAAGTTAGAAGAGCAATACAAGAGATTTGTAAATGCTTTGAAATTGGGTCCATCTTTCTTAAACACCCTGCATTATTTAATATTTTTATTTCTTGATAGAACTGCTCAAGGGATATGGCATTACCATCTCACTTCGTATTAGAAAATATAGGCATATATGGCAAAAAAAAATGGTTCCACATTGTTAACTGTGGCATTTTCAAGACATCCCCCAAGTCTCTATTCACCACTCTTATTGCCTGCAGATACCTTTGCGAATACTTAGTGAGTCGTTGTCCGATTTCTGTATTTAAGAAAAATAAATGCTCCTATGATGTGAATGGGTCTCTTCTCACCAAGAGAACTTTGAGGTTTGCAGATTTGTCACAAGTTGCACGTTTTATCTTCACAATATGGCTTTATGTGATATAAGGATGACGAATGCAGTCTAACACTACCTCTTAACAGACAGCAAGGCCAACCTGTTAGCAGGTATGGGTGTGTATTTGAGGTAGCCAGCATGCTAATTACCACTTCCTCAATTTGGGAATTCTAGCTTGTTCATTAAACATCAAATACCAAAATCAGCAACAGTCTTGTGTTTAGCATTTTCATATTACCCTCTTCACTGTTACTGAGATGTTTTTTTGTTAACAAGTTGTATTTTACATGACTAGTTGCAAACAGGAGTTGATTTTCAGTGGCGAACAGCTGGTAACAGCAGGTTGGAAATACAGGACAACACATATGAACTGCCCAGGCCTATCAGTTGCATACCAAAGGGAAAGGAATTAAAATGTCATTGTTTTGGAGTAGGGGGTGGTTGTCAATGTGATTTTGAAGCCTGTCTCAACCTCAGTTCAGGTGACAAAATATTCCTGACATCAGTGTTGTTGTATTATGTCACCTGTGAATTGGTTGGAGGCTTCCTTGTGTGTAAAACCTTTTGATCTATCATCAGCTGAAATTCTCATCAGACTTATAGGATAATTGGAGTATTATTGATACAAACTAACCAAAATCCAGCATTTCATAGCATGGACAAAAAAAATGGGAATGTTAGTGATAGACTCAAATTGCAGGGAAAGTAACTAAAGGTGCCAAGCCCACCTCACTCCAAAGGTGAAGGTTTTAAGCTCAGCTCTTATGCACCCTGGTGCAGAAGCTTGAGTTTGCACCCACTAAATGGCTGTCTGCTGACTGGAAATATATAAATGAAAGTATCAAGTGTTTGGCTTGGCATAATGTTATGTCAGATATCCATATCTATAATTTAAGATCTTACTATACTGAGAAATAAAACAAAAAGACCCCAGAAAAATCTTCAGCCTTTTCAAACTAACTGTTGCATAGGCTGAATCAGTTGTGTATTTTATATATAGATGTAAATATTTAAAAATAATTTAAAAGCAGGTATTATTTTCTTTCCCTGATAAATGGTATAGTCAATAATTGTTCCTTCTTTAAGTAAAATTACAAATATATAAACCTGTGCCAGGATCTGTGTCCTATTGGACCTATGTATTCACTAGAAACACAGGGATCCGCTAGGGTAGGGATCACCCACGTATTCCATACATAAAATTGAAAATTCCTTGTAAATGTTAGCTGTTTGACTGACATTATTGACTTGAGTGTAATTCCATTGAAGGCCTTATACCTTGCATCATTATATCTACATGAGATCATTGACATGATATAAAAGATTTTCATGAATTTCACCAACTGATGGAGCCATTCAGCTGCTAAAGGAAAAAAATCCAAAACCTCCTAGCTGCTAATTATACACAGCTAGCTATAATATTAAATTTGAGGGCAATGTCTTGGTGCCTGTTCCTTTTCATACTCTGTAATGCCAACACTAATTATAAAATAAAATTGGGTATCTGCTGACCAAAATAATCCATCCTTGTGATTGTCTTTTTAAATGGAACTTGGTAGAGTAGCTTTTTGAAATTATTGAAAAAGCTGACATGGTCAAAAGACAGATTCAAAAATATAAATAATTTATTTGAGTGGACAGAAGGCAGGAAAAACTTCCAGACATTTCCATTTACCTTCGTGGTGAGGACAATGTTTTTGGTTCCCGCACAGCAGAAGGAGACAAAAACACATCTAGCTTTTAGAAAAGGAATCCCTGAGTACATATGTCAGTAGGTTGGATTCAATATCCCAGGAAAGTATTGGTCAAAGGTCTGCTGCTCATAAAAGACCAGAACAATTCAATTAGAGGTGAATCTGCCCTTTGCCCAGATTGAGGTGGACACTGAGGTCATGAGTGCTTGTGCATAAACAGCCCAGGAGGAGCAAGGAAGAGCGGCAGTCACGGGTGACTTGCCTCAGGTCAGAGTATGGTGAAACTTTATCAGATTGAGTCTGCTTCTTCCTGAAATGTCAGTCAGAAGGTCTGCCCCTTCCAGGGGACTCTTTTGTGAGTCACAGCACCCATAGCACAACCAGCTTCTCTTGGGGTGGTGCTCAGGCTGGAAGGGTGTCCTGAAACACCTTATGCACAACTGTGGATAAACAACTTAATGGACTAAATTTTCACATATAGTGAAAATCTGAAAATTGAAGCAGGACAAAACCACCAACATGTATAAAGACTTGGTTGTATTGGTATGCAGATAAGCAGAGTCCAAAAAAGAAACTGGTCTTTGTTAAGCATATTGCCACCTTCCCTGCTACATCCTAAAATATTTGTACCAGTAAAATTTCTTCAGATGTTGGTAGGGATTTCTGCATCAGCAAGAACTGCAAGATATGGTTCTACTAATGTCAATACCTTTTGAGGCGTATCTTTGCTTCCTTCTGCAGGGATTGGTACCGATGGTATCTCTCCATAAGCCAGCTGAAGTACCTACCCTTAGAATTTATGTTGATTGTAAAATTTCTTGACTGAAATGCAGTATTTCCTGTGAATTATTAGTGTAAGCCCTTCTAAGTTTCTTGTCTTACATTACATTTCCTAAATTCATAGCAAAAATGCTGTACTTTTTGGCATCTATTTTAAAAGTCAGCATGTAGTTCTGTCTCAATTCATATATAAGAAAGAAAAATAATAATTGCCAGAAAGTATGCTTTCCATTGGCTTTTCCACATACTTACTTCTTCTTTTTGTTTAATTTACAGCATAAGATTTCAGGGCATGAAGCCAAAGTGGACCTTTGCATCAGCTAGTCTTTCTCATATCTAGCAATTCCTTAATTATCACTTTGCTTCTCCTTGATTGTGCTCCTTAGTTCATAAGGATTCCTTTCTGTAAGACAGCTAAAAACAGTATGAATGTGCTTGGGGATGAAAAACCTGCCTGTTAATTTGTTCCCAGTTACTCCTCTTTACTGTTAAAAATGTACATCATGTAGGAATCTGAGTGCACCTGGTTTTGGCTTCTAGCTGCTGGTTCTTGCTACCTACCAAGAGTGTGAAGCCATACAAGTAATTTGTCTTTAGAAAGAAAAAAACTGTAAATATTATTTGAATAGTATTTGTGCTTTAGTATTTTTTAGACATCTCGCTATTGGCCTTATTAGTTTTTTATGTTGCATTTCTGTGCTGGTATGACCTGAACAGAGAGAATGAAATCATAGTTTCCCTTCTGCTGGGGGTGAATATGATTTATTTTTCTTATTATTATTGGAATCTCTTAACAGAGATTAAGACTCATTGCTCCAAAGACACATGCATTTAATAAGAGGGGTCTGATGTACTCTGATCTCAGCGCCCATATGTAATCTCCTACAGATCAGAAGCAGTGCACAGCTGCAGATATTTGTGCACATGAAGTGCCTTACAGGACCACTGCCTAACTGCATACATTTTACACACTTTCCTTCTGATATGCATCTAAAGCTGCCAACAACAGCGTGGGAGCAACACAAAATGAAAGGGAAGGGAAGGAATGTTTCCAATAAGAGTCTGCCTCCCTTGCATAGTCTAAGTGACAGTAAGCATTCCAGCTTTGAGGGCTTTCAGTTGGCATTGTATGCAAAAATATTTCCAAGTGGGGAGAAAATGACAAATATAAAGAGGAGGAGGAAAGGACTGGAGCACCACTGGGCTTCAATCAAATTTTTAGCCAAGACTGTGAAGAGGGAAGTGATGACAACTGCAGAGTTATATGTGCGTAAGAGCAAAGTTTCCCACACGTGTTCTCATCCATATCACAGTTTGGGGTGCTTGGTAATGATGGTTTGGGCTCCAGCCAGTAGGGAGGCAACGCCAACCACAAAGTTCAGATCTGGATCCAAACTTCTGCGTGTTTGGGAATAGTTAGTCCTCTGGTTTGAGATTTTACTCATCTTCACTGTGCATAAAAATAATTAAGAAACTTGAACAGAGATGAACAAAATACTTCAAGCTCTTTAGCAGTTTTGATTAAACAGGGGATTACACATGTTTTTTGGGGATTTCTCGTTATTTTATTTTATTTTAACAAATTTACTTTATATATGACAAATACTTCATCACTTGGATTGTGTATCTGTCTCAAATGAGCCTGAAATCAGGTTTGAAATAAATGCCACTTGTGCCTTCACATTAGATCTTATGCTTTAGGGAGCACCATTCCTGTGTGATTTCCTGTAGGTAAACCTGCCTTGGCAGCTTGGTTGGACTAGATGATCTCCAGAGGTCCCTTCCAATCCAAACATTCTGTGATTCTGTAATGAGCTCCTGCCCAACTCCAAAACCAGCTCTTCAACCCAGCTGAGGAAGGAGAGACTGGCTGGGAGCCACCATGCTGGCAGTGATGTGGGTGCCACTGGCTAATGTCACCAAACTGTGTGTCCTCAGGCTGAAATGGCCACACTGAGATGCAGCATGTTGTAAGACACCACTGGCTGTTGCTAGCCAGCCCTCCTTTCTGCCCCGGAGAGCCAATTGCTACCACATTTCTGAGGACTCTGCAGCTACAGCATAAGCATCCTGTGCTCATCTTCCTCTACTTCAATGGAGTAAAATATGCAGAAGATGCTGGAGTCTGCTTAATTTATTTGAACTTGAGGGAATGGCTTTGGTTGCTGGAGTTGGTGTGGCAGCTGCCTATAACCTTCTCCCTTTTCTCTTGCATTTTTCTTGAGTCAGGAGCTGCTTAGTTCTTGGAGGTGCTAGAGAGACCCTGCTTCTTGTAAGAGATTCACTTTTGCTAGAGCTTCACTACATGAAATCCTAAAAAGGCTGTTCTTCTGCACACTGGATTTTTGCCTGATTTGAGGTACAAAGCATGTCCAACAGAGAGACTGGAATTGTGTCAATCACTTCTCATTTCATTCTGTTTGAACCAAAGATAAAGCCACTACAAATCTATTTAAACAATCTTGCATGCCTTGTTCAGACTCTGAAATTTGCATTTAATACTACAGCTACAGTGATTCATGACATATTATATAGAATGGACAGATTTTGAAAATATTATTTGCTTTGCTGTTGTTGTTTTTGTAAGAAGCTAGTGGCCCTTTGTAAAAACTCGATAAGTAACCCATAGAGACTCCTAATGTCTGTCTTGAAAAAAAGACTGTCCCATGCTCCCTTATGTCCTGGTGGTCACATCAAGTAGACAAATGAGCGGACACACTGCAGAAGTTGGACAATAGGTAGGTGCTTGGGAGGTGCTCATGGTTTAATATTTTTTATCAAGAGAGCGTGATATTTTTAATAGAAACCAAGGTTGTTGTTTATTTTTTTCCTGGTCATTCAAAAATAACACATCTGAATAGTCCTCATGCTCCTCCTAATTATGCTAACTACTGATTTTGGAATAATACATTCCAATACAGAGTGTTCACATAAAGATGCACTTGGCATCAAAATGATCCTATCTTATGAATACTACTGTATATGATATAATTTAATTAAGGAGCAATCCCTTTCAAAATTGGTTATTAGCATTAGCTGGCAATTTGCTAAGTTTGCTTCAAAAGGTTAATGCTATAGCTATGGTAAGCAACAACTAATTTCATGGGGATTTATTGCTATTAAAAAGTATAATCAATTTCTAATAGCAATACTTAATTTTTTAAAAAGGCTGTAGGTTGGTTGAGTGCACTCAGATTGCTTTGCAATGGATATTTTTCTGGCAGGTGAATAATTCTCTGCTAGTCAGTTCTGAGTTCTCAGATTTAGCACTTCAATTATGCATTCTTCATTTGTTTTATTAATTGTTTGGTTATATTTGACTATGCAGAACTATACATGCATGCATAATATGTGTCGTATTATTCATGACATTTTCCAATGTGACAGGCTCTGGTTACTCATGAGTAATACAGTATCTGTCACATAATAAATAAAGCGATTTTATGTAAGCTTGTTCTAAGTTCTTAAATATAATTATATGAATTGTTGAAAGGAAAGTGTTGAAATTACTCTGACGCACAATGTAGTACTATGAGGAAAGAAATTCTTACGCATCAGGTGGAACTCTTCTAAATATGCTTATGACAGGAACAAATGAGATAAATGTAGATGTTCTGCACTTGATACCAAGATTGAAGTTGGCTGAGATTGCCATGCCAACCCTTGCTCTTACTAATTAGCAGTTCATTCTTTCTGGGCCAAATTATTTGCTGCTGTAAATTTTTGCAGGTTTATTAACTTCAGTAGAACTGGATTGAATTATATAGGCACAGAATTTAGTTGTGAAGAAGGATTTGTTGCTGCTGTGTGGAGCATGATTGTCCCTACATGGTAGGAGACACATGCCTGATGAATTCCATGAGATGCAAAATGCTGGAAAGCCTGGTTTCATGTATCCTCTGATCATCAAGCGCAGTAACCTCAGCTCCCTCTCAGTGCCTTCAGATGCAAATGTTCAGCTGTCAAGATTGGAAGGAAACCTTCTGTCCTGCTCCAGCAGGAGGATTGGACTAGATGATCTTTCAAGGTCCCTTCCAATCCCTAACATTCTGTGATTCTGTGTGAATCGAACACAATGAAAACATTTCAGTTTGTGAAATTGCAAAGTCTCATTTCAGGTGAGTTTGAGGTGTGTGTGGCTAGTGTGTGCTGCCTTGGTATCTCATAGGAGCTGCATGTGGGGCCTTTGTTCCCTCGTCCTTCGTTCCTCCAGTGCTGCTGCTCCCCAGTCCTCCTGGTGCACAGAGATATTTCTGATAAGAGGAAATGGCCTCAAGTTGTGCCAGGGGAGATTTAGATTGGATATTAGGAAAAAAATCTTAACAGAAAGGGTTGTCTGGCATTGGAACAGGCTGCCCAGCGAAGTGGTGGAGTCGCCATCCCCAGAGGGGTTTAAAAGGCGTTTAGACAAGGTTCTTAGGGACATGGTTTAGTGCTAGAGTTAGGTTATGGTTGGACTTGGTGATCCTGAGGGTCTCTTCCAACCAAAATGATTCTATGATGCTATTCTATGAATTTGTCAAGACAGTGAGAGTCTCACCACAGAATTTGTAGGTGAAGGGAGAAGATGAGGTGACAGTCAGTGGAACTATAGCTCCCATCAGAATCTGGTGTTTGAGGATGGCAGGTTTTACACTGAATTTGAGCTATTTCTTGAAAAGTAGCATTACACAGGGACTCAGGGAAATATATTCTAGTGCTGACATTGAATCTTTTAAACTTTTACTGTCAAAATACTTTTATTTGAATTGAAAGTACCAGAAAGAAAAAAAAAAAAACAAAAAAACAAAACCCAACAACCCTGAAATTTGGAAATTAAAATATGCAGAACATTTCATTCTTTAAAGCATTTTCATTTAGAATACCAACCAACCAAACAAAAAAACTTCCTTAGAGAGCATGATTTTACATTAGTCTTGCTTTACCGGGTAAAATATTTTTCTGTGATTTCCTGCATGATATGGGGCTTCTGCATGCACAGAAGGGGAAATTATGTTAGCAGATACATTTTGCCACTTACTGAATTCCATAAAATGCATACCCACCTTCCTTAAACTTGCAGAGTAGCTTAAAATTATTTTTTAAATTTCCAAATATTTTTGTTAAATCCTCCTTCTTGTTGCTTCCCACCGCCACCTTAAGTCTGTATTAGTGTTACTACTTTAGGATTTTACCAGTTGTTTAAATTCCAGTGAAATCTTGAGATGGTTCAGCCTTTAAATAGTTAGCAGAAATTAATAGAAAAGGATGATTTAAAGTGAAATTGCGGAAATCATTGGTACAGTAGTGAGTTGCACTTTAGTTATCTGTTTCTGTTTGATTGTTATTCACCTGCAGTGCAATCAGTGTCTTCACAGGAGAAAACCAGACCTCTATAGAAAGAACATCAACCCACTTGTCAAGGACAACATATCTCCAAATTCACAATTTTTATAAGGCTTATATGCTCTGGAGTTACTCCAGCTTCATTAAGACAGGCCAAACAAAATATAACAGTTCTTTCCTGTATTTCTAGAAAACAATGTGAAAATTGTATCTGTTCCTTTCCTTGCAAGTCTTCAGATTTTATCGAGAGAGGAATGCACTACTGAAAATAGTTAATTTGTGGAATAGATTCTACAGCAGAGAAATATTTATACAGGTATTCATTATGTGATGTTAATTTTGGTTCCTCTTTTGGATTGTTGTGTTTAAAGGCAATCTGACACCCTTGAAAACAAACTATGAACTGTTACAGCTGAATTTCATGTGCATTCATTAATATTAGAAGTTAGTTATGAAAAACTCCGTATCACGATGTCTTGAAATTCTACTAATTAATAGTATTACTTTTGTTATGTTCTCTTCTGGTAGTAAGAATTAGATTCTGCTTTCGTTTACTACAAATGCAAACTACTGACCATGTAGTTCATTTCCTAGTGCATAAAACTGCAGTTAAATTGCAGCATCTAGTTTTGCCTTCCTGATGCAATGCAAAAAGAAATCCAGCTTCCCAAAATGTTTTTTACAAGCAAAGGGAATTTGGGGATACTCTAAGAGAGTAGATCTAGTGGCTTTTTACAACCTCCTTTATTACACACTCCATTACAGAATTACACAGAATAATAATGCTTTATTTTAGGCAGAAGTAGGTTAGGCTTGCAGAGCAGTGAACCACAATTCAGTAGAAAAAGTTCTGCATGAAGTTTGCAAACATAAATAGGAATTTCTCCATTGATTCCACTGGCATTGTGCATTTGAGGAGTCAATACCTCACACAGCACAGATGAATGTAAACTACCCTTTTAGTCTCATTATATTAGATGTATGATTTTGCTTGCATCTGTGCTTTGGTTTTCATGCAACACATGCTATTGTTATCAGTTCCAGTGACACATAAGTATGAGTTAATCCAGTATCCTGACTTCTCTGACACAAGTATGTATGTGGTCATGGAGGATTTTATTTTAAAGACCATGTTGTTATATTAGTCATGAAGTCACACAACAGTTCTGAATCTGTTATTTTACGGAGAAATATGTATGAATGAAATGCACTGTTAGTATTGAATAAATAAGCCTCAATACGGAGATTTTCATGTAGGGAGAGTATGAAGATCTGTCTTTCTGTCACATCTCAATAATAATCCTGAAACGTACCAAAAGCCTAGTGGAAATGTGGTTCCTAGAGCCATTCTTTTATACTGAATGCTAAATATATCCTTCTGCAATGGAAGAATAAAATCAGCGTTCAAAGCATATTTGTGTTAGGGCTGTTAAAAGATTTGCTTTCCATTCACTACCAGCATTTTTGCTCTCACATTTCTCATCTGTTTACCTACAGGATCACCAAAGGGCTTCATTGTGTGCCCTCTTCCATCACGCAAATGTGCTGGCTAGCAGAAAACCAACGAGAACATTACTGCATTGATTTTCTTTCATGCCTGCAAGCCATGAAATTTCCATGATTAATATAAATCAATATTTGTGGTAGAGCAGAAGGTGATCTGCATAACTGCTGATGAAAGAGAGAACACTGAGACTTTCATTCAATGTTCTCTGTTATTTAGAAATACTTATCTTCAGAGGATTCCCACTGCTTCATACTGTGAAACTTGAAGTTTTTAGTGTGATACTGACAAAATTTCCGTAGCTGTGACCCCCTCAAAAGTTTTTAGCACAAATAAATTAAAAAAAAATAATAGCTAGAACCTGACCTATATCCCTTGCATTTTGTTAAGGACATTGTCCAAATACCTCTCAAAAACTGACAGGCTTTGAGCATTGACCACCTCTCTAGGAACCCTGTTCCAGTGTTTGACAGCCCTCTAGGTAAAGAAATGCTTCCTCATGGCCAGTTTAAACCTCCCAATGAAGGCCATTAAATCATTCCTTGAAGTCTGAAGGACTTGTGTGCATACTGTTGATGCTGGGCATTTGTCAGGGTAGAAAATTGCAATCCTAACTATCCTCCTGCTTATCTGGTGTCCTCTGAAATTACAGGAGGCCCCATTCACTGGTATTTCCTTTTTTGCTCTCGTCATGCGGGATTCTTTCCAGTCTCTTTTTTACCAGCCTTCTGCAAAGAGATTGAAAAACAACAGCTATGAACTTTGCAGTTGTAACTAATAAGCTGTTAAAGGTATGTGTTCATATATTACATATATGCAAGTAAGCACAGTATAATAGTGTTACACAAATGAGAGAGGGAATAAATTCCAGGTAAACTTTTTATAGGTATGATAGACATGATTCGTAGTTCAAGTTTCAGTTAAAAGCATACTAGAAGTTTTTCTATTCCTGTGCTCTGTTTTTTCAGGAAAAAAGAAGCTGTTGCTGTGAACTTGGTGCATAATCATTGTAAGGCTTAAAAGGAAGTGCACAGATTTTGAAGACTTAGTTATTGGTTTTCCAAATGGTAGAACTCCAGAGTGTGGTTTTCTCTCACATTTTTTTGGCTGTTTGTACAAATTCTGTATAGAAAACTGGTCTGCCACACATGTGGCATAACGTACATTAGAAAACAGCTTTGCAATAGTTCACTTTACTCACTGTTACTGACTGGCTTTCTACCAACAAATTCACCTTTTAAAAACTTCGCATTTTAAGCATATAAGTAGCTCAGTGAAAACAAGTCTCTTTATAGGCTAGTGACTGAGAGTACTGGAAGTAAATGGTGGTTCTGTATCTCTTTACAAGTTTTACATCCCTTGAAGGAAAACTCTGTTACAGCTAAGCTGGCAACACTTTTAGGCATACATGTGGGTTTTATATATCTGAAGAACATGGTAGTAAATGGTCTACTCTGACTACTGAAACCTGTCTTTGGACCTGGATAAGTATGGAAATGACAGTGATCACAATTATAATCTTTAGCAGTTTGTCATCTATGAAAAATTTCCAGTCTTAAATAAATATCATTTTTGTAACACTTTGTGTAGAATCCACGTTTCAGTGTTTAGATATATAGTTTTAAATGTAAAGAAATGATTGCATCCAGCCTGTCTACAGTATGAACTATGATAGGAAATAAGATATTATATCTTCATCAACTTTATGCAGATGTCTGTATAAAAGAGCAATGTTGGTCCTTTGTTTCTTGGTGTTAGAAATAGATGTTTGGTGCAAGTAGGTTGTGTTCTCAGAAAAGTCAGATTGCTTGTATTTTTTGATATAATTAAGACTGAGAAATGGAGATGGTGAATCCTTGTGAGCTATAACAACACTGCATCTAGTGGTGTGAATCGTGAAGTATGCAAATTGTATGTTACTCTAGGTAGTGATTTACTTTTAATGCTAAAGATTTTTCTCTGGTAGCTCTTGTACTTACGTAATTTGTGTGAGAGTAGTAATGACTCATGCAGCAACAACTTTGCTTGTGCAGGATTGCTGTACAACTCTGTGTCCCAGAAAGAAGTGGTTTACCTGAGACAAATACAAGTCACTGGGGCTGTGATGCAGAAATGAGGTTTGCATTAAGTACCAGCAGTTCACGTCAGTAGATTGACCACAGTACCATCTGAAGTTTCATTGCTTTTGTTCTCTGCTTGTATTTTGATACACTGGTACTCATCCCCTCTGAATGCTTGTCAGTCCAGTGCTTTTTGAATTACTACCTTGTCTTCTTTTTTTGAATAACAGTAAGGACAGATGGCTCTGTAGTTTCCAATCAAGAAAGAATGCTAATGAATTATACAGAACTTCTGACTTGCATTTAGTAGCACCATGACATGTTATAACAGCCTGCCAAACCCAATATTTCTAATAAATCACATTTCAAGTGGCAAAAATGTCCACCTGTCATAGTTGAGGCCTCTTCAGTCAGTGTTTGAAGATGACATGATTTGCTCCATCTTGTAAAGTACATTTTTATGATAGATGTTTCCTTTTTAATGGACAAAATAAGATAATTTAATATTTTCTTCCTGCTGCCCAGCCAAGACAGTTCTGTGCACTTTGGTTCATTTGTGGAAATACTCTATTGTTTTTTTGCAAGAAGAAAATCCATTTCAGGGATGGTGTTTGAATAATCATTGGCAACATGCCTGAAGTATTGATATTATTGTCTCATCAGGGCTCTGTACACCTGCAAGCCCATGCAATGTCTAATCTTATTTAGCAAGAAATTGATTTTTTATGTTTGTTGAATACTGACTTTTTTATGTACTTAGCTTTGTGGTCATACAGGTGACCTGGAGCCTTAGACATGCCATCAGCAAAAGCACTATAAAGACTGATGATTTATATCCTAACAAATACTGGTAAAATTTGTAGGTGTAACATAAGGAACCACATAATAGTTCTTCACTAGACAGGGATGTGTGTCCAGCAACATTAAATCAAATGGGTATAGTGATTTTTCTGATTTAAAACAGGGAGTGTTTGTTTCAGAACTTATCCTCAGGCCTTTAGGTAAGGAATTATTCATCATTTTCAGTTTTCAGCAGATCATAACAATAAATTTGTCTCTGCAATTTGACCCAATTAGCAGATCTCAGTACAGAAAAGTTTTTCTTTTTGAAGAGGTCAAGTCATTGGAGAGTTATTTCTGTCTTACAAGTGAACTGAGCAGGAAGGAAGTGTCAGCACGCTGAGGGAATGTTCAGCCATCTTAGAGGTTTCTATATTTTCTGTTATGTACCTGTATAAAAGATCTGTACAGCTCTAGGAGATACTGTCTGGCTTCATGGAAACAAGGAAGGCTAAATCCCCAGCTGATATAAATCAGCCTTGTTTTACTGAATCAGTAGAGCTGTGCACTTTCTTTACACCAGCAGACAAGCTGCGTGAAAGTGCATGTTAGAAAAAGGAAGCTTATGTGCATGTGGGTATTACTTATTATGTGTATTAGTGGTAATTATCAGTAATATCATCCCAGTGGCTCCAGGGGATACATTAATAAATTTTAAAATGTAATTAATTTTAAAAGTAAAATGAATTTGAAAATAAATGAGAACAACAACAACAACAAAAAAGTAGGGCCATAGTTGTGCACAGCGGCCACTGGAAGTGCAAAACCTAGTATTTTATTTTATGTATGACTCATTCTGTAATTTAAATTCAAACTCTGGTGTATATTTGTTCTGGGCTTAATTTATTTAAGGGTAAGTTGTACCTTTTTTTAATTAAATCATACTGCTGCTTTATGTGATCAATAATCCTCTCTGGTCATACAGCCTGTCATATTTCTGTCATATTAATAGAATCATAGACTAGTTTGGGTTGGAAGGAACCTTCAAAGGTCATCCAGTCCAACCCCCCTGCAATGAGCAGGAACATCTTCAACTAGATCAGGTTGCTCAGAGCCCCATCCAGCCTGGCCTTGAATGTTTGCCTGGTAGTACTTCTGCAGCGCATCAATCCAGTACTTGGATGCTCCTGCATTTGCTCAAAAAGACTTGGAGAAAGCATTAAAACCAAAAGAAGGGGGGAAGTAACCTTTGTTCCTTTCACTTGTTTTTCAATACCCTCTATAGGATTAGTGTAAAGTCAGTCTTCTTCATTCTTCCCAAGAACGGATGGGGAGTTTTGAGGGTTTATTCAGGGAATATTGTGTGTGGGCAAAACAAGGTCATGCCTGCCTCCTTTCCAATGCTTCATTCCTCAGACCACTCCCAAGCAACATCTCTTGGCAGTGGACTCAGTTAATTGTCTCAACAAAGGATGTTTTCCAGGAGAGAAAGATTTCACTAACTGTATAAAAGGCAGTTACATCAAGCAAATGGTGTTTCCTGCAGTCTTCATCATTGCCCTGCCCTTTGGACTGATGCACATGCTGGTTAACTAGAGAGTTGATGTGAGGTGAGGTTCACTAGAAAAAGGAGGAGGCCAGCACATATACAGTAATAAGGAACAGGTCACAAAAATAAAAAAAATATGTGAGTGCATACATCATGAATTAATAGTTATAAATCTATGCAATGAACTCCATGTGTTCAAAGATGATGAAAAAATACTTTAAATATTTTTCAGTTTCCCTATAGAGTTATGCTTTTCTTATGTCAAATCTTGATCTACAGTTCTATGGAGAGAAGAAGCGTTTGCAATGCTAAAACAACCCCTTTCACTTTAGATATAAAACAGGTTGACAGAAATGTAAACATTGTATTAACCAATATTGATTTCTCTTTTCTTTTGGAGGGAGAGGGATGAAAGTAATGAGAAATCCTGAATTTAGTTTAAAGGCAGTCCTTTCACCCTTATTCTGAAAGTTTAGTTTTCTATGTGAAAGAAGTGCCTGCTGACATTGCTGAGGACATAAGTCAATGACAAATCTTCCATTGGATTAAATGGAACCACAATTTCATCTCAAGATATCAAAACAAATTTTTATATAGGTGCTCATTTGCTTTCTGTTTTAACTTAAATTGAAATCTTAAGAACCGCATGGTATGCTATCCATTTTCTGTATTATGCTGAGGAACAGATTAGCAATTGCAATTTGGCATGTATTTTAACAGAAAGAAACTAAGCTGTTCAGCCCTTTCCTGGAATATTCCGGATCAGTTGCTTGATCTCTGAAATTCATTTCATCAGTTCAGTTAATTCTACTTCGGATTTTGACCTATGCCAATTCCACATCATTTCTCAGTAAACTTTTAAAAATGCCACATAAGATACAAGTGGGACTGAATTCAGCGTGATGGACGTTGTTTGTAGCATTCTTAGCAGAGGGCTGAATTGCTGGAAAGTCAAAGCAATGTAGTTCATTCATACCCAGTCTGGCAAAGGGCAAGCATAATATGTCATTTGTGAACTAGTATGCAAGCAAAAGAATGTTTTAATATGACAGACAGGTCTGCACAGGTGTTTAGATCCAGCTGACAGCTACAATATATGTTAGATGGGTACTTCTTTTCAGGAAAGAGAAATATAAGCATTTAACCACATCACATTCATAGTCTGTCTGGAAGCCCTCCTGCCTTGGGAGAATCCTACATGCCCCTTCCTGTCATTCGAGGCTGTTGAGTAAGCATCCTTGACCCACCTGTGCATGTATCACATAAAGTTGTCTTTATCATGTTTTTACGCTTAGCTGAGGCAGGTGCATCACACCTATAAACTTGCCCAAGTGGACTCCAGCAGTGCGGCTGCCACAGCGTATTCCCAGTACAGGCTGCACAAGCTCACCTGCACACAGCCAGCTGCCTGCTATCACAGTTCAGCTGCTTGGGCTGCTGTTGGGATTGAATTGGATATTAATTGTTGACGTTAATCCGCCTTGCTTAGGCGTGCCTGTGTGAGTTGCAGTCCAGTTGCTTTGCAGATATACCGTGAAAGAACCTGAAGTGGGCTATGTTAGGCAATTGTTATAGAGTCTGCCTCCTTGCTTGCTCAGAGCGTTCTTGGAAACATTTAAATCAAAATCTTGGTCCAGAAACACGGTTGTAGTCACAGATCTGGCTTAAATACTCAGGGTCACAGAAGAGTGTCCTTAGTGCTCCCACAACGATGCATTCTGATGGATTGTAGTCAATGGATTCTGGTTGAATTCTGGTTGAATTTTGGCTGGATTCTGGATGAATTCAATGGATTGTGGTCAAGTTTTCTATTTTTGGCACAAACCTCACACCTCACTTGTTAGATGGTCATAACACAGTCACTAGAATTGCTAAAGTGGCTATGTATTTAGAGGATGATAACTGTTAGCAAAGATACTATGATAAAATAATGAACAAATTCTACAAATTCAGGATTATGGGGATTGCATTATTGCTATAAATGCAAAAATAGCTGTTTTCAAAGATAAAGAAGATTCTCTGAAGGTGTATTCTATCTAATCAAAACGTTTCCCACATGAAAAAGTAATAAAAGCAATAAAGTGATAAAAGCAACATTAAGCTGTACAAAGATGTGATATGCAGACAACGAACCACTTTAAAGGAAGGTTTCCAGTTATGAAAGACAATTATGACTGTTTGGTCCCCTCAGAGTTCATTTAACAAACACTTGGGAACACTGATTAGCGCCTGTATCTTTGTTTTTCCAGTGGCATAACAGAAATAATTAATGGCAAAAATGTGAAAAGATTGACTAAGAACTTGGTATTAGTTTATAGGACATATTCCTAGCTTTAAACTAATTAAAGTGAAACTCTGAAAAACTCTTCTCATCATCAACAGCTAAAAAATTTCTCTTTTATGTCATTTGGAGACTATTTAACAATACAGATATCATAAGGGAATAGCAGAATGGTTATTTAATTTGCTTACTCCCTTAGCTGAAGAACGGGCTTTTAAGACCTTCACTAATTTAGATCTTTACAGAGCTATAAGAAGCCAAAAGCATTATATATTTATATTTTTCCTGTTATTCTGTTTAAGCTTCAGAGTTTTTACAAAATAAGAAAAAACTCTGATTTAAGTTTCTTAAAAAATGAACAAATGACCAAAAAAAGGACAAAACACCACAAAAAAAACCCAAAACTCCTTAAGATTCTGCAGTTTTAAAACACACTTCTGTTGTCTGTTCCTTTCATTATCAGTATGTCTTTTCCCATGGTTTATAAATTTCCAGTAAACCTTAGAGAAATTTTCCAAGACCGCAGATAATGTTTAAGACCATGTTAAATTAAACCCAGCCCATAACGTTTATTAATTATTTTAAGTGCTTCCTCTTTAGCCTTTATTTCCACTATTGGCAGACTAGGTTTGAGAAAAAACAGTCATCTGAATACCAAGGAACACTTCCAACTTAAAACCAGGGAAATTAGCAGAGTTATTTCACATCTAAACTGCAAGCAATGTCAGTCTGTTTTGCTTCATGGATTTGTCTGCGGCTTCCCACATGGGATCTGATTTAAGGGCCTGATTCGAAGTCGGGACTTTGGGGGAATTTGGATAACGCCACAAAACTCTAGACCTGTTCTCACATCTATGGACATTGCTGTGGGTAGAGGGCATCTTCCCAGAACCTATTGCTTGTGGAAGGCACATGAATTTTTGCCAAAGCCTTCTTCCATACTCACACGTGTCCCTGGCATTCCCTGTGGTGCCATTTAAAACTTGAGGGAAGAATGCACTTCACATCCACACAACCATAAATTAGGTATTAGAAATAAGAGTATACTTGCAATTAGGGTAAGTGGGATGGTTGTTTCCTCAGGAAGAGGGTTCCCTGTCTACAAGATTATTTGGAAGTTACTCATATTGCTAGGAAAAGTCAAAGACAATAGTGAGCCAAGTTTAAGTTGGATATTGAATTACAGAATGAGAAAAAATCTTACACAAAAGAGAAAAAAAGAAAGCATGTGGTCAGGTATACCTGTGATTTCTGTGTGTTTTTTGGGACATCTCGTTCAGGTGCCAGAGCTGGGGGCACTATTCTGCCTCACATCCTGCCCCAAAGTGTCACATCTCAGTACCTCACCTGAAGAAAAAGCCTTGTATAGCCAAGTGTTTTTATAGTATTTTTCCCCTCCATGCTCTATCAGTTGTTTAGATGAAAGGCATTAGCTTTACTTACGAACTTGCCTTGCTTGAATACCTAACCCATCGGAAATACAGTCATGCCACCCTCTTCCTTAGTCACGGTGTCTCATTTTCGGCTGGACTGACTTTGGCTGTCCTTGGGTTGTACCTGCAGAGAGAGCTGCCAAGACACCGCCCTGCCCTTGGAGCAACTTCTGCTCTGAGCTCCGCTCCCTCCCTTTCTCTTTTGTTCCTTTTGCTGTCCTTCTTTTTAACTTCCTTCCTAGATCTTTTTCAATAGAAAGGCTGCCTGGGGACCTGTACTAAATAGAGATGTGAAGAAGCAGTGTTTCCACCCCTGCTAGCTGTGACTGGGCCCTGGGAGATGATATGCAAATCTAGCCAGGGGTATGCTCTCTCCTTCCTTCCTGTTTGGGGCCAGGATTTTCCCTTCTCCTTATCTTGTTGCTTTTAACTTGCATTTCACTTGTATTCTTTAATTAGCACATTCCTTCTAGCTTGGCTGTCTTTTTCCTGTTTACAGCATCTCCACAATTGCTACTCAACTCTATAAATCACACACTTTGTGAGGAGTGCTCATTGTAACTATGCACGTTACTAGACTCATCAATTCTAGTTCACTGCGAGCTTTGAGTATAAATTCTGTATGACATATTAATAATGCAAATAGTAACTTAGTACTGAAAGTGACTTCCTAAATGACTGTCCTTTTTATTGTGTTTGGGGGTCTTGTTATACCTGAGCGGGTAGAGGGTAATGCTCAAATATATCAGTTGAAAAGATGTACAAATTAACTACATTGAAAATGGAAGCTATTAGTTTTGTAAAGAGCATCACGTGGCAGAATGTGAGGACACTGCTTCTTAAAGGCAGAATTTGGTTCATGCTCCTTCTCACAAGACAGAGGAGAGCGGTTATGATGCAACCCATTGAAATTCCGCATATAATAGTGTAACAGAGAGATGGAAGGAAAAGGAATAGAGTAATGCTTTCCCCTCAAAGGCAGCATGTCCTCTTGGCCAGGCCAGATGTGTAGTGTGACAGATCTTTGCCATAAAGGAGTATGTGCAACATTAGTTGATGTGCTGCTCCAGTAAGTTCTCATTTAACAAATTTCAGCATCAAGCAATAGACACATGAAATATATTGTGTAGTGAATTTTGAAATACTTTTGAATGGAAGATTATGTACAAATGATAGATGGATAGATACTACTTAAATGGTATATCAAGATTATGGAGAGGTCCTAATAAAGTCTCCAAATCCTTTATGTATGAGCTAGCAAATCAGAAAACTAAATTATGTCTCAGAATTGTGGAATCCTTTTGAAAGTAAATTTAATCAGTGATTATGTAAGTTGATAAATACATTACTTACATAAATGTCCAGAAATGCATTCAGAAGATGAGGTGCCTTTTCACTCTATGGTAGTATCACAGAAATCATAGCAAAGTGATTAAAGTGATTAAAAGCTGGGCTTGTGTCCTAAACAAGAGCAGAATTTGGCTCTTGTTACTTCTGCAACTTGAGTTTTATATATACACATATATATCTATAGCTATCTATCTATCTATCTATCTATCTATCTATCTATCCATCCATCCATATCAGTGGGATAATATGAGACCATAACTGTGATGTTGAACTGTGATTACCATACAGTGCTATGAGGGATACTGGGCTTAGGAACTGTTACAGCCATGAATATCAAAAGAAAGAACTGAGGCTTTTAGACTGAAGTAGTATTTTGTTAGACCATCTGATATAATTGGAAAAAATGATCAAAAGCTTATCTGTTTTATTCTCTACTATCAATCACTGTTATGAAAGACAGTACTTTTTTTTCCTTACAAACCTCTGCTGTTTTATTTATCTTTCTAAGTGCAGAGGACATATATTCTTATGTCAAATGTGCACTTTTTAATATTGATTACTTGAGCCATTGTATGTGGCAAATGCAAAGGAAATAAAGAGCTTTGATGAATGTACAGGAGAGTTTAACCCAGGCAGACTTCCCAGGCTGTGTTTATTATGAAGCACAGATCTCTGATGTGCAGAGACTGCAATGGAGTGGCTAGAACTGTACTGTACAGTGGCATGAAGCTACATATTCAAAGGTTTATACTCAAGTTTACGCATTTAATTTTGAGGCAATTGCCAAAGCTGGAAAAGAGGTTAAGGCTTTCTTTTTCGTATTCTGAAAATCAGAATACTCAGTGTGATATTCCAGTATTTCCTTTCACGAAACACAGACCGCAACATTTCAATCTCAATTCTTTCATTAAGACCAATGATTTAAGGCTGAATTAACACATTAGCTTTTGGAAAGATGCATGCTTTGGATCTAGGAGTGCAAGTGCAAGGGAATTCATCCATATAATTCAAAACTTTTCCAAAAGTGACTGCTAACTTGACCATCCAATCAGTAGATCTTTCTGCGTCTTTTTCCTGAAGGCTGAGAGATGCCCAATACCAAATGATTTTTGATAAAACAGGTTGCGACCAATTGCTTTAAACTTTCTGTTCTTTATGTGGCTAGAATTTTTAGCACAATGGTTTTTAATATTAGCTTCAACCTGCATTTGCAGTTACAGTTTTTAGCCTTTTATGGACAGAAGCTTTAGCAGCTCAGCTGAATGTTGTATTTACTTGCTGAGTGAATAAGAGTCAGACAGATTCACCTCCTATTTCCTAACAAAATTAATTTTAGACCTTGCACTTAACCATAGCAAGCAGATTAGAAGTTCTAAAAAAAGTGAGAATAAGCAGATCATCACTGAAAGCTTTGAGGAAGAAATGTGTCAATGAGGCAATTGAATTGAAGTGATCGTGTGGTCCCCGTCAGCTGGGAAGAATGACAGAGAAATACAACACAACCTGAAAAATTTGCAGAGAAGATTTGCTCTGGATTTTGAAAGTTGAAGGTATGCTTTCAATCTTGCTAGAAAGAAAGATAGGAAACAGCAAAGGTTTTGTGTGGGGTAGGAGGCAGACACAGTGAGGGGAAAACAGAAAGTCTTTCATATTCTACAAAAGAGCCTCTCAATAACAGCAGAAAATAGCTAATGCTATGCAGAGAATATAGAAGACAGTAGTAATCATTTTTTTTCCCCTTGATTTAACCCTTAGCATAAAATACTGGGCCAAACTTGCCTTATATAACCCTTCTGATTTCAATCGAATTATATCCAGGACTGATTTTGTCAGTATATTCCTCTGCTAAAACTCACTTTATAAAAGCAAAAAGTAAATAAAATTATTTTGGTTTTAAGTATCTGTGTGTGCAAAAATAGATATTTCATAAATGTGTGTGGTTGGATATAACCAGTTGGAAACAAATCATTTAATGACTCCAGTATGAGTCTATTGAAGTTGTTACATTTGAAGAAGCTATCGAGCTCCAAGGAATAAGCTGTTTATGCATTATAAGGTTATTACTTTAGCAGGGGTACAAAAATGAAAAAGCTTCATTTGCTTCAATCATACATCCTCAGTTTATCTGGGCTCCCACAGATGTGGGGGATCATTTGTAGTACTGTAGGTATGAGCAGCAGCTCATATGTGAAGGAAAAATAATGATGGTAATGGTATGTCCTTGCTTTACTGAGCAGGTAGGAATGGCATGAGACACCAACAGAGATGTCAGGTTTGTAGAATTTCGCTGTGACCCATTTCAGCTATGGAAGAGCAGTGAGCACTAGGGAGCACAGAGGACAGCAGTTTTTCTTAGTTTGCCAGTACAGGGAACAGTTAAAGATTTACTGGACTGTACTGGGTTTGGCTGAGGTGGAGTTAACTTTCATAATAGCAGCCCCAAGGGTGCTGTGTTTTGGATTTGTGACTAAAACAGTGTTGATACCACACCAGTGTTTTGGCAATGCTGAACAGCGCTGGCACAGCCCCAAGGCTTTCTCTTATTCATGCTCTGCCCCCTCCTAGTGAGTAGACTGGGGAGGAGACGCAGCTGGGACAGCTGACCTGAATCAGCCAAAGGAATATTGCACACCATATAACAGCTTTCTCAACAGAAAAAAAGCCGTTATTAAACTGTCTTTATCTCAACCCATAACTTTACTTGGTTTTGCTCTTCCAATTCGCATATCCCACAGAGAGGGTGGTGGTGGTGAGTGGGTGCTGGGTGGGTGCTTCATTGCTGGCTGGGGTCAGCCCACTGTATGGCCTTTGCGGCACAGGTTAATGGACTATAAGGTTTTGCACTCTCTGATGCCTGCAATCTGATTTCCTTAATAAGTATATAGACATTTGGCAGTCACATGTCCTTAAACTCTGAGTCACTGAGGGCCATTTTAAATCAACTAGAACACCAGGAAAAATACTGTGCAGTTAAATGTCAGTGCCTAATGCTTCAAGATACATGTTTGCATGGGTGAGTCATCCAGTTACCATCCTGCATTCTTTCCATGGAGTTGAATGAAACACAGGCAGAAGTTTGTCCAGAACAGGTGCTTTTATCAGATAGACTGATTTCATAACCATTCAATAAATGAGTACATCCTTCCATTTTAACAGTCTACAGCACTTAGAATTTCCTGTCAAGGTGATGCCACAACTGAACACCTATCCCTCATATAATTTCTCTCAATGTACCCAAGCCACCATGAAGTGCAATTTAGTCTTTAAGAGGAACTGTTCTTCACAGGAGGAAATGGTCATAAACATATGCCCTGAGGTAGAGCAGGAAGAGCGAGGACACCTTGTGCCATAGCCAGCTAGCTGAGGTGAGTGGTGAAGGACAGTCTACAAGCTGGAAGGGTTGTTCCTAGTGTAGGGGTGAGGCTGCGGAGTCCTAGTGCAACAGCCAATCCATTAAAAATCAGGTGGAAGGTAAATAGAGCAAGATTGAGAAAATGTTGCAGTATCATTCAGAAGATCGGCCTGATTTCATCTCCAGTTTGCAATTTGTAAACTTCCCTTTATTGATTGAGTTTTCTTGTCTTTCCTTGGTGACTACCTTGCCATGAACAGTCAGTTAAATAGAGTCTAAAACTTGAAATCAGCACTATAAAGAAAGCAAGGTAGGTTTGAACTTCATCATCTTGAACATTTCTAAAACTAGCATTTTCCTATGACTCTGAACAGGTAGCATCACCTGGCACCGTTCTGCTTGCAACATTTATGGAGAACAAATGTATGACATATGGTTGTGCTGGTCTCAGTAGTTGGTACTGTAGTGAGTACAAAGTGATGGCAGAGACGGGCATTATATCTCTCCTATCAAAACACAGACAGTTGTCTTGGAAACACTGTGATCATCCTAGTGCTCTTTTTAATGTAGCGATAAATGCCTTTGAATGACTTTCTGGACTAGAATAAAATGGCCTACAATAAGGGTGGTAGTGATGAATATGCAAGTAACCGAATATTTAGCTCAGTAGGCAATTTTTAACTGTCCTAAAGTGTTGCTGAGAATTATTTTAAACCAGAATATTTTTTTCAGTGATTTTTGTTTTATATATGATTGTTTGTTAAGAAAAGAGCTTTTTACCACCAGTAGTGGAAATGCTGCTTAATAATATACCAACTATTTCATTTTTTTGTTACGAAGGTGATTACTACTAAAATATTATTATAAACAAAAATTAGAGGAAAAGTCCTTCAGAATGGGAGGAAAAAAATTCCTTTTTTAGAGAGCAGATGTTATTCTGCTGAAGAACTAACTAATATTATGAAAATGTATTCTCTTTCTTCATTTTCTGCAAATCATCAGCTCTCAGGCTTGTATATGGAAACACTGGATCAAAACACTTTGAAGTCAGTGGGAGGTTTTCCATTGAGTGCCATGAGCTTTGTGTCAGACACTCATGGCTTTAACTTGTGCTGATGTGCTGGACATAGGAAATGTGTTTCTTCACTGTTCTAATGCTGAAAATGGAGTAGTAGTGTTGTTTTTCTGCATCATAGGATGCAGGACAGCCAGTAGGTTTTACTTGTAATAGCTCTGTGCAGATAAGAAAATGAACAGGTTTTTTGTGATTCCTTTCAGTCTATGCAGAGACCAAGCATAATGTTTGTCCTTCTAATTCCAGCACATGATAGTTTTGAATATTGCACATGATGGTTTTGAATATTACAGCCCAGATGCTAAACACAGACTGATCTTAGTCATGACAGAACTGGGCATCTGCCTGTGATAGCAGATATTACTGTACTCTTCACTACCTCTTCTGGTGGCATTAAAGACCAAGGAGAAAATTATCCTTAAAGACAGAATTTACTTCTGAATACCTGAACTAGTTTTGTTTGGGCATATTTGACACACATTAATAAGGAATGCAAATCCAGCACTTCTTTCCAACACATTGCATTTCTGTGATCATTTAAGGGCAAAGGAAGGGGAACTCCTTATTTCAGTTGGTTTCAAGCATTTAAAATTGCAGCAAATCTTCAGGGCCTCTTTTGAGAAAACTTTCTCTTGTACCATCTTCCCATAAAACACTGAGAGTTTCTTTAAGCACTTAATGTTTGATGTTTGTACTGTTGTTTGGGTTTTTTTGGTTTGGTTTGGTTTGGTTTTTCCATCTTGGATGGAAATATAATTGAGTTAAAATGATCTTTCACTGATGAATGCTTCGTTTACAATAAACATAACTGTAGTAATTTTATCTGTCATTCAAGATGCTGCTACCTTGTAAAACTACATTTAAGAAAACCTGCTGTTTTCTTCCCTAGACTAACTGGAAATTACAATTGGTTAAGCAGCATTACAGAAGGTCATATTTCTTACAAATAAACAATAGAAGATAAAATTATCCAAAATAGTTGAAGAAAGTTCTCTGGATATCTTTTTCATGTATATTTTTACAAAACAGCATTTGAGAAATTGGCATCTATCTGTCAACCATAACATATGAGACAGTCTAATCCAAGTCAGTGAATTCTGGTTAACAGTTCAGATATATTTGAGACGCTGATATTTTGTTTGTTTAGGTTTATATTAGATGAATAGATTTTACATTCCAAGAGGTTTGGCTGTAGCTTGACTCTGAGCATATTTACTGCAGAAAAAAGAGTGTGACATTAGGGCAAGTTGTAGGAAACAAGAACAAAAGGTCTGAACTTTTTGTTGTTGTTGCGTCATATTCTTATGAAATGGTATTGTAATCCTCACAGGACAGGGAGAAAACAAAGAAAATTAGGATTCAGAGCTGTAGAGCTGGATGAGATTATTTCAATTAAATGTAGAGCTCTGGGTCACAGAAAGGGTAAATGCTTTGCCCAGAGCCACAGAGGAAGTTCCACTTCAAAGCTTTGAAAATTGGTGCTCAGGTTCTCAGTTACTCTTCTTTTACTGCAAGAATTAGTGAGCATTGCAGCCAAACAATCTTTTCTCTCATTCACTGCCTCTATCATTATCTTCCTATATTTGCTACCTTTTTGTTTTATTTTCTTATGTAACACTGCAAAAAATATAAATCAGGAAGGCAGTAGCTGGTATATTTTTACTGACATGCCAGTTTCTGGAAACCCTATTTGTACGTTATGTATTCTATATTCTGCATCACTACAATAATGATTTGTGACTGAGTGTATAGCCAAGGGCCTGCCCTAATTTGTGTTGTTAAAATTTTAGCTAATACAATAATATCCCTGCAGGTCATTTGCAACCTGTATAATCTATTTGCTGAAGAAATGTCATGTAAATTAGAGTTGTGAGTAGATGATTGTAAATGATGAAGTTAGCATGTCTTAAGGATTTACCACCCTTGAGCTGAGATGCAGTAACTGGTTGTTGCATGCTTCTATTTCATGACAGGTAAACTCTGGCTAATTTAATGCTAATTTAAGTCATCATGCAGTGAGTGTGTGATTGTCTGACCATACCTTACAATCAATTCTTTTAAATACCTAGGTAATTTTATTTTTTCACAATGAAGACTGAAGTTGCTTACAAGCTATTCAAAACTCAGATTTATCTGACAGTGTCAATATAAGGTTACACACTTGACTCTTAGATGTATCATAATATGAATTTTGATTAGGTATGTGTGTATGGCACTGGAGGCTGCTGCCGGTTTTAGATTCTGTTTCCAGTGCAGGTGCATGGCAGCCCACCAGCCAGCATAGTTGCTCTGGCATGGGCATTGAACACTCTGTCCTTGGGGACAGTGTGGCCTCTGTAACCTCTCTACTGCCTTTGAGTTTTCTGTGTTTACTGAAGAAAACAGTGTTAAGTTTTGACATCTTTGTATTCAGTGACTAACATGATAAAATAAATAGGGAAACAACCAAAGGATTTCCTGAAAGTCTCGTAAGTGTTGCTGTTCCCTACTGAATGGCTCTCTATATATGCAATTTTGGCACATTTTAGAAGGAAGGGCAAGGCATGAGCCAGAATGCTCACTTAAGATTCCTTTATCCAGTGTAAGACATAGATTGACAGAGGCACAGTGTTTTCTTGGCTATCAATAAAGCTCTGCATAGCCACAGAGTTACCCTCAGGAAAAACAGATTTTCAGAATGGTACCATAAACAGACATGTGCTGTTTGGGGAGCTTTTGGGACCAGAATACAAAGTGTAGACTGATAGTCAAGAGCTGCTTAGATCCTACAGTCTGTGCAGCCAAAGTAGGGCTCCAGCTAGACAGTTTGAAAACCTAGACAGAGATGGTATCTGGTGTATTTTTGGAAAATAATTATGCACATTCTTTTGAATATTTAAAATTATGATGCCTGTATCATTCATCAGGCATGTTGGTTTAAAAAAACAAGCGATGCTGTTAGAGCCTGAGAACAGAGACATCGTTTCTTTGTGAGAGATTCACAGACGCTTGATTTCATTGATCCACCCACACAGTCTGAGATAAGCATAAGAAAACTTTTCTACTTAAAGACAGAAAGTTAACTGGTTTGAAAAGCTATCTTGAAGGTCAAGGGCTCCTGTAATAAATCTTCTACATTGATTGATCAATTTGATGATGTTTCTTAAAGTCCATATAAGAGTTCATTGGTTTTATGTTTTAATGTTCTCGGGGTAGAGAATTCACATTTTGACAAATGTACTGCTGTACATTAAGAAAGGATGCTATCGTGAAACTGCTGTCATTACCAATTAATGTTCTTATAGCCATTTTCTTTCTTGTGATAATGATTAATTCATTCTTACCTTAGCAGAGATTCCTGTCAAAAATACATGAGAGTGAATCTCAGACAAAAAAGAATTCAGCAAATGAGTTGGGCCTACATAGAATATTTAACATTACAAAGAAAGCAACCAACTTTCTCCCTAATTATGTTACATTTGCATCACTATCTGATGAATGCTTCACTGTTACAAATTGTAACGGTACCAAGTGAAATCTTCTTGTACTGTGCTGATATGCACATCAGGGGAACTGCACCAGTACTGCAAGCACCTACTGGGTCTCAGAACCTGGATGGGCCTAATCACTGCAAGCATTGATTCGTTAGTGCAGAGGTCTTCCAGTTATTGGTGCACTTGAGAAATCAAATTAGTCCAATAGTATGATATGCAGTCTGTTCAGCAACACTGTTAGAAACATTTGTTGTAATTTTATGATAATGTCTTTATTTGTGATGTCAGATGTGCTTTTTAGTGATGTAGCTCATTGAGCTCGAAATGCCTGACTCATGCCAGTTTAGAATGAGACTTAATTCTAAAAATTTTCTTACAAATAGGAAATTTCAGGAAAAAAAAATCTGACAACTCCCTAAACCTCACACAGGTTATTGGTCAAGTTAAGTGTGCTCCCCAGTATCATAGCAACAACTGTATGAGACTGACACTTCTGTAAAATATTTGGATTCTGCAAAATGGCATTTTCTGACAAACCATCAGTTGAATCTAGTTTACAGATTTTCGTTAAAGAGTTCAATGTCAAACCCATTTTCTCTTTCCCACAAAGGATATTCTTCTCTGATTTGTCTAAGCCACAACCACTTTTGGTTATAATTGCCAGAAGAGATATTATCTGGGTAAAACATATGGTCAGGTACTCTGTGCCATCTAACTCGAATTACTATACTTTTATTAAAAGGCTTCTTCCTTGAGAATGAAGTTTCTAGTCTGCTAATGTAAATGCTTTTTCACTCTTTTAAATTCATGGCATCTACAGAGTTGTTTTCAGCTATGTCTCGCATGGAAACTGAGGGAAAGTTCCTGAAAGCAGCATGAATCATGTGAGAATTTGTGGTTTTCTTTTACTTGGTGTTATTATTGAGGTTTATGGACCATACCTAGAAGGGAAAGCTTATGTTTCCAGTGATATTATGATTTGTGTGAAGCACAATGCAACATGACTATACAAGAATTGCCTTACTCTCCTGAAAAAAGGCTGGTACTTTTGGCATTATTCACAGAAGGCTATGTAGCATGCTTTGACAACAGGTATGCATACCTAGAAAAGCATCTATGAAGGCTTCAGAGCATAAGAAAGTTGTTGAAATTACTTTTGAACTATGGTGTAAAGTTGAGCAAATGGATGTATGATCCAAAACCAAAATAGACTGTTTTTAAAAAAGGAGCATATGGATTTGAATTAAGAATTCAATTAAGAATTGAATTAAGAATTAAGTCGAGTCCTACTGTGAAAACCCATGGAAGTAAGTGATCATTCAAACTGCTCCTCCAAAAGTGGCAAGTAACATAGATTTCATTGTGTGCTTTCAATGACTCCAAGAAAAACAGCTCATATTATTTGTCCACTGAAAACGAATAACAGTGAATGTTTTCCTACACACATTATTTTCCCACATGCATTGTTTTCCCACATGCATTTATATATGTCTTACATGTATTATTTCTCTCACTTCCAGACTAAAAAGTACTGTATTTTTTTTCTAAAATTAATTATAGATAACTTGTATAGGAGCCAGAAACTGCACATGCTTTCAATATAGAGAGAAGACTATTATTTGGAAAATACACAGTTGATGATTAGTTGTTTTTCTTCTGTCACAGCAAAAGTTTGACTATTGAGGGCTATTTCCTCATGGAAGAAGGAGAAGGTGGAAGACAGCTTTTTAGATCTTGTCACATTTTCCTCTTTCAGTAGAAAAAAAAAATTCTTACAGAATCATTGTGGTTTTCATGTGACACCTGTTTTGGAGACATCAGTTTATATAGTGATTTTCTACTAAACATTCTTTCTGCAATATTTTTTAAGTGTATTTCTCTGTCACGGAGGCTGAGGAGGAGTAACGGAAAGTATTTGCTGTCGGGCTGGCATAATTATATTTCTGTTGTGATTACGTCTTAAGTACTGGGATCTTTTCACAGCAATATTTTGCCATGACCTGATTCACCGAAGAAAGTGAGTAATGTAAACTGGCCCTGTGCCTGCCAGGGTGATGGGGGCTCCCCTGGGACCCTGAGGCAGGACCCAGCAGCCGGGGAGGGAGGCAGGAGCCAACCTGGAGCTTTTCAGCTCCCAGTATGAGTGTGTTGACAACATGCATTCTTACAAGACACACAAAAAACACCTCAGCTGTGTTGGTTTTAGAATTAAATTTGGTGCATGACAAGTTTTTTGTTGGGGACCTCCCTAGGTGCCTTCCCAGCCTGATGAAGTCACTTGTGTTTGAAGGTGTAGACGTGGCAGCTTTTCACTGCCCCCTCTTCCCCCCCTCACCTGGGCAGGCCGAGGTAGGTCATTCCCTGCGACAGGCACCCCTTCACTGTCAGCACTGCAGGTGCCGATGGGCAAAGTGACCTGTGCCAAAACAGGCTGTAGGGTTGGGATGGCGGATGCCCTGCAGCGAGTGGATGAGGTGGGCTGCACAGCCTCTCTGTCTGGTTTGGTTGCTCTTGTACCCGATTCTTTAAGGTTTTCTCTTCCTGATTCATGGTTGAGCTTTTAAAAGTGCTCGG
Organism: Nesoenas mayeri; assembly: GCF_963082525.1. Lineage (NCBI taxonomy): Eukaryota > Metazoa > Chordata > Aves > Columbiformes > Columbidae > Nesoenas > Nesoenas mayeri. Next base: position 83,137,308 of record NC_137544.1, on the reverse strand, counting down.
ATGCTTTAGAAGTTTTGGCTCCTCAAGAGATTTCTTTCCTTCCTCTTTACATTGCTTCTTGTTTCCTGTATGATGAGTTTGCTCAGTAATGACAGTTAACAGGCACGCAGTAATCTGCATAAATGGAGAAAAGTAAATGCAGACTGAAAATGCGCCAGATAAGTGTGTTAGAGCTACCAGCCGATTTCACAGCATCACACAGCCAAGACAGAAAACATGAAATAATACATCACCCCTTATAACTGGCATAACATGACCAACACTGTGCCTGCAGCTGTACTACAGCACAACACCAACACATGCTACAGGGAAGGGTAAAGCCAGGAATCCTATTTCAATTGCCGATTTTATGCTTCTGTTATTTTCCCAAGAACATTAAGTTTATTTTCTTTTTAACTATAAACCTTTTGCACACAGTCAAAGACTCTAAAAAATGGCTTTGTACACCAAACTGCTGCTGATGTTCTCCATGGCCTTGGTATTACATTCAACCTATTTATGACTCAGTTCTGCATTTCCATTCTTCACAGGGCTGTTATAACACTTAACTAATTATGTCTATGCATTGTTTGATGTCCTTGAGCAAATAGAAATATAAGCTACAGATATACAGGCAAATAATAGTATTTCAGACTTGATGAACTCTAGTTTCAACCTGTAATCACAATACTGAATTGTCAAAGTGAGAAGCAGGAAAGAAGCTCTGGGAAGCTGCAATGAAGATAAGATCTCCGAAAGTGTTACCTTTTTTCCTCTCTACTGATGAAATGCTTCATTAGGTTATTTCCTGAGTTTGAAGCATTATTATTTTTTGATCCCAGAAAGTAGTTGTTATTCTAATAATGTAATGGGTGAGAAAAAGAAAAAATTCTCCTCAAAATCATAATTCTCAGGATGGCCTGGGTGACAATTTCTGTGCGGGCTAAAAAATAAATAATATTGTCCAAGATCCATTGTTCCATTAATTGCTTCTATTCTGGGGCAAGACTTCTTCCAGCTTGTCTTTGGGACTGTCATTTACATTTAACATCTATGCTGCAATGCAATCACAATAAGCGACAGTATTTTCAGTTTTGCAGTCAGCCATTGTGTGTGGAGTCTCAGTGAGTGACACAATTTTAGTATTCAACTGTGAATTTTTTACTGCCTCATTTAAGTTTGTTTCATTGAGTTCAAAAATAGTAAAAACAAGAAAGAAAGATTTCAGCTGATTTTGAATGAATTTTGACAGATTTATAATTTACTTTCAAGGATTCCACAAGTAAAACAGAAGCAGCTTTTGGAGGATAAATGATTTGTTGAAAATTAATTGCTTAACTCTAACTAGAATAAACATTTTCACTCATAGAAGTGAATGGAATATATAGGTTCAGATGTGTATTGATTCAAATGTGTAGCACTTTTGTTTGTGAATAATTTTGAAACTGATAATAACCAAGTTCAATTATTGTGTGTTTAGTTACTATGGATACTTGGTTTGCAAAATGTGTCACTTTGTGGCTAAATTTCTGCTACAAACCATATTGTTAAATAACATGTCTTTTTTTAGACAAACACACAAAGTGGCATGAGAGTATGTTCATAGTCATGCACACAGATCTGGCAGAGAGAAGCCTGAGTAAATATAAGTGAGCTTTATTTTACAACCATGTCCTTGTATGTCTTGGAGTAGAATTGTCAGATTTGTATAAATAGGCCTTTTTAAATAATGGCTTTTATGTAGAAGTTCAATAATTATTTTTGTTTTGACAATAGCATCCCTGCTTCTATGTCCCCACACACCAGTACTAATGCAGCTCTCCTAAAGCCCGATCAGCTTTCCTGCCCTTTGCTGGTTTTTTTCCAGTCTCATGCCAGTATTGTGGTACAAACTTCAGTTATCAAGACTGAGCATTTGATTTCTCACTTTTAATATGTTTTCTCTGATAAAAGACTTCTGCATATGTTTCATTAAATACTGTCAAGTATTACTCAGTGACAGATTCACCAATAAGTAATGTGTGAAAATGCTGTTCCATGCGGTTGTTACTGTCATGTTCCCATCCCATGCTAAGGTCCTACAGCTGTTGTACTTTTGGAAATCCTCCCAAGGGCCAGATTCTACATGAAAATCAATGTCTATTCAATAAAAACTAAGTTTAAAGTTAAAATTACCTTTTTTTACAGCAGTTAGAAATCAGGGGTTTTAAACACAGTAAGACACAACTAGTTATAACTGGAACAGCAATGCTCAAGCGAATGGCTGAACCACTTGTGGGGTGTGGGTTGCAGGATGGTTTGCTGAAGCCAGTAAAAAGCGGCAGTAGTGACCTGTGAGCCACTGTCCTGACGTGTGTGGGAAAGCCCAGCTGAAAACAGAACTTCTCTGGACACACTTCCATAAGCAGGGCCTCTTCCTCAAAGACAAGAGAGAAGATTTATTTCTTATCTTCAAATGTCTGACCAGCTTGTAGAAAGTTAGGTGACTGATACTCTTAAGCTTTTTACTCACAGAGCAGTAGAAGAGAATCATTATTAATTCAAGGTATCACTACTCATTAATTAAATAAATCCTACAACATGAAAGTGCAGTCGCCATGTGTAGGTGCTATCTGGGTGAGATGTACATAGCCTCAGTTGTCCTGCAGGATAATAAAAGGACAGTTTTCATGTTTTTTTTTTTAATATCTTATGCAAACTGAATGATTGATTTAAATGACATGTCATGTGCAAACAGCTCAATTGACCATTTGATGTGGTGCTATCACAGTGGGTGTAAAATGTCAAAAAAGTAACAACAATGAAGTTTAAGAGAAGTGGGTGCTTCATTCATGGCTAGGAAGAGCCTTGCCAATGAAAAGGGTCACCTGTTCCAGCTTCACTGAGAAAGCGATGTTAGTGACTGCCTATGAGAAAACACATGGACTCAGTCTGAAAGACTGGTCACAAAGGCTAGACCATGATTCAAACTTTCAAAATGTTTTATAGTTTAGTTAGGATGAGGTCACTATTGGAAAAAAAAATAAAGGAAAAAAGGGGAGGTGTTTGGTATTTGAAAGCTTGATATTTTAAATTCTTGTTAGATAACCTGAAGGTTAGAATTTCATAATTTCACACAGCTGATTTATATTTGATTTGAATGGCCAAGAGTAGCACAGCATGTAAAATAACTTAAAAATACAATTTAAGTGTAGTTTAAACAGGAATTAATGTAAACAAATTACTGTTTTCTGTCATAGCATGTAAAAAACATAATTATTTCCACATTCGTTGGTGAAAAAAGGCATTAGCTTGTTCTCACATAGCTCTCACCACAAGAGCTAACAGTCAATGAACCTTACCTAGTGTGATTTTGTAATTTTTGTTTTAAATTCATATGGCATCATGAATGGATTCTTACAGTGAAACGTCTTTGTTTTGGGAAATACTTTGTAGTTTTACCTCATTCTATTAATGAAAATGTAACAATTTAAAGGTAAAATTTTCATAGGTGGTCAAATCAGGTAAGTCCTAGATAAAAGAAAAATGTGCTCCTAAATATTATGAGCTTGATCATAGGCAGAATATTGAACTTTAAAGGATCTAATTAATTGAGGAAGGATGTATCTTGGCATGCAGTTTTTTGGCATTGTGCTGGCATAATAACAATATGAACATAAGGAAAGTTAGGGTCAAAATATAAACTGTGAGGAGAAATGCAACAGTAGATTTGAACAACGTTGAGCCTTGTGGTTTGTATTTTTGATCCAATTTTGTACTTCCTTAAGTTCTGTGAGGTTTTTAAAAGAGCTTTGAGCTTTAGAGTTTTCATTGGAGGTGGAGGTGAGGAATATGCTAGGATCCAATAGTATCGTTGTGACTAAAAATTATGTTCTTTCCTGTTGTGCTCATGTTTGCCAGGTATAATAGAATTGCCAGCTGTTCCCTGTTTCTTGCTAAAATCAGTTTGTCTAGCTGGTTGAGTGTATGTAAAGATTTGGTTTGCACAAACCAAACCAAAATCAAAATAAGGATTATGAAAACTATAGAAAAATTTGTGCTGAAGGTGGATCTGCATATCAGCGAAAAATATCATTAAGCACTAGGAGAGTGTTGTGAATCAAGGGGGTATTTTGTAAATCTGTAGTTAATTTTGTAAAGCCAGCACAGCCATCTCAACCATTATTCTTGCCTGAAATATGAAACACAACACCATTGTAATTTTTTCAGACTAGTGAATGTTGGGACTTTGAAATGTCGAGATCGTGTCTGTTCTTAAAGTTTCTCAAATAATAAATCTGGGTTATGACCACAATTGAATTGGCTTAAAAATTCTAAGATAAAGATAATGAAATTATACCATACTAGTATGCATAAGCTTTCTAGGGTATGCTAACAGTATTGTTTTCCTGCTCTTCATACATGAGGGAAGATGATAGAACTTTTCCTATAAAGAAATTTGGATCCTTGTTGGTAGGTAAGTGTTTCAGTGCCTTTCAGGCTATCTCAAACCAGAGAAAAAGATCATGAAACAAAATTGCATGTTATATTCTTAAATATTTGCTCAGCTTTCAAGTTTGACTAGTCAGGCCATTTAATAATATTATCACATCTACCATCTGCTTTTTAAAAAAACTTCTCTCTTTTAATTTTGGTATGTCATATGAACTTGAGGAATTTGTGGTGAAGAGCTTAGGATAAGAATTACGCAACCCAAAGTTTGCAGATGTTTAATGGCAAGGATTTCTTTTGTTTAAAATGTATAAGATTTTAACCACATGGATTTAGATCACCCAATTTCAATGCTCACATAAATTTTAATTCTAGTTCAACTTGTGAACTTCCTACCTAATTGTTGTTTTATGTGTTTTATGTTGTTTTATGTGACTTGTGATTTTTGTGCTCTTGTGTTACAAGCTTCAAAAAACACAGGAGTCTAAAAAAGGACAAAGGAACAGGAAGTGGATCGTTTTGTTTCAGGCATGTTTGTATCAAAGTGTATCTTTTATCAATTAATACTTGCCAAAACCATGTTTCTGAGGAGTTGACAGATTCTGTTCCTAGCTGTTGGAGGTGGGGAAAGCCCTGTTCGTCACAGAAATGGTCTTAGAACGCTTCTTCGCTGGTGAGTTAGTGGAAGGGCAAAGGTGAAGGACTGAGGAGAAAATTCTTCCAGGAATTCAAGTATTTCCTGTAGATGGCAATTACATACAGGTCTGTGAACTTCAGTTAGCTACCCACAAGCATTTGAACTGTGAGCTCAACATAGTGTTGGTCTAGCCTTCCTTTATTTCTGTATTTCCAAGATATCTGGTAGAGACTTTTCAAAATGAAATACTATTTTTTTTCCTTACAGTCTCTATAGCATAGGAGAGTTTGTTAAGTAGGAAGCATAAGCAGGAGTTTGGCTTTCTCCTGACTGTTTCTGCAAGCCACTGTTCTAGCTGTGCTATTAAAAGCTACTCTATATGTAACTATTTTGCAGATTTTTTGTCAACTCATCGTTTGATGTCACATTGACTAGGAGTTCTCTGTTTGAAGTTAATTTCTGAGCTTATTTTGGAGTAAATCATTATATTTTCTTTACTCTGTGGCTCTTACTCAAATGAAAGTGTAGCTTAATGTTGCCTTCAGGTGTTTTTTTCCTCTCTCATTTCCTGATATGGTCAAATATAGCACACAGTGCTAGCAAGTTGTCTTTCGTATTGTTAGATGCCATTGACTGACTGTGGTTTATCATCAAATAGGATTGTCCAAGAATGTCAGACTAGCACTATGGGAATGCAAAAGTGAGTGGCATCAGTGTGAAAGTTATGCCTCACAGTAACTAGAAGCGTATGTATTGTGTTGAGACTAAACATGCCTAATGTTATGGAATTCCAAAAATTAAATTATTTCAACTGTTTCCTGATCAGAGCAATGTTTGAAATAGCCCAAAAAATAGAAATGAGAGAGGGCGAGGGGGAATAAAAATGCTGGCTGAAAACCCTTGGGGTGTTGATTTTTTAGAGATACTAAGAATGCACACATCCTACGGAACTCCAAGAACTCCTTGAATACTGAGTACTTGAGTTATACAGGCCTTAAAATGACTGCTTTAGTCCTAGTTTATTCTATGCATCACATCACATCTTTGCCTTAAATGTGACACTGTTCTACTTTGTCCTGAGAAGGAAATGGAGTTTGACATATTTTCTGATATGGTCGTATTTACTCTTCTGTGCCAGAGTACATGCTCCCAGTGCAGTCAGGTTTCCCTTTCAGTCAGAAAGGGCTCTACAACTGTGGTCTGGATTTAACCATCTCTTCAGTGCCATTAATAGGCAGTTACCTTTATTCCCCCAAAGACCTCTCATTAAGGCAATTGGCTGGGTATTTCAGTGTTTCAGGATTAAATATATAGTGGGCTTTTTGTTTCAGAGCTTTACTTTGTCTTGTTAAACTTCTAATTGCCACCTGGACTTAATGTATTTGATGAATATCAGCTGGTACTTCACTCCTTTTCACCATCCACAGGCAGCTCTGGCCTGTCTCCTGCAGAACACCTCCTGCCGTGTGGTAGCATCAGTCCTCATATCTGACAACACTGTTCATACGCTGTCTGTGGAAGGAAGGAATAAGGGGGAGTTCAAAGGCATTTTGCAGGCATTTGCTAATCAGATGCTAAAAAAACTTTAAAAGCACAGTATTCTATTTATTAAGTTCAACATTGGCATTTTGTAACAGCTCACACAATTTTCAAATTATACTTTTGCATGTAATTTAAATGACCTGCTCTCTGCAGATGTTTGATCTGCCAGCTATCTGGAAGAACATAGTGTATGTTTCCTATTGCCTTACTGATTTCCAAAGGCCTTTAGTGGAGAGAAAGGGGTTTTGACCACTGGCAGTATAGATATTTACCCAGTGATGGGTATGTCTGGCCCACTGATTTTTAGAAGTAGTAGTGTCACCCATTTTGAATGATAGGAATAAGTTGAAAAATATATTATATCTAAATAACTTAAATCCTTTTTCAATTTTTTTTTTCCTTCAGTTGTTTCATAAAAAGTACAATACTTATTAATTTTTTATAAAACTATCTCAAAAGAAAGGCAGTGGTAGTTTATCTATGGGGCACTAATAAAATAGAAGGAACTGGTAGTGATATCAGTGTTCTTTTAGGTCTAGATGTGCAAACATTACAAGAGCCTGAGATTTGTCTGGTTAATAAAAAACAAAGCAGGTTGTAGTTAGACTTGCTTCGCAGTGATCATGAGCACATAGAGGTTTACAGTCTTGTGTGCTGGCATGAGCTGTTTCTATGTATTTTTTTCACCTTAATGAGAAAAAAAAAAGACCTTGGGTTCAGTTTTGAAAGTCCCCAGTCATCTCTGCATTATGTTGTAACTCAAGTAGCAAAGCGTGACTAAACCTAGTTCAAAACTGATCTGCTACTTATGAAAAATTATTAATAAGCAAACCCTGAAACATTTAGGCTAGGTTTCATCTCACCTGAGGCTGCTTAGCAGTTATGAATCTGGTATGAGGAAATCATCTGGGTAATGGAAGGAGATGATAGAGAGTAATTTATTCCACCTGTGTTATTAGCTGAATTTATACAAGATGAATTCGTTAATGTTTTGGCTTTGCCTGTGCAATTTTCACACCAGCAACCACAGCTGAATCTCAACCTAAGTTTTCATATTCAGTCCAACATTTATGTTTTGTATATACCATTACAAAGCAGATAAACAGATACATGTAACAAAATAGGCAAGATGAATACGAAGTCATTTAACCGTTCCTGGATGCCCATGAAGTTTGATCTCACTCAATAAACAAGCAGTTTATTTTCAATAGGCAGGCATGCAGTGGCTGTTGAAATCAAGTTAATAACTGCCCCATGTCACAGGAGTGAAGTTACCCACAGGAAAATGCGGATGAAGAGAAGGATGTCATGCCTCCACTCCAATTAATAATGTCAAATGCTGCAGGAGCACTCTAATACGATGCATTAGTGGCTTTGCAGCTCCCTTTCTCCAGTTCTGCTCCAGGAATAGATGCATTTCAGTTCTGTTTCAAAAAGCAGGAATAATATAATAATATTTGTGGAACTGGGTAAAAGCTAGAATTTCACTAAAGGGAACATGAGACTTGCTGACTGTCGTCAGAGAGGAAATTTGTGAAAAGTTTAGGGCAAGTTGCACAAAACTTTTAATGAGAATTCTGCAAAACTTCAAGATATTTCATTTTACCATAAGAGTGCAATATTTTTGCATGTTTCAGCCTTTGCCTTTTCAAGTGTCAGGTTTGTAACTACATTGTGCACATGCTTTAAAAAAAAAAAAAGTACCCATAGCAAACATAACATTTGTTCTAATAATGATGGCTTTGAAATTCTTAGTAATCAAATATATTTAGCAGCATAGCTAAATATTTTTATTTGAAAGATTGGAGAAGTATGTGTGGGGTTAGTAAGAGAGGAGGTAATTTGCCATGACCTATTTTCATTCCATTCCAATCGAAATTGCACCACTTAGCTGAGTACTAAAAAGGGATGCCTGAAGCACACTTGCATTAAATCATCTGTTAATGTCAGGCCAAATTTCTGGCTTGTAGGTGGTGACACCCTCTACAAGGGATACCTGTATTCTGCACACTCGTCAGAAACTTTAATATGCTAGGCTAGCAAAAAAAAGAAAAGCCTGAAATACTGATAGCTGGTGTGAAGGAAGATCTCCGAAGACATAAAAACTAAGAAAACAGTTCAAAATATACATCTTTGCTGCAACTAGCTCTGAAGTAATGGTCGTCTCTAATGCAGCGAAAACATTGATGTTTGGCACAAGAGATTAATAGGATGAATTGTTCTTGAAGTAAAATTGAATATATGAGAATTCAGCTGTGATGTGAAAGAAATATAACTTCTCCAGGTTCCACAGTATTGCAGCAGCATTCAGCCTCTGAGCAAGTATCACAGTTAACTGTTTGCCCCATTTCCTTAGTCTGAAAATCTAAATAAGATAAAGCTTTCCCAAAGCTTTAACGTGTTTTGATTTCTGTCTGGAATAAAACACCAAAGAATAATTTTTTTTGTTTGGTTTGGGTTTTTTGTTGTTGTTGAATTTTTTTTTTTTAGTTTGGTTTGGTTTGGGTTTTTTTTTTTTTCTTTTGGTTTTTGTTTTGTTTTTTCTCAGTTTATTTTGAGCCTTCTGATGTCTCTTTCGTCTAGTTTTGGTTCTGTGGCTCCCATGGAAGCCAGTAGGTAGGTCCTGGGTATAATGCAATATAGAACTGAATTCAAAGTTTGTGATTTAGTAAAACATGCAGTCATGTATATATAAGCTGCAAAGGTCTAGTTTGCAAATGTGCTTAGTAACACAGCTCCTTTCAGCACATCATTCTGGTGGCAGATACCGTCCCACCTTGTCCCATCTCCTCTCTCCCTCTCCAATACCTCATCCAGTGGACATAGCTGCGGTTTCAGAGCGAGCAGCTCTGCCAGCATGGGAAGCCTGGGTGTCGTGGTCTGTGGGCATGAGCAGCTGAGTGAAACACACTCAAAACAGGGGCTTGACAGGTCTGTCACTGCTGTGGCACACTCTGCATTTACAGCTTAGCACTGTTGCTGTAGCGCTCTCTATGCCAAATGAAGTCATTAGCAGATTTGAGATCTGTGAACCATCTGTGCCTGGTATCTGTTCATCCTTGAGTGTGAAAGAGCTATCAGTGCAGAGCTGTAGTGGGATGTAGCAGTGCTAGAAGGTCTCTGGGGTATGTCTTGGTGGTTCGAATTAGTGTGCCCCTCACAGAGCATTTACTACCCACCCCTTCCTCCTGGCTAACACTTGGGTCTCTGGAGAAGCGTGTTAACATGAGAACTGGTTACAGCATTTTTGTTAAATATTTGCCAGTGGCCAGGAATACCCAGCCAACTTTGGTGTGAATGAGAAACTTAATAATCCATGAAGAGGATTTTTTTATATCTTTAATTTACATTACATTGGGTTCATAAATTAGGGGAAAAAGTGTTAGTTATGGCTTTCTTCCTGGTGGTGGGTTAGAATACACCAGCTGTGACACACCATTTGCAGAGATGGCTGGAGCTATTGTATGTCAAAGCTGGAAATTACGTTGACCTTATCAATGTAATGTACCCTCTGGTAGTCCTTCTTGTGAGGGTTTCTTACACATGCTGTAAGAGCTGCCTCCCTGTGTTGCAGTCACGTATAGGAACACATGGAGACAAAATGATTGATTATTAGTCCCGGTGTTTGCAATTTGATCTTTGCGGCAAGTGTTAGCCCATAATGATTTGTTTTCTTTCCCTTACTCCCTTGTTGACATTTTTCATTGTCGTAGTGTCCAAAATTCCAAATCTGAAATGTCCTGCTATCAAGTCTGAGTCTGCTTTATTTAACTCAGATGCAAATCCGTAGTATAAAGTAATATGAATGAGGTCTGAACTGGAAGAAAATTCAGCTGGATAAATTCAAATGGAAGCCTTCATACCCTGTCAAATACAAACACCAAAATAAATCTTCGTGGCTGTCCACCAGACTGTGAGTCTGGCACAGACAGAAATTGCTCAGACAGTAGCTTCAGATATCTTGAGAACAGAGACCTCCTTAAGGGGTAAATTTACAGAGTTTACATGTGTCACTCAGAGAGGAAATAAAATTTAACAGGTTGCAGTAATTTTTGTTTGCTGATAAAGTATGCCTGAGAATAATGATCAGTCAGTAAAGGTGATTTACTCTCTGTGCAGTCTGGGGAAGATTATGTCTTCTGCTTGGGTTACCTTATGGACCACAGGATACCTGTCTAAAACATGTACAGTCTCTCAAAAGAAAAACTTTTTTTTTTTTTTAATTCAATCAGTTTATGTAATATTGTTTGTTGTTTGAGTTTGAAATAGCAGTTCTTTTTAGATAAAAGTGCAAGATTTATTGCCATGGAGCCAACTCAAACACTGAGAATTGGTTCTTTAAATTGTTAGTAAACTGAATGTCCAATCAGGCTATAATAAGCCATCAGAGCTCTAGGATACTCTTAAGTAAGTTTTGCATTGGGCACATTTGAAAAGTCTGTGACTCTCTTCTGAGAATTTTCCTTTGTTTCTCATGCTGGGAGATGTGTTATTTCAGAAATTTTAGAAATGGCAAGGAATTCGACTTCACAGCTTTGAAGCTCTGAAATACATAGGCATATTTCCTTGTTTGTGGGTATAACAAACTCTGTGAGTACTCTGTTCTGTCTCTGTATGTGGATATGCAGTTTTAGTGATGTGTGGCTGGATAGAGAGGAATTTTCAGAGGAATCAGAAGGGACAATATGAACAACAGCATAAATTAAATACCTGAGATAAATTATTCTGCAGGAGTTAAGATGATAAGGGCCATGACTTTGTAAGGAAGAACCCATTTCTTGAAGTGCCAGCTTGCTGAGAACTGTTTATTCTTTCTTATTTTAAAATATGGGATCACACAGAATCGGAAACTGATTATAGTATAAGATGGGTCAGTTAATGCAGAAAAAAGACAATGCAAGGTGACTGCTAAACCCTAAAGAAATACTGTGATGCATGAGAAAGATATTGTTTGTTTTGCTTTGTTGTTTGGTTTTGGTTGGGGTTTGTTTTGTTTTGTTTTCCTCAAAATTGAGTTAGTTAACTTCCATTGCCAATATATTTTGATCTGTAAACAATTGCCTCAGGAACCTGTGCTCTCCTGCAACAGTGTTAGATACTCCAGATTTCACTGTTATTTGATCTACACATAAAAGTCTGTGAATCCTGGGCAGCTCAGAAAATGGATTTTCTCTTCAGGTGTTCTGTAAAAGAAATGCCTTCTTCCTTTTGCTCATTGGGAGGTATGGTGTACAATACCAACTTCTGCTGGACTTCTGGATTGAAATCTCAGAACTCCCCTTGGTATGACTAATATTTAACTTTGAGACTTAAAATTCTTAAAGGTTTACAGAAATAGAAATGTAGAGAATATTTAGTAGATATTTAGAGACTTTGTAGCAAATCTAAAAGAAAACAACCAGCCCCATGCCCAGTTGACAGACTATGGAGATTTCATATTTGATGCCTGTTACCAGCTGCTCACTGTCCATGAAGGATTATCATTATATCAGAATTTCTCGCACTGTAAATGATGAGATCTTCCCTCCACCACCACCACCACCACCTCAATTCCTCTCTCCCCACTTGCTGAGGACAGAAAGCATCCATAAGAAAGGTTACTATCTGTAGTACACCTTATATGTGCATCACTGGATCTTTCACAGCTGAGTTTAAAAAAGGGGAAATGATTGTCTCCTAGGAGATTAATCAAACCCCAGAACATCTGAAACTTCTTATGCCTCTGGTAGGATTGTGAGCAAAATCATGTAGCTCAAAATTCACTGCACCAGTTAGAATTCTACTTGTGTTTATGTACTTAAATATCTTTTTAGATTGGATCCAGTATACTCTGGATTCTTAGTTTCATATTTGAAACAGCAAATAACTAGAAATTGGATGGTATTTCCGTGCCTTGCTGGGTTATTGAGATGCAACCTCATACTGTGAATCTAAACCAGAGAGGTTAAAAACTGCCTCACGGCAAACTACTCTTGAAAGACGCTCTTGATGTCTGAATCTCAGAGCACTGATTCATCTCACGTTTTTCTTTACATATAATCTGGTAAAAAATGTTAATGTATCTTTATGAAAGGGGAAAAATAAACTATTGCGACTTCTCTGTGTAAAACTTTTCAAAGAATGCATAACTTTACTAGAAAATTATTAAAGTCTCTATAACTCTACAGTGATTGAAATTCACTATTGCTAATATAAACAGGTTTATGGTAATAATGGAAGATATGCAAGGATGAGGGATTAATTTAGTTCTTAGAGATGTTTGACCTCTGCAAATTCATGATACGTCAGAGAGAGCTAAGGTCCACATAAACTGGCTGTCTTTCTTTTTTACCTGGAAGGCACTATTTTTTCAATAAATACTAAAATCAAGTAAATATTTTTAGTACCAGGATAACTGCCACTTTAAATGGAGTAATCTTTGCTCAGAAGTTGTCTTACACTTTATATCTAATGCCAGCAGGAAAAAATAATTAAGATATATGCTTTTGGTAATTGATCAGGAAGATTTGAATGGGTTACATAAATAATAGACTAATCAAAGTATTGTCTAACAATTTAAAAAAACACATGCCCTACTGCATGTACATTTATTTAAATGAACATTGCTGTCAGAATTTATGAAAAATTTTGAAAGAGGATTTCATTTTCACCTTATGGCTAATGCTCTCATAAATAATAATTTGTCACTTTATAGGATAAGATATAATATTGAATTGTTCCGTGTATCTCTTTAAAATGGAGGTGTGCATTTACTGTTCTGGGCAATTACTCTATGGATGAAACTGCAACTTTCAAATCTCATTTTCATGTCCGTCAAATCCTACTTTAACTCATTTTCTCTTCTAATGAGAATTAATGATATTAATAATCTAATGTTTTGCAGAAGAGACCCAGGACTTTTCCTGTATATGCAGTGGTTTTCTACATAAAATATTTTATGTCATTGATAACTGACAGATTATCTAAATAAAATAAAAAAAATACAAAGCCAGCTGTTCCAAAAAGAAAAAAAAATGGATATTTTAAAAACAGAATTGCAATTAGATTCTGTTTTTTGTTTAACCTCATGAACATGATACTTGTTAATAATTTACAAAGTGCTGATCTATCTTGGAGTTGAACACCAAGAAACTTCAGTCTGATAGTTTGAGGTAGGGTGATATTTACTTGCAAGCAACTTCCATTCTTTCTACTTTTTTCTAAAACCACTTTATCTTTGTATGGTTGTGTGAGGGAGGAATGCAACTTTGGATTAAATGAAAGGTTGTATTTCTCTTGAATGGCAATTTGTGGGATCTTTTACATGCAAACCAAAATACCCATGTGAAAGATACACTATTGCATGGTCTTTGTATTTATTTGTGCCTATATCAGATTACAACAGTCTTGGCTGCTATTTACTTCAAAGATGTCCCATACATATTGTCTGGGCTCCACTGGTATTCATTAAAGGATGCTGTGACAGCCTGGCATCACCTGAGTCCATGCGTGGAAACAGCCACTTTTCACCAGCAGTCACTGCCTCTGGGATGAGCTTCTCAGGCTCTGTGTAAGGTGACTTCCCCCATTCCCCCCTGTCCCTCCACACTGCACGGGAAAGTAGGGCCCCTGCATGTGTTTAACCCCACATTTTTTCAGGATACTAATATTGCTGCTTTTAATTGACTGCAGTTTTACAGGAGAGTGTGTCCCAGATGTGATTGCTCTAAAATGAAAGAGCACCAGTGTTGGGCTTGAATGTTTCCCATCCAATTACCAATTGCCCCTTCATTTTATTTTGAAAGTGGTTTTCACTTGAGTATGGGGTTTCCAAATGATTCTGGTAATCCTGGATTTTTTTCCCTTGTTTTTACAGGTGACCTGTAACTGTTTCACCATCAGTAATGGAGAGATGCAGGATGTTGGTGTTGGCCTGTATCCCAGGTACTGTGGACACTGTTTCATTCACAGGAAAAATCTATGTTAGGTTTTTTTCCTTTTTTCCTAGGTAGCTCTAGGGGCCATCAAAGCAGCAGGTAACATGTCCAAAAGAGAAACTGGGAAATACAAATGAATTAAAGGAAAATAAAAAAAAAAAAAGTTCAAGTTGAAAACGTTCTGAATAGTCCGGATTACAGAGTTAAAACAGCTTAAATAGGATACATCTTTATATTGTATCATTACAGTGGTTGTAGTCTTTTCTAAGTAAGAATAAATGCTGACATTAAAAATGTGTGCTTGGGACGAGTCAACGGAATGTGGTCATCATTGCTTTAGAATAGAGATAGACATTTTGCAGCCAAGAGCCTTCTGAACTGGCAATTAAAAGAAAAAGATTGAACACATTTATTAGTAAATTACCATAACTAAGAAACCAGTAAGGTGGAAAGATAAGCTTCTTGGGAGATGGATGTTAATATTTGAATTATTTCTATTAGGTAAAAAGTACATACCAGGGAAGGTTTTACTTTCATTTAGTTAGTTACCTGTAATTATTAATGTGGAAAATTACTATGTGTAGTTTAAAATCATATTTTACTATCTCAATTTTTTTTAATTCATAGTTGAACTATGTTGTCAGCACCTCAGTAGATCTGTCACTGTAGTTTCTTTTTCTACTAACGTCACACGTGTATGATCTGACTGAGGACACTTAATATCTTGAGGCCTGCTTTGTGGTAAAGATAAAGAAAAGGCGGTTAGGAGGACAGGGGATTTAGTGTTATGAAAAGTACATTATAATCATTTGATTTTGTAGTGGAATGGAAACAAAACCTTACAGATGCTTGGGAAAAAATGAAACATTATTTTGGAACATTACTGTTAGTGAAATGTTTTCTTTTTGGTTGAAAACATCCCCTGACTGTAAAGAAAGTGGCTATCAATGTCCTGTGATAATGCAGTGCCAAGGGATGCAAGAGACTCTTTCCCCAGTCAGTTCAGAACAATTTGAGTTTTGCTGTAGTAAATCACTCTGAGCTGGGAAAACTGTGAACTTAAATCTGTGGTTAAATCATAGGCAAATGCTCTTCCAGATGAATTCATATGCTTCTAAATGAAATTGTCATCAAAATTGCTAGTGCTTCCACAAGATGAAATTTGATTAAAAGTGCTCTGTTTAGTCTCATTAAGAGATTGTATATTGTTGCATGGCTTGATAGCTTCAGCATCCCTATATATGGTCTCATATGAAGTGAAACAGGGGCTCTCTCCCAGTGAACATTATTGAGTTCATGTGGAGATTAACAACAGATATTTTGTGAGTCGGAAGGGATATCAAATGAGTCAGGATTCTGTTGGTAGCTTCTTTAAGAGTCAAGAACTGAATAAACATGGTTCCGTGTAGGGCTCTGACCCTCAGCAACATCCTCTCTTTTGCCAAAAACAGTTAGGATTTTGAGTTGCTGAATCAGGCAGACAAGGAAAGCAAATAAAGGCAGCCAGGAGCTGGATAAGCCAAAATTCTCCTTCCAGCTTGTTGATGCCAGAATTATTATTTCAATGGGTCATTCCCATAGGAGAAGAACCATCAGCTCCATGTCTGCTATGGCACTGATGTTAGGCTGGCAAAGTCAGTTGTTTCTCAGCTTATGAAACATGGGGCTCAAAAGCATATAGTGGATTTTGTTGATGTTCTTAACAGTCTTCTTCAAAAAAGAGGGAAGGGCACATCTGTGTCAGGAGATCCGTTAACATGTGCGTCTCTTGGAGGTGACTACAGCTCCCCAGTGAGGTGTGCTGCTTCAGCTGACATATGCCACAAGAACAGAGGCAGAACCAAAATATGTGTGAAACAGAGGCAATGTCTGTATCTCTTCTTTCAACTTGATACACTGAGTATTTTGGGTTTGGGACATGATATACTCCATTTTCTACCTGCTGTGAAACACAGGTTGGTTGCTGGCCCCTTTATGCTCTGGTTCCACTGATGGTCAGCATAACTGATAAGGTTAGTGCCCTGAAACTGAGCAGAAGCAGCAGAAATAACCATTTGCTCTGAACTCTCCAGGTTGCCCTCTGGCCTGCTTCACCCTGTCCCCTAAGCCAGGCCTTTCAGAGAGTCACTGGGAGACCATCACCTTCCTCCTGCCCTGAGAACACAGGAGACAGAAACACATGAAGAGATCCAGGCATGCCTCTTACTAGCAATGAATATAAATCTTCTAAATATTAATTTTCCTCCCCTAACCAAGAACAGCTGATTTACTAGGGATTTTATTTGTTCTGTAACTTAATTGCTTGGTACTTCAGATGTAATCGTTTTAGTTACTTTTAAATGATTCAAGTGGAATGGCAGTGGAGGCTTCTCTGTAAAGTTCTTTCTTTCTTTCTTTCTCCCTCTCTAACACCCCTCTACAGCATGTCTTTACTGAACCACAGCTGTGACCCAAACTGCGTGATCGTTTTTGAAGGATACCAGCTTTTACTTCGCTCCGTCCGAGAGATCCAGATAGGTGAAGAGGTAATTAACTTGTCCTCCCTTCCATCACAGACACCTGCAACAATGACATCTCCCTAAACAAATTCCAGACTGCAGGGCCACCAGCTTAATATTTTGATGATATATTGATGCCACTTTCTAGCACATAGCTATCAGGGGGGAAATGATAAATCGAATCATCTCTTCACACTGCCTGGGCCCCATAATCATTACTTCTCATAAATCACTAGCAGTCTTGATAAATTCTTGTTGCTCCTTTCCTCCTTAGGGCACTTCATTTTGTTTGTATTTGAATGTCTTTAGCCTGATGGAAACACTTACAATATTTCTGGGTGGAATGCAGTTTTCACTAAGGCATTGCAACAGTAAGCATTTGTCAGTCTGCCACCACACTATTGTAGTAAACCTTTCATTGACAAAGAAAGTAGCCAGACAAGGTTTGTTTTCTTGTCCCTTTCACTAGAAAAGACTTTAAAACATCCCTTCCAAGATATTTCTGATTCGATCTAAGGTATTGTCAGCTTCTTTTTTATGACAGCATTTACTTTACTTTGAAAATAGTAATTTGTGGCTAGGTAAGCATTTCAAAGTAAATGTGTTTTGTAGCAATGCAATATTGAATTTGCTTAGTAAAGCCTGAGAAGATGTGTGTTTATATGTAAGTTTACACGCACCAATGACCTATGCAGTTCTAGCTGTTGGTCATTTCAAAGTAATGTAAACATGATTCGCGCCTGTGTTTCAAACTCTGGGAAGATCACAAACATACATATTCTATGAGGTTGGTGCAAAAGTAATTGCGGTTTCGGACCATTAATTTTAAACCATTGTAACTAGACTCAAATACATCTTTATTAATCAAAATAGGAACCATTGCAAGCAACACAGTTTGGCCAACGAGAAACAAGTTTGTTTATTCCTGTAGGGTAAAAATCTGTGCTTCAGGAATCGACGAACTTTTGGAAAGTATTTTCTGCACCCTGCTGGTTGTGGAAGCATTTTCCCTGCAAAAAGTTATCAAGATGCTTGAAAAAGTGGCAGTTGGTTGGCAAGAAGTCAGGTGAATACGGCAGATGAGGCAAAACTTTGTAGCTCAATTCGTTCAACTTTGAAAGCGTTGGTTGTGCATGTGTGGTCAGGCACTATGAAGAAGAATTGGGCCCTTTCAGTTGACCAATGCCAGTTGCAGGCCTTGCAGTTTTTGGTGTATCTCATCGATTTGCTAAGCGGACTTCTCAGGATGCATTATTGTTAATTATTAAACTTCTAAATTCTGAAGATATTTTGATGTACTTGGATATATCTTTGCAGGTAAATTTCATAAAGCAATTCTTTGTAACATGCAGCTTTTACAGAGTGGGAGAGGCCCTCGGGTGGCCCTGGGTGGTTCTGGAGTGAGATGTGAAATAGAATTCCCTTGCAGGCATGACCACCATGCAGACTGTGCTACAGCTGTGCAGCTGCGACCCACATTTAAGACTTGGTGTTAGTGGTCCATAATCTACAGAAGTCTCTACTTTAAAATCAGTGGTGAAGCAGATATGGTGTAAGTTACAAATCATTTATAAGGCAATCAGGAAATAAATGTAAGTTATAAAGCAGGGCAACTAGGACCAGTGTGTTTGCAGTCACTTTGGCAGTCATGGGAATATAGGCTTTAAAATGACTGCACCTTGTGTGGGTATATTATATTTTCTAGAAAACTTTGCCTCCAATGAGGCAGTAAAATAAACTCAGAATTTTCCTAAGAGCTCAAGTTCTTGTGTCTTTGTTGCAACTGTTGCTTCTGGTTTTGGTACTGAAAGGAAAACTTGCGTTAAAGAACATGTAAGATTATATACATATATATATATATATGTGTTGTGTTAAAGCAGATGCCCTCTTGACTTACCTGGAAATAAAAGTCTCTGTCTAAGGAGAAAATGGGCATAAGCAAGAAATCAAAGAAACAAAGTGAATGTTAGTTTAGATCTGCTATGGAAAGAGGAAAGAGAATAAAATTGTTATGAGGGTATGTACAAGTAATCAATTTAATATTATTTTCAACACCCAATTACTTTTTCCTCTTACACACCTGCTACTGCTTTTCATTTTGTGTTCTATGTGGTAGGTTTGGTACAACTTCTTTGCACATGGCCTTGTTGCTTGCCTGCAGCAGGGTGAGCTCAGTTTTCTTAATAGCCATGCCTTAAATTTACACACCTATGTACATGAAACTACATTACTTGTTATGAACTGAGCTTTTACTTATACTACTGAGGCCGTGATCTGAGCTAATGGGAGAGAATATACACGTTAGGGAGGAATCTGATGACGTTTTCTGAATAAATCAAGTGCTCTGAGGTAGTAAGATGACAGTTGTTTCAAGTCAAGAGTCAAAAAGAAAACTTAAATAATTATAAGCAGTAGAAAACTTGCCTTATCCTATTAAAACTTACATGATATTTAGATAGAATGAGATGATCTATGTAATAATTAATAGAAAGTAAATAAGCACTTAGATTTTTTAGAAATGAGAAACTATTTAACAAATGGGGCTCAGATCAGTAGAGTAGGACTATGGCTTTACTGTCCATAGAGGAACAAACTTGATAGGGCTTCTGGACCCTTGTGCAGAAAATATCAGCAGCTGCAAAATGATGTGTTCAGTAGGCCAGTGACAATTAAAAATATTTTTGTACATTTGTAGTACATTCTATTCAGAGGACACTACAACAACTTACTCACGTAAAGGAGTTGCCAACCACCTATAATCATAGGGAGAACAAAGCCACGGGGAGTTGTGGTGCCTAGCCATTGTGGTCATCTCACTAATGTATAAAGAGGACGGCATCAATACACGTGATTGTGGTTGGAAAGCAGAAGAAGTGATATCAGTACATTGAATGAAGCTGCTGCAGTGTGACCCAGTTTTATTTGGGAGTAACATGTGCGCCCCAACCACGCCTTGGAGTGCTCATGCTGTACACAACAATTATATTTATCAAGTCATTGATAAGAATCAAACAAGATTGTGAGAACCTCAAAAAGTTTTTTTGTCCTAATGGAAGTTGTTTTGGTTCAGTTTTAGTCTCATGTTTAGGCATATTTTGTTGGCTTTGCATGTCTTTGCAAGAAGGCATGCAGCATTTGGTGGGTTTTAATTGAATTTTGATTTGGGCTTTGAATTTTGTTCAAATCCTAAGGCCAAAATCTATCTCAGGCAGTAGAAAATAAGGACTCCTGAGACAGAAAATGTTTGCCTGAATCCTTATAGAATGAAACTGCTAAATTTGATGGTGCTGTATATTTGGAAAACTATCCACTCCTAAAATCATATGCCAAAATTCTAGCCATCTAGGCCTTTGTGGCAAAGACAGTGGTGCCAGTCCTGAATCATTAAGAAATCATGAGTTATGAATGTTATGTTTTTGTAGGCATTGAAAGAGGGGATTCATAGATAATTGCATGGTTTTCCAAGTTAATGCTTTAAGAAAACAAAGTGTATTGCAGGAATCATAATAAAATACTGAGAGTTGGCAAGATGTTGAAGTCTCTAGTCCTTAAAGTTCGCTTCAGAAACCTATTAGCTATATTATTTGGGGTTTATACTAATGTGGTTGTATGGAATTATGTGCTCTTTGAGAGCAGAAAACTACCATTTTAGCAAAACCACACTGCGTTCACATTGACTTCTGCCTGTGAATGCTTTAGTTGATGTTCAAATAACTACTTTCCTTTCTATCATTATATAACTTAATTGTCTGTTTAAATTACATTTAAAATCTTCAATGAATGTAGAATTTTTAGGTGAAAATTTGGCTCTGATAAGAAACTTCCTTCAAGCTTTTTAGCCTTTTTTTTCCTTCCCTATCCTTCCTCTGACTGTTATAATTCATATAAGGCATTACGGGTCTATGCTAATACCTTAAGTTTTAGTGCTTGACCAGCTGGTAATGATCACCACTAAATGTAAGTGTTTTCTGTCCTGCAACTGGCATAAAGGGAATGGAACAGGGAACAGAGAACAGAGGAGAGGACAAAAGTGAAGACAAGACTCAGAAGCAACTGTTGATCTCCATGCATAGATTGGGAGTTGAGGTGACTAGAAAGGGTCTGCTGTCTCTGTAGATTCTATACTAGGTTTTTGAGCATAACTGAATCTAATAGCAGGAAGAAAGAAATAATAGATTTTTGTGGGGATTTCACTCTATATGTCTCTACTTAAAAGACTGCAGAACATTCTGAAACTTGCTTCCAGCAGCTCAAAACTAATCATAACACCTCTTTGCTCCTCAAGATAATGTTAGTTGTAGTGCTGACTATCACAGCTTTTGTAACTTTAAGTGATGTTACTTTGACAGTATAAAAAGATTTCCTTTTCTTTCACTTTGTTCTTTGCAAAAAAAAAAAAAGAAATTTAGGTATTGCAAAGAAAGGTAAGATATGGGGAAGGATTATAAGAAAGCAAAAAATTATTCACTTGGAGATCACCAGGGCTCCTTCAGTGATAAGGTAACCTATCAGCTAATTTACTTTCTCACAAAGACAAACATCCTGTTCTGAAGAGGTCTTCATCATTTCCCTACCCTTAAGGTAACCACTTAAAACAACATCAAGATGTGTGCTGTAATGTCAATTGCCATTTTGTTAATTACTGTGTCAACCTGGTGTTTTGCAGGCAGACATGAGCTCATTTTGCCTATTTTTCCAATCAGAAGCTGTATAGCTGTGTTTAGTTCAGTGCATAGCTCAAATCAATTATTCCCGCCGAGACACAGGATGCATGACCTGAAGCTCAGTTCTGTTCCAAAATAAGTGTGTGGCCCCTCATCAGCTAAATACAATATTAAATACAAACAACCATTTCAGATGACCAGCAATGAAATCTATGTGATAGATTTCATTCAGGATATGTAATATTTTTCTTATTATAGTTCTAGGAGAAGTTTTATATCTCTGTTTGACAGATTACATTTTGTCACATTACATTTTTTTAAAATCCATTTTTTTCCTTGAGGTAGAAGATATTTTGGTCACATATGCCAAAATAGAAAGAGCACAGCCTGTTCACTTATATAACTCTGTCTCAGGAACAGATTTTTGTACATAGCCCTTCCTAAGATCCTGAGAGCCATGATTGCAAAAACAAGACGACTCACTTTTTTTTTTCCCTGCCATTTGCATTAAAATACTTGATTTTAAATTTCTACAGTGTTCTCTGTCTAGAAATTTTGTAGCTTATAGCCTGTTATAAAAGCTATAAATTAACTCCACTGCAGCATGGCAGTGCTGGAAAGTTGTGTCCACCTCATTTGGCCGATGAGGGACGTGAGAAACTAACCATCATACCCACAGTTAAAGAATTTCTGTGTTGGAGTGAAACACAGGGCTCAGAGAGTGCTGCATTTCTATGGAGAAAGTCTTGAAAGTCAATAAGTCTCATGGCTGTTAAATAACTCCCTGCCTTCATAAATGTTATTTCATATATATTCTGAAGTTTGGGGGAAAAGATTTACTGCATTCTTTATAAACGATGCAATAAAGAGGCAAGCTTTGGTCAGCTGAAATAATGTTTTAATTAGTACCATACATCCCACATGCAAATACCATTAAGACAACCTTTGATAAATGGGCATATTTCCTAAATATGTACAAGTTAAATGAGCCTTGCATCTAATGAAGGGATCCAAAATTAAAACAAGTGTAGAAGAGAGACTTGACTACATAATTTTTATGTTTAAACGATTAAATGATTAGTATAGACTTAGTCACCGTTAGGTTGGTCATATTTCTAAATATTCTAATTACATTTTCCCACTCAGTCTGCCAGCTACAAACATTTTTTCACTTACGGTTTTCTGCTGGCAGGATGTGGAATTTGGACTCGGGCCTTTGACAGCAAGAGAAACCCTAAGTTGTTAAAATGCTAAAAGGAGGTATCAGTGTGATGAAGCCTCTTGTCCTCCTCCTTCTGCCATTCATATGCCCTAACAGGGAGCAGGTTGTTACGTGACTGTTCATATCCACAACTGTTTGCTAACCCCTGAAAAAGAAATTACTGCTTTCAAACTTGTTCCTACTTCCAAGGTTTCTGCAAGATGAGTGCCAAAAAAAAAGAAAAAAAAGAGAGAAAGAGATGATGTAGCCTGTAGGCTGAAGATAGATAAAGCATGTTTGATGTTGGCTATGGGTTTGTTTTGCTGTATAAGAAGTGAATCCTGCCTAATGATGGATTCAACAGAAATGATAAGGTTGAAACCATCGTCATAAGTATTTTGGCAAAGAATAGACTAATCTCACGTGAATTATTTTTCACAGAAGATTCCTACTGTGTTTCACTGTGCCTGGACTTGATTAAATCCCTTGTACTGCTGGATGCCACCTGAACCCATAGCCCAGTAGGATATGGGTCAGAACCAGTGATATTTCTGCAGAGGATAAGAGGCAGGGAACAAGCCAGCGTGTGAAATGATTTTGACAGAAAACACTTGCAAGTTGCAAGGAGACACGAAGATCAGAGACTTGTGATGGGAGAGGGAAACTGGACTTGGAATGGAAGAAGTCAGGAGTACAGCTCACCTGGAAAGTGCTTTGTGGGAAGGAAGGGAGACAGGTCTTTCTTGCCACACCAGAGTAGGACCAGCTGGGGAAAGGAATGAGGACAAAGTTGGTGGGGTCACTGAAGATGATAGAGAAACCAGAGCAGGGCGACAAGAACTGTTAGCTCGGGAGAGTAAGAGTGTTGGTGATCAAATATGGGGAAAAG
Source organism: Nesoenas mayeri (assembly GCF_963082525.1). Taxonomy (NCBI): domain Eukaryota; kingdom Metazoa; phylum Chordata; class Aves; order Columbiformes; family Columbidae; genus Nesoenas; species Nesoenas mayeri. Next base: position 83,113,551 of record NC_137544.1, on the reverse strand, counting down.
GTGTAAGATGAGGCATGCAGGGGAGGCAGAAGGGCAGACCTGGGACTGGCAAGATGGTGAAGTCAGCCCATTGTACCAAGAATGTCCACGTAAGGAGCTAGAACTGAGGGCGGGAAACCAGGTTTAGATGACCAGGTGTGGAGAATAAGACTGGAAGATGATACTCATGTCCAGAGGCAAAGACAGAATTACTAGAGGGACAGATTGGAGACAATGGGGCAGAAGAGACAAAGATTAGGAGAGAAGAGTGGAAAAGAAATAGAGAAAACACTTTCCATCCATTCACTGCAGAAAACTGTGAAGGAAGCCTACAGCTCCTGTGTAAATGATTAGTAGAGACTGTTCTGTAAATCAACACTGGTGAAACTAATCCCCTCTTGGCTCAGACATGCACAAGCTGGGACAGAACAACATTATACAGAATGCAAAACCTAAAAAAGTTCTCACACTTTTTGACTTTTGATTATCTGTGGAACTTTGTCTTTTTTGTTAATTATACTATTAATCTTCAATTATGAGCCCATTTATTTTTTTTCAGGCTTTCTGACTATGATAATTTTAAATGCTTGACTTTGCCATCTCAGTAATTTTCTTTTAATACAGTCCTCCTTCAATATGTAATCAAATTATGCTGTAATAATAAATGAAAAAATGCAGGCATTGGTTTAGTTGCTTGTTAATTGCTCATTTAATTAGAATGCTCACTAATTTGCTAAATGCAGGGTCTGACAATGGATTTTATAGTCATTACTACAAATTGGTCGGGTTTTCCTGTAATTTCTTTGAGTGGATTCTTATGATTTAGCTGAGAACCATGTGAAAATTCTCCCAATTAGCTGAAGTGTCTAGGTTCAGGATAAAATAATGTGACCTGCGATTTTTTAGCTCTGACCCCTCTGGAGTGTTTCAAAGTGTGCTGGGCATATAGTGAAGTCTCAATAGCGTGTATGACTGAATGCTGGTCTGAACAGGGCTGTTATTTTGTTATATTCTTTCCCTTATCATTAGTTTGTGCCTGCACACTTTAAACATTTTAAGAACTCCATGCAAATGATTAGCCCTGTAAAATTCCTTCTGGCAGGTGTTGAAGTGAACAAACTACAGAATTCTCTGTAGTTCATTAGAATTCACTCTGTGCAGCATGAGGAGTTGAAAACGACACAAATGTAATAATTTTCTTTTATCATTTTAATAAATTTTCTTGTAAATAATTTCAACAACTTTGACTGCAATACTTTTGTGCTTCCTTAGTCACTAAGGAAACATCACAGACATACTGAAGATGCATATGACATAAGAGGAGCTTTCCTCAGGCTCAAACATAGGTTTGCAAGAAAGTAGGATCTTCCCCAAGACAAGATCTTTTGAGATATTTTGATGTTGTATAACACCAGTGCTAAATACATGTTTAAGCTTTGGAATTAGATAGAAAATGGCATCTAATACACAGGGAATTCAGATACTGACCTTCGTTTCTTATTTCCTTCTAATTTCTCTGTCATTGTTTTTCTTTTTTTTTTTTTCAAATTAGGATGAAAAGTTGAAATAGTGATAATTTGGGGGATTTAGAATTTCAAGCAATATTTATCTGGAAATCTGAAAAAGTGTTTTTCCATGGAAATTAGTTTTGGCCTTTTTTCTCACCCTTTAAAAGTTATCAATTTCTTCTAGGAAATCATCTGTTAAGATAACATTTTATTTTATACTTGAAAAGAAAGTTGTATCAAAAAATATTATTTTAGCTATACCTACAACAAATATGGAATTTTTGTATAATATACCAACTCTGGTTTTGTATGTGCTGCTCACAGCTCACCATCAGTTATACTGAATCACTGATGCCCACCAGCGAACGCCAAAAGCAACTGATGCGCCAGTATTGCTTTGAATGCGACTGTCTCCTCTGCCAGAATCAAGAAAAGGTAGGTTGAGTGAAGAAACTCCTTGCCAATGAAACAGAATTTTCCAAGGCCTGTCAGCAGCTTCCCTTCCTTTATGTAATACTTATCTTTTGCTACTAATTGAATGGCCAGAGTAGAGAAGAAAATGACCTCTGCCCTCAGTGGTGTTATGTTGCAATGAAAGAAAACTGTGAAGGAAAGAAAAGCAGGAAATGTTGACAACATGATAAGATTAATTTCTTGCTAAAACATGCATTGTTCATAAAGCTAGGAACCACTTTCAGTTCCAAGATGTAATTCAGATCATTCTGAGATTCAAGGACCTCTGAACACGAGAGTTAACATGACTTTAAGAAGCTGAAAGTTTTTTTTTTTCTATTTGAAAGAATAATCTTGGAACTTCAACTGAAGCTACTTGTCTGATGCTGCAGGAAGGCTGTGCTTGTCCTCACTAAGTTAAATTAATTTTGACAAACACCTGCATGAATAATTTTCAAGAACTACCAGAAATATTCAACAGTTGTAAGAAAGAGAGATGAATCTCCTTGCATGACAGTCTGTTGTTTTTATGCTCTTTCACAAGGTCTTGGTGTAGCAGGTCAGTAGTTGTAATAGATAAAATTTTGTTTAACATGACCTTTTACAGGGATTCAGCCTAGCCTGCTTTAATTATATTCTGGGTTGCTTCATATTTATACAACCTGATGAGAGATCAAATGGAATATGCAAAATGAGGCTGGCTTCATAGCAGTTTATGCACTTTGTCTCTCTAGTTATATGTACACTTGTTCTTATTTTCACAAATGCCTGGTTTAGGTGAGTCACCTGCATAGCTAAATGTGTTCCCAGTAGATTAGAAATGGTAAGAAAGGTATTGATGAAAATGTGATTACAAGGAACATGATATGATTAATGAAATAATTGCTGTACAGAGAAAAAACAAACAAACAAACAAAAACTAAGTTTAAACTCTGTGTTGGGTAGGACAGTTGTATGTGTGTAGTTTTGTGTAAGCCAAAGTACACCCATTGAACATATAATGTATTGTTTGATTCATCAGTAAGCCATTCCAAAGAGAAGCAGTTCCAAAGAGAGAACACAGAAATGTTTCAGGCTTATGATGTAATGCTAAATTACTTCCTGTCCATGTGCAAAAGTTGTTGGCATTCTCTGCTTGATAAAGATGGCTACAATGCTACTTGGGGGCAGTGAAGAGAAGACCTCTTTTTGTCTTTCTTTAAAAGATGCTCACTCAAGTGCTATGAATTCCTAGATTCATTTTGGGGAATGGCATCCCCACAGATGCAGTGATGATTAGGAAAAATAAGGCTAAAGAGTATTTAAGGATCACTTAACAGTTTGTAAAATGTTAGACAAGTGACGTAAAGACCATTCAGCGTATAGAATGTTTTAAGAAACAAGATCCAAGGGCTGGAGTATACTCAACTGTATAGTATAGTATAGTATAGTATAGTATAGTATAGTATAGTATAGTATAGTATAGTATAGTATAATATAGTATAGTCAACATACAACATCAAAAAATATTGTAGTGAAATTATATGTGCATATGTTGATGACAACAATAGTCTCATATGTAAGTTAAAATTAATTAATTATTTTTCCTCTTTTAAACTGTGGTCTGAGTTCATCTTCTATAGCTCTTTTTGCCCATGGGCAAAATTCCTTGTGGGGATGATATTGCAAAATGTTTGGAAAGCTTTTTGTGACTGCATTCTGAAATTTTGTAGTTTCCTCATTGTTCCCAGGTAAAGAGGTTTGTGAAGGGCTAGGAACCTCATGTCAGCTTTGTCTGTTGATGTCTATGAAGAAGACATCTTTATCCTCAGCTTCAGTTTAGGATGATTAGATATAATCTACAAGCAGTCCTCATGATACTGCACTTCATTTTCTGGGACAGAAATTTTGCAGTTAAAACTGTTTACATGACTAACTTGGAAACACAGGGTTTTTTTCTACCATTGATCTCAGTCATTGCTGGTATGCTGAGTGGCATGTAACACTGTAGATGTACATGTTTTTAAATTACAGAATGACTGGATTTAGATGCTTAAAAGACATCCATTATCAAAGTTATCAAAATTATTCATTCATGTCCTTGCTGAAACACTCCTGATACTAAGACAAATTTCCAGGACATCTTGAAAAAAAAATTTAAAAGGCAAAATCTTTGTCAACAGAATAGGCAATGGCTGCAACTTTTGGTCACCAAGGGTGGCAGATTCAACATTGTGATTCAAAAAATATAATCAGGTAATAGTAAATTCCCATATTACAACATTACTTTGCAAATACAATGGCATAGTCAACAGCAATCCATCTCATAAATCTTTGTTACAGGTAAAAATGCAAATTCCAGTTTAGCTAAGTAATACTTTACACTTTCAAGTAAATTCTCAAGTGTTGTGGATTTTTTCAGTTGTTCTCATCTCATCAAAAGCCCTAGAATTTCTTTTCTAACCAATATTTACAGAGATTGTAGCTTCTCGTTACTCCCAAGTTCCAGTCTTGCTGAGTGTGCCTGCGAGCTGCTGAGCACATACCAGGAACCAGTGAAAACAGAAATGGCTCCTGAGACGCGCACATCAATTTACAGTCATGTCATTTCCACTGTAGTTTTTATTCTATATCTTTTGTACTGCTTAAAAAGTGAACCTCAGAATCCTGTGGGAACTATACGTTAAAGTTTATGTGAAGGGCATATAAACCTTACGTGTATTAGTACTTAGTTACATGTATGCTTATTTATTCATATTTAAAAAATACTTTGGAAGTTTCTTATCAATGAAATTCATGTCTCCTGCTATATTTTTTAATGGCTTGTTCATTTAGTCTTATGTGCTCAAGTGAAGAAGGAAGACAGTATCAAGTTTCTGTTCTCAAATCAGTTGCTGACTTTGTAAGTGACCTTGGGTAATTCATTTTATTCAAAAGCACCCTTTTTGTTTTTTAAGACTTTGCTCTTATTTTTCATAATTAGTGAGAATCTACCATATCAACTGGAGCTGAACAGATTTTTGACTAGAAGTCTGTCTAAATCAGGGACCATTTTTGTGAAACTCTGTTTTTCTCAGTTTCCCCAAATGCAGCATGAAGATGGCATATTTACTTCTGCTGATTATTCTGCTGTCCAAAGGATAATAAAGAAAGACACTGCATTTTTGAAGATCTTTTAGCTTTAAGTTCTGGCTTTGTTTTAATGAGAATAATTCCTTGAAGTGAAATGGTTTGAGGTTTAGTTCTCTGCTTTGTGCAGTTCCCATTGCCATGTAGTATCTTAGTAAAACACCACCACCACCACCAACAAACACCAAAAAAGCCCAACAAGGTCATATTTAACCTCAGAGACATCTACATGAGCAAATAACACATTTAGCCTACAAAATGCTACTAATTTCTCCTAACTTTAGTTAGACGTCTAATCTAAGCCAGTTTGTAGCCTTCCTCCTTACCCAAAGACAAGACAAGCAGCTCATTCATACTGTCTTGCAGTAGAAATCTGTGAAAACTGCAATGGATATAAAAGGTTAAAGCAATTCCTTCAAGTAAATACCCACACTTTAGACAGATAAAGTTGGATGAAATAAATTATGCTGCTCCCTGGAGTATATATAAGCACAAAATAAAGCATCACATGGTTATGTTTCTGTTCTAGCTGACATGGATAGCAGAGTGCTGTTGCAACTATGTGAGTTTCAGCACACTAACATCCAGATTGTTGGCAAAAGCTGTGTATGCAGATGACTTCAAGCATTTGTCACTGGCTGCTGCTGTAGACACATATATCTTACAGGCAGTGTCACTGCTTCTTCACTGTTATTTGTGCTAAAATTGATTAAACATCATACTACAATCACGCAGTTTAGCTATGTAAGAGTAGTTTGTCAAAGTGCTCTCTTGCCATCCTAGGTTACATGAGTCTGTGTGGGCTTTTTCTAATATTTTGGGTTTTCTGAGGAAGTATGATTTAAAAGGCAACTTATCTATGAAGAAATACTATTTATTTCTCATTTACTGTAGTATTTTGTGTCACAGATATATAAAACAGCAAAGTTGACCCCAACACCAGTAATGACTTTAAAATTCCCAGTCACTTGGTCTTAGCTAGATGTGGCAACTTCATAACACATAAGAATCTCTCTAACCACTGCGTAAATATACACAGTTCGCTTGCATAATTGTCTGGATCTGAGACTGTAATATAGCAAAGGCTAGATTTCCAGGCATACTAAAACAGGCTGCAGCCCAAGCACAGGGACACTCTCAAAGTTGTTGATCATCAACTTGAACTGATGCGCTGTGGCACACTCAGTGTGAGCAGACACAGCCCTAGACCAAATGGAGAGGCCCAAGGCGGTGCAGTCACCACTGCATTGCATATTATTGGAGCAAATGGATGAGAGGAAATGGCCTCGAGTTGTGCCAGGGGAGGTTCAGATTGGATATTAGGGAAAATATCTTCCCAGAAAGGGTTGTCAGGCCTTGGAACAGGCTGCCAAGGGAAATGGTGCAGTCACCATCCCTGGAGGTGTTTAAAAGATGTGTAGATGAGGTACTTAAGGACATGGTTTAGTGCTAGATTTACGTTATGGTTGGACTCAGTGATCTTAAGAGTCTCCCCCAACCAAAATGATTCTATGATTCTAAATGTTCCTCAATGGTCACTGCTGTTGAAAAAACTTCAAAGGGAATCTCTGCTTGCAATTTTCTGTCTGCTTCTCAACTGTGAACACAGCCATTCAATAATCCATGTGAATAGCTGTCACCAAATGAGAAAATATGGAGGCAAACAGTGGCAACTAACTGGACCTGTGGGTCTTAGATCATTTTTTGTGCCTGGGCTTCAACGTCAGCTGCATTTTGATTCTAAGAGGTCGTAAGGTAATGCTGGCCAGTTTCTTTTAGCAACTGGTCAAGCAGCCCAGCTGCTGATTTCACATGGGAAGAGTAACAAGTGCTAATACATTGGTGTAAACTGGTTAGACTAAGATTAAGCTGAACTTTTTGGCCATACAGTTACTGCCAAACTAAACTGCACTAGCTACAAATCTAAACAATATTTTAATTATTTTGGCTGAAGTTGAAAAAAAAAAAATCAGTAATAAAAGAGGGAAAAAAGGTATCTTTCTAAAAGTCACTCAGAATATTTCCAGGCTGTCAGTACTTTAAGTTATTGCTACTGTAATGTCTTCAGTTCATTGTATCCCTGACAGCTTTATACATTACTATTTGTTCCATTTTAAGATCAATCTCCACTGTAATTCGGAAATGTGTGCCTTCCTAAAAGCTGAACTCTTGGCAACATATTACCATTCCAGCACATAAAAAGCCCCTGACATTAATTATAATTAAAGATGGGATTACATTGATGACAAACATTTTAAACTGAGAACAGTTTTTTCCACAGTCATGAGCCAGGGTATTGTTCATGTGCTATATTTTCAGCCAAGGTTTTCAGGGAGATTTGTGCTTACAGAATCACTTTGTTATGTGTTGTCTTTCTCCTTTGGAGCCAGGATTTAATATTTTAGTCTAGCTTACTTTTTGGAAGGCTTTTATTTATTACAAGGTCAAAAGCAATGGGCTTGAATCTGAAACATTTTTATATTTGGCCAGTATTTGATAGTTGCCAAAGCTAATAATAACATAATGCCAGTAAGCACATTATTCCTTTAATCAGTTTATTGCTTTGCTCAGTACTTACTTATATTGCATCCTGAGTTTTGGTAGAGAACATCACAAGTCTAGTTTCCACCTAAAGGACTCCCAAAATTAGGTCACTTGAATAGCAGCCAAGCCATCTATATCTACACAAAAATGTCACCTGCAGTTCTTTAGCTGTTATTGCCCTTCCATACATCCACTAGCTCTTTTATTAAAAAATCACTGAATAAGTTTCTGAACCTACTAGGAGTTTTGGCATTATTTTCCTGTCTTAGGAGCAATGCAACTGTAGTTGAGAGATATCATCAAATGTAAATGATCCTCCATGTAAGTTGATTAAATTTGTTGCTAGAGCATATGTCTGTAGTCAGTTTGGCTCACTGAGGTTTCTGAGAGATGCTTGAATGCGGCCAAGGATGGAATTTACATAGTATTTTCACCTTTGATTTTCGTGTTTGGTGTCAGCAGTCCCATGGAAGAACAGGTACTTAAATCACAGAGGCATTGTTACATGAAATATATTATTATTGACTTTTAAATTAGCACGTAAACACTTCACATAAGATCACTATACTGGTGTTAGTACAAAAGTATCACCCCTCCCTCGGGGAACATATATTTAGGACAGAGGAAATGCAAAGTTATATGTTAAGAAGTGGCTTATTAAATTGCTGAATTGTCAAGTTCCAGAAGTTTGTGTCCCAGTTTCCCCAATATTTATTTAATTTCAGGCATTTGTATTCTCACTAAGTTCTCCAAGTATAATATGAAAGATGACATCTCAAAATTAATTCAAAAGATGAAGCCTGGGAAGCAAGGATTAAATAGGATTGTTGAAAACAAGTCTGTGTTCATACAGCTAACTGAACCTAAAACCCCTTGAGCAAAGCAAAGAATAGAATAGGAGCATCTGTATCTCTAGTCATGATTCTAAGGTACTTGCTAAGTACTGAAGTACTAAGGGTGTCTCTAAAAAAAACAAAACAAACAAAAAAAATTGTATAATTCATTTCCTATCAAAAAATAGAGTTTGCAATCATTTATTTTAGAAATTGTCTGTTCATTCCTCATCTTCTTTTTAGCGTTTTGCCACTAGAACTGGCTTTGAAGCAAACTGCAGCAGGAAGTCAAGCCAGAGCTCAGTCATATTTCACCCCTCTGCCACTTCAGCCCAACATCAGTATAACCAGAGCCTACAAAAAACAGTAATTAGCAGCCCACTGGGACACAATGCTGGTTCTTTCCAAAGGTGGTTGGCTGAAGTTCCTTCCTTCTGGCAAGACATTATGTAGTGACATAAACCGTGGATCAGTTTCTGAAATCCAACAGTCAGTCTAACACTCTTCAGTTCCCTTTCAGAGGATCTTACCCTCCTGGGATGTATTTCCAAACAGCCAAGGACAGAAGGTTTGTTTTTTCTTTCTAATACCCAAAATGACACTAAAAGCCAAGGCAACCGCTTCTAATTTCTGGCCTCTCTTGTCCATTAACAAAAGAATCATCTCTTCAGCTTCTTAGCATTTCTTACATGACTTCTAAGGCTTCTTCCATATTTCAACATTGTAATTTTTCTCCATCAAAGGACAGTCCCACACACATTGTTGACAGTGACAAATGGACTGTGATCATTTTCCCATGACAATGTACCTCTCTCAGTTGCTTTGGGACAGCTTCAGTGTGCTCTGATCACGACTTGGCAGCAGTCAGCTGGAGCTTGCTTGGGTTGTCAAAGGTCATGGAAAAGATACTGCTCTTCTTATAAACAGACATGAATTCAGAGCTGTATGTGGACTCCATTCTTGTTCAGGGGATCTTTGATCAGGAAACCTTTATCAATTTTGTCCAACATTTTCATATTTGGAGCCAACATAGGAATCGGAGTATGGCTGTCTCCTGGGAGTCCATCTTTCTGCTCATCTGAGGGGAACAGAATCTCATTCCTTTCAGATCCAGCCATCTAAGAGGAAATGTAAATCTTCTGGCAGATGTTTTAAGCACTAACACATTTTTGCCAAGGGAAGGGAGTCTGCTCTAACTGCTGTTTCAGGCCATAGCAGCTATGTCTCAATGTCCAGCTAGCAGTGTTCCCCATTTCCGGATGTCCAGCTTCCTTGGGACTGTTATTAGAACTAGATATTACTGCTATGATTTCTTTTTTTCAGATGGTGTCATTCCTGTAGTGGTCACTAAATTGAAATAAGAAAAGTCTCGCTCTGGGTGAGCACTCCAAAATAAGCATATAGAAGAAAATACGCTCAGAGAAACTGCAGTAATTTAAGACATAAGACTAGATCAGGGAAATAATTTTCCAAACACCTTTTCCTGCAGTGATTTTGAGGACACTAGTTCACAATATTTTTCTAAATATATATGGAAGCCAGTCATTGCTTTATCTGAACTTGAATCTCTGAATTCTCTTTCACAAAGTTTGCCAAAAGTATTTCAGCCTGTCAAGGTGGTTTCTAATATCAGTATTACCTAGGGGAATAATCTTGATGTTGGATGCCTTTCCTTCAGCTGTTTATCAGTCCCTTTCTTCTACTCTGCAGGATTTTTTCTTTTTTAATCACATGAATTAGTTAATTTACTCTTCTTATTTAAATGAAGAAAGATGACTTTCCTGTCAACTGCCCCTAAAATTTTAGACACTTTCTGAAAGCCAAATGTTATTTTTTATTTTAGTTTTCAAAGACTGATTGATTGATTGATTGATTGTTTGATTTCGGACCCTGTGGCAAGGTCATAAGATATCCTCATTTCATTCTAATTTCTTTTTGACAGTGTAGTTCTTCAAAGTTTGGGGCTTTGACTGAATTTGTAGGAAGTGCTATAGATTAAGAAAGACAAAATCAGGCTCTTCAGTGCCCTAATCAATTCCAGTCCTTAACTAATATCCTCTGGTCTATTAAAGCAAGAATGAGCTCATCTGAATAGCAAGGAATTCTGTAATTTTTGAGACTGTAAAACTGCAGACTGAATGCTTTGGATGAAAAATTGCTATGGTAAACAATGTGCCATATCAATATCTTGCCAATAATTTAATTAATATCACAACAATGCAGTAACTAAAGCTGTAGTAATATCTGGATTTATAAGCTTTATTTTTAGACACGAATAAGAAGTTTTGGTTGTGTAAAAGGTAGCAGACTTGAAAAGGCTGAATTTACTCCAGCTATGTGAGTTATAGCAGAGGACTGTGTAATAGTTGACCTGTTGCAGGATCTCCTGCCATTTTCCACAACATTGCCAGTGAATTGTATGAAAGCCATTGATTACACTGCAAAAAGTGATTTGAATTGGAGATTGTGGTAAAACAGAGTATCACAACTCTGCCCAAGATTTACCTGACCACAGTCATTAAGAAAAGTGTGCTGCTGTATCATATTGCTTTAGAAAAGATAAGGCATGAATCTTTGTCTTAGTCAGTGTTGGATATAAATTAAAGTTTCTGCACTTCTTTGAAAATATCTAGTGAACTAAATTTTACTCTCAAAATATTTCTCTTGTACAACTTAACATAAAGTTTGCATCATTTCCATGCACAGAAAGAGTCCTGAGCTTTGAAAGCTTTTGACATGATTCCATACTGTGAAGTTTTTCCTAGGACATTGTATGTAGTTAACAACAGTGGGGATCCATGCAAAGCAAGCTACTTGTCCCCTACTTCAAAGCCTCACCTGCAAAAGAAATTTTAAAAAGGAAGGGCTGAGATAGCATGCTTTTCAGAGGGGTGATATCCATCTGACTGGGAAAAATATTATAGGAGAACATTATGTCTGCTTTTGGAACAATGAGTGAAGTAATTATTGGAGAGACAGAAAGGTAGATTATGACTACCATTAACTGCTTTTTGGAAAACTGGAAATCCAGTATAGATTATGTGTCACCAAATTCTGTTGCTTCAGCAGGTCCCATAAACACTTAATTCCATGTGCATCAAGATGTCTAACTTTCAGTACACATTTTGTAATCTAGGCTACCTCTCCTTGCTTTGAATCACGTTGGTCCGTGACGATTAGTTGTTGAGGCATGTAAAAACTTGTAACAATGGCAGTCAACAGGAACCAGTTGTGCAATAGCTATTCAAACAGTAAATAAAGACCCTGATAAATATTTAAAGGCTTTATAGTAGTTTCAATGACATTATGATATTTGGCAGAATATCCTTTTCACTCTCTGGGATGTGGCCATTTTTCTGTTTTATTTTGTGACAGTGACTAAAATGTCTGTATTATTGAATCCAAATAAAAAAGTACTAGAAAGGTCCTGGAAACCATTTGTTTCAGGCACTCATTTGGTTTATGGAATGTTTCTAGCTGCTTTCCTTACAGACTGGAAGAACCTCCACTGTTTTAAGTTGGTGTTAGAGGATAGTGAATAATAATTCTCCAAAGCATAAGTTCTTGACAGGACTAAAACACGGAAAGACATATTTTAGAGGTATTTGCATACATCTCCTAATATTCACCTAGCAGACAATCAAAATTTGGAAAATTCTAGAGGATAAAACTCCATATACTGTGCTCTCTGAAGACTTGCAGTTGTACAAAAGTAAATTCAATGTTTTCTTATTTATGACTTGAAAAAATTTGGAGACTGGTCAGTGTGGATTTGAGCATTGACACAGAATATTCAAGCAACATGCTAGTGAGTTAGGCAGTCAGTTTTTATCGGTGCTATAGGAATTGCCACTTTCACTTTTGAGATCTCAAATATTTTAAGGTATAGAGTAGATTCATCAACTGTGTATGATCTTAACTGTGTTGCATGTGCCTTTGTAAACCCTAAACTTCCTGTATTTGATTTCTATTTATTCAGAAAACGTGTGCTGCAGTAAATATTATTTTACATTGCAGTACACATTAGAAACATAATTACTATAGATCCCATTTTATCATGTGATATATCATGCATTAAGTTATTAAATTGTTTTGGTAATGGTGTTCAGAATAAATATCCAACTTCATGTCAGTATATCTTCAGTTAGAACCAATAATTCAATGGGCACATATTTTTCAAATCACTGAAGCATAAATTGAACTTTGATACACAAATAACTACACCTCTGCATAGTGAAGTGTTTAGTCATTCACATAAATATTAACTTTAATGGGATTTATGCGTGCATTTAAACTTAAGTATATATTTCAATGCACTGTTGCATGTGGATTGGATTATGCATTGTGAATAGCTAAATGTTCTGAGGATTTCAGACCTGTGTATCTCTTTTCAGCCACTAAATGTTCTCAGTGGCACTCTGTGTCTCCACAGGTTTCAGAATTAAGGAATAAAGCAGATTTGCCTTACAGCTGTCAGTTTGATTGGTAAGATAGACCTAGAAATTGCCATAGCAAATGTGTAATGTCTAAGACAGTCTGAAATACCAGTCTCACAGTTGCTAGGGATTATGCTGAACAGTATCCTTCCTCAGGTAACCAAATTACCCACAGGGTTTTTTGGACTGATGCTGGAAATTACAATGGAATTACCAACATGCCAAGAAATTTTGGGTGGTCTGGCATAAGGCCTTATTTCTCTGATGCTAAGCTGTAAATACGTTCCTTTGCTTTTCCTCGCTTCCTCCCATCTTCTGGCTTTTATGAGTTGTTAAGTAGTGAACTTCTATTTATTGCTCTTCCCATGGTCTAATCAATTTTTATTTCAGCGTGTAACAGATGCAGCTTGATGAGAATTTTGCAGTCAGCTCTAAGCTCCTGAAATTAGGAGGTTTATAAAGGCAGTACCGTCACAGGCACAAAACACGGTCCTGTTGCTCATGGAATAAACTTTTCTCTTACTATAGGAATTTATAGTATCCACTCTAAATATATATACACTCTAAAAATTCTCTGACATTACACTTAAACATAAAATCACCATAATCATCAGTCATATATAATGCTTACCAAATAGTTACAGATTGTGTCCATAATAACCCTGTTTCTACAGTACCCAGCATTTTCATGAATGAATTGGAAGTAATTGCAAAATCATTGCCAGTAAAATTCATAGATGACAAAGACTGAGAGAATAATAAACATTTATGAGGACAGGTAAATAACACAGAGTAACTAGAATTGCTTGGTAAATTAGACTTATTGAAATAAAATGCACCACTACTGCAAAGGTGGATCTACAGCTATGATTTATTTCACTGAACCTCATACGGCTACAGTGTAGATGTCAGTATCTGAGCTACTTACTCTAGACTTCCTTTATGGATAAAATGGAGAAAAATTGACATACTTTGATTATTATTCAGCTGACATATTTTAGAAGCCTGTTTTAAGACAATACTAATTGCACCCTGAGAGTGCCTCTTTTTGTCTGTCAAATAGAAGTGTAGCCCAAATGTCTACATTTGGTCAGATGAATCTCAGCATAGATGTCTGAACTGAAATGAAAAAACATTGTGCTGGCAACGAAGGCTAATGTGACCCTTGAATCTATAGGCAGGGGACTCCATAGGAAGAGAGATGTCAATTTGCCTCTCTATAAAACATTTATGAGATTGCCTCTGTAATATACAATATACAGATGCAGTGATCTTTGAAAGGGCTGTTTAAAAATATATGCGCCTAAAAAAAAAATCATAAAATTTAATAGCTGAAGTGGGATTGCAGTGGGTAAGAATGGAGTATGAGTTTGACAGAAATACAGTTACTATTTTTGGTATGCAGAATTGTGAGCCTGACAGATATTATGCTTGCAACTGGACAGGTTGAGAACTGTTGGTCTGTTTGCTCCTCTCTTACCTGAAACTTTATGACTTAATTAACTTTAAGCTGTTATTTGGATAAACTTATCTTAGTCCCATTTCATTTTATTAAATTAAACTGATGTCTTAAAATGGACTTGTTGATCTTAATTTTCTCTTCATTAAAAACATCTAATTTCAATAAATTTCCCACAGTTGTTTTGATGCCTCTTTTTAAATTTCCAAGTAAATATCATAATGTTGAAACTAAGTTGGATAATGTTAAGGGAGGGTTACTCATACTACCATGTGAAGATGCTTTGTTTTTTTGCAGTAATTGTACACAGGGTCTGGGGAAGCTTTTGTCTTGATTTGCATGCCTAAGTAGAGCATTTAAACATGAATGGCTTTTAAATTTGCCAATACCTATACAATATAGAGTATTATTAGCCTGTGCAGTTCTTATGTACTTCCAGATTCTAGAGTCAGTAATCCATGAAGAGCTGATATCGATTATGCGAGTTAATGCAGCCTGCCTAATGCTGAGCAATGTACTGCACAGCTCCACTATGGCATCCCACTGCAATGTGTCTTATTTTACTTTGGGGATGCAAAAATAAAAAATACAAATCAAATTTGTTCAGAAGTGAGGTTCAGCCCCTGCCAACAGCCTCACAGAGAACACAACATTGTTTTTCTTTGCAGACAAAGGAGCTTTGCAATTGCAATTGCCATATGTCCCATCTACCTTCTTCAGAACCATATGACAGAAAACAGGTCTTCTCTTCTGACAGCTCACCTTCTGGTGAGGACAACCTTATGTAGGTTGGAAGGGGTAGTTGAACTGACATTTATGGAGGTGGCATTATTTTTCATGGAGCAGGGCAGGGAAGCTTTTGAAACTTCAGAAATCACATGTAAACCTTGAATCAAGACGGGGCTCTGTGCACTGATGATTTCACATACTCATAGTTCTTAACAAAGTACATTCACAACAGTGAAGGTGAATGAAGTCTTCAACTGAAGCTGCAGTCTTCTATAAACCACAGCTCTCATAATAGGAGATGAGGGTTTTTTGATTCTTAGTTTAAGCTTCATCCAGTGTACAAATATAAATCCAGCCCAAGTTCTGGTGTGGAGGCAAACTGGTTCCACAGATTGCTTCACAACAGCCTCTCCTTCCCAGTGAGTATACGTTTTTCATCAGCTGTACAGTCCTCTATCACAGCCACCCCATCACGCAATTGCGACTTCAAAGTTGAGCACGAATTACCTGCGGAAAGACTGAAGATGTTTTATAAGAGATGACATCAGATATTTTGGGAGACTGCTCAAGTGTTTTTTTCTGTGCCTGTAGCTCCACGCACCTGTGATCTCCCGGCAGGCCCACGTACCCTATTTGTTCTGAATCACTAAAATCACAAATTCTGTTTAGCCACAGTATAGTGGTTTGCACATCAAATTTTCTGACCAATATTTTTCGTCCTCTTACTGAAAATGAAGCTTCCAAAGATCTGCAATATTTTCTACTCATTTAATGCTTTCCTTTTGCCACAAAGTATAAAACAATGATTTATTGAGTTTACTAGAAACATACATTCAGTCATTGCTGCACTTTTAAATAGAATCATAAATAAAAAATGGTTATTTATAGTTCCAGAGCATAATGTATTGGAGATCTATTTTAAAATGTTATGCCCTGATATAAACGTGTCTGAGCTCTTCTTGCACCTTCTTCAAACAAAACCTAAGAAAACCTCTTTTGATTTGAACCCATCAATTTGGTCAGGGTTGTTCTGTGAGATACACATCTGTAGTTGCCACTTAAATTAAAAAAAAATTAAGCAAATCATAAGCCATGGTCAGCAATTTATATGAAATGTTCAGATACTTGAGGTATCTGTAGCTTTTAAAGTGTTAAAACATTGCATTCCAGGAAATTTCCTTTTTAAATATGCTTTTAAAGCTTCCACTAAAAGAGAAAAGAATTATATGCTGCTCTCTCACAGGATTCTCATTATATAGTCATACATTTTGTGTACAGAAGGAACTATTATGATTATTTAGTGTGATTTTTCTGTCTTGCAAAAATATCATACCCAATAATATTTCATATTAAACCCCCCATTTCTGTTTGAACTATGGTTTACAGGTTTTTTACCATAGTAAAACTGACATTTGCTGGTGCTTACATTACACTCTTATATTCCATTTGTGTATTTAGAAGATAGTGTTCATGGAAAACTTTAGACCTTGCTCCTTTCTGTCTATGTGGGACTGGGTACCTGAACACTGGAAGCAAACATATAATGAAAATGGCCCTGGGCCTGTCTCTTATAGGACAAAGGCTGTGAAGGAAAAAAAGAGGTGTAGGCATTACTTATCATTTGGAGTTCCCTTCACCACTTCTCTCTGCTGTGGAGGGAGGCGGGTGTGCTTCATGGTTCCTCTCCATGGCAAACCTCTGCCTTGTTTCTCTGCCACCATCTGTGAGAAGGAGAAAGAAGAACTATTTAGAGAGGACAGAAAAGACAGGTTGTATTTCTATCCTGTAGCCTAAATATGAAGGGAGGACTAGCCCTTAATCAACCTTTTCAATGTTCAGGAGCTGTTCAGAGGTGCAGTGCATTACAGATGAGCAATGCTGGGGCTGTGGAAGTGCATTTGGGCAGACTGGTTGGCATATGCTTGTTTTGGTAAGAGAGATATCTTCTCTGAGAGGACGTGCTGTCCATGTGGGAATATTTTAACATTCAGTATTTTAAATATTGAGATAGCAGAGAACAGTGACTGCTAACACTGTGTGTAAAAGGAGTGATACTTGAAATGAATAGGTAAGAAGCTCTTTTAGGAATTATACAAAAGAGAAGAGTAGTCAGGAGAGAAGGAAGGTTGTAAAGCAACGAGAAGGAAAGAGATATATCTGTACTTCTTTGAAGATTATACTGCTTTCTAAGGAGAGTTCAGTTAAGGATGGGATGTGTTGGGACACTAGAATAGCAGAAGAGATGGGGAGAGAACTGATTCTTACAAACAATATGGCAGCAAAGGAATAGGAGGGCATGCAACATGTGAACAATTTCAAATGCTTATTTCTGTAGTAGCTGGTGGCTGTAATTGTTTCAGGAGATGGTACTTTCATAATAAATCTTCCTATCACTTAAAGCCAGAACCACAAAACATTTTCCATTTGATCACTATACAGACAGACAGTAATCATCATCAGATACCCTCTGGTTTTCTTATTTCTCTTTTGTTATAGCTTTGTTATAAGTGGTTAGAGCTTCATTTTTACAAGTGTCAGTAATGGAACCTGAACTGTGAAAGACTGTATAATATTTAAAGCAAATATTGACATTTAGTAGTGTTTTGTGTACCACAGGCTATTTTTACGAGTATTTACAGAATGCTCTGAGAAGAGCTGATGATTTCTGCTCCCAGGCTCCTGAAACATGGATTGCAATACATATCTGCAAATTTAAAAGTCTGGAAAATAATTAGATATAAAAGCTGGAAGCATTCTGAAAGAAAAACAAATAATATTGTTCTGATCTACCAGCTATAGAAATTAATAGAAATTATGTTGTTCAAGCAAATAATAAAAACAAAAAATCTTGTTCTTGAATCCTTTATACAGTGAACTTATGAAATTATGGGGGGGAGGGGGGAGGGGGATAGAGTAGAAATGGTTCTTCATGGCAGGAAAATTTTGCTTTACAGAATATTTTGCATTTGCCCATTTTGAAGAGCCAAATATATTTCACAGGTAGAATTTTGTCTGGTTGAATTAATGTAGGTAAGCCTTCATATTTTATGTACCCTAACTAAACTCAAGATGTGAAGTTACACAGTGTCCTTCTTTTGAGAGCTGTCAGGTGTGAAGAGTTAAGCTTATAGCTTATGTTACTGGAAGAATTGAATATAACTGGAAATTGTTCCATCTAAAGGATTAGAAGCACAGGTGCAAGCAGTCAGGGCTAGATAGTTCATGGAGATTTCCAGAAAGCCTCAGTGTTAAGATGACAGTGTGTTTTATCAAGAAAGATGTACTAGCACCTGCCATGGCTTTGGAAGAAAGGAGAAATGGAATTGAAATGTTGCTGTTGCATCTTAGCTGATCTTTTAATGAATAAGTTTCCCCTGCACATGCTTGAAGTAAGTGGAAAGCAGGTGCTAACCATCTTCCATCTGGAGTAACTGCTCAAAATAAGTCACGGGATCATTTTTGGCTTTCCTTGATTGTAGTTTCAGTCAGTACATCTAATGATGCTTCTGCCTCGAATTGATTCTACCAGTGTTATTCAGAGTATTGTGAGGCTGTGTGCTTGCCATGGAAAAGTGTGTTGCAGCTGTATTTTCTCCTTTCCCAAGAGGCCTTCCAACACCTCTACTCTCAGTTTGCTCCCAGTGACTCCTTAGAGCAAGACACAAATATTTTATTGTCCTGAAGAACAAACTCTTACATGTCAGTGATAGAGATAAGGAACATTATTAGGCAGAAGCCACTAACTCTTCCTTCTTTTTCAAAAGCCTCTTCCTTTTCTTCAGCTAGTGTTCTCCCTTTCTACAGATGAAAAAAACCTTTTTTCTTTTATTGTTGGCAACTTTGCACACCTGGAGGTTTGACTGGGAATGTGTTCTGAAAAAAAGATGCTTTGAATGGGTGTTACTCTGTAGAAAGCTGAATCTCCCATAGGTGTTACTGCCATGCTCTTAGATTAAATGAAACAGTTCAGCATAACTATTAATCACTTCAATTATTTCCATAATTCCAACTCCAAGGCAGCTTTGTATTTTAGCTGGCTTAGTCAGCACATGGCCATGACTTTCAATGAATTGTCCAAGGGGGGAGAAACAACTTACTTGGAAAAAGCTTATTAGGCTGGAAGGCAGAAGTGTTCTCAGTTGCAAGCCCTCCTGGTTGTTTTGCAGCCCCTGCTGGGCTGCCTGTTTGGAAGCAGCCTCTGTGCTTTGACCTAGTGTTCAGGAAAGGACAGGACTTCTTTGGTGTATGTAAAGCTGATGAAGAACAGTAGAGTAGTAAAATGCCCAGCCAGCCAGGTCTTTGTGAATTCTTACATAAGCCAATCCCCCAAATGCCTCATCTTGAGAACACAGAAAACATCTCCTTGAAACCTGTGAGTTAAATCCTTCCCAGAGCTGGGCATCCTGCCCTGCTCCCTTCATCCTAAAGTCTCTTATTACAGAGAAGGGATAAAGACCATGAATCCAGAGAAGGCCGGGAGATTATTGGTCCAACAGACACTCCCTGTTCTCTATCTGGATATGAAGACAGTGATAACACTATGAGCTAGTGTAGAACTTAGCAGAAATGCCAACCTTGCATTGCTTTGTGTTGTTAATGAAATGCTAGAAGGCAATGGAAAGCAACTCAAAATACTGCACAAGAGAGAGAAAAATTAATCCAGTGTAAATTAATGCTTTAAGCTGATTCATCCATCTGTCCTACCGTGTACAAAGCGAGCCCTAACAATGCATCAGTCACTGGCCTGTAACAAGTGTGTACTTAGGTTTTTTTCTTCACTTAAAAATCTGTCTCAGTTCCCCTATTTCTGAGGTTTTAGTTGTAAGGCTTACAGCATGAAATACTGAGAATTATACGTGGGCCAGTGGGAAAGGATAGCTTAAGAGAATCTTAATTTTTCAGGTAGGTCCTTAAAGCTAAAATTTCACAGACATCATGAATAGTATCTTACAGACCATATTTACCTTTTAGATCAATCAGTGAGCAGCGCTTGATCTACAAAGATGTTTTAGAGACAGATTATTACAGGTTAACAGGCTGAGTTCAGAAATTTATGTAGCCCCATACAAACTGGTAGAGGTTACATTGAAGCTGAAAAAATCAGTGTAAGTCCATTGCAAAGCTGTAAGAGGGCTGGGTATGTACATTAACTGTGCTGATTAAATTTCTACAGTATGAGCTTATTAGTCCTAACATTCACCTCATGTCTTACAGTGGCAAATTCAGCTATGCACAAAATTATTTCCAGGTGATCTTTTTGATGAAAGAACTG
Organism: Nesoenas mayeri; assembly: GCF_963082525.1. NCBI lineage: Eukaryota > Metazoa > Chordata > Aves > Columbiformes > Columbidae > Nesoenas > Nesoenas mayeri. The sequence continues at coordinate 83,093,230 of NC_137544.1, read as the reverse complement.
ATTGTAGGGGAAGTCCCTGTGCTAAATGCAGTGGGGTCAGGCCTCCTCATAAGGCCCTACAGAATGGTGAGGCAGCTGAGACCAGTCTTGATGTAGTCATCCCTGGAACACACAGAGGTTTTCTGTTTCATGGAGCATCTGGAAAGACAAAACTGCAAATCAAATGTGAAAGTGAGTGCTGATTCTCACTGTAAATATTTTCTATTCTGAATTTATGGTAAATAAGGAGCAGCAGAATAGGCAAAGTGTGCAGTTCTAGACAGATACAGATTACAGGCTTTTTAACAGAAGTACTTCTGTGATGCCCAGTGAGCATCTGTTGGTTACAAAGTGCTTGGTTAGATTTTCACACACCTTCTCTGTTCATCTCTGGGCCTCCATCCCTGCTGAAAGCTGATTGTTTTTAGAACTGAATTTAAAATATTCCTGGAAGAATCTGCACTTAGAAAACTATTTTGCAAGTAGCAGGGCCTTATATAAGGAGAGACAATGAACTGCTGTGTTTAAAAGGCCAGATTTTTAAAGGTGTCTAAGTGCTTAAATCGATGGAAGTTGTATATCTTGGTGCTTTTGGAAATCCCTCAAGATGCTTAACTGTGTCTGTAGATGCTTTAATAAATTTGTTCCAAGTGGTTCTCCTAAGGTGCAGTTATCCCTGCTAGAGAGTAGAAAACAGGAACTTTCTTTTACTGCTGTAGCCATTAATTATATTTTGCCTTATTTATGACAAAGCGATGGAAAAATATAACTGTTTCTAGAATCCAATGGCATAGGGAAGAAATAGCAATGAGTTATAAAAGAAAACTGAAGTTCAGCTTTTTCTGAGTAGTGGACTTCTGTAATAACTGTCATGGATGAAGGTAGCCTCCCACTGTTTGTTTGTAAAGTCTCTATATTCACCATGTGGTTAATCAAAATTAGTTTCTAAATCCTTTCTACAGTGTAGTTGAGGATCTGTGAAGTATTAGGTACTAGGTCTTTGAGAGAATTTGATCTACTAGGTGCATTTTGATTGTAAAAATCACATGCTATTATTTATATTTTCTGGTTGATCATAGTTCTTGTTGCAAACCTAATACCTGGTTTGAGTATTTTATGTTTCCAAATTTGCATTAATTTTTCTTGATGTCATCTCATTTACTTACAAACACAGGGTAAGTATGATTTTTTGTGTATTTACAAAAAATAGTGATACAATCTCCCAAAGTAGCTTTTGTCAGTGTAATCTTTTTACCGTTTCTCATCATTACTGGATATTCTCAGTTTACTGTTTTTCTCATCAAATACTTTTGTTCCCATTAACCAGGATGCTGAGAAATTGGCCGGTGAAGAGCATGCCTGGAAAGAAGTAAAAAATGCTGTAAATGAAGTGAGATATCCAAAATCAAAAGAAGGTATCCTTTCCGTGACAGGCTGCAGTCTGTCGTTCAGTTGTGAGAACAATCCAGAGAGCCCTTAAGTATGAGTTCATCTTTTGAGATTCATTTCCTAAACTTTTACATTTTTCTATTGTTTTAAAATGTATTGTTAATTAATTTGATGTTTAGATTGTGTAATATTCTTAATTACATTCATGATAGTAGAGTACCTCATTACTTGGACTGGAACTGCTTCATGGCAGGGATAGTAGGTGACTATGATGTGAAGGAATATTTTGACTCAAGTTTATACTTCTGCTATCACAGCCCACCACTTCATATAAATCCACTTATAAATGAAGTAAAGCTTAATCTGAAATGTTGTTAAATTCTTTGTCCTATTACTCTTATTGTGATATTTCCAGGTTCTCATTCTTTGCATAGCAATGACAATAGCAAGGACATAATCACAGTCAGACTCATTGCAAACATTATAGAACCATTATAATAAGTTATAATAATAATGTATAATAATAATTGATAATTAAACAGATTGAATGAGATGATCTTGCACTAATAAACAGAACTGAAGCCTAATTGCCATCATGTAGATATTCAATCCAATTAAAAAAACTAGTGAACAGCAACAACCAAGAAAAGATAAGCAGAAGAGAGGTTGCAGTTTTTACTAGAAGACTGAGTATGTTGATCCCTCTCATCTTAGTCTATTCAGTGGAATTTCACTGACTGTGAATTTGACCCATTGTAGAAGATGCCTTACCGTTTTCAGAAATGTGGTCTTTCTCTGGATATAGAGAGAATTAAAACTTCCAATACTCTTCAGCAGTGTGAAAACCAAATTTGATTAGTGATATTCAAGGCTGGAAACAAGTGATCACCATTTTTATTGTATATACATATATAAAAAACAAAACCCACACACCACAACCACACGAACCAAAAGCCCCTGTGTTTGTTTCTTTTTAATCCAAAGAGGTTGATTTGTTAGCAAAACTCATCTCAACTAACTTTAATCTTCATGGAATTTCTAGTCTGTCTTAAGTTCCTCTGTAGTCACTGGATTGAGTCAGACAATACTGAAACAGATCTTCAGGCATTCAGTTTTACTTCAGGGCCCATTTTTTTAACCTGAAAGTTAAATTACAAATATGCAACTGCAATCATTTTTATACAAAAAATATGGAGCCAGAATACCGGTCCTATTTCATGTTCCGGTATTTAATCGCAGAAGAAATTGCACCTACTGAATTTTTCTAGGGTCTTTAATACTGATTTAACTGATATTTGAAAATTAATCAACCACATTGTAGTAAAAGGCATCAGGACTGGTTGAAAAAACATGTCCTTGTTGTCTGTTGAGCTTCTTTTTTCAGACACGGACTATCTCAAATGTGTCATCTTTCCTTTCATTGCCCCTCAATACCGGTGCTAATTGGCATGCAGTGGTGAATGCAGTACCTGAAGAGGGGGCTTGACATTTGTCCACTTGCCAAGAATGAACAGAAAACCTTCCTTGCTGACTGAGGCACATGGTCATTAGTTTCTGCAAATGTAATTTTTTAACAAATTAAACCAACAGCTCCTACGGTTCCTACAGTTGAGACCATTAGTGACTGCCAAAACCTGAGCTACTGATTGTAACTGATATCGTGTTGTAATGCTAAACCTGCAGTTGGAGAACTTGAAACAACATGTGAGTGAACTTTCTCAGACCCAAATTCCACTTTAAGCACACAAATGGAGATGCTAAAGCCCAGTGCAAAGGGATCATTATGGAGAACAGGATTCCTCTGCCTCTAAGTCCATGCAACAGTTGTGGAGCTGCTAGAAGGCTGCTCCTCTAGTCTTGGGCAGATACAGGACAGGCAGCTTCTCTTTCATCCTGTTGCAGCTGATAGTGGGTTTTCTACTTTGCCATTTGTATACCTGAAAATTTGGTCCCAATAGATTTTGCGATATAGCACATCTGCTCTTAGATGCCAGTATGTGAACAAAGTAGTGTAATGAGAAGTAAAAGCAGACAGACTAACACTATGCATCAGCTAAAATTGTAATCTTTCAAGAATGTCAGGGCTTTGTACTTTCTACAAAAAATGCATCAAGTGGAAATAATATCCCTCATTTTTCTGTTTGTCTGTCCTTAATCACTTGTAAAGAATACATGGATGTTTGCCAGAGATATAAAGGTTAAGGTGCAATTTTATAATAACACATTCCTTCCCTTATATGGTTCTTTCAATCCAAGGGCATGAGAGCAATTCACAAATAATTAGTTTAGCCTTGTAACAACCATGCTATAAATCCTGTCCCAGTCACATAGCAGTCACATTCTTAAATTTAAGCATGTAAATATTCCCGTGTCCAGGAAGGACTAATTACTTCATCACAAGGTTATCACTGTACATTTAAGTCCATTGCTGGATTGCGGTAAACAATATTTTCAGTAATGTCATGAAAATGACTGCTGAACTTCTTGAGCTGATTGTAGGGAAAGGACTGTGAAACAAATGATTTTATTACTTCTCTAACTAGAAATCTAATTTTTTTTTATTTGTTCTTACTGGTGTGCATGATATCTTTTTGATCTTTAAACTGCTTGTGTTCTGGGACTCTTATGAAGTCCCAGATGACAGTACTACTTTAAAATCTGGGAGTATTGCTATTTGGCACAGGTGTGGTCAGAGAGAAAATAATCTGGTCCACAGAGAAGTCAAACCAGTGTAGAATGTAGTGAAAATAAGTGATTTGTGGTAAGGAATATCCAGGTAAAGTGAATGCAAGACCCAGCTTACTTTTTCTCTCTTGTAAACACACAAAAAAATCTTCTTGTAGCATTGAGGGTAAAAACCTTCTTTACTGGCAAGGTCCTTAATCCTGAACTAAAGTCAGACATCACAACTGTGATGCTTTTCTTTCTCATGCATGAAACATGCAGCTGTACGTGAAAAAATCCAATGCTCTTTACAGCTGAAGGAGATAGGAAATTAATTAATTGGAAGAAAATATTCTAATTTTGTAAGAATTCTAAAGCAAATCTTAGGCACCTTAAAAGTATGTGTCATTGTTTTAATATATAGAAAATGAAATTTCTTTTTGTAGCTGTGTCACATTTTGTTAAGACACATTTCCACAGGTTCTTGCCTTTGCGTGTAAGAATTGGATGAGTATCTTAAGTAAATAATAATGTTTTAGCAGCTAAATAAAAAGTATTTGCACTTTAGTTTGTTGTGTATTAAAATATGCTCTTATTTTGTCATCTTTCTTTTACCCTTTATTGCTGAAATGCTGCCTTTTTTTAGTTGTTGTTTTTCTAAATATAAACAAAGCATAGTTACCTAAGCTACCACTTCTGAGCTCAAGTGTGTTTTCAAGAACTGAAGTAGCGTCTGGAATGATGGCAGCTCTTTTATCTTAATGGCCTGTAGCTCTTACTCCTTGCTAACAATATTTAGAACTTGGGTTTTTGTTTGATTAGAGGTATTTCTTTAACTAAAGCTAATAACAGAGTGGGAGAAGGTTCTGGCAAGATGCCGGAATCTCTTGGGCAGCTATAAGGGTCGCCTTCCAGACACAAATATCTATCAGCTGAAAATGCTTGACTGTGCCATGGATGCCTGTATTAACCTGGAATCCTGGGAAGAAGCTTTGTATTATGGCAACAGGACTCTGGAACCATACAGGTAAGAGATGCTGTTTCCAAGGATGGGGGGAGAGGGGGCCATCTCTTTAAAAGCAAATATTATGTTTCATCTAGGTGCTTCTCATTGTTTTTATTTCTTGCTGTGCATCTTGCCTTGCTTTCCAGGTAAATGGACAAGACACAACTCTCATTCTGCATCCACAGTCAGGCTGGGAAGAAATAAAATGGTAATAGGAATAGAAAATATGATAGTAACTGATTATTAGTGTTTCATGTGTTCAGGGGATGCCCTGTCCCTGAAGAGAAGCTGGCTTTCTGGTTCAGGCTTCATTGCCATGATAGTGTTTTATGCTGAGCTAGGTCAAGCTTCGGGGACAGGCTGAAATAATGTGTGTTCCCTGTATACTCTCTATGTAGTATTTACAGAAAGAATGAAAAAAAATCTTAGAAAATGAGTTTCAACTGGAAGTGAAAAAGCCTCTGGTCCTTATTTTGGGAATGGGCCGATGTGCTGAAGCACTTGCTCTTCTCTCTGGTCAGTACTTGTTCCTGTGCTATGTGCTGGGAGAGTTTCTGAGTCTGATGGCCTTTCATTGATAAGGAAGGATGCTCTAGGAGATCCTGTTTCATGTGGTGGGTCTTGAAATGGATTGGAGCCTGGGCTGTGATGCAACTTTGGTTATCTAGTGGAGAAAGGGCAGGTGCTGTCTGCTTTGGCCTGTGTTCTGAAAGATCTAAGACTCAAATCTTTGAGTCCACAATATTTGCATTGTTTGTAACTAAATGTAAACCTGTGTCAAGTGTCCAGATAAGTCATCACTTATTAATGTTCTTGTGATAAGGTGTTTTTTAGAGCATCCATTTCTTCTCTGTTGGTTCATCTACACCATATGATTTTTGCGTACATAGCATCGTGTTGAGAAATGTGAGGGGCACGCGAGTGCTGAACAATATGTGCTGCTGTGAATATGAACATCTCGGATTTTACATGTCTTCCCTAATAAAACCAGGCTGCCATCAGCATTCAGGATTTTGCCTAAGGAAATTTCATCTGGCAGCCCGTTTCTGAATAAAACTCGGGGCTTTACTTGAGAAACAACACAGCATTTCAGAGCTTCCACTAGAAAGTAATTAGCAAGAAATCTGCATAGGCTGTGCTACACCAGAGCTGTAGAGAAGCCTGGTGTTCAAAATGACTGTTACTTCTCATAGAGGAGGGCAGGAGTACCTACAAATTCTCACATATCTTCAGGGTGTAATTCACACCATGCATGTCCCACTTAACCTTTGCAAACAGGGCTTATGTAGTACTACAGCAGCACAGGCTTCCTGCCAGCCTTCTACCATGTGGCACACTCCAGATGAACAGAGTAGTCTGCCTGTTTAAATGTTCTCTTATTAAATAATAATTTGAAAAACAAAAACAGAACCAACAACACAAAAACCCCTTCACTTAAAAAAAAATAAATATTATTTTATAACTTTTTAACTCAGTTATTCACAACTGAGAACTGTGGATTCATCTACAGACATTTCCAGGAGCAGAGATTACAGTGAGGCCATGTGCAGTTTTACCAGATAATTTAATAACGCTTTCTCTGTTTTGCTTACTGAAGTGTACTGTAGTTTTCCAGCTGTTTAATACAGGAGTTTGGAAAGGAAAGGAAGGAAAGGGTTCAACTGTGCATTCAATTAGTATCTCTTAAGGAATGCTATTTACGTGAGATATTTGACTTTTTTTTTGCACCTTGAAGAATTTGTCCTTTTTCTCCCCGCATCCAAAGGCATTACTTAAGAGACAGTCTCAGTTGTTTTTTCTTTATACCTTCAAGTCATCACTACAAACTTTGACACACCTGAAGTAAAATCCTCAGTTTCTCATTACAACAAATTGTGCCCTAAGCAGCAGGAGAGCAAATCCTAGGAAATCTTTGGGGATGCATTGAATTTCTCCTGTTGAATCAATCTACTGCTTGGCTGCTCCTGCAGTTCCATTATAGCTATCTATTTTCCTTTCCTCAGCTCTGGAAAAAGTATTCATACAGCTCTCCACAGGGAATCACCTGAGAATTCAAGCAGTCCATATAAATAGGAAATCATTGTTACAACCTTAAAGGCTCTGGAGATTTGGTAAAAAACAATTTTAATTTCAGGTAATGTGTTTATTGTGCATTTTCCATTTCTTTAGCAGCAGGATTAATTTTCAGTGCTGTGTGACACATTGTATTGTAACATGTTTTCATTATGATGGTTGCTGACTTTTTCAGAATCATCCACTTCATGTAACTGGTGGAGACAGATGGTCATAAACTACATAAAACTGATTGGTCATACTGAATGCTGACCTCTATGTTTTAGGCAGTGACAATAACCTATGAGGAACATTGTTTAGAACCTCTCAAATATTTTTAGAACGTCCAAAAGAAGCAGAAAGATGGCACCTGTTGAGATGAAAAGCTGCCTTCTTTTGTGCTGAACCATAATTGTCCATTATTTGTTAAAAACTACAACATGTACTTTCACTGAATAGCCTAAGCCAAATGCATCTACGTAGTTTTTCTTGTAAATGTCACAGTAATTGTCTGTCCAAGCACCTTAACAAAAGTTAAGATATTTCCCTCAGTGAAAGCTGCCCCACATCATAGTCAGCACTCAGCAGCTTGAGAAAATAAACTTCATTTCAAAAATCCCCGTGAGCCTTAACCATGGAATAATGGAATATCAGCAAGAGGTGTTACATGTGTTTGTCGTGTCTCAGTTAGCACATTCACACTCTGGGCTGACTGCTGCTCGCAAAGGATTCAGAGATATTAAGTAAGGCAGATTTCCCTTAGGTTACCTCTGAGGAAGGACCCCAGCATTTAGTCCTTAAATTGCAGAGAAGGCACATGTGTTCTGGGGACTGTGTTTGGGATTTGTTTTGTGGTTTGTTTTGGTTTTGTTAGGTTTGGGGTTTTGGTTGATTGGCTGGTTCTGGGTTTTTTGCTTTGTTTTGCTTTGGGTTTTTGTTTGTGGGGTTGGTTTGTTTGTTTGTTTTTGTCCCCTGCTGCCCTCCCCTTTGTCTCAAGTATTCAGTGCTTACACTGCAGGCAAAGAGTAGAAGTACGCTTCTGCTATAAAACTCTGCTAGATGTCACCAGCTATTCTAACACAAGTAATAGGAGGAAAAGAAGTAGCTGAGTGACACCACGGCCCTATGGGATTTAGGAAGCAGAAGGGTAAAGGTAAAACTGTGTTGCCTCTCTGGGCCACTGTGGCACCAGCTCAGGTGGGATTCTGATACAGAGAGGACAAAAACATGCTTGTTCTTGTTCTACCTTGCTCATTATCTCCTGCTGAACTTAAAGCTAATGTCTAAGTCCCACAGATTTTCACAGGGCCTGTTTTAATTAACAATCCTTCACCTCCAATGGTGCAGCATTAGGAGTTACTGGAGGGCTCCAACGTCAAGGAGAGGAAATTCCTTCTTTACATCCTGTAGAGAAGTGTCATGCAAGAAGTCATGCAACTACCTGAAGGGAAGTTATAGCCAGGTGGGGATTGGTCTCTTCTCCCAGGCAGTTAGCAGTAGGACAAGGGGGCATGGGCTTAAACTCTGCCAGGGGAAATTTAGGCTGGATATTAGAAAGAAATTCTTTAAAGAGAGAGTGGTCAGGCATTGGAACGGCCTGCCCAGGGAGGTGGTGGACTCGCCGTTCCTGGAGGTTTTTAAAGTGAGGTTGGACATGGCACTTAGTGCCATGATCTAGTAAACGGACTAGAGTTGGACCAAGGGTTGGACTCGATGATCTCTGAGGTCTTTTCCAACCCAGTCGATTCTGTGATTCTGTGAAGTGCTGTTCTGTCTCTTCCCTCGGCAGCCTTGCACATCTTTCCCCCTCCATGCTCCCGCTGCTGAGTCAGCACCGATACAGGGCTTGTGCTGATGTGGCTGTTCTGCTTCTGGAGTGGGAGGGAGCTGGGTGGGTGCGAGCATCCCATTTGTGTGTGAGACTTGCACCATTTGTCTGCTCTTCTTACTCCTCCTATCCCTTCCAGTGATGTTTCGCAGTATCCCATTACTTCACCTTTCCTTTGTGATGGAGATCTCTTAGGGAACAGGGAAAACAAACCTAGTCAGCACAATTTTGAATTGTTTTGCAAAGGGCTGGTTTTAAGAACAGTGACTGAGATGTGCTTCTTATCAAGTATTTTCTGAGAACATGGTTGAGTTTTCATTGTGTGAATGAAATGTCAGCAGAAATTTTTTATTTAGAATTCTAATTCAATAGATATGTTGGCCTGTAGTTTCTAAGTATGTGAACCTCAGTCAAAAGGCAAATTAAAAATTGATGGTTGCTATAGTATCTTTTCCATGAGTCCTGATCTTGTGAAAAAAAGCCAAAAATAGCTGCAGAACCTAATATTCTTGGAAGAGACTGTTAAGTTATTTTCTCTTCCTCAAAAATGCTCTCCAAAAAAAAAATCTGATTTTCTTCCGATCTGATTTTCCCCCTTTTTCAAATGTGTTTTACTCAAAAAGTCCTGCTCTTACAGGTATGTGTTTTGTAATACACACGCGATATATGCAATGACTGGAAATAACTTTTTTTTTCCATCTTCACCTATGATCAAACATACATTCTTTACTGAATTAAGCAAACTCTTGAGTGATGGCTAGTGCAATTTACTTGAATTTACATTTACATTGAAAGTTAAAGTACGTAGAAAACTCAAGAAAAAAAACCAAACAAACACTGCAGTGATAAACAGGACCACTGGGGGATGCTAGTGTTTAAGGGTTAAAATCTGGATTCGGTGCCAATCGACACCCTGTTTGTGGGAGGTCCCCTGGGGACTTGTGCATGGCTGGCAGATTCTGAACCTACGGATAGTGGTAATTCAGTGACCAAAGTTCAGTGTCTTAATCATAAAATGTCAGTAGTAAACATAAATCTTACCTGGGGATCCCCTGAGGGGGAAACAAAAATGTGAAGGTGGAGAAAACTCTAAGAAGGAATGAAACAAAGAAGAGAAAGAATAAAATCTGTCTTGCTCACCTTTCTGGGGTTTTACAAAATGGCAATATGCAGTTATTGTAATGTTCTGAGCAAAATGCGTGGAGAGAAAAAAAATCTTACCAAAGAACTGTAAGAGACTTTTAAAAAACTACAACTCATGGGCAAATCTGAATAGCTGGAGTATTTTTTCTTTCTGTTGTCTAAACAAAAAGATGTGAATTAAGATTTAGAAACTGATTATTGATTCATGAATGGTTACACTGATTTGTCACCTAGAGACGGTAAGATAGCAGCCCCAAGCAAACATCGGAGGTTTGTGAAAGGATGAACGAGGTCCATTTGCTAAAAGACTCGGTTGTGTCTCTGCAAAAATGCAAAGCTGGGGCTATCACAACTCATTGGAACCTCAGGGAGCTGTTGCTATAACCTGAATGAACAGCACAAGAAACCTTCAGCATAAGAAAATCAACAGAGGAATGAGAGACTGATAAAGCAGGTAGAAACAGTGGAGAGCACTGAGATCACCTTTCTACTTTCCTCCCAGATTTTTGGTAGCAGATCGCTCTCCACTACTTGTGTTTAGTGAGTTATATGAAATTAGGTGACAGTGTTAGCATAAATCAGTGAAGGCCAGACCATCTTTACAAACCACTGCAGCTCATGAAGCAGTTAGGGATCTTTATGAGAGACTGTTGATGTTGTAAGTCATATTTGTAGTCTAACAAAAACATTCTTCACTTGAACATGTGTCTCCTAGCATAAGTCAGACCTTCTCATGCACCATACTCTGTATATGATCATGCTATACAGCTTTTGATTCTTTGGTTCTTTTCTAGTTGTTTTTCTTGTATTCTTCCATTACAACCACATGTTGTCCCCAAAAGTGATACGGAGCTGCACAATCCTCAGTGAATTCTGTAAGGCCACACTCCCGTAAGCACTCCACCATCTACCTTTCCCCATTTTCATGTTTGGTTTTGTGTACGTGGGTAAAATTTCCTACTGTTCTTTCCTACTGTTCTCCTCAGTCACACCAGCTGTTTTTCAGGCATAATTTTGATGTCTCTAGGTTGTCCAATATACTCTATGACACTAGAGTAGAAGTTCATCAACATCAGTGTCAATTTGCAGTATTTCATTCAGTATATACCACATTTATTAAATAGGCTAAGACTTTCTTGAATACCTTCATTGCTGCAAGATTTTTTCTGACAGTGTTCATCCAGTAGCTCTATATTTGTATACTGGTGCTTACTAGCTTCAATTTTAGCTTGTAGCTTGAGTTTTAGTTTCTAGTTTCACCTTTCATATATGCCAAGAGCTATTTGAATCTGAATTTTAGAGACAGTTATCTCCTAGTGATGTTAGTGAACTAAATCACCAGGTTTCCCAGAGTTTCTTTCTTTTTTTTTTTTCTTTTTTTTTTTTTTTTTTGACACAAGTGTTGATTTCTCCAGGATTTCAGTCCTAGTCTACCTGTCTACCAGAACTGAAAGAGTCTGTCTAGTTTTGTTGCCCTTAAACAGTAATAGTACCTTTGTCTTGTAATCAGGGGATCAGTTTTTTGGTGGAGTAGGTTTTTGTTTGTGTTTGTTTGTTTGGTTTTGACATGCATACTTGCCATTTACAAAGTAAAGACTTCTGCAGTCCTTACCTGAGCTTTTTTCTTTAGTCTGATTGCTATCACACACCAATTGAAGGACACATGAATAAAATAGAAGTGAGTATTAAACGTGTACTAAGCAAATACAAAGCTCTTACATACTAACCTACAAATGTATGAGTAGATGTTACACAGATCCGTGTATTGTGAGAAAAATGCAGCATAGTTATTGAGCTGGAACGGTTTTGAGATTGATTTTTTGGGAATTCACAGTGCCTGTGTGAAATTCACAAAGAAGAAAAGAGGGGAGTTGATGGCATACAGATTCTAAACAAAGGTTTGGTTAGAACCTGAGCTACAATGGGATTGGAAAGTGATATCAAGGGAACAATTAAGTTAAAAATAGATACATATGAAGTATGTGGAGTTTTGGATTCTTTTGACAGTAACCGAGCATTGCTTTGAAAAAGCTATTTTAGAGGTAGAAGTCATGGTGAAAATGGAGACAAAGGGGACGGGAATCATTAAAAAAGAAAGATAAACTTACAATAGTATCTCTGATAAAAGAGACAATAAAAGAGAGGACATGCAGAAAATAGCAGCGAAGTTGTAAGGAACAATGCACTCTCTAGGGGGAGAATTAGAAAGAATCCAATTTTAGTCAGAAAATACCTATTTCTTTGTTTGAATAAATTGTCAATTTGAGTTGAGTAGGCAGAGAGTAGTGACTTGGCAGTACTTCTTAGGAGGAAATCAGTTTAGAGTTCATAGTGGTGGAGATGTGAACAGTGGTGAAAAAGGAAAATCATGGTATTTAAGCAAGAAAACAGTCAAATCAGCCTTAGACATAAAGGATGAAAAAGCAATATTTTTTCTATTGAAAAAGTAGAAAAGTTACTGAAAAGGAAAAAACAGTTGTGAGGGAGAGAAGAGGAAAGGAGCAGCAGATAAGGTAAGCAAAGAAACTGAAGAATGTAGTCTGTTTAAAGGGTGAATCAATGAGATTGGCCAGGGAGAGTGAATGATGGAAAGATGATGCTTCCAAGAGGGGTGTGCAGAACCAGAAAACTGAAGGAAGTATTGTCAAAAAAGAACCGTGTCAACAAATGACCAAATTTTTAGTGAGATGATCCATCAGGAAGCCAGAGGATGAAGGTCAGAAAGGTTCTGCAGCAGAATAAGTGATACTGAGTAAAGCTGAAATTTTCCAGACTGATGTTGACAGGAAAGGAAAAAACTGAACATGCACATGAGAGAAAAAGGTAAATTAACTGCAGTCAGTAACTCCTAGAGACCACACAGTTACTGGTGTGACGGTAGACTAAAAGCTCACCAGCTCTCAAATTCACCAGCTATTCAGTAAAAGGGCTAAAATGTAATAAAAGATCTTATTATGAATGTATTACTCAGATGTCCCTGAAAATCAGAAATACCTTTATGCTCAGGTCCTTTGTTTACTAATCTTGTGCATAATGCTACCTTGGTTAACAGGTTCACACATCTGTCCACTATATCAGATCTCTGTGAGCTGTATTTCTCTTGTCTTGGTCAAGGTCTGTTAGTCAGTTTTCCTTAACACCATAAAACCATAAAATCCAGTCTTTTTATACTGGAAACATTTGAAGGTATCAGAACTAGTTCTAAATCATCTAATCCTGGTATAAGAAATGACATAGCCACATTACAATAGCACTCTGCCTCATATAGTTGGCAGTAGAATTGTGCTGTAGAGAACTACTCAAGGAAATGCTGAGAATATTGACTGCTACCCAAACACTAGTTGCACTGCCTCATAAATATAATAGTTCCTAGCTTTCAGAAATTAAGCAATGACCAATCATCTTCTTACTTCTCTGTACAAAATCTACACGTTGAATTATGCAGAGTGAAAGGGCTGACAGTGTGGTGTGACCTTATGCTCACCTGCAAAACCCTCCTGCATGTGCCGCTTCCTTCCTTTCCGCTCTGTTTTTCTACTAGAAAATCTGTCTACTTTAGGTGAGAACCCCAAACTGCTGGTGTCTAACCCTGATATGTCTGTCAAACCCCAGATAATCCAATACTATGGTTAAGCAGGTGATCCAGTGCTTCTCCTTTCCCACCCCGTTACCTCTACCACATGCCCTTGTCGTCCTTTGAGTTATACTGGAAAGACTTTTCGCAGGTTCAGTTTGTCGTTTCATCCTCAGGCAAGACACAGAAGCCTGAATCACCTTTAGTAATGTGACTTTGAAGTTGAAAGTAAGAAGGAAGAAACAAAAAGCAAATGACCGGAGTTGAATAAAGACGCTAAGTGATTACAAATGTTGGGAGGCTAATAAAAGGCAGGCTGGAGCACTGCTAAGGAAAAAGGCTCTGAGAAACAGAAAGTAGGCTGCCCAAAGGGCCATGAAAGCTGACAAACTTGGGAGCAAGAGAAATATATGGTTGATGGGCTGCTAGAAGTGAAGATAAAGTTCTGGAATCGAAGTATGTTCATTACAGCCACATTATGAATAAATTTCCATATTAATTCAGGTATGTTGAATGATGCACACCGAGGATTTAATGTACTTCTAAGGCCGGACAGAAGTTCGGAAGTCTTCTGAAAGCTGGCAAAAGTAACAGCCAACAAGGAGAAGCATCTTAAAACAGGTCTTTCTACTTGATTTTTTGTTGATGAAATAGAAAAAAGAAAGAGAAAATACAATCTTTTCAGGCAATAGTGTGCTTGGCACACTTTGAAAAAAGGAATTAGATCCTACATTGCTACAAAACAAAAACCTCAGTATATACAGTCATAACAAGGAGAAACATTTAGGAGATTAATTTTCTTGTCATAGAGGGAATTTGTAAGATTTACCACAACATTTTGCAGAGAACTTCGCTTTACACTGTGGCACAAAATACATGTTTTAAAAATGTTTATTTAAATATGACTGGAGATCTTGCTTGGGAAGAATTGGAAATTGCTGCATGTTGTACTGTTTCAGGTGTTCTGAAACATAGACATTGTGTCCTGTGCAACATAATGTAATTTCTCAAATCTTACAAAAAATGACACAAAATAACTCATGACCAGGGAATGTCCTACTAGTTACTTGCTTGCTCTCTCTACAATATCTAGAGATAAGTTATCTTAGATATTTGTCTCAGTACTGCACCAACATTAAGGCATTTTATTTTTCAAGAGATTTCAAAATGTGTAACCAAGTTGGGTAATATAACCACTACCAATTCAACATCTCCAAATTTTGAGATGAAAAGCAGGTTTACATGCTTGCAGTAAGATAACATCCTGAATGCATACTCAACCTTTATCTGTTGATACCCATCTGGATTTGGTTCATCTGTGTATTGTCTTGCTGGCATGTTTGCAGGCAGGTGAGCTCTACCAATGCTGGATATTTATCAAAAGATGCTATCAAATTGTGCAATGTTGCTTGTGCCAGTAGAGAGAAAGAAAAAGGGGGGGCGGGGAGGGGAGGGAAAAGGTGTTTTTCATGTGACAGAGCATCAATATTAAGCTGTGACACAAATAAAAATATTTTGACTTCCATTAGAATTATTAGTTTTATTAAGTACTCCATACTTTCAACCCCATGCTTTGCTCTGAGAGCAGCATTGTCTCAGATAAGTACTCTTGTCTTCTGATACCATGAGGAGAACAAGAAAATACAGTGGTTCTGTACCTTTGATGTGCTAAACTGTGTCCATCAATGAACAATCAACTCCATACGTTGCAGTGGGACATGACTTTTCCCCTCCTGTTTGCAGTGGTGATGAGTGCCACTGTGCCTGATCTTTGTATTTGAAAAACACTGGGGATGGAGAATTTAATGCACCCAGTGACAATAATGAAAAACCCACAGCAAATTGTACTTAGACCCTACTAAGATAAGCAAGGAAAAAGTGACAACAAATTTGCTGATAAATGAAAAACACATGGCTCTGTAGAAATCACTGGTGGTCTGTGGGTCCCAATTTCAAAGAAGGTCTCAGCAACATACAGTTCAGTGGCAAAGGACCTTTGCTATTGCTGATAAAGTTGTGTTGTATATGACTGGATGGGGGTCTACTTAGGGAGTCCAGCACTAAGTTTTCATCTATAAAATTTATTTCAAAGGTCAGAACCAGACAAATATTTTCCAGGTTGGATGTGGAAGAAAATGCACTTAGAGTTTTTCTGATATTCACCCTAAAATACTGTCTCTTCCTTTTCGTGCGCTGTATTTAAATATAAGGCAAGGTGAGGTTCTTGGCTGCCCTGAACTGACTGAACTTGTTTTACATCAGGTAAGGATGTAAAAGATTCTTCACGAAACTCTACTGCTCTCCCAGGCACAAATGCGGATACTCATGGTGTATATTCACATTTTGCATATATTCATAAGAGTTCCTCTTGCTGTTTCTTCTTCTTCTTAGCTAGGTAAATTCACAATTAACTGGTTTGCTGATGTCTTTAGCAAGTTGAGTTGTATTTTACTTCAGTTTTGTTGCCCTTTTCTTTTTTTTTTTTTCATATGGGCCTATTATTCCCTGTCTTTGCAGTCATTTAACCAAGATCTATTTGTAATGGCTTCAAGCAAATATACACGTGCTTAAGCCATACAATTTGCATTCCAGGAAACAGTGCAATCCTTTGGCCATTTCTGTACACTCCTCAGGTGGCTCATCCTTAGCCTCCAGGGCTACCCTTTGGCAAATATCTGTTTGCTTTTGTTTAACTGAGGCTGACAAAAGTGATTTGATTTCCAGGTCTTTGGCAGTGCTAGTGACAGCAATGGCTTAAATAGAGGTACCTTAGCCTGTTCTTGAAACAAAGTTAGCGTGTTGTATTCAATACAATAACATTACCCCAACTTGTGATTAAGTGCTTAGTGAGTTCCATTTCCTTATAAGAACATGTGTAAGAACCCAAGAATGTATGCCACAAGTGAACTAAGCATTAATCTGTCAGCAGCTTAAGTGTGTTTGGGATAGTGCAATGGAAATATGCGGTATAGTGACACAGTGTTTGTTCTCTGGGAAGCACTTAAGAGCAGATGGAACCTGTAAGACAGATTGATTCACAAAGGTGTGCGGCTTCTATCAGATTTGTTGGATGCTTCCTTGTTTTAACCTAAGTAAACACAGGCTCGAATTTTCAGTAATTTGCAAGTAGGGGCAGGTGAGGTACCCAGCATTAATAGGTTCACAGAAATTTGTCAGGAAGGGACTTTTACTTAAAAGGCTTGCTTCTCTCCTGAAATAATAACATGGGTAAAAAGTACAGTGTCGTTGTGGATATATCCTAAGGAAATGAGAAAAACAAACAAACAAACAAACAAAAACCCAACAAAACAATATTAAGGATTCTACAGCAGCATAAAGAAAAAGATGCTGGAGTCTAATTACAATTCAGTGGAAAATTAGGTCCATAGGAGGCATCTCTAATATTCTACTATAAATCAATAGCATCTATAAAACCAAGGTAGGGTTGTATGGAAATGACATACAAATCTGTAAAATTTAATAGAAAAAATGTTAAGCATCCTACAGATCTGCTGAAGCATACAGTAAAAGTCTGCAGAGACTGGATATAGTTGCAAGTTGAATTCCACTAGGGTATGTATGTAAGGGAGGCATTATATTTGCTTAATGGTGACTATCTGAGCTCCACCACTTGTTAATCTAAAGAAATAATAAACCCTGTATCAAGATCTGGAAGACCCTTATATTTGTGCAAAGCTTCACCACAGTTACTACTTTATGTATTTTGAGTTGCATGCCATTGAGGTAATGGCAATTTAGTTTTTGTGTTCGAAAATTTGCATCAAGTTGAACCTTGGGATGGAATTTGCAGACAGCCTAAAATTGACATTTATCATATAGTTTTATCCTGAACTAAATCAGCTTAATAACTCACTCAAAAGAAAGGATTTTCAGAAGCTTGGCTTTTTTTCATTTTTGAAAGCAATCAAATCAATGTCTCTCCTAAAATTAAATTACAAAAGAAAAAAAAAAAAAAAAGGAGGATGTGACTTTGTAATATCTTGCTTTCTGTATAGTGCAGAAGTTCTGTACCTGTAGCAGGGATCTTGTTTCACTCGATTTCGATAAATTTGCCTGGGGTGGGCAGAGTAAGAAATAATATTAAAAATGTGTTTCTGGAAACATAATTCTGCTCTTGTGAGTTATGTGTGCTGCAGTCTCCATTTAACTTTAAAACTACATTTTATATGATCTTTTGTGTATAGTATTATATATAATATTTTATTTCCCTGATTTGCATGTGCTGTTCATAGGAGGACATATCCCTAGCATGCTTTTGAAAGGCTCAGTAAAGGTCATACCTGTTCAAACCTACGTGAATCTTGACTGTGCCAAGTATGGTGAAACCTGTATAGCTAAATAAAAACAAAAAAACCCCACAAAAACACCACAAGCAAACAAACAAAACACAAAACAACAAAAACAACAAACAAACAAAAGGACAAACAGACCAAAACTCTCCAGTTTTCCCAGCAATAGTGTACCATGCATATTCTTTCTGCCCAGAACACAGGACAGCAGAACCAAAAGGGTCAGGGACAGGCTGAAAGAATGCCATATGTTGTCCCAGTAAGTGCTTGGTCTTGCACTAAAAGTTAAAGACATTTTGGTGTCAATGAAGCTTCTATGATTGTGTTCTCTGTGCCTGCCAAGTTGCATAAAGACAGAGATGTCAAGTGTATTAAGTTCCTACAAGTTTGTAGAAAATAAGAAGCCATATATAGAGTGCTTATTAAGAAAGAAGTTTAAGCTCATGTTCAAATGCATTAATAGATAGTAATAGACACCCAAGTATCCATGTAGTTTTAATCTCCTGGTGGTAGGAAAAAAGCTTCACACCTGATAGCATAAAACAACCATGAGCCGCAAGGAGTTTGGTAAAATTTGTTGTTCCTGAAACTAGTTGAACTCTGTCATTCTGCCACTTACCTCAGTGGTCTAGCTATGCAGGGAAGCTAAGCCCTTTCTCACCCCCGCTGGGGAAAGGGAGAAGGTACAAAGGTGAAAGAGAACCATAAACAGCAGCCAATATATTTGTTTATTCTGAGGCACACATTTCTCTTAGAAATGATGTCATCAGAACTCAACATTTACATTTTACAGGCATAGTACTCCATGATATTACATCTCAATGAATGCTTCTGATTACCAGAATTTGCACAGTATCAATGGAAATGTTTGCTTTCCTGCCTGCTTTTTGTGCTACAGAATTGTTGTTTTGGTTTGTTTCAATTATTTTTGTTTATTTAAAAATAATGTATGGAACAAAAAAATACCGTGGTAAAAATAGGGTGGAAATTTTAAAAACAAGGAAGAATCTTGAATCCTGTCTGCAACTTCAATGTTACTCAAACATTATGTGGAAAAAAAACAACAACAAAAAAAACAGTCTTTGAGTACATACACAGCAGTTCTTTCTACACTGCCTGGATGGAGTTGAGAGGGTTTGTCGAGTCTGCATTCTTTTATATATCAAAGTAAACAGTCTTTGGTTAATGTGTTTGGAAAAAATTCAAAGCCATCAGGTTGAATACTTGGCACTGTTATAGTTACTGGCAATATTCTCTTGGCTTCATCAGGGCTAGAGTTTCATCTGTTGTGCTGGTTGTAGATCAGTCAGCCCTAGATGACTTGTGGATGAGTCATATGGAAGTGTCCCCTCTATCTTCAGAGCTGTAAAATCTCACACGCTGGGTAGGAAACTTGCTCTTCTGACCTCTCCCTCGTACTCCCCAGCCCCGGTGCAGTGGCTGTTACTTGTCTTCATCTCTGCCGCATCTGACAATGAGGATCCCTGGGAAAAGTCGGCTGGAATAATTTATTGCTAGATGATTCAGTACCCAGAAGCAATGCAGTGACAGGTCATCCTCTCTCACGTGCCTGGAAGGGCACACAGTCACACTCTCGTACACTCGTCATCCAGCATGTCAGTCTTGTGCATGTGGATCTTGTAGTGTGTTTCTCTTCCTCAGTTCTTTATGGGTAGGGACACTTTTGTAAATTCAAGACCTGATTCATTTCATGTACATAATTTTTAAATTATCAAACTTCTCTGGAAGTAAGAGAGATGCCCTTATGACTTTTGTTCACTTTAGAAGTTTTTGTTACGAGATGTTGACAGATGTTTCTAATTCTCCCTGAGTTCAATGAAGCATCATCTGCTGTTTAATTTTAGTTTAGCCATGTTTTGCAAATTTGCTTTATTCTCAGTAGTTGAAGATACCTGCTTTCACAGTCTGCTGGAGATAACAAATTATTTTATCATGTAACCCAGACAAAGCAGTGATTTAGAAAGCAAAGAAGATTTTGTGAGGCATCAGTAGAATGCTCTTCACTGTGTAATACATCCTCTTCTGCTTAGCAAAAGAAATTTGGATAATGCAATGAAAACCATTACTATGTCTTTTTTTTTTTTTTAGTTATCACTCTTTAACTTAGCAAGTGAAGAATGATGAGTGACCACTACTGAGTGAGAGTTCAGGAAAATAAAAAGGGAACTTATAATTAATAATTTTGGAGCTGTTCAGCTACATTAGTTTCCTCTTCATGAGGAGCACACTGTGCAGAGTAGGAGTTTGTCATATGTTATGGGGGTTTTTGAGTGGCAATCTTTTAAAAGCTGATATTTATGCACTTAATATTTCTCAGAAATTTTTTTTACATAGAGATTATGTGGGGCCAAAACCATCATAAAACTGTGTATCCAATGTTGTGAAGATTTATACTTGCATGACTGTTGCCCTCTCCTTTGCTCTTGCACAGCTTTGAGTTTTCAGTGACTTCAGTACGGTAACTTTTGATTTCAAGATATTTTAAAAAGGAAGCCAAAGAGAAGTTAGTGGGTCAGAGGGACCAGAGGTAATGATACTATCTTACTTCAGGTAACAGAAAAATGAACTCAGTGTGTAATGTAAATATAAATAGTGAGAGAAATCCAGCCTCTGGCTGACACTGGCAACATATTTGGTAGTGGAAGTGTTGGAGATGGCTCATCACAGTCTGAAGGAGCAAGACATGATTCATGTACTTCCTTGTTATTGCTAGCTGCCACCTTTGTTCCTTCTCTACTGTGAAAATATCCCAAATTTTGTACATGGTCTGTCTTCCATGTCACTTCATGTCACCCTCTTTCATCCCTGCCACCAACATATGCCCTTTGGCCAAGCTGTCACTGACGTTTAATTTTCTGATGATACAAATCATACCAGTGACCAGAGTCAAGTGATATTTATGTAAGATATATCCAGCCCTCTGTATGTAATAAGAAGACTACATTATTTCAGAAAAAAAAATACTATTAAATAGACATACTTCATAGAATGTTGTCTGGTTTATTCTCCTCCTGAAGACAGCTTGCTAACAACAGTCACTCAGGAGATCTGTTTTTCTTCTTTACATTTAAATGTTTGCCTTTTGTAAGCCACAGATTTCTCTGAAGTGCTATCCATAAATGTAAAAGCATACGGAAAAGTTGGCTGCAGACATGTGCAGTGAGCATATTGGAAACTTGCAGTCTCTGGACTCCTCAAATCGCAGGATTTCAGAGCCTAGCTCTGTATATTCCTTGTAGCCTTTCACTGCTTGTTAATGTGCAAGTCCTTCATGATAACTGTGACTAACACCAGGACAACATCTGGCTGGAAGAAGCTCTGGCCGGTGGCACATAAGCTGTAAAGGAAAAATACCACCATACCAATGCTTGACAAGCAAGTTGTTCACTGATCTCCAGAACTAAGGGAGGTATTTTCCCATTAGATTTTTGTCTCTGATTGACTGACTGTTTATCCTGTTTGACTGAATGGTAGCTATGCTGCAGTGTTCATGCATTACTTATTACACATCAGAGAATTCACTAGAGAAACAACATAATGGATTTTATAGTGCACAAACCAGAATTCCAATGAGTGGAGAATTTATAACATTTTTCCTGCATGCATTACGTCATATCTATCTTGAGGCAAGCTCACACTGTGTTCTTTACCTTGGGGAACATACTATTGGTATCTTTATCTTCTGTTATCTTGGTTTTTTAGAGTACTAAAACATCTTTGAGATTTCTGCTTCACTGCCAAATTTAGTTAAAATTGTCCAATGGATTCAGTAGTTACTAGAGAGGAACTGGCAGACAGATGATGGCTCCATGAATCTTGTTATCAGACTGAAAAAGGGATTATTTTCCTGAGCTATCACAGAAGATAAAGCCAGTAGGTTAGGGAAGGACAGACTGACAATAAGATAGAGTATGACCAGGTCATCAGTCCTTTCCAGCCTTAGATGGTCTAAGTACTGGTGGGCATGAGTGACATGTTACCCATTCCTACATAATCTAGACATTATCCAGGAACTGTGGCAAGGAAGAGTTTTAATGAGGGATTTGCTGAAAGCTAATGAAGTAGTTTTATGGATGCTTATAGGAAGCTTCTTCCAGGTGCAACTTGATAGAAAGTATAGCAGGGAAAAATGGAAAGTTTAAACTTTGAGAGGGACTTTTCTCCTATTAGTGTAACTAAGCAATGACAATTTAACATCTTCAGTTTGTTAGGTACCCCAGAATTGGTTAGATAGCTTTAGCTAAACAGTTTGCTGATTGTAGTGGAGCATCAATTTCTTTTTGCAAAGACAGTTTTGGCAGCTGCCAAATCTCCAGGAGTTACTCTCTTTCCTACCTGGCAATGGACTCTCATTTCCCTATCTCATGTAACACCAAACGCTATCTTCCTGTTTCCACACTTTCCTACCCATCTCAGGACACCTTTCTACCCCTGCCCACTCAGCTACAGGCATGTATGTTCCTTTCAAATGCCAACCTTTTTCTCTTCAAAGACAAGCTAGGAATGGCAAGCAGCAGCACAGGATTTTCCTTCCTGCCTCTGTGTTTACCCACAAATACTATTTCCACTTCCACTGCCTGGATGGTGCCCCTGCTGCAGAAAATATTCACATTTTCATGCTTTCTCAAAGTTTAAAATCCAGATATTTGGTTCAAGGGAAGACCCTTGCATAACCCAATGCAGTCCTCAAGGGACCACATCCCGGGAATTGCTAGATTAGAATATATTACCATCTAGGTTTTTGTAGTTCCCAATAATGATTTTTTAGCAGTTGAATGTGTGCCAGTCCCACACAATGTGACTCAACTCAGCCAGAGGTTACAGACCTCTGTCACTGGTATTAGAACTGGGCCTGGACAGAGCAAATTATGACTAGAGCTGAGAAAGCAATTAATAGCAACTAATTTGTTTCCCAAAATTCTTTTCTCCTTTGCCCTCAGAACAGCCATGAGCGTATTTGCGGTTTCCTCAGATTTCTTTTTAGTGGAGTTCTTTAAATGAATGTGCTTTGGAATATTTTAGAATATTTTACTTTCTGACTGTATTGTGGACCTTTGAAACCCAAAGCTCAGTTTTTATCCCTCAGGTAAAAATGCTTGCTTCCATACTAGCTGAGCATTAAGGCACTTCTAGCCAAGTACTGGCATTAGAAAATGGAGATAATTCTTCTGCAAGTTTCTGCACAAGCACAACGCCAACTTGGAATCCTTACTGATGGCTTTAATTATGGGAACCAAGCTTTAACTTTACAAATTTGCACATATGGCTGGAATATGCATGCTATGAATATTTATTTCAGTAGAATTCAAGTTGTCATGGACTGTGAAACAAAATCAAGGACCTGATAAGTTCAGTTAAAATGCAAGCAAGTATGTTCCACTTCATAGCAGAGATCAGAATATTTTGTGCTGCTTCTAGCACACTTCCAAAATTAGAAGAAAAAAGAAGCAATGTATGTTTAGATGGCCAAATACTTTAAATGTTTGCAAAATGTTTTGTGGGTTTTTTTGTTTGTTTTTTTTGTTTGGGTTTTTGTTTGGTTTTGGGTTTTGGTTGGTTGTTTGGTTGATTTTTAGGTTGGACAACAAATGACAGCTATCTGTAGAAGTTTTTCTTGGTTTGGGGTGGGGAGGTGCTAGCCATATGGTCTAGCTTACTATGTGGTTTAGTTAACAGGTCTAGTTTACCACTCTTCTGTGTTCTGAGCCCTGGTACTTCACACTTTCTGAGTGGTTTCTGACTTCCCTGAGCTACCTATAATACCCTGTCTAAGCAATTCATTCTGAAGCAAAGACAAGACAGTAATGTGATGTATTTGTGCTGGATCCAGTAATACCACTAGTGACAGTGATTAACATCAAAATCCAGCTGATCAGAATTTCTTAGTTAACTTGTGGGTGAGGTCAGGACAGTAAATGAGCCTCCTCTTGAGGCTGCAAAACTTGGTATTAGACCTGAGAGATCTGTGTTGATTGATGGTTGCACCCATTACATGCAAGGTGGCTAACTTGGGTATATTCTGTCAGCCTGAGAAGAAGGAACTGGTAACAGGCAAAGGTATTCATGACCCTGTGGAGGGGAGCTGACAATGGCCACTGTCTGCTCAGTAAAGAACACAGGGGGATGTAGAAAATGTTCCAGGAAGGAGCGTGATGCGTTTTCATTCTGGGCTTTAAAGATCTGTAACTGTTTGGTGTTAGAGACAGTAGGGATCTTCTAGGATCCCTCAGTTCAGGTTCTTATTTTTCTCTTTGTCTCAGTAGCTCATCTCAGGGAGGTGTTTTGGGTCAGGTTTCTTCCTCTCCCAAATTATTCTTACACTCCTTACTACTTCTTTGACTCTGACCTGTCCATCTTAATTTCTTTGACTTCTCTCTCTCCTCTTTGGTGAAGAATCAGGAAGTGTGTGTGTGTGTGTTTCTGTAATTTCTTCTCCTTTGTTCCGCATTACCTCTGCAGCTGGTTAGAAGGAACTGAAACTGCGAGGGCATCACCCAAACCTCTTTAATATCTGTGGGCTTCAGATATGGTTGTCAGAAGGCAGACCTTCACTGTGGTCCAAACATTCTGCACCCAAAGCATCTGCAGAATGTCATAAGCTAGAAAAGCAGTTTCAAGAATGACAGGTTTTTGGAGAGTAGCTTTACCTTTGTTACCCTTCTCCAGCATTACCTCCTTGAGGTGCATCTGTTGTCTTGACAAAAAGAAAAATTAAAAAAAAAAAGGAAAAGAAAAGCTGAGTGTAGAAAGGGATTTCATGTTAAATCAAAGTTTCACCTATATTTAAATCGTTGTAGACTATCCATAATTTTCCCTTTTACTTAGATTTAAATGGACCATTGGCTCCCATGGAACTATACTCTGTGGTTACTGTTTAGATTACTGCGCAAACTGGCCTTGTGGATGGTGCAACACATGCTCCCACAGCATTGCTGTTGGGTTGCAGCAATTGTGTGTGCGTGTGCTTCAGTGGAAGATTGAGGGTTAAATGTGTTCCCTTGCAGTACGTGCTTTCTGATGAGTTTTCAGAGTTCTTTATAAATCTATTTTCTTTTCACCCCTTTCATCTATTTGTTGTGTATGCCCACATGACCTCCTGAAAATACAAACACACTCTTTTATTTGCAGAGCCTATTATCAGCCTTGTCTTTAGCCTCATGATAAAGGTCAAGTAGATTAGTTAGGGAGGCTCTTGCCTTTCTAAATCCACGTTGGTTATCTCCTTTTAGATAATTACTATCCATGTACTTCTCTAATGTGCCTCAGGGTATAGTTTCCATTCCTTGAATACTGCAAGGTTAAATTCATCTACTTTTGACACATTTCACTGGATTTCAGCTCTGCTAACTGATTTAAAACCAGTGCTTTTGTGATTAGTCATCTTGGACAGAGGAAATAGAGCAAACGCTCAGGAAGAGTATTATTCTCTGATGCAAATCCTCTAAGAAACATTTGTGCTACACCAGCTAATGTTTCTGACTTTTCATGTAGCAGTTCTTCAGCTACACATGCTCTAATCTCTTCCTTCAATGCTGTATTGCCTATGCAAATTCATGCTGTTTATGGAAAACCTATGGGAATAAAGGAGCACAACAGTAAGAAAATGATGACTAATATTAACCTCCCTATAACCTCTAATTAGACTTTAAAATGCAACTGAAACATCAGGGCTTTCCAGGTTCTTATTTTTAAAAATAAAAATAATATTCTTATATTAAGATGCCCACATGTCATACCTGTCAGGGGAAAAAAAAAAAAAAAAAAGAAAAAGAAAAAGAAAAGAAAAACATATAATAGAAAAAAAATATAGCAGATTTTCTTTATTTCGTGCTCTGTCTTTCTGATAATAATTGCAGGAGAAACTTGAGGGCTTTAAACACATATAAACATACAAGATGCAACTCAAAATTACTTGCTTCCAGTGGATGTTCCTTATCTACTGGATCGTCAAGTTGGATAACTATGCTTTAATAGGTGCTTCATCCATAGTTAAAGATATCCTTTTTTCCTAGTTCTCGTTATTAGTGTTCATCACAACAGGACATTTGTAATGCTACATAAGATAATACAACACAAGGAATATGGAGAAAATACGGTGTTCCTTTCAAGATCTTTACTCTTCTCTGTGATTTGCTAATGAAAATACCTGTTCCTGCCTCATTTACACTTTCAGTATAATATTGATTCCTGATTTGATTACAAAGTGGGAGCATTTTGATATTTCCATTTTGGCAGTACTGTGTCTTTAGAGGCCAAATGTTTTCTTGTGTGATGTATCTTTTCAGCAAAGCAGAATGAGGATTTATCACAGTAAGCAGCACTGTTTCTCCAAATAATTCATATCAGGCACTTTGTGACTGTTTAACTATTTAACTCATCCCTTAAAAATAGATAACATTATAGTAGGAGTAGTAGTACCAGTAGTAATAATAATAATAAACTGTCCAGGTTACTGTGCCAAATACAGATTTACCAAAGATGAAATTTCTTCATCCCTAGAGGGATATTTACTTTTGTAACTACTGTTCATTTGTACCTAATGCATGTGTCCTGTTATAGTAAGGAACACAAAGCTTCACGTATACATTTTCCTTCCATCCTCTTTCTGTGAGCACAGATAGACAATTTCTCCCTATCACACACTTCTTGTTTTTGCTAATTCTCCAACAGTATATATTGAATTAAATAATTCAGCCATAGTTTTATACCTAGGAAGCTTTCCTTTGCTAGAGGTCAGCATGAACAAAAGACATTGAGGTCAAAATGAAGACATACTCGTTTGCCTGTTTCCCTGTAACCCTTAGCAGAAACCCCTTTTTATTGTGTGTTTTCAATTATGAGAAGATTTAAGCACTGCAGAGACTTTGTCAACATATTGTCATTTTGTATGCTGTTCAGATGCCACTGTATGTGGGGTGTGGTATAAAAGCCAGGCTACATTGTGCTGTATCCAGCCTAACATTTTTCATTGGTTTTACATCTATTTAATTAAATCCTTCAAAATGCTGGCATGTTTTTATTCATAAGGGTTTCTCTATATATGCAATATTCTGTGCTATTTCTGAATGATTACATCATCTCTATAGAAGGAAATGAGGTAAATATTGCAATATACAAAATATTTTTCAAATGCTAAAGCTCTGACCTTATAAAACAAAGAAGCAACCTTGAGTCAGCCAGCCAGGAGCTTTTTGTCAGTTTAATGTAGCAGAACTTGACCAAACGGGCAAATTTTGTATTACCTTGCCAATGATGTGAACACTGCAGCTGCGTTTAGGTATCCATATTCATTATTGCTAGTGTTCCTCCTGGATTATGACTGATCCAGAAGAATTTGAATCTTCATTTTCAATTTTTTACTTTTTTTTTTTTTAATTTTGGTAGAAGCACACAGAAAGAATGCTCAAAGCATTCATTATTTCTTTCGACAATTTGCTGGAAGTGGCAGAAGCTATTAAAAAATGGAGGCATACATATCTCATGCTATTCAGCTGACTGGTAATTAAAGTGCAATTAAATTTTTCATGGTGTAGATTGTGTCTGTTTTCCAAAGAAATTAGAAGCTGTGGTCCTTTGAGAATCGTGCTTTTAGTCTACAGACATTTACTGCTACAGCATTTATTAAATGCAATCATTGATGAAGTTTGCACATTCAACGTACTTATAGGAAGAGGTTTGCAGTTAGGTGACTTCTCTGTTTGGAAGTGTGTTGTACCTATAAAGATGCAGTGTCCTGAAGCTTCCTGTATGTGTCAAAGATTAGTAAATTACAAGCAAAAGCTATCATTTTTTATCCTCATTTTAATGTGGACAATCCAAGTGTGGCACAAATTGCCCCACAGTTAGGAGTCTGAGCCAACCTGACAGAAAACTGAGATCATAAGGTGATCTTGAATTATTAATGATGGGGGATATTCAGCAGAGTGAGTTAGGTATTCTGAATTTACTTCTCAAGGAGCCCTTTTCTCTGCACTGGCCATAATGGGAACCTGGAAAAATTAAGCTTCCCGTCTGAAGTTAGACGCCTGTGAGCTGACAGCATGAACATACTGTTGGGATAAGTCCTACTCTCACTGTCATGTAAAAGTTTTCTAATGGCACATTCAAGCATAGTAACAGAACTGATTATTTGTTAACTGTTTAGAACTAACCGTAGGTAGCTCTGTAAGGGATTTAGACACGTGCATCAGGCCCATGGAAGTCAACTAAGCAGACACTTAAGCACTTACTTTAAATGCTTTCCTGAATAGAGATGGAATTAGTGCTCAAATGCTTAGAAGATGAAGCGTGACGTACAGTACAAAGACATGAAATGACCTCAGAACACATACTGAAAGATAGATGGACAGAATACAATGTATCCCCCAAAAAATTCAGTGTCAGGGTGATTAGAGGATTTCTAGGCTGGGAAAAGGTTCAGATTCTGCTTTCTTCACGTACTGCAGAATATGTGATTACCTAAGAGGGATTTAAATGAGGCAATAGTGATATTCTGGCAATTTAGCATGAGAGGAAACATGAGAAGATACAGAGAAAAATGCTCAGGAAAAAAAAAATCTCAAATCTGGTATCATTAATAGATCAGACAGAATCCAACAGGAGAAAGTCCAGTAGAATGCGAACTCTGAATTCTGTAGTTCTTTCAGTGTAAACTCTCCACCCGAAGTATCTGTGGCTTTTCACCAGGAATTGTGAGGAAAATAATTCCAGTAGGTTTTCCTTTATTTCATAATTTAGCATGGATCTACATAATTGAACACTTGTCAAAATGTCTCATGTCTCAAATTAAAAGAAGGTTTTCTGTCAAATTCTGGGGATAAGTAGAGGTTCCAGATTTCAGGATTCTACCTTCCCTAGAAATGGTGACTAATGCAGAAATGTAAAAGAATGAAGAAACCTGTAATTACTAAGAATCCATTAATCCTAAATAATTGCTCATCAGGGATCATATTCCAACTCCGTATACAATGCAATTTAATCATGCATTTAAAGTCTTAAATTTATGTGAAAAAAACAGGTAATCGAAGGCTCGTGTATCTTGGGAGCTTAGTACAGTACTTGCCCTGCCCTGCGTTTCCTGACACAGAAATGAATGTTATTGAGTAGCACTAAAACCTCTTCCTTTAAGGAGAGCAAGAGAGAGAAACAATCTTTTTCTTCAGAGACTACCATCCATCTTCCTCTTCAGGGCAGCTTAAATGAGAAAATTTAGTACTGTGGCTGCAGTTGCTTGCACTTGCTTGGTGCATGTAACCACTTTGTTTTGCCATGAGAAAGAAAAAGGTGACAAATACGATTGAAGTGACAATGTCTGAGAATTTTGATTTTGATTTGCTAACAAACTCCTTAATGTTCAGATTCCAGCTATCTTGACAGGTGTATTCATAGAGGATGAAATTCACATGCAGCCAGCCAGCCCCAGGCTTATGCACCACATAAATCCTGTCTAAGCCTTTAAGATGTGCTTTAAGTGGGCCTAATTGATGTACAGGACCTGTACTGGCCCTTATACACATGGGAGAATTGCTCCCTGTTTTTAGGCTTGCAATAATTAACTACTGTACTTTGCTTTGAAATCTTTTATTCTTTTTGATCTGCTTCCACTTTTCTTAGTCAATTGCTTTCATGCTGCCTTCTGTTTAAACACAAGCAGAGTGGAATATTTGAGATGAGATATATATTAGATGCAAACACAAATGAAACATATATTGGAAAGGTCAGCATTCAATAAAAATTCAAATCAGATATTCAGATCTGATTAGACACTGTGTGATCTGTGCAGTATGCGCATGGGGATTGTGCAGCAAACACGATTATGGGAAAGCACACATTTTGTAAAGGACAAAATTCATCATAACCCTTAACAATTTGTAAGCCATACGTGGAGACTAGAATTACTATAGCAACTGATAGTGTGTTTGTTGGTAGTTTAGCGTTCTGCTAGTACATTAAGCACAATATGCCACTTCTGATTAATGCTTCATAAATTATATTTTTCGTACTCTCAATTTTGGATCAAAATGTACCACAAACCAGCTTATTAACAATGTAAAATATATTCTTTTACATAGTTTGCACCTTCCCCTATTTTGTCTAGTATCTGAAAGGACTTTTTTTTCCTCCGCATTAGCCAGTTTTCTAGCTACCTCCTGTCCACTTAGAGCAACTCATACACAAAGCATCGAATATTATTCTGAAGAGAGGATAATTACATGTTCATTGAAAAATAATCAGGCTAAATATGAAATAACTCTGCAGTAGTTTTCAATGACAGCATCTACAACATGACTGAAGTGATTACTTTGAATTCACACCTTTAACAAATTTAAATTAACCTTGAAAGTCTATAGGTAGACAAGCTGTATAGGTAGACTAACTCTGGTGTTACGCAGAAGAATTATCTCTCCAAGAATTTCAGTTATTTCCAAATTCCTCCTAAAAAATCAGTGTGATTGCCCACATATTATAAATGCTGAAAATTTGAAATTGTAATCTGAACATTGTTTCTTGTTGCAGTCATAATTTCTAACCCAGTCATTGCGATAGTCCCACATACACTGGCAAGTGTACAACTGAGGTTTGACTAAATACACTTTCTTTAAAGTATGTGTAAATTTTCTTTAATCTATTTTGAGTTATTGACCTTATCTGTAAGGTAGAGACATTTGTTGGAGATCATGAAGTTCTACATAAAGTGTTAAAATTGAATGAGATATTGTAATACACACACAATGAGGTAATCAATAGCAATGTTGTGGTATGGTTACTGGGTGACAAAGACACACTGGGTACGCTGCTCTACAGGTATTAAATGCTGAATTGCCATCAGTTTCTTCACTGCTCTGATGTATGGAATCTATTCTTCACGTAAATAGTCATTCACTGCTTTTAACAATGAAGATTTACCTTGTAGGATCACACTGCAAAAGCATTGGCAATGAGAGTATGTGATGGAAGCAGTTCAGTCCAGTGCACCAAGCTTGTGTCTCGGGTTTGGTACCCTGCTCTCTACGTGAGTGATGTCCTTGAGAACCCTGATGGCTGTGGAGGTTGGTGATTTGTCAGCAGCCCTTTGCAGGCACAGACATGGGAAAGATGTTCAGTGAAGGAGACTTTGGAGTGGCTAAGTCATGTTAAAAGCTAAAGGAGACTTAGTGGTGGAGGGTTCAGAAGAGGCTTGGCTGTTCCCAAAACAAGAAGACAAGGCTGCTGAAAGAGAGAAAAAAAAGAGACGAGTGTATGTGCTCTGGAGCAGAGACAAACCAAGGCATTCCTCTACTCTGTAACCCAGTAATCTCTCCAATTATTACTTCTCTGTTGAGGCAAAGATAGCCTTTTCAGTGGTTGTTTTCAGATATAAATATTTCTTCACATGAAACTGGCTTAAAATTTTATGTCTTCTGTGTTGTATAATATTGTATGACATACTGTATGAAATGGCTTGCTCTACGTTCTACCATGTGGGAAAACAAAAATTTGTGGTATGGTTAGATTTAATGTCTGGGCTCATATTTTTAAATGCTAAGGCAATCTGCATATCTGCATATATTAATTTTCAAGCTACTTATGTCATGGTGGAAATACTTCTACTACACAGTAGTGTTCATGCTGTCAGTGTGCTGCCATGCACAGCAAAATTTCCCTCGACTCCTCTCTATTCGTAATCAAATGTCATGGAGAAGATAATACTTTACAGTTTTAACACATCTACTATATCAGGCCTCAAACCAGCAATGAAAATTACATGTATTTTGCAAAACCTTACTTGCATGTTTAGCATTATTTGTACTTTATAGCAACGTATAAAAATAATCACTTACATGGGTAAATATCCAGACCTTCTGCTGTGTTGTAGCTAGATAAGTCTGTGTTCAAAAGTGAGCTTTGTTCCTACCTCTGTTCTGGAAGTGCACTGTTAAAGAGACTGATCTAGAAATGCATAACTTTGTGTTTCTTTTTCAGGTAATTACTATTTTTAAACTTAAAATCAGATTTATTTTTTTAAAAAACACAAACAAACAAAAAACAAACCAACCAAACAAACAGACAAACAAAAAGCCACAGTAATCCAGATACTTTCTGATGAGAAGGGAAGTTAGATCTCAAAATCATGGCCTAAACACCAAGGCAGTGGTCAGTCAGCTTTAGGATGGGATCTACAACATGCCTGGAAGAGCTAAAATGATCATGTGGCAAAGCTGCTCAGAAAAGTCAAAGCAGGAGCTCAGTGAACAACATGTCAACCCTGTTGCCTGTCAGTAGCAAATCTGGATGAGAGCAGATGTGATGATTCAGGGCTAAGAACAGCAGTTGATGGTAGCACTAACCAAGTAGGGGCTAGAACGGAGTGGTATAGCTTCTTCTATGAAGGTACAACTCTTATCAGCTGTTTTTCTGATAAGGGACAATGTAAAGAACTGCCCTGAATATCAAGGGCTGTGATAAGGTATGTCATAGTTTTTGCCAAGAAAATCCGCAGAAAGCCAGTAAGCAATTAGCTGAACCCTTTCTAAGAAATGGTCTTTCACGCAAGTTAAAGTTTGACAGAGTCTTATGAAAACGGGGAGGAAGTGGACCCAGAACATTGTTTGATGTCCCATCATGAGGAGAGAAAGAGAGGGAGGAAGGCGGGAAGGCAGGAAGGAAGGAAGGAAGGAAGGAAGGAAGGCGAGAAGGAAGGAAGGAAGGCAGGAAGGAAGGCAGGAAGGAAGGCAGGAAGGAAGGAAGGAAGGAAATAAGGAAGGAAGGAAGTCCTTTTTATTACAAAAGCTTGCAGTGCCATGGTGTGCATCTGCAAGGTGACTCCAGGAAAGATCTCCGTTTTTTAGGGAGAGTACCTGTCACTTAGCAGAGGTCTTTTTCTGCACTCTATTGAGATACATCTTGTCCAGCATGAAATGCAAACTGGAAGTGGTACAAAAATACTCTGAATGGATCCCATGAAAGCCAAAAAATATCTAAGCCATATTTCAGAGACATCACAACTTGACAATCAAATGGTCAGGTCCCATTGTGGTACTTCTCAAAATCAGATGTAGCCATGACATTTTGGCTTTGCTCAAGGCAAATAGATGCCATTTTAGATTTTGATGCCTGCTTCATGCCATGGATTCATATTTAATAGCAAAGACTTCGAATGTTGTTTTCCTGTGCCTAACAAAAGAGTATTGACATATTTCCTGGCTGCCTCCTGTATCAATTTAGAAAAATGCCCTTTAGGCTTCAGAGATTAATGAACATACCATAGATCAATGGGTAGTTTCCTGAGGCTTTATGCGCAGTACACCATTGCATGTCTTAACGTGTAATTTTCTGTGTGTATAGGGAGTTTCCTTTGAAACAGCTGTTAGTGGTCTAACAGTTGCATCAAAGACGTGTATCTTGTATGTAGCCCATCCAACTGAGCAATGAGCCTCCACAGGACATACCACTTTGGTTATGTGTAGGTATACAGGACCCAGGAGTTGAAAAATAGAAAATGATGAATAAAAAGATGTCAAGAGAAGATAAGAGGGAAAAAGCAACTTGGTGGGATAGAGAATAGTGAAAGAATGGAATATAAGCATAAGGATAGAGAAACTAGGAAAGAAAAATACAAAAACTAGAAGAGGAAAGTGGAGAAGAAAACAGCAGACAAGTATCTGGGAAGAGGGCGAAAAAAGGTAATTTCTTCTTACTGTTAAAAATAATGACTTGTGAGATAGACTGGACGTTCTGCCTCAGACACAGCTGGTATGTGTAATGGGAAACCAATAGTAAATATTGTGCCATAGGGTTTTAGCTGACAGAGGGGTATAACCTGGGACACAGGATGATATTGTAATCCAGGACACATAGATCCGTTACCCTGACAGCTCTGCTGCACTTGCACAACATCTTGTTGGACTCTTCCCAATGTGCTGGCTGTTATTTCTGAGCTAGAACTGTGAACTTTGTCTCACTGTGCAGAGATTGTCTACTGAGAACTGTGGGCCAAGTATTAGAGAGTCCTTCTCTAGCTCAGTGGGACACAACTCACATTTGATAGAAAAAATGGTACTTGATACAGTCCACATGTGTTTCCTTTGCTCCTTTCCCCTCTTCCACTCATCCATAAATCAATGTGCTGATTGCCTCCACAAAATTGGCTGAGAGAGAACTGTGACTGCTCATGGTTTCGTAATTTTAGCCATTCATGTGTTTTAGGCGTAATGGTGCAGTTGTAGCTTTTATTTTGCGCCTGCTGCCCTCAGTGAACAGGGTGCAAGGTAAACATCTATCAGATGGTTTCGGAGGATTGTTGTCAGAAGTGTGCTGCATCAATGGGATGTCTACATGCAGCCTGAAAGCAAAGGAGGTTGGACATGGAATGTCTGTGCTTCCAGTGCTGCTCGCACACGTACCATTGCAAGGGCTGGAATGAGCAGATCCCTGTCAAGTAACTTCACAGAATTCTCTGTGCAGCTTCCAGGGCTTTGTTTGTTTGTTTTCTGATGGGCTCATGCCATATTCTTCAGTGTCAGGTTCAGCTACTGCATGTGTGGTGTGGCCCAGAGAGGTGGCTGCTGTTCCATGGCTGTCTTCACAAGGGCTGGATTTCCCATTATTGAAGAAAATATTATCCTTCCAACAAACCCTTCATGTAGTATCCACTAAGTGGGAGAAAAAACAGCTAATCCTTTGGGAACTGAATTCCTGTTTATCATGGCCTGTATTTTCAGTCTAGGAACTCTTTATTCCTGTCTCCACTGAAGAGATGTATTCAGTAGTTCTCTGAATGCATTGCACTTTAGCTTACATGAATTATCCATCCCTTACATTGCCTGTAGAAATATATCCATGTCACATCCAGACACAGACCTCTAATGACCCAATCTAGAAGCACAATCCAAAACCTCATACTGAGGAAATTTGACACAAATCACCTGTTAGAGAATCTGTTATCCTTCTGCCTCACACACCTCTTAAAAGCTCCAAGTGGCTGGGCCACATAACTATAGCTAGTTATAATTTTGCTAAACCTCAGAATCTTTTAGAACAAAAACATATTCTTACAAGGCAGTGGACTGAGAACATAAATAATTTTGAGCTTTTTTAAAAAAATACTATGCATTCTAAGCCATGTTCTGGAAATTTGGGTTTGATTCAGTAATGCTGACAATAACATTGTTTTATAGCTCTTAGAAGCATCGTGTTCCATGTGCTAGCAAAAGGTGATATGACTATGGCAGTCTATACATCAAACATTAAAATCAGTGCTATTGTACCCATTTACATCAGTACAAAGTGCCTTGAGATGTTCTGCTATCTGTAATATACATTTTACCTTTGGAGACAGTAGCTCACAGACTAATGTAGTGACTGAGACAATGTACCACACAAAGCATGAAAACTGAAAATTTGCTTTACTTTATATGAACTGAAGTATTCATTTCATGGATCTACTTCCTCCTCAAGCAATCTTCTCTTGAATTTTTTTTACCCCCTGCCTGTTCTGCCAAGGTACAACGATGCTCATTAATCAAGGTGTACAGCAAACATGGCATTGCTTGAAAAATGCTTGCTCAGTGAACACACTACTTTCAATTACAGAGAATTCAAGCATGCCTTGGTCTTTTGAAGTATTGCACACCATTTCCCATGCCATGAAGAGGCATAGTGGTGTTGCCTGAAAAAAATCTCTCCTTTATATTCAGCCAGCATTTCAGGCAGCACTTTAGAGCCTGGCAGAGATTATTGCTTGTGATTGCTGTTCATAAAGTTCATAGCAGGTCTCCTTTTTTCTCTAAAGAATGCTGGTTCCCCCCTCCCCTTTCTTCCAGATTGTTTTATTTCCTAGGAAACTCTGGAGCAATTTACATGCCTTTTGGGTCATGCAAGAAATTTTCTATCCAGCTGAGCAACTGGATAGAAGTTAAGTGTTCTCCAGTTCAGACAGATGGTCTTGTTTAGCTGTCACATTTTAACTGTGTAGCTTACCAAGTACTTGTAATTCTGTCCAGAATTTATGCTAATATTTTTAACTTCTACAGAATCTTCCTATTGAGCTCTCAAAGCTCTTCACAAACACAGTTGAATTCAGCCTTATATCAGCTCCACTGAGTAGATCACTATTCTCATCTTAAAGAAGGAAAAGCTGAGACACGAGGAGTAAGGCGAGATATCTAAACGAGATATCTGACATCAGGCAATGGAGTTCCTGTTCAGACATGCTGGTAACAACTTACGCATAAGAATCTCCCTAAATTTTGTAAATGCTTCAGCTGTTACTATTGCTATTGTTATTGATAGTAAGTATCCAAGAAGCAAGGAAAACTGAAATGACAGCTGGTAAAGCACAGGCCTGACAAATTTTGAAAGGTGACAATACTGTGGGCGAAAGCAAAAGAAGTTGTAAAAGAGGTAAATCTGGAAGGAAGTTGAGTGATCAAAAATGAGAGGATGAGCCAGCCAGCCATGGCAGGACATTGAGCTTAATGTCACTATGTTCAACAGCTCAGCTACTGAACCAAATCAGAAGCCTCCACACACTGAGGTGCATCAGATGTCTGCTGTTGGGATGACTGTGATGGGGGGGGGGGCAAAGGAGAGATCGTTGGTCTTACTTTTTTCTGTAACTCCTATATTGCTATTAACATGAATGCTGTTGATAAACACAATGCCACAGTGGTAGTTACTGCAAACGAGAAGGTGTTTACTCAGGGAACAACAATGACACAAGATATCATAAACCAAAAAGGACTATTTTCCTAAAGGAATGCAGAGTAAAGCCCTTTATGTATTTGCTTAGCTTCACTATTAGCTATAGACATGGTATACTGCACTTCCAAAGTAAAAGTGGTGCTCAAAGAGCATCTTCACGTCAGAGGTGGCACCAAATGATTGAAGAATAAGAACCATAGTACTTTAGAAGGGGGAACTAGGGGCCATCACCTCAAAGATATAGATCAAATTCTGAAGAGTGTAGATTTGCTAAAAATAATCTTGCAAGACTGTTTTTGTAAGACAATATAATCTAAATGAAGTAAAATACCACAGAGCTAAGCTTTAATGAAGAATGTAATGGAGTATTACAGAATCAAAGTCATTCTTGTTGGTCACTTGCACAAAAATAATAAGGTGGATAAGAAAGTGGGTAAGAAAAAGGCACATTTGGGAGGATATCAAAACAAGAGGGAGATTCCTGTGAGTTCTTTCACAGTGGTCCACCTGTTCTAAGCTGGAAGCTTATTGTTTGGAAGTAGCAGACAGAAGGTTTGGTGATCACAGGATGACTGTCACATGCCAAATTATGTAGTCATGGAAGAAGAAAATATGAAACTGAACTTGGCTATCCATTTGCTTTTTGATAAAAATTCAGCTGCACCTAGGTATACTGTATAACAGTACAATTACTGTCTGTGTGAGACAGAACACATTTGTTCTGAACCATCCAGTTATTGGTTTCGTCTGATATATTCTGGATATTATGAGAGATGATCATTCTGCATTTGCCTTTTCCATGTGGACTGTGATTTCATAGATCCATTGTCAAATTCTTCCACAACTATTTCTTTTGCAGGCTCCTCTTGATGTTTTTATTTATTCTTTCATTGCACTGCCTCTAACTGTCTGCATCATCCTTGTCTATACCTTTCTACTGAACTCTTCTGAGAAGACAGAATCAGAATTACATGCAATACTCAACGTATAGGGATGTGATGTATTTTTACAGCACTTGTTTGTTTTCTTTTCCCAAAAATATCCTAATATTTGTTTTGCTTTTTTGACCATACTGTTCGCAGAGCTAATGTTTTCACAGGAATATCCATTATAACTTCAAGATCTGTTTCCCAAATTATATGGGTTACTTCAGAACCCATCACTGTTTAGGTAAATGCTTACTGAAACGGTGACCTGTATATACAAAGAAAAACAAAACAAAACAAAAAACAGACAAAAACCAAAACAAACAAACAAACAACAACAACAACAAAAAGGGGCGGGGGGGGAGAAGAAAAACCAAACCCAAACTATCTAGTCTCCAGAAGTGGAAGGTGACAGAAATCTAGCCAAAGAACATGCTGCTTTGATTCTTTTCTGACCCACACCTGCTGGAAGGAAAATGACTATGTGACTATGTCTCTCCAGATTTGAGCCATCCTGTCTGAAACTGGTATTTGTAATAATCTCTCTAAAGAGCGAGAGTCGTTGCACTGCACCTGACAGTTCAGCTTCTCTGGAGAATTACCTGGAGATGCAATAGAAAAGGAAAAAAGGAAGTTTGATACTATTGCTTAAACCAGTGATCCAACTCACATGCTATCAGTCTTTTGCATTACAACAGACTTTGGAGGCGATCTGAGATGCTGGTGAGTAAAGAGAAGACATTTTGCAGTGAACATGTCAGTACTACCAGCCATGTTCTTCCTTGTACAGCCTGTGCTTGCACACACACACACACACACACCACACACACTCGCATGCACGAGACACTGAGACTGGACCATTTTTCTTAACATCAACAGCTAGTCACAGGTTTGCTGCTGGAGGTGAAGGTGACACCAAGGTCTTTGTCACAATTTATAGTGTATCTAGACTATATTTGCTTTCTATATTTTACTTCTGTTTCCATGCATGTTTTCTTTAGCTTTCCTATCCTTCCTTTGCTTTCTTTCCTACACTTCTTGTGTTTTCTGGCATTCTTCCAATATACTCAATATGGCTTTTAAAATCTTTTTATAAATGCTTTGAACTAAACTCTTGACCCTAATCTCTTACTTTTCTGGTTATGCAAGGACTAAGATAGTGTGTTCCTATCTACAGTGCCAGTCCATCCTACCACCTTTAGCTGTAAAGATGGTGAACTCGTGACAAAAAATCCAAGAGCTACAAGATGTTTTGAAGATCAGCCAGGACACAGGGTCAATCTACAGAAAATATTTTCCTATTTCCATGCCAGATTGAGCACTCTTTCTTTCCTTAACATCTCTTAATAGCAGAAGACAGAACATTTGAAGTGGACAGTTCAAACAGATAGTGTCAGCATTTTAAGTGGATGGGTTAGATAGTTCAAGAGCCAAGATGAAAATTGCAGTTTATGCCACTTCATCATTTTATTAAAGTTATCATTCAAATCTTGACAGAGCCAGCATCTGGAACAATATCCATTTTAATGTGAAATAAATTATCACTGTAAGGAATACGGCAGAATGATCAGCACACAGAGAGAAATTATTTCTGAGATGGATAGCTAACATTTCTTGAGAGTTCCATTGATTTAAGAAGTGTGACTGCTTATTTGATCACATCAGATAAAGTGCTGAAACAAATAGTAATGGAACAGTATGAGATGCAGATGTGATGAAAAAATATTTTGAGCCATAATTTCACAGACCTAAATCCTGAACTGAACTGTTTCCAGAGGTAGTTATTTCACTGAAATAACCAGACTTTTCTTGAGTGAGGAGAGAATTTTAAAAAAAAAAAAAATTAAAAAAAAAAAATATATATATATATGTATGTATAAATTGCAAAATACAGTGAGCTACGTATAAAACTACATTTACTTTAATTTGGATTGGCAGAGTCAGACAAGACGACAAGACAGCATAGACACAAGAACCAGGCTCTGCATGAACCAAAAAAACATTCTAAAGTCATGATGACATCTAGGTTCAATTCTTGGTTTTCCCAGAGATTTTCTCATGTAACACTGGACAAACCATTTATTTGCTTGGGCCTCTGTGTCTTATCTGTGAAGGACAAAGGCTGTCATGCCATGCTCTTTAGTGCTTACTATGATGAAGCTTGTACATGAATTGTGGTCATTGGTGAAAATTTCAATATTTGGGATATGAAACATTTTGCCAATACAGCAATAATACAGATAGAAAGCACATGTAAATCAGACTGCAAGAATGTACAGCCAGGATATATTATGAGAGTATGGAGACTTCCAAGTGAACTCTGGTCAGAGGTGTTAGTTCTACACATCTCTACTGATATCAGACTCCGGTTGGCTCGGAAATTATGCAGAATTTATGCTATTTGCGTGATTAAACCAGAAGCAGAGTAAGTCGCTTAGGAGTAAATAATGCTTCAATGTAACAGATAGTCAACTTTTCCTGCTGTAGTTTGTAAGAGGTTTTCCAGTATAGATTTTCTACTTATTATCATGATTTCTCATCACTGACAAAGGTTTTTTGTAATGT
This sequence comes from Nesoenas mayeri, assembly GCF_963082525.1. Classification (NCBI taxonomy): domain Eukaryota; kingdom Metazoa; phylum Chordata; class Aves; order Columbiformes; family Columbidae; genus Nesoenas; species Nesoenas mayeri. The sequence goes on along the minus strand of NC_137544.1, from coordinate 83,053,092 downwards.
TTTAAGGACTATGTGATAGCAGTTACTTCCAGGAAACTCTCCATGCTTGTGCTGAGGAGCTGATCCCGAAATCCAAGTAACAGAGGTCCAATCTGGGAAAAAACAGAAAAAGATGATGCCAGCATTTAGCTGTTCACTGATACTTTGATCATCTCAGTGAGACATGGTGATGGGGAGATAAAACGGGCAATAAACATTTCAGGACAGCTGGAGTATATCAGGTCTGCCACAAGTAGAGGACTTAATCTGCTGCTCCAAAAATGACATGGCTGCTGCAGAAAGTATAAGGGAAGTTGTAGGGTACTGAACTGATTTAAACTTATCTGGTCATCCATGGCAAATAGGAAGTTGTTAAGAGAACAAAAGGAAGAGAGGGAGAAAGAGAGAGAAAGAAAAGGCAGAAAGCATAACAGGCTAAAGCCATTATTATTCCAAGAAAAAACATACTATTAACATGAAAGCCAGGCCAGTACTTTTTTTAAGGCTTTCACAGCAACCCCTAAAGATTATACAGAAGCTAGTATAGATATATTGCCCTTAGAAATTTTACAGTTCCAACTAGACTTGTAATATTTAGCATGCAAAACAGATTCACTTAGTCCAGTTTCAGTGACATGTTCCCATTTCCTCCAAAAATAACTCTGTAACCTGGTTACATCACAGGCAAAACTCCTGCACAGGGCTTGTGCTTATTAAAAAATACTAATATTGAGCAAATGATGTAAAAAGCTGCTTCAGATTGTTTTCTATAAATAGAGCATTGCTTGTTAAGCACTATATCAGCCTCAAATTGCTGGTTTTGGAGCAGGAATTGCTAGGTGAAATTCTGTGTACCAGACCAGACTGAACAGCTGCAGCACCTTTGGAATTAAGATCTGTGAGTTCCTAAATGAACACAGTTTGTTTACCTATCTTATGCTCTTGAGACACATGATTTCTTTGACTATTCATAAAATAACTGGTTCCTCCCTGGAAATGTTGATAGATACCAAATATTTCATACTTTTTAGCACAGATTATAATTTGTCCTTAAATTTGTCCTAAAAATGTTTCTTACAATTCCCATATATATAGAACCCATTGATCACCTCAGCCAAGGAGTAGAAATAATATCATGGCAAGTAGATGACCAGTCTCACATCCTTGAGTAATACAGAAACAAATAACTGGACAACAAAAAAATAATTCATCAGCTGAAGCTCACTGAATGTACTCAAACACTGGGGAGGTCAGAAATCAAGAATGAGTCAGAGAAAGAAAAGAAGGTTGAACTTATTGGGCGCTATGTTTGTGGTGAACATTTCCACCAGCTGTAGCTAGTATGTTTGTGTCATGAGGCTGATGCTGTCCCCTTTGCATTCCGCTCACCACCTTTCCTGAAGCCCAGGGGCCTCTTAATTCCTTCTCTGTTGCTGCAGCTCCTAAATCTGCTTTCTGTCTTTTATGCTGTCATATTTACTTGCACTAAAAGGTACTGCAAACCAATTTACGGTTATGTATAGCATCACTTTTTACATGTCATCATATTACAGAGCCTTGTAACATTTCCACTTTAAATCTTTATTTCAGGTTTTATAAATCCTGCCTGCTTCTAATTACATCAGTCTTGAGACAACAGTGCAAATGTTAACCCCACAGACTGATTTACAGGCAATGGTAGGCGCCTATTTATTTTAAAATATGAGGCGTTAGAAAAGGCAGTAATTTTGCATAGTTTTTTGGGTTTTTTTTGTTTTGTTTTGGGTTTTGTGTTTTGCTTTGTTTTGTTTTGGTTTGGTTTGTTTTTTTAGTACTAGGCTTTAATTCACAAGAGAACACAAAAGCTCTGATTATTTACCCTGCAATGGGAGATAAGTTGAGAGGAATTAATGGAACTTCAATATAAAGAAATAGAAGAAACTGACTAAAATTTGTCATAGGGTTGCCTTTTTATGTTGTCCTTTACATCAGAAAACAAGGGATTGCTTGGAGAGATTCAGAAGTAATATATAGAATGAAGAAAAATATTTTTTTCTTTGTAAAGTATATGATCAGTGAGTGCTCTGGGACTTAATCAAGACAAAGCTTGTGGCTGAATTACAAATAGGAACTATTGATCTCACAGTGTATTAGAAGCAGCTGTTGCTTTGCAGAGTATGGGTCCTGGCTGTTGTGTTATACCCTGTTTGGATGATGGTGACAGTAGAGGACTCTAGGGGTCTGTCTTGGGACTTGGCGTGTGTAACATCTTTATCAGCGACCTGTAGGAGGCAGGAGAAGGCAAGTGACACCGACCATGGGGGACCAGTCCATAGGCAGGAGGGCAGGCTGGACGGATGAGCCAGCATGGATGCTGTTGGTCATAGGTGCGAACAAAGCTGTGCTGTCTTATACAAGCATAGGATGTGGTACAAAATGTACAGATCCTTCTCAGTCTCCTCCAGTTCTCTTGTCTACCCTGCAGCCTCACTTGTTAGTTCTTTTATTGTTTAATCTCTCTTTGCAAGTGGGCTACTGGGCATTGACCAGTGCCAAGGGCCAGGAAACATCACTCCACAGAACTATCTTTATTTCAGCTTTCAGTATGTTACTGTTCCACTTGCCATCCCTCAGGCCTTGGTAAATCTCATAAAATCCTTTTCAGATTGAAATCCTAGTCTTCCCAAGCTGCAACGTGTTTTACAGCATGTATTTCTCATAGTTGTCTTAGTCTCATGTTGACAGTCTTTAGATATCAGTTCCTTGGCTGGTAAATGTCTTCCTTATTCTTAAATTTATCCACTTTGTTTTGTTCAGAGAAATGTGTGGGGATAATAAACTGGCTCACAAATACCTGACACTGCTTCTTACTTCTTTATACCATGCCAGTTTTTTAATAATACTGAATCCTAGGGATGCCTGGAAGAAGTCAGCAGCGTTTTTCCCACTTAGACATTTCCCAGAAGAGCTGCAAGCTGCCTGGATTTCTCTAGTAAACTCACTCAATGGATGTGCTTCCACAAAAGATGTTCCAATAGTTTAATAGATTTATTCCAGAATATTATAATAAACAGTTGTTTCAGTTGTCAGTTTTAAGGCTTGCAAAATGTAACTATGTACATGCATAAGATCAGAGCATAAATCAGCTTTAAAACAGCTTTGTAAATATTTATGAGCACAAGGCTCTTTGTTTCACACTTACTCCTTCTGTGTCCTCACCTTAAATTTTCACTTCTTTTAGTTTATGGCTGGTACTCTGGGCCGAGTACCTGACATTGCTAAATTGCTGCCTGTTTTCTATGGTGTTGCGTGTACTGCAATCCTAAATCTTCATTGGCTGCAGGTGAATGTATGATGTATAGAAAGAAACCTTTTTGCATGGAGAGGCAGATCCTGAATTCTGATGGACCAGTGTGAGGTTTAGCAGGCACCACGTTGCTGAACTAAAGCATGGCCTACATTTGTCTATGTGAGCTGCCAGGCAAGGCAGGACCCAAGTTCCCCATTTGTGCTAATATTTTGGACAGGGCTGGTTATTCAGGAGGGAGTAGAAAAGGGGAGACATTAAAAAGATGGTTGAAAGGATGAAAGGTAAAGTTATGGAATGAAGAAGATGTGAAGAGGCCATGCAGGAGCAGTGGGGAAAGAATCAGAGCTGTCAGGATACAGCAGAAACAGTCTAGTGGGTGCTGCAAAGATGACTTACGATCTCATGCAAAAGTCCTTGCCTCCCTGGCTCCTTTTCTTGTGGTCATGATCCTTGTCCCAGGCATCTTGGCATTTCAGTGGCCCAAAGGAGAGGGAATGACCTCTTTAGGCTTCCCTTTGAAGCAGTCACAGGTGAGGGCAGAAGCACGCAATCAAAAAGGCATATTTTTCTGGCAATTTTTACAAAGTTGTGCATGTGTTCACCACTCCCATTTGTGGCGTGTTAGCGGTGCACTTTCTATTACTCTTCACTAATTCACACCAAAATCTCTGACCTAGTTGCATTTTCTCCCTATTTAACTAGTAGTACCATGTTAATTGATATAATAATCAGAAACAAAATCTATAAATAAACCTACTAATAATTTTCCAGTGTTTGTTTAACCAGATCCTTAAAGTTCCTGAGTAGTCATTTTGGACTGAGATAAGTGCTATCAGTTTTCTTCTCTCTTGTCTGCTGGCTCTCCAGCCTCTTTGAACTGCAGCCCACAAGGGGTCTGAACAGGTGGTGGTTGTGGCAATTCAGGATGATTATTCCCTTTGAGGAGCTGGTTTCTGCTGCTTCGTGAGAGGCTTTGGCACATCAAGAGCTGTTGCTCCTGAGATCCTGCCAGGCAGGCTTCCCATGTGTTCCTGTATGTCTTCGCTGAAACTGTGTGGGATCAGCAGAAGAGGGGTTTTTGGGTGTGAAAACATTTTCCATGATGTTTACACATCTTCATTTGAGATTTGTAAGGACAGCCAGATACACTGCCATTTAAAAAATTTCTTGTATTTAATAGTATTTGCATTTTCATTAGTGAAAAACAATGGAGAAAGATAAGTCACTCATTTGCATGCAAACTTATCAGAAGATTTCTATACATTGTACAAATTTAACATTGTACATCATTTAACGTCTTAGCATGCATTTAATCACACCCATGCAGATTTAAGTGTCTTTCTGACTGCAGTGATATCATTCATTAGCAAGTCCCCTGAAGTTTGATGATCATAAGTTTGGCATAAACAGAAAAAAAAAAAATCTTCAAAGAGTAGATTTTGGGAAGCTTATTAGCTCTTCTTCCTGCAGTTGTAACAAATTTTGTATTTTTTTAGACACTCTTCAAGCACACCACTGGTGTACTTGAGGAAATAAAATGCTGTTTGACCAAATAGGGTCTTCGTCTTTGGCGAGTCACACTGAAGGCTTTTACACTTTTTTTTGTATGGTTAGTCAAAAAAGACCTGAGATGTTTTGCAGGTGACTTAACCTCTAGGTGTGTCCCTTCACCTCATGTTTCCTGCTGGCCAGTTCCAGGCAAGTGACATCCATGGCTTTCTGCAGCCCCCAGGTTGCTCTTTCAGGACGCCACACTCTCCACATCCAGGACACAGGGCTGGGGTGAGATCCGGGTGCTGTGAGCCGAAGGCCAGCAGGCTTTCGAAATATGGAGTGGTCACCATGAAAGCATGGGCATTTCCAGAGCATCTTGAGAGGAATTAATGATGACATTTCTCTCCGTCTACTTCCTAGGAAAAAAAAAAAAAAAGTGAGGGTAGTTCTGTTTTTAACTCCCATTAGATTGATGGAAAACTTCTGCTTCTGTGAAATTCAATAAGAATGGGAGTATATCCTCACACTAGTAGATACCTTGTCTAGATGCACAAGCCAAGTCCGAGATGTTTCCTTGGACGTGCAGCACCAGTTCTTTCTGCAACAGAGAACAGCAAGCAAACCCTCAGAAACGGTGACCTCAGTGTTACCTACCTGCTTTACCTGCAGTCCTTCTCCTTCATCTTGGAAGATCCAGGACTGGGTTCCCTGCTGACACTTCCTCTTAAAATTATACCTCTCCAGAGACTTGAGATTGTGAATGACTTCTGTTTGCAACACTAAGTACAGTAAATTCTATTGTATTATCCAACAGTAGCAAGTGAAATAATCCCACTTCCGTCACTTTCTAACAGGATAATGTTAAAGTCGTTCCTCTGAGATGGAGAGTAATAATTTGATAATTCCCCTCAGTATTTCATGCTTCTCAGTAGTGCAGCTAATTTTCTCTGAGTACCTTATTAACATTCACAATGACTTTGCAGTCCCACCCTAATAGCTCTCCGCAGAGGCAGTGACTGTGAAGGTGAGAGCTGACAGTGACACATTTTCCTCTTTTTTCTCTGCAGACTGTATTATCCTGGTTTCCATCCACTGAGAGCTGTCCAGCTGATGCGAGTGGGCAAACTGCAGTACAGTCAAGACATGTTTCCTCAAGCACTGGAAACCTTGAAACAGGTCAGTATTGAGAAATGTTTTTTTTCTGTCCCCCTCCCTTGCTTCTCCCAAACCTGCCGTGTGTCCCCCTTCTGCTGGGACTGTACCTTTGGATGCTTCTCACTGCTTTTTCCATCAGTGGTGTTTCCCCAGGCTGCAGCTGGGTGTGGTGATGGGTCAGTATTGTTCAGCGCTTCAGGCACTGATTTCCTCCACTATCAGTCACTGCTAATTACAGTTTGATAGCTCAGAGATACCTGGAAGAAAAATTACTATTAGATCTGCAGGGATAAAAATGCCTCAGTGCCTCATACTCTCCTTCTCTCCATAGTAAAGGGAATCTGGGAGCACTGAATGTACCAGAACAGAAACAGAGCTGCAGTTTCTACCCTCTTTATTCACTATCAGGGATTTGTGATTACAGATTGGAGAACTTTGCCTTTAATGCTTATATGTTACACTCAAATCAACAGGCATCTTCTCAATCCCTCCTATTTCTATATCATTCATCATCTTTCTCTTCTTGGTCTGGTTTCGCAGCTGGTGCTTTGCGAGTTACATTTCAGCTTTAAGCCATCCCTGTTGTACCTGAGCTGAGTTTTGTATTCATTTCCTCCTACCTCGGGCTCTTATTTGTCCTGGCGTTATATTGCTTTTAGTATCATCTTAAATATATTGAAGAATGTCCTCAGGACATAGGCTTTCACTTGCTTCCCATCTCAAGCCCTCAATCACTGCTAGAGTGTTTTGCTCCCCTGGAAGATGTGCTGCCTCCAGTTCCCCTCGAAGAAGTCTTGTGCTTATTGCTTTGTATTATTGATTGTCCTGGCATCAACTTGACCTAAAGACAGTACATGCTTTGTGTGGTTCTCCCTCTCATCTCTTGGCCCACCTTCCTGTGCCTGACACAGCCTTGTCCACAGAAAGCCACCTGGCCCAGCTACTGGCCTGTAGCTGCTGGGCAGGATCAGGCCCCAGCGCTTGCACCAGTATAGTAAAAAGTGCAGAAGTTGTTTGTATGTCCCCTTTGTTTAATGTCCATCACATGTGAAGAGCTGGTCTTGTGGCAAAGAGTTAGGGCAGCTGCTTGGGATAGAAAGGGATGGGTGTCTGCGCTGGAAGTGGAGTGAGAAGTGGTTTTCACACCTGCCTGGATCCCCTATAAAGTTAATATCAATTATGGCTCTCTAGATAACTTAGTGGTTTGTATTTTTGACCACCTGTTTGATTTCAACATCTGATTAATTACGCAAGCTGAATAACTGATAATTTTCACATGTTGAAATAATAAATTAGTATTTAATACAATGCCAGTCTTATTAACTCTTTGTAACTTAAATCTTCACTTGATATATTTAACTTAAATTATGGCCAATTCTGATTATTATGAAACAGATGGAAAAGTAATCAATTCTCTTTTCCACGTATCTTTCAGAAGTAAGTCATGTACCTGTCATGTGTCATTTCCCCCATATAATATTTATGATTTCCAAACATTCAGACTTTCCTTTTTAGCAGGTGGAGTGAGACCCCAGTCAGAGGAGTTTCTATTTTCATTTATACTGCTGCAATATATCACCAGGAATACTTGTAATTGCATTTCTAATATGATACCACATTAAGTTACAGAATCACAGAATGTTAGTGATTGGAAGTGACCTCAAAAGATCATCCAGTCCAATCCCCCTGCTGGAGCAGAAACACCCAGATGAGGTTACACAGGAATGTGTCCAGGCGGGTTTTGAATGTCTCCGGAGAAGGAGACTCCACAACCCCCCTGGGCAGCCTGTTCCAGTGCTCTGTCACCCTCACTGAGAAGAAGTTTCTTCTCAAATTTAAGTGGAACCTCTTGTGTTCCAGTTTGAACCCATTACGGTTGGTTGTCACTGAGAAGAGCCTGGCTCCATCCTCATGACACTCACCCTTTATATATTTGTAAACATTAATGAGGTCACCCCTCAGCCTCCTCTTCTCCAAACTAAAGAGACCCAGCTCCCTCAGCCTTTCCTCATAAGGGAGATGCTCCACTCCCTTAATCATCTTTGTTGCCCTGCACTGGACTCTCTCCAGCAGTTCCCTGTCCTTCTGGAACTGAGGGGCCCAGAACTGGACACAATATTCCAGGTGTGGTCTCATCAGGGCAGAGTAGAGGGAAAGGAGAATCTCTCTCAACCTACTAACCAACCCCTTCTAATACACCCCAGGATGCCATTGGCCTCCCTGGCCACAAGGGCACAGTGCTGGCTCATGGTCACCCTGCTGTCCACCAGGACCCCCAGGTCCCTTTCCCCTACACTGCTCTCTAATAGGTCGTTCCCCAACCTATACTGAAACGTGGGGTTGTTCCTGAAATTAAATTAAACTGGAGTGAATTCCTGTAGAGATATATGAATGCTGTTCATCAGTGAAGGTGGAAGTTGTAATGGGGTTTTGTATGTTTTTTAGTGAAGAAGTCGCCCATTGCAAGACAGATTGCTATTGTATTATCCTTTGAATACTGAGCAATGCCTAACACAGAAACCTCTTTTCAAGCTGTGATCTCCTCTTTCCCTGAAAAAGGAGAATAAGGTGCTGATTACCATACTATGCCATACTTCAGTGCTTCTCTAACTGTGGTCTCCAAGCCATTAGTAGTCCACAAGGCCATGGTAAGTGCTTTACAGCTGAGATGCAGAACCATTTACAAACTCAACCCATTGTGGTTTTGCCTATTCCCTGTGCAGTCTCCCCTTTCTCGCCATGTGTGAGACAGGGAGAGACTGAACTCCCACTCTCTGGGAACACAGCTGAGAGGAGGAAAAGCTTCTTGTCATCCTGTTTCTCCATGTAACTTGTGAGCACAGGACACAGCACTTTTTTTGGAGGAGATCTGAAATTTATTCCCTTCATTGCTGTCCACACTGGTACAAATTAAGAGCGAGATATAATTCCCAGTTTTTTGCAAGTAAAGGTTGTGATTCCTAATATAACTCAGATAATGTCCTGGAGTTATATGAGAACACAGTTTGTCCCTTTGTGATTAGATGTGTCAACAGAGCATGCCACATGCTCAGAGCAGAAACTCCATTACCTTCTCTGCTTCATTACTCTTCTTAATACGCTCTGACACTGAATAGCACCCTGTTGGATCCCTCGTCAGACTAATTTCAGTGTGGCATTAAGGAGAAGGATGTGTAAGGTGCAGAGGAATTGAGATCTGAGTGAAATTCACCTCACTTCTATAAATCCTGCTTAATCAGGCCCAGCCTCAGAGCTGCTGGGGATTGGCAGCCTCTCTGCATCAGATGTGCAGCCTGTTAAGACCAGCAGATCTTCATATGCAGCTCTGCAGCCCAGCCCTTGCTGCAGCTCTCTGTGCATAGCCACCTTGCTCTTAGCACCCTTTGGGTTTTGTCCTCTGCCCTGCACCCCCAAAGAAGGCTTAAATAGTGTGGAGGGCTTTATGTAACCCATTAAAATGAAATCTCCCCTAAAAGTGTATTATTAGACTCTGCAGAATCTAATTGCTATGTTTGGGAAACAGAAGTGTTACAAAGAGGCAATACCCACATCTAGAATAAAACCTGAAGGTAGCCCTTGGCTTATTGTAAAACCAACATACTTCTTCAAAATTTATATACATATATATATGAAAGATGGTGGGAGGACAAACAGAATTATAGACTGGGAAAACCTTTGTTAGCAGAAGACAAGATCTGGAGCCTAGTCTGACAAACCTAATTTAAAGAGCTTGGAATGACTGTAAAAAGTGGCAATAACAAAAGTTGCAACAAGCTGTCTTGTGAATCAAAAAGCTTCTAGACTGGGAAGCAGCACTCCTTTAGGAGCCCAGGACAGGACTGCATCTCTGAAGCTCACGGGACCCCCTAGCAAGTATATAGATGTGTCCTGAGGTGCAGCCGTTAGTGTAAATATTTGTTAGGTGTCATTTGTTACCTTCACAGCACTGTAATTCACTTGTTTGGTTGCCCACAACCTGATTGGAGTTGGACTCAGTTTTGGAGACCAGGACAGGTGCAGAAGGGGAAGCTTGGGCTTAGTTTCTGACCGTCATCTCCTTGAAGCGAGATGCTGAGCACTGCAGTGCATTGTCTCAGCTGCTGCTCCATCCTCCAGACTGCAGTGGCAGCTGCCCACACAAATGCACTTCCCTGAGCAGGGCAGTGGTGCCCAGGTGCTGAGTGACAGCTGATGGGGACAGGGGCAGGCAGGAGGATGCACACACCTAAAACACTGACTGGCCAGTTTTCCCTGCAGACACTGCACTTGGCTGGCACCACAAGCTGATAGGCATGTCTGTCTTGTCTTGCGAAGGCCTGCGATAGAGACAACATTGTTCCCCTTCTTCTGTCATCCTTGGTGCGGGGACAGAAAGCACAGGAATTGGGATAAAATCCCTCCCAGGTTTCACAGCAGCACTGAAGAAATCCCCTTTCTCCTGGTGTTTGCTTCAAGCACTAAATTGTTTACCAGCTGTGGCTGGTAGTAACTATGGCAGTTTTTCCTTTTCCTATGCCTGCTTTAACAAGTGTCCCCTTCATTCAAGAGAGATGGAAAAACACAGGTACTCCCTCTGAAATGCTAGCCTTTGCTTCATGCTGTTTTGGCATCTGACCATTTGCTTTCTGCTTTCCCTGCGATGGAGCAGAGCCATCCTGCATCTGCACACAGTACCCCACAGTGGTGGTGATGGGCAACCCGCACCAGCCCCATGCAAATCAGGTGCAAATTACTCCGCTGTATTTCATTTGCATTCATGGAGCAACAGCCATATCACTAATCTAATGGGCTTTATATTCTGCAGGGAGACAGTGTGTTGCTGTCTTGCAATTACTATAGTTTCTCATAATTAGATTTATTCTTTTAGCTGAGAGGAAGACCACACAGGCCACAAGACTCTGCTCAGCCTCGACATCGCTGATTAGCTGTGCCATTTGGGAGAGCAGGAGAGTGTTCAGAGAGGCTGCATGTTCCTGCTTTTGCCCAGTTTAACGATTCCTTGCTTTGGAGGTGAAGTTATCCCCAGTTTTGCACTGACCTATGCAAAAACAGCTGCATAACTTAATGCCAGTTTAAGCTGGGGATTACAGAAGTCATTGCTATTCTAAATTCGATGCAGCTGGTTCTGACTCGTACTGCAGCGTGTGGAACAGTACATTACATGAGAATTATTTTCTCCCCGAGGAAGTAAAAGATAAAAACTGAGTGCATTTATCTGCCATACTGAGGAAAGAAAGAATGTGGAAAGAAAATGTTGGAAGTGAGAGAGCAGTCAGCAATGGTAGCATTATCTCAAGATTAGGTGTGATATTAAGGATTTTTGCCTTTTAACAGAGGTATGTCCACATGGATATCTCTGGCTGTGCATCAGGGTTTGCAGGTTCCTCACCACTAGCCTGACCTCTGTCCTGCAGGTGGGATGAAGGTCAAGGTCAGCTGCCCTAGGGCTGCGACTCAGAGTTATCCAAACACACAGCTCTTAGCAAAGGTCATTAGCAATAAATCCATCAGGTTTCTTGGCCAGGCCATGCAAGCTCTGTTCACCAAGTGTGTCTGATGCATGGCCAGTTCACCTGGCCACTTTGCTCTGGGGTGAGCCTGTCCCTGCCTGTCAGCCTGGGCACAGCTGTGTGTCGCTGCACTGCAGCACGCACAGGATCCCACCTGCACTGTCCTGCTCTGCACCAGACAGGGATTCCTGCACCATGCAAGTGCCAATCTCTCTTCATCCCACTGGTTCTGACAGCGAAGGACTGGAGGACTGGCTCATATTCTTGCTTTCTACACTAATTTTTCAATTTATTTTTTTTATAAACTCCCATACAGCTTAATACCTTATGCTCCACTATGCTGAACTACATCTATGATCTGTTCTTTACAACATTTCCCCAATATGTTAAATTAGGAAAAGAAGAACACTAAGAACAATACAGGTAGGCTTTTCAGAGAATATAATTATGACTCACTTGCAAACACTTGGAAAAAACATGCCCAGCTTTGTATTTCTGCTAAAATAGAAATATGCAAAAAATGTAGATTTTTGATTTTATTTCAGATTTCTTAGGCATTTCTAATGGCAATGAAAGCATTTCCATTGTTCTGTTTAAGTGAGTATTTTATCATTTAGTAGTAGGGTATTGTGGTATCTCAGAACATATTTGACTCTTTTTAGAGCTCCTTGCATACTCTGATTTGTTTTGACTTCTATTTCAAGTTGTTCTTTCAATCTTTCGCTGCCTCCCTCTTCTTTTAAGAATTAGATAATTTGAAGCAAAAAATAAACTGTGCTAGAATTTCCATATGCGTGCCAGTCTTTGGAATTTGGAAGTAGGCTTTCATTCATTCCACCAAATAATATATTTATTTTTATTTTTATCTTTCCAATTTAAACAAGCCCCTTCCTCAAGATTTGTTTCCAAAAAGATCCTTCTTCTGCAATCCAAAGCTGATTTAGCTGAATTTTGTCAGCTGACTGGACCAGGAACTCATTGAAACACAGGCTCCATTTAGTTTTTGACAATTCCTCAGTTTAGGGCGAGGTAAAATCTCCGATGTCTTTTCTCCATTCTTTCTTCAGAAGTGCTGAATCCATTTCTGTCTGGTACTTCTCTCCTTGCAGGAGGAATTTAACAGAAGGAAGAAGCAGAAATGTCATATGAAAAGTGATGATATAAACAAGAGCCGGGCAAAGAGTATTTCAGACATATCTGTGGCAAGGAATTAGCAACACCACAGGCAATAATAGCAAGTGTAAATTGACCTAGCAATGAATAGGAGATGACCAACACAGAGAGAAAATAATCCCTGGGAAAAGCAGGAAAGACCCATTCCCCTGCATGCCCTTTTAGAATGAAGCTATTAATGTATTCATTTGTTTGATGCTATGCATGGTTTCTCCTGATACAGCTAAAGCACTTTATTCCATTGGTTAAGCATTAATCCATTTCTCTTTACAGGACTTGAGGCTACCAACATCATGAACGTCACAGTCATCTTTTAAATAATGTATCAGAACCTTGGGTGCCGTAGTTGACCAATCTTTAAATGGCCTTCATGCCTCAGTGCAAAAGTATCTTCCTCTACAATTCCACACATCCATCTGTGCAACATATTCATGGGCTTTAACACCTAAGAATGATGTGTCAATGCCTCCTCCTTTGTCAGGGTCAAATCATAAAACGCTTTGTGATACTTCACTCCTATTTCTACTGTACCATGCGTTGAAGCACCCAGCTGCCAACTGCTTGAGGACCAGGACCTCTGTCCCTGCCCCACTGCAGTGGCCAACCCCTTGCACAATGACTAATGTGTACTCTTCTGTTCTCTCCTCAAGGCCTATAATATTATGAAGGTGACACATGGGACAGATCACAGCCTGATGCAAGCCTTGATGGAGATAAAGGAACAGTGCGACGCCATCATGAGAATACAGTGAAGAAAACCTCCAGTCTGGAAAACAAAATGTTCAAGGAGAAAGGAAATCAAATGCTTTTTATTGTATTGGAAAGCCTCTTGATGATTTTGGTGTCTTTTCGTTAGGTCTTAAATGTTCAGTATCTGTTAGTTTCGCTGTATGATTGCAAATGAGTTAATATTTGGAGGAATATCTGCAGTTTTCAGAGGAATTTTTTTTTCCTATCAAACAATCTAATTGACAATTCCTAATTATCAATTTACAATAGCTAATTTAATTGATAATAAGTATTGAGAAAGGCAAACAGAGTCATCATCAGTTAGAAAGTTATATAATTCCATTTATATCAGCATTCAATTTTTTATAGCAGTTTATGCCAGCAATTAAGGACATCGTGTCAGACACATTATAAGTAGAGAGAATATATTTTTTCCCATTGCCTTGCCCTTAGGTGTCATTTCCAAAAGCCTGATCCAGTGCTCTTTGACATCAAATAAGAGTTTCCCACTGTTCTAAATGAGATTTTCTTCCCCCCCAATATATCTGCAGAGCTCTGACCCTCTTCTTCTTCCATTTCATATGTTGTAATATTGAATATTAAAATGGCTGAAAAAAAATTAATGAAAAGTGTATCTATGTGGAAATTGTTTACTCTGTTTTTTCCGCATTTTGAGTGCGTCAAGAGCTTCTCACTTCACAACAGCTTTAAAGAGAGGTTTGGGCCTGTGAGCTTGGTGGTGTGGTTTTTAGACCTCTCTGAGCCCTTGGGGTTTGGATTTCACCTCCCCAAATAATGAAGCTCTCAGACCTACAGATGACTACTGAACTAGGAGGTCATTGCTGGGGGACATTGGGATATCTTGGAAAGCACTGGACAAGGAGTAATGGGTTTGATCTGGAACACAAGAGGTTCAACTTAAATTTGAGAAGAAACTTCTTCTCAGAGAGGGTGACAGAGCACTGGAACAGGCTGCCCAGGAAGGTTGTGGAGTCTCCTTCTCTGGAGACATTCAAAACCCGCCTGGACGCCTTCCTCTGTAACCTCATCTGGGTGTTCCTGCTCCGGTGGGGGGGTTGGACTGGATGATCTTTCGAGGTCCCTTCCAATCCCTAACATTCTGTGATTCTGTGATTTCTTTACGCTCATCACCAATAGAGTTGTTCTTGCCAGAGCTGTTGACTTCCATTTTTAACACAAAAACAAATGTTAACAAAAGCCAATGAGGAACATCAAAACCTAAATGATTTAAGGCCTTTGAAAGTATCATCTCAGGTGTGTCACTGCTTTCTAACAATTTATTGCTGCTACTCCAGCCATGACTGTTATTTCATTAATCCACGGTTATTGTAAAGTGAGGTTTTTTTCACACCAGTAACTTGACACCATTAATTATTGTGAGAACACATTTCGAAAGAAAATGAACACTCTGGGCATAATTTACAGCCATAGCACATGAATGCCAACGCTGAGGAAGATATCTCCTTTCAAGGCATTTGTATTTGTTCCAGCATATGGAGCATTCACTTGCCCAGCAGTAATATGCAAGCAATACCCTATGAAACACAGTGCAGTTCTGGAGTACATAGCATGGCTTGATGCCAGAGGCCAAGTCCTATCAGCCACCCAAGAAGTGCAATAATCCTCGCAGAAATTCACTGCTTGTTTGGTTCTTCTTGCTGTTATGAGAAGGAAATTATCTGAGGGAAAAGGTCAGACCTTTGCATTTATTGGGATTTCTGACAAAGTAATGGCATCACTGGTAGACAATGAGAAAAATGTGAGGGGCACCAAGTCTTCAGGACCTATTTTCTGGCTTTAAAGGGGCAAATGCATATTAGAAGTACCGTGCTTTTGCATAAAGATGATGCTTATGTTATCTCATTATTACATTTCTAATACTAAGATTTGCAAATGGAAGGGACTTCAGAATGTAAGGGAAGATGATGCATGAGTTTATGCAGCATATCCTGGGAGCCGGCCTGCCAGCTCTCATGTATGTAGACACATCTGTATGTATGAACTGCAGCACCGGCTTCTGAGGCTTCTGGTACAAGGACACTACAGCTCACTCTCCAAGCACAACAGCAGGGAAGTATGGACACTAGGGGAGAGTCTGAGTTACCTGACATCAGATGGGGAAGGCCATATTACATCACGCTGAAGGATCTGCCTACATTGGTATTTTCTCTCCAGCAGATGTTTAGGGAAAATGTGCAAGTGGAACAGTTCAGCATCTGCCTGTTGGGAAACAGAGAAAGGTGCAATGTGGGCTGCAATGGCAGGAGTGCTGCCATGTGAGTGGGGCTGTAGGAAATGGATCCACAGTCCACCCAGCAATGCAAGAAACCAGACTGGCACCGGCTTGGTCTGCAGCTCAGGTTTCCAGATCAGCATCCTGAGGGCACCGCTGCATTGCCTGCCGTGCCTGGCTGCCTCCTCTGGGCTGGCCTGAGGAGATGCCTTAGTACGAGGGTGTAATTCATGCTTTATATTTGTTACTGTTGATACAAAACTTGCTTTTTTTTTCTGGTTGGTTTCAGTCATTTACTGAGCAATTTGCCTTGGAGGTTCCCAAGTACTAATACTGCTGGCAGGGAGGCTGATGCTGCAGGGGAGGGTGTTGCAGGCAGATTTTTTCCTCTCCAATGTTCCCACTCCAGCTTATTTTCTGCAAAGAAGGCTGGGTGGTGACTGCCGAGAGATTCAGCTAAATGCATCATTCGAAAGTGCGGTAGCAAGGAAGGACGCCAGCTAGGAACATTAGATAAGCACTCATTTCAGATCAAGTAATCTTATTTTTTCAGCTCAGACTCAAAGTAGCTGGAGTTGTCTTCGCACAGACATCATGTTTCAGCCTTCAAGAATAATATCTGTCAAATTTTTCAGGTGGTATCTGCTTGCTAAGATAAAGATGATAAAGTCAGAGGGAGGCAGATTGCAACATTATCTTTAATGCTGGCAGGCTTGCTGCTTGCTTCCAGCAGGTCAGAGACTTTTCCAGTATCTTTTGTAAAATAATGGTAATTTGGGTTCACCGTAAGGTTTAGGGTTACTTTTGATTTGCCACTGTGCCTTAAATTAATCCAGGAGCAACAATGTTAGATTGCAGTTAGAGTGAGCACTGCATCATAGTATGTGTTTGGAAGAGAAACAGTACCAACCTATGGTAAAAACCATGGGGTATTATACAGTTTTGCTAAGAACAATTGATACCAGTTGAACAAAACATCTATCTTAAAAAAAAAATAAATTAGTTCCCAAAACTATGCTATTTCTTTAAGCATGGTGTAATTCTCTGTATCCATACCCTCAAGGTGTGCTGACCTGATGTTGGGCCCTTGGCAAACAGAGCTTGCTGTGCATCGCAGGGGTAGTAAACAGTAGAAAATAAAGATACTCAAATGCAGTGAACCAGTGTTTTCAGCACTGTGACCTCTCTGAGTCTATCAATCTGTGTGTTGCACCATGCATGGGTTTATGCCAGCAAAACTCTGCCGCTACTCAGCCCCTTCTCTGCTTCTCGCTGTAACCCTGTTCTCTGATGGCTAGGCTTTTTAAGTTAGCTTTTCTTAGACTTTTTATTTTTTAACATAGCACATTTGTGAAATATAGAGGCTATTTCCCTGCAGAGCATATTCCAAATAGTGCCTGACCACTGCATGACTCTTAATGAACAGAGTTCTGTCTTTTACAGAGGTTGTGCCAATTATGAGGATTTTTTTTTCCCTGATTCAGAATTAAATCTCCCATAAGATATGGAGAAAAAGGAAGGTCTTTCTTACAGTTATGGATGCAGAGTTCTGGCTTGACTTCTCCGCTGCACCAGAAACTGTGTCTGACCTTGGGCAAACCAGCCAGGGTCAGGCTGACATCCATTGCTGGGCTTTGTCACCGTAGCATGTGCAGAATGGTATGGCACCATTGTATTATATTTTCTCGTAATTACGGGCATTGCCTGAGAGCTCCTCCAAAACCGAGCTGCCACACACAGACAGAGGGCTGTGAGCAGCTCCTGCCTGAGCCGTGCCTCCTGCATGCAGAGAAAGCATTGGTCTCCCCCACAGCACTTCATCAAACTCTAAAGCACAGCCAAAAAAATCCAAAGCAAATGCTTCTGAGCATTTCAGCCCAAAGCCACATTACAGGTCCTCCTTTTTTCTTTTTTTTTTGCTTCTTTTTAAATTACTGGTTTCTTTTTCCTATCAACGTACATTTTCCTATGCAAAAGTCCTTTTCTTTTCCATTTCTGATTTTACAAAGTTAATCAGCCTGAAAATACATTTGAGATCACTGTTTTATAAAATGCTTCCTACAAGAACATCTAAGCATGTATTTTTTCTAAGCATAAAGAGTGCACCTTGCCTGAAAGTCTACAGTGTGCTGTTCTTGCCACTCAGCACAGTGGTTTCTGTTTATCCTCACAATAGTGATGTGTAAGCCATGCCTGTATGACCCCCATTAGTATTTCATGGGGAAAGTTCAGCGTTTTTATTTGCTCTGCACTTGTGATCAACATGGACAAATCAATTCTAATTCCATCATTCTTTAGACTTTTTGTAGGTTTTAATAAGGACCTTAGAGATTCCTCCCCTCTGAAAAAAAGAATAACGCAGGCTTAGTAATTAGGCTTCATACAGTCACTGCTCACACAGAGAAACCTAGCAAGCTCTTTATAGTTCCCAGGAGACCAATTAACCTTCTTTTAAATATATCTCTATATAGCTACAGAGAGAGACACGCACAGAAAGGCACATACACACAAGATTTTCAGTAGCCTCAGATGCTCCAGCTCCTTGTTAACTAAATTCTGATGGGTCTCCCAGCAAGCAGGCAGGACTGAAGCATCCTGCCCAATTCCTTTTCAAGTCCAAAGATGCCTTAATGGGGACAGAGCATAACCGCTTCTTCCAGCTCACCCCAGGGCAGGAGGGAGGGGATAATCACGCAGCCTCTTCTTAAAGCTCCCCTCCATCTCCTGGGCTCTGGCAGGCAGAGCTTGCTGGTCTCCTTACAACTACTATACCATCTCTGTTTCAGCTAAGGGCTGATCTAGTGAGACTGGAGGAAAGAGACGATGTTTTCTTCCTCTGGTCCTCCAATTTAGCAGCTCTGATTCCCAGTCACCAGAGGTTCTGAATAGGAAGGTGGCAATTTTACATACCTCTTGGAAGAAAGCTGCACTTTAAATCACAGGTGATTCCTCTTGGCAATTCCACTTGACTTTCAGAGCAGAAGCCAGGAGTCTGTAATAGATAAGGGCAGCTGATGAGAAAATTAGCAGAGCTCCACTCCCCGCCTCCCCCAGGTTCTGTGCTCTGCTCTGTGCTCTACTTGCCTGTTTACTTTTAATGAAACTCCTTTTAACGATGACTTTTTAGTGTTGCCTTCCTATTGCAGTAGGTGCCAGGCATGGTGTTGATCATCCTGTGATGGAACAGGCAGAGCAGAGTTCTGGCCTGACCTTCCTTGTGCTCTCCCTTGCCAAGCCAGGGACACCCAAGTGATATGTTGTGCAGTCACAGAACTACCATCCTCCCACTGAGCTGCCATCCCTCCCACTGGTAATAACAGACCGCAGGAGCACATAGCAAAGGATGGAAAAGCTGTTGTGGTTTTTGGTGAGAGTTGCAGGCATCACGTTGTTTCAGAGAGGAATTGGCCTCTGTGAGAGATACACTTTCCCCGCCTCCCCAAAAACAACAGAAACTTACAGGCTGATGGACCATTGTGGTACTGCATATGCCCCTTGATTGACAGACAGGGCCTTTTACCAATGAGTTGCCTTGGTTGAAGCAGTTTCTGAACAACCACCATAAATTAGAGAGCAGTGTAGGGGAAAGGGACCTGGGGATCCTGGTGGACAGCAGGATGACCACGAGCCAGCACTGTGCCCTTGTGGCCAAGAAGGCCAATGGCATCCTGGGGTGTATTAGAAGGGGTTGGTTAGTAGGTCGAGAGAGATTCTCCTTCCCCTCTACTCTGCCCTGGTGAGACCACACCTGGAATATTGTGTCCAGTTCTGGGCTCCTCAGTTCCAGAAGGACAGGGAACTGCTGGAGAGAGTCCAGCACAGGGCAACAAAGATGATTAAGGGAGTGGAGCATCTCCCTTATGAGGAAAGGCTGAGGGAGCTGGGTCTCTTTAGTTTGGAGAAGAGGAGACTGAGGGGTGACCTTATTAATGTCTATAAATATACAAAGGGTGAGTGTCACAAGGATGGAGCCAGGCTCTTCTCAGTGACAAACAATGGTAGGACAAGGGGTAATGGGTTCAAACTGGAACGTAAGAGGTTCCACTTAAATTTGAGAAGAAACTTCTTCTCAGAGAGGGTGACAGAACACTGGAACAGGCTGCCCAGAGAGGTTGTGGAGTCTCCTCCTCTGGAGATATTCAAAACCCGCCTGGACACATTCCTGTGTAGCTTCATCTGGGTGTTCCTGCTCCGGCGGGGGGATTGGACTGGATGATCTTTCGAGGTCCCTTCCAATCCCTAACATTCTGTGATTCTATGATTCTATGAAATGACCACAGCTCAGATTAAACTAGGGTATAAATGAAGCCCACTTGGCACTGCCATTGAGTTTCTCTTCCTTGGAGCAGTGGGTCTGAAGTTGAAGATTCCTTGGACTGGCCATCTAAGGAACATTCCTCAGGGATTGAGACACCTTGCTGACCTGGTAAGTGATCGCCTGGGTACCCTTGAGAGTCCTCACTTTGACACAGAGTGGGAAGATGTGTGTTTTGAACCACCACTCTATAGTTTTGGAATCTGATTCCCTGGAGTTTGAGTTGGTTGTGCAGTAACTAAACTCCTAACTGGTCTCTGAAACTGTGTCATGTAATGTTGTCTGAGTGCTGTGTAAGTTTCGATTAATCCTGTTTGTAGTTGGTTTCTGTTAAACAATTCTGGTTAGAATGAAGTCTGTTTGGAGCTTGTTGCCTGCCTCAAATGACTTTTGGGGTGCCCCTGTGACAGCCTCCATACCTGTACCCATGACCATATAGATGAGGGACAGCTGGTGGCCTGGGAACCAGAGTAGTAGAGATGATGGAGACTGCGTGAAAAGGAGCAATCACTGACTGCTGACAGTTTGCTTCTGCTTCTTATGCCCAGTCCCATTTTGATCATTTGGATGCAAGAGCTCTTGTTGTATTTTGGTCTCTTTATCAAAGTCACATCAAGCTCTGGAGAGAAGTTTCCTCAGCGAGGTACTGGCAATATTTTGTTATTTTTTTCTGTTCTCTTTAATGTCATTGATGTCTTGTACCCAGGTTATACCCTATATAGGACTATGATCAAAATACCATTACTGGAGAGTGATGTTCCTCATCATGCTGACAAAAATGCTGGATGAGTGCAATTCTCTGTCACAACTTGGGAATGTTAATTTCTGAACATCTGTGGCTGAAGGCACCAGTAAATAATGATATTTTAAAAGGTCAGTGTAATAAGGGCATACAAAGAATTTCTGTCCCCCGCTTGCCAAATGTCTTCTGTGGGGACTGCTAAATAAGTCGTGAAAACTAGATAAAAATCTGACTTTTTGTGTTTTCTGCAAATAGGTTTGTGCTGATTGCTGGACTTCTTTTTTGTTTGTAGTTTATTTTACGCAAGTCAAACTTGAAACTCAACATGAAAAAAAGGGAATTGGCAAAGATGCATTAAACTACTGACAGAAAGCCTCTGAAAACCAGAAAGACCTGAAGAATACTGATCCCAGGTCTGGGATGGGGCAGCCTACCAACAACTAGGCAAGAATGCCGCCTTGGTTTAGGGCTGGTAGATGGGAAGATAGATAAAAGTCCTTCAGATGGGCATTGTCCAAATTCATTTAATCAAAGCCCCAAATGCAATCCATGTAACGTGACTGTGATACAGCCAGGTCACAAAGTTTTTCATTTTATCATTCAAATCTAAAGTCTTGGCAAATTGTGTCCTTCCAAGGTGGTAGAAAGCTCATCAAGAGACTAATATCTTCTCTGCTATGGAACATCCCTTTGAAATCTGCTGCTAAGAAATTATGGTTATTGGGTGCTGGGAGAGAGGAGCTTGTCCTGCAGATGAACTGGAAAAAGGCCGGTTTGCCGATAAACCCTTGGCTGGCATTCGCAGAGCTGCAGAAATGACATAGGTTTAGAAGTCAGTGGAGGTACAGACTCACTCAAACCTAGCCCAGGACCTGGACCGGCTTTAACCTGGACCTCTCTCCCCTTGATTGAGCCCTGTCAGTCATTTGGCTGTCAGGTGTCTCAGTTCAGACCAGAGCCAAAGAGAGGCAAAGGCAGGGATGTTGTTCCTCCTGCCCGACAGGATGTCCTCAGCAAACACCTTTCCTTTAAGTGTGGTGAATGCAGGACTGGCCAAAGCAACTCGAGGGCATACTGTGGTTTTCACAGTACAGAACAAAGGTGCCTTAGGGGACTTTTTGAAGCCCTTCACTTCATCCTGCAGTGAGGGTTTTGTGAGCTGCCATGTGCTTCCTTCCCACTTCTCTGCTCTGCACCGCAGGGAAACCAGTGCCTTTCCCACCAGCCTTTTCATGTCCTGCTCTGCCAGTGATGCAGCCTCTCATCAGGGGCCATTGCCCCTGAAGTTCTGGAGGTTTTACCCTGGTAAAAAGATGCCAAGTGTCCAGTTTCTGTTGCAGGGAGGGGGGAGTGTGCAGAGAGCAAAAATCTCTATTTAAAAAAAAAAAAAAAAAAAAGGGCAAAGAATAATTTCTGAATTGGCATGGAAATGTTTAGCTCACTGTTTCTTTCTTGCCAAGTGTCATAGAACAACAGTTAAACAGAACAAGTCTTCAACTACTATCTTGACTTTGGACCACGGCAGCTTTTTTGTGCCCATCACTCCCTGGTGCCAGCTGAGACGGACCAGTTCTGGTGCCGGCTGCCTTCCCTAAAGCCAGGCATGGGGGTTGCAATGAGTCAGGCTTAGCTGTCACTGCCATTTTCTAGAGTAGGTTTTGTAGCCTGGGGATGCCCATGGAGGGGGAGATTTGGAAAAGGCACCTGAGGAAAGCAAACCTTTTTATCATTAAGCTGAAATGCCCTCTACCACCTGCAACTCCCAGGAAAGAGTTTATGCAGTCGGATAGATGAAAACGGTGGAAAGCCCGAATTGCCTCAGGCCAGCAGTTGGTCCCAGGCAGAGAAGCCCCGGGCTTGGCACAAATGCCTCTGTTCCAGCCGTCACCCAGCCCTGCCGTACACTTCAGGAGCCTTGTGAGTTTTCTTGCAGCAGAATCTCACTGCATGGAGCGTCCAAAAGTGAGTGGGCCAGCTCCTGGCCAGCCGGTATGGCCCCGTAGCCAAGCAAAGCTTCTAGGGTGGGGTCAGGTGTATGATTTCTTAGAGAAATGGGTTTACAGCTTTCCCATCTGAAAAAATTTTGATTATTTTGGATTTAATTGTAAGTTGCCTCAGTATGTGTTTTAAATTAAAAAAAAAAAAAAAAAGACAGACCTACTCTGTCTTGCCAGGGAAGAATCTCTAGGGTCACAGAGGGAATTTAAAGCTCAAAGGTTTACAATCCTAGCAAGATAAGGCAGTATAACAGCCTCCACACTTTATGATGCTAGCTTATGAAGAGGTCAAAATGGCTTAGTATGAAGGTTATTTTACTCAAAGTTCCTGTTTGAGGAAGGAAACAAAAAACCAACATCACAAATCTTCATAGCTAGTTTTGACATAACTATTAGATTATAGGGGTTCAGGTTGTTTGGATTTGTTTGTTGTTTGTTTTTTTTTCTCCTAGCCCCAGCGGGTTTTCTGCTTATAGTGTAACAAATAACTGAATCCCAAAATGAGATTATGCCTCTGGCACAGGCCTCAAGCCAGGTGATACCACTGTATGTCCTGTGCCTTTGTAGGGTCCAGTCAGGCACCATCACATTCTTCATTGCTGCAACTCACCTGGTATTGCTCTGATCTTGAATTTCTGGCAAGTTCATGAATGTCCACCTACATCCATGGACGTGGCCTGGTTCTGCCACCCCCTTGTCTCCCCTCAGTCCTACCTCTCTACAGCGGTGGGGTCTGTGCGCAGGCAGCATCACTGGCCCAGAGTCCGTGTGGTGGACAGCAGTGCAAGCAGCCAGCTCAGAATGGCCTCAAAAGCACCTTAATAAGAAACTAAGCATAGCTTTGCAATGACCTTCTAGGGAGGCTCACAAGCTTTGACTTAGATGTCTACACTAACCTGCCACAGAGACCTCGGAAACCTGCCTCTTGAACCAGCGTATAGTGCAAACACATGGAAAAACTTGGAAAGCAAGCTGTTAACGGGAATTGTTCAGAGGGGTAATAAATAAATATTTAACTGGAGGAGTCATGAGTGCCTAGGTGAAGAAATCAGTCCCAGAACAATTTTTTCACTGTGGAAGTATTTCAGCACCCTGGTACTATCAATGCTAACTGCATTCCCATCAAAAATTTCAGGTGCAAAGCCCTCTTGCTAGGCTATGTTTTATTTCTCATGCACACAGTGTTTGGTCCCATGACTGACCTGCTCTGCAGACTGCTTCATGCTGCTGCAATGCTAATTGTCAAGCAGAGTAGGATTAGTGCCCCCATCATTTTGACCTTGCCAGCAGAAAGAGTCTGATGGATGTAAAGTCAGCAATGCCGGGGCTTAGAGGCTGTCCAGAAGCTTTTCTGTGGATTTCGCAGCATCTTAATGGCTTTACATATAACCTTCAGAAGTGTTCTTTGAGCCTCTGGAAACTGAGTCCCAGCTACACTAGTCTCCAGGGGCAGCACGAGTCACCAGCCCCAGGGCAAGTAGCTGTTATCTTTCTTATAATTTGTGTAATTACCATGCCTTCCATTGTCCTTGGAAATCAGGAGAAAATTATGTTTACAATGTCTTGGCTCCTGTGGTGCCGCTTGCTGAGTACCATGAGGTTTCCACCAAATATGATTTAGGAGCAGGCAGTGTGCTCCTTAATAAAAACAGGGCTGCCATGACTCTCTTTGCAGTTGTGTCCCTGGGCATCCAGCTAAAGCACAGAGCTGGGAGTGAGCTCGGCCACAGTGCATGGACGGGCACTGAAAGACAAAGGGAGTGAAAGCACTGCTGCTCCTTCAGAGCTGCTGGGCACTCTTATTTCAAGCCAGTTCCAAGGGGCAGTTTGCAAAGGGCTGTTTGCAAAGGGCAGCACAGACCATCCAACAGCACGTGTGGAAGAGTCTGCAGAGCACAGTCCAGCAAGCGGGGTGGCTTATGTGTTCCCTCCCACCTCTGCTTTATGGTGACTGCAATGAGCAATTCTTTGGACAAACTAAATATAGAAAAATACCACATCTTCTCCCATCTCCCTGTTTTCTTGTCATTCAGAGAATGAAGATGAGCCAAGATGGGACAGAGACAAGGACAGTCCCTGCTCCTTTTAAAGTGAGTGACAAAGGTTCTGCATCACTAGAGGTGTGAGATTGCCTGTCTGCAGCAAGTCCCGAGTCCTGCATGCTGCACCCATGTCTGGCTGCCCTTGGGTCTCTATGAGATAGGGCACAGCTGCATCCATTTGGCTGCCAGCTGGTTGACATGAAAACCACAATCTGATGTAATGCACGGGTGCCAAAGCTGTGCAATAAGCATCCACAGAAGAGACACACGTAAGTACAGATGAAAATGAATTCAGGTCTTTCCTCTAGACAGGCAGCCATTGGGGAAGGACTATTTTTGGCTGTCTTAGAGCTTTTTCCCAGATTGGTACTTGCCAGGGTTGTTCTTCAAGGGAGAGTGGATAGGACTGCCAAGCTACCTACTTGCTTTTGGACGCTGTGAGGGTGATCTTTGAGCAATGTAGAGCATTTGTGTGGTCACAGCCAATATAGCATTCAGTGGTTAAATAGTAGATGTCAGCCTTCAAAACTGCCAGATTGGCAGCTGTGAGGAGTACTAACAGATATCATAAAGCATAAAATCCGGTCACAGATGGCCTTTTTCTAGAGGAACCAAACATTAATTTTGAGCTCATCTGAGAGACTGTGAGCTGAATTTTCTTCCTTCCCCTCCCCCCTTCAGTAGCTTCCAGGCTGCATGTGCTGCCAACCAAAATGAGAGTAAGGTCCTGGCAGCCCCAGTGCTTTGCAGGCAGGTGTGGGATTGGAACCAGCTTTAGCAACTGCTTTCTCTTCCCCTGGTTTTCCAGTAGCCAGGCAGCTTGTTCAGGACTCCATAAGGACACGAGGCCTGACAGGTTCTCATGCTATAAACCCTTTCTTGATCTTTAGCCTGGCAAGTTATTGGCATCAAAGACAAGGTAAGACTTGGTCTTGTCTGGAGCATTGGTTTAGGAAAGGCACCAACAGTTTCCAGCAGGCCTCATGAGGACATTAGCCTTTTGCCCCTTCCCTTGCTCAATGCACAAAACCTTTCCGGGCAGTCATGCCCCAAAACGGAGGTGTGTAGCATTGAGATCTGTAAGGTTTCAGACCAAGAATGAATTGGTTTTGTTTTCAGCTCATACAGAGCTCGTCACCATCAGTTCTGCCTTAGACAAAGTCTAGGACTTGCACTAACCAATTTTTCTCTGTTTTTGTCACTGTAAGGCACTTCAGGCTCTTTAATACTGATGTGGCTGCATGATAACAGCAATGAAGATAAATTGCCTCAAAAACAGGCAATAAGCCTTTTAGCTCTTTAGAGCAAATCAGAGCTATTCTGAGCAGCCCACAGATGAAAGAAATTGACGTTTATCTTCATTTACAGCTACTGTGGAGAGGCACCAGCATGCAAATTCACTGGCCCAGGGCAAGAGCTGAGGCAGTACTCATAGAGTTTGCTGCTGGGAGAGGAGAAATGAGGAGAAACTCCCTCCTCCCCTCTGCCACACCATCTCATTACTTGTCAGCCTTTGCCTCTCTAGCCACCTCGGTATTTTTTGTTTGGAAGATCTGACCACTGTAGACTGTATCCCCTGCCACTGTGGCTGCTAGTTCTCCCACCAAGCTGCTATAATAACAAGATAGCATACTTTACATGCACACCAAACTGTCAACGAAATATTTAGATGCCCCTAAAGTAGGACATATGAGGGACTCATCTGCCAGCATATGGTATGTCTTCAAGGAGAATTTTAAACTGTTTCCTTTTTCCTCTTCCCCACAAGAGGAAAGTCTTGTTGTTTTCTTCCAATGGGAACAGTGTCTATATTGGAGCTTACCCAAGTGTCAACAGGCTTTGCAAGTGAGGAGCTCTCTTAATTATCAAGAAGGAACACCACAAACATGAGCAAGAGACAGGTACTGTGCAAGCCTTGGCAGGAATTAAGGGGTCAGCTGAACCTGCCACAACTGCCTTTCTGAGAGAGGAGCATGCCTTGACTAATGGACACAGACTCTTTTTATTACTCTTAGATGATGTTAGATACCTGCATGGTTGCCAAGGGAAATCTGACACAGTTGCTGCAGATGACAAAGAATTCTATCTACAAACACATTTTCATCATTTGTTTGGTTTTAGATTTTTCCCTTGCTCACAGATGCAGGAGCAATCCCTGCGAACATGGGAGGTACATACACATAACCGGTGCATGTAAAAGCCTGACCAAGTCAGGCCCTGTGACTGTGCTTGCTTTCTGTTTCTGGACAGCAGGAAAAAAGAAAATGGTCCTGTGCATGGTCATAATGTTTCTGCCATTGCTATTTAACCCTGCAATGCCCTGTTGTTGTTTTCTAGTGAGTTTGCTTCTCAGCAATACTTGCTTAGTAGTACTTATTAGGCTGTTTTTTCAGGTTTGATCTTGCTCACTCTATTGCAATAGCACATTCTTTTGTGGGTCAAAACCATCTTCTTTTTTGCCATTTTATAAATGCTCTCATCCAAAGTGAAATAGTCAGGAAGGGAGAGGCAGATATATTGGTAAGATAAAAGTAAACATTTAATGCCACTATAGTTTGATTTTTTTTTTCCAGACATCATATTTTTGACAATGTTTCACACCTCAAATACCACAAAAGGGATATTTTTTAGCCAGCAAACAATAAACTTTACAATTTTAATGGCAAAAGGCTCAATGCATTTGTTGACCAACTTGGAAATGGCTGTGACTTTGCACAATTTCAACTTGTCCTCATGCTGTTCTTTTTCTTTTTTTCCATAAAATTTAGTTGATAAAATATATATATATCTACTACTGACACATCCTCTTTTGGAATTACCCACTGGTGGGACCAGTTAAGTTCTATATCCAGCAGTTTGTCTCTTCCTTAGCCCTATTTTATACCACTGTTATAATGAGAAAGAACATAGCCACGGACAGAGTGAAATGGATTTAGCAAACATACACTTCAATGCATAGCACTTAGATAAGCATTTCCAACCATGATGTGTAAATAAATTATAAAATACAAGCAACTCTATAAAACAAGAACATCCTGAGTTTACAAATAAATTATATCCTTCATACATAGAATATGATGTGGATGTTAGTAACCAGCAGTTTCAGCTATGGGAAGGAAAGAAGAAAAACTTAGAAAAGTTAGTATCTATGCATACATAAAACATATATGTATGTGTGCTATATGTAAATACTCACACACATACATATACAATATAGAGGGTGAATACATCCATATCTATAGTGTATAGAGAATATGTAATATAGCTGAAACTGCCTCAAGCACCATTTTATTACCATTATTATAAAGTTTGCTCAATACTTAAGTA
This sequence comes from Nesoenas mayeri, assembly GCF_963082525.1. NCBI lineage: Eukaryota > Metazoa > Chordata > Aves > Columbiformes > Columbidae > Nesoenas > Nesoenas mayeri. The sequence continues at coordinate 83,025,086 of NC_137544.1, read as the reverse complement.
GGACCACTCAAAGTAAGATGGTTTGGGTTGTATTTTATTTCCTGTCCAGGAGGGTTTTGCAGGTGGTTTGAAATATTAGAGATGAATGTTACTATTTCACTTTCGGCTCCTCTATTCTTTGCAGAATCATCACGCCCTTTGTGAGCTTCAAAATGTTGCATAAGTGAGCACGAGTCTGCTGTCCATGAAGCTGGTGGCAAAATCCTTATTGACTTCAATGGGGTTAGGATAAGGGTGCTATATTTTCAAGGGAAACTGATCTTGCATATTTTTTTCCCTGGGTTTGCTTGAGAAGGAGAAAGAAGAAAAGATAAAGACAATAATAAAATGGTTTATTATTTCCAAGAGCAGGTATAGAAGCTCAGATAACCCTGGGATGAGCACACAATAAATGCAAGAGATAGAGATTATTAACTTTGCACTGACAAATCATTCACAGTTTTGTTTGCTATAGTTATTTGGAAACCTACTTCAAATCCTGCAATAGCTAGCAACGGCCAGCCTTGTGTCTCCAAAAACTGCTCAGTATCGCCAATGCAAAAGCCTACAGAGTAACAAACAAAGATGGTGAGGACATCAGGATTAAGCATGGTATGTCACCCACCAGTGGATTTGAGAAATAGCTCTTGTCTGTATGGTCGTCATGCACTCCTGTCAGTATTTAGTGATACGAATGCTTTCATCTCTGCAGTGAGCTGGTGCAGCCCTGATGCTGTGCAACCATCTCCCTTCCATATGAACTGGCATCAGAGGGTGGCTCACCCTCTGGTTCAAGAGAATCATATTTGTTTCTACAATGCAAAAGCTTCAAGTTACAATTTTAAAACTATTAGGACCAGATAGAAAGCTTTATCTCATGGGGAGCTAAGAGTCCAAGTTTTCAGTTCATGTAACTATGCTGTATGCCTCACAGCTGTGACTGTAAGAGATCTTGCCTTAAATTCATTACACCCTGAAATACAATGGATCCTTTTTACAGGCTTTAACCTTTCAATGACAGCCTCTACACGGGAACTGCAGCAACTTGGCTTTGTAGGCTAGAGAACATGGGGAAGAAAGAACCTTTAAAAGAAGCCTTTTAAAGTGTTTCAAGCATAAGTTTTCTCTATAATGTGGCATGGCAGCTTCATCCTGATGAGTGCTAGGAGAAAAGTTTTGTAGGTACTCCTTGGAGGAGGAAGGGGGAGTGATATTGTTGCCATTTCTGAACAGCCATGGCTGTGGGAGAGGACTGTCAGGCTGTGTACCCATACCTTTGTCTCTCTCTCTCTCTCTCTCTCTCTCTATATATATATATGACCCTGTATTTTAATGATTATTTTTAGCTCAGAAAAAAGGATGCAACAAAATCACAGATGTTTTTAAAAACTAGTGTTTGTAAGAGTCCACATCCTTCAGCTGTCACAAAATTTTAATTCCATGCCATGGGTAATAGTCACTATTTTAAGACAAACCATATTATCAAGATAAATGAAAAAAAACCAAAACACTTCAAGATGGACTGAGTCTACCCTGTGAGCAAGCTCAGGACTTGATGTGCATTACTCCCAGCATCACTTCCAGCTTTCTGCCTCTGTAATTGCCATGTTCAGAGATGAAAGAAAAAAGTATCAGTGTGTACCTTTCATCCTGTTCTGTACATTATCTACAGTTCTCACTTATTTTGCTTCGTGTCAGAGGATCATGCCACTGCTCTCTACCAGTTCCTATTTTATGTAGCTGGAAGTTTCTGAAGTTACACTGTATGGCAGTGGGAGTCTTCCAAGACTGGATGGAAGCCAGCAGATGTTCGGTGATAGCCCTGTGCATGGCCCTGAGGCAAAATGAGGTGGGATCAAACAGGTAAGGGGACCATATTCTTTGACTATATAACTAGCAGCACAGCAAATACCCAAAAATGGCAGGTGGATGAATTTTCCTTTTCTGTGCAACTGTGTTTACTCTGCTATAACTCTCCTGTCTCTTAATGCAATTGTGCCTCAGTTATACCAGTGCAGGCGAGAGGAGGATGTGCCCAGTAAAGAGTTAAGAAAGCAGAGCCTGGGTATTAGTTTGCCTTTCTGTAAAATAGTACTTCTGATTGCTTAGCTATGAATGAATTGTCAATAAATCATTTTAAAGCAAACAGAAGGCATGCATTGCAGGAGAAAAGACACATGTCATTATAACAAAGGCACCAGGAATTAGGGATCCAGCACCCAGAGCTGATGGGTATGTAACCCCAGCCTGTGGCTTTCTGTCTGCTGCGAGAGCTCAGGCGCTCCAGGGGAACGTCTGAATCCAGATCACTGCCAAATTCTCCAGTCCAAGGTTTCTCTTGAATTTGTGGCTATAAAGCAAGTTCTGGACCTTGTATAAGGTTCATGTATGATAAGACAAGACATTCCCAGAATGAGGCCCAAACTGTGCCAGCTGCCCGAGCGCAGCGGTGGGGGTGCGCAGCAGGGCTGGTGTTCTGTAGCCATCACACAACCTGGCAATGAAGAACTGTGATCTGCTGCACACACAAATAAAGAATTAACCTTCAAACCTAATTACATTAACACTGCTCTTTCCTGCTAAAGCTGTCCCAGGGAAATAAGATTGATTTCTGATCGTGCAAACGATTAAGCAGCCCATTCATGTTGCTCTTAAGTATTTTAGACAACTCGATGCCTTTAAAAAAAAGAAAATCAGGATAAGAACAGTATCACTCTGGTTCTTGCTTAAAGAATGGGACTTCCTGCATGACTTGCAAAGGTGTATGGGTCTTCTGGAAAGTGCTGGCTATCATAGATCAAGATCCATTTCATAATAAGGTCCTGATGTTTTTAATTACCTGTTCTGAAGATATTTGAAGTATGAAAAATATACATTCAGAAGTAAACAGCTACTTGCAATGAGACAACATTTTGTAGATGTCAAATCTTCACAAATTTTCATTCCCTTTTATGCATTATGTCACCAGAATTCCCCAAAATACAGTAACAAATTCTGAAATGCACTGACAGAAAGTTAAAAAAGAGAAGATGAGTACGGGTTTTAGGATATGAATATAGGTATATGGTTAAGTCCTCAGGCACAAAATATTGGTAAGGGCTGTGATTCTGCTTATTTAGTATTGTCATTCTGCCTAATTCATCCTTGCCATAATCCATTTAGTTTTAGGTGTCAGTTCTGGTCCATCGTGATAAAGACAGCAAAGGTATGCTCTTTTTAAAATAACGACTAGATAGATGTGCTTTTTGCTACACTTCCTAATCTAAAGAAGTACAAAATCTAGAGACAATGAATAATTGAGTTAATGATGCTGAGGAATATTACACGTAATAGATATTTTACAGCAGCTCTGAAATGTGTCCACTTGACTTATAGAAACATCATCACTTCTGTGTAAGTCCCAGCCTAGGCAAGAGGGCACCTCTTGCTAATAATGCATTCTGTGTGTGCACCATTTGCTGGGATTTCACTTTCTATGAAGTGTGTGCTTACTTTTACTGAACCACTTGCCATTTACCATCTCACTGCAGGTCCCCCGGCAGCCCAACATACCCATTTTGGGCTGTTTGTTCTCAGCAGAAGAACGACAATGACCCACTGATGACTTTCCAGCAAACACATTTTCAGAAATGGTTCAGCTTATAGAAGACAACATTTAATTACATGTGCACGACTTGGGCTGGGAGGGGGCTGGTTCTTCCTTGAATGTGGGAGCATGACCAGGGAGACAGGCTGAGCACAGTGTCACAGGTGAGAGCGGTACTGCCCTACCTGGGGACACAGGTGGATGAGAGATGGCACCTTGCTGTGAGAGTCTCTCTCCTGCGTGCTTGTGACCTGGCAGTGGGCACCTGGGGCGCTGTGGGACAAAGCCCAGAGAGATGCACTCTATGTCCCAAAGGCGCTAGGTCAGGTCCTCATCCAGCACAAAACTGCAGGGGCGATTCCCATGGCTCTGTGGAGCTGGGTTGAGTTCATGGGGCTCTGTGGAGAACAGATGGCCTCAACAGCACCAAGTGCTACTGAAATCATTGCAAAGAGGAACAAAGCTAGAGAAATTGCACGGTTTGGGGGTTTTTTAATCCAGAGTTGTGGGGTGGTTTGTTTGTTTGTTTCCCTTGAGAAAGAAGGGAAGAAAAACCAGACCTATGTCCTTACTACTTACTTAGAATATGAGTTTCATGATTGGAAAATTCTGCGGGACAGGCTAGAAAGTGACTTTCATCCAAATAATCCTACAGAATGTAAGAAGGATGTTCTACAAAATCCAGCGACAAGCCTAATACAACAAATAAGATTTGTTATTATAAGTTGTAGAGTATTAAAAGAAAGTATTTTTAAAATTTTTTTTTTTTTCCTGCTAACTACTAGATTTCCATGGAAATTTGCTGCTTGGGATATCATAAGATGGCATGAATATGATAGTACAGGTAAAAGAAGAGTTGCATTTAAGTACAGCAGCATATTGAGTATATGTTCAAGGATGCTCTCATTTTTTCATAAACAACAGAAGGGTAGCACAAGTGTATGCAACAGGAATTTTTGTGAATGGCCTTATTTCAACACAGAAAAAGAATAAATCTAATTCAAAAAATAATTCTTCATGCTGATGTGTAATTAAAATGCAGATTTTGCACATTTCTTTAAGAAACACAAAGGATGTTCCTTCCCATATACTGTTTTGTAGATGAAGAGGTAAACTAGTAGAACACTGGGATGTGCATTGAAACACAGACCCTTGTCCTTTTGATGTCAATGTGAATTTTGCCATGGCTTCAGTACTGGAGGGTTGATAAGGAAAATGCCATAGTCAATGTGCCTGAAGTGCTGTGTCCACTCACTCATGACTCCCGTTTATTTCTAGACATGCTGAGCTGAGCCTGCATTTCCCAGGTACGTCTGTGACTATGGACAGACTGGACCAGGGACCAAAAGCTGCCAAAACATGTTTTGCAGTGGTATATGTCAAAAAGAGGTGAAGCTAAATTTTATCAATCATAGTCTCGAAAAAGAAAGATGGAATAAATAACTCATTTTTTGACTGATCAGCATGGGAGCCCTCAGCCTAAAAAGTAATTTTCCAGCAAGTTATTAGCATCAGAAAAAGGGGCTAGGATAAAAGTGCCTCCTCATCAATAACTCTAACCAGTACAAAGCTAAAAATACATTAAAAAAGAAAAAATAAATGTATGCGTGTTGAATTAAATGAAAAAGATATTTACTTCACGGTTGTGTCACCTCTTCTCTCTCATAAACTGCAGTACCTACAAGCTGGGAAAATTACTGTGTCCTCCAGCATATAAGACAGTAGACAGAATGTAAAAGCAAAGCTCACTCTCTGCTAGAAATATTTCCTGTGTCATCTGGGAAAGTTGAATTTCTCTTTGAGTGGCCTTACTCCGGTAACAAGAAAAGACAGTTAACATTTATTCATATGTTGTACTGATTAGGAAATATCTCTACAAACACAAGTTACTTAGAAACAGCAAGTCTGAAATAGGAGAAAACACCAAGAGAAAAACAAGCTGTAAATACATTTCAAAAGTGTGTTTGTTTTTTTTCCTTTTTCTTTTCTTGACTAGCACCATCTGTACACAATAAAGTATGAACATAAATGTTTGGATAATAAAGATTTGCAAGGCACTTAAACAGTTTTTCTGGATAGGTTTTCTTTTAATGAACCTCTCAATGGAATTCCTACAACCACCTTTCCTCCTCCCTCAGCTAACGCAGGGAAAGAAGTGTCTTCTGCCAGCAGTACTTATTTACACACATGTCCTTAAAGGTTCCTCAAAGTGCTCTTTTAGGCTAAGAGAATCAACAACCTAATATCTCCATTTTTCATGCTTGTCCTGTGTTTTTTTTAATACTACTCTTCTGTATAGTAAAGCAAATCTCTCATACACACAGTTGAGACTTGACTCCAACCTTCATCCTCATTCTGTTGTCTTTGGGATGCTATTCAGAAGGGAAAAGGAGGATGGCAGAGATGTGCATTGAAATTCTCTTGTGGTTCGCTCTTTATCGGCGTCTAGAGGTGATGTCAAAACAGGTGATCATCATGAGATGGGCCTTGCAGAAGTTGACACGGTTTTCTAAACGCTCAGTCACACATTCTAGGGCCTCCAGGTATTCCAGAGAATCAAGCTCAAATACCTGCTCCAGATCAACTGTCAGAAAGAAAACACACAGATAGGAAAAGCAGAAAAAACCCAGTCAGTGCTGGTTGGTGGGAGAGACAGAGCTAATTCAATTCTTCAAACCCATGATGTACTACATACATCATCATCTCTGGCTTGCCCTTTCATTTTAAGTTGCCTTTTCTGTTTAATGGCTATAGAAATGGCACAGCAACTTGCCCATAGTGAACAATAATACTAAGATTGCATTGGATGCTTTCTTGAGTAATATGCTCTGCCATCTTCTCCAGATGACTTGCCACACTCCAGCATATTTCCCCAAGAAAAGCCACTAGAACTATTCTTCCAGCAACCACATGGCTCACTGCAGAGAAACTGGCTGGCACATGACACCTGTAGGCTTCAGGTTAACCTTCATGCCCATAAGGAACACAGAGGTTGAACTTGATGGGGAAATTTAGCAATAAGGTGTAAAACAGGCCAAGTTAAATCTATTTAGAATTATTTTGATTGTTTGCATTCAGGGTCTGCTTCAGCCCCATGCTTAAGGAAATTCTGAATACTAAGCACACACCTAAAGTCATCCCTATTCAAGGCATGTGCATGAGATGTATTGACTCTCACACATTCCACTAACCAGAAGGAGATTCAAATAGGTGCTCTGCATGGAGAAGACAAGTCCTTTGCTGAATTCAGAACCCAGAGTTAGAAACCAGCCTCTAGCCTCCTTGCTCCTCACACCTCTCCCTATTCCATGTGATTCTCACTAGACCACTCAAGAGTGGCAAAGGAAGGTGTACATGTCAATCACTCCAACACAGGTGTCCCTGTGCTGCCAGGGACCCACGGGCAGCGGCTTCCATGGGAGCCGAGCATGATACGATGTTGGAGCCAGCACCTCCCATCTTATCCCTGAGGTCTGTGCTGCCCTTGAGGCTTTTTGCCTCTGTCACACTGGATCAGGTGCAAAAGCATCATGGAGTAAGCAGACAGCAAGGTATGGCAAATTCTCTGTTCCCTTTAAAGCTGATCTTTTTACCTCTCTTCCCTAATGGCATTCCTGAATCGTATACCATATACTGTGGTTGTATTGCAGGACATACCAACCTAACGTTAACTTATGGCAGCTGTCAAAGAGTTAGCATACTTTAAGAGAACACACCAGCTGACCTCCTTTTGCCACCTGCAGTTATCCTAAATAAATTGAAAATGGTTTTTGGTTTTTTTTTTAATTTGTTTTCTAGAACTCTTTGATATGAGCTTGCCACCTGCTAATACTAAAGATTGTTGTACAATTACTGCAGTACTCTTTATCTTTTTTCCTCTGAGGTGTTGAGGTCCTTCTTCATTTGAATGTGAATATCCTTTAAGCTCTCTGAACTTTACACATCTATAGTTACAAAAAATGGGCCAAATTCATTTTTCATGTAAACTCACTGGTGCCATGGGACAAGTTTGCTTCACAGTGTTATTTTGTGGTAGAAGAGCAGATTTATAATATTGCTCATATGTCTGAGTGATCTGAGGCCAAAAAAAAAAAAAAAAATCTCATTTTCGGGAGCTGTGGAGTGAAACGCATGAACATTAATCTACCAATGGCAATATTCACCACTACAATGCTGTACCATTTCAACATTCAGCTCTCAGGCAAAAAGGATTGTTCAGTTCTACTGTCATCACTTGATAAGAATTATAAGGACTAGTTCTAGAAATACAGTCAATCTAAAACTTGCCCTTAGGTCATGTGTCGGTTCATTTTAGTTAACAAACACAGTAGGTAGCTCACATCTCATTCTTAGCAAATATTTCTACTCCCCTTTGTCCCCCGCCATGAATAAACTAAAGGACACCTCTGAGTCCAGGCAATGAAATGATGTTCTTACATTCACTGAGCCATTTATTAGGATCCAGCATCAGGTACTGTTTGGTCACCTCCAGTTCTCTCATTAACCACTCATACTTGGCCTTGACCTCAGCAATTCTCTGCTGGCGATGCTCCAGTATCTTCAGCTTGGCATTGAAACATATCACCTCCTGCCAACCAGGAAAAGGAGCAGGAAAAAAAATAGGTGAAGAGGAGAAAGAAAACCCATATCCATTCAGTCAAATGATCTTCCAATCAATAATACTGACAATAAGCTATTTACTCTGGAAAGTGTATGAATCACTGCATGAAATCATCTATCATCTGTTTTATTTTTATTGCTTTTGTTTGGTTTTGATGTTTTCCATCAGTGAGCTTTGGAGACTTAGCAATGATAGTTAATAACAAACCATAATAATTAATAACAGGCAGCATCTTGAAATCAGATTAACTGTAGCAAAACATTTCTGGCTTTTGTCACCAGAAGTCTGGCTAAGAAAATCTAAGCTCTTGGGGAAAAGGAAATCCATTGCTTGCTGTATTAAAAACCTAAATACATCTCTGTGCTTGGAGCATAGGAATTTCAGTAGTCATGTTATAAAATACAAGAACTGGTAGCAACATCAAATTTAAAACATCCTTAAACAAAGGGAATATGTTATGAAAAGCTCTAGCAATTCACATTTGTTGATAAAGAAGACATATTTTCTATTAAAGATATGGGACACAGTAACAACCTGGCCTTGCATGACTTCTGAGGGCTGGCAGCCATCAAGGTGTGCAGTAAGCAAGCCCATGGTGAGGGCTGTGCCACCCTTGCTAGCATGGGAGCATTCTCAATGCCAGAACTATCCTTCTCCAACCAGTGTGAAGGTCTCAACAGTGTTCTGCCTTCTGCTCTGTAGAAAAGCTCTGCCATGTGCGTGAAGTACAGTGGAAACACCACCCCAACAAAACCGTATCAGTGAATAACATAACAAACAGCCTGAACAAGTGACAGGGGGTGGGAAGTAAAAGTGCCTTAAAATAACAGTAAAATATATGTCCACAGTTACTCTAAAATTGGTGCTATTTTACCAGTTTCAGATACTCTTCCTGATCACACCTCTCAGGAGCTGACCTTTACGATTCCATAGGTTTTGTAAATTTGAAGGCCTGAGGTTGACGGGAACAACTTTGTTAGAGAGAAGACATTAGATATCCTGAAAACAATACCATCACAGCACTTGAGGCACCATTGCTGCCTTGAAGGACAGATGTGGCAAGATACTGGAGCACGGGAGCCATCAAGACTATAAGCAAGGGGAAAAAAATGCAAGGTACTAATGTCTGTTAGTTGCTATAGAAGAAGGTATAACTTGAGTCATAACTGCACTTAAGTGAGAGTAAAGGTTTTGCTGCCTGTTGAGTTAACCACATACAATACTACACAATTCTGACTGCATAATCTGAATTCCCCCTCTCACACCCTGCAGGAGGAGGGAGACTAATTACTTGGCTTGCACTCACCTTGCTGTCCCCACCTCGTCGCCGCTGGAGCCTCTCCACATCATCTATCTCATAGACTTTGATCTCGAAGGGCTCCCCCAGCCCCCTCTGCCCGCTTCGCAGGGGCCCATCCACCCAGCGCACCCCGGGGCTGTTGGCAGGCTTCCTTGCTGGGGAAGTGGTGTCAAGCGATAAAGCTGGAATAAGCCTCCGTCTCTGTGAACCTGCAAATGCAGAAATTGCCATTTCATGTCAGCACAGTTACTGCCTCTCCTTTCTGCTCTGTCTGCAGAGATGTGCCTACAAACTATATATATTCAGCTTTCTTACACACAGAAGAAAATGGAGTGAAAACCCGGGAGAGGGGGGGACACAGAAGTTCAGGTGAGCTGTAGCTGGGATGTGCTTTACATGCTCACCATGAGTCAGATCCTCACATGTTCTTTGCTGCCTGACTTCAGGATTTGATTCTCAGAGGGCATATGCACCCTAAAGTTTCCAGAGCTTGTGCCTGTTTCCCTTTACTCAGGTCTCAGTGTGTACAAGTGTGCCAAAAAAAGGACCTGAGCAGCAGGTTGGAACTGATCTAGCACTGATTTCCTATCTCTTTACTGGAATTGGTCCTTACAGCCTATGGACAAGCATCAGCCAGCCTCTGCATAGATCATCCCCAGGGGAGGTGCGGTTTTGTGGGTTTTTTTAATCACAGTACAAATACCACTGGAGTTGAATGCCAGTATACCGCCACCTAGTCCTTTCCATAACACCACTGTAGGCTGAGCCACAGCAGTAAAACCACTAAAGAGGACAAAACTCCTGCAGTAAGTACATCCAAGCTTGGTGGCTGCCACCGAAGTTGCATCGGTCTTGTCACCATTCAGTAGAATATTCTTCTAAAACACTTCCCGCTGATGCACTTCCTGCAGCACTAGTGATGGGCAAGAATGCAGCAAGACTGACAGGCTGGCAGAAGGGTTAGTCATTGTGACTGCTTCAGTGCTAGTGCTCGTGCACACACACCCCGCTTTACAACACCCACACAGCGGATGGGAGATCTGCAATAGCTGAAAATGTACCATGGCTGATAAAGCCTGCACCATATGGAAAGCATCTGACGTGTGATTTGCCAAGTCGGGGCCTAAGGTAAAGCAAGGGAGAAAATGTACCTCATTGGCCTGATGGCAGCAGCAAGGAAGCTGAGCACATGGCTCAAACAAAAAAGAAAAACAACTGGTTACATTTCTTTGCTTGGTTTAGCACAATCAGAGCAACGGCTGTGTACTTTTAAGAAAAAGTTTTGTAGCTGACAACTCCTGCAGGGTCTCCCCTAGGAGACAGCAGGAATGGAAGGGATGGGAGAAAACAAAAACAAAAGCCAGAGCCAGCAAGTTTGAATGAAACTATTAAATGACTCTCTTGGCTGCAAGAACAAAACTTATGCCAGCAGGGAAGGGATGCAGAATGATCACACAGATTTTATTTTAAAAACAAGATAAAATCATTTAGAGGAATCTCCAGCACTACATATATTGCAACTTGAATGTAAATAGTTTTAACATGTCTGTCAAAACAAACAAACAAACAAAAAAAACCACCAACAAACCAAACAGAATAAACCCAAAACAAAAATATCTATTGATTGTATTGGTTTTTTTATTTTCAAGTAACAGAGCATTGTCTAGTTTCATTCATGGGAGTATGATTCTCTGCCAGCTTTGCAAACTATCACATCTTATCCCATTGAATTCTGAGTGCAGTAGTTTGTGCTAGAAACCAGCAGTTAGTAACCGGTAATTAACCTGTAAATACTAGCTCTGAAATGGATGAGAATGGTCTATCTTGCTGTGCAGTGGGAAAGCCTACTCTACAAAGCTTTTATCTGAATGAATCTGAGATAACTCTATGCAAGAAATGGAGAGCACAGGCCAGGCAAATAGACAGGGAGGTCTATAAGGCCCCTTTACACCAAACAGCTTGAGATCTGGACTGCTCATCCTATGACATGTATTGCAGTTGTATCTACTACTCAAACTGCAGCCCAGCAAAAAAGCCCATGCCAGAACAAATGAAGTCTTACAAATACCAGTAAGTAGGAGTTATCTTAGATCTGTGGTACCAGTCACTGGAAGTCAATGTCAATATTCACTTACCTTGAATGCATTTCAGTTAATCTCTAGATTAAACTGACTAATCAAGAGAAGAATCGGTTCTCAATAAAATGAAAGCAAGACTTGAGCCACTACCATAGCTGAAAAGCAACCCACAGTTTGGGAAGACCCCAACGAACTGCAATGCTGAGAGTGACTCTTGTCAGCGATGCTAGAAAAAGGCATCCAAATGCTGAGAGCAGCTGCGTACTTGAAGGGAGGTGAGACTGGGTGGTGGACAAGTAAACTTTGTTACCTGCAGGTAGAGATCCTGCAAGGGGCTCAGCCCTTTCTGGGACACGAGCCCTCCACTTGCTTAGATGTGACAGGCACTGAGTACATCCTTGTTGTCAATCAAGACCAAAAGGATTTAGGTATTAAATACTCTTTTAGGCTTTTGGCCATGGGGTTTCATAGCAGCAGTCTTTCAAATTTTGAATGCAAAAGCAATCTCTTTCCTATCTTTGTTGCCCATCAACTTTTAGAGCCTGCAATACTTAAAAGCTGAGTGCTGCTAAATCTTTTTACTTTGAGCCCTGCACTGATGGTCACATCTCCTTTCATGTCATGCCTACAGACTAGCTCTAGCATTTCAAGGAAGCAGCTGAGCAGACTGGAAATTCCTTCTGTCCAGCTCTCCCATGCATGGCTGAATTATGACTGAAGTAGTGCTTTTTTCTGTGATCTTTGATTTTCTTCCATTTTTTCTTCCCTCTTTCTTTTTTTTCCCACTGTGGCTGTTAGCACCACCTTCCTGTGTAATGGGGCACTTTGAAACCATCCCCACTGGAAAAAACTGCATCTCCAACCAGAGCCAAAGCCCAGGTCTGAGACACGCTGGGAATGCAGGTGAACGGCTCCAATTCACCTTTCCAGAAGAACAGCATCAGGCTCTTTGAAGCAAAGCAAAACAGATGCCACTAGTGTATAAATTACAGGGATGATGGTAAATATCTTTGCATTTAGCTCCCACTCATATCCATTTGATTCAATGAGAAAGAGAAGCCTGTGGTCTAGGAGGAGGGCTCCAACCTGAGGCCACAGCTAACAGCACTTGCCCCTCGCAGAAGAGGCGGCGGAGACTACGGCAGCGGCAGGAGATGCGCCAACAGGAGCTCATTATGTTTTTCTAGCCAGAGCCTGTGCCTGTATAGCCCGTGGGTTATCACAACAAAGCTCTCAGTGGAGCAGGGCAGAGCCCCCTGAGGTGGGCAGGCTCGCTGCCGGCCGCCCAGGGGCTCCTTGGGGACACAGAGGCCGCCCATGCAGGTCTCCCTGCCCCAGCGCAGTGGGCATGTCTGCGTGTGAGGCAGACAAGGAAGAGAAAGAGGGATGTCTTTTTGTTTGAGAACTGAATGCTGACTCAGGATGATTTATGTGAGGTTAAGAGTGCTTTGGGAATAAGTGAAATGAAAGATCTCCTGCATCGTTACAGTAAGGCAAAATCAAATTTAGTTTATTCTAAACATGCACTCATTAATAGGCTGTTTATTAGTCCACATACAGAAAACAATTGTGTTTTTTGACAGGAGACTCCTGCCACTGACCTCTATTTAGTCTTTGTTTTTTTCTGATTTCACCTTAATTGGGAACAGTAAGAAGACACAGCCAAAGCAGAGCTTCAGGGTGAGTGTCACAAAGCAGCTGACAGCTTGCTCATCTGTATCAACATGCAGACACAAAACACTAAATTGTTAAAATGAATACAGTTTTCCATTTACACAGAAAATACCCATTTGAAGTCCCAAATGTATTGGAAGCACTTGATAGGGTTAGTATCTCATAAATTTTGACTGTATAATAAATATTTTGTAGAAATTAGAGGGCACCACTCCTCTCCTTCCCCACACATGGCTCACAAAAGCAGTGGGCAGTCTGGGCGCTCAGCAGGAGCAGTTCTCGGCAGGTCCCTCCCATGCACCCTGCCCAGCACCTCAGCAAACCCGCTGACCCTCCTGCCATGTAAATGGGATTAATTCCTCCATTGAAAAAAGAGAATTATAGAAAAATCGATCTGAAATAAATCCTTTAAGGTGAGCCCAGGACAGAATGACACTTTCATATATGACCACGTGGCCTGCAAAGCAACAGGCCATTTGCTAAATGTCTTATAGGATATGTTTTTCCCTTAGCTTGAATTTATCCACACTCAGAATAACCCCTCTTGAGCCTAGCTTTAGTATGAAAAATCAGACTGCGACATAGCCCTGAAAATGCAGAGAATACAAGACTTGCTTTCACAACAGATCTGTTGCTCCACCTTGAGCTATAGGTTAAGGTTTGGCCAGGTTAAAATTAAGATAAAGGGAGTGAGACAGCAGTGAAGGTGTGCAGGGTGAAAGCAGAAGAGTGGCACTGAAGCTACAAAATACTTCAGCAAAGATAAGCCCAGAGAAGTCTTAAAGGTATTAGAAACCCAGACCAAGGCAGCTAGGTTTGTAAGGGTAACTTTAAGGATAAGAAGACTCACTGACCTCAGCAAAATTGCCCAACTGCGTAAGGATGTGTGCTCATAAAAGTATGTGTTGACCAAGGTAAAAACTCTAAGATGTCTGGACTTGCTTAAGTACTGTATATTTTGGAGTGTTCTCCTTAGACTGCTTTCCAAGCACACATTCCAGACTGAGCATCTTTTCTGTGAAAAAGGTAAAGGCAAAAAGTATAATAAATGCAAAATCTTCATGAAAAGAAGCCTGATGCATATCTCTTCAAAGCAGGTTACATCTGAATGGGATGCAAAACAACTGCCGTCCTGGAAATCTCAAGCTGTGTCAAACAGAAAATGAAACTGTAACTTGATATGTCATAATTTCAGAAGTTTATAGTGTGTGCTCAATGGCAAGATGTGGAGCCAAAGCTATTCCCCACTGCACCTAATGTTATGGGAAGTAAAATTGCCTTTCTATACAGAACCTGTTGTTCAGCATTTTGGGTTGGTTGTTTTTTTTTTCTTAGTAGAGAATCCATCCAAACTGAAGATGATGACAAAAAACAATCCTGGAAAAGCAGAGCAGTACCCCTAAGCTCCCACCATTCCTTCTGTGGCTTAATTTCCAAGAAATACTGTGTTTCCAGCAGCAATAGCATCAAACTGAAATGTAGCACCAAACTGTTTGCTTACTGGAAAGATGACCTGTCCTGTTTCCCCTGCTGCTCCTCACTGTCTGACAATGAGGCTCCTCCTTTGTTTGAGTTGAAAATGCAGTGCCAGCTTCTCTCACTCCCATTTCCTAATGGGATCTGCCCTCATGGGCAATTGTCCATGACTGAACCAACTCCTTCCCATTTCTTTGACCTCCTTTCCTCTAAATTATTCTATAGTGCACTTTTCCCAGTGCAGAGCACATAGCTATATACTCCTTAGATTTTTGTACAGTTTGCAGTGTTCCCCTCCCAATTACTGACAACATTGCCAATGCTTTCAAGTGGAAGGCACCTCTGATGGTGTGGAGACTTCACCAGAAGTATTTTGGGTGCCCATCTTGAGGTTAGTACTCCAAAGAATCCAGGCATTTAGTGCCAAAAAATCTAAACAGCATTCACTCATCCTGGCAACTCAGATTACATAGGAAGAACCATGTTGCAGCTGAACCCTGAACAGGAAACACTGACAGGATCCATCATTCAGAAAAAAATATTCTATGTTGACTCCACTGTAAAATAATTCAGGCCGTATTCTGTGCTGACTTATACATAATCCTGATGTTGTGAATTAATAAGAAGTACCAGGACACTTGAGGCTAGAAAGCTCTGCTTGTTATACATAGGAATAAAGCAACCTATGTATATAATCTTCTGTCGATACCTATACTAGATATGTTGTTTCTGTACTGGTATAAGGAACATGCTGAGGCACAGCCCACTCCTAATTTTTTTCTACCCACCCCATTCATTTCTTAACCTTGCTTCTTGAATTGCTGTCTCATTTTAAAATAAGCTTTTCAGGGCAGTATAGAGCCGGTGAATGAGCACTGATCAGGAAGCAGCCCTCCTGCAGTGTGGCAGGTTGACAAGTAATCTGGGAGACACTCCAGGGAAGATGCACATCACCAGAGATGAATTTTCAGCACTCACAATCACTAGAAAAAAATGACCAGAGTCTACTCTAAATATTTATCTCACTTTGGGCTGGATTTTGGTTTAATAGGTATTTGTCAGCATTGTGGCATTATTTCGGGAGCTGGCTATTGTTACTACAGTCTTGAATAGCTGCACCAGTCGCTTGGGTAGCAAAGGCAGAGGCTGAAGGGGGAAGGGGCTCAAGCAGCCAGAGCGTTCACTCCCAACAGGACAGTGGTGGAGGCATTCCAGTGAGCTAATTCTGTGGTAGTGTCAGGACCAGGTTTTATTTACACTCAGCCTAATGGTGTGCAACTCAGTCATGCATGTTGCATGGAGCCTTCACCGTGCACAATAGCCTGCTGCCATTTCCTCTATTAAATCATTCCTATGTGCATGTGGCTGAAAGCTCAGTGCTGGCATGCAGTAGTCAAGCGTGTAAAAAATGATTACTCTGATCCCTTTCAACACAGATTTGCTGCATGAAATGGCCTGGCTTTGACCTGGGAAAATCAATGCTGTTGTTTTAATGAACAAAAAAAATTGGAGCTGAAGTCTACCCTTCCCCTCCCTCTGCTCCCCACAGGGCTGTCCAGCCAGCAGTCACATGCATAAAGTGGTTACCTGAATGCAAACAGCATTTTGCTATATAATTCTAAATTCCTTTGTCATGGTAAAGGTATAATGCAGGATATCAATTAGCTACCATCACTTGTAAGCAAGTTAAAGTAGAAACACTGGAGATGCCCTACGGCTTTGTGATACAAAAGGCAATTTTCAGCTCCCCACACTGTGCCTTAGGCAGTCTAAACATGAACCAAATTCCATTTCACTTGGATTCAAGAAGAAAAGCTCAGATTCTTTTTGTTGGTGTTTTGTTTCATCATTATAATTTTGGCTATGTTTCAAAACGTGATGCTTTGCGATATTGGTTAGAGATGGACTTTCATTATTTACAGCCTGTGGATTTAGCCTCTGGCTTTTTCTGCTGCTTTCGTAGGCAGGGCTAAGTGCTTCTAGAGAGTGAATGTGTTTGAATGTAGAGTTTTCAGGGCCTTCCAGGAACCTCTAAATCTCCATCTTTGAAATCATCCCCCCAGTGAAATCCAGAGTGCACAAGTGAGAGAGAAAAAGGGACTCTAATTGTAGATAATTATTGTCATGTCTTAACAGTCTGTCTTTTTATTAAAGTGTTTAAAATCATGTAGCAATTTGCTCTGCTTTGGTGGCAAAACTTACTACTGAGGAAGAGCCGCAAGGAGTCATGAAACTTTACTGCAAAAGCCATAAAATGCTGCAGCAGGAATCTTTAATTATCTGTAGTCAGGCAGGTTCCCCATGCAAAGAAGATTAAAGCGTGTGCACACACATACACATACACACACGCAAAGCCTGTCCTGGACTGACAAGAGCAGGGTCCTGCAAATGTTGAGATATACAACTGCAGCATAGGGCACTGGTTTAAATTTCAGGAAGTCAGCAACCCTGATTTTCCCACAGTCTTGTCCAGACTTGGCCTCACTACCAATACCATCCCTTAGATATTTCTTTTCTGAAGCTCACTGATATTCAATGATCAGGAAGGCTGAACTGGGCAAGACGGGCACAACTTGACAGCACTTTACATACAAGGAGTCTCTCCCCTGAGCCTCACCTCTTTGACAGTCTCCTTTCTTCCCTCCCACAGGGCTCACATGCCCAAGTCCCGTGTCCTTGCCCCTGTGAGCGGGTCTGTGCACCCCAGCAGGCAGGCAGTGGTCCCCACTGTTGCACTACCCTGGCTGCTGCACCCCTGCTGCTCCACAAGCACTGCCTGGAGTGTCCCACCCTGCTGGCACCAGCACCAGCTCCAGTAAAGCTCCAGGTTCAGACTCAGCTCCAAAGAACCTCAACTGAAGAAATCGAAGGAGACACTCTCCTTTGCAGAGGTCTGTCCCATCTCAGCACAGTTCTGCCAGCAGCGATACACACTGCAGCCCTTAGGTCTAACTTGATGTCACGTGGGATGGGGACTCTCTTGAGCACCCCACTCTTTTCCCACAGGCAACAGGAAAAAAAGCAGCCTCAGAAAGATCTCTGTGGTCTCCACGGAAAGCCTCATCTGTGATGAATCATCTCGAAGTCCTTCCCATTCTGCTGTACCCAGGGAAGGTCTTACAGGTGTAAGGGGCAGGAACTGGTAAATATCATCTGTAGGAGAGGGAGGTAAGAGGCAGAAACAAGGCATGCGTGCAAAGCACATGGAAACGTGAACAAGGCCTGGCTTTACTGGGTAAACTTCATCAGAGCCTGGGCTCATGCTTTGCTGTTAGCTGACAGCAGGCAGGACCTGGAGCTGGCACCAAAGCTGCATCTCTGAAATCATCTAGTCACGTTTTGCCCTGAGAATTATTTTAGAGTAACTCCCATGTACAACCAAACTAAACTGGGGAAAATATGCTAACAACCAAAGCAAAACAGCAAAAAGCAGGTAGGTAACACTTCTGATCTAAGGACCCTGCTGTTACTTTTTTCGCACCACCATTATCGAGTTTTGTGAGCTGGTAACCAGGGAACATAGAAATTACACAGTCTGCCCAAGGTGATACAGCGAACCAGCAGCACACCAGAGAATACAACATAGATCTTGCAAGTCCTAATCTGCCACCCCATCTGCCTGTAGTGTTCCCAGGATACAAATATGGCTTTGGTAAAAGAGAGTTCAGACAAAATGCGTTTCCTGATCACACAAAGGGCTATGTACTATAAAAGCACCCTTGTCAATGTCTTTTCATGGAATAGTAATGGCACATTGCACTTGAAATTTCTGAGGAATTAAAAATAATATATAATTGGTGCTAGTGATAACTGTACAAATAATGCCCTAACACTTCAGTGCCCTGATCAAGACAGCACTGCTGACCCAAGAGAGAGGAGACTATAGAGGCAGAGCCAGAAATATGACAGATATGTCAATTATTTCTTACAGGGTAAAGGCTAATGGAGTGAGCAAAGAAATCAGAGAAAACATAGTTGCATAGATGGAACACATGAAACCCTCCTCTCCACTGTTCGGCAGGGGAGGGTTTGTAGCCAAGCCAGCTGAGGTTCAGGTTAGGAGGAGTCAAGAGTGTCTGTAATTTAATCCTGGATCTGGCTCTCAGTTGTAGGCATTGGGCAAGTCAGTCAAGTACTGTGCCTTCATTTCTCCATCTGTAAAATGGGGTCTGGAATAATACTTACACCACAGGATGGATTAAAGAGCAACTGTACAAAGCTGTGAAATGTACAGCCATAGATCAGGGCTAAATAGCTCTGTTTCTGCCATAAGCAGTCACTTTGGGGCAATATATGCTGACATGATGTTATAGGACCAGTGTTAAATGCTAGAAAGATGGGAATGTTTATTAAATGGATAAGATAGCTTCAGGGGAAACGCTTATGTGCTTCGTGATGTAAACACACGATTTTTCAAGAGGTACCAGAATGCAAGAGGTATTTTTAAAATTATTTTATTTTAATTTTGTACACACTACTGGGCTGTCTGTGAAATGTACAGGTACGCAGGCAGAGCCCCAAATTTAACCTAAGGCTAACACTGAAGGAAGTGAACTAGCTTTATCTTTCAAAAGCCGTCAATGTAGGTCTGATGCTTCATGTATGACATCCAGGGCAGAAGCACCTACACATACAAATAATGCACTTAAGAGCACTGAAAGACAAGATCTTAATCTCAAGAAAAAAATGATGTCTCTCCAATGTGTCAGAACTTCAAAAGTAATTGTGAGATCTGACAGGGCTGCTGGTGATTCTCTTAAAGACTCTTTATAGCTCGTCTTGCAGGGGCCTTGGGCTGATTCATGTTGATCGTGTCCGACAGCTAGCATTTCTGTTAATAATAATCATAAATAAAGTGGACAAGTTGCCTGACCTGAAATGAGCATATCTATAGTGCCATATCCATTACAGCACAGTGGATCTGTGACCACAAATCAGGAAAGGTCCAATGCTCTTGACACTATGTATTAAAATAATATCTGTCTTTTTAAGAGCTCAGAACCTTTGTCTGCTCTCTTTTTCATTAAAAAGTGTTCCTTAAGAGAGAACATTCACACTAGAACAGACCTGTAGAAAGAAGATATTACAGAGGATGAAAGATTGCAAATCTTTGCAGTTTTTTTTTGTTTATTATGCAATAAAAATATTTTTTTGAACAGCTCTATTCTCCCTTATATCTAAGCTCCTCCTTCATGTTCTCCTGCATTGAAGTCATAATCCTGGTTTTATGCCATCATAAATCTGCTGACATGTGAAAAATTATACTATTATCAAACACATCAAACCAGAATTATGATTTCACTGCTGCAGGACCAAATGCAAACAGGAGATAGGTTATAAGAAAGTAAAGCCTTATTAATTTCTGGGCAGTGGTTTGCTGCTAGAGATATGGAAGGTGGTAAAGTTTCTGTTTTGGTTTGGTTTTTTTTAATTTCCATAAAACCCTTGGTTGTACTTATACACAAATTCAAGACATTCAAAACAATACAGGAATACTTGCTGATATAGGGAAGCACCCTCAAAAGTAAAGTATCAGAGAGGATGCACTCAGAATCTCTTCAAATCAGGCGAATTAAGAGACAAGCTTTGAAAATTACTTTGGGGGAGGCCAAGGTGCCAGGCTATGCCAAGCCCATCGGGGCAGACAACTCCCAGGGCCGACAACTCCCAGGGCCACAGGCCCTCCACTGAAAATCCTCCACCCCAGAGATTCAGGTCCAGCAATGGGTAAATATTTGCATAGTTGCTGACCAGGGAGAGAAGTTCTAAACCACATAAGAAATTTGGATAAAGAGATTAATCTGTTGGCCAGCAAAAAAATGGTATTTGGTGAAAAAGACAGGTCAGACTTTACACAGCAGTAAAAAAGTGATAAAGCTTAGACTGTTCATGTTCCCTGCTATGGAAAGGCTCCTGCTCGCCCCATCACTCCCAACAAACCAGCATCACTGCTCTGATAGGTGGTCTCAAGACTGGACAGATCATGGGAAAGCCTCTACTCTACCGGTGTCCTCCAGACTGCTATGAGAGCAACCTGAAACCTGAGTCTCAAACAGTCCTCTCTTCATAACTACCTTTTCACGGCCACTGACACAGTGTTAAGTCCTACACGGGGGTTATTGAAAGCCAAGGTTGAGAGCAAACATAAAACCCTAATCTAAAATATAAAAAATGGACCTGAAGCTCTTCTGTAATTACAACACAAAGGCAAGATTTTCCTCAGTTATATCTATAGCCTTGTCAAGCCTCCTATGTGCTATCAAAGCAAAGAGAAGTGAAATGAAACAACTAGTTTAATGAGCATCAGGGTAAACTAATCCTGGCCTCCTGCTGATTTAGGTTTGGGCGAACTCTGTTGTCTAAAGAATCCGCAGGTTCTGCCTGAAGTTCTTCTCAGAGTATTTTTTTTTAAGTATTTGCCCTAGGGAAGGGAGGGTGTTCCCTAATGCCAAATAAGGAAAATCCACATTGCAGATTTCTCTCTTCCCTCACCTGCACAGCTGCCTGTTTTCACAGAACCTTATACATTTTTGCATCTAAACATCCTGTGGAAGAAGTCCATATTATAGAGGCAACTCCTCTACAGGACACAATCCAATTGTCAATATACACCCACAAATGCTATTCATCTCTGTGAACAGCTTTGTTTTCCTTTTGCACAACATACAAATCATACTTCTTTTTCCTGCTTGTTACCATTAAAAGGTTTATATTTGAAAGGAGCTGCTAGAGGAACAGCTCTTCAGAAACAGGAAAATCAATTTATTACCACATAAACTGAAGACACAGGAAAGAGGTTTCCTTATAGGATGCAAAGTTAACTTCAGAAAGATTAATTCACCACTTGGCCTGTGCTGTGGAGTGATCACTTTCAGATGCATCCCCTGAACAGGTACAATCAGCCATGTACTTATGGATATGGTTTTAATAGTGGTATCTATTGTATTCACATCTGTGCTGCACCTGTTTTTTCTGCTACCGCAGTCAAGAACATAAGGAAAGGGAGAGTTATGCATTACTCAGTTCATTCACTGCAAGTGAATCCCAGAAGTGAGTATGCCAGCAAGTGGAATGGCTGGTGAAATAGGAGCTCTATGAGAATAACAGATTTGGGACAGCCAGCACTGCTGTAGGATAAGTAGCACATACCTGTGCATACCAGTTCCAAAGCCAGTGTGCATTTTTTTTCAAAAGGAGGTTAGGCAGGACTCACACTTTAGGTTGGGAAAACAGCACTCAGGAAAAAGGTAAGGTGGCCAGCTGATGGATGTTCCTCATCATTGCCCTGCAAACTTCTAAAACTTATTCTCATGGGAAGATACAGTAGTTGCAACTGCACAGACTCTTGGTATGATACAGGAGGCTCTTGCCATCTAATTAAAACATCTTATATAGCACGAAAGCTGCTGGGGACTGTATCTGAACAAAGATTAAGTCTTTCTGATCCTTTCTGTGATGACTAAAATGGTTTCAGATTTGCAAGTGCTTCAGTGCAGTAGTTCCCATATATTATTATTAATATAATTTTTATTTGTTATCAAAAATTACTGGGAAAAAAAGGACTCATAACTCAAAAGTTAAAAACCAAGAGTCTCAGAGGCAGGATGACATCTTTCAAGGTGCATGAGCATGACTTTGTCCCATCTTCTAGTGAAGAAGGAACTCAGCAGTGGTTTCTGGTGCAGGTCATCTTGCATCCTTGGGCATCCAGAGCACAAGGAGCAGAAGAGTGCTCACAACAGATACTGCTCTTCAGCAAGGCTCTCGGCTTGTGCTGGTGAAACGTGCATAGCAAGAGGGAAGTCTGTGCCCAAAGTTCTTAAGAGTAACAGTTACATTTCACTACCTCACAAAGGCACCTTTCTGGAATCAAATCAGAAGAATATCTGGATAAATAAATACTTGAATGTGGCTGTCATTGGCAATACTAACCAGTTGTAGGGATAATTGTTCTTCTGTTCATTTGAAGTAAACCTAAGTCAAATGAGTGAAGGGGAGACTCCATTGCCAAGGCAATGTAAGCACACAGGATTTGTGCCTGTTGCAAGATGAAGAAACTCGGAGCCTTGGACACTTGGAGCCTGGCCTCGCTTCTCTGCTAAGAGATATAGCTGGTATGGAATTAGCTCTTGGTCCGCATCTCTCTTTCACACCACCACAAGCTTACCTGCATTTGATCGTTTCTTTGGATTTTTGAGGCTTCGGCACCTGCTGCTCATGGAGCTGCTGTTCTCGCTCATGGAGTCTTGTGCTGAAGAGGCGCTCCCCGTCGCCTCACTGTCCCTCATCATGCTCTCGTAGCCGCTGCTCCCCCCACTGTGGTAGAAGAGGGCTGTTTTACCCATGGCAGGGGGCAGCTCCCCGCTCAGGACACTGCTGTTGTCGCTCCCGTGACCACTGCTGCAGCGGTGAGGTTTCCGAGGAGGGGTGATCTTACTATAAGGGGAAGGCAGCATGTGAACTGCCGGCTTCTCATCTCCCGGGAGGCCCCCGCGCTCGTCTGTCTCCGAGCTGCCCCGCAGCTGTGACCCTCTGGCACTGGCGCTGCCCTGGAGCAGCTCCGAAATCCTCCCGTTGACGGCCCGAAGGGGCAATTTAGAAGCAAGACTGGAGCCCCGGTTTCTGCTGAGGGACTGCGTTGACCAAGACATGTTCTTCCCACTCGGAGGCAAACTGGAGCTCTGCCCTACAGACTGAGGCAGAGACTTGGTCGAGAAGCTGAGTGTTTTGGTGGCAGAGGCAGACAGGCTGCGGGCCTTGGGACTTGCCAGCAAGAGCTTGCTGACTGCAGAGATCTTCGACTGGCTGGCTTTCGGAGAGGCACCTGCCGACTGGGAGAGGCCCGAGTTGGTGGGTGAGGACATAACACTGCGGCTGAGGCTCCTTCCAGCCCTAGGCATGGTGGTGTCTTTGCCAGGGCTCATTTTGGAGCTCACAGAGGACAGGCTTTCTGCTCTTTCCAGTGACAAACACTCATAGTGGCTTCCTGCAGACCTCCCAAGAGAGTTGGTCCTGCTGGCAAGCTGCTCCAGTTTGGCACTGAAGAGCTTGCTGCTGCTGTTGTTGCCACTGCTGTCGATGCCAGAGCCCTTTTGTTTGGCACTCAGCTCCTCAGGGCAGCTGGCCAGGCAGGACCCGGGCTGGCTGGAGCGACTGCTCGTGGTGCTGCTGGCTGCACTGTGCTGGGGGCTGGCTCTGTTCTTCTGATCCAAGCTTGACTTTCTCACCGGTGGCAGAGGAGGGGTCCCTTTGGGACGAGTGAGGACACAGTGTTTGGGAGAGGCCATTTTCTTGTCAAGGCTAGCCTTAGAAAATGGGAGGAGGGCAGGAGAGCCAACTCCGCTGCTGTCCGTGGCAGGAGGATGGAGGTGACTGTCAGAGTCCTCCAGCTTGCTTGCTTTCAGGAGCCCTCGAGGGAGGCTGCCACTCTTCAAGACATCAGTGGAATGAACAGGGCTTTGGGTTGCAGAGCTGGACGCTGCCACTTCACACCCATCCACGATCCTCTTTAAACTGTCAGAGCCTGGGGAGATAGAGGCATCCCCACTGCTGTTGCTAAATCTGTCTGCTGAGGATGGCTTTATGCTGTGCTCGGGCTTGGCTGGAACTGCAGCCATGTCAGGCCCTGGCCCATCACTGCTCCCAGAGCTGTCCTTTTTTACATCTTCTTCTCTCTTCAGCCAAGGGTCTTCAAATTTTATATCTTTCTTAGAACTGGATTCTTTCACATCATGGGAATGAGCAACTTTTGGGTCTGCACTTACTGCCAATACAGCATCATCAGTGTCTTGTGCTTTGTATGGATTAACAGCAATACAGGGATAAACAGTAATGTTTGTCTTCATTGGGATGTAGCCTTCACAGCTGCTGAGGCTTGCAGTGTTTTTAATTGTGACAGTAGTTTTCCCTAAAGCTGATATTTTACATCCTTTGATGGGTGGCACTTTTCCGAAAGCTTCCTCCCCCATTTCTGACAGTATAAGCATGTTGTCAGTCACTGGCTTCTGTTTGTCACTTACACAAATCATGCTGGCACTTTGTATGGTGCTTGCAAAATCAGGGACAGGGGGTTCTGCCATTGCTTCCCCATGCCCATAGCATGCCTGGGCTACAAAGCTGTGACATGACTGTTCACCATCACTCCCTGTGCTCATTTCACTCAACCATGAGCTAATGGATGAGCGCCTGCTGCCATCATCCTGGCATTTGTCATCCAGGCCCAACTTTGGAAGTGGAAGGAACTGTGTGATGCTGACTTCAGACACAGGAGCTGCACTGGAGTAACATTCAAGATCTTCAGATATGCTGCTGATAATACTGACTGGCCTGGACCCAGAGGCCAAAGCCTGCACTGAGCAGTCACTGTTAAAACTGATGATACTGGTTGGGCGCCCATTGTCAAGGACACCACTAATGGTTAGCTCTTCTACAAGGGTGAACACCAGCTCGTCCTCTCCATTCAGTTCTAACGGCTGCTGCACAGTCACCATGGTGGTGCTCAGAATCTCCTTCTTGGATTCTGGAGAAATGCTTTGTTGCCGATTTTCATCAAGAATGGTCTCCTCAAAATCCCCATTGCTGGAGGTCACTGACTTCTTCATGATCTGAGGGCTCATGCCTGCAGGTGGGGTCCGGAGTTCTGGCTGCAGTAAAGATTCACTAGATGTTGTCCCAGTGTCCTTACTCAGGGGAGCTGGTGGGGGAGTGGAGCTGGGCAGGACTCCTTTCTGCGTATAGACTTTGCACCTTTGAGAAGGAGAAGTTGGTGGCTTGTACTCAGATGTCTTTGAGAGGCTTGCAATGCCAAGCCGGGGTGAACCCATTGGCCGAGGTTTGCCTTCCACAAATCCACAGGTGTTGAGACCTTCTCTGCTGCTCTGCAAGCTGGTGCTGTGCGCTAACTGAGAAGAGCTAAGCTCTTTGCTAGAGCTGCCCGTTACACTCCTGGGAGAAGAAGGGGTTGAAACATTAGTAAGAGCTCCAGAAGGAACAGGGGAGTGATTTCTCTTCGTTTTGCTGGGTGTTGCATTTATATTTTCCTTGGCTTCTCTGTCAGAATGCTGACATTCTGGCACCGTATCTTCCTTATCTGACTCTGGTAAGTGGCTAAGCTCTGCCAGCTGGCTTGAAACAGAGCACTTAGACATCTGGTCTGAGCTAAATTGGGCAGGCATCTCTTCAAAGGGAAATTTGTCAGTCTCTTCACTGCCATCTATGCAATCTAGCCTCTCCTGGAGCTCTGCAAAGGTGTTGCACTTCAGGCAGTCTCTTTCAGATGTGCTGGGCCCTGATTCACTGACTTCCTCCAACCTGCCCTCATTTTTTGTCTTTTGCAGAGCAGGAACTATGGGAACAAAGTCAGGGGGACCCTCATTATCTGTCAGTTCCTTATCAGAAAGGGCAGTGCCATTGGGGCCAACGTAAATCACGGTGTCACAGGACTGCTCACTGCTGGATGAATAATCAGGATCACTTGACAAATGCAAAATAGGGAAGTCTGGGTCAACCGTGTTTCTGGAGTGGAAAGGCCTCAGCTGGGTTGGCCTCCGCATTCTGCCTTCCTCACAAGAGCTCTCTCCTCCAGAAGAACTTGATGTGTACTGCAACATGAGAGAGAGACAGAGACCGTGACATTTCAGCATTGCAAACAGCTCCTTGCACAAAGTGCATACACAAAAAGGTCGCAGTCATGTCTAAACTGGGAAATCTCTAAAGTAAGACACAGAGCTCTGCAGCTTCTTACCCACAATCTTACAGCAAACACACAATCGTGTTCAATGGAGAACCCAATGCCGCAAATCTGTGCCCTACTCCAAGAGTCATGACACTTCCAAAGAAAAAGTACTGAACAAATGGATTAGGATCCTTCCCTTAATTGAGCCTGGCCAAAGAAATCAGATGTTTGGCAAAGGCAGGGGGTTGTGTGGGTCTGTGTGTGGGCATGTGCTTCTGTCTCTCTGTGTGTCTGTGTGAGCAGAGGAACAACAAAATTCATTTCACAAATAAGGCACAGAAAATAAAGACAATCCCCCTTTGGTCATACCACCAGCGTGTGGAATTGTATGACATGAACACAGAGGTCTCTAGGGACACACTGCTGTGATGGACTGAGTCCCTTCATTTCTCTCTCTTCAATTCATTGACAAAAAAGGTTTGGTCAATCCATAGGCTGTCAATTTAAATGAAACACATAAAATTCAGTTGTTGTCCCCAATTCACACCATAAGCACTAAGTACAGAAAGAAACAGGACTCTAAAACATAAAAGTGGATATAGCCCATCCTCACTCTACTTCTTGGAAAATCTATCACCCTTATTTGGAAACGGTGGGAATAAAAGGGGCATCAGTGCTGGCAACGGATACACTGCTTTGCACTTATTTTGCTTCCACTGTCTCTGAGAAGCAGAGAGAACCTAATTCTTCATTAATCCCAATTTTCTTTAACTCTACAGTGGTTTCATTCCTTATTATTTCATTAGCACTAAGAGCGTAACTGAAAATAAATGCTCTCTGACAGCTATATCATTAAATGAGGCCAGCTTACAAAGCTGCTATAGCAGATATGTCTGAACTCACTCCTCTGTATCTGAAGCTGAAGCATTTACCCTCCCTGTGTGCTCTAAGCCACTCGCCTAGGACAGGGTACATACAACCCATGCACTTTGGAATTGATTACTGATTTTGTTATATGCTGCTCCACCCCATTAAAGATCTTTCAGGGTCCTTCTTCCTCCTGCCTCCACCATTACAAGAAGGGAGTTATACACTATCTTACCTTAGTTTTCTTTTTCTTCATCCTGAGGACCCTTGATGCAATCTGGATGGTAGACAGTGTCTCAGCGTAGTTCCCCGCAGCGGCTGAAATGTGAGCTATCATTGTGGTGCGGCAGTTCATATTCCCCAAGGACTCCCGAAGCAACATGGTGAGCTTGCTGTCTCTGCAAAATAAAATGAATTAAGGCTACATTAGCGAGCAAGGTTTCACTTTGACCATCATGACGTGACTTGGGTCTCAGCAAGATGTTTTCTCCTCTTTTTAATGGAATCCTAATTAGTTTCCTTCCTTAAGTTTGCCCTATGTTGTGTTTGCAGCTGAGCATGGTGAAAGACCCTGGACTACAATGTAAATTTCCTTCCTCTTCCCAATTAATCCTTTCTGTTTTCCGGCCTTAGTCCTTCTGCACTGTTACCACTGTTTAAACAGAGAGGCAGACCAGGGTTGGAGACTGACTATTAAGGAGCTGCTCAAGCAAACATCAAACTGCTGCCCTTTTCCAGCACACAATGTGCAAGCAAACTCTGGTCCAGCTCTGGAGGACGAGAAAGTAATGGATTAGATTAGAGGACCCAAATTTTTTCTTGCCTTCTAGGGCACTGGGTAACTCAATAATAATAATAGTTAAATCACTTAAATTAATTCTGGATGCTGCTGGTGAAATACAAAACAATCAAGCCTTAATACTTCTCGCAGTTGTTCTTTCATATTAGATCTTTTCTTCCACTGAGGCAGGAATCAAATTTTCTGTTCTTGCCATTTACTCTATTGTTCGACATAGGATAGCTTTTGAAATGCTGATGCCTTATTGTGGGGCTGCCTGTGACTGGACTAAGAATGGGAATTTTAACAGCATAATGATGCATAGATAACACTTCCGTGGTGGTCATATAATCCTGTAGTCAGAAATGCACAATATAATTTTTAAAGAGAGCTTTAGCTACTAAGTGTACAGGTCAACTGGATGGTTAGTTGGGAAATGGTATCCTCTTGAAGAGAGCCTCTCCTACGCTACAGGTTGTGGATGACAGTTACATATAGCTGAAAGCAAAGACAGCAACAGCTTGATATCTACCTATTGCTAAAGGAATTACTTTGACTGTTGTAATGATAACAAAATCTTCAGTGGCTGGGGATCAGATTTTTGGGGCTCACTGTTCAATATCTGCTAATGACCTATGGTGTATATGTGCCCTTGGTCATCCACTTCACATTTCCAGCTTCCAGGAATTTTGCATAAAGCTGCAACTGCCGGGAACTGAAGCTCTGCCTACAGGATGGCACTGTTATAACAGAAAACCACCAACATTCTTGAACCTCTCTTTCTGATGGAGTAAACAACATCATTTTGGATGCATATTTTTTATGCATCTACCAGTAAGACTGGGGAGCTTATAAGTTGTGCTATTGCTGAGATTTCAAGTACTTGCAATTTCAGTTAGACTAGCAATACTAGAAGCAAAACATTTTTTTGTTTCAGGATTTCTGCTTCCGTCTGCTCCAGACACATTGAAGACCTTCTGCTGTTTTTGAGAAGCAAACAAACATCCATAAAGACTATATTAAGACAGCCTCACTCATTTCACTTGTGACCTAAGGCTGCTTTGAATCCACAGATTCAAAGTTAATAGGCTGCTGTATCTCAGGTTAGCGGCCCTCCTTTCCATCAAGGAATAATTAAGACGTCAAATTTTGTACATCAGTTACTGTCACTCCAATGCAGAGTTACACAGAGATTATTAACATTTGCACAGAAATCAATAACATGCCTTTTATTTGCTAGTGCTTCTATCATAGCAAAACATGAAATGACAGGGGAAAGGGCAAAAGAATACATTCTGAACATGTTGGTCTCCTGAGAACACATAACCCATGCAGCCAGCATCAGCACAGTGCAGTGTGGCTCTCCTAGAGGTATATGCATTATGAATATAAAATAATCTGTGCCATCTGCCTTGTACTGAAATGCACACTTGCAAAAAGAATGACAATACAGAGGAAATTCCATTTCTATAATTCAAATGATCCTCTGACATATATCAGACAGGAACCAAAGAGCAGATTTGTTTAGGATTAAAGCCTGAAACCTAGCAGCAAAAAAAGCCCAACCAACACCTATTTCTAATTTCAGAGTTCGCTCATTCAGCACTGTCTGCACCTTGACTATTGACTTCACTTTGCACTCAGAGAAAATAACTAGCCTCATGTCACTATTGTACACTGGAAAATAAAATAAAGAGGAAGAAATTTTCTAAACACAGGTTTTTGTCAATTCTGAATATTGTCATAGGATAAGATCACCTGTTCATGGTTCACTGAGCTCTCATAATAGCACCTACTAACTTCTAAAGGAAAGAAAGAAAGTTAAAGAGAACATAACACAAAAATGTGCTGCTTAATTTTTAACTCAACGTATTCTCATCAAGTAAAATATTGATAAAATATTTTGTGTGTCTCACTGAAATTAACTTGACAGACAGTGTGAGACAAAATAGATGCTTTGTTCTTCTGAATGCTGACATGGCATTTCTGCCAGAAAAAAAAAAAAGAAAAAGAAAAAGAAAGGCTCTGAATTGTTTCATTACGTAATTAATGAGCTGGTGTTTGCAAAAGCAAAATTTCCTGTGAAAGCAGAAGTTTTACAAAGAGAAGGTCTGCACTTCTGCACTGGAGGACCTTTGAGAAGCAAGACCTTTGTTGATGATCTGGCTGTGCAAACTAAACTAAGACACAAGAAATTTTTAAGAAGCTCACAGAAGGGCTGCTGGTCCTGAGTGCATGTTGCTCCCTGTATTAAGCAGAGGCTGGTTTGTAGAAGGCCCCAGATTTCTCGCAGCAGCACAGCGAATTGCAGCAATGTCTTTATAACAAGGGGAGGTCCTCGGGAATGCTAATGGTCCATTTCTATTCTGCTCCATGAGCAATAAACTGCTATGCCAGAGCAGTACAATGACCCCACTTTATATACCTGTCTTCACTGTAAATGTACTACTAGCCCACCTGCTAATGTTTTCATAGTTTAGGAAATTTACCATAACCCTTCATGAATATGGGGATATAATACACAGGGAACAAGGAAGGTGGGTTTGGAAGGATACCATGCTTCAAACTCCAAAGTCTTTATAACAGTAAGTCTATTCTGCAGCCTTCTTCAATACTTAAAAGTTACCTCGGTTTTCAAATTGCATCACTTGGTCTAATAAAATGCATTACCATTACTTGCCTAGCTCCTTAGATCATGGCTACAGCAAAATACTACTAAACACTATTCATGCATCCCTGACAGATAAAACCCTGAAATAAAGTATGCAACATCTATCTCTGGAAAAGTCCAGATGGAGCCCTGGGGGCAGGAAACTAAACTCAGGTGTCTCTAGGAGGTATGTCAGCAGGTACAGTACAGAGGATCCAGAAAGGAAGAATGGTGCAGACTGCCAGGTGGAAATCTCCAGTCCGTTCCGTGGAGTAGCAGCCCTTCATGTGGAGGGGAGCTCTCTCGCTGCTCCTCACTGCTCCCTCATCTCCTCCCTGTTTCCACCCTCTCACATTACAGCAGCTACTCAGAGAAACTTCTCCAAGTCTGTCAATAGCTACCACTAAGGTATTCATACCACAGGTATTAAAACTTCCCAAACAAGAGATGGGGCAGTGAGCCCAGTGTTCTCTATTCCTTCTCTTCTGAGACGTTCACCGTGCAAACTGCGATCAGCATAAATTAGTCCTTTTGCTTGCTCAGTAAGAAGGAAAAATGTACATCTTTATGCTCTTCTTATACATATCTGGATTTTCCTTCCTCATAAATGATTAATTATACTTAGATTCAAACAATACAGAATCTTTCATTAGAAGAATGAAGATCATGATCCTTTTCCTTGGACACTGCCTAAATCCCACTTGCCTATGTGCATTAAGTCAAAGTCTTTAATTTCATGACTGCACACTATTTTTCCACTAGAACTCTGCCTCAATCACACAGGATAAACAGTGCTCACTGAACAAGAAGTTATTCAGTCTTTCATTTAATCCTTGCCTTTTAATGTGTGGACTTGTGCCTTATCTACTGTTAAGACTATACAAACTCAGGAATGACTGATTTCTTCAAAGACTTTTTTTTTTCCTATGTAGCTCATCAATGCGGTATCTGATTAATGTCTCTGAGGTGAGGTATATAATCCCCTGATAACACCTGCAGCACTGAAGACTTCACTAAATATAGCTGTTCAGTGTGAAGCACTGATCTTCCAGAGTACTAAGCATTATATAGTCTTTTATATTCAAAGTACAGCTACCTTTGACTTCTGTTGCAAAGAAAATGGGGTGGCTGATTCTCAGCCTGGGCACCTTGAAAACCAAGAACATACAATTTATAGATCACCTGAAATTTTTAGGAATGCATTGGCAGAGGCAGTTCTGAAGGTGGTACCAGCTCCCTTCAGAGTACTTCTTTTCCACAGCCCTCAGTCCCATTTTCCATATGCCTTCCAACTTCTGCTACAAATTAGGGAGGGAATTTATTGATAATGACCACATCACTGTACAGTCCTGATTAATCTCCAAGGAGGTCCTATATCTGCCTTGAAAAAGATGACGGTTTTAGGGGTGGGGAGGAAATCCTGCAAATACAACACAATATACAGTCCATGGGGCCAGAGTAAGTTTGCCAGGACAATCTTAATTCTGGCATTTCTTGCCCCTGTAGTGATTGATTTAACAATTTGAATGCTCTTATTATGCATTTTTATGTAATTTCATGTGGATTTGTATTTACACTTCAGTGAGACATCAGCAAGTCTGGAACCTTCCTGCGTATTAAAAAGCCTCAGTTGCTGAACTAGCTGACCAGCTGGCAGCAGCAGCCGGCTGCCAGCTTTTGTATGGACAAGCAATAGAGAAGGAGGACGTGACTCACAGTTTACCATGAGGTTTTGCTAGTATTAGCTGCCTGTAGAGAAACACTGAGACTCAGCAGCATTGCTGTCCTGTAGAAGAGCTGTGTTCTTGTGTGTTCACCTCCTTTTTGCCATGCTCTTAGTTCATCAGACAATCCTATTCTCTTCTATAAGTGCCTATCCTGAGCTTTCCTAGTCTGACCTTCTTACTCATTTCCATACCATGATCCACATCCCCAGGTCCTCACCAGAATAGCCCAGCACAGCTCGATTTCATCCTGCTGTGGTCTAACCAGCTACACCTGACTCTGCCAGCCTCCAGCACCATTTCTAGACCCTCTCCCCGTTCTGATCTCTTTCCTCAGCTCTTGTTCTCATTAACATCCTCCACTGCCACTGCCTGACCTCCAAGGCCCTTCTCCCCACTCAAGTCCCCCTGACTGCTCACTGATACCCAGCAGAGGAACCCCATGACATTGATGGCATCACAGGTGAGGTGCAGGCCAGAGTGAGGGGACATGGCATGGGCAGTGCCTTCCTGCATCTTCCTCTGTCAGACCCTTCAGCTTTATGAGAATACATATGAGCAATGTGTTTGAAGTGAGCTACAGAGAAAAGAGGCAAATGGTAATTGCTTTTGTTTAGGGCTGCAAAACAGAATTCATGAATAGAAAATGAAGCTGTAAGAATAAATACTACAGGCAGGAAAATCTCAGGAATCTTTGTTGCCCAGTATCTCATTCATTTTCTGTACGGGAGAGGCAAGCATAAGAGTGTTACGCAAAATGAAGGAATCCTGGAGAGGAAGATCCAACTAAAGTCTTGGAATAATGATTTTCCTGTGAAATTATATAGCCAATCCTACCATATGCTTTGTTTTGTTTTCTTTCTGACCTCCCACCTTAATAACAAATATTTTCTTTGTCTTCCCCTCCCTTTCACCCCACTGCTATGAGGATTTTGGCTATGCAGTGACAACAGCAGCAACATCAGGAATAGAAATAATAACGTTCCACAAGGAATACAATACAATATTATAACTAAGTTTTAGGATGTGCAAGGCTGCGTGTTCTCTCTATTAATCATATACCTTAGTTTCTTCCTAGGCACTTGGCCAAAAGGAGGAAGTTGTCAAGTCCTTCATTCTCATAAGATCAGATTATATATGCCCTCAGGTGTCTTGCAATCTAATTATTTATAGAAGTATGTCAAAGGAAAAATCTCAGTAACTATTGCGGTTATTTTTGATCATGAAGTCTCAACCCTGCTCCCTTGTGCTGATGCACTGCTTTATTCATAGTAGTAAATGCTTGCATAAAAAAGGAAGCACATAAATACTCCATTTGGTTTTGGCTCTCATTGCACGGAAATAATCTCTACAGAGGATAGTTTATAGCTTAAAAGGCATAAACCCAATAGCGGATGCTACAGGTGTGTAACATCTGAGTTCATGATGAACCAGTGCAGTTTGCTTTACTATGTCTTTCCTTTCTGTTAATAATTTCAATAGAGGGAGAGAGGAAATGGGAGCAATGTGTGCAGGCACAGGCAAAATGAGGCCATGTGGAGTGATAAAGCCCTCGGTGGTTCAACCACGTAAGCCTGGCTTTGTTAGCAGAATGAAGCAAGGCAGTTGAAGAAAGATAGGTAACTTGCTGGGCCTTTAACCTGGGGAATCCTTCACCTGGTGAAATGAGGCATTGGGGAAATAATGAACTTGTTCCAGGTGGAAGCTGACTAGCCTTAAAGGGAAAATTAAGCAAAGCAGAAATCTCTGCTGCCACTGCAGTTAGTTATCTTGTATGAGGTACAGGAGCACAACCCAGAAAGCTGTGCTCACTGCACAGGGGAAAGAGGAGGCAGCTGAAAGGGGATATTGTACTCAGGTTCATGTACTGGGAAAATCATAGTCTCATCTGGAAGGGATGTGACACTGCAGCAAGAGATAAGTATTGTTGCAGCCAAGTATGGGATAACAGAGACTTATGCTTGAATTCTAGTATTATAAAATGCATATAAAAAGTAGGGGGTACCCTCCCTGTAATTCTTGTCTTTTAAGAGCCTAACTATGCAGATTTTATATTGCAGAACAATCCTTGTGTCTGTGACAACACATGAGCATGTGGCAGAGGCACAAGATAACATCATTTGTTTCTTTTCAACAAAGACAGAAAATAAAATTAATGACAGAAGGACAGAGTCTCAATAGCTACAGCTTCTCTGACTCCTTGAAACAGACTGTCCTTCTCACCATAAAAGGGGCTGTATCTTTTGTGTGAAAGTTGCTCCAGAGCCGGTGAAACTTATACAGTCTACAAAATAGCCAAGGAGTCTGTTATCCAAAAATGACATTCAGTTCCCCGCTCTTTGGAGGTCCCACTGACTGATTTTACCAATTCAAGCTTATCCACAGTAGAACTATCTCAAAATAAAGCAGTCACTGTCACACCTCAACTCCACTTTTACCTACATATTAAAGAGCGCTTCGTTTGTGACATTGCCAGCCCAGGTCTGAGCTGTACACCACTGCACTAGCCTTGGGGAAGCACAGAGAAAGATGTCCCCACCACCTTCACATTTCTGCCGTATGCCACCAGTGGAGCTAAAGCAGCACAGGCTCCATTTAAATAATTCATTCAATGAGAGAAAAAAGTTCCTCGTGGTCTTTGCCCCAGCTATGTGAATTTACCTGTCTTGGTTCAGGTACACTTCGCACTTTGACAATATCACACTGAAGACATAAACCCTTATTTACAGGTCAATGTATTACAGAAATGAGAGCTCAAAGACTCACATGTTACTTTAAAGCCACAGTAAGAGCAACTGTAGGGGTGGAAGGAAGGAGGTGGCTGGGGGGGTGGCAGCTGTGCTGGAGACCAGTGACAGTTTTGGAGGGAGGACTGCACTGAAGTTGGACAAAACGGTCCTTCCCCTCTCTGTACTCCAGCTCACAGCACAGAGCCAAACATCATTCACAAGCAACCGTTAAAAACACACAAACAAAGCTCAAAGATAATAAAAAAAGATCCTAGTGGTCTGTCTCATTAGAGTGCCAGCTCCTAATAAATTCTAGCTGAAAAACAGAAGCTCAGTTAATCCAGGGAGCTAATTAGGCTCTGCAACTATATACTGGAGTTAAAGGCAGATTGCCCAAAACCAGCAGCGCCACTCTTTAAGAAAACCTGCACAGTAAATGGACTATGATGTACAGGAGAAAAAAATCCCCACAGTTAAACCAATAACAATTCAGATTTTAAATAATTTAAGGACTCTGCATGTGGCCAGGCTCTTTGCTAACTTCTACCAAGGTACACCCACAAAGGGAAGGCAAAAGGCTTCCCTCCCCCCATACCCCTCCTTGTTTGGCTCCCTTTCTTGGAAGCATTATGGCAGCCACAAGTTTGGCTCAGCTTATCTCTGTGAAGCCATTTGGCTGCTTTATGTGAGAAGCCAACAGCCATATCTGCAGCTGAATAGCAGTGAGGAGCCTGCTGGCCTCACCTCCGGGCTCCCTGTACCCTGGCTGCACAGGGGGAGCACTGGGAAGGGGTGTAGGGGGGCTGCCCAGTGCCTGTGCCCACAGGGCAGTGATAAGGGAAAACACATGGCAAGAAAGCAGCAAGAGGAAGCATCCTCTGACTATCTGCTGAGGACACGTTCCAGAAACCACCTTCACACCAGCCCCCCTGGCATGAGGACAGCAAAGAGGCACCCAGCGAGGGCATTTCCAACACCCTCCATCAGCATGAAGAGGCGGATCTGTTCCCATTGCTCAGCACCTTTGCTTGCAGCGCTGCTGCCCCCAGCTCCCACCACCGTCACAGGGGCACGTGGCACTGTGCAGGATTGGGCCCTTCGAGGCAGGCTGCTATTTTTTAGCACAGCTGATTAAAGCGAGGTTCTCCACTCTGCAATCAGGAGGCAAAGCAAAGGGGTTGTTTTTCAGAAGGTCACAGCTCCCTGAAGCTCAGCTGCTGCCAGTGTCATTGGCTAGGTACATGTGCTGAAGAGCCACTGTCGGGTGACAGCACCTGCAGAGAGGGCAGGGCAGTGGCCACCTCAGCTCCCCTTTCAGTGCAAGCAAGCACCTGCCTACCAGACTGGCACAGCCAGTCAGCCCCACCCCAGGCAGCCAGGTGACCATTTCAGCTGCCACCTCCATGAGGACAGCACGGCGATTTGGAAGGGGGCAGAAAAGCTGCTGGCTGCTGCACTGAGGTCTCCTGTGCCACCCGGCCGGAGGCAGCGGCTGCTGCGCACACAGTGGCACCCCTGTGCCCCAGCAGCAACAGCGCTTTGCCCTTTGCTTGCAAGGGTTGTTATGATTCATATGTACTGAGAGTGGAATACCACGGTTATTTCCTCAAACGAAAATTAACTTCAAATGTTGGTAATTGATCCATGAATATTCATGATCTTTTGGGAAGGTTTCATAATGATTTCATTCTGGTTAGGCTCATTTGATCTGCAGTAGCGACAGCAGTAGTTTACACTCCTTCATCAAGATGCCAACAATTTGGCAGCGTGACCTTCCCAGTTTCCTGTGCTGGAGAGCAGCTCTAGTTATTCTAATTGCAATCCCAAATGGAGTGGTACCTGAAAATAAATTGACTGCTGTTCAGTTTTAGAAGCCGCTCCACTTGGCACTGCTACTAGCGTAAATAGATGACATCTCCAGGAAACTGTGAAGGTCACTCAACAAAATACTTCACATTTTGATAGGTAAGATTTTATATGCTGACTTCCTAGAGCCTTCAGCCCATAGCATTATAGCAGAGGTCGGTGAAAGTGCACATACTCCTGTGTGGAAAAAAAAAAAAAAAAAAAGAATGAAAAAATAACGCAGATTTTGGCTGTCATTAATATTACTAAAATTATACAACTAATCTATGCCACTCACTAGGCATATTCCCAAAGAAAGTCAGGCTTAAGAGTTCATACTACCTACGTATCTGTGCACAAGCTTGCCTCATCACCTCCAGCAATAAACTTCTAGTCCGTTGGCCAATTTGAAGAAACTTTGAGAAAATAATATAAAAGTCTCAAAGATAGTAAGCATCTGTAAATGCTGTGAGAATTGATGGCTGAGTGAATGGAGACAAATCTTATTTGTGCACCCATAGGAACAAGACCAAAACTCCTTAAATTCCACTTTTGAACGCACCAGATAAAGCAAACATGAGAGAAATTCCCAACCGCACATGAAACTTCACCCAGTATTTATACCCTTTTGAATGTCAAAATTAAGAGATAAATCATTAGAAACATTATGATGCTCTCAGAACTGTTCATTTAGATCAACAGACCAAAAAAAACGCACTCATATGAAAGTGGATCGTGACTATAAGCTGTCAAAACACAAAGTAAAGCAGTGAAAATATTAAGCTAACAGCATTAAAGCAAAACAAACAGTCAGAAGCTTCAAGTCATGCTTCCATCTCTGGTAATCAATTTATTACCTTTTAAAGTTCCTCCTCACATACAGCTCCAAACTTTGCTTCACAGAGAAACATGAAACTGCTAAAAGCTGCTAAAAGAAGCAGTCCCTATCCATTAGCAAGATGGACTTTGCAGCAGCCAAGTTATCTGCTAACCTAGGATGAGAATCAAGCAGGTAAAGGAAGTTCCAAAACAGGGGAATTTTTTGGTGTCATCTCCCACCTATCAGGTGAGGACACACTGGCCTCAGTTGCTCAGCTCTAAACCATCCAAGAATTAAAAAAACATGGCTGTAATATAGGAGCACTGTATGGGCATGTACAGGTAATAGGTACAGATCCTAGACAAGATGAATGGCCGTCTCCTTCCAATCTGGGTAAGAAGGTGGCTAAGCATAGACTAAGCTGTCTAACTGTATACATTTGTTGTCTTTAGGCAAGAGTGAGGAAGCTGAGGTTCTCCTTTGCACCCATCTTCTTTAAAAAACAAAACAGACTAGAAAGCTGGTTTCATTTCACGGACTCCATTCGCTTTACTATTAAAAATATAGTTTTAGGGTCAAAATAAGTTTCTCAGACACCTGCAACGATGTTTGTAAAATCTGATGAACATAGAATTCTCTGGCCTGCAAGTCCTTGATCTCTATATTTGTACTGCCTGTAGTCAATAGGGGTGAGTGATTTTGTTTGGAACTGAAGAGAAACCAAAAACTCCTTTCACATCAAAATGAATGGCCATCAGACAGCAACGGCTTTCATCCACAGATGGGCTGAACTACTCGCACAACTGACTGATTTAGAGATGTGATGAGACAGACTGAACAATAACAGCGATGATGTTGATGTTGCATGGCAATTATAGATGAAAAATTCTCTACCTGTGTCTGGTGTTGGTGATGTTCAAAAACAAGCCCCAAAACCGAAATTTTTATGAACTATGGTAAACTCTGGTGCAAACCCAGCTGTCACTGAAATATACAGAAAGGTTCCCATAAAGCTTCAGTAGGGCCTGAATTGAGCTTTCAGTGACAGGGTACATGAGATAACGAATAAAATAGTCCCTTCTGAAGTCACACACATGGCATTGAAGTTAAACCATGGAGCCACAGGGAGTTTTATGGTGACATTTTTGGCAGCATAGGGCCAAATCTAGCAGCAGCTGCAGGGCAGTGGGAATTTTGTAATCTACAAACACAGGCACAAGAAAACTAAATGTTTTGTTCTTTTACCCCTCTCACTCTTTATCATATTTTATTTACAGAGGACTGCAAATAAAACCTGAGGGACCCCCATCTCCATGCAAGTACTATGTATTGTAAGTAAAAGTGACCAAATCGATATAATCAATATATAAAGATTCTTAATGTATATAGATTTGCTATTTAAGCCATTTGGAGATAGGCTGTATCAAATACATTTATCTTTATCTATGTAGCAATTTAAAATATTAATGATGCAAATGCATTTTTCATGTTAGCTGAAGTTATACTCCCCCTTGAAATGGATTCTTCTATTTATTTTGCCCATTATAATACCATTAATTAGACAAGTTGCTCAATAGGCTCCTATATCTCCAACACTTCAGAGATCTCCTAATAGCCTGTGACAGCAAACGAAAGGAACTCTTTTAAACTTGTCATTTAGTAATTGTTAGATAGCTTGCAGTTTTACCTGAGATAACCAGAACGTGCTTCAGAGTTCAATAGGCATCTATTATATCCAGAAAATTAACTGTAAATTTTAGTATTTCCATGTCAGTAGCTGTCTCTCCACAAGATTGGTAGTCAGACTTGTGAGTGACAGAAAACAATATACTAATGTTTGTATGTATTCAGATTTAAAGGATAAAAATATATGTATTACAGACTTAGCTGTTTGAAATCCCAGAAGTACTAAAATAAAATTTCAAAGACAAGCTGAGCCAGTCTTTCATAAATAGCTTCTTTCAGCCTTCAACCGTCTTCAAATGCCTCAAACTGGACTCATTTATAATGTGCCTGGAAGGTCCCTCTTCTGTTTACAAAGCTGCTGCTGAAGCTCAGGAGTTCATGCAGCTGAAAACAGTTGAGGCTGAAAGAATATTTTGGCAAAGTACTCATTCTAGTCTTACACTCTTTCCTTGACACTTGCTGTTGATTTTAGACAGAGACTAGAAGGACATTTGGCCTGAATCAGTATGGCCATTCTTCCGTTCTGAGTGTTGGGTTATAGTGGTTTACAGCAAGGCTCTGCAGCCTCCTTGCATCCCCCCTGCACACCTGCTGTGGTCTCCTAAGGACGAGTAAAAGCGATCCTCAGTGTCCAATCAACCCAGCCCTGGTTGATGTGTCTGGACACACAAGAGAGGCCAAGAGGAAAGACAGTCATTCTGTTAAGGAGAGTGTATAGACAATAACACTGAGGAGAAGGAGGAAAGTGTAATGCCTTGCTTGGTGCTGTGAGCCTGATCCCTGTGGGACATCATCAAAGCAGAGGTGACACTCAGGGTGAGAAGAAACTGTGAATTATTAGTATCTGACCCTACCCAGTACGGAGAACCACATAATTCTCTTTAAGCATTCAGAAAACCCATCCTTAAAAACAAAAGGACTTCGTGGCACTGCTCACACACACTTCGATTTCAGAGTGGCACACTGGAAATCATGCACTCCCCTGTTTGCCCATGCTCCAACATGGCTCTTCAGTCTCCATTGCCCTCACTCCCCGGGGACAGCAATACTCTTGCCGCATGTACAAACACAACTTACAATCCTTCTCATGCTCTATTTCTAACTCTGTTTGGGTACACAATCCAAATTCATTTAATCTTCTCTCACACAAAAAGCTGTCCTGCTCCCCTGGACAATCTTTCTTGCACTTGTTTGAGTCTGAATTCATACTTCATCTATATGGGTGACCAGAGTTGCATCCAGGAGAGGAACTGCTAACCCCTTGCATAAGTATGCTACTATTTTTCTGCTGTTATTCCTAATGTCTCCTCAGACTTCATTACCCTATCACTGTGACATCAGCTGTGGACATCTGTGATCATTAACTAATATGCCTAAATTAGACATACACCCCACCCCCTCTCTAGCTGATAAGCTCCCGGATTTCAGTAGAAATTATTAACAGTCCATCAAGGCAAGTCCTTGCATTAGTGCCATTTCTATTACTGTAGCCCTTGAGGTCCCACAGCTGCTCCCATTTGATGTTCTGATCTTCCTTTTTTTGGATGATGGCTCTCAGCTTTGTGGAACCAGTCACTACGATTAGCATGCTCCTGCTTTGTGTGCCAAGGCTGCTGATAATAACACTAAATAAAATCTCTCCCAAAACTGGTCCTTGAGGAACTTCCCAGGTGGCCTTCCCTCTACTCTGATAGCTCCCACTTCAATGCTAGGTACTGTTGTCTCATCAGTCTTCATTACCTAATGCATCTTACAGCTCCTTGTCTTCCTCAATTTAACTAATAATTCCTCAGGAGACACCAATTCAGTTATTTACTCAGGTCCAGGCAGATCACCTTTACCTCTGTTCTTTCACCTAGAAATGTAGACATTAGGTATCATATCTGCATAAAACCCCAGTGAGGGTTGTATCCAAAAAGAATTCAAGGCTTACCCTCTGAGAAGGCAGTATCTGTTGTCTGGAGTTACTCTAAAGTGAGTTTTAACTCAGGCCTTCAGGATTTGTTCCTCTCTCATCTGAATGCTAATAGTGACTTTTTGTTGTAGCAGGACTTCCTTAACATCTCATTGTTAACTTTAGCAGCTATTGCAGTAACAAAAGTTGATCACTTAATTCAGACTATCTAGCACCAAACTAATTTACGGTCCTCTCTATCCCTCCTCCTCCATACACACTGATGAGCAAATCATTTAGAGAGGTGTTTGTCTGCTGACTGTATGAATTTTACTCAGCAGGAAAATACATACATCTAATTGCATTTCAACTGATGAG
This sequence comes from Nesoenas mayeri, assembly GCF_963082525.1. Lineage (NCBI taxonomy): Eukaryota > Metazoa > Chordata > Aves > Columbiformes > Columbidae > Nesoenas > Nesoenas mayeri. The sequence goes on along the minus strand of NC_137544.1, from coordinate 82,983,327 downwards.
GATCTGAATAAATGAACAGGTTGTTTTATAAATAGAGGAATTAATGAAAACTAGTTTCCTCTGGGTTTGTGTCCTGTGTTCCTCCTTTTCCTGCACTTTTGCTGTTCCCTTTTCTGCACAGTCCCTATGACCTCACCTTACCATATCCCACCTAACTCATCTCCTCTAGCTGCAGCTCCTTTCTATCTCCCAGCTGGCTGGTGCGTGCTGGCTGGCCGGCATCAGGCAGCATGCAATGGAGCGGGTTACCTGCTGGCTTCACAGCTTTGTGGCCCAGTCGGCTTCTGCTTTGTTCCTCTCCCAGTCCCAGGAGTCTTGCACAGACCTCAGATATCAGAAGGCCTGTCCCTGTGCTAAATCTGATTGGAAACGGTCAATTAAACGGCCAATTAAAATATATATATTTGGATGAATAGCAGTGAGATGGTATGATCATGTACGCTTCAGCTTCTCAAGAGGTGGCTAAATATCTCTCGGTAGATGCCTGTCAGGGCCAATCCTGCTTGCAGACTTTGTCAGGCTTCACGGTTTTGAAGCACAACGTTGTGCATAGCAGTCATTCCCACCACCAGCTACTGAGGACAGACAGGACATTTCCCGTATTAGCATTATGAGAGTGATTAGAGCCACCTAATTATAGCTATGCAATGACAAAAATCTCAACTCACAGATGTCAAGTTAGTCAGGCTGTTAAGTCTCTCATGTCCTACGGCTTAGATCATTCCTGCTTTATAATTTTTCAGATCCTTGTTATGATTTTATGTCCAATTAATTCTGTGGGAGGATAGCAGTTCTCAAATGAACATGGAGTAAATACAATCAATAACAAATGGGTTGTTATGAGAGTTATTATTGCATTGTTACTATTTTCCAGTAATTCAGGTTTAGTTATTTTTTGTATTATGTGTGACATATTAAATACATAGCAAATGGTTTAAAGGTCCCATTCTGTTTTCAAATCTGCTACTGTACCAGTTTCAAAAAAGTAAGAATGATCCAAAAGGGACTAAAGTTTATACTTCCCTCAGCGTAGCAGATTTGCAGATAGTGTAGCTATAAGGTGTGTTTGATCCCAGCATTTATAATTAACTCTTAAGCTGACATATATGAAGAAAATCTTTGTTTTCATATTAGTGTGTTTGTTGCAGTGTAATTCCAAGAAACACCAATTAGATATCAAATGCTGACAACTTGCACTTATCACTGATTAGGGCTAGATATGAGCTATAAACTTAGCACATTACCACAGTGCAACAGCTCATTACCAGTTTAGCTTTCCTAGCTAATCTCTTCTACTAATTTTTATTTAGGGACCTTCTGGCTAGCTCATCTGAAAATTATACGCTAATGATCTGAGCAGAATTGAGAGCTTTAAATGGCAACATGGGAGAAAAAATAATTCTGTTTCATCTCTTTATGTTATGATAGATGTCATTTAATCAATTAACACAGCAGAACATACCATTCCTTTTCAGACTGCGCAAATAGAAAAGAAAAGAGAAAAGGGTGAGAGCTTCACACATCTCTAGACCTTCATGATGTAAAAGAGCATTATATATAGTATGAGAGAATGTTTCGGAGGACAGTCACTGAGACAGAAGTCAAGACACTATTTCCTGTGTGTCTCCTACAAGTCTACCACAGGGGATGATTGCGAGGATGTGACTGTTGCTAGTAGAGAAGATATATCAGAGACAGTGCCACAGTGCTGTGTGCTGTGGAGATGTCAGGGACCAGGGTGGCCCAACGGGCATCCTGGGATGCCTGCTCCCAGTTAAGCTTCCAGAAGGTTTAACATGGGATGCTGGGCCTCTGGAATGGCTCAGAATCAGAAATGTGGTTTCCAATACTGTCTGCCTTCTTCTGCCCCACCTGCTTGAGATTATGAATTTGAGAAACTGCAGCCAGAATTCAGATTCTGAATAACTGCAGACTAAAGATACTGCAGCACTGACAATGGGTGCTTCACAGCTATGTGCCAGAACTCTTATGATAAATTAAAATTACTTCTGAAATATATTGGAGATAAAGAATGAAAAGAACAAGATGTTTCATCATGTTACCACTTGTTAATGAATAAAAAGGATTCAAGATGACAAGATGTAGGTAGGAACAGTTAGGAAAATGTACCTTATCCACATTCTGTAAAGCTTGTGTAAATTAAGGGCATCATGGGATGTAAAAGTTCTATATTAAATAATTACTATAAACAGATTAAGAGAAATGAGAAGCAGCACAAGACCACATTTAGGGGCTATCTCATTTCCTGCAGTCTAACTGTGCTGGAGTTTCTTCTCTGAAAAGTATAAGATACACTGAACAATATCAATATTGTGCTCTGCGTTTACTGGTTCCTACTTGAAGTCAAAAACAGACATGGTCAAAATGCACATTTATAATGCCTCAAAAAACAAATTATGTGTCTAAATCAACCACTTAAAACACAACCATTGCTGGTCTATACTTGCGCAATTCAAAACTTGGATAATGGCAGAGGACAGTGTGCTGAGCGAGTTCTCAACACTAACCTAGCCCTGAACTTAAGAAAGTACATAGCCTTTGATCTGCAAGAAGCTGGACCTTTTTCCTACATGTGGTGGTGGAGAATTTTTCTTCCTGCAGTGGATGAAAGGAGCAGGAATCTCTCAGGACTCCCTATCTTGGAACCTGCACAGCCAGGGGAGTGAAGGCTTGCCACTCTCTGCCCACCTTTCTAGATCTCACAAAATAATGTTTTCTACTCAAATATGCAAAGGTTTGCAGGTTTAACTGCCAGAAATGTCTCAATAGGAATATAATCAGACCACGGTCTGAGAGATGTTGATTTACTATGAGAAATGAGACAAAAGGAAGAAGCACTGTACATATTCCTATTACATATTATGAGAATATAACCAAGGAGAATACACTCTTGCATTCAGGTATTGCAAAATGTAGTGAAAGGTCATATGGGCAGCATATAATTTATAATGTCAGCTTAGAACACCTAACTGTCCCTTTGCATTTAAGACAATAAGTACTGGTACGCTTTAGCAACAGCAGTTTGCTCCCTGATTAAGCAACTGAAGGGTTATTAGTGTGTAGCTGAGATACCCTAAAACAAACAGTACTACTCCACAAAGAAGCACCATGGATTGACCATGGAACATGGTCAATGGAATTAAAAATGTATTTTTAAGGGTTATGTTCTCTTTTGCATGGGTGTGATGTTATAGCATTATCAGAGAAAATTAAAAATCTTACATATTAAACAACGTAAATTCTTCTCAAATCAAATTAGCCAACTTGTAAAGAAAACCTTATTGTGGTATCTGTTTCCAATAACCAATTTATTGTCAAATATACATACCAACTTGCTTGTAATTCTTTGCTTTCATTGTCTTATCTCTCTGTGAAAAAAAGATATTTGGTAGAAAAGTTGACGCAAAACTATGCATTTTCTTGGGAGGATAAAAAAATCCATTTCAATTCTCAGAGTACACCTAGCAGATGCATTTGTGGTACCAGTAGAGACTAGAGAAGTTTTGCTATAGTGCTGCAGAAGCATTATGTCCCTTTCCTGCCTGGACAAGCCCTGACCCTGCTGGGAAGACAGGTGCCTGGCCCCAGGAGCATGTACAGTAGAGAGACCCAAAGCATCACATTCAGATTCACAGCAGCCAGAGCCTTCCCCTAGAAAACACCCTCATTGCCAGGGTGCTTGCTGAGCTGAGGAGCGTGAGGGGAATGGACATGGAACCTGCAAATGGACTCAAAGGACTTCACTAGTTGTGTAACCTATTTGATGTTTATGTCTGACACACAAATGATTCCAGGCAAAGGAGCCCACAGAGGACTGCAATCAAAACCAACAAAAGCTTCTGATTATGATGACATCACAAAGCACATAGAATCCAAAATGGGAGCAGTCACCTAACAAGAGAGAAGAAAATCTGTTACCAGCATAACAGGCTTATTTTGTGTTCTGTATGATGCAAAGATTCTAAAGGTTACCAAAGCACAACCTCACTTTTTCTGTAAAACATACTCCACAGTAATCAATCTTAACTGTTGGCTGAAAAAAAATAAATTAGGAGTTTTCCACAAATCTCAGTGTCACACAATGTGGTAGGGTGGCAAATGTTTTTCTTTTACAGAACCGTCTTTTCAGAGTAAAATCTTATTCAGCTTCGGTCCTCCATCAGCTCATCTTCCACATCAGTGTAAACTATTGCAACAACAGCAGTTTCCTTTAGCTCCTTTTGGCATGAAAACTGTCCCATCACTCCAGCAATATCCACACACGAGAGATAAGCAGGTTTCAGGAGGTGCATGGTGGCGTGGCCTGAGTACACAGAGCTCGTAGAATGCTCTTTCCCTTTCGGAAAAAGTGCAGTTACTTCTCAAACATCATACCTTTGGAAACATTTATTTTGTTATGCAGCAAAACTAGGTAGCAGATCTGGATACTGCATCTAATTCCTGTCCTCTTTCACAGATGTGTAACTTCAAAGCACATCACATGGAGTTTGTGAAAACTGTTGTTTGCAAGAGAGAGGAAATGCCGTCTAGGAGCACAAAAGATTCCGCTACTCTGTTTATAGCTGGAGGCAGACATAAAAATTGTGTTCAATCCTTAAAAGACAGCTCCGAGGAGATTCAGGTCCTGCTTGCACAGAGATGACGAGGTGCTTTTAACAGCTCACCTCTTAGCTGGCTCCCCTTGCTTGTTCTCTGTCTCCATGTCGAGCAGCACAGGCGCCCAGTGCAGTCTGAGCTGCCCAAAGGGGCTGGCATGGGCGACACAGGCACTGTGTGAGGGCTCTGCTCTCCAGAGCTCCCATGGGAGGCAGACGGGACACCCCGGGTGCTGCAGGCTGTGCAAGCTGCCTACGGCAAGGTCAGCAGGACAGAGACTTCAACCAGTGATAGCATCCACTCCTGCAAAGAGTGTAATACGTTATGCATCCTTTTCAAACCTCCAAAATCCCTTAATGTCTATGGCAGCTGCCAACTTTCTCCTTTTGTTCCATTTGTAGACTGAAGATTAAATCTCCACTGCTCCAAGGTTTGTAACAGCACCCAAACCAGCCCCAGACATCATTCTGCTACCCAGCTCTCTGCTCTGCAGGACCAGCTGTACCAAAGGGAGACAGAGGGGATGATGTTTCTGACAGTACAGATGTGCATTTTGTCACTGATTTTCAAAATGAGTGAAGCTTTATTTGTGCCCAAAAGCACGAGGAATAGTGAGAGAAGCAATTTACTAACTCCCCTCACCCTTAAAAATAACCCATTGGAAAATAATTTTAAATATGGCAGGTTAAACAGTTTTGCTGATGGGGTGATGAGAAAAAAAATACAGCTAAACAGTTAAATCTGCTGCCTGAAATTAATTTCACTGAGTTTTGTCACATATTGCTAAAAAGCATGTCACCTGATGTCATTTATAAACAAACAAAATTTTAAAAATTAAAATAATCTAACAAGTTTGTTCTGCAGCAGGAGGGAGAGCTAATTTTAATACTTCAGAAAATCATTCTAATCAGACTGCTTAACTCTGAAAAGTCAGTGCATATTTTTAAAAATTCACTTCACATCTGTTCATCATGTACAGGCCTAAAGGCAACCACCAGCCAGAAAACTTTGATCACTCAGCAGAAGATAGCAGTTATCTGAAGAGCACAAGAGGAATGTCTTCATTGCTTTCCTCTCAAACATGGTATGAAAATAAGAATGTCAATAGAAGTTCGTATGGAAAAAAACATCTTGCAGATACAGTGGCATTCAAATGCTCTTGAAGCAATAAGACAAACTGGCTGAAATATTCCCTATTTACAACCATGCAATTCTCTTCAAAGCTTCTAGGGTCTGTCACTCCTTTGAGGGGATGGTGTTAAATAGAGTCCAAAAAAAGAAAGAGTATGAAGGAAAATTGTTCAACTATTTGCCCAGAAAATGTAAACTAAGTTTTCGTTTATTTTTTAAGTTAAGGTCACAAATACTATTTATACATATTGAGAAGAAAATCAGATAGTCTTGCTTGCGCCACTTCAGCAGTCACAAATCCCCATTTATGTGGCAAGTGTCTGTATAACCTTCTTGAGCTCCAAATTCATGGTCACAGACCCATTTGCAACCAGTCAATTGAGAATTGTGTATTTCCAGTTTTCACATTCACCAATTCCATCAGTCACGTCCCTTGCAATCCCAAACAAACTCATCACTAGGCAACACGGAACCACATACTGCCTCTTTCAACAAATAAGCTGTTAATCATCAAACCCTGAACATGAACTATGCTATACAATATCCTTTAGCAAGGATTTGAGGATTATCTCATCTAATTAGATATAAGCATGTTTTCTAATCTGTGGGCTTAAGCCAAAGCCCAATAGAAAGATTTCCATTGATTTACACTGAGTTTGGATCAAGCACTGAGGGAACTTGATTTTGCAACTCAAAGAGAAAGAGACCTTAAAAAACCAGTGTAACCAAATGATGAAGTAAAGTAGTTAACTGAGTTAAATCATCTGGCACAGACATGCATTGGACATCCCCTATCCCTTCTAGGGTAGTCTTGAGAAAGACACTGCTGAGACTTTCTGGATTTATTTGATGGCATTCAACTGTAATAATCCAGCTGACTGCTAGTTTTCAGCCTCCTAAAAGCACAGGAGATTCTGGCAGACATACTAGAACATGTCTTATTGTTTATTTGTATAACTGTTTGTCATACACCAACACTTACTAAGCAAGGATGAAGATAAATTATTAAAGTGCAAGTACAGCTATTGAAAATTGTTGAAGATTTGGCCCCAGAACTCCGCAGTGAAATTGCATAAGCCTAGCTCCTAACCAATCTGGAACTGTTTATTATAGAACTGTTCATTAATATTCATTAGTTACATGTTTATTTTGCTTTTAAATCACTCTACCAATGAAGTTTTCACTTCAGCTCTTGGGAAGTTATTCCATTGACTAACAAGAATCACTGTTAGCATGCTTTCAACTTTAAATTCCTCTGTCTCATTACGTAAGGATAAGAAATCGTTCTGCCACTGTCTCACCAGAAAAAATTCTCTCCTCCTGTGTGTATTCACGTCTTTGAAGTACTACAGAGCAGTTGTCATCTCCCCTCTCAGAGGTCTCCTTTTCCCTGCCAGCAATGAAGCTTTATTTCTGTTCTAGGGTTCTTCCAGGTGAGTAACACTTTTATCTCAGACCATTCATAATTCTTTTTGCTTCTCTTTTCAATTTTCTCCAGACTGTAACCTCTTTGTGATGAGATGCCTGACTCCGAACTAGGGGTTACATGCTAGCATTATACAAAGAAAAGCTATTTTCTTTGGTCATCTGCAGTGGGATGCCTCTGCTCTCTTGCCCTGAGTCACACTGGTTTTGTGTAGGGAAAGAAGGATCAGTAGGGAAACAAAAGTTAACTTCACAGATCATATCCATATGCAACTATTCAAGAAACTGGAGATAACAAAAAATGTGAAGTAGGGCTAATAAATATTACTACACACTTTTTGATAATTTGCTGCACTGCACAAGAGCTAGTTATTCCAAGAATATTGCTATTGAAAAGTTATTCAATTATACATGAAATGAATTATCACCACATTTCCACCAGAGAAAATATATTAGTGTTCAATTGAGCCTGAACTAGTGGTGGAACAGGTGAGAATAAACTGCTGGATAACCTGACTCAAAGTTCAAAATGGCATTTTAATGAATTAAGTACAGATTCATTTGTAGATGAAGTCACCACAATGGCCTATTTGGGTCCCACACAAGTTATATTTCAGCAATAACTGCACACTACTGGACTGCTTGTTCATTACCAGTCCTGTCTGTGCTGGCCTGGAACCAAAGTAGTGTCCTTCCATGATGCAGCTATCTGCTGCTGATAGGAATGGCTATTTAAATGCAATTAGTAATTGCTATTAAATCTGACTATAAACCACAGGCACTTCCCTTCTCTTTTCATTTTGCAGTCCATCTTTATTTGCTTATTTCAGTATCTGTCAAGTGGCAATTCATCAAGTGGTTCAAAGAGGGTTGAAACAGCTCACTCATGAGGCTGCATTCTTCCCACTTGAACACTTGTGCAGAATGGAGCCATGTCAACTGAGGTCTGTTGTAAAACTGGTGTAACAAGGGCCCAGGCTCAGTCAATGCAACACACTCACTCACACATGCACACAGACACCTCTGCTCCAACAATTGTGCCTTTGCCAGTCTGGCCAGACTGAGTTGAAAACCCAAAGCTGAGGAATGGCAGCTCCAGTGAAGCTTTCCCCGGGGATTTTGTCTACTATCTCTCATTAACTTGATGATGAAACACAGTACTGTAAGACATGTGCAGATAAAGCTCAAATCTGCACTGTCAGCTGTACAAACTGTCCTACAATAAAGTGCATTGTTGATGAACACTACAACAGCGACTGCTGGAGCATGCAAAATCCGTTATCCTCCTGAGTTGCAGATTAAATTACTCTAATAAAATGCAAGAAGTTTTCCTACATTCGCAGACTGTACATCCCTGATTCTGTCTATTTTATGTAGTTCTCTGGAATGAAGTGTCAGAAATTCAACCTAGTAAAACTGTTAACTACAGAAAAACCCCAAAGGTGAAAGTAATTGCCAGATGTTCCAAGTCCTCATTATATCTATGTTGACAGTGTTTCAGCGCTCACCTCTTGCTGTCAACTACACTGCCCCTCCATTTTGCTGAAGCACTCTGGCTCATGTCAAAGAGCATGTACCTAAGGCCAGTTCCACCGCTGGTGTAACCTGGCATTGCTCCAGGAGCTTCACTGTCCATTAGTCAAGGCTCTGGTCCATATGACTTGGCTGCCAATATCATGGAAAAATTCTCCTGTTCCAGAGCAGCTCAGGTCTTTTGATAGCTAATTAGGAACTATTTCACATTAAATGGAATCTCTGTTGACCACCCTCCTACAATTGAATCACTTAGGGGTATTTCTTAGGCTTATTCCTCCTTTTGAAAGAGCTAATTTCTCTTTTGCTTCCCCGTTCTCCTCCATGGATTGTTGTCTCATCTGCATATTATCTCAGTGTTTCTCAGAACTCTCCCGTTCATTGGGGCCATTTCCCACTCCTGTGATTCTGTTTCAGCTGTCACTAATGTCCTCGTTTTCATTATCTCCCCTTCATCTGCTCACACATTTCCACAAGTAAAACAGCAAAACAGTTCTTCATCCACTTCTAATATATTAAATACTAAATAACACAGAAAGATTGGAGATTCCAAAGGCAGCACTAGATTATTTTTTTCTGAGGTTTTCTGTGGTCTTTGTACCATGTTCTCATTGAAGAGAAGGAAAAGCAAGAAACAGAAGTCTGCTAGATCCAGCATTAGAAACTGAAATATCTCAATTAAAACAACAACAAAAAAGAAGTTATTTTAGGCTTAGGCACAGATGAAGTAACCAATACACAGATTGCTCATTGCGCAAATAGTTCAATTTTGGCATTAAATTCTTAGGCCCAGTAAACAGACATGGTTATGTGAATCCCACAAAACCAAGACTTAGTACAAGATGGTAAATGAGGATAAAATTTCTAGTACTAATACTTGTTATTGTATAAGAAATATACTGTGAACTGGCTTTTAGCTTTCCTTATATCTTCCTGAAAAGTTTTCACTTATATTTCTTCTGAGCAAAAGTATTTATACTCATCTTAAAAATGCAAAGGTAAGTTCTCTTCACAGTTGTTTTTTACACAGATAAACAACTGTACATAAATAACACTCATTTAACCAATAAAATAACCTGAATTATTGGATCCATCCAAACCTTATTTTCATTTTTACTTCAGTAATTAACTAATAGTTTAAAGAAAAGATCTGATAAACAGCATATTCTTTAGGCTCACCTTTTATACCACAATACTATAATCCAATACTTTCCTTTTTCTCTTCTTCACTTAAAAGCAATAATAGCCTACCCTTGACCAAAAAAACCTAGATTTTGCATCCCATTAAGGATGTCCTTAAGTCAAAAAAAAGTGAAAAAATAAGGCAACAGAGTCCAGCAACAGTTAAAATATAAGTAGTGCTTTTGGCCAAGTCTTAATGACCTTTACAAAGTCCTACTTGAATTTTTTCTAACTGAGTTTTATAAATAGCAATAAATAAATAAATACAGAAACAAATTATTTTTGAAAGATCATGCAGAAAGAAAGAATGGATTAGCCCATGATTTAAGCACCAGATTAGATCTTAAAGTATGGTTGCTCTGCCACTAAGTCTCTTGTGCAAGCTTGCACCAGTCACTTAATATCATTTTGTTTTCTACAGATAGGACAAAAACATTAATACCAGCATGTAAGATCTAGGAGGAAGTGCAACCATGTGACAGAGAAGCAAAAGTGCCAAGAATAAAATTCATGCTTTTGACTTGCACCCATCTATTTTATGGACAAGGCTCCCTCCTTGGATAAGCATAAGCATGTAGTTCAAAATATACGATGACTCCAGAAACACTAGCACATTGGGATAGCACATTAAGAGAGAAGCCTGTTAAATAAAACAAGCAACAATTTCTGAAGGAGAAATTTATACGGCCTTGCACTTTTTGAAACAGTTTTCTTACATTCTCATAGTCATTAAAATGTATAAAAATGATTATTTCCAAAACAGCATTACCATGAATTATCACCACCCCTGTTGCCTAGCAACTGGAGTAATTTTTGAGTGGTGAGCTATATAAACCAGTATCTGGAGTTTGTGTAAATGGGTATTCATTTGAGGGTTTAAAACACATTCATCTTGGAAATCAAAGGAAGATAATGCAGCACTAATGTAAAGCAGAAATGCTCTTAAAAAAATAAAATGGCACTAACAATTACTGCAGCTTAGCAAAACCCTCCTCCTGAAGCAGATCTGAGCCCTGCCAAACTTGCTCAGGGCATGAGTTGACTCCTTTGCTCTTCACTGGGCTTGCAGGTGCCACTTTCTATTTTTTTTTTAATATATTTGATGTTCCTGAACAGAAAATAATTATTGCTCATAACTCAAGAAACTGGTGACATTAAATGGAAATGTACTGAAGTCAAATTAAAAATTATATTTTTCGAGAAGATACTGAGCTGGAAGAACTCACTTGGTCATACCATAACAGAATGATGCTCTTAGTAAGGTTCAAAATAGGTCTGGACATTAATAGTGATAGAGAGATAACCCACTGACATATCAGAGAGAGATTATAAGTACATACATGAAAGATACAAACTCTCAGAAATCATGGCGTGGTCACTCATTAGCTGCGTGTCGTTGCCCATTATAGGGATGTCTACCCATTGCTCAGACCCACGTGGAATTTAAGTTGAATGTAGGACAAGATCCCAAACCATATCAACATGTATTGTTTGATGTCTGAGAATGTCTACATTACTTTCTTACAACGTTAGTAGACAATTTCCTCCTAAAGCCACTGTCCATCTGTGTTACTATTCCCAAAATGGAAAAGGGGTGGGGGGGGTGGGTGGGCAGGATGATGGGGGAGAAAGATTCCAACTTAATGGCTTCCAAGGCTTAGCTTTACAGGGAAGGAGAAAAAATGCAAAATGTGTTCAAAAGCAACAGGACATTTTCATAGAGACTGCAGGCAGAGAGGCAAATTCATCCTTGGCATGAACACACAGCCCACTGAAGGCAAAGCAGCAGCATCTGCTTATACCAGCTATGAAACTGAACAAGCTTTTCCCTTCAACTACTGCCTGCAGAGATAAAGCTGGATACAGCACTGAAGGGAGTTTAAGAGCCTGCAGCCTCTCAGAGTTGAGAGAACTCAATTTCTGCAATAAGAGAAAATCTGATGTGTATGAAATGGTGAGTTTCTGTGCTCCCAGGAAGCCATGCAGTGCCTACTGACAGGCAGCCATAAAATTCTTAATGGCTGTTTAATAGCTCAGATAAAGAAAAGATGCTCCATTTTGTCTGCTGCTCTATGGAAATTTGCTGAGACCACACACACAATGTGCAGCTCTGGCACATAAGAAACCACTCATTTTCACTCGGTCCCACTCAAAAAAGGTAGTTACCAAAATTATAATTTTATCCCTGATAATGAAAGAGAACACCCCTAAATAAAGGCAAATGATCTCAGCTAGATAGGCTAGCTGCTGCTCTAAACAAGAGATGATACTAAACACATATTGCATCAGTCTATGGGATGCTCAGACTCTTCTACAAGGCAGTGCACACCCTCCTCTCCCCCTTCCTCTCTTATCCACCGAGGAGCAGCATACACCTGTAATGCTGGATCACTGAGCAAACAGTGCTTGCACTCACCCAGCCACCAAATCTCTTGTTTTCATTCCTCGTGAATAGACCACATTTGGGAAAAAAATGCTGTCTCCACTCTTCTAAGCAAGAAGTGGACAAAATTAGCTCCAAAATATGCCAACATGTTTTTTTTCAAATTACATTCTTAAAGTGCTCCTTTCAAACAGACACATCACCTCTGATTTAGACATGATGAACCACTTCTCTATACCTACACTCTACACTATCTTCTCTTACCCTAGTAAATTCCAGAGGAGGTGCTGGCCTGAAGAGAGCTTTCATCTTCTTTCAGCAGTACAGAAACAATTATGAGCAAGTGTGCTGGCACTTTGGGCTGCGTAAGCTCAAAAATGCAACAGCTGGGAATCACAGAAGAAATTGGTAGTGCAGCAAGTAGAAGACATGTTCAGTAATGCTTTTCTCCCTGTCAGCATTGCCAGGAAAGACAGCTGTTGTATTTGGTAACTATTCCCTGCATGCTTAGTTCTAACCTAGGGAGCATCATTAACATATTTCTTCTATTTCTACAGTCTGCCTTCCCTCAAGTCCATAAAATCCGACAGGAAGGAAGACAGGGTTTTGATGAGCATAGTTTGAGCTACACTTTGTGAAATGCAGAGTTCAAGCTATTAGTATTTTCACACTATGACTAGGTGTACAAGCCACAAAACATTTCACGAATGTTTACGCATACAAATGTGGTTGGCCCTTAACTGAATTCCAGTCTGACTGAATTCCAGCAACAAGAATATTTCCAGAGAGCATGTTTTAAGTCCAGACTGCCAAATAATTTTTCAAAATATATGTTAGAAGAAAAACAAAATTGTAACCAAACTCAATTCATCTTTATTTTCCAAAAATGAAGACAAAACCAAACAAGTAAAACTTGTCAATACCTTGCAGTCCTGAATGAGTATGAGAAAATAATCACATGTACAGTCTTTAACATGACTAGGAGGGTAAAATACATGGACTGAAATATAATCCGTGAATGACTTGGTTCATTTTTCATGTCATCCTGTTGCTCCTAACTCCAGAACTCATATATATGTCCTTCATGAATGCTGACATTCATTAGTAGTTCGATTTCAAGATGCTACAAGTAAGCCATTCCCATGCCACCAGTTGCTACTCCCCAGGCTTTAAGCTAGAGAAAAGCAATACCATCCATAAAATCAGAAATTTCTGAGTAGGAAGGTTGTCTGACTGTCTGGGTTGGGTAATGAATCCAAACTTGCTTTCAGACCTGCACACATGACAAATGGTGTGAGACAATGATGAAGAGAAATGAGTACAAAACATACCCACACTAGGTGAGCAATTCCTCTAATTTCCCAGAAGCTACCTGCAGTAGCAAAGGCCACTTGTCTAGTGTGACAAATAAAGCCTACTTCTTTTGTTGCAAATGAAAGGCTAACATGGAGATTCAAGCCATATAAAAATAAACTGGAAAGTAACCTTGGATAACAGAAAGAATCTCACAACAAACATGCATGCTCATTGTGACATGCATTTTCAAGGCACTAAATTCCACACAATGGACCACAAAATAATTTTCTCTATAGTGCTGCATTATGGCAGCAACATTTGTCTCTGTGGAGCAAACAGGAAAGCGGCTCTCAGATGCTTTCAAACATTAAATTAATCTTTTAACAGTCCTAGAAAACAAAATCCTAATATGCTGAACTTTGAGCTTTAAGATCTTTAAGACACCTGGGTTGTATTTCAGCAAGATTCTTCCTGTGAAACCTGAATGTTAAATACAGTGTAGGTGGCAGATGGAAGGCTAGCTCAGGTGTCACCGGACGCCCGCAGTTTTTGCTGTACCTCAAGAGGGCTGAGGTGACCCCAGCAGACTGTCTCCCCACTTACCCCACGTCTGTCTCAGGCCCAGATATGCAGACTGCTTGCAAGCATCTTCTCCTTAGGTGCAACACACAAGACTACTTACTTGTAGGGGATGTGCTTGCTTCCATTGACAAGGGCAAGGATGACATTGCCCAGGGCTGACAATGAGAGACAGAGGCCAGAGCTTCCCTCACGGTTTTTGCTGAGCACTTTCACGCAGCTGCCCAGGTCGATAAGGTGCAAGCGACTGCGACCTCCAGACACTGCCATAAACAAAGAAAGCAAACAGTGAGCATGTGCCTCCAAAAGCAGCTTCCTGGGAAAGCAAACATCACCACAACTTGCAAAGACGAAGCAATCAGGAGACCTTTGCTAATTCATGTTAGCAGTGACAAACTGCAGGGTTCCTGTTAATTCACTGTCAGCCTTTATTGCTGTACATTGCTGTCCACTCTGGACCTGCTTAAAAGGTCCTGCTTTTCAGTACTCAGGCACCTGCAGGTTTAATTCTGTGGGAGTCACCACAGTGGGGTTGTTTTTTTGTTGTCTGTTTGTTTTAAATGTAGCTCTATTAGCCTGTACCTGAGTTAGCCCAGTTTCTGTCTCTGTAATTAGCGTTCCTCTATCTGGAAAACTACAGGTTGGGGATTGCTGCCTGGTGAGCAGTAGTCCTGTGGTAACTTCAGCCTTTCTCTTATCTTTCCTATCTTGACTACTGTATCTTCAGAATAAACTGTGGCACCTGTGGAACGTTCAATTTTGCTTTAAGTCTATATACTTCTATGTCATAATTTGGGCTAACAAAAGGTTCACCATGCCATGGGTAATGGATTATTGAAATGCTGCTCTGTTCTGAAAATAATTTATGTAAAACTGGCAGTGGATCCCTGTGTTTTTACCTTGTTTACTCTGTATCAGTATCTCTACATTTAAAGTGAAAGGATACTACCTCACAAACACCAAGATGAACCTTATGAACCCAAACATGAAGACTCCGTAGGTTTTACAGAAGAGCTTCTAATTCTCTATTATCTCAAGACAACTTCCTAGCTGTTGTGGTTTTTTTGTTGTTGTTGGGTTTTTTTCCCTTTTTTTTTTGTATTTTTTTATCTGATCTTTGACCACTTCTCCCTATTCTCAACAGCTAGTTAAGAAGCAATCTGTAGGAAAATGAAGTTTTATTTCTAGGATCATAACTCAAAAGTTAAGAGCACTGTTTGAGGACATGAACATAACTTGGACAGGAATGGAAATACTTGGATATCTGACTTTCCCTCTATGCAAATACATTCATAGACATTTTGATACAGCACCTCAACTTAAGCATCTGGAAAAATAAGTATTTGTGGTGAGGAGAGACCAGTTCAACAAGCAAAGATGGCGATGGGAGCAACTACACAACAGAAACCTTAGAAACAAGCTTTCCAGATCCATTTAATTGCTTTGGAAATGTCTCATCAACCGTAAGCATGTTTTTTCAATGACCCTGCATTCAGTAGCTGTGGTGCCATGCCATGCTCTACAGGCATGTATGTGCCATAGGAGGTAGAAGGAAACAGGTTCACACAGACATGTGAAGACACTTTTGAAACTTCTGCATAGTGGCAAAATCTGATAGGTGATAATATAATTTTGCAGACTTGCTCATAGTCTACTACGATAATGTATATCAATATAGAAAACATTCAGCCACTAAAGGTGTATATAACTATTACCTGTAACTTAAAACATGTTAACCTACACTGAAAAAATAAAGAGAGAGATATTTAATTTTGCAAGCAGTGCAAAACACACTGCTCACTGCTTATTGCTGCTACCTGGTGTCTTGCATGACACAAAACTTTCTGTAAAAATATAGTGTCTTTCTGTAGAATGTGTTATATATAACTCTATAATTCTGCTCCAGTTGTATCTGACAGTTAGTTAAAATGAATAACAATAATAATGAGTAGATTTTTATGATAAAAGAAAAAAAGAAAGCTCAGTAAAGAGAAAGAAACAATAAGAAAACAAAAGAAAAGCAAAGCAGAGAGAAAAAATGAAGAATGAAGAAAGAAGAAAGGTTTTTTAATGTGAAAGGGGTTTTTGCTATGGGATTTGAGAATAATATTGCAAAAAATGTAGCCAATATCTCTGTCAACAATTGTTTAAAATACAGTTACTTCTGCTTTTCATAAGCCCTTTTAGTTCTTCAGCTATATCAGGTGTCAGGCAACACAGGACTTCCATGTATTAAATTATACTGTAGTATTGGTTGTCATTCTGAGTATCACAAAACAGAAGTGAAGAATAATATCTGATTAAAACTAACACTGGTGGCTAGACATTCCAAATGTTGTAACAGTTCACAGATGATACGACATGACAACTCATTAAACACATCCACAGCAGTTTCACCACTGTGGTCTCAGTGGTGGGAAGTGGTGGGATACATCTGCTGGGGAAGTATCCACACGCACTATGGGCTCCTGCACTCCCTGCAGAAAGTCAGGCTGCCCTGGGGGACCATCCAGGCAGCTGCACCTCCACCTCCTCTCAACTGCTCCCGGAGAACTTCTGCCTCCCCTCTAAGAGTCCTTAAGACTCCTAGACTTAAGAGTTGCTAAGTCCTATAAAACTGCTACCCTCAGAAAGCTGAAATTAACTTTTTTGAGTATTCCCCAATGATTTGCTTAGAAAAACAAAGAAATGTGTTTAGTTGCTACTCAAAATGACTACATGTGACTTTACTGAATTACGTATGATAAATGTTTCTGTTGCTAAGATCACTAGACATTGGGGAAACAAAAGATAATTAAAGAAATCACTACCCTTCAAATGTCAGTCATATCGTTTCCATACATATTGCTATTACATGGGCTGAGGAAATACAGAATAAGAGAAATTACTGGATCTTTCCTTCTTATTTCATTGACAAGTCAAAGTAAGACATTTTTAGGATGGCAGATCCACTTGCTTGATCTGAAAATTAAGCTCTTTGTTAGGCAAGTTCACCACTAATATGTCTGGCAACTACAGAGAAAAGAAGTGGAACGTCCTAACTTTGCTGAGGTGACAGCTGAAAAATGACTGTGCCAGTTCTGCCATAATGCCATTTATTTCAGTGGTGCTAAGCCTCCTCCATGGCATTCCTGGTAATGAGTCTAACAAGGAGGAAAGTACAGTACCAATGTTATTCTAACAGTCATTTTTATCAAAATCATACATTACCCAGCCATTTAATCTCTTATCCTTTAAAAGATGGGTTTCTTTTTTGTTGTTGGTTTCTTTTTTTTTTTCCTATCCTTTTTATTATTCTGGTTGTTGGAATCTATATTATATCTTTTCTATCTCTCTTTTTTTTTTTTTTTTTTTCTGAGAAGTTCTTCATTACAGCAGGAGACAGTGATAATCACTAGGCGCCCTTTCTGAGCAGCTGGAATTCCCCCCTCATTCAATTATCAGCGAGATCTGACCCTGCCTGGCTTGTGAAGCTACTCACATATGGGAACTTGAAGACAGGAGGTGGTATGGCCATGAGACAAAGGTATAACTAAAGGCAGGGGGCAAAGCATGCCATATTATAATTCAACAGGATCATGTCTTGTTTTTTGAAATGAGTCATTACAGCTGCAGGAAAATATTTTTTCCCTTTTATTAATTGCACTTGAAAATAGTAGAAAATGTTTGTGTGTACATGTACTTTTATGCAGCAGAAAGCATGGAGCATTAAATAATTGTAATAATAATTGCCTCAAAATCAGCCATCTTTATTGCTATGAACCAGTCTGTATCAGCATTCACAGTCTTCCTTTCTACCACAGGGTGGTTAATTAATAAACCTTTAGTTAATTGAGATTTCTGCCTGCCAATTCCACAGGGGTTATTACTTAAACACATGCATTTCCATTTAGAGCAACTTTCTGTTTTTCTCCCTTCTACGTACAGCCAATGTAAACTTCCTGCATTCAAACATTAGGCATTAATACTGCAGTGGTGTTCACCCACTACACATTATAGCTTGCAATCTATTCATTATTACAAATAACCTATGCAGAGCCAGGAGCTGAAACATATGCCATTTCTGCAGCATTGTTTAAGCCCACAAATTTAAAGAAGCAGAGGTTTCTGGTGTCTTTCAAACAAACATTTTGTCCTTGTAAAAAATGATTATTTAAAAAAAAGAAGTTTAATGTGAAAGTTTTCCAGTGGGGGTGTTTCTTATACAAATCTTTTATCACTGAAACTTACCAAAAAAACCCCAACCTTCTGTATATCTCCAGTCATAAACAATTTGGGAGATTTGAAACAGAAGATAAATATAATAAAAAAATATAAATGGTGTGAGTCAAATGAAATCTTTGAAAATAATAGAAACACATAAGTAGACACAGAAGCATCTTTTCCTCATTTGCATGTGGAAGATGGAAATAAAGACATAAGCCAGTGAAAGTATCTGTGGCAAATAGAGGGAACAAGCTCATCTGAGAAGCCCAGAGCCTTTGCAAAGAACCAAGAGTCCTTTGTGAACATGTAGTTGGGCCAGCAATTAAAATATCTTCTGCCTTCAAGAAAGGGCACAGTTTATGCATTGCCAACATCAGCTATTTAGGTGCCAAAGACGAACAGCTACTGTAAGGGTGGCAAGGAATTCCCATCACCATGGCCTTTGGTAGGTCTTGACCAGGCAGGTGGATAGTCTGCTGGTATGAGTGGCCTCACTCCATGCTCAATGGAGAACTCTGCTAATTTTCGACACTAAAGGGTATTATTTAAAGGCCTTTTTAAAGCCAGTTTCCAGGCAGTGTTAGAGAAAACAGAAGGGAGCGAAGGGTCAGCTTACTTCCGCCTTTGCCGCTCTTCTCCATGCGGTACTGGTAGATGTGCAGGGTGAAGAGCATGTGGGAGTTGCGATGATCCTCCTCGTCGCAGTCCCGCTGGCTGCTGCGGCGCGAGGCGATGGCGGCGTCGAGGAAGAAGGCGGCCTTCTCTGCCGTGGGGGCGCGGAGCTCGCTCTGGTTCTGAAGCTGTGGGGTAACACAAGGGAGAAATGACCTAGAAACTCCCAGGCAAGTCAACGTTACCAGAAAACCTCCCCACAGTCAGCTCACACTGTGGATATGCTGGCTTCTGATGTGGCCAAAAAGGAGGAGATGCCTGATAGAATGAGACCCTCTTGACACTGGCAGCGACAATCTATGCCCTCCAAAGAGCCCCACGACTGAATCCAGGCTTTTGAGGTTCTCACTTGGGGTACCTCTGGTGGCAGTTGTTAAACAAAAATCCCAGCAACTGGAAATCATCCTATAGGCTGGACAGATGCATAAATTTGTTTCCTTACTTTTCCTAGAATTGTAAGCTATTTGTGCTTATTAATTATTTTCATTTTTTTTTACTGTTTTTTTTTTTTCCTCCATGGAATTGACATAAGTGAAAAAAAAAGAAAAAATTGTGGAAGACATATCAGTCCCAAACTCAACAGTTGGTGGAGACTGACAGGGGCAGGACTACACACTGCCCTTCAGAAAGTGTTAGAAGGGAGCAGTCCACAGATATATCTGGGAGATAACAGGGCTGAAGCTTGTGTTCAGCCCCATAGCATGTGGGGAGAAGTCCAGAAGAGAAGCCATTTTCTTGTCCCTTCACACCACTAGCTTAGGCACCTGCTCAGAATCCAGGGCAATCCATTAAATGGAACAAGGCAGGTAATGCACCTACATTCACATTTGCTGGACCTCAATCCCAGTCACCAGCCTGCTCTTATCTCTTCAAAGTGATAGACAGCATAAGAGGGCAGACGTTATTAACCCTCCATAACACTGGGAAACATGCATGTTTCATGTCACCTAAGATTAGTCCATCTGTGGCAGGGATGTGTGACAGTGCAATCTGATGGCATTAGTTTAGGCAGTATGCAGAGCAGGCACATAACCTTTAGAATAGACTTGTTTTATCTGATGTAAAAACAGCGAGCAACTCCCATTCTCAGGGTTTGTTCCCCTGCTATGTAACACAGCTAAGTTCTCCTAAAGAACACAGTGCTCCCATCTTCTCATTGTGACCATTTATGGGCCTGAGGAGGGACAAAGCTGAGGCTGTGCATGGGATGGGGTGACACAGCTGAAGGCTAAGGTCTCTCTAGAAGGAGGGAGGGGACAGGAAGGAGTTAACAAGGCAAGCAGAAGGCTGGCCAGTCTGTGGGCTGATCTCACTAATGTAAGCAACAAGAAAATGTGCATACTTGGAAAGGCCTAATGACAGATAGTATGACATATGGTGATTATTCATTTTCTATACACACTGCTGATTTTGCATATCTATATGGCTACAATATCCTCCCTTCATCTGAGGATTTGGAGAATTCAGGTGTAGGATACATGACTCCAGAATGTCACTATGTCTTGTGAATACACATAAAAAGTCTTCTCTTGCAATTTAATTCAGTATTTTGCACTGCAGAGATACATAGACATCTCATCTCAAGCTATCTTCTCTCCACTGATCTAAAACAAGTCATTTTGTATATGGCTGTTCTGTCTGTATCCATATGAAAATAACCAAAAATAATGGGATATTTATTATTATTGCTATTGTGCTTGTACCTTAGTAAAGAATTAAGCTCTACAAAGAGGCTGGTTGTTACACAGCTATGTAACATATGTAACATACATATGCTAATTCAGATCTTAACTGGCCCACCTATTACCCTGATGGGAACTGTGAAGACTCAAGTCTCCCAACTTGTATTTACTAGACTGCACCCATTACTGGATACCAGAGGCCAAGATATCTCATGATACTGTAAGTATCACTAAAGCCAGGAGTCAAGTGAAAATGAGAACCCTAATTGTTATTTTAAATCAAGATGCAATTTCGTAGTCCTCATATAGAATGGAAAAGAATGGAAAATATGATCTAAATATTTCCAAAAGGCTTGAACAACAAAGAGATAAACCACAAAATTTATTACTTGCTGTTTAAAATCTCGCAATTCGTGACTACTGTGAATGTGAATCATAATTTCTAGATGCTTGGAGCTCCAAATAAGGTACATGACCCCATAGGTCTGTTCCATCCTCCCTCTATTCCCCATCCTTGGATAGGCAGTGCTCTGCAGGTTCTGGATGGAAACAGCCTTTGCCTTTATGGTTGAAAGAATGTATTCAAGCTCCATCATGCTGGTTTTCTTCCTCTTCATCGCTCATACAAAAATTAAATTCACTCCCCTACAGACAGCAAAACGGAAGAATAGGCCTTTTTCCCCTCAAACCAAGAGGGAGAAAATAATAGGGCTGCTGAGACATTCTAGTGGTTACCCAGGAAATACATGAGCCTTTTATTCATTCCTGCTAAACCTCCAAATCTGAGAAGAGTTCAAGTTATTCTTGGCTTGCCCAGCTCAGGAATTTATTTCTTGGCAGCAATTAATAAGTAGCGATTAATGCTTCCTGCAACACTGCTAATGCGAATGCTATAAATAATGTAGTTTATAAAGAGATAAACAGCCATATTAATGGCCTCCAGCTATTTGTGCAGTACTGTAAATATTTTAGCTTGTGGTTTTACAAAAGAGAGATCACACTTTTCTTTTTTTTTTTTTTTTTTAAGAATGAAGTGAATTTTTGTTTGCACTGAAAGTTTTCACATTTTATTGCAAACACAAGACCCTGCTCAACATCACTTATACCAGAGGTACAAATATTTAGGCCAGGACAGCAGATGGCCCTGCAGCTGCAGGTCATAAAGTTCTTGCATGTTTTAAAGTAAACACTCAAGTCTATAAACTTTATGCTCTGAGTAGTTCTTGAATTTGAACCTTCTCAAAAACTCAGGAAACAAAAAAAAAACCAGTCAGATTATTTGTTTCAATGTAAAATGAACCTTGTATTCACCTGCATGCCACAAATGGGGTCTTCACAAAGGTAGACACCTGGTGACTGGCCATCTTGCAGGCTGCCTGTAGCCACTTCTGACAACAGGTCTCTCAGATTTTCTTCTTTCCCCCACACTTCCACTGCAGAAATTCGGACTGAGAAACGAGCTCCTGTCTTCTCTTTGCGTTCATTAATCAACTTGAAGAGCCAGGAGATGGCACAAGGGATTATGCCAAGGTTTTGCATGGAATCATCCTTCCCAATCATGGTGTATGACTTCCCTGTCAGGAATGGGGGGATGGAGAAAAGATAACATCACTCCCAGGACCTTCACAGCCTTCTGCCAAGAGAGACTATGCTGCACAGTCTGAAGAAAACAACTTCTTCACTACAATAAGGACAGTTAGCAAGGCAGAAAGATAGGCAGACAGACAAACAGTACATGGAAAATGGAGAGCATTTAAAACCAACAGACTCCACTTTCAAAAATCATTACCTCATGCATTCCCTTGACATCCTCCATCCCCCAGGCAGGGCACTGCAGATCCCTACCGCACAACACTGCAGCCTCTGACGAAGGTGAATAGTGGGGGAAACTGAGCAGAGCAGGAGTGCTATGGGCTCTAAAAATCCCTGCTTTAGTTACTGTGTGTATGGTATTCTTTGAATATCATTTTATCTATGTCATCCTTCATATGCTGGGGTTGGGAGTGACATAAAGATGGTCCCAGGATCATGAAGATATAACTTCATACATGGGAAAAAAAACCAAACCAAACCAAAAACTCCACAAACAAACAAAACAAACAAAACCACATGTAAAAACAGGTACATGAGGTCATTTGTTGTGTAAGTGGGTCAAAACCTTCCCCTGGTTTGCCATTATTTGACTCTGCAATTATAGCTCTGGCTTGTCTCTGCTATAAAAGTTTGCTGCTTAAGAACAGACACAGAATATTCTCTTACACTGTTTCAAGCATCACTATATATAATGCTTGTAGACAAGTTTGCTAAAGTTCCTAAATTTTTAAGCCAAATGACAAAGGTATACAACCTTTCAGGCCAGTACTTGTGGCTACTTTACCTAGTTTCATTTCTTATGTTGAAAGAGATCAGCAAAGAAAATATTTCTATGCACTTGTCTGTAGTAAGGCCTGGGTGTGTCCATGGTTGGTGGAATGGTGGTGGTGCAGTTAGCAAAGCAACTACAGAGACTCAACTCATGCTCCAGCAAAGCCCTAACTAGACCACCTCTCTGAAGGACCTGGGGCACTTGTGAGACATTGTTATCTAGTGGCTTTCCTTCCCATCTTACTTGCTAGGTCACATGTGGCAGGTGACAGAGGGTCACATATCCAAGTGCTCATCCCAGTGTTACTCCTGCATGGCCCAGAGGGGTCTTGTGGTTAGTTTGACCAGTGGCCCTGGTCCATTCATTGTACCAGAGTTGGTGGCATTGCAGCATTCAGTACTCCCCAGTTTTTGTTGCCTATAACTGGGGAGAATTGTGGCCTGATACAGCTTGATCCTCTTAATCACGTGAAAAACTGAATTATCCTTGTAAGTTGTACGTGTATGTCTGTGTTTCTTTGAGACAGTAAGAATGGACATCATTGCATACATATAGTAAAACCCTCTTCATTAAACGAGATAGCATTTTCAAAATACTTTTAGATAAGCATGAACAAAATACAATATTACTCTTGAAATCCAGTTATTTCAAAAGACTAGTGTGTTAATGATCTTTTTTATCCCCTCTCCATTAATACTTGAAAGGTTGTTGCATTTGCAAAGAGCAAGTTTTGATCCACTGGTAACATTCAGTTAGCCATTAGAATAGGATTTGTTGGAGACAGAATAGAAGTTAGTAATGACTGTCTAATCAGGGAATGGAATATAAACCAAAAAATTTGAGTGCCCAAACACAGGACTTCAATAGTGCCATCAGAAACAGCAAGTACTTGAGGGCATACTCACAATCCTTACATAGCTGCCAAAAAAGTGGTATTTTGGCAAACAAGACTCCAATATCAAGCACACTGGTAAAACCGTAGATCACTGTTGGATCATTCATTAACAATTGCAGACAGTGTTAAAAATGGCTATAGTACTCAGGGGACGGAAGGAAGCAACAACTCAGAGATAACTTCCGTTTCAAAGAGCATGTTGCCCAACATTTAGACCAGGGCTGTCAAATGCATTTTCAGCAGGAGCCACATCAGCCTGTCAGTTGCCTTCAAAGGGCCAAATAGAATTTTAGGACTGTGTCCATGTAACTACTCCTACATTTATACAGTCCTAAAATTACATTCGGCCCCTTGAAGGCAACCACCAGGCTGATGTGGCCCCTAGTGAAAATGAGTTTGACACCCCTGATTTAGGCAATATGCAAAGTGAATAGATATGTAAGCATAAGGTGTAGGTGTAGTATAAGGTCACGCATAGTGTACCACTTTCAAGTACAATTACTACGCACAGATAAATGAAAGTTCGTTTTCTCCAATCTAACGTACTCGCAATCTCGGGTTAAAAATATTCACTTTGCTGCTTCAGTAGGGAAATTTAGCAATACTAACCAAGCTTGGAATGGCCAAAGCAGAACACGCAGCCATCTGCACCATTGACCACAGACTGGATCACCTCAGCCACAGTCCCAGCGCATACTTCAGCCTGTCACAGGTATTAAAATAAATAAATAAATAAACAAACAAACAAATAAATAAATAAATAAAATTATCCATAATAAGGAAAAATCAATCGAGTACTTTCACTGGAAAATGGTCATAATGTCATCAGTGCTCCTGCTGAAGTATCAAGAAGTCTAATCCCGCTTGTCTCATTCATGTGACCTATGCTGTTGATGTGAGTGACATTACTTGTGTAAGCACAGGAAGGAGGACTTTGCTTCGTGGCAACTAAGTTTCATCTGCTGAAACATCAACTCAAACAAAATACACATTCTCTAAGAAGATGTGGCTGGTTTGTTAGAACTGCCTGTTTAGGGGACTTTAAAATAGATTTTTTATTTAAAAATAATAAAATACTGAGGAATTTTTACAGGCTCTATTATTTGCCCAATTATGGACAGAGTTCAAGTTCACTAGCAGGTGGGTAAGGAACATAAGGTGAACAAGTAGCCTCTTTGGTATTAGCTAGGTGACATTTCTTAATTTTTCTCTACGTTATTAGGAGTCTTCTTAGCTTTCAGCAGCATAGGCTCCATACCGAAGCCTGTCGCAATATTTTAAGAAGTACAAAACACAAATTCACCCTGGGCATTCTTAGATTTAAGGTTCAAGCAGGCTGAATGGTCTACAGTGCTTCTGTAGCAACTGCCTATCAATGGTGGGTGAAACTAAACCAGAATTTGCAGTTTAGACTTTCATGTGAAGCACTTCATATTTGATAATAAATCATGTAAATTCATAGGTATTTCTAGACTATCACTTTAATAGTAAATGAAATGGGCCAGTAAATGGGCTGTTACCAGGCCAGCCCTTGAACTGCATCCAGGCATAAGTATGGGAGGTGCCAGCTGCCTGGACCAGAACTAGGGCAGGGACTGACCTCATGATACAATCATATGACGGTGCTTTAGCTGGCCCTGTGTCATAGTTCTGTTTAGTTTATAAGTACAGAAACAGCCTTAAAGTACTGGTTTCTAATTATACTTTGCAATGCTACTTTACTCTTCTACTCTCATCCTCATGACATTTGGGTAACACATTTCATCAAACCAAAGAAGTCTAATTAAAATAAGAAATCTGAACTTATACATATGAATAAAGACTTGTGGACCAAAATCACCATCCTCTTATTGTAAACCATGCAATAGAACACTGCATAAATAATCCTTGACTTCTTAGTGAATTGAGGACTGCATTAGAGAACTGCAGATCTTATCAGATCACTATGTGCAGCAAATAATAAGATTTTATAATATACAATAACTTGTTGATATTGAGGATTTGCCTACTAGGCACCATTTAGCACGTTTATTGCATGTATAATTTTAGGAGCAATTATTTACAGTAAAGAATAATGAAAACACACAATTATCAAGATACAATTTAATAAACTGATTTCATTGTTGATTATATTCATGGGCCAAATTCAGCCCTGGTCTAACTCCATGAAAGCACTACCGTTGTAGCTAAACTAAATCTGGCTCTGGTGCATGTTATTGTTTAGATAACTATTGTGATCATACATTACATACCTGTGATGCATCTTGGGGGAAAACTGCATCAAAAGCAAACATCTTGGGTGGAACCTGGTTGCCCCTTTTCTGGAAAACATTCTGGCCTCCACATGCCAACGGGTCATACAGCGTGATTTGCTTCTTACGGGGGTCAACTTTTAAGAAAGAGCTGGACTCAGACGTGTCTCTGCCAAGTGTGGAAGAAATGCGCACCATGACTTTGACCTGTCAGCAAACACACAAAAAGAGGACTGCATCTGATTAGTCTGTTGGATGCTCTAGACTGGTATGCTGAATGAACTTTCCGGTTACACTCAACTAAATCATACTTGGTTGCTGTTGCTAGTGTCTCAGTGGAAGTCAGTGAAGACACAGGAATTATTATAGGCAGAATGTGGTATAAAATACACAGTGAATAAAGCTAGAATTCATTTTCATCTACTTGTGTAGCAACTTAGGTATTTAGAATTACAAAGTACATCATGGTGTTTTAGTGTCGATATTAGGCAAGTACAGTGATGACGTATTACATCACCTTGTCTTACTCTCAATATAAATTGAAAATTAACTGTACCCCAGTGGCCCAATTAAGAAATCTGAAAGGTAATCTAGACTGCTAAGGTATCAGAACTGCTGCGGTTTCTACAAAACGGTCTGATCAATAAAAGCACATAAAAGCCAGATCTGTAATTTACACCTTTCCGATCGTACGCCAAATGCAAAAAGATGATGTGCTCGGTTTCAAGTGTCATCATCAAAGAGTCGTGAAAAGGGCCCTGTTTTAATGGTCAGAGTTTGAAATTATCATCAAGGGAGAGGAATGTAATAAGCGCTAAAAGATTTGTTAAAACATGTTAGCTCACAACTCATTAAATGGCTACATAATAAGATGTTATTCCTAAGACAAAAATACATCTTCATGGCTTTAATGAGATTCTACTGCATCCTTGGCCCAGCTAGTAAGTAATTTAGATGTAAGTAAAGCTGATGACAATCCATCTGGCTTTAGTTCTCCCCACAAATTCACTACATGCAGACACATGAGTTCCTGAACTTTACAAGGCAAACATCACCTTTCTGCCCGCTCCTGCCTCAAGCCACACCTGCACACACTTTGTCCTCGAGTAGACTGGCTTTCACACCAACCAAACAGAACTTTTATCTTGATGCTCCTTAACTGTATGACACTTATACCAAACCCACTCACAGCTAGCATGCAAGTGACCACAAACGGTCACCTCAGCACAGGGTGGGTGCAGGCTGGAATGGCAGATGCACCCTGGGAGGAGGTTGTAGCCCTAAAAGTTAGACAACAGTGAAGTTCCTGTCAGCCTCACTGACACTGGTGCTATTTGTACGCAGATCTCATTTCATGTTGGCCTGAGCTCATCCTACATGGAAATAAATCAGCTGCTTTGAGAGGTAAAATCTTGGCAAATTCATTTTTGACACAACTCCTTTGAAGGCAACAGAATAAGACCAGAGATTAATTAGGATTATTCAGGATGTTTGACATGTTTTCTCTACATGTCCATGAGTCAAAGTGGTAATTTGACTCCACATATTTTAACCTGGGAAAACATGTCATTAGATGGTGAAATAGTCACAAATCTGCGCACATGATTTCAATTTTACAGCATTAGTTGAGGAAAAGAGGAGAAATACAGCTTGGGCGTGAATGGGTTGCCTCCTCAACTGCTCAGCTGAGCTGTTTATGAAATCTAACCTCTAACTGGAAAAAAATTACTTCCAATATTTTGTCAAAGGCATTCTTTCAAACCCAACCCTAAGCAGAGCTGATTTCTACTGAGGAGAAGGGCAGCCCACACCCTTGCTCAGTCCAGATGAACGAGGCAAGGCTTGAATGTTTATTCCGGCCCTAGGACTCCTGGCAGCTCAGAAGGGAGGCACAAGTGAAGTTAGCAAGGAAGGGTAAGAACACAGCACTGAATCCTAGAGCAGCAGGGAAACAAAGAGTAATATCAGTACTGATCTGATATCCTGTTTTCAACTTTGGATGCCTTTGCTTTTTTCTACTGTCTCCTACATTTTTAAACAGATGCCAATGTCAAAAGGATTAATAAATGTGATTCTTCAACTACTTTAAATAAAATATTGTTCTGCTTTAGGAAACTATTTTCCTATAAGTTTACATGTATGAATCAATGTCCTCCAGACCCTTGATCCTTTTGTGCAAAGGAAAGTCAACTGAATGCCTTGAGGGCTAAGTTTCTTTGGGTTTTGGAGAATGGATATTGCGTGAAATTTAACAACCCTTCACATACAGACAGTTTAAGAGCCCTTTTTAGCCTCAAACTGTATGGGCATTCAGTTTTAACTTCAGCCATACTACTTCTATTACAGTCCTGATTTCAACCTGTTCACACAAAATCAGATTAATACCTGTCACTTCTTACTGAAGTAATACTGCAAATCCTCCTAACTTCCAACAGCTATAGTGATAGGGGCTGAGGCATCAGGTTTCTCTTTCTCTGGAGTAAAAGACCAATTTAACTGAAATCCTAAAAGTTTACAAGCATCAGATAAGCTGAATGAACTCCTGTAAAGAAAGAGCTCATCTCAGAAGTCCCAGGAGTTGTCTAACAGTATACATTTTCTGACCATTTGGCTCCTCAACTCTGGCAAATACAGACATTTCTTAAGAAAAATACTGCTGTTGCCATGAACCTTTGTATTTCCTGTGCATTGGGGATTTTTGTTTTGAGACTTAATAGTTCACAGAATCATGAATCACTTAGGTTGGAAAAGATTAAGATCATCAAGTCCAACTGTTAACCTGACACCACCATGTCCTTAAGCACCATGCCTACACAGAATCATAGACTCATTTAGCATGGAAAAGACCATGTTCGCGTGTGTTAGAGCAGAGGAATATCATATGGTTCCATGTGGGTATCCTGGTAGCTGGACCACTTCTTGCTCTGAAGACAGTTTGCAGCTGTCATGAAGATGTCTGTGCACCCTAGCACAGCTTGTCATGGGTGATTCCTCTCACCTCACTTCAGAGCAGCCTGCAGGAACTGCCTCCCTCTGAGCCAGTTGTCTGACCCTTTTGTAGACAAAGGAGAGAAGCAGGCACTTCCAGCACTTAATTCAGGTCGTCTGTTTTATAGACCTGCTTTCCAGATAAGATGAGTTGCACTCCATCAGTGCTTGGTGCTTTCTCTGTACCACCACAAATATCTTAAATGATTACCTGAGATGTAGGTGCCTACATTGTAAGCTGTCTAAAGTTATTCTTTTTGCTGTAAGCATCATAAAAATGCTTTTCCTGAGCAGCACAGCCCCTGAGCCAAATTAAGTAGCACACACAAATCTGTGCGGCAGTTTTCAGCAAAAACCACATGCTAACAAAAATAAAGATGGGTGCATGAGTGTGATGAACCCTAAACACAAGTAGTAGCAATTGATTATTTGAACTCATCTGTTAGTTTGTAGACCCTTTTAGGACTGTATAAATGTAGGAGTATTTATGTTTATACAGTCCTAAAACTACATTTGGCCCTTTGGAGGCAACCACGAGGCTGACATGGCCCCTGGTGAAAATGAGTTTGACACTACTGCCCTAGAGTATTCTCCCAGTCCAGTCTCACATCAGTGTAACTCTTTCAAATTACTCTTGATTTACATTATATTAATTGAGAAGACAATTAGATTCTGGCTGTGCAAAACACATATCCACTAAATGCCATGGGAGCTGTGACTATAGCAAAAACCCAACAAGCAGGCAAGACACAAGCAAACTTCAGTCCTGAGAAACACACATGGGGATTCAGAGAACTGCATGCGTAACTGTGGCACAATAAACTAGGGAGAACAAAACAAATTATAAAACATCTGAGCTAGATGTATCTTCTGAGGAAGCAGGCAGGCTTTTGGTCTGGGACTCCCAGTGCTAGGAGCCCTCTGAATGGCTGTGCCTCAGATGCGGTACAATTGTGAACTAGTGATGCAATCTCTGTTTCACTCTCCACACTTGTACAACAGGCTGAGTTGCAGCTCGCTTCACTGTGAGCACATGGATACTTTCAGCCATTACTGGGCTCAAAGGACTGGCAGTTGCCATTGGGTAAGCACTCCATTATTAAACATTATTATGCACGTAACCTAAACCAAGGATTCCTGCAAAACATTTCCCAATAGTGGTTGCGACAAGAGTAAATCAACTTAGCTACAGCAGTAGAAGTGATGGGAGACCACAGCCTCCTGCTTTGCCATTTCACAGTCCTTCATGCAATTTATGGCAGGGAAAGGCTCAGAATCCATGCTGGCCCCTGCAATCCATGGTGGGAAGCAGTGCAAGAACGTAACTCAGCCAGCTATGGCATAGCACAGGAATCTAATTGACTTAAAATACTTCAGTTCAACTTAAGAAACATACAGGCTGAAGATTACAGTTCTGCTCTGGGGAAGGCAGAAATAAAGTATGGTTAATTTGAAAAACAAAAACCAATGAAGTTTAAGAACTCTAATAATTTATGCCTGCAATTTATATTTAAATAAACTATAAATTAAACTTCTTCTTATAAAGAAGAAAGCAGGTTTTCTGCTTCACTTCCTATGTGTCATTACTCCTTTAGTCCAATGCTACAGTTTCCCACTAATCTCTTGTAATTGAAGGGTTTAAGAGATACCACTTGCGATTAATGGGACCACTCAGTCTGCCAGAAATTCTTATTTGAATCCCAGCGATCAGGTCTTGGCAGCGCCCAGCTTTACAAGCACCTCTGACTGTTTCTATGGGGAAACACAAAAGCAGTCTCTTCAGACATGCACTGTTGGTAAAACAACCAACCTGGCCCTAATTTTGATCTAATTTTACACTCATGCAAATCTGGCTGAACTCAGCAAGAATTAGCCCAGCTTAAGAGTGGAGAGGGAGAATAAAAGAGAAGGCCACTTGCTCTGTGTGATTATTGTGCCTCTTCTAGGATATAACTTCACCTCTTAGTTCTGCTCATGCTGGAAGCATTTTTTAATAAGTTTTCTCCTGTGAGGTCACAGGATTGCATTCGACAACCATTCAATCCAACAGGGCCCCCACGTGCTTCTCTGGATTTCAGTTCCTGCCTACAAAGATTTTTTTCTGTTACCAAATGAGTTTTACAGTCACTGAATTTCACAATATTACTCTTGATGTGCAATTCCATCAATGGAAGTACAATCAGAGCTGCACTGTTTAGGTTTCCTCAAGACAGTTGGTTTTTTTTTTTATTTCTGTATACGTATTTTATACATACATATGTGTGTATATTTATATTATATACTTTTAAAAAATGCATATACCTTTTCTGAATATATATAAAAATGTAATGTAAATACATTTTTCACAGATTTATCTCTAAATTGTA
The DNA here is from genome assembly GCF_963082525.1 of Nesoenas mayeri. Taxonomy (NCBI): domain Eukaryota; kingdom Metazoa; phylum Chordata; class Aves; order Columbiformes; family Columbidae; genus Nesoenas; species Nesoenas mayeri. The sequence goes on along the minus strand of NC_137544.1, from coordinate 82,951,755 downwards.
ATTACTGGCACTGAAGAGTTCCTTCATGGGTATCATTCAGTAGCATCAAGGGAAGATACAGGGTAATTGCTATAATATCACTATGCTTCTGTACTGTAAAAATAAGCACAGACCTTTTAATCAGCTCTCTTACAATTTCAACTGTCTGAACTGTGTTCCTTTGCCTTCTCCTTTTTTATCTAGTGCATCGCCATATACACATCAACTATTTATTGAAGAGGAAATTTGCTAATTGCAGGGTTTTCCCCAGCTAAACTCAATTTGTGACCTACCATGGACCTTTTGTTACATTCTCACTCTTGTGCAGCAGGACAAAGGATCAGCACACTCTGCAAAGTAGAAGCGGTGCCGTAGGGAAAAAGAGAAAGCAAGAGCCCAGCCCCAGCCACCGACACCCCCGTGTCTCCTGTGCCCGCAGGGGTCTGTCTGGAGGAGCGGCAGTGAAAAGAGCATGGAAGGTGGGACACATGTGAGCTGTGTCAAATCTGCATCAAACACGGATAACTGCAGACAGAGGCTGGAATGAAGCAACACAAGCAATAGGAGATTGACACTGGGGATATTATCACTTCCTTCTACTCCTGCCTGTAAGATTTCGTTTGGGGTTCATTTATCTAATTACTGCAGGGACAGGGCTAGACAGCTGTTGCTTTGGGCACTGCGCTTGCCTTTATGAGCTGCTTTCCCCATCAATCATTTGAGCAGGATGTCTGGGAGACGTGTGCTGGGCAGTGGTGGGAGGCAGGAGCTGCGGCGCAGTCAGGGGCGAGCCGGGCCAGCCGGGGCTATGGAGCTGTATTAGCACTCCATCAATGTAACAGCAATCACCGGCTGCGGGAACAGCCTTAGTGGAGGTTAATGAAGAGTGCGGTTTGTAATTTCTCACTGTTACAGTTGTAAATAATGGTGGCAGGCGTGCATTGGTGCTGTAGCCAGCCACAAAATACAGCAGCATGAGAAAATCCGTGACTTCTCAAACACTTTTTCATGATGGGTGCAAAGGCAGGAGCCTTTCTATAGTGCCAAGAGGATGTAGAAACAGTTTGTTAAGCATTTTAAAGGATCTTTCTTACAGATCGTGAGACAATTAACTGGTCATGCTAATATGAAATCTAGGTGGACAAAACAAACAGACTGAGCCAGAATGAGACAGATACGGAATTGTACGAGTCGACATTGTTTTAATGAAAGTCTCCTGGTCACATCTGAGAAAACAAAACACAACACCTTGGGTAAATTACGGCAGTGTAAGCTGGTCAGGAAGCATGTGGTCAGGAGCATTCTCTCTTTCTGTTTTCACAAAGCTAAGTCTTGTAGGTTTCAGTGCTTCATTTTAGTATAAATTAGAAAACACTCAGGCCTGATCACTCAGGATTATTGTGGAAATGGATGTTCCTGCTACTGCTGATTTGGAAAACCAGTGAAAACAACTGAAAAAGCAAAACCATTAGTGTTGGCAGGTCTCACTGTTTCTTTCCTGTGTAATTGCTAAAACTTTACCAGCTCATCAACCTCATCCTATAGAGCACTTAAACTAATTTGCACTTGTAGCAATGATGGGAGGCAGTGCAAGTGCACTGTACCCAAACACCAACCATATTATTCAAAGACTTTGCCCTTATCAGGATTGTACCCTTCTTCAATTGGAGGAAAAGTAAATTCAGTAAAATCTGGTGTGAAATATGTGAAATGTGCTCAGGTCATAGGCCATGGCTCAGTGACCTCTTGTCTTGTTTGTGTCAGCAGTAGCTTTGAGTTTTGTCACTGTAATTTGGTACGGTTGAAAGACAGTGCTGAGTATCAGCACTGAAAGCAGCATCTACATGGGCCCAGTCCCTCTGCTGTCATATTGCTACTTCAGCATTTACTAGATTAACATAAGGCATTGCAACTTTATTCTGTTCTTTAAAAAAATAGATAATGAAAAAGCAATTAGAATAATCCTGTCATGCAAACAATCTTTCTCTAAGTTTCCTGACACGCAAACAGACTGTGTGTCCCTGCTTTTCCTTTTGTTTCCTTCCGATCTCTCTGAGGGAAATCTGCACTTCAGACCTGCATGGCTGGGCAGTCTGCATGTTGCCTCAAGCAGAAGGCGGATTTTTCCCAGCTTCTGATACTCTCCACATAGCCACACATGCAACCACAGAAGTGCATCTGCATTTATGATGGGGTCAACAACAGTCTACCTCAGGTCATGTGTGGGGATGAAATTTCAGCGCTTTTTTTGGTATAATATCTTTAAACATCGTTGTTAGTGGTATTTTCATATGAATTGACCAAACCAAAACTGCCTTCAGCAACGCCAGCCACCATGAACAACATGGGATCAGCTAGCAAATCCTGTGTTGCCCGCAGTGGATCTGCAGATATGTAAGCATGCACCTACTGGTATAGTCAGCAGATGTCTTACTTAGGCCTCTAATACACCACTGCAAAGGTTTGTTCTGCTTCTCTCACGCTGATAAGAACTTATTTTTCTGCACTGAGTAGCAAGTACAGTTGGCTACCATGAATTTCAAGATCTTCCTTTGCATCAGATGCCTTTACCTTCCAAAATCAAACAATTATTTTTATTCACTTCAGTGACATTTTAGAGTAGAGAGTTCCCCTTTCCTCTTTCGCTGGTTGATGCAATTTTATATCTAAAGACCCTTTTGAAAAAGTATCTATCTAGTTTAAGGCAAAAACTGTTCCCTGGCACAGAATGACCAGCATCCTTTCCTGTAATGCTCATCTTCTGCTATGGCATGGCAACAGTTCTTTGTCCATGCTAATTTAAAAGCCAATGCCTGTACTTGTTTGGGAGAGCAGTCTAGAGGCCCAACACCGTGCCAGGTACACTATGAACAATGCAGGAGTATGGACAATTTAGTGCCAGTGCCCAGAACGTTTCCTACTCCTCTTTACCTTATAGTCTGTACTGGTGTTAGCTGAGATGATAGTTAATTTTCTTCATAGTACCTAGTATGAGGCTGTGTTTCTGATTTGCACTGAAAACAGCGTTGATAACAGAGGAATGTTTTAGTCATTGCTGAGCAGCGCTAACACAAAGTCAAGGCCTTTTCTGCTTCTCACACCACCCCACCAGTGAGTAGGGTGGGGGTGCACAAGAAGTTGGGAGAGGGCACAGCTGGGATAGCTGACTCCAACCAACCAAAGGGACGTTCCACACTGTGTGACATCATGCTCAGCAATAAAAGCTGGAGGAAGATTTAGGAATAGGGGAAAACTTGAGTTTTGGCATTTGTCTTCCCAAGTAACTGCTACATGTGATGGAGCCTTGCTGTCCTGGAATTGGCTGCACACCTGCCTGCCCATGGGAACACACTGAATGAATTCCTTGTTTTGCTTTGCTTGTGTGCACATCTTTTGCTGTATCTATTAAACTGACTTTAGCCTAACCCACAGGTGTTCACACTTTTACCCTTCTGATTGTCTCCCCCATCCCACCAGAGGGGAACGAGCAAGAAGCCATGTGGGGCTCAGCTGCCTACCAGGATTAAACCACAGCATAGTCCCAGCCACAGAACATTGCACAGCGTGGCCATGTTTTCCATTCTTTCCATTTCCATACATGAAACTCAGGTGGTACAGTAGCGGTCTCCCAAGCATGTGTTGTGCCATATGTTGCTCTGTTCATATTCCAGCCTGACTTGGCATCAACAGATCTTACAGACAGATCCACAAAACCCAGGAAATACATTTGTGGCATCACCGAGGCAAGCCTCCTTAAAGGAACTTCTCTGCTATCATAATTGATGACAAGGCTGCCATCGTTCTTGCTGACTGCACGAGGTTGCCATGAGCCATCAGGGGGAAGTGAGCCAGCAGTGGTGATTTACTTGGTTCATTCTCATAGGCCATGCTCATATCTTGCTGAGGTACAGAAAGACTGAAGATGACTTTACTTCAGTAATTCCAAGTTTCCTATTAGAAACCTGCCCGTCCAGCAAAACATGACTCTACTGCCTCAGCTGCCACAAGGACTGCTGTTGTTAGAAAGTAGTAGCAATATCAACAGTAGCAATATCTCAAGCACATTCATTGATAATTATGTCTGATATATTACTTCTAAGAGCCTGAGTTTCCCTTTTTGTGAAGCTGTGAAAAAGGTGCATAAGATGCAGCTTGGTAAATTTAAGCAGGCAGGTCATCTCATCCTTAATTAGAGAAAGGGTGGCACTGAGGGCTTCGTATTATACATTCTCAGGAGAACAGGAACTCCCAGATGAACAAGGCTCTCTGTTTTTGTCTAAGGAAACAAGAATTTCTATGGAAAGAATGCAGATAAAAGACAAAGTTTCCTTTATGTGCGTCTTTGAGATGTCTTTTCAGTGCTACAGAAACAAAGGATATAAAGGTATTGCATGGAAGATGTATAATCACAATAGTAAGCTTTTCCATTATTTATAAAGATGATCTCCATGACTGCATACAAAAGAAGGTTCCCCAGTCTGCCCATAGCAGTGTATGGAATAGCACCATAAATAATGAGTAGCAATGCAATCAGATAAGAAGGATTTACATGATTTAAGGCAAGCCAGAAGAAGTGACAAATTGCAGTTTAATGCAGATAAGTGTGGAAAAAGATGTGTTAGGCTTTGGAGTGGCAGTTGGTAATGACAGCCAGTAAATAAAAGGGATAGTTCATGGTACTGATGAGGAAAAAGATTTGAGAATTCATGGGGAGGAAAATAATTTCAAAGAAAGCAATGGACTACATTTCTAAAGAGATTCTATATAAATGGAAGGAGGTAAAATTATCATATTAGGCAGTATAGGTGAGATATCTAACATGTGCTTGGGTTTTCAGAGGAGAAATACAGTCTTCAGAAAGAGAGTATAACCAGCCTCCGATACTATATGTTGCATGAAACAAACAGCAGGGACTTCAAGGATTAGAGGCTAGATACTTTAGTGAGAAACTTAATACATGATAACGTCTCTGAATTCAGCAATAATTCCTTATTTACCTGCAAGTATATGAGATGAGAATCTGATCTTAGTTAGGAATAACCACCAACAAATTGAAACTTGAAAAAGAAGGAAACAATAAAACCTGGATCCAAGCAATGACAGGATTTATATTGTTAGTGAACCTTTCATCTGAAGATCCTACAGGGCTTTGAAAAGGCTTCTGACAGGATTAAGACATACATTTACAATTATGCTCATTTTTCAACTGCAGAAATAAGGCATAAAGAAATCATTTAAGATCCCAGGAAAGGCTTGCTTTACCTAAACAGATTACCTGACCTCTACTTCTCCCCTTACTTATCCTATAACTGTGAGTTGTAATGTTTACAGGGGGCATAAACCTGACATTGTTCTTTTCTGTTGTATCCTATTTAATACTACCTGAATGCTTCTATCTCTGGCATTGGTACAGGGAGGCACAACAACTGCAGAGCCCTAGCAGCCTGCCACTTAGAATTAATGAGATCCATTCATAATGCTATATATTATCTCTAGCTAAAAATGCATTTGTTGAGCTTGAACAGAAATCTGTGGATTTTTATGCTGGGCTTGATTCCGCATGTGTCTGAAACAAACAGGGTTATTTTATTGTGCCTGGGACAAGAGAATAGAAGAAAAAACCATACAAGATGCATCTCTAAGTTCACGTAATCTCACCTCCAACAGTGAGCTAACAGTCTGCCTTGTGAGTCTCCCACCATGGTGGGCTGCACAGATGTCTCACTGGTCCCCTTCAAACTGTGCTTTGCCAGTACCCACATGGCTCACATGCCACTTGCATTCTACCAAGACACAAAGTATGAGGAACTTATGCTGTCAGGGAAGAGTTGCAGGCTCCCATGAGCCAACTTGTAGTCTGAATCAAGTCTACAGCCCATGGGGGACACTGTTGGGTTTGGGCATATTTATAGCGCCATTTGCGGGATGTTGTCACTCCCTTTGGGGGTGGGGAGAGGAGTGCCCCTGAAAGGTCTCCCCTGAGACCTTTCGTGAACATTACATGAAGCTGCCTTTCCCAGCTCTGTCAGAACCTGTTGTTGAGGCTCTGGCTGCTTGTCCTGCCTCAGCTTTTTTTTTTTTTTTTCTTAAATGCCTTCATCAGTCCTAATATTAAATTGCTTTCTGACCAGTAGCGAACACTGTATTGTGATTTTCAGTAGCCTCTAGAAGACACTACAACCTGACTCTTACCCCCAAAGGACTGTAAATCCAAGGAAGTCATCTGTCTGAGCAAATTTGTTCCTAAAAGCTGGGGATCAACAAACACAGCCTCTGGGGGTACAAGAATACTCTTACTTACTTGGAAAAATCCAAAGACATCTTAGCTAAGTCTGCTCTGCTGGTACAAATGATCTCTGTGTTGTACTCTGCAATACTGGTTCCTGGGCATGTGTCTGACTCCAGGTACAGTGCAGCTTGTCTCCACTGCATCCTGTGTTCCCAGGGGAAGAAACACGGGTATGCAGGCAAGGAGGACAGCACAGCGTGCTTGGCACCAATCCTGGTCTGTCTGATCACAGGACCAACATATCAGGGCTGTAACGCTTTCCTGTGGTTTTGGTTTGTTTTTTTTTTCTTCAGTACTGAACATGACTAGCTAAATAACAGAAGCGAAATGATACCAAATCAGAGACCAATAAAAAAGATACAAAGAAAACTAAACAGGAGTCCCCAGGGGAGAACTAAATTGAAATAGTACTTTGACAAATGAAACTCACCTCATGTCACAGCAAGCCACTAGCTTCTTTTATCCTCAACTGTAGCATACAGCATAATATTGCTAGTGACCCTCTTCCTTGACAAATGCAACTCTATAGCAATGAGAAACAGCCAACGAACTGCCCATCTGCCTAGTGACCCCTACCACTAATGATTTCACCCACTGCTTGCTGCCTTGTTAAATGCTGTAAGAAATAATGGCAGTGCTTGTGAAGAGAAGAGGTAACCAACCACTTGTCCTAGAAAGAATAACCAGTGCTTGCTAGTAGTCTTTGTACTTGCCCTCAGCTGTAACTCTGCAGTCTTAATTCAGGCAAAATTCCCAACGTCTTCAACCTCAACTGCCATTTCCTGATTTTTGAGCACTTAACCATGCAACCTTAGCATTCCTTTAGCGTTGCTGTTCATCAACAGAATAATTCATTATGTTGTGTGTAGTTTAGGGACTGGGTAATTCTTTCTAGCAAGTAGCAGCCTTAAACAAATGGCACCTGATCAATAATGCAGAATTCAACATTTGATAATAAATAAAAAGCCATTTTCATGAGGGGTGTCTGTAGGAAATGTCAAAACCATTTATCAAGGGTCCAGGCTGATAGCCTGCAGCTGCTGTCCACAAGAACTATAAAAATGAACTTAGTTGAGTCCTGCAAATATGTTTTTTTGTCCTGAGTGTAATTAGCTCTTTCCATGACCAAAACACAAAATAAGGGCTTATTGAGTATGAATTAAATGGTCATTACCAGAGCCTTTTTAAAGCAAAACTGTGCCATAATAGTACTTTGTCCCTAAGCTGCTAGTTATACAGGATTATTTCATCTTGGTTTCCAGGTGCACCTTTAAAACAATCCTCATTGTAACTCTAGAAAGGGTGATCTGCTTAACACAAATGCTTAACACAAAAAAACCACAAATGCTTAACACAAAAATGCATTTGTATTTGGGTTTCAAAACTTCAGATTGACAAAGCAATTGGACAAACATTACAAACCAAGACAATGGTAAACTCTTTATTTCTTCCCGATATCTAGTTCAGGCATGTGTCAAAAGAGCAAGTCGGTTTGAGTGGTTTGGAATGCTTTTACATTTCTTAATAAATGATCGAACAGAGAAGCACAGGGCAACTCCAGCTCCTTCACTGACAATTCACATCCAGCGGTAAATAGGGTAGCAACAGTTAACAGCTATAATGACCACCAAAAAATATAAGCAAGATAATGAAAACAGAGGTTTGATGAAGTCCACTTCAGCCCTGCATGGCTTAAAAAACTTCACTGTAAGTGGCAAAATGATCTCCCCTTGTCAAATACTAAGTGTAGTGTGACCAATTTTCTAGGCATGCTATTTAAATAACTAAAAATAATCTCATCATGGATTCTACATAGAGAAGCAAGGTTCTTCCCATTGCACCTATCACCAGGATGGGGACTGCATTAGCCATGTAAGCTTGCTTTCTGAAGATCAGGTTCTTGATCGCTTAAGAGCTGCTCTAAGAAGACTTCACCTTTAGCTTTCCTGAACTACACTGACAACTTGATTTCTCTTTTCTGATGCAGACAGAGTGACTGAATGTTGGATAAGAACGAGTGGATGACGTTGGTGAGCTTGGGAAGGCAACAAATCTATGTCTCCATCCCATCTCTCACATAGGTGGGTGAGAGAGCTGGCTGCTTCATCTCCACTACAATCTAATGATTCTCAGTTTGGTTACAATTATGTCACGATAAGTCACAATGAGATCCAGCATTCTCAAAACTGTGATCACCCAGCAAAGGCCTTGGTGCCTTTCATGGGTAACAATTTATGCAGAGACACTGTATCTCTGTTGACACTACTGGAGTTATCCTAGGTATTACACCAATGAATCCATCAAAATCCATCTCTTTAAACAGTCTTTTTTCACGTGCCATGAATTTTTCTACAGAAACACTTCTATTTGAGAATGGCAATGAAAGCAGCAGTTAGTGCACAGGTTTCACAAATGATTGAAGCAACCAGCCTTCTCTGGGGTAATAAAGGGATATTTCATTTTAAGGTAATTCATCCCCATGCTTGTCACTACTGTAGCTCAGTATCAGGAAAGAAATGATCTTCGATGCTTTGTAACATTTTGTCACTAAACACAAAATAGAAATTGGTTAATGAAGAAAAGAAAAAAATGGGGGGGAAGGAGTGTGATTTATTTTTAAGAAGCATCTTACCACAGTAGATTAGAGCACAGGCAGAACAAATAAGCAACATAAAATAAACCAAAAAGATAAAAGGGAGAATATATCACAACAAAAAATAGAGTGATTTTTAACATGCAGTATAGAATGAAGCTTGATGAAATATTCAAATTTCAAATCTAAACACAATCCTAAAGCAGCACTGTATGGTAGGGAAGGAGGCAGCTCTACTGCCTGCCTGTTTGGTGAAGGGTGGTTTTATACCACAGAACCTGGGAAAGGTATGTCTGGAAGCAAGCGGGACTGCCTGAGTACAGACTGATCAGTTGCATCAGTATAAAATGTGAGCAGCACAGAAAGCGAGTGTGGCCAGGGTTGGGCCAGGATCCAAAGGAAAGTCATGCCAACCACAACAATATTCACATTTTCACTGGTGGAGCCAAAGCCCTAACTTGGATCAACTTGGTTTTTCCTCACTTCTTTGAGTATGTAAAATCCTTCCAAACAGTTCCTGGAATTGACAGTACCACATTTAGGCAGAATGGACCACAAATCTGTCCGTCTGGGTAGCCTCAGGTACAGTCACAGGCATCAGGACAACTATTTCAGTGAAAAATTAACAATGTGAAGTTTTTAGTGCACATCTAAAGCTGCCTTTATCACTTATTTTCCAGTACTATAGCTGTACATAAGCCCTTCATTTTTTTAAGGACTATCTTCACAGCACCACTCATCTGTGAGTGCTGCAAACAATGCTGCTCTGTGCTTACTTCTTTAATAGCCAAGTATCTTTCATTCTTACATAGTATTTCTGCTATTCAAAGAAAAAATTTGAATATAGATCTTACTTTGGACAGTGCACAACTCAACTTCAGGTATATTTACATCTGGCTTTTGATCCAGATTATTCAATAACATAAGGTCTAATAAATGGTAATATGATATGGTTCAAACACAGGCTTGTCTATACCACTGCTCTTACTGTATTTCTGTTAAATGCTGCACATCCACTAATATTCAATACAAGTTTTGGTAAGGTGAATATTGCATATGAACTTGCCAGAGCAAAGGAAATGCATTCTGTCATTAACTTCTACCAATTTGTGGAGATGTTGCAAGAAATGTGGTCTCTGTCAAGATGCTTCAGGACATATCCCATTCATTGTCTAATAACAAGACAGAACACAGTACATTTTCAATGAAGTGACTAAGGATGCCTTTCGATAGTGTGGAATTCAGTAAACCTCTTAATATTATTTTAATTAAGCTGTTACAGTCCATCATGTCAAAACATAAAAATACAAAACTGCATTAGGGCACCTTACAAAGCACTGATTAATGTCCTGATAGGTTGTAAAATGAATCCAAACTGTAAATTTATACTGAGGGCCTTTCTAAAATGTGAATTATTGACTTGACAGTTCATAATAACTCTTTCCAAACTATTCTGGTCTACGGTTCAAATCTTTTCTGTATAGCTCACTGACATGCACAGTAGGTCTAATTTACTGTGTCTCCTACTGCATGAACATTCACAGGCTGCAACATCCTCTGAAATGTATTCTGAAATATTGCAAGTGACCAGATGGACAAAGGCAGGAGAAAGAAAATGTCATTAATCTATAATGACTTTGAGATAAGAGTAACTCAGAATTCTTGCTACTAGCTCACCTGGCAGAAAAGTTTCTACTATTAATGAGGTACACCCATTCCAGAATATGTTACATGGAGTCTGCTTTATGCACCAGCTACTGTGGCCCTACAGCGACTTCCATGAGAAAAAGGTGCTTTATTTTATCTTTCAGGATGACATTATTTCCTATAGCCCTAACACTGCTCTCTAATAGGTCACTCCCCAACTTACACTGGAACCTGGGGTTGTTCCTGCCCAGATGCAAGACTCTACACTTGCCCTTGTTATATTTCATTAAATTTTTCCCTGTCCAACTCTCCAGCCTGTCCAGGTCTCGCTGGATGGCAGCACAGCCTTCTGGCGTGTCAGCCACTCCTCCCAGCTTGGTGACACATTCCTGTGTAGCCTCACCTAGGTGTTCCTGCTCCAGCAGGGGGATTGGACTAGATGATCTTTTGACATCCCTTCCAGTCCCTAACATTCTGTGATTCTGTGAAACCTCAGCACATCAGATAGGAAATCTTAGACATCGCAGGTGAAGAAGGCATTCCGGATCCTATGGAGCTCAACCCCCATAGAATGTCCAGATGCAACTGCACCAAGCCACTCAGTTCTGGCAACTGACACTCACTTTTGCAAATATCTACAAAAGCCACAAAATGTAGTCCCCTCTACTCCAAAGGGCAGGGATGGATTCAAAAGCCTGTCTTGCTGAACCTCTGCAATGTGGCATTTATTTTCCTGAAGTTAAAATTCTAAACTCAAATAAGCCAGCATATTTTGGAAAATATCTTCTTTTTCCCTTGGTAAGAGAAGGACTCTCACACATACCTAAACTGAAAACTTATCTCGTTGCAACATATACATTTGAAGCTCTTTTGGTTACAAGAAATCACAAATGGATTTTAATTTGACAGCTTTCAATTACATCTTTAAAGATCAGAAATTCTATTTTGTCATGACAGAAACTTTGATATTTCAAAATATGGTTTTGGTTTGAATAGAAATAAAAATCTGCAAAACTGAAATTTTCTGAGAAATGTTGACATTATTTTGGATTCATTTAAAAACTATGTGTCGATAAAAAGGCTTTTTCCTCTCACTGACTTTAAAAATACATTGAAATTGTAATTTATATAATGTATTATATAAAGAAAAAGCAATTTTGAAATGAAAATACTTCATACCTATGGAGTGCTGTCAACCTGAATTTGGTTTTGGGGAAAAAAAAAATAACACAAAAAAACACCGATTGAAAATATTTCAGCTATTTTTAGCTCAATCACTAGTTCAACTCTCAATCAACTTCATCGATTTGTAAATAATCCAATTAGATTAATATTTGGAAATAGCATGACCTGAGAGGGAGCAGCTATCCTGAAATATAGCTACTAATAAAAAAAAAAAAAAATACATTAGATAATTAACTTGCTGCTTTAGTAGAACTAGACCTACTAATTGGGCACATCCTGAACGCTTAAGTACTGAAAGAGTTAAGAAAATCCCAGTAGGAAAAAACAAAACCTTTACATTAGGCTCTATAAAAATGAGGGGAAAAAAAGAATGAGAAAATTGATATCTATAGAGAGTTCTAATCACACAATCATATTATCTTTCTGAAGCAGTGCAACATGTATTTTGTAGAGTTAAACTACACTTGGTTACTCTTTCCAGACAGGCACACTCAGAGCAAAGTCTACGTATGCATTCACATTTTCCCATTCATAAAAACAATTCATTATCTTAATATGAAACAAGATGAGTTAAAAAAAAAAGTATAACTCCAAAATCCAGCCTAAAAGGCAACAGATTTTTGTGCAAAAACATTTTTGTAGGATTATATGGCACACTATCCTAAATGTACATTTTTTATAGAGTCTGCAAAAACACTTTTCAGGCATAAACCTAGAAAAGCATGCAGAAAACTGTAGCATAAACTCTTTGCAAATAGTTCTTGTGTAAGAATAAAAACGCAGAGGAGGAAGTATACAGATCTGCTCTAAAGAAAAACGATGGATAGACATCTAAAATGTTTACAAAAATAAAATGTTTTAAAAATATACAACATGAAACCCTGGCCCTCTGACTTCATCCACAAACTATCTTTCAGACAGAGTAGCTAATCATAGGACTTCAACTTGTTTAAGTCAATTCACCTCTTGAAGGTTAACAGGTTCTTTTCAGGCTGGAAGGAAAAGGTTTCACTAGAATGAATGAATAAAAGAAAGAAAGGGAGATCATGGTCAGAGTAACCCCCCCAAAATGGGTCCCTCACTATGGAGGAAACTATTCAGAACCAAAGTCAAACTCTTTGGAAAGAGGAGCCTGTCTGGGTTGGTGGATCAGGGGCTGGACTTAGCCCTCAGGTCCCCTCTGCCTCATTCACCACTTCTTTCATCAGAAGAGAAAGAGAAGAGCTGGCTGGAGACCGCCATTGAACAAAGGCTAAATATCTTCCACAGGGCTTGAACACAGCCAGTTTACTTTAACTCTACTGAAGCCTTTCATGGAGAGAAGAAGAAAACCTATGCATGGCCAAACACTTGAAACACCATCTGCATCAGTGTGGCCAGTAATATAATTCCTCACTATGGGACATCATCCCTATGTTGAGGTTCAGCTACCCATAGTACATTGAGACAATTGCTGTGAAACACCAGGGACTATAATAAAGGAAACGGTTATAAATGACAGGATGATGAAGCTGGCTTTTATTGTTCTAACATCCCATGACAAATGCCTAAATAAAAAAATCACTTTGAATTCTCAAGCAAGAAAAGTAATTCTGGGAATGATAGTACAAAGCACTTCCCTTCAATATGCAGCACTCACTATCACATAAGGCTATTAAGGTAAACATTCTAACTGGATTTTTTTTTTAGTGTCTGGATGATGATGTGACCTTAACAGGATTTGTTCTGCAGTTATGGTCCCAAGAGGATGCTATGAATAATCAAACCTCCTACCGTACCATGTCACTCTTGTCCACAGGTGTTAGGAAAGAATCCTTCCTCTCCTTTTCCCCAGCCAATGCTGCTGCACAGTTGCAACTTAGTTTAAGATGTCCTTTACATGACCAGGCAATGGCCTTTGATAGAGGCAGCAGGAGACTGGACTGTATAACAACTGACCTAATCTTTGAGTAATACTCGTAAGTATGTTCACAAGTTTGTATGCATCTACTTGACGCCCTTGCATCTCCATCTGTGTTCAATACCTTCAAGAGCTGGATTTATCTTCCTTACCTCCATTCCATTATACGTTCATATACAACTCAGTTATCTGGGCCTTACTATTGTGAGTCATTATGTGTATGCTATTAGTTACTTTGCAAGACACTCTAGTATCTTAAGGAGAAAAGGTCATCTCTTTGCCTTGAGCATCTGACAATTGATGAATACAACAATTAGGCTAAACACTTATCTCTCCTGATAAATTCTATGGGATGATTTTTTTTTATTTTTTTTTTAAATTGAGGCCTTGTTCAACATAGCCTCAAATTTCAAAATTATTCCTTAAATTACTGAGAGAATAAGTGTTAAGTAGTGCCAGAACTTGCAGGAACTCACCTTCCTTACAGTTTCATTCAGGCACGCAGGAAAGGCATAAAGATATGGGACTGCAACTGCCTGGAGCAAATGGCACCATGGAAGTGTCCAAACAAGGACAAAAAACGCTGCATGGGACCGGTGGTATTTCTATTCATCTGCCACAGACTCAGAACAATTTTCTTGCAGCTCTCTACCAGCACTCTTCATTTCTCACCTGGAAAAGCTCTACTGCTATTTCAGTCCTAAACCTATTCTGACCAGAGATGGAAACCTGCCAAAACATGCAGGAATACTGTCAATGAGGTGTGCTAAAGGGTCCTCTGGGACTACAAACTCATTTTTACACAAGCTCTGAGCAAGGATGTGAACCCAGATGTCTAGAGATAGACTATTGCATTAACCTACTGTGCCATCTGTCTGCCTTCGTAACAATCTCACACTGTATTTCATGGACAAGGCTGCACTTTTCTTCGGTGATAAAAGAAGTGCTATAATATTAATTTGTAGTAAAAAAAAAAGTTTCCATGTGGAGCCACCTTTTGCACTGACAGAAGACACATCCTTTTCCACTGACACCGCAGGGAACAGTCATCATGTGTCAAGGGGGATTTTTCAAAAGCCTTCAGAGACCTAATTAGGCTGCCACTGAAGGCAGTGATAAAATTCCTGTTGCCTTTAGAGGAACAGCAGAGGTGGGCCCTTGCTGTGCTCTGCCAAAGTTTCTGCCCTCTCACCCGTGTGTTATGCCACAGCTCAGACTCTGTCATTCTCCAGTCGTTTGGACCTGGTCCATAACCTGGTCCTGTATGTCATCTGTTTTTTCAGTCTGATTTTGAAGAGAAGATCAGTGAAACGACACTGAACAAACTGATGGCAGAGATAAAACCAACAAGAATAACTGTCACTAAAGATCAACTTTTCAGTGCATGACGGAAGGGAAATCTGTCTCATCTGAGAGCTGTAAAGATGTTTAAAATACTGCTCTAAAAAATATGGAGACTTGGTTGAGCATTCCTAGTTTAACTTCCACATTGTGACCAACTGATAAATACATTTATCCAGCAAATTCATTGCCATGAAATTAAAGAGTCTAGGTTTGTTTTGTTCGGGTTTTTTGTTTGCTTGTTTGGGGTTTTTTTGGTTTGGTTTGGTTTTTGTGGCTTTTTGGTTTTTGGGTTTTTTTTCAATTCCAGCCCATGATAAATTCCTCTTTACTTTACTAGCTCTCTCACATTGTCTTAAGGGAACTTTATGAAGTGTTTCTCAGGCCAAAGGCTAATCTAATTACATAGACTTTTCTGGATCACATCCATTTGTTACAGACTATTTCAGTGACTTGGCTTCTGTCTGTGCATGTATGTGTCTACACAAAATAATAAAATCAATGTTCCTTCCCCCAAGCTGTGAATTTTAATACTTTTATACACAGCCTTCTTAAAAGGTTCCAAAAGTATTTTTTTTAAAAAAAAAAAAGGAAGAAAAAAAAAAGGAAGAAACGAAAAGGTCATTTTTAGCCTGAGTTCATCTGAGATGATTGTTTACACTGCAAAAATTACTGTATATCAAAGAAGTATTTTTCTCCCCAGTAACATCTTTTAAAAGTCTGTGTTAATTAAGACAGAGATGTAGCTTCCTTTTCTCTCCCCACTCTTCCTCCTTTCTCTGATTGCCAGCTGCTCAAACCATTACTGTTCTGCAACAGAGCCAAATTCACAACTGACGTAGGAGACAGGTTTATGTGGTGAAGGGCTGTGTGTGCTTAGGTAGTCAGGAAAAAACCCACATAGGTATAATGTACCTCTTGAGGGTGTAAAATGTCTGTTGAGGGAGTCAAAACCAGATGTCTGGTTAGATTCATCATTCTCCTGTTCCAGTGCATGAAACTCCATGTGCCGAGTCACATAGCAGCATGTTGTGTGCGTGGGACAGCTGCACGTCCACTCGTGTGGTGCAAAAGCCCCAGTGCTGGTCTGGGAAATGTGTCCTGCTCCAGCTGCACCTCTCCTTCATGCCCCAACACTCCAGGCACAGCTAGTTAACATGTCACTCCACAGGTCAGAAAGCAGGAGAGAGGCTTCACCAGGCTTCAAAACAAGGAGATGCGGTCCTGGCCATAGGCGAGCTTGAGATGAGGTTCAGCTGGAGTTAGTCTCATATGCACCACATGAGACTTGACAAACTTGCTTGAATCTTAAACCCCATTAAAATTTTTTGGCACATCTCTGGCACAGCAACCATGTTAAGTTGCTCCCTGAGCAGCTGTTGATTCTCCCAAAGTGGGGAAATTCTATAGAAGTGCTAAACAGAAGCAAGTCTGGATTTCTGGGAGGATCACCAACCTTTGAAACATTCAGCTAAACACGCACTGAAAATCCTAACAAACCCAAACACAAGGTATGTAAGTCATCGGAGGTTCTTGAGAATATATTAGCTGTTAGACACTAAACATTTCCCCATCCTCAGCTAGAACTCAGAGGTATTTCAGGAATCCATGTCGATCGCAGTTTTCTGCTTTGTTACAAGAAAATTCCAGTGAAGCTATTCAGCTGCCAGCCTGCCTGTATTCTAGTAAAGTAACTTAGTACTGCCTCTCCTGTTCAGCCTCCCCTTCTCTCTCTGCCCATCTCATTCCCGCCAACCCCTAATCATTTTGCTATAGATTAGATAACTAAAAGGGGCAGAAGAGAGCAAAGGTGATATTACCAGAAAGTAAGGTGGTTACAGGTTGAAGAACATAATGACATCTAGGGAAGGGTGAAAGTGCAGAGATTGCCAAAGAACCCGTCTTCTGCTACTGTCACATTTAATAACTTCAGTCTTGTTTTTTGTTAAAACATGAAAATGAAACCATTCACCTCAGATGTCTGCTGCCAGCCTGTCTGCCTGTCAGCCTCAAAGAGCAATTTGGTTTCTGTGTTTCTCTGTAGAAGCACGACAAAGTCACTGAGCTGCTGAATCCAATATGTAATCCACTGCTGAATCCAATATGTAATATCCACAATGAAAGGAGCTCCCATGGTAGAACAGCGTATCTGGGAAATCTGTATTCTTACAGGACAGCCCCAGCTGGGCTCCCTGTGTCAAAGGCAAGCCATGAGCAAAGGACACATTGCAGTAGTGTGCACCACTCCAAAACCTCTCAGGCAAAAGCCATGGCTGCTGGCAGGGCCACTGCAAGCACAGAAGAGCAGCCCTGCAGCTGTTCGGCTCTGGCAACTGAGAATCAAAGAGAGTGCAAGCACACAAGGAAGGTCAGGAGCCACCTAGAGCCCCTGTTATCCCTCACATCTTTCCTATATGAGGTGAAGCACATGGGGGACTGAGAATGGCACACAGTACCATCCATCTGCAGACTTTCCAGTCTAAGGAAGAAGAAGGAGAAATCTGTCCATCTGGTAATGATCAAACTACTTCTCATCCAAGCCACAAGGCACATGCATCCAGCCCTAGTGTCCCAGGAAAAGCCATTCACAAATGTCCACAGGCATCGTTCAGGTAATAGATTTTTAAAGTTTACTTGACTTTGAACTCCATAGAGCTAAGCAGTGTTTTCTGAGAAGCCATAGCATACACAGAAGAGAAACGAAAAGGTTCTAATTAAAGGCCTCCTCCTGTTATCAGAGGATATTGGATTAATGCAAACCACATCAGAGGAAACTAGTTAATCCATGTTTGCTTGATTTGTACACTGGGGAAGCCAAAAGATTTTAGCAGTTACTGTTATTTACAGCAGCTATAACATCCTGTCAGTTTAATGACAGAAAATCCAGTGTTACTTTTTTGGCTGAATGATAAGGGTTTTCTTTTATTAATATGTACACATTTCTAATTATCTGACTTCTACATCAATATTATAAATACACTCTGATTTGTGATGTTAACTTCAAGAATATCCATGACAGATGAATTAACTGTGCTGATAACCTCCAGAGAGTTGCAAATAGGAACATGATGTAACAGTCATGGTAAGTCATTTTAGGAGTACCTCAATTTTGTATGACAACAGTTCTCTTGATGGAGGGTTGGGCTGGGAGAGGCCAGGATTTGCCTGGATTATTCTCTAGGATTACCAGCATGCATCCTGACACAACACATACAGTTATGTCCAACAGAAAAGCATAAGAGCTCTGTCATGTCCCACTGCATGCATGAGCCAGAACAGCCTATTCAGCTTTTGCATAGCTTTCCGGGTGAACGTACTAATAACTAATGAGCATTCCTCTAAACACACCCTTTGTAAAAGTGAAAATGGAGTTCTTCATTTATGGTCCCAAAGTTTCCACATTCCAGGTGGGTCATTTCTGGCCTTTTTCTCCTTGGCACAGTGTTTAGACAAAGAAGCGTCTGTATACTTCACTAACCCTCACGTTGTGCTAACTTGAGGCTTGAACTTTCAGGCTAGGTGATATTTTTCCCCTCTTCTAAATGAATGCCTTGTTCAACACATTGTTGATACAGGGCTGAAGAGACGGATATTATAGCATAAGGGACCAGTTTACATACAGCAATACACTTTTTTTTTTTATTAATGCAATCCATCATTTACCTTATCCTCTCTGTGAACAAAACAAAAGGATCAAATTTATATGGAACTGCCCAACACAGAGGTTTTTGTAGGGCTTGTTTATGAAAAGAGAAACCAGTGTGGGAGTAAAATATAATTCATAACATATAAATACTTCCTGAAGGTACAATAAAGATCATAGCATCAGCAGAAATAGAAAGCATTATGGGAGAAATAGTAGCAGATCCTCATGTTAGAAGGCAGCAGAGAGAGGTCAGGAAGGGAATGGGAGGGGGAGCTGGTGAGAGCTGGCCCACACAGAGTGAACAGCAGCATTAGCTGAGCAGGAGGGAAGAGAACGTGAAGCTTCTGTCTCTGATAAGTCTGTTAAAATGCTGTTTCTAGCAAGCAATATCTCAAATATCAGTTAATACAGACATTTGATATTGCATTAATGGCATCTGGGCCAATTACAGTTCTTTTGTATGCCTCTTTTTATGTAACCAGAGTGAAACCAAGTACTTGTCTACTTCTCCTATCTGTAAAGAAAATAAGACATGATGAATTAGGTGCAAGCTCCTAAGATTTTAGCACCAGATATTTAGCAGATGTAAATAAGCACTGCAGCAGAGCTACTCTCACAGAGCTCTGCCCTGAACTACTCGATCATTGTCTTCTGCTGAAGCTCAAGCATCTTCCTCTCAGTAACAGACTAAGGTCAGCAGGACAGCTGGGGGAAGCTGGTTGGGAGTGAAACAGACTGGTGTAAGATGAAAAGACAGATTCCAGAAAGGGGAGACAACACGGAAGGTGGCCCAGAGCTGAACACGGGAGACAATACAGATGGACCATATTCATGGAAGACAAAGCCATGTGTGGCAAGCTGTAGTCAGGGGCTATATTCTGCAGAGCGATATCGCAGTCCAGAAAACTGCACACAGCTAGTAAAAGGGCAGGCTAGAAGAGTTAAATATCACAGTCATTAATGAACTGAAATTAGATTATAAATCCTTTCAGATCTGTCACCCATTGTGGTAATGATGCCCTGCCTCTTCATTTCACTGCAGAGACCATTTCTGCTTACAAGACTGTAAGCAATTAGAATGAGAGCCCTCGCCACCATGAAATATATCAGAAGATACACAGATCTGAAGTCCAGCACATCATAAACTATATACTTGTGCTGCAGCTACTATAAAGTATGTAAGAAATCCAATGGGATATAATGTTTTTTGCAGCTGCTGTCAATTAGCAACAGAAATAGGAGAGATAAAAAGCAAAAAAAAAATACTAGAGGGCAAGAGGCTGCAGTTGCCACAGACAAAATTTCTGTATCAGAAATGGAAAGAAGAAAGTGCCCTATTTCACTTCATCTGGAGGTGATCGCTTCTCATGTTATTGGTATAACAACAAGCAGTTCTCACTGAGTATTTGGTTCTGTCCTGGTTTCATGTGCTCTGGGCCTCCCAAACCTGTTGGTCCTGTGAAAACAAACCTCCTGAGGAAAAAAAGCAAAGAGCTTAGGAAAAAAGTGACGCTTTTACAGCAGCAGAAACAGCTTCTAAATTCCAGTTTTGTAGCACTGCTGTACTGCGGGCTGGCAGCTTTCAGAAAAAGAAGCCTCTAGGTCTGGGGTTTGTAAGCAATTTGCCACACTTGTCATCTGTGCTGTATAAAAGCCTTTCCCAGAGGACATTGTGCTAACAAAATTATCCACTGCAAAGGCCAGCAGTATGCCCATCGTGTCTCAATCAAGGCTGCATAAAGAGGAAAGTCAACCATGCATGTCTATCATTTGGACGATTAGCCTTTCTGACTGCAGACACTATTCTAAAAGGCTAGTACTCAGAAGCACCTAATTTCTCAGTTGGAAATTATTTCTCTTTGTCTGTCAGAAGCACATAGCAATGAATGTCCTCTGAGAACAATATGCAATGCCTTAAAGCAGAATCAATGCAAATACATCGTAAGTATCTTTGTAACCTCTCTACGACCAAATAAAAACAAAAATAGGTATTTGTGATATGAGTAGCTAAAAACAGCAACAAAAGAAAGAAGATGAGCACGGTACACTGGTCCCTATGCCCCTCCATTTACACTTCCGATACTGGTCCTATCAGTCTCCTTCACTTAGCCTGTATTCCGTCGGCAGCTCATCATTCTGTATTAACTACAATTACTTTTAAAGAGGAAAAATACCCACAGGACAAAAGAAAAGGAAAAACTATTTCCAAGGAACTCTTCATAATCACAATGCATTGCTTTAATCTCTGAGTTGTATTCTTTATCTGATTTACACTAAATTACACCACCTTCTATTATCAGTTAAGATTTTTACTATTGTCTCATCTGCTTGTGCTCCCTGGTAATTCAAAGAAAACACATGAATTGCAGGTAACATCCTTACAGAACCACAAATAAAATGGTCTGATGAACATAACTGATAAAATAAAGCAATTTACACAACAGCATAAAAAATATTGCTTAATCTATGATAATGATTTATCTACCAGGTTGTGTACTTCTCCAAAGGCAAAGTTCTGAGCCAGGCAAGGTCTAAGAATTTCCAGTTCATTCTTACTTTCCTTCCTTCATTCTTTTGTGACATTTTTAATGTCTACTCAAAAGAAAATCTTCAAAGGGACCAGATCTGAACCATTATGACAAAGGCATGTCTAGATGGAGCTAGGAGTAACACTGGTTTTTTTTTTCAGTTTGAACTGAAAGGAAGGTTCACTTCTATCTCTGTCTTATCTCTTAGATCAGTAAAACACAGACAAATGGGCTTCTTAATGGGGGGATAAAGCAGAAGCAAAAGCATTTTTTTTATACTATGGGTTTGCAACAGCAACTAGATATCAGCAAATGCAAATTAACATCTCAATATGAAGCTCTTCTTGCCAGTCTGTAATCCTCCTCATGCTTCCTCCTCCTCCCCTGTACTCTTGAACTTGATGTGGTCTCTGGCAGCTATTGGGTTTGTGTAAATTAAAAGGCACCACTGCATGACAGAGGTGTTTTTGTTTGACTTCTGCACAGGGTGGGATGTGAACTGAAGGTGTGATTGCTGGGACAGCCTGACCAACATGCATAAATCAAGATTTATTTTTGTGATTTTATTTTTTTTTAAATGAAGTGAATTAAAAACTATGGAATATGCCACATTGACAATTTTGGAAGCTAAAGTCTTTCTCTAAACAAACCAGATACTGCATAAATTGTATCCAGATCAGCTTACCTATTAACACACGTCAGGTCTGTTTGACTAGGGCCATTTCAAGGGGCAAGAGGATTGTTTAGTGTCTGTGACTGTTTAATCTTGGGCTCTCAGTCAAGACTGCTAATTCACAGACTGGTCTTCCTGATCTATTTGTCTATTCACTGAGAGACCACCAACAGCCTTCTCTCCACTGCTCTGAATCTCTAGCTGTCTGGATTTTGAAAATATCAGGTCCAAAACCTTTCCTTTTAAGAAAGTATCTTTCCATTCTGCTTCCATTTTGGGATATAATACAAACTATTAAAATGAAATAGGCTCCCATTGTTTCTTTGAAAAATTCATTTCTCCAGCATAACATCTCTCAGGGGACCCACAGAACAGAATTCCTGCGCATCCCCACGCAGGAAAAGGCAGTTACTGGAGGGCCACCTGCCCACTGTGGGGTGACTGCTGCCCTAAATAATCCTTGAACTCCAGTTACCGCATGTGGTGCTGTTATGTGTGGTGTTACTGGGTGGGTACAAGGGTAACAAATCTGCAAACATTCCCCTAGGCTTGCATAGCCATGTAAAAGCAACGTACAATTTATCTTTCCATTCTTAAAATCTCAGCAGCAAGAACACAGGGTATTCATGAAACAACCATTTTAACTCAGCATTTGCCTTCTGCTTGTGAGACCTGTAGCTGAATTTTGTTCATAAGGTTTCAGAAACCCATCATTCTTACAGACATTTACATCCTTTTGCCTTCTATTCAGAAGCTTGTTTTGATATCTAGTCTTAAAGAAATTTGCTTTGGATGATAACATTTACAAATACTCAATTCAGCTTCTGATTCAGATTTTAGTTATTTGCTTTATCTCCACAATTTGCTAAAATGTAACTGGTTATGAGGTATGAAAGGTCAGTCTCCAGAAAGTGTAAAAATCTATAACTAGCCTTTAACTATTCCCAGTTTGAGTTTATCACCTGGACTTCAAACAACCATTAGAAATTTGGACTTGAATCATGTACTTCAAAACGAGCAAGCACACTGCAATGTATGGCTGTGTGCTTTGTGTCTCTGCCAGTTAGGAGGAAGATGCTAACACTCCTCCAAGGAGACAAACAAGGGGTATGGGTGTGCAGCAGTGCTGTAGGATAAGGTGCTGGGAACAGGGAGGGAGAAAGCATGTTACCACAACTTTGCTTTATCTGTCTTGTCAGGTCATTTGATCCTGGACTAAGTAATGGACATATTTACTTAGTAATGAGTAATGTATTTTTAAAATATTCCCATGGGAGCCAAAGAATTTGGTGAATACTCTTCTACCTCACAGTAGTAAAAGAGCCTAAAAATAAAGGTAAAAACTAATTAGAATATGAGGAATGAAGTTAAAAAGCATTGGAAGGGTGATTGAGAGAGTTAAGCGTAACTTGCAGAGACAGAAGTTGAGCCTGGTCCACTGTCTGGTATTTTAGACTGGCTAGCTAGAACATATCCTCTCTATCAGTGTTTCTATATACTCTAGGACTACCCTGTAGAAGAGACAGATTGATATAAATCATTATGTAACACACACACAAAAAAAAAGCCCCTACACATAAAATCACCAAAAAAACCCCAGTGAGATGCAAAAGCCTCCTATGAAAACACTTAGAGACTAGAAGGTGTTTTAAGCTCTTATAAACCTTCCTTGAAAAAGTGAGGGGGAAAAAAAATAAATGCAGGGCAGACACCCACCTTGTATATTTTCTGTCTAGACAGTAACTGGGAAATCTGTAAGAAAATATTAATAGCTTGCCTCTGTGGTATTCTTTGCAGATGTGTTTAGTCCCCTGACCAAAGCTCCACAGTCTAGTCTTCAGAGACAGTGGATGCTGATAATGCCTTAAAACAAGGATTGTCTCATTAATTGTTGTCTTGTGATTACCGGTTCAGTGGAGACCCAGGCATGTGAAAAGAGCAGTTTCAGCTTTTGTACTGCAATTCTAGTTTTTGATAACTGATAGTATACCTTTTCTTTTTCCTCCTTTCCTTCTTTTACGTGCAACAAAAAAGCAAACTATTTACTGATGCATATGCAAATCACTTCAGGAAAAACAAAAGGCATCTTGAATGAGAATAAATGTTGACCTTCAAGATGCAGTGCTCAGACCAGAACAGGCACAAGTAGAAGTATCATAAGTTTGGGAGAGGCCACCTGAGGGTGCAATGATGGTGAGAAGAGCATCCCAACTAATAGAAGTGCAACAGCAAAACTGCGATAAACAAGAGACATCGGTGGCAGTTGGGGACAATAAGACGCCCATCAGAGACATGGATAGGTAGATGGAAAACATTCATTAATCATTTCCAGGAAGGAAACAAAAGGAAGAGAATCTGAATTTGGATTGATAGGTTTTAATAGCATGACAGCAGCTATTATAATGGGTGAGGAGTATCGTGGATATGAGTATCAAGGATACTTAGTTTGTTACAAGTTTCTGTAAAAATGCCTATAAACCCTGAAAGTTTCACCATCCATATGAATTCATGTGCTCAGAGTGTTCCAGTCACCTAGTTCACAGGCTGAAAATGTTCCACATGCTGCTTTTATCTATTTTTTACCTGTGCTTTTAAGCACAGGTAAATGGAGTCTGTCCACTTCTCAGTTGGTCAGTATAGTTTACCTGCTTTCATTGCTTCACCTTCAGCATGAAGCTGGTGAATTCACCTGCTGCTATGCATGTTCACCCCTGCAGCTATAATCTACATCATTTACATTAGCGGAAATACAACCTGAATGACAAAGACTGATCAGTCAACAGTGTACTATTTCAGAAGTTAACCACCAAACTGTGCTAAACACTTACAATACTTACGGCATGCACAGAAAGTTCAGGATCACTGTGCATATAATATAATCTTTTGTCCTCACCCCCCAGTCTCCTCTCCCTCCAAGTTCTCTCTCATCCCATCCAAAGGATTTTCTTACTTCTGTCTCTTGTTACTGAAGAAATCAGTATTTAAACAACAGTTTTCTCCACCTTTTTAATCAGACAAATCATGGAGGATATTCCTGTGGCAACCAACTGTGATGAACTATTCTGTACAGTAGATTGCATTCTTCAGTAATAACAATATTACATACAGAAACTTTTTTGAGTACTAAAACCATGTTAAAAGCAGGATGACATATGATTTACCATCTTTGACACTGAGCTCCCATATTACTAGTTTCACAAATGATGTTGTTTTCCAGAAAATGGTGGAATAATAGTTGTGCTGTAGTTCTTTGCTGAGTTCGGGGGGTTCAGTCAAATGGGCTTCCTTTGATAGCCTTCTCTCAGTGGGTCAGTGTTGCTTGGATGGAGCTGTGTGAAACGGCTGCACATTACACTAGCTCCAATGCCTATTTCATTTAGAGAAGAATTTGTGTGTCCTAAAAACTGCTTAGCAAATAGGACTTGAAATCAAAGTGACAGCAGTCTCATGCCCTAAGTAAGGCACATTTTGGTACCCAGCAGGGGACCAAAGATTAGTTCTGAGTTATTAATTCTATTGAAAGGAACTATGCAGAGGACCCAAATCATGTAAAGGTCAGTGACTGACAGACATAGACTGTACAAGAGAGTACTGAGGGGAGCATAATCAGCCAGTGCCAGGGAACCAGACAGACATTCACGTTTCTTATTGCCCAGCCCAGTCATTACACCTCAAGAGAGGCGGGAATGCTAGGGATTTCATGCCACTGCAATCCAAAAGGAGCTTACAAACCTCCAGGGAACAGTCTGTATCAATTCACCCTGAAGCCTGAATATTTGACACTTGTAATGTCTTGTCTGCCTTTATATTGTAGGCTGGGAGTGGGAGGAGAAAATGATAAGAGGTTTATGTAGAGGAAGGCTAATAATCAGAACACTCTTCTTATTCAGCATTATTAGTCCCTACTGAATTAGATGGATCAGCAAAAGATACTTCATTTCTTTGGAGATAAAAAAGAACTGCCTGAAAACTTGAGGAAATATTGTGCCTATTAGTGTCTATGTAAAAGCCCTAGAAGTAATGCTCACAGAGATAAGATGAAGAATAAGAAAATAATAAAGGCCAAAAAAGCAAAGGCAAATTTCCCCCATGTTCTGCTCTGCAATTAACTGTTTGAAGCAATTCCCGACACTCTTAATCTCAAGAACTCTGCTTATCTGCCCATCCAGTTATTTTTAATTTGTACTTCTATTATTACTGCTGCATTATTAATACACCCTGATAAGATAGGAAATAGCTTGGTGGTGTTCTGTTTCAGCAATGCCTCACACGATGTAATAGTCTTTATGACTAATAACTCCCTCCCATCTGAGAAGATTCATGATTCCCACCACTGGGGGAACACGAGGCCCTGGGGAATCCCGTTTCCTCTTCTGTGTTGCTATCCCATTTCCCAAAAGCAGCCTGGGCCTCCATGTGTTGATCACATCTGCACACGCTGTTATCAATCAGGGTGCATGCCTTCTCCTTCTGTGTGGCCAGGCTATACGCATCCCCGGTCCCTCTGTCAGATCTCGTGCCAGCACATACCTTTAGCACTGCTCCTGACACAAATGCAATGTTTAAGGTATTTTCTTGGGGCAGGCGGGGAAAGGAGGGCAGCTTTTCTAGCCACAGTACTTCCAGAATCTGAGCTCAGGTGCTGCACTGAGTTAGTAAAGAACAGATTTCTATTGCAAATCGAGATTGGTATTTGGATAAACCTCCAGCAATACCAAAGGGTGGAAAGAAGGGAGCAAGACATTAAAGCATAGATAATTATGCTCACACTTTACAGTTTGAAATACATATGCCATATTTTCTGTGGGAAAAGGGGGCAGGGAAGAAAAGATCAGCAGTTTTTAAGTTTTCCCACACCTATGTTTCTGTAATGAAGTATGTGATGCTGTAAAGGTTATTGTACAGCTTTCCTCCTGGCATTTTAATACGCACCACATTTTGACACCACATCTTTTTCTAACTAAGCGTGTCCCCTTCAGTACAAACATGGTAAATTGAGCAGATCTGTGGAAAAATCTAGCAGCAATTAATATGAATGAGAGAAACTGGGATCTACAGAAATTCAATAGAGCTAACAGATACCTAGAGAATTTAATGTAAACTGCTGCTATTTGTATGAGCATTTTCAATCACCTCATAGGAGGAAAAAAGAACATGCAATGTATAGGAGGACTGAGCTAAGCAAGAAGGATATTTTTGTTGCTTAAAAATCCATGAGAGGTTACTGGGAATGTCTTAAGGGCATGTTGAGTTCTTTCTCTTAAAAGAAATCTGCTGTTTTATAAATAAAGCAAGTCCATAGCTCAGAAACTCCATATATAGCTTTTTCCCCGTATATTCCCACTGTACTGGTGGGAAGGAGGAAATGAATACATGTATACACATATATATACGTTTCTAGATCCAAATGTACACATCATATGTATAGTGTGAATTATACATATACTTAACTCATTCACCCATTGCAGATGCAGACACTGTTTCTCACTTCTGAGCGCTAAAGGAGAGGCCTTGAGGGTCATAGGCCCTAAAAATGTTTTAACCCGCCTCCTGATTCTTTAAGATCAAACAGGTCAATGATTTGAAACTTTGTTTTTACCTTTACTATATTGAAAGATTCTGTCATAAAGAAAAATGGGAACACTGAAGTTCTGCTTTTCATACCTGGCGTTTCATATCTCACTATCCAATGAAAGATTTCGTAACTGGTAATCACTTTAGCAACAATACAGAAGAAGATGACTATTTACACTTGGAAAATGACACAGCATTTGGGTATCAGGAATCCAGATCCACTAATGAAATGTTTCCAAGCCCCAAACCACGCTGCCTACTCTTCTGGGAAGGAGTCCTTACTGGAAGGTCACATTATAGAGCAATGAGAATCTGGGCATCTGAGGGCCAGTGACTCTAATCTAATTGGTGTGCACATTGCAACCAGTTTTACAGATCCACCAACTACAGTTGAATATCTCCGGTCCTTAACTCAGTTCAACTTTCCTTTGGTTTGCATAATGCCAAGTGTGAAAACCCTGGTGGCCCCTCTTCTTGAAGGTCTTGTTGCTTTATGCAACATGCTTGGTTGCATGCAAGTGTGCTCAACCATATTTAGGTGCCAAATGGTGAGCTTCTGATATTTCTTAGACTGGAAAGCAGAGGATTCAGACTTTTATCTGGAAAAGAGATGGAAGTACCTAGAACCTTCTGCAAATATCTTATTACTATATCTCCCATTAGCCATTTTTTTATTAAAGGTTCAGAGCAGAACACAAGCAGAGACTGTGTTCCTATTCAGAGAAAGATTCATTTCACCTTACTTGAGCCAGCCAAAACACAGATATCTCATTCTAAGGCAGCTGTCTCAGTTTCCTCTGTAATCAACTGAAAAAGAAAGGAACATCTGGTAGGCAAGTCAGCCCATCCTAACATAGGTATTAAAGCACTTCATTCCTCCATGGGAAGAATTCATCTGACCTGCCCAGATCAGAAGGATAGTGGTCAGTTCACTTAAGCTAGCAACATGAATTGTAGCCTAAGGAAGTGCAATAAGTGTGGCACTATAGAAGTGAGGAAAAAGATGGGGAGATAATGATTTGGAGTATGAGGATACAGGCTTCTTGTAAAAGCATGAAAAAAGGATAAATATCTCCAGAGAATTATTCCCCAAACAGATTTTATTCCTAAAATAAAAGGCAAAAGAGAGGGAGATGGTGTATGAGAAGAGATGTATCTAATGGTATTCTCAGTATTAAAATACAGCTCACAATAGGCTCTTTCTCAGCTGAGCTGGTGATCTGTTTAAGTCAATGTTGTACCAGAGAAATGAGGTAAAGCTCAGACCTTTAGGATAATGGAAAGCAGAATAACCTTGTAGCTGAATCAGGAGGCTCAGCCAAATCATCAGCCCGTGATGTTACAGCAGTGCTACAGCGGAGCTTCCTGCCCTGTCACTGTCCCACCCGTGCTGCTGAGCTCTGCTCCCGGACACATGCTGAGAGGAGTCAATCACTAAATGAAAAGCTGGGAGAAGAAGAGCTTTAGGAAGTTGGGGTTTTTTTTTAAAAAAAAAGTAATAAGGCCTACAGCTGAGTGCTTAAAGTACAGCACCTGCAATTTGCATGAGATCTCAGAAAACACCCTTGTAATTTTCAGCTTCTTTCATCTTGACTTTCCTGATTTATATTAGCCTCTTCTCCATGGATTAAAAAATGAATTTAATGGGGTGAGAGGTGTCGGGGAGAGGGCAGGGAAAAAGGGGACATTTCAAAAAGTACTACTGAAAGTCTTGGAAATGAAGTGGAAGTGATTAACTAGAAGTATCCTAATGCCCCCACATACCAACCAGTAGTACAACCAAAACTGAAAAGCAAAGGAAATAAAAATACAATGGCTCAGAAAAAAAGAGGATCAAAAAAAAAAAAAAGGAGGAAATCAAAGTGTTAAAACCAATTAGGTTTATATTCCAGAAAAACCCGTTAATTTTCATTCAAATTTTATCATCTTCAATGTTTAAAATATTTTAAAATGTGGCTGCTGTACTGACATCTAGTTTTCTTTTGATGCTCAGTGTTTTCAGGAAAATTCATCACAGCAGACCAAGATAAACAATACAAAACTGAGTTTTACAGCTCTTTGCCTAGGTGAAATGCACAATAAAAGAAACACAGAAAGGACTGATTCTTCTAACACAGAAATAAGAAATGTTACTGAAGTGAGGCACAGCCTTTTTCATACTTTGTCTGTCCATTTCAATTCCACCTGGAAATCTCCTCCATGCACCTCTTGAGCTCACAAGCTCACTCATCAGTACCATTTGTGAATACACATAGGAAGATGTAACTAAAGGCAGGAGGAGTACCATTTTTTGTATTCTTTAAGGCAAAAAAGGAATTTACAGAGCAACAGTCTCTTATCCATATTTGCTATCACCAATAGTTGGTGCACAGATTAGGGTACAAGTCTTTCTCTAGGACATATGGAAAGAGGTGTGTTTTTTCCAAAGTCAAGAGTTTAATTTAAGGGCTGTTAAGTTACCCTCTAGATAAACTTCACTGTTTTGATACCAGTGAAAGGAAGATACCTACTATTAGTTTGAAAGACGGCTTTATTTTATGGAAAATCAGCAGAGGCAAAGGAGTTAACAGGAGATAAATCAGTATCAAGTTTGACCACACAGTGCCCAGATTGGTGGAGCACTCCTAGTGCCATACAGCAAAACTGCTCCATTTTGTGGAGTCAGATTAAGGAGAACAACGCTATCCTGCCTTCAATTTTCCCATTTCAGATGCAAGCCTATTCCTTGATGCCCACCTTAATTACCTGCCTGCATCTGCAGTGCTCCAGGAAACCATGACATGAGCATCCACTTGCCACAACCTCCTCTCTCTGGGGTCTGCTCCTTGCCAACTGACCTTAGGAATCCCAGTTTCTTGAATGACAGCTTGTCAGGCCAGGAACTGTGGAGCCACTTCTTAAGCTTTTGACAGCTCACACGTGGGCCAAAATGGACTCACTGCCCTTAAACTGGTGGGGGCAAAACCTAATCTTCCCCTCCTGAAGGGCTTGGCTAGATTATATGACAGAAATGCAGCCCTGCTTTTCCACACAGATAAGAGAGATCTTACACAGTGTAAAGTTTAGGCAATGGGCCAGTTTTTCCCTTAGCAGATTTGGTTGATATGCGCTCCTAGCACCTATGGAGTAGCAGCTTCTGCACTTCACAGAAAGAAAGAACAGCAATTATGGCCATTCTCTAAATCATGGAAACATGACTGCATAGAAGTGTCTTTAAAATACATCTTTCTTTAAACCTCACAGCTAACCAGAATGCAATCTGCCAGACTCCAAGCATGACTGGGTTGGTACTTCCACATTCAGGATAAGCTTAGGGAAAGACAAATTAAATGTGCATAGAAAATATGACAGAGGGAGGTAAGAGATTGATGTTTATAGCAATTCTTCTAATTTCTATTAATTTCACCTTTTTCTTAAAGCAGCTTGAGGTATTAAAACACCTCCCAGAAATGCCCACCTAGCAGAAAACTAGCTGAAGAGTACAACAGCCTCCGCTAGGTCCAAACAGTACATTTGGTGAGGAAAATCTCAGGAAAATCTGAGAAACTCTGTCCAGAGGGCAAAAGGCCACCTGGATTTCATTCCAAGTGGAACTAACTGTTTAATTTGTACAACAATCATGTTGACAACAAAGATGAACACATATGTCTCCTTTAAATGCCTCAAGGGATTGTCCTTCTTTTTTTCCCCATTTCTGTAACCATGGTAACTTTGGGCAAAACTAGCTTTCGCCTCAGAAATTGTTTTCTGTGATAAAGGGTCTTAAATCACATTTGTCATCTAACCGTTAACTTTTTCCCCCTATAAGCCTGAGTGATGAAAGAGAGAGAACCTCTGCTTTACAAAGGAAAGAGAACCTTTTCTGATTCTCTCTAAAAAGCCTTCAGGATGGATGGCAGTGAAGTGAAATACAGAACATATTTTGTAAGTTGTGCTTGGTTCTTTACTGACCTTGACACAGGTTTTCATAAACAACTGCTTAATGTATGCCATAATGTTGCCCAAAAAATCCTCACATCTACCAATCAGCTAGTCAAAATGCAAATTCTGAGCGTAGAAAGAGGGGTTTCCTGTGTCTTTTGGATGTGCAATTTTGTTCCCTTCAAATGAGCTTC
Source organism: Nesoenas mayeri (assembly GCF_963082525.1). Taxonomy (NCBI): domain Eukaryota; kingdom Metazoa; phylum Chordata; class Aves; order Columbiformes; family Columbidae; genus Nesoenas; species Nesoenas mayeri. Next base: position 82,920,285 of record NC_137544.1, on the reverse strand, counting down.
GCAAATCACATAAGTCTAAAAGAGTCTCTTTACTTTCCACTGCACTGATACAAAGGGTTGACACAGCTATTGAAAACATCTTTTGACAAAGACTGTTCAAATCATGATTCATACAGGATACAGCCAATAGAATACTTACTCATTATTAACACATGTATTGCACTGTTATGTCTTGGATGAAAGTCTGCCAAGGCCAGTGCAATAATTATAGATTCATAGAATACCAGGTTGGAAGGGGCCACAAGGATCATCTGGTCCAGCCTTCCTTGGCAAAGTACAGTCCAGACAAGATGACTCAACACCCTGTCCATCTGAATCTTAAAAGTGTCCAATGTTTGGGAATCCACCACTTCCCCAGGGAGATTATTCCAATGGCTGGTTATTCCCATTGTGAACAATTTCCCTCTTGTGTCCAATCAGAATCTCCCCAGGAGAAACTTGTACCCATTACCCCTCATCTTTCCCATGTGACTCCTTGTAAAAAGGGAGTCTTCAACTTTGCAGCCACCCTTTAAATACCAAAACAGCCCTACTAAGTGAAAAGCCCAATAAACTATTTTAAGGCAGTAGATAGCTAAAACATTAGAAGTTTGCAAGCCCAAAGCATCAGCATACCCTTCTGTCCCTCCTCAGAAGATAATTCCAAATCTACTCAGAAACCTGAACTGCTTGAGCAGTAGGGCTTTCTTCACTGTTACTTTTGGCAGGGGTACATATAAAGAAGAAACAGCAAAAGTGGAAAAGCAAGGACAGAAAGAACAACGGGGAGGAAAATAAATAAATAAACAAATAAATAAATTGAACAAACCCTGGTACTGTAGGACAAAGAAATTCCCTTAAACTGAGGAGTGAATGAGACAATTAATTCCTAGCTGAAAGGACCTGGTTGAGTAAGAAGGAAAATTGCATTTGCTTGCTTCTCCCTGTCAGCATTCAAGATTTTGTATTTCTTTGTACAAGAACTGAATTGCACTAATAACACTGGATCCATTCCCTTCATAATCTCTTTCCCTATCTGGAAAAACTCTGCAAAGCACTGCATCTTAACTAGCCACTTGCATTAAAAGGACAGTAACATGTTATATGGTCAATATACAAAGTGGGATGCCATGACATAAGACCATCTTTTGATTTTTAACAATGATACTACCGCTGCATTTTTTAGGACAAAGAAATAAGACTCTGCCCATTAATCATCAGAGGTATTTTGCCTTTTGGACCTCCTGCCTCCAAAGAGGCAAGGAGTATCACACTTCTCCCCATACAAATGTGTTCTCCCTCACCAAACGAGATACTCACCAGCTAGCCTTCACAGTGGGAACATTCACTGGGGCTCGGGGAAGTGGGTACCAGTTCCCAGTGACATTCATGAAAAGTAAATGGAATAACACAGCTACGTGTCTCTGAAAATCATCTTCTGTTTTGGTGGAGGCACTTTCAGGTCAGACAAGATCTTTATGGTGCTTCCAGATGGTTTTATGCAAATGAATGTGAGGAAAAGGTAAGCTGCAGACCAATGTAAAGTGAACAGTAGATTGTAGGCTTATTTTAATCAAGTATTGTGCTTTAGTGGAAGATTAAATTCTTACAGCCAGGCACTGAAAAATTATTTGTAACTGAACCTTCTTTAGGATGTGACCCAGATCCTTAGGAGAAAAGTGTATGACTCAGGAGTTCCTATCATCATCAATGTCCTATCAGCATTTTGTGGACATCCCTGGTATTTGGCCACAGCTCGGCTCTCAGCCCTTCCCAGCCAGGCTCTGTGCTCAGCCCCTGCCAGGAGATCAGCTCCTGCATCTCTCACTCACTTACTAGACTCTCAAAAACCCCTTTCTGTGCTGCTTCTTACCCAGCCCTGCACACTTGGAAAGGGCTCCTCAGAAGCATCTGCAGTCTAACCTATTACTCTCCCTTCATAGATTTTAATAATCTGCTCTTTTACAACATCTACCCAAGCTTGACAAGGGGTATCTTGTATTAGACTGATGATGGGTTCAGGACACTGCTATCAAGATGACCGATAATACTTCATTGTTTCTTCTTGCTTTCCATGTCTCTGTCTGTCTGGTCTTTCTCCTTACACTGACAGAAACAGCTGGGGTTTTTTTATCTGAATGTATACATACTTTTAGCAAAATAGGTCTAGGCTCTGCAAACAGGAGACCTGGTGTGACAGAAAAGTAAAAAGCAAATACACTACCAGGAATTACAGTCCATTTTTCTAATAGGTTGAAATGACTATCCAAAGAAGGTTCAATGAGGACTTGTTTCTGCCTGGTAGGAGCCTTTTGCATAGGGATGATTTTAATGCATAAGCATTGCTGGTTTATTTTGAGATTAACAAGTATCAACAAACAACAATTCACACACACACACAAAAATATATATAAGAAAAAGTAATCTAATCTCTGCTGAAACATAACAAATATCTCTCAGTGACAGAGTTTTATAAGACTACATACAGAAAAATAACAAATAAAAGAAGAGAGACCACATCCATTCATCCTAAACCCCGTGCCACCTGAAAACAACCTATTTATTAAGGCTGCCAGAACATTTTTCATTCAAGCTGTTTTTCATGCATAATGTGGGATTCAGCAAAACAACATCTTTCACAGAAAGAACATTTCAGATTTTCAACAAATATATTGGTTTAGTTTGGTTTTCTTTGACAGAAAATGGAAAGGGAGGGGCAGGGGAAAGAAGGAGGGAAGCAGTTTGGAAAGCAAATCTAAGCAAACCTTACAAGAATGCCCTTGAAGTAGTTAACCTGAGTGCAGGCATGGAATAACTATTTCTACAGGGAATGCCTTTTTGCTTTGTTACTTGGCTCATTTACAGAAAGAACAAAACAGAGTTAAGCAGTATGTTCCAGAAAATGATAAAACTTGGAGAAACTGTGCATATAGTCAGCCAGGACAGTGGCACTCTCTCCATGTGTAAACCCAAGGAAAGTCATCTGCCACTCTCAGAATACAATGATTCAAAGACAGTAGAGAGAGAAGAAAAAGTGAGTGATGCTCAAGCTCCAGTAGTTTATGAAGCAGGACCATTGCTCAGCCCAAAAGAAAACTCTGCTCTCAAGAAACCACACTACCAGCAAATGCAAACCTGAAGCACATGTGTATGTTATGACCCATACAAGCACCACTGTTGATATATTTACAAAACGGTCAAAACCCTTTTGTTTTCATGGAGACCTCTGGGAAGAGTGCAACAAAAAATATGATCCTTTAATACTTTATTTCACTTTGACACTGCTGTATTTCTGCTAGGGTCAATAGTGTGTCTAACATCAAAGTAAAATGGTAATTATGCAGTCCCAACATTTCATTATTAATATCATCTTACTCTTTCTGTGAAGCTGAACTTTAGCTTTCAAATACTACTACTTTCAAATTCCAGGCTGGTACAGTTTGATTTGCAATGCCTTTTGTAAGAAAAGGTGTGAAACATGCAACCTGAATATATACTCTCTAATTCTTTGTCAGTTTAGACTCTTCAGTTGTACCCATATCCATACTGAGCTGCCAATTAACTTTTAAATATGTTGCTGATAGTCAGTTCTTTCTAGTTTAACTCACAAAAATTATATACCTGCACATGACAGTTGAGAAACTTCAGAATTTTAAATAAATCATTGCCATAAATTTTGCAACAAGAAGTAGAATATTTGAAATTTCAGGTAGAAGTGAAAATATAAAATGGCAACTGCTTGGTAGCAAGTTCTTTTTAGAAAAACTGTGAAATGACATCTAACCCCAAAGCCGAAGCCTTGAAGTACCTGCTTCCTGTCCTGCAGTGTCTCAGGTACCCACGTACCCTGGCAAACTGACAGCTCTCAGGCTGCCACCAAGCCAGCAACACTCTGTGTCTGTGCTGGGGCTCCCAGCCCTACAACAAAGTGCCCAATTTTCAGGCAGCCCATCAGGCTCTCAGAAATCCAGAGTCCTTGGCCTTGGCCAGCCTCCCAGTTCTGGTGAACCAGGCTTTCCAGTAACAAACTGTCATGTTAGAAATCACCCAGCACACTGAAATCCAAAGTGAAACAGAGTTTTATGGCACTGAGATTGCTGGTAAAATGCTATCTAAACACAAACCAGGAAAAAAACTAAGTGACTGAAAGGAATGTTTAGCTTCTCCAAACCTGCTTCCTCCACATGGGTCCACATTTCATATATTTCTACCCTTACAGAAAACACTATATGAGAGAATATGCTAAGAAAAGTAACATAGTTTTTAGCATGCTCTTATCAAAACATATGCCAATCAAACTGAACAGAACACATATAAATAACAACAATAAAAATTAAAAGTAAACAAGCTGGAAATTACATCACTTTGTCTGAAGTTTTCTCAGTCTGATAGATAAATTACATTCTTGTCCTGCAATTATTTCCTTATTATGTCTTACACCTATTTCTGACAGATTAAAATTAAAACTGTGCTACAGAGGTAAACTGATGGGAAACTTTGATGAAAGTATACAAGCTTCAGGTCATAATTATAAGCTGACTCCTTGAAGAATCACAGAATTACAGAATGTTAGGGATTGGAAGGGACCTCAAAAGATCATCCAGTCCAATCCCCCTGCTGGAGCAGAAACACTTAGATGAGGCTACACAGGAATGTGTCCAGGTGGGTTTTGAATGTCTCCAGAGAAGGAGACTCCACAACCTCCCTGGGCAGCCTGTTCCAGTGCTCTGTCATCCTCACTGTGAAGAAGTTTCTTCTCAAATTTAAGTGTAACCTCCTATGTTCCAGTTTGTACCCATTACCCCTTGTCTTCCCATTGGTTGTCACCGAGAAGAGCCTGGTTCCATTCTCGTGACACACACCCTTTATATATTTATAAACATTAATAAGGTCACCCCTCAGTCTCCTCTTCTCCAAACTAAAGAGCCCCAGCTCCCTCAGTCTTTCCTCATAAGGGAGATGCTCCACTCCCTTCATCATCTTTGTTGCCCTGTGCTGGACTCTCTCCAGCAGTTCCCTGTCCTTCTGGAACTGAGGGGCCCAGAACTGGACACAATATTCCAGGTGTGGTCTCACCAGGGCAGAGTAGAGGGAAAGGAGAATCTCTCTCGACCTACTAACCACCCCCTTGTAATACACCCCAGGATGCCATTGGCCTTCCTGGCCACAAGGGCACAGTGCTGGCTCATGGTCATCCTGTTGTCCACCAGGACCCCCAGGTCCCTTTCCCTACACTGCTCTCTAATAGGTCATACCCCAACTTATACTGGAACCTGGGGTTGTTCCTGCCCAGATGCAGGACTCTACACTTCCCCTTGTTATATTTCATTAAATTTTTCCCCGCCCAACTCTCCAGCCTGTCCAGGTCTCTAGATGGCAGCACAGCCTTCTGGCATGTCAGCCACTCCTCCCAGCTTGGTGCCATCAGCAAACTTGCTGACAGTGCACTCTATTCCCTCATCCAAGTCATTGATGAATATATTGAATAGTACTGGTCCCAGTACTGACCCTTGAGGCACTTCACTAGATCCAGGCCTCCAACGGGACTCTGCCCCATTGACCATGACTCTCTGGCTTCTTCCCTTCAGCCAGTTCACAGTCTGCCTCACTACCCCATCATCCAGACCACACTTCCTCAGTTTAGCTGTGAGGAGGCTGTGGGAGACTGTGTCTCAGGTCCTGAGATCAACTGATCAGAACCAGCTCAGCTGGTGCCGATTGAGCAAAATCTCGAGGTACAGAGAAGAAACCAAAGAGATGAAAAATGAAACTGAATTCCAGAAACCGCAGGGTAGATATATTTTTGCTAATGGAAATGTAGAAAAAAAAAAAATCCATTTTGACTATACGAATTAACCTGATTTGGTTTACTACTTTAGAGAAGCATGTGTTAAAAGATTTTTTTCTTAAAAACCTCTTAGCTTTTTCTTATATACTCTGATAGCTAAGGGATGGTAAGTCTAAATTGAAAAGAAATATCCTCCTTCATCTGCTGGACTGCAAAATTTCAGTTTTTCTTACACAGCTGGAAAGCCTGGAGCCTGTTTTGCTACATGGTGTTGACGAAGAAGCAAACCATACATCTGTTTGCGCATATCTCAACACTATTTCCAAAGCCCTATCCACTGGAAACCAATGATTAGAGGAGCAAGAAAGGCTCAGAGCAAGCTTGCAGTGTTTGGACAGAGGTATGTTTGTGTCTCTATGTGTATAGACTCTTTTCATGAGAGCGGTGAAAACCAATGGTCAGGAAAAGTGCTCACACACTTCAACAAGGCAAATTAGTTCCTTCTTTTAATGATCACACCGTTCATTATTTCTCAATGGACTTTTTACTTCCAGATATAACCTGTCACCAGCACAGAAAAGTAAGAATCCTGAGAGGATGGCTTCTATTGTAAATATTTTCCATAGCAGCTTCTTACAACATTGAACAGGTTCAAGTTTACTGCTCCTCCCACTAAAGTCAGAGTATGCATCACTGCTAACTTCGTGACAGATCTGTACATTTCTTCCCACTTACCAGGCCACAAGAAAGAAAGGGAGCCCTATGTAGAGAAAATTCATTTCCAAACAGGCATTAAACCATCCATGAAAGTAATAGCTTTGTTCCTTGAAATAAACAAATGAACAAACAAAAAAATCAAACCTGGAACCGCACAATATTAAGAAAGTGAATATCTGAAGTCAGCAATAAAAATTCTGAAGCCCATCCTATGCTCAGCATTCTTACATCATACATTACAATTTCTCTTTTAAACACAAAGGTTCCACCAAATTCATTGTCACTGCTTAGTATTCAATGAATATGGAAAAGCCACACACACAAATGCTTGCATAAGAAACTACCTTGATTAAAGCAAACTGCTGTCCTCAGCAACTGCACGCATGTATTCCCAGATGTAATATGCTGGGCTCTCCGTTTGTGACAGGGAAAAAAGAAGGGCCACTCAGACAAACAACAAAGCAACAGCAAACTATATAGCCACCTCCTCCATCGCCTCAACCATTTTCCACTATTAAGTATGCACCTAAACAGCATTTTAAGAGGGTATGATTATGGCGAATGGGAGGAAATAACATGACAGAAGGAAAAAGGAGCAATTCATCATTATCAGCACAGGCTTTGTTCAGGTACATGGCCCAGTCTTGTCCTGACTGTACTGGAAGAAAGCCAGGAAACATGAGCCAGAAGCAAATTACAGTGTGTCCAGCCAAGACACCAGTCTGGACAGCAAGGGGATCAGGAACCCAGAATATGCCACAGCAAGCAACTCTTACACAGTATAAAGACAGCCCCAGAGGCCAAATGCTCCAGAAACCCCAGAAGAACCGACATTGTCACCGCCTAGTAGCGCAATGGTCCTAATGCAGGGGTGTTTAGTGCAGCTGGACCTTCCAATGTATTACTGCTGCACAATTAGGTCTGGGAGTCTTCATGTCAACTTGAACTTCATTAGAAGTTCACTTGCATTAAGTAACTTACATTGTTAAACCTTTGTATATGTGCTCAAAGACCAATTGCAGTAAAGCCAACCAAGAAAAGACATGGTCTTCCAATTCCCTTAATATTTTGCATGAGGATAAAATACTCCCTTGAAGAAAACAAGTGTTTTAGTGATACTCGCAAGGCCTACCTTGCCCAAACCAGGGGTGTCTTTCACTTTGCTGACTGCCCTCAACAAACATGGTGGAGCAGGGGGTGGAGAAGTCTGAAGGATACTGCTGAAGCTGGTAGAGAAGAGAGGAGATTCAGGAACAGATGATGCAGAAGGCCTGTGCTTCTTCTTTTTGGAAGACAGGTTCAATTTCTGAGCAGCTCTGTGGGAAAAATGACAACAGTAAGCTAAAACAACCCCGAACTCATCAACACAAACAGTCAAGAATAAATTATTTATCAGGTTACTGTTTCTGTAGGATCTCAGTTTTGACCTCATTGATCTCAACAGTTTTATAATTTTTAATTTTCACTCATTATTACTAGTTTAATGCCACTGACTTCACAAAGTTGTCCCAAATTCAGTCTGCATTAAGCAGGGTCACAATCAGACCCTTTCCACTATCTCATCTGTTGAAACAATTCAGCCTGCAAGAAAGCTCCAAAACCTCCAATTAAATCAATGAGCTATACAGCAATTTCTGTTCTAAAATTAAGTTCAGTCACCAAATGGTTCACACTGAATTGTGTCTCATTCATAAGTCTCTGATTAGAAAATGAATACTTGTGCAATGTTTGGGTGTAAGCAGCCACTGTTAAGTTAATTAGTATTAAATGTGAATTTAGTGAGGAGTAAGAAGGCATGCACTAGCTGTTTTAAATTTTTATCACCTCTTAAAACATAATCCAAATGGTGACCAATGAAAATATTGCTCTTTGCAATGAGATGGAGACAATCATACCAACTACAGCTGCATTAACCATTAGGCAGAGAAAACAATGAAGGCTGTTTTAATACTACAGGATTCTTAGACAAGAATGCTGAAGTTTGTATAGACTTTGATTAAAAAGCTAAGCTTTTCTGGAACAGAAACATCAAGTACTTTTGTTTTGCATAATGTTTTATTTTGAGAGACAATTCAACATTCAGCCTTTGTTGTAGCTGTTTTGTTCGAACCCTTGTGCATTCTGCACTGCCGAGAGATAACGTTAATATTAACCATGCTGTCCCATGGTTTCCATTTTGTAAAATGAGCACTTTAAACAGAGCAGGTCACTGGAGTACAATCTCAAAGGAGGGATGGATATAACAATTCATGAGGCTACTTTAATGTTATCTGCTTTGGCAGAAAAATTGTGACTTAAGATAGTTATATAAGTAGCCTGTGCTTATAGTAGCTCTTCTTACTTTGCTGAAGTGTCACAGTTAAGACCACTAATTCTAAACCCTCCTAAGTTTTAAGAAGCTTTAGCTCCATTACACTGATATCATTATATGTGATGCAACACTGAACTTATAGAAGTGATTACATTATTTTATCCCAAGTAGTCAGGGAAAAAAGACTGAACATATATATATACACTCACACACTCATTTCAGCATGCAAGTGCCTTGTGTTTGTATCAGATGTCTCAGACACATGAACAAATTACTGCTGGGCATGAAGCTGCCATACGTCAGCTGGTTGTGTGTGCACTGTGTGCACCACCAGTATGTGTTCTTTTAGCTTATGGCAAGTGCAAAGCAGTTCCAGATAGATTAGTTTTTAATAAAGGAAAAACACTAGGAGATTTTAATTGACCAGATACAGAATTACAACTCAGAAGTTTCTGTACCACTTCCTTGTCCTTTCCCTTCCCTCTGGCCTAAAGATTGCAGTTCATAACCTGGTTCCCTCCTTTAAGAGTCTGCTTTCTTTTTCATATAAAACATAATCAAAATGTGTTGGTCAAAAGCAAAGCAAAAAGCATAAATTTTTCCCTTTCCTAGCAACATTCCAATGGTTTGAGAGGATTCAATTATTTCAGCTTTCACACTGTCCATCACTAATACTTTTATGAAGTTGTCCCTGAATGAATCAAGATTTTCTGTATGTCTTAGCTTCACTTTGAAATTATTTCAAACAAAATCTTATACTATGTGCAACAATTGAAAATATAATTGTTGGCAAACACACTGAAAAGTTTACTCCTGTGCTTGAGCTCAGTCTTAAATATAGGCAGCTGTTCCACTCACTCTGCTCATACATCTGGTCTCACTGAACTCACCTCAGGTGAAAATACATTTTGTAAAAGCCATTTTCAAAGTTGACTGACAGAGCCATTATCCCTCTTACCACTAAATGCTTCTCCAGCATTTGCTGCTCCTTTTACAAAGCTGATAGTGTAATACAAATGACTTCTTGACCCAACCAAACCCATAGCTGGCATTTTCTTAAGGAAAAAACATTGTTGGAGGTACCTGGCCTTTTCAAAACCTTGGAACTATATTCTAGTTTGACAGTTATAACCTTTGAGATTGCATTCATATAGAAGGACCTGCATTTTCCTTTGTATTTTAGGCCTGCATCTGGCAAAATGTATGAAAAAGCAATGAACTATTTCTCACAACTTCATGGGGTTTTCTGTTTTTCCCCAAGGAGAGAAAAATCAATGCATGGCAAGCTAGAAAATCATTTACAGACCCTGTCGGACTTGACTGAATTTTGAAGGGGATCAAAAAGGCAATAAGCCTCAGGTAATTCCCAGAGCATTTAACTGGGAAGAGAAGGATATTTTAACCAGATGTAGGCTTCAATATGACACAACCATGTACAGTGTGGCTTTCTTGTGAGAAGGATTTGTGCAAAATAATTCCACTTGGGTGGCTAGCATTGCTCTGATGATGCCAGCTGATGCTGATTTGGTCCTGTGATCTAGCACAGGAGTTTAGAAATTCTCACAGTTTACTTTTCAAGGCAATTCAGACACCTGGCTCTCCCTTGCAGACTCTGGACAGACAGAGTTCTTGGGCAAAGCAGCAGGCTGGACCTTGGAACACCTGATGCCACTGCAGCCCACAGCCCACTGAGCCCTGCCAGCAGCTGTTTAGACTCTATGCCTTGTACAGGAGCCAGCTAATTTGTTTTCATGTATTATCTAGTATAATAGGACTCCGATTTCCATGAGACTATGCATGATGTTGTAGTAATGGCAATGGTAATGACGGCAACATAACTTCATATATTGACAAAAAGCTGATCATGCTCCATGTTATATCCACCTCACTTGAACCAAGTGGTATCAGCTATGAACTATGCAGGGGTGCATTGTGGGCTCCAGTGCAAATCAGTGCAGTGTAAACCACTTCCCTGCTGTGGTAGGGATTGTGTCCACTCAGGCACACAAGGAACTTGATCCCAATTAAATTTCTGAAGTGTGTAATTTAGACTGTATTAGAACACTGTGTGGATACACTCATCACTACAGAATGAACTTTAATGTCATTTTACTAATTTACCTTCCATAATAATGCAGATTTACTCCAGGTTAGCAAATATACTTTGGATTCACACCTTCAGTTAATTTGGATTCTTTTTTCCTGAGAATCCTAATGCAAACAAGCAGCTGGAGACATTTTGAAAGCTTACAATATTCGTGGCAGAGGAAATAATCACAAGATTAAGATTTGAGGTGGCAGAAGTGGTGTTAGAAAGCTGATAAAAGTTCAATCCAAGTAAAACTGATGGACTGCTGGCAGGAAAGGATTGCTTTAACTGTCTACCTGATCCAGAGCAAAGACTGAGGCCATTTCTTGAAAAGTACATTCTCTAGTTTTTGCTTTTTAAAATACAAGCTTATTAAGGTATATCTTTGGGCAGTCAGAATGCTTTTCACCTCCTGCTTATGTACAGATGGTGATAAATTTTTTCCCTTAAAACGCCATGGGCAGGCTGGGATTTTCAAACACATTCATTGTAGAGCTAACTCCCCTACACTGGAAGCCAACTCATGACTGACAGAAACTTTCTGAAAGCTGAAGGTCCTTTGTGGGATTCATTGAAAAAATGGAAATAAACGAGCTTAGAGGTAATTCTGATATGTGAAAGGGTAAAGTATGCTCTTTGAAAACTTGTCTAGGGAGATGAATGAACAGAAATGGATTAAATAATCCATTTTTAGCAAAGAAGAAAGACACTGCTGAGGTGATGCAAATATCTCTGCTAAGAAAGATATTCACACTGCTTATGAGCAATATAAGAATGAAGTTGATGAAACTCTTTAGACAAAATAAAAGGCATTAAGGAAAGCTCTGTAAATACCTTGGCTTAGAGAACTCACTGGGTAATGGTTAGAGTACAACATACGAAAAGAAACACTGTGGAAGGAACAGTTAGGAAATTCATGGTTTCCAAATTAACTTTGGCTGCTCACAAAAAGCAACTTTGGAAACTGAGGACAAATCGATACATCCACTTGTTACTAAGCAATAGTCAGGGAGAGGGGAAAAAAACAAAACAAAACCAAAACCACCAACAAAACAACTACAACCCAAAACAAACAAAAAAAAACAAACAGTGGACTAGGACCTCATTTGGCATAAATTCATATAAGATCATGAACTTGAGTAAGCCTGGCTTAGTAAACTCATGCCATATTTTCTTTCTCTCAAGTAAGAAAGCAGACACTACCAATAAAATTGAAGGGACACCTCTCTAACTTGATAAATTAAATTATTTTTTCACTAACACATTATCCAAGGCAAAATTAAAAGTGCAAGACTCACTGTCAAAGTAGAGGTCAGTAAGATCAGCAGATTCATAAGATGCAGAAGGAGATAAGACATTTAAGTGAATAATTAAAATATTATTCATACTTGTGTCAGCAAAGATCATCACTGGATAAGTAACGCTGACTCTCACACTTCAGTACCTGACACACACCCCTTTGCCACTGACATATGAAGAAGTTTCCTTCAGTGCATATCTCTGGATAATTACTCATTACTGGAGTTTCATATTACACTATGATGCATCCACTACTTATCACCCTTGGAAACAGACTTCCAGATCATAGGGGCCAGTGAGCCAGAGTATCAGTTTCTGTGTCAAAATAAAAACTGAAAATGAGCTCACTTTCATATCGTATTTTCCACAGAGGAAATTAATCTAAAGCTGTAGAGGCTAAATAGTCATGTAGTATCTAACTTTAATGTAAATATTTGCAATTTTCATTAAAACTAAACATCTAATTTTCTTCATTATTTGGAGACATACATTTAATTTTATAAGACAAACGGTCTCTGCTGGGTGCACCGTTCAAGGAGTAATGTATGAACTTTATATGTGCAAGGATGGCTTACTAGAGGATGTGCTGGTTTGACAAGCCCAAAGGAGATTAATGGTCTTCCCTTGCAATTAAAACAGTATATTTAATTATCAGAAACTATCTTACCTGCTGTATCTTAGTGCTGAGTTGGAAAATAGATGGAAGCTTAGTTTGGAAGTCCACCTCCTGAACTAATTCCCAAAGCATATTTGTGCAGACGTATCACTAGTTATAAAATACATTTGTGACCAACTGTGGCAGTCACCCAGCATGAAACACTCGTATCCTACGGTCTCGGTTTGGGCACCTAAAAGTGAAAGATGCCATTCTCCAGCCCCTTGTTCAACACAAAAGCCCTACCATTTTTTATTATTTTTATTTTTCCAAACCCTTTCCGTAATGCTTCCTGTAGAAAGAGTAGAAATTCTTGACTGTCACCTACTAAGTAAAATGTAATCTGCATAGTATTGTAGTTAACTGATGGAATGTGAAACAAAAACATACTGGAAGCCTGCCATTGATGTTTATTATTTCCAACTGAAATGTTTGCAAATATGGGTTCGTGGTGTATTTTCTGTTCCAGATAAGTGTGTTTATATAAAGTGAGTTATCTTATCATATAGGTCCTCATGTAGCTGTAAGGTAAGAACCAATGGGATACGGCAAAATTACAACCATGCAGGCTTTTTTATATGGGAAAAGCTAGCCTTGATTTTCAGTTACAAAGGGTCACTCAACAGTTGTTTTTTCTCCAGGATCTACCATCACCAAATTATATCAGTTAATGTTGCCTATACAAACTGGATGCAGGGAACTAAATGGGACATTCACATTTTCTAATTACAGGGATCTAACATAGCTTCTCTGAACTGTCACCCAAAGTGATTGTGTTTCCCCAATCACCTGTATAGGTGACACAGGCTCACTAAGGTGATATTACAGCCAAGTTGACCTGGATGCTACCACCAAAAGAGGAGGCCCCATACCTGTCACTGTTCTGTTTGCATACTTCCTTTCCCTCTCTTCTTTCCTCACATTTATTTTGGCTCAGCTGCTACTGCTTTAACCTCCTGAACTGGCTTATGCCAAAGGGGTGCTCTAAATCATATTTATTTGACATGGCTAATATGCCTGAATTGCTGTGGCAAGCACCTTCCCTGACCTTAAAATCTGAGGTATGTGGTACTAAATGTGGTTTCACGCAAAATCTCATCTTTCTATTTGGAGGGCAAAGATCTGGCTGGGAGCCATGGCTTCCATTGTGCCATGCCTTTCTTTGCATTCTCAAAAGCAAAGAGAAGAGAGATGCTTCACAGGGTGTTTATCCAACAAGGGGACATTTGTGTTCTGCTGCAAGGGGCCAGGTTCCCTCCCTGCTATCTGCTGCCAACCAGAGGTACCACCTGAGAAGCATCCTCCACGAACAGAGCAAAATGTCCTCCAAGGGCTTTTCCTCATACCTTTGCATGGAACTGTTTTTCTCATCCAAAAGTAAAGCCATGTCCATTCCCAGCCCACATTTTCTGCCTTCCAACAGGACTTACGAGCTACGAACAAGAATCAGGGCAACTTCACGCCACTTAAATTCTCTGTGTGGCCGAACCCAGGGCTGTGGTATTGCAGCCTAGTAGGGCATGTAAAGAATGAAATAAGAATCCTCAGAGGAACATTTCCTGGATTTGTAGTTCCAGTAAGATTCTTAGTATTTGTGTTTAATTATTTTACAATGCCTTTAAAATCTGGAGATAATTTGAGCTCTCTGCTTATGTTGTGGAAGGTATAATAAACATCTCTCTAATGCCCAGTAAACGCTTGCCCCTTATTGTTCTCTTTATTTTTATGTATGCATTCAATTTCACAGCAACAATAAAGCTGTCCCAGGCTGTAATCTTTCACTTCTTGGGTGGTTAATTCAGATGTTTTGGCCACAGTGCCTTCATGACTATGCTCTCTCCTGGAACTGCATTGTAACTGTCAAGAAACTCATTATTTTTAACTTAGTTAATTCCAACACAAAGTCAAAATAGGGCTTCAAATCTTGTTCAGGACAGGTCTTAAAAAACTCAAGGCTTCTTGCACCCAGGCAATCTTAAAAAATAAACAGCTCAGATCTGTTCTTACATCAAGTTGAAATTTGTGTAAATTCACTGGCAACAGAGCTGCTAAGTTGCCCCCAAAATGAAGATGAAGAATGTGCTTGAAGACCAATAGCTTAACAAGAAGCTCAAATTCCCACACACATACATATTGCAGGACAGAGGACTCATATTCTACACAGTTGTTACTTGAGTGAAACTCCAAATCTTAGACAAGGATCTGACAAGACAGGAAACAAACCACTTCTCATGTCAGGACTGTTTGATCCACAACATTCTCTTCACCAAGTATCACTCCAGTAAAGATCTTTTTACCTACTCTAAAAGTTCCTGAAAAACCCTGATTCAGTGACAGATGGCCTTCTGTCTTTGGCAACAGGATCATTACTTAGCTCTCATGCATAGAGGTAATGTTCACATTTGGAATTTCTACAAGAAATCAAAACCTTGTCCTTCAATAGTACCCATCAAGAAAGCTACATCTTGAGTCAACAGCTTGATCCATTTAGCTAGAGAAAGATCATTTCTCCTTTATTTCCTTTCCATTTCTTTTTCTCTTCATTCTCTTCTCCTCTTAGTAAAGGCATTACTGATCCAGGCCACCATACACACTACAAAAACGAACAGATTCACCTTACCTGCTGTGTTATTGACCACAGACACATATAATCAACCTGCATTTTTACAGAAAAGAGTGATTTTGGTTACCAGCAAAGGATGCAACTCCAAGAAAGTGTTCAGCATTCAAACACAGAAGACAAACCACTAGACAATCTTTTAAAGAGTAAGTATAGTTTCTTTTTATTAATCTAGTTTATTTTTCTCTCTGAAAAATACTTTTATGAAAAATGGTCATCAGACAGATGATAGTGCTTACAGCATTATCCTGTTCTTGGAAAGCTCTAAGGGTGAACTGGTATGTGTCATTGAATGCTTAATGTATGAAGGAAGCTGAACAATTATAAACCATAAATATAAATATCAAATAAAATCAGATGTTTAGCACCAGTCTGATATGGGAAGAAAACCAGCTACATATTTATTATAACTCAAATGAATTCAAATGTAAGCCCCTACCAATCACTGCATAGTTACTTGGCAATGCACCTTCAAGTCCTATGGGAAAACTGCATAGGTGGGAGACTGACAACCATGGACCAGAGTAGCCTTAATTTCAATTACACAGAGCTGGGGGCAAGAAACAAGCTCTGTCCAGTGCAAGCTTTGGGTCATGAGAACCATTGCCTGTATAGACTAAAGATTTAGATCTTAAGACGCCAGCATTGCCATTAAGTATTAAAAATGGTGACATGCACTGTTTTATATTTGTACTGTTGTGTAAAATAAAAAACACATGCAGATCTGTTAGTCTTCAAGTGTTAGCTGGAAAATATTAGGGGCACACATGTACAGTTACAGTGCCTTCTCCTGAAAGTCCCACCAGGGATGGTTGCCAAACGGATTTTCCTCATGTCTGAGACAACCTAACAAACTTCAAACTGTGGGACAGGACTCCTGGTTAGCCAGACCACAAATGACTCTCCTCATGAGCAAGAAGTAATGACAGTTATGACAACTCAAAAATGTGACTAACAGATTTGCAATGAGTAACCCACAAACCGCTGGCCATTTCATAACAGTCCTTAAAATCACATAAAGCAATTTCTTTAACTGTAAGTTTTATGGAGCTTATATGATTACAGTCATTCTATTACCTTGGATGCTAAATCCTGACCACACACTGTGTGGAAATCTCTGTCCCATTCAGCAAAAACCTCTCATAACACCAGGAGGAAAAGCAGCCAGCACGCAGATTCACAGTCCATTCTGTCATTGTTTAACTTTCCAGTTGGCAGAACAATTAAACAGATGTATAAATAGACCAAAAGGTAGATAAGCTCTACAGGGTTTTTTGCCTCATCAGTATTTTTGGAGGCTTGCACATTTAAAATAACACCAGCATACAAATGGTAAACTATTATGACAACACAGATGCACTGAATTTCAATGCACTTAAGCCCAGCTCTGACAAGCAATCTCTTGTCATAGGCAAAAATATCTCCTCTAAGAGTTCCTGTAAGTCTTGCCTTGTACTTATTTAAGTCACCACCATGAGATAGTGATAATTCTTTGAGATAAGTTGGTTTTGACTACTGGAGACTATAATTATTACTATGTTAAGGTCCAAGACTGAGGTCCTTCTCTTAAAAAACTGCACACATGCCAAGATCAGTCACAGAATCACAGAATGGCTGGGGTTGGAAGGGACCTCTAGAAGGGACCTCTAGTCCAACCCACCTGCTAAAGCAGGTTCACACAGAGCAGATGGCACAGGAATGTGTCCAGGCAAGTTTTGAATGTCTCCAGAGAAGGAGACTCCACAACCTCTCTGGGCAGCCTGTTCCAGGGCTCTGGCACCCTCAAAGTAAAGAAGTTTTTCCTCACATTCAACAGAATCTTCTGTGCCCATTGCCCCTCATGGTCAACCTGTTGTCAACCAGAACTCCCAAGTCCTTCTCTGCAGTGCTGCTTTCCAGCAGGTCTGTCCCTAATCTGTACTGGTGCCTGGCATTATTCCTTCCCAGGTGCAGGACCCTACACTTGCCCTTGTTGAACTTCATTAGGTTCTTCTCTGCTCAGTCCTCCAGCCTGTCCAAGTGTCACTGAATGGCAGCACAGCCTTCCGGTGTGCCAGCCCTTCCTCCCACTTCGGTATCATCAGCAAACTTGCTGAGTGTGCACTCAGTATGATCCTATCTTCACAGATACGCTGAAGCACAAAGAAATTCATGAACAGTGACAAATAGTAATTTATTCTAGATCTCCTCAGCAGATTCACACAAATAGTTACAGTTGTTTTGGATGTGCCTAACAGCATCACCCTGGTACATACAAGGAAGGTACCAAGATGACAGAGTCTGGCATTTCAAGCTGGGGCATGGAAGGAGAACAAGAGCTAGCGGGCCTATCTTGCAACAAGAGGTATGGACAGGGTATAAGGAAGCTGAGCAAGGTTGTGCAGTCTCTGTCCTTGGGGAATTTTAAGACCGAAATGGATAAAGTTCTGGGCAACCTGTCCGACCTCAGAGCTGAGCCTGCTTTGACCAGGGGGTTGGGACAAGAAACATCCTGAGGTCCCTTTCCAGCCTCTGTGATCCAATGATGCTATGAAAGGTTAGTACAATTCTGAGAGCAATAAAAATATTGCAATTTATGTTTTCTTTCAAAATAGCTTCTCTGAAAACTTTCAACAAAATCACTTAGCATCAATCTCAGCAATTTATTCACTCCAAATGAAAGTTTTCATTTTTAGAACATCAATTTAAATGTAATTGAAGCAAATGTCAAACTTTCATTTCAAATTGAAAAAGTTAATAACTACTTCTTTTCTAAGGGTGTAACCAAAACACATTAAAAATTTTCTTGATTCTTGTTTACTTTCTGGAAGGATAAAAACTAAATCAGCAGAAGCTGATGAAGTAATTTAATGTGAATAAAATCTACATTACTTGCTGGGGAAAAAAACTGACAAAAATTTCACCCAAGTCACCTTCAATATTTTGTAACAAGACCTTCTGTTTCTATTTACTGAAGATTCGGGAAGCAATTCTACACAATTCTAAATGTCCTCATATCCTACCATTTGCAGGGGAAGTCCTATGTGCCCAGCCTTTTGCAGGAATGCTCATCATTCTGCTGGCTCAGACCCCACCTCCTTTGGGACTTGACCTTAATATTAAACCGACTTTAATCATGCTGCAAAATGAACTATTACAAAAAATATAAAACTGGAAAACACTATTACATTTGGTAATTGCTGTTATTTTTCAAATAAACCTCTTGTTTTTGTTCTTCTGTTTCCAGTAAAGTGAAATAAAAAACAACATGAAATTAAATACACCAAACATTGGTATTACATTGCCAGAAAAAAAGTGAACTGTACAGATGTATGGCACAGGCACCAAAAAGCAGAAATTATAAGATATAAAGACTTTAATCTGCAGCATTCTGCTTATTACTTGTACAAATTTCAATGAAAGTCAATTAATTTTCAGATCTGAGTACACTTCTCAGACAAGTATTTTTGTTTATTAACAGAAGTAAATTTTTGAAAATACCTCTAATATTGAAAAACAAAAGTTATTTACAATGGCTCAAAATTTTATGCCAATAGTGTTGCTCTAAATGAATTCTGTCACATATAAAAAGACAGAGAAATGTATTTGCTGCTTGATTTCACTTGGACCTCAAACTCTTTTGTGATATGTTGATAATACCCATATTTGCACCTCTGTTCCACTTGAATAAAGTGCCAGTGACTCATGGTCAATACTGGTAAAATACAGCTGAGTCTGATGAGTACAGGGAGAGGGAAATCGGAGAATTAGCAAGGGTCTTGTCAGCTCTTCCAGACTGCCAAAGGGACTACAGTCTTCAAGTCTTATGAGTCCATGGTAGGTAGATGATCTTCAGGGGACCCTTCCAACCCAAACTATTCTGTGATTATATACGACAAATACAAGCAGCAATATTAGGCAGAAAAATATTTCCCTTCTTAGAATGTATAGAAACAGGCCAGAATATTGCTGTGTGCTCTAAGGACAGATAGGCATGAACATTTCACTTGGTGTATTCAGAATGAAAGCTCATTTCACAAGCGGGGAGATTCAGCTGTAACTCTGAGCTCTCCTCTTGCCACCCTATTGTCTTTCTCCACCATTCTCTATTCAAGGTTTAGGAGCATGATAAACTCTGGTCATTGTATTTCATAAGACAAACCATGCTCAATAAATACCTCAAACTTTCCCAGTGATGTCTGCATGTGAAGCTTTTCTTCCTGGACAGCTGGCCTAGTGAAAGCCAGGTCAGCTCCCTCAGCACTGAGGTCTTCTGCTTCTTCCCTCTGCAACAACCCATAGGGTCCTGATCCACAGCACGTAGTGCTTGGTGCAATCCTTTCAAAAGGCACGTCCCCGATGTTACAGCATCTTGGTACAAAGCATGTTTTTCTAAAAATCCTGGTCCTCATCATCACAGCAAACAATAGGCTAAAGATTACCTCTACCAACAACTCAGAGAATACTTGAAAAAATAGGAACAAAATTACTCTTCCAAGACACCTCTCAGTAATGCAGCTCTATGGCACAAGATATCAGGCCACTGTCTTGCCTTCATTAGAGCAGAATCACTTCTCTATGCAGATCGTTATTTGATGAGAAGGTCCAGGAAATCAGTTCATCTGCCATCTTAATGATAAATATCCCATAGTCATGAAACCAGAATGTTAAGCTAGAAATCTCATGGACTGCGTTTATTGTTGGCCTTGGAAAATATTTCCAGTAATTCTTTCTAAGCTACCTCAGAAATTCCTACTGTTGCCAAAGTACGCCTATATGGTTCTACAATACATTTTATCCTGCTCTCCCATTTTATATATATATATTTATATTTATATGTATATATATATAAACACCAGAAGAAAGATGCAGGAGAGCCTGTAGTCACCTCGTGCCATCTCTCTTCTCTGTAACAAACAGCTGCAACTTGGCCCCTAAGAATAAGACAAAAATTATATTTCTTCCTATTTTTCTTTTATATGAGACAGAGGACAGGAGAAGAACTAGAGAAAGATAGCACCTTGGACAAACTCACCACTGTGATACCCTATAAATGTGCAGAAAACAGTATCTCTGTAATATCAAAGACAAAACCACTTAAGCTGAATTTCTGAAAATCAGTCATGTGCTGTGGCTTCTCCTGTTAGTGAGCACACAGCTTGACACTGGCAAGGCACTCCACTAAAGGCTGTTGATCAAATACTATAGCTTAACTTGACACTGTTGTCAAGCGTTGTGTAACAGAATGAGACACAACTCCAAATTTCACAGATGCCTTTGTGCACTACTGCAGCACATTCAAAGCAAAACCTTGGTCATACCAGGAATGGCATGGACTAACTCAGACTAGAGAAATATGGGAGGACGTCAGCAAACTGCTTATGCATCACAGCAGTTCATACAGATAACGTATAGCATCCAAGGGAAAGTCACATTGTCATTTACTGTGCTTGCATACCACACAGAGGCTTATGATTTTGTTGCATCCAACTTTTTTGGAGCTCAATGAAAAAGCTGTTTACTGATCGAAAACTTCTTACACATCCCATTATAGGGTAGATGACATTGCAACATATTCTTGAGAAATCCACCACCAAATAGGTTATGATTCAAATATCTTAGATGGTTTTGCACAGCTACCTCAAAAAAATCAATCCAATTTATGTTACTTTTGATCTTTACAACTCAAGAATTCTCTTTCTTCCTTCTTATAAGACACAGATGGATAAAATCTTCTTCCAGAATTCTCCATCTTCTAAGCTCAGGTTGCCTCCTTTTCCATGGACAGAGCTTTCTAGTCAAACTTCTTTCATTGCAGTTCATCTTTTGAGGATATTTTTTCAGAATAAGGGGTTTACGGAAGACAGCCTAGAGTATATGCTGCCTAGAGCACCAAGAGGAATTAGTTTGGCCCTCAGGAAGGGCCTCAAAACCCGTCAGCTGATAGTTTATAGCAGTGTAGCTTTTCAAATCTTTTTGAGAAAATTGAGTGTTATCTGGAAAAGCCCATCCTGAATAGAGAAAAATTTGAGTATATTGTGCTTTCCAGACCAGAAGATAACAGAGGACACAAATTTGTTCCGTTGCCCTGCTACAGTTACCTGCAGCAAGGCACAAGCACTCCAAATGGTCCCTCACCCTGTGTTTGCAGCAAGACAAGCCCTCATTTCCATTATGAAAATCTCATCGCCTCAATACATCCACAGTATATTGGTAATTTTAAAGAACCATAAACCCCTTAACAAAATGACTGGCCAGAAAATAAAACTTGGAATTTAGTTTCCAATGTCACAAGGCTCTGGTATTATTTGAAATGCTTTTATCTGATTTAAACAAGTGAGGATGGAAACCTATTGAGTGGGTAATGTAGTTAAAATGAAATTGCTTGACTGATCTGGCACGTCTGGGGCTGCCTCCTTGTGTTAAAAAACTCTCTAGCTTCTCCGAAGTAAACCATTCTCCTGTTGAAACTTCAGATAAAAATGAAAACTTTATTCTATATGTAAGGTATTGATCCATTTGGGACTTATTTAAGCTGCCTAGCTTTATCAGTTTGGGCCTCATGGCTCAAAACAAAACTGAGCAGTACTCTCTGAGGAGCCTCCAACAGCCTCTTCCTTCATCTTCCCTGTGTCCTAATACCAAACAAACACAGATTGCAATCAGTCCTTTCTAAAAGGCTGCTTGCAGACAACAGCACGTCATAGCACTTCCCTTTCTCATAACAAAAAACCCAGCCTGCACCCTCTCACAGAGCCAAGGAGTTTTAAAACAGCTGTTTGGCTTTAACAGGACCCATCAGACTCACAGTGTGGCTGATATAGCAGTCAAGGGACTCCTCTGCACAGCTTTGCCCACAGCCGCATGGCCTCCCTTGCTCTCAGAAACAAGGCTATTTTTAGTAAATCTTCTGTTTTGTCCATTTGCAACATCACCATAAACTGCGGACATCCTTGAAGTAGTCTCACTCAAGTGGTCATTCAAGACTGAATATTACAACTTAGAACACTACAAATGTTGA
This sequence comes from Nesoenas mayeri, assembly GCF_963082525.1. Classification (NCBI taxonomy): domain Eukaryota; kingdom Metazoa; phylum Chordata; class Aves; order Columbiformes; family Columbidae; genus Nesoenas; species Nesoenas mayeri. The sequence continues at coordinate 82,897,827 of NC_137544.1, read as the reverse complement.
GGGGAGCAGGTGGAGAAGTACTTTAGCTTAAAGTAGTTGATAACACAACATTTTTGCCCCACAAGAAATATTTCATTACATTCTTAAAAACATATTTTAGTTTTCTTCCTGATATGGTGGGAAAGCAATAAGTACACCCTGTGTGTCTACAATGCAAAAGCACTGCAAAGCTGACACAGACAGACAAGCCTGAACTTAAAGCACATAAATACATACTTTCTGTCCCAGCCTCCACATAATTTATCCCATTGTAATTTCAGCAGTATGGTTATAGCAAATAATCTTCTTAGTGTGAAGGTATTTATTCTGGTACAGCTTATTCCCAAACAGCAAGGGGAATAGGGGAAAATAATGTAAAGTGATAAAATTGCAATTACACAAGAGCAGCTGCGTATTATTTTGGCAAGAAGAAATGTGTCCCACAACAAAAATGACTGCATTATATATATGTGAACACATACATTCAATACAGCCAGTTCACTTTCCCCTGTACACATAAACACCCACTCCAGTCCTGCATGCACAAACCAAAGAACAGAAGCACTGTGGAGCACTGGACAGGGAGTCGATTCGGGGCCGTGTCAGCTTGGGCAAACATCATCATGCTGCTTCACACCTGAGCTGAGACAGCACAACACTGCGCCAGACAGACCTATCAGCCCATAGATCTCTTTCCTTCAGTCATCAGTATCACCAACTTCTTTTTTCTTTCATTTCATTATGTGCTCTTGTAGCTATTTTACATATATGTCATGTTATCAGTTTTTTTGCTTTTCTGGCTACTGCCCCATCAATTCACTTAATCAAATAATATTGGGAACATGTCAGGCAGATGAAGTGCATTCAGCTCATCACTGACACGCTGATGGCCATTCGAGGGTGATGTTACAGTCCTTACTCTATTATTAGCTCCTGCCTGCTGCACTCAAACTTTCCCCTGCCATTCTGTTCCCCAGGCTAGAGCACATTTATACTTCCCTTAGGATTTATTTTCTGGTCTAGATATCTACCTCTGACAGTGAAGATATGGAAAGAAGACCTATAGACTATGTGACACATTATTAGACAGCATTTTTTTACCAGGAGAAACAGCATATCAGTGCAGCCTTTTTGCATGGTTACATTTCACATCTCTAACATTGCATGGAGACACTCTGATCACATTAAATGCAAATCAATAATGATGAATCTCATGAGATAATATTGTGTTCTGAAGCTCAGACCAGTCTTAGATCACTTGTTTCTGAATGAATGATAAATTTGCTATGCAAGTTCAGTTTTGCAAGCACCTTCTGCAATGTGTGCTGCATGCCTATAGTTCCTACTGAGACTAATGTGACCTTAAGAGGTTGGCAGATTTCAGGAACAGGCATTTTCTGAGTTATTGAAGGGATTCCTGTGTAGGGACCTGATCTAACACCATGCTGTATATCCTGCATTGCTGCTGAAGGAAGCAGAAAATACTCATTATCTTGACGGAGGTAATTACAGAAGCCCCTAATGTTAGAACAGAAGACAACCACCTCATGAATAGAGCTTGTCAACACAACTGTTAGGAGATTCTCAGGAAAGTTGGCTGCTGCAGTGGCCAACCAAACTGAGGGTACCATGCTGTGTGTTAGGAAGACAAAAGATTATTACACTATCATTATTTACCAAGGGAGATGCAGATTTTTTTCAAGTATGACTGTATTTCATCAGCCCTTGAACATCTGGTTGGGAGTAAAAATGGTTCACAAGCACAGAGAGGCTGGCTGCCATAGCTGCAGATAAACTCACTATCACAAGAACTTCAAGAGCACATTTGGTAATCAAAGGAGTTTAAATACAGGGCATGTGACTATGCCATCTCCCCTTCTCTATCTGATGCCACAGGAAAACATGGAATGACAAAAACAAAAGCTTATTTTCATCTTCTTTTCCACCAAGATTAAATAAGATTACAGCAGAAGGGCAGTCACACAGACTTATATGAGGACAGTGCTGTGATATTGTGAAGCTGGCTGGCAGGGGAAAAAAAAAAGCACCAAGAAAAACATCTCTCACCAGTCTATTTTAAGGATTCATCTTATATAACAGGAAGCAAGCACAGTTATTCTGGATGCTTGAACACCGTCTGTCATATCGCCACAAGCAAAGGAAGTATAAAGAAGTATGTGTGACCATTTGAAGACTGTTAGCTTTAATTAGTCTGTAATAATGCTGGTTACATAAATCCTTGCGGGTTGAATTAGAGGATGAAAATGCCATGAAGACTAAGCCTACATGATATCTAAATCATTCCAAAGCTAAGGGGAAAATACGTCTTTCCTTGCAAATGGCAAGCTCAGAGATGAAGGCGGCAATCAACCTGTGGTATTCACAGGCACTAGCCACTAACACTGGTCTGAATTTTTCAGGGCAGCAATACACAGTTTTCAGGGAGGCAAGGGACATGTGGCTGCTCCTTAGCAAAAGAGCACTTTTCTGTCCAAACGCTAACAAGTGAAGCATCGGCTATCTATGTACAATTGAGCTGGAACCCTAGAAGGGTCCCTCAAGGTTATCGTATATCAGCTGGCCCATTAGCTGCTACCCCAGCTTAGCCTATGAGTGCTGCAGCACTGCCCAGGGCTGCCAGCAGAGAAGGCACCCAGTCCCTCTACCATTTCCCTCTGCCCTCACAGACATGCAACATGGGGCAGGGATGTAGTATTCAGTTTCTCAGGTTTCTAGGTTAGGGGTTAGAATTGGGCTTATAGCTTTGATTACAAACACTGTTCAGGATGAAGGGATGTACCAAAATTTTGAAAAGACCAGTGAAACATTTCAGTGCCTTAAAACCATATATGCATTTATTTTTTAAGCTTTAGCATACATGGAAGGAGAGATAAAATTGTCTGTATCAGACTGAAAAGTTTGTTGTGTCTAACTCAAACCAGAATTTTGCGGCTTTCATTTCCTATGCTAAACCAAAAAACAATTGTTCATACAGCTTTAGTTACTAACCTGATGAGAATTAAAGGAGGAATTTTGTAGACACTACCCAGGTTTGTGGAGCTCTACTCCAACCAATCACTGCCTGCTGCTCCCAAGGCTGCTCCAGTGTACAGATCAAAGTAGTACATATCCAGAAATGCAGTGCTATAGAGAAACTTTGAAAACCTCAATGAAAAAAAAAACACCATCATTTGGGCACTAATGTACAACTATGTACAACACATCTGGGGAAAATTTTCAGGAAATCTAAGTTAGTGTCAATCCACATACTTCTGTATGATTTCATAGCAGCTGGTTCATGCAGAGCTTGAAATTGGTCCCACTCTTTATCCTGATTAGATACAAAACTAAAAGCCTCTTAATCCACAAATGACTGTTAAAACAGGAGAAAAAAAGATGAAAAGATGAAAGTTAGGTCAGGTAGTAAAAATATAAATATAGCGCATTACAATAACTGAGTATTACTAAAGGTTAATGTAACGCTTTTCTGGTTTTTATCCATCTAGGTCTTGGTATGCTGATTCAGAAAGAGAAAAACCCATTTAGGCACGTCTTTCACATGTAATATCAGGCCTTCCCTTTGTGATAAAACATCTGCATGTCTCAAATGCTAGGAACTTGTCATAGTGACTGACATATAAACCAAGAAAACATATTGTTTTGATTATACTTTTAGAATGGGCATATTCAAAGTTATAAAAGAAGTAAAGAAGGTAATAAAATCCCTCCGATTTGCCATCTAAATAGTGATAATCACATTACTTACATTGCCTTCCAATCCATCATTATCATTACTACATTATGGCTAGATGATCAAATGCAAGAAACTTTTCTTCATGTCTGATAATAAAATATTTTGCTCAGATGTTCCTTGTTAGAGTTGCAGCTTCCTTCATGGAAGTGCAGTGGTATGGAGGTGAAGACAGACAGCCATAAAGATCCCTAAATCCAAAGGGATGGTGAAAAGCCAGAAGTAATGGAAGAGTCACGACTCCCCGAGCAAACACTACCACTGCTGAACAGACTTCATCTGAAAAGGCATCTCAACTGAATTTCACAGTAACCTCCCACCCTACACAGTACCTGCTCTAGCAATATATTTCTCATTTCATGGGAGGTTTTGAGCAGCCCAATGCAAACTTCTCCCTGCAGCTTTCTGACAGAAACTTCATCCGTTTCTTCCCTGTTATCCAACGTGTGTGGCTGTGAAAGAGAGAGACACACAGCATGTGTGTAATTGGGAAAGGCAGAGCGAGACGTAAACACTTGCTGGGACTCCATTTAACCTGTAACTCAAAAATTCCCTTGCAGAGAGCTGAAGAGGTTAAGCCTTTAAAATATATGTTGCTTTTCTTTACGCACATCAACAGAATGCAATTTTTACCTCCATAATGAAATGAGCTAGATATAATATACATAGCAAACTACATGTATGCATAAACAGTTGCACATATTGCTCTTGCATACAGGCAAAGCTGAGCTGTTGGAATGGCTGATGGAAAGCACAGGTCGAATTACTTCAGAGCAAAAGCCAAGGCTCACATGTGACAGCCAAGATGACCTGCACTTACCTTTGCTGCTCACAGCTTGTCATGTTAGAGAGCAAGCACACCCCTGAAGAGTTGCCTTTTTAGCCTACCAGTGTCCAATTTACCACACAGACCCACAAAGAACTATGTTGACACAACATGTGGAAGGAAGGAGTCAGTAAACTGTGGCATGAAATCAAGGTATAGCCAAAAGTGTGGTGAGGGGTAATTCCCTGTGTCTCATCTCTTCCTTCTCTGGTCCTTCCTTTTGTCTTCCCCAGAGCCCATTAATATTCTCCCAGCTGCTGTCATAACGTGACTTTCAATTTAATTTCTCTAACTACAGTTTGATTTAAGAGTGTTTGAAAAACTCTCTTGAGATTTTAGAATTGCTGTTGCATATCTCCTCATTCAAATAATGGTAGAGCCTGCTCAGAGTTGATGATATATCCATGCACACCTGAGATCTCGAGGTCTGATTTTTCACTACCTTGCAAACTTGCAAAATTGTTTACAACTGCATGAAATTCAGATGTTAAAGCATTTAAACTCAGTTGGCCTAGGTATAGATGGCTACACAAGAGACAGAATGTCAGAACAAGCAAAGCATGCCCTCCTAGCAGCAAGAGACACTGAGCAACACTGCACCACCTGCCTACAGCTGCAAGAACCTCAAGTGATGGTGTTTGCATAACCTCCCGGTAGCATCGCATCACACAGAGCCTGCGCAGCAAGCACACCACAGCCTGTGCAGAAGAAAGGCATTGCCAGTGGCACCACCAGCACAAAGGGGATGTGGCTGAAAGCAGCATCAGGAATATGTCACTAAGGGAGCACTGGGACAGCGGGGAAGCCACACACTCCTCAGATACAACTGTGGCTTTGACAGGCAGAACCATCTCAAGGACTTGATGCTGCTTACAATTTCATTGAGGCTCCCTTCTTTACCAGGATAAAGAGTATATCAGTGTAGCCCAATAGCACAGATTCTGTTGAAAGAAGAAGTCTGAAGACTTAATTAACAGAAAAACGAGACATTATTACCCAAATATTATAAGGTGTGTCAGGTGCCAGTGACAGTGTTTTTTAAAAAACAAAACAAAGTAGAATTCTTTATCTTTTTCCTAAGCTGTACATAATCTCATACTTTTATGTAAAACAAACTGGAATAAACTGTTCTTACAAAAGCTTCTAAAGGTTGCCTCATGCGCATCTCTGTCTAGCAAACCTGACTGACACTGCCCAGGACGATTCAGGTTGGAAGGGTGATCTCCACACCATCCTCCTGCTGGAACCAAGGCTTCGGTGGTCCTCACCAAGCTCCCTCCAGGCTTGTTCATCTCTCTCGCACTGGGAGAACCCAGGCTGGCCATGGTGTCCAGATGCAGTATAACAGCTGCTGAGACAAGCAGCTCACTTCCCTCAACCAGCGGTGCGGCTCCTGTGAGTGCAACCCAGGACACTGGCGCCCTCCGTCCCTCCCCGCCCGCCCACTGCCCTGCCGGACCTCAGCCCCTCTGCTGCAGAGCTGCTCCCCAGGCAGCCAGGGCACAGCCTGCCGACACACAAGGGCTTCATCCATACAGCTGTATCTGCTGACATATTGTGGAATTTGAACCGATTCCTCAGCTTAACATTAAATAAATAAATAAATAGATGAAATAAACACAGCACACACATTATGTAAAAAAAAACAGGTCCAGGAATGCATTATTTCTCCAGAGAGGCCAGGGGTGGTAGACCAGCAGTGATGCCACCTCCTCTCTTCTCTCTTGCTGAGACTAAGATTGTTCCAGTTGTGTGTGTGTGGTATTTTTACAGCCAAGTGCTTAATACACAGAAAAGTCAGGCTCCCACACTTCTCCGGGATGATTATACCAGGGGGTAATAACTGAGCTCTCATTCAGGAAATTGTTCCCAATATTGAGATTAAGTTTTTCTTTGTTTTATTTCCTCTATTTACTTGTATCTACAACTCATCCTTTATGCTAAATAATTATTCTTCCTCTTTGGGGGAGTTACATCTCTCAAATATTTGTGGGCTGTTCTGTCCCTCAGGCCACATTAGTCACCATTTAGCCAAACTATACATATTTAGCTGCTTTCATTAGGACTCATTAATTATTTTTAATCCCCCCCTCTGAACTCCCCGATTTCTCAATCTCTTTCACAACACTGCAGCCAGTAGTCCCCATGTCCCTGCATCATAACACTGGAGAGAGGAACTCTCCTTTCTGCAGCCCAGTGTTTCTGAAAATACTGAATATACTTTAGCTGTTGCATACTGCATCTCTCCGTCCCTCTGTCTTCTTTAGTGTTATGGCTTCCCAGTGCCAAATCTTGCTTCCCTTACCCACACGGTTAGCCCAACTGGAGCAGAGCCCACAAACAGGATTAAGAGCTGGCTTCCTCCTCAGCCTGAAACCATGTTTCCTTTGCTTAGTCTTTTTTAAAATTATTATTATTATTATTATTATTTAAATTCATTGCTCTGAGGTTTAGCACAATGTTCATTTTTGCAGTAACAAAACAGCCCATTTTTTTAATGGTTTCAGTAGTGTGTAAAGCCACTGAGTGTTAAGCATCTAAATACCTAAAATCTGGCTTAAATACTATTAAAAATGTATTGTGCTCAGGCCAATACATTTGAGAAAATTCATAGGCTGATATTTAGGAATCAATTTTATTTCCAAGTATGGTATTTTCAGTGCTGTATACTTTAGTTTCAGTAACAAGGTAGGCATAATTACGTCTCACTACAGCTCTACTTATTTTTAGAAATGCAACAGTTCTATCACCATGGGTCCTTTCTGTAAGTGTCGCTATAAAAATAAACTGACTTTTACAAAAAACAGCAGTACCCTGCTGCAACTAATGCTCTTAATAATCAGCTACTATTTAATAAAAATACTGATCTTGAGCATTCAGTGAAGCACTGCCTCACTGTGAAACAGTAGGGATGCACTGCCAATATCAGTGGCTTTGGCTCATACCATTAAAACCTCTAAAATGCTAAGGAGATGACTCTGAATCACACTGACTCAGGAGATAGATATAGAGGTAAGGACTGGGAAGCAGGTACAGCACACAGTTATGGAGTACATCTTACCTCCCACAGAATCAGTCGTTCATGATGGCTACAGCATGTGTCAAGAGAGTGAAAAATATATCCTTATCTCTTGCTCTACCTGTTGGGATGTTTTGTACGCTTGGAAAAGTAAAGAGGGAGCAGGGAATGTGAATTAACTTCTGTCCTTCCAGTGTGTGATGGCAAAAGAGCATCCTGTCCCATTCCTCCCACAGTCTCAGAGCACACCTACATAAATAGAGCTTAGGCAGAGACCTCTGCAATGTAAGTAGCAAGAGAAGGCAAATCGCAAGCCTGGTAAGAGACGAGATGGTGACATAAATACTCATCTGCTGAGCAGTCCTGGTGGTTAATAGAAAATATTTATCAGAAAAACAACCTCCACTCCTACAGAGCAGCTTTGCCTAAGACTATGGGAGCTGTATCTTGTCCACAGGTGTCCATAGCTACTAAAATAATGGTCTCTGACAATGATGTAACAATGAAGTGGCACCTAAGGATAAATTTACTAGATCCAAATCTAACTGAGAGGTCAACAGATCCTTTCCCAGACGCTATGTCACACTATAGCAGAAAGTTGATGAACTTCAGAGGAGCCTTGACTAGTCCATCAGTGAAGGACCTTGTTTTCCACTGACACTACTAATGTTTTAATCAGTATTTAACAGTGGGTCAAAAGATCAACTAAATATTCTCTTCTGGTGGCATAACATTTCTTTCTCTAGCAGAAACCTGACTGGTTTGGCCATTTATATTACAAAGTCCAAATGTTAGCCACATATCCTGCGCCTGTGTTGACAGTCACTAACCTCTGACTTACCTTCACATACATGCCACATTTTATCTTTCATGTGCTAGTCTCTGTCCTGTAAAAAAAATACCTCCTAAGGTTTTTTTTAGATCCTACCTTCAAGGTCTCAAATTTGACTGGAGTTGTCTAAAAGTATGAGGTGGCAAACTATAATAAATAATGCTGATATATTACAACACGTGTTCTATTGCAGTTGGTCAAGTTGCAGAAGTCCTTTTGATAAAGAGATATCAAAGAGATATGGACTTTGTTGGTTGGAAAAAAAAAACACCAAACCAAATCAAAACAAAAAAACAAAATAAAGTTTTTTCAAAACAAAATTTTTTTGTTCTGTCTAAAGTTTACAGCCTTTTCAACATTTCTATCAAAAAATATGGGCAATTTATTCACTGAAAATCTATTGTGAACTGGAATATTAAATAATGAAGATTAAACCTTAAGAAACAGGAAGAATAAGGGCAATTAAGTGCTGTTCACAGCTTAACATGGTCTCTACAGTTGAGTTACCAAAATGGCAAACCTTGGTACTAAACCCAGACTGCTGAAGAAATGCCATTCCAACCTAGCTGAGGACTTTCATGCACAAAAGTTCCTTCATTTCTGCAGAATATTTCTTCCCTTGCCCTGCTGCGCTAGGGAATAGTCACAGTGTGCAGCCTGCGGTCTCGGCTAGGAACACACCATGCACCACTTGACTGACCAAGCTGATGTTGCAGGAATTGCTACTTATTCCAGAGTGCAAGATCAAATGAAGCACACAGGGCTGTAATAGCAGTCAGAGGATGTGTTTATGCCTGGCACCCACAGAATTTCTTGCGTTTCCTCAGAAGCTGCAAGCTGCTCATTATAAAGAGCTAAACAAATGAGAACTTGATCCAGAAGTTACTTCTGTCCTGCAACAACTGGTGCTTAACACACCAACTCACCACCACACCACTTGGTGATGTCCCATCATACATCTTGTTCTGCAGGAATTCTTAGCATTTGATATTACTTTCTCTCTGCCTACTGCAATGATGTGTCCTTTGCTTCATTACCTGATGAAGTTTTTTGCTTTACAGGAGCATAATTCTGATTTGGCAGGTATGACCACAGCAATACCCAGTCAGTCATGACCACACTGTAACAGTGTGACCACCATCTGGCTACTCGGATACTCGGATATGCTGTTCTAAGCCACAGTCCATAGCGCACCACCCAGGGAAGTACAAGCAGCACTTCATGTTCACAAGTCAAGCCACATAAAAGCTGCCATGTATGGATCTTGAAGGTCTTTCAGTGAAAAACGTTGGTTTACACTTTCTCCTCAATAACATAACCAGGATGTGGATAGAAGAGCTCCAGGGCTAGGAAAATGTCAACCAGAAACACCGCAGGGGACCTTATCAAAAGGGCTTTGTGGCAAGAAAAGCATTCCATGGCAAGAACATGATACAAGAATAATTAGATTAGAATTTTCTGCTGACAATCGCCCTGAAAGATAAAAGAGGTGAAAAGGAGAAACGTGAAACTGTATTCAAAGCAAATCAGGAAAACAAACAGAAATGCAACCTGAGGCAGTGCAAGATATCTAATTGTCACTTGCAAAACAATGCTTCTATTCCATCTTCTTTTTTTTTAATTAGCAGGATCTGAGGCAAATTATTATAATAATCTAAATTAGTTTACATTCTGAAAAGAAGGTAGGAAAAGAATGCAGTCTTACAATTAATAACGTACAGCAATCAGTGGACCCACTGTTTAGAGGCAACTATTCTAACTACAGCGTGTGAAGAACATTGTTTAGGAGTTCTCATTAAAATTGATAACATTTTCATTTGGGAATGCCTTGGGTTTAAAACAGCAGCTAGACTGTATGACTAGACTGGGTCTAGTTAGTATGTTGGTTGGTCTACCAGTGAATTCACCAGACCCACACAATTCACCATCCTTTCTGAGTTGAAAAGGGTGGAAATGCTGTTTGGGCAAGGGCTTTATATACATAACTAGGGAGGGCCCTGGGGCATCCCTCAGGCAGCACAGGCATGCTCTAACCGAGAAAGAAATCCCAGAGCGAAAGTCATAGTCAGGCTCCTTTCAGAAGGCTAGTTCTGACAGCAGCAACAAATAATTAGAGTGCCAAATGCTGAATCAGTAGCTTTCTTTTCTCTTCCCATATCTGCACATCAATTCACATTTATGTCACCTCCAGGGAGAGGAAGTGCATAGAAAACAATTAGGTGTATCCATAATACTGAACCACATGAACCTGATTTAGCTGTCCAAACAAATAGTATCTTCTAGCTCCTATACAGACTGCCAAGTGGGTTAAACTCCTCTAAAACACATTGAGAACGTCTATATTAGGTTCCTACTCTAAGCTGATGCCTGTAGGAGTTCTGCTTCTCTATCAATTGAGAATTTCAGCGGCTGGTTTAGTAAGAATATCCTTTGTTACATACAAATTAGTTTAATACTACAGCATACAAATGGTATGGCTCCTCTAGAGACTTGCAGAAAACCCCAAGGCTGTTACTTCTTTTCTGAATTGCACATGCAGGTTTTCTCCATGTCTTCAACTTCAGAATCACCTCTAAATATCTGCTGCCTTTTATAATCATTTTTCCAAAACATCTATCTTCCAAGAAATCTGTTTTCTTTTTCTGACCCAAAACGATTTTTTCATTCACATTGGCTCCTTAACCAAATGCATGCCCACATCTCAACAAGTAAAATTTTTAGTTCTCATGATTAGACAAACAAATATTTATTCATAAACACACCCACTAGGAACAGGAACACACACAATCACTGATTTTTATGCTAGCTAGTACTTCCACTCCTGAGCCACTGACAACTAATCAATGAACTTTTAAGTGAGCCCTCTACAACTTCAAAACATCAGAACCACAGAGGTCTTCTTCACTTAGTACATGTTTTTCCATAGCCTAGTCCAGTCCTGCTGAGTTTTGGGCTGCAGGTTCTTGCACTGGGAATCAAGCAACATTCAGAGGAAAGGCAGAGAGAGGGGTTTGTGGCATCTGATATGCCAGTGACATGAAGCCTACTACACTGAGGACACAGAAAAGGAACAAAAGGAAGGAGGCAATAACACATGCAGAGAATTAAGGGTAAGAAGCATAGTGATCTGAATTATAAATCACAGTAGGGGCAAATAGAGGCAACTGACTGAAAAAGAAATCATGAAGGAGCACTCAAAGTATGACAAACTGCACTTCTTCGCTGAGCACCCTGCTGTCCACTGGAGCTGACATTACCTGCCTGATCCAGAATGATTTATCTGCTGAAATTCTAATGCATATTGCATCCACAGTCAATTCACTGTCAGAAGACACTTTCCGTGCAGAGCTTTCCCAAAACAGAAAAACAAAGCAGACCCTCTGCAGAAACTCTTTCACACAAAAATCTTTCATCATCAACTCCCTTCGCACATGGAAAAGCCTTTCAGCAGCAAAATCCACTCACAGTGAATTAACAGATTTGTCAAAAGTTTGCAGAAAATTCCATTTGCAATTATCTGCATAATCTAAATCATTCTTTTTAGACCACCACAGTATAAAACCACTCAAAGACAAATAAAAACTGCAATAATGTTATTCTTAAGCACGAGTTTCCCTCAGTTATATCTTCATATTCCAGTCACTTCTGTACATGAATAACAGCTTCAGCAGATAAAACCTATTTACTTAGTATTGTGAAAACCTTTAATCTTCTCTGTGCTGACAGATCCAAATCTTCCAACCACAGGTGACTGTACCTGTGCCACTTTGACAGATGCTTGCCCACTCTACTCTTAAAGGCATCCTATGATGGCAACTCCACAACCTTCCTAGGCCATCTACCCCAGTGCTCCATTATCCTAGGAAGTTTTCCAAATGTCCAATCTGAAACATCTTTGCTATGTTTTGTCCCATTCATCACAAACATGGTAGAAATATTCTCTTCTACTGTTTTAGACCATTATGGAATCCTTCCTCAGTCTCCTCTTTAAATGGCCCTGTTTCTTTCAGTGTATCCTTGGAGATTTTATTTTCACCACTCTCCTCTGTCCTCTCCCCAGTTTGTATACCTCTAGCTGGAAGCAAAGAGCCCAGACACATGACCACCATAGGTCACCATAGGCAAAGGTTTCGTCGTAACTACTAATTTTTTTCTATTGCCCTATTGTGCACCCCACTGCACTGTAAACACACAAAAATAAAGCACAAATCTCTTCTTCAGATTCACAAGGGGTAAAAAGTGGCTGGCGCTAAATATGGAAATGGTGAGGGTTTTTTTAAAAAAATGCTTGGGACACACTTGTATGCCCTTTTAACCTGCTTTAAGTACTTAAAACCAAACCTTTAGAAATCCAGTCCTTATCTTTTAAGTGAAGCATTCTGTCAGCCAAAAGACAGTTTCAGATGTTTTGCTGAGCATCAGCATTTGCCAGTGCTCATTGTGCTTATCCCACACTTGAAGAACATGCTGACAATCCTTGAGAATTTAAAAAAACAAACCCCCAAAAAATCTTATCATAACTAACATGGCAGACAAGGGTGCTATTGTGTTTTAAGCTTTTGGTTGTGGTACAACTTTGCTTCCACAACAAATATAAAGGGAATTTCACCAGCAACTTCAGCCAGAGCTAAATGAAGCCAAGACCAGAGTAAAAGTCCTCTCCAGCTGCACATGCAGAAGATATGTCAGGACAAGTCTTGCAGTGTCACCTGCCACTTAGATAAGTGAAACCCATGGCTGTGCCTATACTTACACATACAATGGCCATTTGGCTAAATACTCTTGGCCCTGAAAACAGGGTGTTTGCATCCAAACACAGCCACGGGGGATGATCCTTGGTCTATGCAGACCTGTGCACTACCCCTGGGCCTTCTCAGAGAGTGCCAAATGCCCACGCTAATTCTGGAACAGCACAGGGAATTACCTGTTACTGCTCAAACCTGTGCCTACCCATGCCACAGTCAGGAGGTCCATAAGGAAACATCAGGCTGTGGGAGATGGGGACAACAGGAGGTTTTAAGGATTTGGTAACGTATACCTGAAAATAGAAAGAAGGGCAAAGTTTATAAGCACGTGATTATATCCCTTTTTTCCATTCAAATCAATTCAGCATGACCCCAGCTGGTTTCCCAGAGAAAGCATTCTGCCTGGTGGACAGGGAACGTCTGCCTCAGCACTGAACATTGCCTCTTTTTGCCCAAAAAGTAGGAAGAAAGTAGCTCCTGCTAGAAAGGGTAGGACAGGATAGGGAGGAAGGGGGCAGGGGCAGCTGCCCAAAAAGTCACTCACCACCTGCACCCACCAGTCCTCTGTCTCCACAGCAGGACCCAGGGCTCAGGGGAAATCACTGAATGCAGGGAGAGCTTCAACAAAGGGAAGGAGGCATCTTAAAACCTATAATCAGACCTGCATTTCATGTGAAACTAAACAAAACTCTGATGCCTTATTTTTTCATTGCTGTTTTTTTGTCTTTGTTTCTCTTCTTACTCCCACTTCTAGAATGTTATCTTACTATTTCAAGCCAGCTGTTTTAACTCTGGAATACTACCTGCACCGTCCAGGGCTTCAAGACAGTAAATCTTAAAAGCAGAAAGGAGTTGCTGCTCTTAAAAACAACTCTGCATTATTTCTCTTGATAACATGCCTATTAAGTACATACAGTGAGTTTAGACTGCAGCATAACTTACTGTGGTAAAATCCCAGTGTTGCCTCCATGCACTACATACCACTTCGTGTTTCAAGTAAGTCCTTACACTACATTTTCAACTTCTTTTTTTTTTATTTTTTTTTTAATAGGCAGTCTCAGCCAAGCCAAATGCACTATTTGTAAACAGAAAGCTCATTCCTACTGGTGGCCTGCAACCAGGCACTCAGCAGCCCCAGTGTAAGCTGTGAGGCAAGTCAGAAAGCCTTCACATTCAATTAGTAGCTTTACTTTTCCTCTTGGAATTGTGACTGCAGAAACCAATTTAGGATGAGAATGAGCAGAATCCTGGGAGCTGTCAGGATCATAGCAGAGCGCTCAGCAGAACTCCGCTTGACACAAACCACACAAAGAAAATACTGAACTCGCTTGCCCGCCCTTGGGTCTCCCAGGCACCCTCCATGCAGCGCTCCCAGGGCCCTCTTCTCCCATTTCCAATTATTCCCCTTCTCATACGGTGCTTGATGGACAGTGCAATCAAATGTACTGTAGAATGGGAATTAGGGGAACTAACCAGAGGAATGCACATCATCATTCACTTGTTCACTTCTCTTATATATTTTTGTTTAAATAACTATCTGTTTTGTTAACTTGAGTTGGAATCTGAAGCAGGAGCGACAACTTCTATTTCTTGTATTAACTACATGACGCTCTATAGCAGTGGACATTGAGAGCTCACAGGCTACATGTCATCATAAGAAAAGGGTGGAAAAGCACAGCATTTATTTAAATTGTTTGTATTGCTATTTTATTTTTTAAAATTTAAAAATACTGTTTGATTTGTGTTTAAATGATTGGTGAAGCAGTAATACTAATCTTAGGAGTTACTTAGGTACCATTAAGGAATCTTCAAGCATAAGTCTGAGGGGATCTTTCCTGCCTCAGACCAAAATAATAATAATGTCTGCCTCAATATCAATTTGTATAAAGCACCCAATCTAACCACTTACAGAATCTGTCATATTAGGCCTCAGTGTTATAATCCTACAAGTATCTGAAACTACATTAAATCTAAATGGAATAACCAATAAAACATGTCACTTTGCTCTGGTTCTTTTTGAGGATGACACTAATTAATGTTTCCAGAATTCCAATTACATCTCTAGACCACAATTAACCAATACAGTGGAATGATCCATAACATGCATATGGAGAAATGATCTGAAATGAAATTTCAGATCAAATTGTAGCCTTGTTCTGCTGAACAATACTGCTAAGATCCTCAGTAGTTAGCACAGAGTGGGAGTTCTCCAGACCAGGCTGTGTGTGCCGGGAATATCTGAAGTATCAAGTACTGTCAAGGACATAACATCTACAAGCCTCTGAAGTGCTCAAGAGATCCTAAAAATAGGGTACTTTATCCCTTTCCTGTAATTGTGCACTATTTGGTGCAATGCCTTCAACTTTCCTTGCAGTCAGGGAATACCTGAGAAATTATTCCTGGGAGGACTTAATTTATTTTCCATGTCATTTGTTAGCATGGCTGGTCAAAATAATCCTTGTGGAAGAGACGTAACACAAAATTTGAAGGAAATGTAAATGGTTGGGGTACTTTATTAGGCATCTTTTATTCACAGAAGGCATAGGCAGCATTGTACCAACAGTAATACCTTGTCCAGGCAGAGAACTTGGCAACCAAAGTTCCAATTTTTTTGTCCCAATTGTTTGTTTGTTTGTTTTAAGGGGAAGAGAGAAAGTGTTACTACTTCTTTAAAACAATTTAATATAAAAGATAAAATATAAAATCTAATATAACATTTAGACAGCAATAAAATGTGTTAAATTTTCAGGGAAAATATCTACATACATTGTTTTTCAGATAAGCCCTGTTCATAGTTGCTCTGGAATTAAAGGTATGCTACGAAAAGTCCAAAGTGCAACCTTTTATGTACTATACTTGCTTTAATGCATAAGATCACATCTCCCCTTCCATTGCCTGAATTTAAAAAACTATTAAAACCTACCACTTATACACAGTTAATGGACTAATTCCTTCAGTTCAAGTAACAAAATGGCCTTTCTGAGTCCAAAGCTGCTAGTGCTTAGTCACCACTCCAAGTTCAGTCAATCTTTCAGTATTTAAGGACAATTTAAACATCTCAGATCAACAGTAACTCAGACACAGAGACTCCCAAAGTGACTTTCAGCCACTCCACCCCAGGCCCACCTGAGCTACAAGCCCTGGTGCTCCTCTAAACACGACACCAACTGCCAGTGCCCTTGAAGCACAGTACAAGATATTTGCTCCTGCTGGAGGGACACCTGAAGCTACCCGCACAAGCTGGACCCAAGCTGACGTGCCTCCACATGAGCCACTCAGACAATGCTTCCTAGATCTGTAGGTTCTTGGAAATCATCTTAGCTGCAATGAAGAGCAGCACAGATGGATGCTCTGGTTGAAGAAATTACCGTGGCCTCCTATCTGCTGTGCAGGAGATAGCATTGGATCAGCAGCTCCAGCACAAAGCTATCGAAATTGTGGATGAGTTGGTTGTGCATAATGGCCACTCAGCTGTCTCCCCTTAGTACTGCACTATCTGGCCTTTTCAGGGTATTTCAGTTCCCCTCTTGTGTAATGGAGAATCAGCTATAACACAGAATTATGACAAATGCTGGTAGAAGCACTCATGAGCCACATGATACTGTTTGCTGTAAGACAAGCAAGCAATGTTAGTCCTTTCAAAACATGTATGCATAAAGTAACAGGCCAGTTCACTCTGGACTTATCATTAAAACGGGATGTTCGGGACAGAAGCATGTACAAGTGTACATGGCTTTGCGCCAGCATCTGCTGGCATGCGTGCGTGTACACAAGCTCATATGCACCTACTCATGCTCTGCAGCAAATGAATTTTCTCAAAAATAGCTCATTATATTGTAAACTGAGTTATACTGACAATAACTAACCATGGCAACTGCCCAATGTATAAAAAGCATATAAACACTCCTTTCAAAGCACAGTCTGTGCTTGAATCTGCCTTTTTAAAGCTTGTATGAAAACAGTGGGATGCAATAATACAAGCCTAATTTGTGAAATTCTGCAAAAGAGAGGAGTTGAGTAAGTTTCTGAAGAAGCTGTACTATAGAAGAGATTTTTTGGTATTAATGTCAAAAGCATCATCCTGAAATTGTATCTGACCTTTTGTACAACACAAGCCACAGAAACTCACTCGGCGAGTACCGCTATGAGCCCACACCTTCTGATGAGTTATCATGTATTGTTTAAAAACATTAGAGAAAAAAAAATTTCCTTCACTGTGGAAGTCTCTTCCAGTCCTCTAAGGCTCACAGCTCTAAACCTCCTTTTTAAACCCTGTGCAGCTACTCAGAACATTGATGGGATACATACGTTATGAGGTGGCTCATTAATATTCATGAAAACCAAATTGGTCACAATATGAAACTACCAGAAACACAAGCAGTATCTACTGCAATACGGAACATGACTGTAAACCCCCATTTTACTGAGTGTGTACCATAAAAAGTACTATGCATGCATTTAAACATGTTCAAACATTTGCCTAAGATATTTTATATGATAAAAAAATCATAATTTTAACAATAAAGTACATCCAAGAAATATTTTGAGCCATCTATATATGGCCCATAATAAAACATACTGTACACACTTGCATGGAGAATGTTTCCCTCTCCACATTGGGGATCTTTTTTCATTAAATGGAAAAAATTAAAAACTTGCCAATGGAAGAGCATAATTTAATTTAAAGTTTCAATAAAAAGCTTGCTTTCACAGCTAACACTAAGGAAAATGGCTAGTAGTCCCAGCTGTGTACACATTATGCAGTAACAAAACAATTAATAAACAAACAAAGAAAGAAAGGGGCACGCCAGCAAAGCTGACATCCTTGGCATCCACTCAACACACTTATAGAGCATGAAGCAATTACCTACTCTACCACTTGGGGCTAGAGCATCTTTATGCACCTTCATGAGCTCACAGATGTTTAAGAATGTAACAACTTAGTTTTTAAATTCAGCATTAACCCAGAGCTGGGCAGGAGCTTGTCTCTGCTGTGATGGAGTTTGAGTATGACATACACCACAAGGCACTCCTGGAGAAATTTCTGGGAATCCTAAAAGAAAATCAGGTCAGTTTTGACAAGTTGCTGGCAATAATACCAAAAGCACTGCCAACATGCTCAAGGCATTCAATGCTTTAACAGGTAGTAGACCAGATGCTATTCACATTCTCCTGTTGAACTTTCCTTTGATACTATTAGGAGTTCTGCAAAAAATGTTCTCCCGTCACCAGCATCATCAGCACTATCAGAATCACAGCACTGCCACCAATCCAGATAATTCAAAAAGCCTAGGAAAGGAATGATCCCCAGGGTATCAGCACACATCACACCTACAGACCGCAGGCAAGGGCCAAGCTGTCAAGACAATTCATCCACCCACAGATGATTTTCTGCCACCCTTGTTTTCCTGCAGGGCCTTCAGCCTGGGGCAGGGAGTGGGCTGTAGGAAGATGAATTGTTCTGGCATTATCAGCCACCTCCTGTCCACCCTCTTCCCCAAGGGTTCTGCTGCCTCTCCCTGTTACGTGGCCTGATGCACTTCCATTACCTGACCAAAACACAGGTCAGCATTGTGAAATGATGGGTGCAACCTACAGGCTGATCTTGGGATGGAAACATGTTCAGTCACGTGAGGGGAGATGCTACATCAAGTACCTGAAAAAAAAATATATATCTATATATAAAAATATATATAACTACATATATATATATACACATACACACACACACATATATATATATAACATCACTACTATCCAGGCACCAGCAAGACATGATACAGCTCTTGGATACAGGCTTTTGCCTGCTTGCCAAGTCGCTGTCTGCTCTTCTCAGACTTCCTCACGCTAGTACAAGAAAAGGGAAGCAAACATCTCTGCAGGCTCCAGCTAATATTCTCGATGTGTTTGTAGGCAAAGCCTTCTCTGGGAACAAAAGCATACAGAGAAGGAATTCACAAATCTAAGTTTGCTTGCGTAAGCCAGTTAGTGGGGGAAAAATAGTAAGTTTAGACCTCCACAGCTCCAACGATAATTCACTTTACTTTGGGCATAACTAAAGGCAATCCCCAAAATGGGCTGGACAGCACATACTTGCTTATTTGGGGCAACATTTCTTAACAGTAACTTCAGTAGTACTCAGGTAAAAGGCTGATTTTTGAGAACAAGCAGCAATGAGAATGAGTAAGGCCATCGCTTCCCACACCACCTAACAAATGTATGCAACTTCTGCTCAAAGAATGCTGCCACAAGACTTTTTGTCCACCTGCGCTACTCTATTCAGAAGAAACATCTTATCTCCTCCATTTTGGCCTATGTTAAAATGCTCCCGTTAAAGCTAGTAAGCGGTGTTAGCATTAGGAGCAGAATTGAAATCCATATCACATATCCAGCTCTTGCCACTCACTATTTTGAAAAGGCATTTCCTGTTGTTCAGAATTGCTCCACTATGTAACAGTCTGTGCTAAGGGAAAATGAGAATCTCCTGCTATTGCTAACATACACCAGAGATCTACCGTAGATAGAAGAGACACTAAAAAACACAATGAAAACTGTCTGGCCCTACATCTCTTTTGCATTCCATGCTTAATAATTTTAACTAAAATATGCTTTCCTTAAATATCTTTACCCACAAATTGCCCTCTGCCCACCTAAGCATTACAGCTTTCTTAGTGACTGTTCCTCAGCTGTCTGTTAGCATTATTTAAATAAGATATCTGATGTAAAAGCACTGGAGTAAATCAGCAGTTGAGGGTAAAAATGCAAATGCTGTGGTTATCGGAGCTAACAGAGCCAGCCTGTCTGCAAGCCTTTGCCTGCACATTGCGATGACTTGCTCATCGAGGCTTGGGAAAGCTCTATCACATCAGGCCCCAACACACTGTGCTCCTTCATTCTCACAATCAAAGCTCAGGATGGGTTTTTTTTAAGGTACTATGAACATATGTGAACAAGTAGAATGGAGCTCTCTAGCTACCAGCTACAAATATGGCACTGGGAAGCTTGGGTTTAAAATAAGGGCTCTGAAGTGACATTCCATCTCTGAAGTGAGGAAAATCACCCAGTCTCATCCATGGCACACAGAAGATACAGAACATTATTCACCTTGATCCCACTGTTTGTAACTGGGCACTCGCTCCCCACTGGACTCCTGTTGTTGCTGTCCAGCCTTTAAATTATTTGTTTTAATGAAAAAACATAATGGTAACAACTGAAAAAGCACGTCTTGAAAACCATTCCTTCCCCTTGCCCCCTAAAAGACTGGTTTCAACAGCTCCAAAGAAGTACCAACTTAAATCCATTCTTTCATTCATCCAGTGTAATACCAGCCGAAGCATTTCGCTCCTCTCATTCTCTCCAATGATTGTCCTAGATAAACAAGCCTTAGTTATGGTTCATAGACTGTTTGCCACACACTCCTCTTCATCAGAGTTTCATATCTCATGAAGGTTTTGACACTGGTAAAGTAAGTGATAATCTGCTACTCAACTTCTAATTAAGCATACAGAGCTGAGAGTCATAACCTTACCATCTCTGCCTGACTTTTCATTTCAGAGGCCCTTGAGGTTTCCAATTCGATTTCTAGCTTCTCCAATCACATAACAATAATTAGGTTGAAAATGCAAGTAGCACAATATGGCATATATCCTCAGCTGTAATGCAGTTCTGAGGAAAAGCTGTAGGTGGCAGAAGCAAAATCCTGCCAAAGGAGAAAGCATGAGACAAAGGAACTTCAACCCGCAGAGATACAGGCACGTTTTAGTCTCCCATTTGACCCATGTTAAATTATCAGCAGGCTTGCAGTCACTGCATTTCTCTTTGTTCAAATGCCTTGTTTTTCATTAGAAACGGTGATTTTTCTGTGCTTGGTTCTTCCATACAGGATTTACACAAAACTGTTTTCTATATGTTTATTGAATTACTATCTTATATGTTCAGAAGTCTTAACAATCTCCTACACCTATAGATTTTGTGAAGTTTTGTGTCGAATGTTCTGTAAATGTCTTCATTTCCCTCTCAGATTAATTGGCCATGAAGTACAACCTTATTACTTGAAGGGACTGTAAATTACGTGAGATCATCACCTATGTGTTGTACAAAAAGCGTGTTGAGAAGCACAGGGTTCAGAATCTAAATATGAACAGAAAACAGAGGGAAGAATTATCAGGCTTCTGTGTTTTCCTCTACTGGATATGTTTCTATATAAGGTACCAGAAACTGTTGAATGCCCTGACAACTCCAAGGAGTTTTGAGTCATTGGACCTCAGTGCTCAGGTTTGCCTTGGAAATTCTAAACCTGATAGGGAAAAGCTGTACTTACAGTTCAAACCAGTCAGTATATGCATACTGATCCCTACTTCAGCCCACATGCACGGCTGAAGGGCTGCTTTGCACCATGTCCAGGATGCAAAGAAAGTTACAGCATCCCTAGATTAATTCTCGTTAAAAGAAACCAAAGCCAAAAGCAAAAAGAAAACAAAACAAAAACAAAACAAAACAAAACCAAACAAAAAAATCCAAACAAACAACAACAAAAAAAAAACACAAAAGAAAACACCACACAAAACACCACCATCACAATTTTTACATTACTGGTATCTAAAATATAGTTATCCTATCCTAGATCAACGAAGAGCACTAACTGTTGCCTCACAAGTATCACTGTTTGGAATGCCTGAATGTTTTAACATTAACATTTAACATTTTTAACTATTTTAACAGAAAAACCTGCACGTCTAGCTCCATAGATGTAGCATGGTTACATACTACTTGAATGTACAACAAAGGTGCAATATAAGCTACCAGTACAGAAGAAAGAGTGTATTTTATCAAGGGATGGAGGGACTGTATGATAAAGCTCTCCTTTGTGCTCCCATCCACAATCCACAGGTCCCACTAAATTTAAAAAGTCAATAACAGCTTCAAACTGGATAGGAGACTGTATGCTGCACTTTCAGAGTTTCAGAAGTACAACAGACAATAAAATTCATCACTTTTAGAAAATGTACTCTATATTTACATTTATATTGAAATGAATGGGAAACAAGTGATACTAAGGATACAGTACAACAGTCTCTATTATGCTGCCTTTCACTTAATCTGATACAATGTTTTATTTTACAAAGTATATATTGTTTATACTGTGGCATAAGTGACATCACAATGTAAATTTGAAGTTCAGGAAGCAGAGGAAAATAGTGTAGACATCTCAGTGTTACATTATGGATATTTCTTTTTAAGAAAAGTTTTTACTCAGTCTTCTAGCAAGCTTTTTAGAACTTGAAAAAGAGTTGTAATTTTGCATTTTTTCCAAATACAGTGTAAGCCTAAGAGAATGCAGGCAGATACATCAATTTATTATGTTACCAATTAAGGACACAGTTCTACATTTCTTCTACAAAAATGTATACAACTAGAGGGTATTTTTTTCAAGTCATACTTCATTGGGTTTTTATCCTCTTATGGGAAATTCCCATCAAATATAATAAGGATAAAACCAATAAAAGAATAAAAGTTTGAAAGAAATTAAACAAACTCTGTAGAAATCACTCTAAACAACATAGAGGTCATAAGAGAGTTTAAAATAATATTTGTGTAACTAACTGAATTTTATAGCAGAGAGGCATCACCCTTCTAAATCCCATGAGCTGCTTTAACAAGTCTATGAATCAGAGATAGCCCTCCACCAAATTCTAAGGACTTTTTAACCAATGGAACAAATACCCCAGCTCTCACTAGGATCAGTTTAAGAGGAGAATGTGCTCAAGAGCTGTGGCAAGTTTTCAGGAAAATAACTCATTTTAGTAGGAGGAGTGAAGCAGGGGAAAAGAATCACGAAAGCTCACTTTTTACACCTTAGTAGCTGATAGGAAATGATGAAGTACGAAACAAATGAATGAATAATTTAAAATATTCGTATTATAATGGATGGAAAACTACCAGTGAAAAGGAGGACACAATGAGATATGAGGTATATTAGCATAATAAAATACCAAGCTGGAAAAAAGAACAGAGGCATTAATGTTGACCCTTATTTTGTAATTCTCAATCAGACAAAACTCTTAAGGAAGAATCAACAGTTTTGGCCAGCGGTTTTTATTTGGTGGAGAGTAGAAGGGAATGGGGAAGGGATTTCTCATTTTCCTTTTTTAGCCGGAAAAATATGATTGACCAGCCATGAGTCAATTCAACCAAAGGGTATCTTTGGAGCCAAGAATTCAAATACACTATGAAAATAACAAATGCAGAAGTGTAGCTGTTTGAAAGAACATTTCTGAAGGCTTTCTTGCTTCATTTAAAATGCAAGACGCTTGTCTTGGAAATGATAAATTGAGACAATACTTTCAGGCTCCCTTGGTGCCATTACACCCAATCATACAGGGTGACATTTCTTTGATTTCCACTCCAAGACTTCATTACATCTTGTATAATTTCCCACCAAAAAGAACTCATAAGGGAATCATTCAGTTAGTGTACAAGTATATTTTTCTGTCTACATCTCTGTTCCATGTATATTAATAATTGACGTGTCCATGTAAATTGACAAAATGATCAAGCATTCCCATTTTAGTCTTTGACTTTGGAAATCAAACTGCAGCCTTTAAGTTATGTTTTAAATAAACTGTGAATAAAATTACTGTAGCCTTTTAACAGAAAAAATTGCATCTGACAGTTCTGGTTCTGGTGTTTGAAACTGCCAACCCAATCTTCAGCAACCTCTCTGTGAGGTTCTGGCCTGGTTCACACAAGCTGTCAATGCTGAACTCACCAGGCTGATTACCAGAAAATCTATGCAGCAGCACAGGCACTTTGTCGTATTCTTATTCAGAACTAATTTGGCCTATTATGAGGCTGCTGAGTCAAACAGCCACTGTGAACAACCAGAAGTAGAGGACCCTGTAGGATAGGGTCTGATGGCAATAACAGTCTCAGTACTAGGACATTATCATCCTCCTGGACAACTCTTAGAAATACATTCAAACATACCTCTTGCCCATTTATCCACTAAACTTGTTTCCTGCTTGAATACTTCATTGTCTCTTGCATCCACAATGCAGGCTTGTGGTGTTGTGAAAAAAGGAATTGTGTTATCCATCTTAAAAGCTTTTGTTGCATCTTTCAAAATCCAGTGAAGCATATACAACAAAGGAAAAAATGTGAAGCAAGAGTGCTGTGCTAACCACTAACACAGTAGGGCTGCAATTCAGGGAGGATTACCAATTCCTTAGTCCTGCCTTTGCAGCCACTGTGTCTTACAGTCTATTAGAGAAATTGTTCTGAAACCATGACGATCAAATGTAGACACTATCCTAGAAGTAAAATGTAAGCCATTTAACGGTTGAGCTCCTCAGTACAAAGATCCACTTTGTATCAAAAAGAAAAAAATACATTTATCTTTACTTCCTTTTTGCCTAACAGTATGTCTCAGTATATTGATTGTTCTTTCTCTCCATCCTAACATCCTATCAAATCTGCACAGCAGCTTCCAGAAACACAGTTCTCTTTTACTAGGACTTGTTGAACACCCCTACTGTGATAGCAGCAGACCATGACACACACCAAAGAACAAACAAAATGGTGTGTGAAAGTTCATAATGTCAGCAAATATCCATGACAGTGTTGCTTTTCTCACCTTTTTTTCAGAAAAGTTTCACAGATGTTTCTTCATCCCACAAGAGTCATGTTGCTGATTCATCAGCATCCTTTTGCCCCTGCATCCCTCCTGCTGCCTCCTGTGGTGCCACTGTAGAGCCCACGCTAATAAGCCCAGCAGATTTATTAGCCTGGGCTTTGCTACACATCCAGCTTGTTGTATGGGTATCACCAGGACAGCATGCACTCCCAACTGGGAACGGGTGAACAACACAAAAGTTTGAATCAGCTCATCAAGTTATTTTTTTCCATGACACACATCACCATTAGGCCTCCATATTTTCTTTTTCTAATCCTCAAAGATTACAGTCATGGTTCTACAGTCATTAATACCGTGTCTGCATATTCCCAGTTTACCTAGCAGTACAATTGGCTTTAACTGGGAGAAGAGCATATGATTGTATTGGTCTTGACCTAGGTAAACCACTGGATAGAGAGCTCGTGCTGGCACTTCAGCAAATACTGGGAGGACAGACTATACTCAACACACTTGAAAAAGCCTAAAAGGGTAAACTTCACGAACCTTAATCAAATATGAACTGGTAGAATGGCTTGACATCATTTCACTGATTTGCACCATTTACCTGGTGATTTTCATCTGGTTAAAACAAATTCACCAACTTGAGAAACCATTGTCTGGTGCTCTTTTTCACTTAGCGCTTCCCCTTGAAAGAAACACTGTTGATATTGAAAAATTCCAGTTCAGAAATCACTGAGGTACATGCACAACATTATTAACTCCAGCTACGAACTCCAACAAGTGCTTAATGTAAGCCCATGCCTTAGTAGCCTGAGGTATAAAAAGAGTAGTGCCTTACTGAGTCATGTATAGTCTATTTAAATAAGAAAACACTATAAAAGCAACTGGCTTTTAACCCTCTACCTCTCATACATACTTAAGCCAAGCAGAGAATGGGAACATCAGGAACACAGATACTCCAGTGTGAAATTGTTGCAGAGCCACAAGAGAAGACGACTGCAGAGGCACTCCATAGGCATCCTTGGTTTCATCTGTTTGATGGAAACCAAAAATGTGATCTTACACAGAAAGAAGTTCATGTCCTTTAGCTGACATACAATTCCAGCAAAACTCACAGATCCAAAGGCACCGGCTTGCAGCAGGCTGACAGAATGATTTCTTGTCTCTGTGGAATTGCCTTGGGAACCTGACAGCTGTCATTGAGAGAGGTATCAAATATGTAGTATTATACAGCATATTTTGTTTTTTTAAAAAACTACATCAAAATTGCTTGGGTTACTTGGTTAAAGCACCCACAAGTAGGGCAACACAACAGTTCAAACGTCCACTATCAAGACCACTCTGTTCACAATACTTGGAGGAGCGGCTTTTAAAAGTCACGTTCTGTTTTGTACAGAGTACTTTACTATAGGAAACATTTCTCTCCACAGCTGTTCTGCAGAGAACAAGGGTAATCAGATCACCATTAATTTTATGCATATCAGTTTTACACTGAAGGTAGATTGAGACAGCAACTTATCTGACCCTACAGAATGAAATCAAGGGAAGCTGTAAGATGCAAGAAGCAGGAAACAAAACAGAGATACAGTGCTATCAAAAAGAATATCAGTTATTTTAGTAAAATGAGAAAAGAGGAGCTACCTACTGAAGACATGCCAGTCTCCTCAGGTGCAGGTTCTTTTCCTCAGCAAACCTAAAACATAGGAAACAGGGGAGGCCAATACACAAAAGCCCTGGAGCTAGAGAGAGATGGAGACAAATGGCAGCAGGTGCCTTAGCAAGATCTTAATGTCATCACGTGAGCAGTGCAGCAGCTTGGACTGTGTCTTATGAGTAGGAGGATAAGCTGCTAACTTTAAAAGATTTGCAAGGAAAGGAGAAGATCTCAGTAAGAACACAGAGACCTTTTGCTGGTTTATCTCCTTTTTTGCTATTTATCTTTGAATAAAGGAACAATATACTTGTTCTTAATGGATACTTCTGGGCCACAGTCAACCTGCCCTCTCAGAGGAAAGATGCTTCTCTGGTGCCTGATACAACCAAGGTATCGCAGACAGCAGCAGCCAGGCTCCAACCTAAGGAGCACCCCTAGGTGGGGTTGAACCACAGGATCCCATCTGGACACAGATTAATGGTGGCATGTTTGTCACCATGCTTATGAGTCACCTGACATTTTGTGACAGACAACTGGCCTCAGCACCTCTCTCTGTAGATAGTAAGTATTATTTTCTTCCTTCCCCTGACTCCAGCTCTGTAGTTCCTTCCCTTCTCCAGCACTGACTTTGGTGTGTGTTCAGTTCAGCCCAGGCTCACCAGCAGTCCTAAACAAACCCCGTCAACAGCTTTCTGCTAAAACAGCTCCGTGCTAAGATAGCAGTTGTTACAAAAAGAAATGAACACAGTATTTTGTACTTCAAACCAACTATTCTATGATTTCTTTCTGTCTTTAAAAGATTCATTACCCTAGGGAAAAAAGGTTTTTATTATTTATGGCTTGGGCCTCCATAGATTTGTGGGTTTTCTGTAGGCATCTAAAATTAATCCTTGGGCACCCTCTGGACATAAAGAAGATTCTTTCCAAACCATCGCTTGACACTGAACCAAATGCTTATTTTTAATTATTTCAGTGGTGGTTGAAAATGGGGTGGTGTATGCTGCTGTGCCAACACTGGTACATTGTGAAAGTATTCCACCACCATCTACGGATAGAAAACAGCACAATGTAGCAGCAAGTTGGAATTTTTTTCCGTTTTATGCATATTCTTTGAAAACTCTGATAATCACTTCAGACATCACATTCGAGACACTGTTCATCCTTACAAATATGATATGTTTTTCACAGGGTTTTTTTTGAACAGACATTATATATACATTAGAATGTGTCCCTTTCTTTGTCAAAAGAATTAGCCACTTTTTCTGCAGTGACTTCACAAACTAGTCAGGTTTCTGTCTTGTACTTAATCTTTGAAGATGAAAGGTCACTTACTAAAAGCTGTGATGACTCCAGAGCACATACACACCACCACAAGACGTGCAAAGAAACATGAATAAGTTTCTGCTGTTAAAGTGGGAATTTTGACCTTCTAAGGTATAATGGCAACTTTCTCTTCAGATGCAAGAAAAACGGATCTAAACATTACCCTTTCTTTGTCTTTCTCTTCTCTGCTGCAGAAACCGCATTTGTTTCTCACAAAGTAGTGAAGACCCAGCCTGACTTCTTCATGTTACTGCAGGTTTGTCATAATGTTTAGGGATAAGAAATACTTAACCTGTAATCAGCTTTTCAGTGCTGTTTTCTCCAGCTGAGACGTCATTTGCAACAGAATTATTAATTAGTTTCATGATCCAGCCAGAACTAGAGGATTCAGTAAGTTTCAGCCAACAACTTGCAATACTATTTAGGAATTTAATTTTCAAAAGTGATTTCTTATTCCCTTTAAGGAATGGCTACAGAAGTAATTTTTGAATTGGGATTGAAATGGCTGGAGAAGGAAGCCAAATAAATAACTTCCAAATAAATATCCCGTACAATGAAAGGACAAGCTAACCAGGGTTTTTCAAACACCATTTAATTTTCTTTACATATTTTTCAGACTGGTAAGCCCTGAACCCTCCAGCTGTTTCCACTCAGAAATTGCTAAAAGAGGCAGCATGAGGTTCCTTTTTCACTGTCTTCCAATTATTCTGAGCAAATTAACTCTGCTTTCAAATTCACAAGACTTTTCTTCCCCTATTGCCAGCCCAAAATGCTCAAGCTGAGAGAAAACTGTGTCCTTTCTGGCTCACTTGTTCAGTGTCAACGGGAGCTCTGGTGTAGGTGAACTGCCTGATGCCTCCTGCCTTCATGCAAAGGACACACCCACAGCTCTGTGCTTCCTGGAGGAAAACAGGAACGTGTGGGCCAAAGAAACTCTCTCTCCCATGGCTTTATGGCTTCTGTAATGCTAACGGGGCTTAAAAGTTGGAAAAACGTGTTTATTTCTTTACAGCTAATGGCTCTAATTGGAAATAAACACAAATCGCAAACACTGATAAAGATGAAGTCTGTCAAGAAAGGTTTGTTAACATAAAGCAAGTCTACCTTATTCATGTGGACAGAGAATCAGCCTTCTGTTCCTTAACATGATAAATATGTTGATCATGACTTCAAAATTAAATGACTGGCAATCAATAGTCATCTCTGTCACAACTGCTCTGCAAATCTGAGATTTGTCATTTGGTATAGGATACAACCTCCTAAAACCATCAAAAACTGCAGTCTCCACAATTACAAGAGATTATTGTATATTTGTAAACTGATAGAAAAGGGCCAAAAGGCCCTTTCTACAGTGATTTTCCATTTGGAGGCTTGCAAATCTGTTGACCCTTAAAATAACAATGTTTGCCCAAATTCTCATGCTTTGCATTAATTTCCATTTCAGCTAACTAAACAGCAAGAGCCTCACGCACAAAAGTGGAATTGAGTTCTCAGTGCAGCAGAAGACCACTAATAGTTCTAGTCTTAATGCAAAGATACTGTATTTTTAAAAAGCAAACAGTATCCAATGATCAGCAGTTCTGGCCATGGTTTCGCACTGCTCAGTAAGTCACCTCCCAGCTGCCAAGGAGGTTCTGCTGAAAGCCATGCTGGTACAGATCACACTGCCTAGATCAGCCTACAGAAACAGTTGCTGAAGTCAGGGGTCTGTCAGGGAGAAGAGCAATGACACACAATTAATGTATTAACAGCAAGGGTAGAACTATATAATCATATGCAAAGTGCACTCCATTTACCATACACTAGTCCATGGGCAGGCAGACAGACAACAATAAATCCGTAGCACTTTCCAGAACTCGAATTTATACAGGGAGGCTCCAGATATATAATGCAGAGCCATGAATTAGTAAAATTTCATATTTCAACAATAAAAAGATAAGTAAATAGCAAACTGATAAGATGACATATCAGCCAAATGCTAAACAAAATACTATTTATATTTAAATATATATATGTACATTCCTTTTCTTTTTTTCCCCAGGCAAAAAAAAACAAAACAAAACAACACAACCAAACATCCTAGGGATGTTAGCGCTGGGATTCTTCAATGCTGAGCTGATATTGAAACCAGAAGGAAATTAAGAATGACCTTGTACAAGTGAACCAGCAAATGATGCTCATTAACAACCAGCCCTAGTAAGGCAGTGTTGGAGGTAACCTAAGGTACAGCGAGTGAGGGTTACCATGGCCACTGGTTCAGGGACATTAAGGAGGCGCATAAAAACAGTAAAGAGAATTCTGTCAACAGCATTAAATATGCACAATGAAAATCACGCATTAAGAAAACATTGAGCTAAAATGTATTTAACAGAGAAAGGTGCTCCACTAATGCTATGCAGAACGTCTTTATGCATAAAAGTATTGATTTGATACTACTGATTAGGTAACTCCTTCCCCTCTGGTTGTCAATAAAGATTGTAACACAAAGACTTCAGGTACAAATGGTGGCAGAAAACTCTGTGGTAGATTGATTTTCTCTCTTTCTTACTAACAGATTACGTCAACTGAAATACCTCTTAATAATTTTAATTAGTTTATTTCCTTTTTTTAGGTCAATTGAAATTTAATTAAAATTATCTCTATAAAGGAATGAGGCTTGCCTAATGCTGTTCAGCATCATTTATTCAGAGCAAGCTGCACTCTGATGACTGTCCAGTGGCTCATGACATTGTGTAAAATTTATAACCCAAATGCCATAAAGAGAGAAAAAAATAAATTTGATTTTAATAGGAATATGGAGTTAATGAGTACAATTCTTCTTATGTTATTATCTAAACTACCTTGTCTGGCATCTAGTTAATCATCAGCTATAGCCTCAGAGAGTGTTCTTTTACAAAGTTTCTGTAGACTTAAAGCATTCTTTTTCTGCAAGTACAGAAAGACTTATTTCATGTAGGTTAAAACAGAAAGAAGATGAAGTCCTGAGCTAAGAGGTCACCTTATCCAAAGCAGTGCAATATCTGTTGATGTTAATGTAAAAGTGATATCACCTAACAGCTATCAAACATCTTACAAAGAACTTGACCCAGCCTCCATTATATTGAAGACTTTTATTGGTTTCAGTGGGAGCTGGATCACTAACACCTGTCCATGTACTATCAAAAATGTGTGATATTTATTCAGTTAAAAAATCTGAATTTACTCTAATAAGTAAACCAACATTTACTCACTTTCCAC
Organism: Nesoenas mayeri; assembly: GCF_963082525.1. NCBI lineage: Eukaryota > Metazoa > Chordata > Aves > Columbiformes > Columbidae > Nesoenas > Nesoenas mayeri. Next base: position 82,866,829 of record NC_137544.1, on the reverse strand, counting down.
AGAAGCAAAATGCATTTTTTTCACACCCACAGCCCCAGCATAAACACATACACCAACATGTAAACCCGAGCATACTTTATTGCTGAAAGTTTCATGTAAAAGGTGCTTCTGAGGTGATGCTCACCCAGGTCAAAGACCAGGAGTAATGCCTGTACACACCAGTTGGGCTGCTGCACTGAAGCGTGTTCTGCAAGTTAGAAACCATGAGATTCAAAGATGGTTGAATCAGTCTCTTCATCCTCATGATCAAAACTTCGGGATGATAACTCATCGTGTCTGTGCTTGCACTAGTATACTATGCAGAGAGAAGTGAAATTTGGCTCAAAATTGGTCTTAGTTTTTTAATTATCCTGATATCAGGAGTGTAAAGCCACATTCTTGAAATGATTCAAAAACCTTCAAATCAAGACAAAAATAATCAAACAGAAATACTAAACCCAGTAATACGTGGGTTTTTTTTCTGTAAAGAAAGCACATTCCCACACTGAACAGCTATTTATGAAAACAAACTACAATGTGTATTAAAAAAAAAAATCAGCATGTTCATTATTTTTTACATGTGCAGTTGATACTGTTGTCAGGAATATCTCTATATGCATATGCTACCAAGAGATTAAAAGAAATAGCTTTCAACACAGCATATTTACTTTTCCAGGTTGAGGTTAGAGTAATATAAATTTTTATTGCAACTCTTGAAGTGCAGGGTCCGGATGGAACATTTCTGCTCCTTTCTTTTGGAGACAAGTACAGAATACCATTGGAAAAACTGCACATTTATTCCAGAGCTATATTTAAAGAAAAAAAAAAACCCTTTTACTACAGGTATTAATTCTCTTGATTTTACTTGAGAAACACCAAGAATGAAGATTTATGGCAATTAAAGAAGATTAAAATTGAACTCATGTACAATTTTGAGCTGATTACTGATTCTTTTAATTCATTCAGTTGAAAAAGAAGGGATAAATCTTCTATAGGCAACTGAGGAGCTGGCAAAATAATCAAAAACATTTTACGAACTTGCATGTTTCACATCCTTTTAAGTTCAGAAAACCTGTCTTTACAAGAGATCTTCTGAATCATGAACTAATAGCAGGGCAATGATGGCAATAATGCAAGACCAGTAGGAAGTTCAGCTGATATGTGAACTGAGGTATCATAGCACCAAGGAATGACTTAATCATTCCATTAACTCCTCATTGATGCCAGTGGCAGAGCCCAGAGCGTGGTGAATAAGCCATAATGACAAACCTACATTTTACATCACCTTTCTACTGTTGGAAACCAGTCACCTTGTCTGGTTACAGAACACTTCTGTAACAGTCATATTGCTGTTCACAGACTAAGAAACAACAGGCAAACAGGTTTGCTCCTCTTTGTTAGGTTAAAACTCAACCAGTGAAGCTGATGGTAAAACTCCCATCAATATCAATATGGGATAAGATTTTATCAGCTAATTATTATTACAAATAATTTATAGTTGACATATCCATTGGCCTCTACTCCACATACAACATAAAATAAGAAATTAGGATAGTTCTGATGGTCTGACAGAGGCCCAGTAGCAGCCTCTTGCACTTCTGCTGAGATCCTTGTGGTGAGCACTCTGCCAACTGGGTAAAGCAGGCAGCAACCAGAGGGAGGTGAAGTGGGGCACAACATTTGGAAACACAAGAGGTGCATGAGAACCTTGCCAGAGATAGGCAGTATACTTCTGAGGTACTTCAGACCATTAGATTTATTAAAAACTGAAATGAAGAAAGGTTTTGGAGCATTTCTAGGTTCAAAACTGACTTAAACTGTTTGACAGGCAAATATATTTTTTTTTTCTCTCTGAACCTTTGAATGAGGTTGCTCATACTACAGATGAGTAGAAGTCATATTTATTATCACAGTAGGGGAAAAAAAAGCACCAAAAAAAAAAATCTCCCCACCATCCTGAGTGGTGTGGCACCAAGGTGCTGAGTTTGCTAAAAGATGGAGTGCATAGCAGAGAGCACATCTGTATGACCCCCCTCCCTTGGAACCTTATCATAAAAGGCAATCACTCCAAGTAAAACAACACAGCAAGTCTATCAATTTGCATTTTTAAACATTACAGTTTGTGTTTCAAATCTGTCTTGTCACACTAAGACAGTCTGTCATTTGTATAGTTCCCAGTCAGTGCAGACCAGTTATGCTGGGTTTGTTCTTGGCAAGTCATTTAACTACCTTCACACTGATGCAAAGTCAGGATTCAGTACAGGAGATTTCTTCTGTTGGGAAAGCTTTATATATATATATATACATATGTACACACATACACACATATATATATGCACATTCTTTTCATCAGAACTGATTCTTTTGCACCAGACCAGGTAGGCAAGGAACAGATAGAAAGGTGAAAGAAAGGGATTATTTCTATGGCTTCTTATCCCTTTTGTGTTACTTGGTGCAACTGAAATGCTTAAAGGCTATTAGAACACGATGTTGGAAGGCAGTCAGAAGTAAATTACAAGATTTTAGGTTTGACCTAGAAAGGAAGGAATTGTGCCCTAAAGGAATCTCCACAGCTCTCCCAAGCTCAATTTCACTCAAGCTTATCCTGAGGCAAAACGCTTCCACTTCTTGTGGCTGTTCTCAAAGCGATGAAGCTCAAATACCATGTCTTACTGAGACCAACGTCTTTCCACAGACTTAAATGGTGCATTAGTAGATGGTACTATTTAATGTAAATAAAAAGTGGCAGTAACCACATATTTAGATATACAATTTATATATATAAATATATATATATATATATATATATTTAGTGCAACTGGTATGTACCTTGTTCATATTCAGCAGAAAGTTTCTATACAAATAACATCACTCAAAAATAAAAAAGAGAAGTAAAATATCAAGCACTGTGCATCATGACAATGGGTGGAAGAGTGAGATCCATAATCTTACAACTGAACTGAGAATTTTTGCCATTAAGAGACATTTAGAAAATCATTTTTGCAAACTGAGTATTTCATAAATTTTAACATAAATGCCCATTTTCTGAAAAGCACATACAGTGCTCCACTGTTCCTCAGAGCACACTGCTTCTCAGCTCAGCTCTTTCTCCTTGACTCCCAGTTACAACTTCATTGCTGCTTCTGCAAGATGTGCACACCATTCTTTCACCCTCCCCCAGGCAACGTTCAGTGCCTTCCCATTTTGAGATCTGATGGTTTATACACCCAGAAAAGAGCCTCATGACTGCCACAGTTGCTCTCTTATGTAAGACGCCACAGCTCTGCATTGCACATTTGCAGAAGTCACCATTAATAAGCTTTTACCAGTCTTCAATCTGCAATGCTTAACTGTTTTCATAGTAGAAGACCTTATTTAAACTCTGAGTCTTTGTTTCCTAGCCAGTGCCTCTCTTTACACATCCAGTAGACTTAAGAGTCTTCAACTACCAAATTTCACATTACTGTAATTATATTTAATCAACTCTACTTGATATTTCTTTTCAATAAGATTACAAGTCATTTTGACAAGACCTATTAATATTTTACATAAGTTCACATTGATTGGCATTAATTATACTACCTTCTTTTAATTCTTTATTAATTCACCTTTATTAATTTCAATATGCTGCTCTGTTTTACAAGGTGTATAACTGGATCTCCGTGAGCAACAGTGTGCTTTCAAAATGGTAGAGCAGTTCGAAAAAACAGCAAATTGCATTGTAGAAGCTGTAGATCAAAACCAAACATCATCTACCTTTAAGCTCACTGTTCAGTTCCAGCAAAGCAGAGAGCTTCTCACAGAAATGGGTGCTGGGTGGACAGAGCTGGTTGGGGGGATGCAAAGCAGGAGTGAGAAGCCCCACAGCATGTGAGGAACAGGCACATCTCCTTTACAAGTAGCACTTTTGAGACATACAAATATCCACCCAAATGTTTGTGTTGCTTTTATGAAATAATATATGTTTTGGCATGTCGTACCTTTCCATCTCCATGTCTTAGAAGCTGCAACAGTATATTTAGAATGCAGTTAAAGATAATACCCTTCTCTCCTACAAGATTCTAATTTTACCCTCCATCACAATGTCTCGTCCCTTTCAACTGTGCTGAAACAACCATTTGTAGTACAGTGCTCTAAACCAGGTCACTCGATGATTCAGATTAAAAAATATGTATATAATAATTAAAAAAACCCACCACCAAATAACACCACCACACCACAACATTGCTGTAGGGCTCTTTTCAATGTTGGCCATTCACTGATGCAGCATGCTGAGTAGGCCCACAGTTTCATTAGCACAATCAAAGGGAAGGTGTAGAGCCAAATCAGGACAACAATCAGCATCTAGGGTAGCTGAGGGATAGGAATTTAATTTGAATATGCAGCAAAAATTGATTCTTGGTGCCCTAAAGTCAATTAACTAAGAGCCATATGGAAGCAAATACCAATGGAGAAGGAGCCAAAGAACAATAACTGGAGAGCAAAAGTAAATATTAAGATGAGTTGGGAGAGACGACTGGGCAAACACAAAAGGTAGAAGAATCCTCTCAGGCCATAAGAAACCTTCAGAGCTGGGAACTCTTTTCAGAGGAGGAACATTTATGTAATGGGTGTATCATATGAATCAGAAAAGATCAAACTGTTAGACATCTGCATTGGTGTCTAATGAAATGCTGTTGGCCATATCGCTCTAAGCACTATGAACTTCAAGTCAATGAACTGAAAGTGGTGCAGAAGCACCAAGAAATTTTTTAAAAAAATGGTCATTATCTGCTTATCACAGCACAGAGGAATGAGCTGGAGACTATAGATCTTTGCCCTTGAATCCCCAAGACCCAGCTTATATAGGGGAACACATAACACCACATCCTCTGTTTGTTCCTAAGGATTTTTAAAGCTCTTCTTTACTTGACCATGCTTTGTTGTTCTAGCAGACTTCCTGGTAAAAGACAGGGAATTATCATAGCCAGAGGACCACAGTTTCTCACGAGCTGTATCTTCACGGGTGTGAAGGGAGTGAGAATCAGAACATTCCCTGCACATTTCCAGAGAATACTGCTGATTCATCTGACCTTCAAGACAGGTAGCTCTCGCTAATCCAGCAGTTTGTCCCTCCATCTGTCTCAGCCCTTTGTGCTGGCATCCAGACCAGGAGCCTGGTAGGAGTACTGTGTGCTCCTTCACTTCTTCCTGAGAAAGCAGGGCGTAGGGAAGAGATGGTACCAACCAGGTCTCATGGGCTCAAGTACAACTCACCAGGTGCTGCAACATCAACTTTGCAGCAAGAATGAAGAAAGGGAATACAAATTTTCCCTTTACAGAGGAATTCTAAATAAAAACATTATTCCTACTATTGTCCAGAATAAAATTCCAGTTCAATGTGGGGCACTGTCTAAAGACTTGTGAGCTCATAAAAAAATAAAAGCAACAGTCAGAAGACAGCAGCCTCCCTAAAGTAGGGGAGAATTGAGAGTGAATAGGGATTCTCTGTGAGCACTTTAACACTGTGCCTGTCAGGCCTGAAGGTGTTGGGCAAAACTAGGCAATCCAGCCAGTCAAGAGATGCTCACTGAGCAAGTGAAACAGTCTCCTATTCTAATACTCATACTAAGGAGGAAAGTCTGACATCAGTTTATAGACAAGGAAGTATTTTCATGCTCCAGTATCATCTTTGTGTCTCCAACTATGTGGGTGTGGAGGGAATTTGATGTTTGCAAACAGTCACAAAGAGTAAATGCTTGACTTAAAAACCATAATTAGCACTTGCTGCTGCTTTTCTTTGGCTTGTGTGCAAAATGAATTCTGCCTGGGCTGAATTTCCTGACTCTTCCCTGTTCCCTCTTTCACTAGTAGCTGAAGCAATAAGAAAACTAGAGCAGTGCCAGTTAGTTGCCAATGCAATAAGCCTCATGGAGATGAATGTCACTCCTGTATTCATCTCTGCTGACTCTCCATAGTGAGAGTCAAAAGAAGTTTGAAATTATACTAGTTCCTGTGTAACAATAAAAAGTGCTGAAGAAACGGAGCAATCCAACAAAAAATTACAGTTCAGTCAAGTCTAAATATTGGCCTATCTCTCATATGCTACAGACACAGGACTGGGGTGTGCTCTGAGAATTTGAGATGCTCACAGTCTTGTAATTTTTGCAGCGGTTCTTCCCCTATCCTGTGTTAATCAGATCCTCAGCCAAATTCCTCTGCAAATCTTCTTGCAGCCCCCTGCCAGAGGCAGCTCTGGGTTTTCACCTTCTAACCCTAATCCCAGGCCTTAGCTAAGATTTAGCTTCCCCAGCACCAAGGCCCACATGAACAACCTCACAGAGAAGAAATCTTTTTGCAGCCTGCACTGTTACACTTTCCCCCTGCTGCAGGTCCAGGCTTTGCCCTTCTCCCTAAGCCCAGCCCCAACTCTAGGTCTGTCAGGGCCCTGAGGGCACCCATGGTCCTTCCAGGTTCTGCCCAGCTCCAAAGTGCTCCCCACACCTGCCTATAGCCCAGGAAGCCATGTCAGCCCCCAGCAATGCTGCAGCAGGGATCATCTCAAGCTCCCCACTAGCCTGTCCTGCCATGGGCCACACCAAGCCAGGCCCACACCTCCATCCCATTCCCAGGGACATGCCTGATGCCCAGAGCTGGGGCTGCCCTTGTGTCCCTCGGCTACTCCTAGCTAGGGTGGTGGGACAAGCCCTGGCTGTCCAGCCCTGCTACCCCCATGGGGAACCACCAGCCCTGCAGCACCTGACAAGACACTGGCATTAGCTGAACTTTCATGCCCCTTAGGCCACAGCAGCAACCCACACAAAAAAAAGCTCTCCAGGCAAAAAACCTTCTGTAGCAAGCACAGTCATCTGGTACCCAAATCGGTACAGTCTGTGATGATGGCTTCTTCCATGAAACATCAATATTTAACAGTTCCTTAGAATGTGAAACAGAGGCACAGGCTGTCAATGCCGTCTGACTTCCAGCCAAAGACTTTGCAAAGCAAATATAAATGAACCACTGTGGGTGTTCCACAGTATTACCCATATTCACTACAAGAAGAGCAGAGAAAACATTAGCTGTAGAAATTACTACACCTAAAATCCAAAATCCTGCATCTTCTTACCAAATATGTAATCGTTTTACTCTCTCCTGACTATTTATTGCTCAGGTAAAAGCAATGGCAAATATATTCAGCTTCAGGGATTAAAACCTGACTCTTAAAGTTCAGATTTTGAGCGTGATCTCTAAGACCAGTCCAAGCAAAGCTGAACCGCATGCACAGCAGATTTCTGATATAAGCAGTTTATATATCTAGCACAGCATCTCACTGAAGGCATATCTCCATGATCGTCTTTCCAGTGAGACAATGATCTCTTTGTCCTTCAAGATAAACACCCAGAATGGTCAGGGCTGGAGCATGTACTGTATGAGGAGATGCTGAAAGAATTGGATTTACTTAGCCTTGAGTAGTTGCCAGGGAGCTTTTAGTGCTGCCTACAACTGATGAGAGGATTTAGAGAAGACTAGGCCAGACTCATGCCTGGAGATGCACAGGGACAGAAGGAGAGGCAAAAGACACAAATTGCAACATAGGAAATTCAAATTTATAAGTAAAGATTTTTTTTTAAATCATAAGCATAGCCAACCACTGCAACAGGGACACATAAGTTCTAGAAACTCCATCCAGAGATATTCAGAGCTCCATGAGATATGACCCTGAGCAACCTGATGTAACTGGGCCTGCTCTGAGTAGGGAGATGATCTAGCTGACCTCCAGGTCTTCCTTCCAATCTGAATTATTCTGTGATTTTACAAACATTAGCTTTTAAAAGGCATATTAGATACTACTGTAGCATATTTGAGTATAAGGCTTCAAACATTTGTGTGTTTGACAAACACAAAGCCAGCAAGGGATAAAAACAGATTCTGCTGTAAATTAAAGAGGAATTTTGTTTCCATGAACATCTGGGATATGTGTGTGCAATTGCCATACTACTAAACAAAGAGCTGGCATGAAGAAAAAGAAAAGGATCTGTTTTCATTTAGGATATTGCCCCTTTGAGCAAACATATTGTATAATGTGTTTGGGGTCTAAGTGTAATTATTTGTTAGGAAATAAAAATAAACATAATTTTCAAAATACAAGAATAGTGCTTTATGGCAGAACCAGAAATACAGCTGCTGCAAAATCTGCCCCCTGGAAATTCTGAAAAAGTTGTAACCACTTCACAGGTACAATTTTTAGAAGTTACTTAGATGTACAAGAATGTAGATTCCAGTGGTACTCACCGTTACTTAAGCTCAGAAATGTTTCAATAATTTTTGAAAATGGGATTTAGGCTCCTGAATCATTCCCATTTTGGTGCTCTTGGAAACCTGATCTCTAGCAAATTTTGAAATTTGTATTCTAGGAATACATGGTTATTGCATTCACAATGTACATGTTATTTGTAATGCAAATTAAACGTGAAACTTCTAGTCTGAACATACTCGTCAGATTCAGGTGTAAACTTCAGCCTAGATCTGTGCCATCCTTTGGCATGGCAATTTCTTATCAACTCTATTAATGGGAAAGTCAAAACCTCAGGTTATGTACTTAATTTCTATGCACAGAGTGTAGGAAGATTCCGGCATTTTCCTCAACATCACCCCAGCTCGGCGTGCTGCAAACAAATAAGCTGACCCATAGGAAATGCTGAAGACAGACATTTCTCAAATATTGTCTCTATCCCAGACCACAGCATGTTTGTAGCACAGAACTAGGCACCTGTGTGAAAAAGGGCCCCAGATTTCTTTCTGAGTGCAGTCACAAAGTCACACATAAAGGTTGGCACCTCTCCTTTATTTTAGATGAGGCTGCTGGAGGAAGACAACAGCAGCCACAGCACATGCCCAGACCTGCTCACCAGGTCTAGGGAAGGGCTTGCTCCCGCTCACTCACAGCCAGCAGCCCTGGGAATCCCACATTCCTCCCTACACAGTGGCACATCCTCAGCTGACATATTAGAGTGAGGACCTAATTCTACCCCTGTGTATTACTTAAAATCTTTCTTTTGAGTTGCATGAGCTGTCATTTTTTACTCTTTTCAGGTCCAGGGATGCCTAGAATCCAGTTCTCAAGTTTTCTGGAGAAACACACTAGCTTCTAGGTTACTATACAAACAGCACAGTGGTGGGCCCCTCAGGCACAAAGGATATCTACTATCAGCTCTTCTGTGTATGTATGTGCACAAGCAGGTATCCTGGGATGATGGTAAACTTCATTCAGGCACTGAGTTGTACTTAAATGCATTTCATTTTTGACTATTATAGAGGTCGACTCCATCTCTAGCCGTAAGAGAAGTGAAATTTTTACATGCCCTCTCTATTTGATCTATCATACTACTTGTTAAGCAAAAACAATGTGCTGAGAGCTATATAAGCCAGAAAATCAGTGCTGTGTCTGTGACCATGTTCAAGGCATCCTGAAGATTTTGCTTTCTTTGATACCACATGTCAATAATGTGTAACAAAGTCTTACCATGACGCAATATAATTTCACATAAGATAACAATGTGATTACTTCTTACACACAAATCCTGTTTGTAGAAAGGTTGAGGCATTAGAATGACAAACACGATGAACCAGAAACAACTGAGACAAATTCTGCTTTTCTTTGCATTCAACAGTTACTAAGTCCAATGTGATTATTCATAAAAGGCCCTTTATATTTCCTGCTCAAGTTTGTTGAAAATCAGTTTGCCAATCCCTTTGTTTGAACCCTCTGTGAAGGATGTAGTCTCTGTGAAAACTCACCAACTTCTCTTGGTTTAGGTATGCCTTGCTTACCTTCTCTGACTGATTAATCCTATTGACTCAGGTGTTGCTGGCTTATCAGTCCACTCTTCACAGGTGAACAAAGGAAATTTTAAGCAAGGGCTGCTCCTATTGCTTATGTTAATCAAACTTCACTGATTCAGATTTTGCCTCATCCCAGCAAACACCAACATCTTTCCAGCTTGCAGACAATTACATTACATACTGAGCACTTGTCTGAACCATTTATCTGTGTTGTAGAGCTTCTCTGCAGCAGACAGCATGTCGGTGCCTGTGGACTCTCTGAATTCCCAGAGATGGGAACCAGATGCTGCCATAACTACACATACAAAAAATAGTCTCTCCCTATAAAAAAAGCCCTTGAAGGACTTTATTCAGATTTTATGAGCCATCAAGTGGAACAGCTGGGAATTCATTTTTTTTTTTGCCTTGGTTTCATCCCAGTAATTTTAAAGCACAGAAATTTGCCCCAAAGCCTTTGCCTTCAGATACAATATGTTTTTTATTTCAGCTTTGGCTGCTAACTTCTCCACTCTAATTTATATGTCAAAATATTCAGATGCTCTTCTCCAACTCATATGATTTTTACTGATCTACTTCTGTCAGCAATGAATGCCCATCACTTTTGCCGACTGCCATCCTCAATCCAAGTGGCAAAGGAAGATCTAAAGCATTTATAACTTTAGGAAGTCGTGTGGGGTTTTTTGTTTGTTTTTGTTTTGGTTTGGTTTGGTTTGTTTGTTTTTTAAATGATATATACTGATGTGCTTTCTGATACAGACAAGAAATGGATGGATTCTCAAAAGAGCAGGAAAACAACACACCACTACAGCAGATGTGTGCCCAGAGAATCCATGAAATAAACAAAGATTCCCACATCTTTTTGTGTAAAAATGCAAAAATGAAAATTCCAGATACTAGCAGTTTAAAACCAAACAAACAACAAACAAAACCCACAAACATCTCTGAAGTTCATTGACCAAAAAACAAACAAACCCCCCACAAAACAAACAAACAAAAACCAAACAAACAACCCAAAAACCCACCAACATGTCAATTGAAAGACTTGCTTGTTACTCACTCTTCGCTAAATTAACAAATTGAATAGTCTGCTCCTTCCTTCATGGCAGTTCTTTCTTGTGCTTTGTTACAGCATTGCTGTCTAAAGAGGAGCAGAAATACTATTCCTTGTTGCTGCACCTTCACACACAAGTGAGTACATCTTCCCAGATTGTTAAGTGAAACTATTATGACTCTCTAATGTAACTTCCAGCATAACAAAAGTGATGGATCTTCCCTACATTAAATCTCTTAAAGCCCCCCAACCTGCGGTTAACTACAGTCTTTTTTTGTTCCAATATCGATTTTAATTTAAAAAACATGCACTAAAAGAGAACTCTCTGCTACTCTTGTTCATTTCAGCATGTCATTACCCTTTCCTAAACATGCACATTTCATTAGGATTCTGAGTTTGTCTACATTCAGCTTCCTGCCATTATATCTTGACATGCTTTTGTCTGCTAGACTGAAGAACCCTCTAGTATCACGTTTCTGTTCCCTGCACACTGTCAACACATCTCTCTAAATCCACATGATAAACTAAAGTCAAGCTGTTGAGAGGCATGTTTTCCAAACTTTTAATCATCTTAGTGTCTCTTCTCTGAGGCTTCTCCGTTTTTTCAGCATCTTTCTTGACTGTGAACATCAGAACTAGATAAAGTATACTAACAGTGGTCATATCTATTCCAAATGCAGAGTTAAAGTAACTTCCCAGTCTCTCTTATTATGTTCTTATTCTTACAGATATCCAAAAGTTTAATTAGTCCTCCTAGCCAGTGTCCCACTGTGTGCTCATATGCAACTAATTAACAAAGACACACAGATCCTTTCCAGTGAGCGCTTGTCAGTACATAAGCCCCTATTCTGTAAGCATGGTCTATGTTCTTTACTACTGGATTTATGCTATGACATTTGACACTGATTTAACACCTATTGTTGGCCCAGAAGATAAAGCAACCTGTTTACTGACAACCTTCCCAACACCACCTGAAAAGTTTAACAATATTTTTTCCAGTTGGTACTCCATGGCATTCTGTACAGAATCCCAACACAAGCAGAGTCATTTAGCATAATACATAATTTCATCTAGTTTAGTCTATTTAATGCATTCCCAATTTGTTTCACATTGCTGTAATGTATTCATCAAGAATTCAGAGTGTTAACCCAAATAGCTCAGTGAAATCCACATAGATTGTATCAGTTGTACTTCATTAACTAAACATGTAATTACCTCAGGAAAAACATTTCAAAACAGTAAGGCCAACACTGGTTTTCCATAATCCTAAACTTATTGGCAAGATTTTTCACTTTTTTTTTTTCTTTTTAATTGCATCCCCTCACAAGTATTTTCCTGTTTGCCCTGGATCAGTATCATGCCCAGTATTGTTCCTGGAGGTCTGGATTGTTCCACTAAACTCTCCTTAAATAGTGGCATATTAGCTCTCTGATGCTCACAGAATTCCATGACTTAATTAAATATTTTTGTTTCCCTTTCAGAGTTTCTTATTGTTTTCCTTCCTTCTAGTTCCATTCTCATGCATAGCTTGATTCAGAAGATATATGTATTCCTCATTCTTATCAGCTCTCAACATTATTTCATGAGTTCTGTAATAAAGAATGTTTCTCTTCAACTTGCGATATCATAGGATTATTTTTCTCAGCTTTCATCATGCAAGCCCACTTCTAACCTTCATGCATGTAGGAAGAAGAAAAAACAAAACAAAACAGAACACACATACACCAAGCATCTGAGGGTATGAAACCTAAAGACACTCACAAATCAAATGATCCAAGGAATTACTTTTTATCTCATGATGATTTATGTCTTACTTGCAACAGGTAATGGTTGAGGTTTACAGAAATGCTAGGTTTGGAGCACACCCTCTACTATGGTCTCCTATGGAGACACCCAAAATTAATTAGAACAAGCAAGGTTCAAACAAGAAGTCCGAGACGAATTAACTGGCCTGAACTAAAGGAGTGTCCCTTGGGAATGTCTGAACAGTGACATCTTGCACATATAAAAATATAAAGTTTTACATAACTCAGACATTTTTCACCGTGCACAACTAGCCAGATACTTCACACGGTTGAATTAAAGTATCTCTGTTTTAAGAAAAGGTTAATGCTGCTGTGGGAAGGGACAAACATGGTGAAAGAGCAGAGCTGTAAAAGGAATAGCTATTGCAACAAGAAACTTTAGATTGACATTCATTTATCTTTCAGTAATAAAAAGCAAAAGCAGAAATGGGCAACTTTGGACTTTCATATAGTGTTGATATGCTCCATCCTGCACAGGTTAGTAACTCAGCTTGCTTACTGATGGCTTGAACATGAGACACAATGCTGTACAATTTCTCTCTGTGTACTTTTTCCTTTCTAATGAAAGGCTGAGTGATTTCTCCGTGTATTTGCATACAAAGAAGTATTCAAAGAATAAATCGAAATAATTTCTGCTAATATTGTCTTTTCTGTCTTGGGCTAGATTTCCACAGTTTTCACTTAATCAGCATTCCTTGTTAGATTCAGAGAAATTATTGCTGTCATTCTCACAACAGAATAACTAGCTTGGTTCCTCTCTCTCATGCCTGTTGGGATAATAAAACCAAAGATTGCCTCGCTAGTTATCAGCAGTAATTTTTAAGTCTGCTTATTCAAAGAAATGAGATGACTAATATGTAATCCAAGTGAATCTCTTTGTCTATACCTTACAAGGACATTTGAATCCATTAACCAATTTTAACCAGAAGAATAGAGATCTTAAAAGAATTGAGTCTCTATTGATTTCCTGAAAATAGACAGCTGAATACAAAAGGCAGACCTTGTCAACACTTTGACTGAAGAAATCGCTGCCAATTCTTCATTAAATAAGAGAAAATACACTTGAGAAAAAAAGCCTCTAGAATTCCTCAAGCATAAGAAAACCTCTAAAGCTACAACACAAAGTCATGAAATCTGAAGAAATACATTCACAGGGGAAATTGTCCGTTAGCTGCAATGCTCCTATAATTACTTGTTTCCTAGATGTGTACACTCATTTTTTTGTTTTCTCCTTTAACAAGCCTGTCTCATGAAAGGCATCTAGTCTTGTCAAATCAAGATGCATGGTCCAAAGCTCTGGAGTCCCAGTCCTGCATGCAATGCATGCATGCAATCCTGAACTTGAGTTACTAGGAAGAGACTAAACCGATGTTTTGACTGAAATATGCCAATAGACAACAGCTGTAAAATGGACATCATGTTTAATCCACAGCTGACCAAAGAGGTGAGGTTCTAAATCTCTTCTTGCTACAATCCACCTAGTCACATATACGGGTATACTGTGGTCTTATCATATTCTATAACCATATCACAAAGATGCATATATACAAGCCCAATTGGCAGTTGTCTGCCTAATGTTAAATTATTTGGCAATAAAAAAATACTTCAACATTTCAACCCATTTTCTTGTTGGAGTTTCTGTTCTATGAGCAAGGAAAACTAAAATGGTCTGTATTCATTGGTAACTGCAAGGAAAAGCCACTCAGTGATTGAATAGATTGCTCTTAAGGTTAAGAAAACACTGACTCTTCGAGCAGGCAATGGAGAACTCTACAGGCATGGTAAATCACAGTGGGAATTTCAAGGCTGCTGGGGCAGCACTGTAACAGTACTTCTTGTAACAGGAAAGCAGTAATCAGAAGAAAAAGTTTGCCACTCTGAACTTCCAGGTGTTTAGGAAAAAGTCTTGTTACTATGGATTTATGATCTCTATGAGTGAAGGTTAGTTTGATGGTGTTAAAAACAGAGGGAAAAAACAACTGGTGGTGCATATAATTTTCTGCTATAGACAGTGTAACTACAACAATTCATCTTTCTCTCTCCACAAGCCAGGATAGAGACACTATAAATCAGAAGTCTTATGTCAAGATTTAAGGGAAGCAAGAAATATGCAAAACAGTAAATCAACATGAAGTTGCCTATACTATAGTTGGCAGTCACAGCTATACTAGAAGTCAGAAGATTAATGCTGTCCATTTTTATTTCCACTGCCCTAAGAGTAAAAGGCAAGACTAAACACCAGGAGTTTTTGTTAACAGGTGCTGACGGATTACTGCATATGCTGCTAGCAATTTTTCTCAATGTACATGTCAGGTGCAGGGAAAGGCAATGCCGAGGGAAGGAAATAGCCTCAGTTCCTTTTAAGTTTTCCTAAATTGGTGGGGAACAGGTGTTCACAAAGCAAGTATTCTGGCATCTCAAAAGCCTGCTTAGAAATTAGAAGACCAAACCCACCCTTAGTTAGCCTCCTCCTTTGCAATCTATTGAAATCAGCAGGAAATCACAAGATGAAGTGAGAAGTAGAAAAAAGTTCCCTCTGTTTTAGCATAGTGTATGGAGACCAGCATGAGTTCAGCTTCCATACACCTATGTACTTTTATACTGAATGCTCAAAATCACCTATGAGAATTAGGAATACAAATCCATGAAAAACTGCCTCCTTCCTTAGCAAACAAGTAAAATAATCAGTGTGATCACATCAGCATCGAATACTCTTCCTGGCAATGCAAAGCGTTTATCAGTACACAAGATCTAAGACTTGAGTTGCAGTAAGAATGGGGCCAGAAGAGTCATTTACAGGTCTAAAGCTTCTTAGCTATAATAGCAGCAATCAGTGAGCTACAAACAGAGAAAGCAAACTTTGAGCTGAGGTAACATCTCAGAAACATCGGACAAAAGCCATTGCTAGCTAGCAAAGACAGGCATTGTCTTGGTTACCTCCTTCTACCTTGACAGAAGCTACACAAAGCACGTACATTGCATGAAGGAGATTAAGTTGGTGTTTGCATTACTGGCCCTTTTCATTGTAATATAATCAGTTATTGACTCTAGGATCTGAGATGGACAGCATTTGCTTACCAGCTAGTGGTGTCCATGGTTACCATAAATTTTCATGGAGTTCTACTTGACAAAATAAGCAGACAACAGAAAAGAAGGGAAAAGCACATTTGAATGTATTGCATTCCTAAATTATTTTCTTAGATTTAAAGACTGAACATAACCGATCATATAAAAATAATATGGCAAATTAAGTCTAAATGCAAGTTCATGAACTTGTGTACATAAAAAAGTAAAACAAAAAATGATGCAAACTACTCACAAATTTATAGAAAAAAAATGTAACAAAACACCACAGATTCTTACAGGAATCAGAAAAACTTTAAGATTCCGGTTTTCAGGCAATATATTAATATATTAGAAAAAATTAACATAATGAAGCTTACTTCTGAGACATCAACTTTAAAATAATATCTGAAGCAGTCCTTTGCTTTACAGAACCAGATAATTATAAGATGAAACTGGAAGTCTCCAACTGACAGAGAAACAACATACTATCTCAAAACCTTCCACAGAAAAAGGGAGGAAAGGGGAGATTTACTTAGAAAATTATCAACGTTTCTCAATACTGTGAAAGGCTAGTTACACAAGACACTCCAAATCTTGATGACCATTCACAATAACATTATTCAGTGATTGCCATTATTATCAATACAAAACCTACCATATGTAGGACAAGTGCAAATCAGGAAACACTCTCCTTGTGCAGTGCACAGAAGCAGGTGTAGCATATTTCAATACAGACATAACATCAAAGTAACATACCTTTCACGGATTGGAATTTTAATTTCTCTGTTCAATGGTCAATAAATTGTTCCTAGGTAGTAATTTGCTACTTTGCATTGTTCTAAATAATTTTTTTTTAAAAAAAAATCATATTTAGTTGAGAAGACTGTATTTGTTAACTTAAAGTAAACACCTCTGTACATCTGAAGTGGATTACTTTGATACTAGGAACACGAGGAGGATTTACATCCATTTTATCAGTTACGTGCTTTGAGGCTAAGCTGGCAACTATAGTATTCTACAATAATCTAGGGGTAAATTTAGCTTATTTCTTTTTATAGCTCCATGGATCAATCTCAAAATCCTGTCTAAAAATCAAAGTCCATTATCTGTACTTTAAGCTGTGAACAAAAGCTATTAATCTGCAGCTAACGCATAGTGGATCTAACTGGCACGAAGGTTCAAATGATTTCTGTTTACAGTTCAATGCCAAATTAAACATATCACAAGTAGATTTCCAACCCAGGTCTAAAAATGCAGACTTTAAGTTTTTGTTTAAGTAATGGGAGCATGCCTGTATCTAAAGATTCAGACACTATGGTTTCAGAGATGTGCCCTACGCACTTCCTGTTAGAAACAGACCTAGTCCAGAATCTTGTTGCTAAACTTTTTTTGTAATCAAAAGATATTAACTGATTCAAACAAAAGTATCATGGGGAACGTGTCAGCTTTGAGGAAGGGGGAAAAAACAAACAAACAAACTAACTAACTAACAACTAAACAAAACAAAAAACCAACCAAACAAAAAAACCCACACCAAACCCACAACACACCACACATTACTGGAAATTGTTAGAGACCCAAGACAGAACTACCATGCAAAATTAGAGATCATTCAGATATATTTGCTTTCCCTTATCCAGATGTGGCACTTAAGTCCTAATTTTTTTATTGCGTATCAGATCATTGCCTCCACTACTAGGCACTGGTTATTCTTACATGTAGCTCACACAGTCTCTACAGTCTTTCCGCTCAGGCCTTTTTTAGGTTTGTGGTTGTTTTGTTTTGTTGGGGTTTTTTGTTATACTTCTTTGGATTTTGGGTTTTTTTTACATTGAACCATAGAAAAAGAGTATTTTTTATGCCCCATCTGCCTTCAGCTTCAGCAGAGTCAAGATTCCCTTTTGATTGGCATTTATTTTATACACATGAAATAATACCAATAAGAGAAAGTATAAAGGACCTGTTAGTTAGGGCTGTCATAACAATGGGGAACACAGAAAAGTAGTGACTATGAATACAGATCTCCTTCTTTTCTGACTAATATTGAGCAAGTATGAAAAAGCAGCTGCTGTTGTTCACTCAAACCTAAGCGCCAATTTTAAATACTTGTTTCACGGTCTTTCAGGTTAACTGAGATCATTGTGATTGAAATTTCCCCTACTAGTAAGACCCAAGAGTGGCTCTGGAGGTAAAAATATTTGTGATAATGATTTACAGACGTTTTAAAACTTGCTGCCAGCATTCCTACTAAAAGACAGTCTAAGGACCTTTTATCATAACATTCTTCTTTTTACATATTTCTTATGCAGTATAGGATGAGGAAAAAAAAAAGAGTAGAAATTCTGATCAGAGTTGTTAATATATAGCTATTTAAAATGTCTGAGAAGCTGACCACAACCTAACCATTAAATTTAGTTTGTTTAGCTAATGAAAGAAAATCTTGTTAGGTTCTGCATAGTTTTGACAGCAAGAAACCAAAATATGTTTTCATCTATGTCTCAGAAAATAATTTTCTCTTGAGTATGTTGAAATCATTGCTATTTGACATCAATGACATATACATTGGGATTAAGTGCACCCTCAGCAAGTTCAAAGATGACAGCAAGTTAGTGGTGCAGTTGACACACTTGAGGGACGGGATGCCATCCAGAGGAACCTGGACAAGTTCAAGAAGTGGCCCC
Source organism: Nesoenas mayeri (assembly GCF_963082525.1). Taxonomy (NCBI): domain Eukaryota; kingdom Metazoa; phylum Chordata; class Aves; order Columbiformes; family Columbidae; genus Nesoenas; species Nesoenas mayeri. The sequence continues at coordinate 82,848,425 of NC_137544.1, read as the reverse complement.
ATATGAGCCTCATGAGGATCAACAAGGCCAAGTGCAAGGTCCTGCACCTGGGTCAGTGCAACCCTCAGTATCAAAACAGGCTGGGGGATAAAGGGACTGAGAGGAGCCCTGTGGAGAAAGACCTGTGGGTACTGGTGGATAAGAAACTGGACATGAGCAGGCAACATGTCCTTGCAGCCCAGAAGACAAACTGTATCTTGGGCTGCATCAAAAGAAGTGTGGCCAGTAGGTTGTGGGAGGTGATTCTGCCCCTCTGCTGTGCTGTGGTGAGACCCCACCTGGAGTCCTGTGTCCAGCTCTAGAGCCCTCAGTACAGGAAAGACACAGACCTGTTGGAGAGGGGCCAGAGGAGGCCACCAAGATGATCAGAGGGATGGAACAGCTCTACTGCAAGAAGAGGCTGAGAGAGTTGGGGTTGTTCAGCCTGAAGAGGAGAAGGCCCTGGGGAGACCTTATTGTGTTCTTTCAGTACTTAAAAGGGGTCTATAAGAAAGATGGGGACACACTTTTTAGCAGGGTGTATTACAACAGGAAAAAGGGTAATAGTTTTAAACCAAAAGAGCGGTGACTCAGGTTAAACATGAGGAAGAAATTTTTTTACAATCAGGGTGGTGAAACACCAGCCCAGGTTACCCAGAGAGGTGGTAGATGCCCCATCCCTGGAGACATTCAAGGCCAGGCCGGACAGGGCTCTGAGCAACCTGATCTAGTTGAAGATGTCCCTGCTCATTGCAGGAGGGTTGGACCAGATGACTTTTGAAGGTCCCTTCTTACCCAAACTATCCTATCATTCTATGACTAAGGACTTCTCAAGCAGTGCCTAAACCAGGGATTCACTGCATGTCTTGAAAGAGCAGTTGGGTCCACCATTCTTTAACATAAAGAAACACTGTCATCTGAGTCATTTGCAGTCAGGACCATTTAAAAACATTCAAAACTTCAACAGAACTTTTTGTTTGTTTGTTTTTCAGAACGGCTGCTGTACAAGCAGCTTCTGCTCTCTGACAATGTTTACAGGCTCTTTCCTGAAGGGTGTCTCAGGAGGACCTGAGTGTCCCTGCACAGCCTGCTGGGCACCTGCACACATTACAGGAGTTATCTAGAGGAGATTCCTGATGTGGCTCCACATCTGCTAGGGTAATGCTTCAGCCACACAGAAAATGTTTCTTTCATTGAGCTTCCCAAGCCAAAGCAGGGCTCTGTGGTACAAGAATACTCACTCCACCCCATTTCCTTCTCTGCCAGCTGCTGCCTCTCTTTCTTACATGGTTTTGCTGCACATGTTCTCACAAATCCTCTGTTGCAATGCTAGGAATAGTTCATTTTTCTGAATGTCCACCAGACCTCTGAAAAATTCAAGTCAGGACCTTAAAATGGTATCATTAATTTAAAACAATATACAATCTCTAAGGAAAAGCCCTGATGTTTCTGAATTTTAAGCTTCTGGGCTTTAAAAATTTTCCCCGTAAGCATAAAGATTGTGCAGACTAACTCATTTTAAGTTTCAACAAAAGTCACATAATATTGTACCTATCAGGAAAAACACCAAACATTAAAAGTTGTGTGATAAGCTGACAGTTTATCAAGCACATGCAGAAAAACAGCAAAGCATGAGTGCTTAGTCATCAAAAAAGCAAAGCAGTTTTAACAAGAGGGTCCCACATATAGTGTCTTCATGTAAGCTTTGCAGTTCATGCAATATGTGCCAGAATTTTTAAAAATATTTAAAAAGGATTCAGGAGTGGAAGGGAAATCCGTGGAACACGTGGCAATATTTTGTACACAACATTCACAATATCCATTCACAGTAAGGGGCTGCCTCAGCTCCTCCTCCCCCAGCTGTCAAACCATACAGGGATGGGGAATGAGCGTGGAAAGGGTCACCAGCAGTTTTTCCAAGAATGGTGGTAACTGTAACCACAGTTTATCCCATGCTGAATAGCTACATGTCAGTTATACAAGATTTTCTATTCTTATCTTGTCTCAAAATAAAAAAAATAAAAAATAAAAAATCTGGACATTTCTGCATTCCATTTGAAAACATGCCTTCCCACATCCACAACAGAAGAATTGTGTGGCCCTGCCTAGTGTTTAAGCTGTATAAACACATGGAAAATGATCCATAGAACAGATTTTTTCAGGATACTTTTAAGATTATCTATATTCCCATTAGGCTGAATTAATCCAAATACAACTATATCTGATTTTAGACTGAGGCGGGCTTTTGTTCAAGAGACACCATTACACTTCCTGACCAGCAACAGGAAACAACTTTCAAGATTACCATTTAAAAATATCCCCTCCCCAAACATCTTTACCTTTGTCTGAGGTCCAAAGAGCAATGGGCTTTCATGGTTTTCCTTTGTCCTGAAGCAATAAAAGTTTTTCTTCTCTGAGAAAGCAAGCTTATTGTGACAGGGTCAACCACTAACAAATCCCACAAACCTTTAGGTAAGGACAACTGAAAAGCTCTGCTTCAGTTTTGACTTCTAGTTCCTGCACCATGCTATCACCCTTTTAGACACCATTGAAACTCTACAGCCCAGTCACAATAGAGAAGTTTTATTCAGACGGGCAGGTTTATTTATTGAGTCGTCAGGCCAAAGACGAAGTCAGATTCACAGAAATTTTCTCCATGTAGAAACCAGCATGGTCAGGAACAAGGTTCAGTACAATGCCCTTTCACACAATAGAGCTTCACAGAGTCACCAGAGAGACAAGCAACAGAAGGTCCTTCTCTTAGTAGTTTGGCAGCATCAGAACTGACATATACTTCTCCCTTAACTGGAGACAGCAAACTCCTACATTGTGCTTGGAGGACACAAGGCAAGAGGTTAGTACACCTTAGACTGTGATGGCCCAAAAATGCAGTGCTTCTTACGACAAAGATCTAAACTGGAGGCAAAAGTTAGCTCATGTTCAAATCCAAAAATGCTCTCCAAATTATTCTGAGTACAGAATCTTACCATTATTTTGTGTTCATTAAATGAATTATTTTAATCACAAGTGTGTACTAGTAAGAAGCGAGACGATGCTAAATTAGCATGGATTGGAGGATATCTGAGACAAAAATGAGTGACAGCCCTGAAAAGAAAGGCAAATTTGATGCTTGTCATTGAAAGTGCTATCAATTGAATGCAGTTTCTATGTCGGAATCCCATCAGAAATTAATTATTCATACCTGTATCATGTAATATTCATAAGTCTACCAGCAGAGCACTTGGGACAGTTTTCAATGTTTGTTCCTTTAAAACATTCATATACTGTGCAATGGGAGTCCTCAGATGTCCTAAGTTCTCTTGCAGCAATATATGAACAAATGACAATTCACAGAATTTGTGGCCCTTTTAGTTGGCTTGGAAATCTGTCAGCTATAGATCATGAAACATTACAGTTAAGTATTGAGATAACTGATAAGTCTCCTGGCTTTTTAAAAGACTGAGAGTTACTGTGGCCTTCAGACACTTCTTGATGGCTCAATGCCAGCTGTAGGCCAGTCAGTATCACTGTTGGACTCATAGTGCCTGAGAACAGAAAAATTAAGAGCTCCCAGTATTCCACGCCTGATGTTTCTCAAGTAATTAAAACCAAAAGTTCCCATCGATGCCTTGACGCTTCCTCCATACTATAGCATTTTAGTTAACTGGGTTTTTTTTCCTGATGATGGATGACTTTTCTATCTGAGCCTCATCTGAGTTTTGCTTTGCTTGTTAGGGAACTTAGAGTGAAATACTGTGGGACATTATTCAAATTTCAGAAGAATATTTTCTACTCTTCTACTTCCAACTTCAGCTTCACATTACCAAATTTCACTGGCTGTGTAATGATTTCTTACTTAATGACCATGACAATGTCATATGTGACACATGTTCAAAAAAATCAGGCATAGCTGGTAGTCACTACTCCATGTGCCACTTACAATGTGAAAAAGCAAAAGTTTAGAATTCATATGCCTGGTACAAATGACCGTTTTATACTGTAAACAGAGCACCATGTTCATGAGTTTGACAACCACTGCCTTCTACTTCATATTTTATAATATACGTGTAGGTTCTTATGCTTCTTACCTCAACTTTACAAAAATGCAAACAGACACATAAGACACACACACACACACAAAAATTAGTGCTATCCACATTTTGAAAACAAGCGTGATTTTCTTGTCAAAAGGTCAAGCAGTGAACAACTGACTTGGATTTGCTGCTTAAGCTGTAAGCAGATGATATAACTTGAAGTCCAGAACAAAACTGACTTACGTAAGTGATATTAATCTAATTATGCAATACCCAAAACTAAACCACGCAGTTTGTCTTGCTAAACAGAGTTTAAAAATAAACAGCCTAAACATGAGATTCACACCAACAGCTAGAAACTAACAAAGGTCTTCTTAAAATTTAAGAAGACCTTTGTTAGTTTCTAGCTGTTGGTGTGAATCTCATGTATTAGCTGTTTATTTTAAACTATGCTTTAGCAAGACCAACTGCGTGGTTTCAGTTTGGGTATTGCCACTAATTAGATTAATTTCACTTACGTAAGTCAGTTTGTTCTGGACTTCAAGCTTATCATCACATCTGTTACAGTTACCATATGCAGTACAATCAGTCAGATTTTAATTTAAACTGCCTGCAGTTAAACAGAAAAGGCCAGCAAATCAAGACCACGGTCACCATTCAAATTTGCTTTTGCAGCATCACATCTCTAAAGAAAAAAAATGGCAGAGGCGCTCCAAACAATGTTCATTTGGTCTTCTAAATGCTACTCTTAATCCTTCTACATGATTTACTTATTGTGTCACAGTGCTTGAACATATGCAGTCCTCATGCTTGTGAGTAAAACCAGGAGAGTAAAATCTTCTTTCCAGATTTACAGAGTCTAACAAATGTGTACGGTTTCCATTTATCTTTGGAATAAAATAGAATCATGTGGAAATACTAATAGTTGGTTCTTTAAAGCGTAGGAAGTTAACCTGAATACGCCTGAGGCATTCACTCAACAGTTCACTCCGTGTTTTGAAATTCAGATCTCTCACTAGGTTGAAGTGGAAGTGCTATAAAAATAGCTTATTCTCTTGTTATTTCATTACTCCAACAACTCTTCCCGAGTAAATCTTCTCATTACCGAAAAGCATTAAAAGACAAGGATTATTTCAGCTTCTTCAGTTACATAAGGATTCACATGGGCTAAAAAGATTATGTTCTGTAAAGAACATATTTCTGCACAGAAAACATTTCCATGGTTGATAATGCGTATTTCACTTATTAACTGCTACAACCATTAAAACAACAACAACAACAAAATACAAGTTACTAAAGACAGCCATAAGATTTTTTTTTTTAATGGGCTTTATCTCATAGAGATTTTTTTTAAACATCGGCTGAATATTCAACAGAAAGGGTGTTTCAAGGCTGAGTTTAGACCCTCAGGTCAATTCAACAGCATGACAGGACATAAACTGAAATCAGAAACCTGAATTTTTTAGTCTGAAAGTAGAAATCTTGATAATTGCCCTAGATGGAAGTAAAATTCAATAAAAAAGCCTGAAGGCTGCCCGCCAGATAGAACCACCCACCTCCAATTAGCTATACAATTAATTGCCTATCTTGGAAAATTACTTGGTTACATCCTTCCCATTCAGGGATATACCCTCTAAAAAATCAGTAAACTAGGCATTATTCTGGGACCAAAATCATATTTTCACTCAAATCAAGTGTTAAACAGATACTTCACAGAATATGGTAGAAGTATCATCCCCATCATCTTACAGACAAATGCATACAGGTGGTTTAACAAACATTTTCATGGTAATAAGTTTGTGATACATCCGTATCTATAGCCATGTTTTGCTATGTGTGCTGTAGTCTGTCATCCCCACTTCTTCACTATATTATAGAATCATCTCCTTTGAAAGAAATTATGATTCCAGAGAAGGAAAATCTGAGAAATCTCTCTTACCTGGCAAAAAACGATGCTGCCACTGAGGTGCCTGTGGATACTTCACTGGTGACATATGTGCTCTGGGAAGCAGGGAAGCTGTACAGGGAGGGTTTATCTGCATTATAGCGGTTCAATGCTGCTTCTGTCAGGCCCTCTCGACTGGTCTCTGTCATAAGCTGAGATATCTGAAGACAGAAAAAACGGAAAGTGTCATCAGCTAAAGCTCACGAGCTGACCATTCCTCATCCAGAATTGCCTCTGGGTTGCAAATAGAGTAAGAGAAGAATTTCATTCACTGCATCTTTACTGCTCTGTGAACAAGTTTATTGCTTCTGTAGTGCAAATCTACAGTACTTTGGCTCAGCTCTAACCTTGTTTGCATTAAAACTAATGGGATATATTCATCCCATCATTAGAAATGTCAATAATGTCTATGGCTTTCCATTCATATGGAAAAGAAAGAGTAAACTATAATCCTTGCTCAGTTTGACCTCAGGGTACAAGAGAAACAGTTTAGATATGTGCAAGATATTTATATTTTACTTCAGAAAAAAGTCTGTTTGCCTTTGTAAAATAACCCAGCACTAGCATATTAAGTATTTTTGCTGACCTTTCTCCAGAAAAGCCAGCACACAGCACAGGAAAGAGATCCTTGGCATCTTAGACTATTTATCATCTCTCTGGAAAACCAGGATCATTACCACTCACTTTCATTGGCATTCTCAAAAAGTTTTAAACATCCTGTGATTTCATTCTTCTGATGGCCCATTTAACATTTTTCCCTATTTAGGAAGCCTCACCTCAGCCTTTCATTGTCTGGGAAAAGAACTGGAGCTCATCCAGACTTGACGCAGCTCTCCTCAAATTAACTGAAAGATCTTCAGAAGAAGCTGGGTCAGCCCTATTGAAGCACCTCCTCAAAACTTTGATTTCAGTTTCTTGACTATTACTTCTGCATGAATTTATGATACTGTGATGTCACCTATTGTACTTCATGCAATTCCCAGCAACTTTCCTTCTTCCCTCATTTCAACCACAAATAGATTTTGTTTGCGAACAGATGTCACAAAATTGCAACATATGCCTAAAAAGAACTCTCCCAAATTATTGTTAGCAATAGGCACTGCTTCTTTACCCCTGCAAGAAGTTTGCAAGAACCAGTCTCTCACCTGTTCAACTGCAGTTTTCGTGCCTAACCTTATCACCACAGTAACAACAGGACATTTTTGTGAGGCACATCAAGAAAAGTACTTGAGATTGTCTGATAGTTCATTTTGTGCTTAGGCTTGCTTTATTTCAGCTGATAAACGTTTCAGTTGTTAAAGGCAAAGGTAAAGAACTGTGATTTGTATTTGGGAGGGGAAAAGACATGATGTGACAACATTTTTTACACCAAGTATCAAGCCACCTTTTTTTTTCCTTTATAGAGAACTGTTACCCATTCTACTATGGCTAAGAAGAAAATCTAGAGTTTACAGCTATTTTACGTATTTTTAGGTCAATCAACTGTAATGCTTGAAGATCCGGAATGCTAAACTAGCCACTTTATTTTATGAGGAGCAAGCAAAATTGCCGAAAATGCCCCTATCATGTCAGTCACACAATGAGCCTTTCTATTTTACTGATTTACATCAAATGGGCAGTGCTCTCAGAAGGCTATAGATGAAATCCTGGACTTAAATCATCTCATACTACTGTTAAAACACAAGAATTTAGGCTGTCTGCCAGGACCTCCTTACACTTCCAGCATGCTGGCAAACACACATTTGTTCTTCAGTGTTCTGCTAACCTATGTATGTCTGCTTGGGGCATCAATATAGTTGAATTCACTAAATAATTTCCTCAAATTTTCCATAATTTTTGCTAACTTGGCTACTTATATTTGCAGGATTCTGTCCTGTGCCCTAAAATTATCCTGAAACCAATTTCATCATCTACCACATTTGGAACTGCTGATCAGATTTTAAAAGCTCTCCTTTCAGAGCAGAGTACACTTATAAACGTGACCTCACCTCTGTCCATCCAATTCATGTACCTGAAATCAAGGATGGACTAATTGCCATCGCTGACAGTGTCAGCAGGAAGTGCCATTCACTTCCATGGCAACCTGACAGCAGTTAAGAAGTTGATGAGTTGACTTATTGTAGCTGTGATCTCAGTTGCAATCATACCATCCCCATCTTCTGCCAAATAAAGATTTGCAGCTCCAAATATGAATTTCCACAGCCAGTGACACACGTTTCTATTGGTGTCAGATCCCCTGAAGTTGCAAGACAGTGAGGCTTGAAAGACACATTTCTGCCAACTGCAGAACAGGAAAGGATTTTTGTGTCTCTATTTGGGACACCCAGAAAACCTCCATCATGACTTGGGCATAAAAGCAGTAACTAAATGGTTTCTGCAGTTATAGAGACTGTCACGTAATGCATGCCCATATCCACAAGTGCTATTAATCTGAACAGCACAGAGCAAAGAGAGCAGTAAAAAGCCTCAAGATGCTTGTAGACATTTCCTGAAAGGTTTTACTCTCAAGCTTCCTCAAAAGCTGATCAGATGCTTCGTTCACAATCTTTTCAATAACTAGTTCTTAAATATAAGCACTCCAAAATAATAAAATACTTCCCAAAGACACATAAGATTCTTTTATAAAGATATAAACCATTCCTCCTCACCTGTGCACTCAATGAGAAAGAGATATTAGTCAGTAAATGGAATGTTAATACTTTTTAAAAAGTGAGGATGAAGATCGTATAAAGCCTGTATTTAGGTCTCATTTTCTTGTAGTGAAATGGAAAAAAACTAAATAAGAAGCTGGAAATAATCAAACATTTTTATGAATTTTGTATTTGCGGAGTACCACACTAACCACAGGACAGAGAGAAGAGAAATAACATTCGTTTTAGGAATTGCATATACTATGGATAAATGCAGAATAGGGTCTTTTCTATATAAATGTAGACTTTTCAGTAGTGCTGCTACTTTATTGTGTGCCCAACACAACAGTCCGGGTACTACAGAGATGGCTGGCTGTTCAAACTCTGAAACATCTGTATGGTACTGACCACCAGAGCCTCCTGGAAAAGCCACAGCTCTCTTTCCTGTTCACTCACACAGCTCACTTTGTTGCAGAGAACAGGAAGCTACTGTTGACATTGATATTGATGTATTATCTGTGAAAAGCAACATTCTAGTGTAAACAGCCATGGTGGAGAGCCCTCCCAGAGAGCTGCCCTGGATGGACACTCATACTGGGGCATGTTGGCCTTGTTAAGCACCCTCTTGATCCTAAAGATCCAGCACCACCGCCTGGTTTCTTTACCCCTGCTAGCAAACTTCCTGGGCAAAAATCCATTTCTCAGCATGATCTGTCTCAGAACTAAACTCCCAAATGCACACATTGCCTGTCTCTGAGCTCCACTGATTTACTGTTTGCCTCAGCAGGGACACTTCTTAGTTGACAGTGTATTATAAGGATATCAAAATGGTAACATACTTTATTTTACCTAACACACAGAATCACAGTATGTTTGGGATTGGAAGGGACCTCAAAAGATCATCCAGTCCAATCCCCCTGCCGGAGCAGGAACACCCAGATGAGGTTACACAGGAATGTGTCCAGGCCGGTTTTGAATGCCTCCAGAGAAGGAGACTCCACAACCCCCCTGGGCAGCCTGTTCCAGTGCTCTGTCACCCTCACTGAGAAGAAGTTTCTTCTCAAATTTAAGTGGAACCTCTTGTCTTCCAGTTTGAACCCATTACCCCTTGTCCTACCATTGGTTGTCACTGAGAAGAGCCTGGCTCCATCCTCGTGACACTCACCCTTTACAATATATTTGTAAACATTAATGAGGTCACCCCTCAGTCTCCTCTTCTCCAAGACATAGACAAATTAAGACAAAATAAGAACTAGCTTAAGACACAGTCCTAATCTAGAATTGATTTCCAGTTTTAGCACTTGCTTACTTTGTCTGCCAAAATGGGATTTTTCAACAGTGAAATGTCTCCAGAAGCAATGAAAGCTGAAATATTTCCCTGAATTTCAAACATCCTACTATTCCTTACCTGGTAAGCCTGCAACACTGCTTGATCCTATACATGTAAATGTCCACAGAAGTACCTAGTGATACTACAATACTCACAACCTCAAGCAGAACATCAAGTTTCATTCCAACAAGTTCCTCAAGTCACTCTGTTGCTATCTTTTCCTTATTTCAAAGCAAGAACAGGATAACAAACCAGAATTAGATATTTCATTATGGAATTGTCTCTTTGGTCTTGTATCCAGTGGAGATGAAGGGCAAAGATAGTGATATATCCAAATTTTGGGCCAGACTGAAAATCCTTTTTTGTGTCCAGTACTTATCAGAGTGTTGTTTATACTGTACAAATCTGTACATCTTGGTCAATCCACAGGTTGAGTACCTCACATGCTCACAATATCTGACTAATAAATCCACATTTATTACCACAGTTCAATATACATAAGGTAGTGGGTAGACAGAAGACCAGATAATTCCTCTGGTCACAGTACCAAATTATCCTTTTTTCCTCTGACATTGCTTGCTGAAGTTCATACATAAACAGAATTGTGTAAATGTACCCAGGATATATTTAAGGAAAAGGCACTCACAGAACAGACATTTCCAAAGCTCTTAAAGAATTTCTTTTTTTCCCCTCATCCCAATTCAAAAGACATAGTTGAATATCACACTTTGAACATTAACAAACTCAGGCTCTTTGTGGCTCCAGCCACCCCCTCAGCCCCAATGTGTGCCTGGCAAGTACAGTTCACATAAATCTACTTCTTCAGTGTCACTGTCTCTCTCACTAGATATTGTTTCTGGATTTAAGGGGGAAAAGAAGATGAGACTCCTCAATTCTCTTTCCCTTCCTTTTTGTGAGTACTCATATACCATATACATGAGGTTTAAGATCAGTTAATAGGATATATTTTGAGAAATCCCTTTATTGAATTGTTGGCACCACATCACTGCCTGGATAAACAACAAAAAGACAAAGCACAGAACAAAGCAACTTTTCATGCCTCAATAAAAACCTTTTAAGTGCACATAGAACAAGACAGATGTCCCTCCCAAGGTCCCATTTTTTTCTCCTGTCTCATAAAAGCAAAGCATCCATTAAGCTTCTCTTTCACTGCTTTCTGACAGTATTCAGCAAGAGCTGGAGATAAGTCATGATTTAAATTCTCTACTTCATAGAAAAAAGATGGCTCTGCAGTTAAACCACAGGTGTCAGGCAGGCTAGATTCTCTTCCTGTTCCAATTAAAGAGTCACTCTGTACATAAGGCTTGCCATCATGCAGTATGAGGTTAATTATATTTACATAAGGGCATTTTACAGCCAAGCTCATTAATGTTTCTAAAGCTCCTAGCTGATGACTCCCAACTGAAATTACTGTACTAATGGAAGTCAGCATGTATGAAAGATGTGAAACAATCTTTTCTGTGGAGGTAGTGAAGCATTCAGGAACATCCCCAAAAACCAGTTAACATGAATGACTGCAAAATGAACTGGATGCATAGAAATGTATGAAAAGTATACATATCTGAAGCCAAATTCAGGATACAAATATGTGTTCAAATTCACTAGAAAGCAATCCTCAGTTTCCAGAGATTCTAATCCCAGGAGAGAAGCTCACTAGCAAGACAAAACTGAAGGTAGAAAGCTCTCTTTCATAAACACACGCATACTTATGAATGACTTCTTTGGCAGTCCACTCTTGATTCAGAGCAGCACTGAATTTTCCACCCAATAAATACTGCAGAAAGTACTTCCTGGCTTATTTCAGATAGCAAACATCTACATTAACCAAGAAATATGTTGTTCTTAAAGAACCTCCCTTTCAAAGGTAAGTTGAGGGAAGCTCTAAAGGATACCCCTTCTCAATGCTTTAGCACACCAAAACCACCATAAATTCTTCTAAACCTACTTAGAACACAAGCTTAGAAGCTTAATTTCAGGTTTTTCATTATGCACAATCAGGTGTTCTGGCTCTAAAATATTAACCTTTTACCTTCTGTCCAACTCCTTCTGACTCATCACAGTTTACTTTCAGTCATAACAAGGCAAAGTTATTATTCCTGTTTGGCTCAAGGAGACTCGTTTCTGGTCTCTGGCATTGATGAAACAAGCACTGGGAGAGGCATCTCACAGTACATCATTCCCATGTGCCTTTCTTCTGACACATGTATGGAATACCAAATCTTTCCCAAGAACCAAATGACCCTATTCTTCCTAGGCTTGACCTACTCCTACCAATTCTTACAGGTGGAAGCAAGAACTCTAATTTACAAATTAATTTTGAATACTCAAATAATTATTTCACTTTCTTTAGTTCGTAGGAGTTCACTGTCTGGTGGGACAGTGTGGTAGATTGCAGAACCAGGTAAAAATCTTAAGTCTTCAATCAGTCACCAGCTTCCCAGGTACTACAAATTCCAGCAGAACTACAGTAACGTCCCTATAGGAAGCATAATCAGAGAACAAACAGAGCAGGAGCTGACACTTCAGGAGTCTCTTCAGCAGAAGGGAGGTAAATGAACGGAATGTCAGAGTCCTGCTTCACCTAGAGAAGGCATCTCTCAGCAAGGGAATGCATCAATAAGTAGTAGGTCTGCTTCCTACAACTCAGCTATTTTATCTGAAAATAATCTCTGGAAATACTGACTTCATCCCTTTTTGCCTAACACGGAAGTTCCGCATTAGGTTCTCTGCAGTAACGGAAAAGTGCAGCTAAAATTTTTTTATGGTAGCATTCAAAGAACAAGGTGACATCTGGGATCCACTTTGCTCAGTGCCAAAAACAAAAAGAAAAATGGGGATCATTTGACATTTACTCTATTTCATTCTCATAATTTTAGAGAGCGGTGTTGGGAGAGGTTAACAGGAAAGGGAAATACTTAAGAGTCAGTTTCAAATACCATTGTTAAATGCAGTTTCAAATGCTTTGAAGTAAATCTGGTAGGTTTACTGATCTAGCATTATACTGGATTTTTGGGGGTGGAGTGGTAGATGGGAAGTGGAGTCTTGTGCTGCCCACACAACTATTGAATTAATTTTAACATATCCTTCACAGGGCAAAAAGAAACAACTACACCATTCAATCAGAGCAACTTGAAAGTGGTGAGGACTTGCTAAGTCAATCATCTTTAATATACCACAGACAACCAAGGACATACTCTGTATTTGTTACAAATCACTCAGTACAGAGGTGACATTTAAAGGATTATTCAGGACAAAATCCACCTTTAGAAAAAATAATTTTGAAACAGCGGCAAGATCCTGTAGCTAAGGGCACTTGCATAGTCTTATAACATCTTGCCATTGGTTATGACCTTTTTCTCTCATAGCAGAATATGAAGCTGCTACAGCTTGAGATCACTGCAACTGCTGATATAGACACTGTGTGAGCAAGACAGCAATTCCTGATAGTCCTTTCCTGTCAAAAGAATGTGTTCTATGAGGAACAGGCTGAAAAAGGGCACGCAGAATATCTGCTGCATTCGGTGTCCTTCTTGGATGTAGACACACCAAATACTGCTTAGCAAAGGCAACTCACCATTAATTGTGAATACTGAAACTCTAGGGAGGGTCTTTGGGCATGCTTTGCTCCTGTTTTATTCAGATTTGCACACAAAGTCTGAAATATTAATCTAGCAGAAGGGGCTACTGCAACAGCATAGATTATGCATCTAAACACAAAACGGTGCACCTTAGAAAAAGTGAGGTTCTTCAAAAGGGGAATCACTGGGATGGCAAGAATTCTGATTATGCTTTGCATTTAACAGGGAAGAGTCAGTCTTTATTTAGCATAAACTACTTTCACTTACACATTACTTAGTTACCTTGACAGCACCTAGAGCTTAATTGCAACTTCCAGCTTCCCGCTGTCCAAAAGAAAGGTGACCTTTGACTGCTGCAGTCACCTCCCACGTCCTTCTATAAACAAGACAGCTATTTAACACAGATTCAGTGCACTCCTCAGCACAAATGAAATCCCACTTTACACAGACATGGGCACCTCCCCCCCATCAAAACTGCTATGATACAGTTAGTTCCATGTCACACTCAAAAGCCCATACCATTAAATGAAATATTTCACAACAAATCACGGAACATCTGAAGATCAGCTACTCAGAGGCTGACCCAACAGCTGATCAGACATCCAAATAATGATGGATTTCTCTACTTAAGACATTTTCTTCTGATTCTTCCTTCTAGCTCTGTCTTACAAAACAGTATTATTGATTTTTTTTGTTTATGCTGTATTTTCTATCATCAATAATGACACTATTTTCTCAGCCATCCAGTATTCTCCCTCTCATTTTCACTCAGTCCATTCTTGCCCTAGCTTTTGAATGAAAAAGCAAAGCAAAAACAAAACAAAACAAAAACCATACAGAGCAACAGTACGGACTGAAAAAAAACTGATCTACTTGTGGAGCGCACTCTCCTCAAAAACAATACAAAGAGTTGAGTTGGTAACAATGAAAACTTTGTTATAAAACAGGAAATTCGCTCTCCTAAGCTTGTGGCAATGGTTCATTTGCTTGATCAACAAATTCCCATAAAGACCACAGCTTGGTAGATGAAGTTGATGCACATTTCCAAGCAGACTTCACTATGGAGACAAGAGGGATACGGACTCATCTGGATCAGGTCTAGCAATAAATTCACTTTTCCCAGTTTGTCACTATCCTCCTGAACTAAGTAATCCAAAGGAAGAATAGTTAGTACTCTTACCTTCATCAAAAGGAATCAGTATACTGAGTCTGAAATAGTACTGACCAAGTCTGCTTTTTGCTGACCCACTTTTTACTGATACATTTATTTATCAGAAAAGCAAACAGCAGGAAAAATGTTAGAGAAAAGCAAAATTACACCATCTGAAGCATTCAGGAAAGCAAATATCTACCTTAAGTGAACTTAACCCTTGCACAGAAGTTGCAGATTCTAATCTGTAGTGCTCTTTTAGTCTGAGTGCCATGGCCTGCAAGTTTTATTTATTGGCTACTAATTCATTATCACAAAAATCAAAGAATGGTTGGGGTTGGAAGGGACCTCTGGAGATCATCTAGTCCAACGCACCTGCTAAGGCAGATTCATCTAGAGTAGATAACACAGGAATGTGTCCAGGCAGGTTTTGAATGTCTCCAGAGAAGGAGACTCCACAACCTCTCTGGGCAGCCTGTTCCAGGGCTCTGTTACCCTCAAAGTAAAGAAGTTTCTCCACATATTCAGATAGAACCTCCTGTGCTTCAGTCTGTGCCCATTGCCCCTCATCCTATCATTGGGTACCACTGAAAAGAGTCTGGTCCCATCCTCTTGACATCCATCCTGAAGATATTTGTAAGCATTGATGAGATCCCCTCTCAGCCTTCTCTTCTCCAGGCTGAACAGGCCCAGCTCTCTCAGCCTCTCCTCACAAGAAAGATGTTCCAGGTCCCTGATCATCTTCATAGCCCACTGCTGGACTCCCGTCAGTAATTCCTTATCCTTCTTGAACTGGGGAGCCCAGAACTGGATGCAATACTCCAGATGCCACTTCACCAGGGCAGAGTAGAGGGGGGGATAACCTCCCTCAACCTGCTGGTCACACTCTTCTTAATGCACCCCAGGATACCGCTGGTCTTCTTGGCTACAAGGGCACATTGTTGACTCATGGTCAACCTGTTGTCAACCAGAACTCTCAGGTCCATCAGACTATTTTCTGAAAGGTAAGGCCTCTACCTTAAAACACATAAGCTATCACAACTCACCTTCCTCACTACCCTCAGTGTTTTCTGATGTCCCTTTAGGATCATGCCAGCCTTTCCTATTCCTCCCCAAGGAAGCTACAGGCAGGAAAGCCATCCTGGGGTGCAAGTTTGCTCACCCTCCATAGCTCCCTCAGTGAAGAAGACTCTCCTTGGGCGGACCCCTGAAACGCTGCAAGCTGTGTCTTTGTGGGTGAAGCAGTAAAGCACCATCAGCTAGACCCAAACATGGCTCTCATTCATGAAGCTACACCAGCCAAATCTCTGCGGAGAGAACTGCAATGTAAGGTTTCTCAGCTGGTTATTCCCATACTTACTCTCAAAATGAAAAACAGGAAGAGTAGCTGGCAAAGAGAGGTTCTGGTCTCAATTTTGTGTGTTACGGCATTTCAGCAATGCAAAAATATACTGTGCAGCAACCCGATAAAACTGCTTCCTTCCTTGTCAAGAAGACAACAGTAACATGGCAATCTGTGAGAAAGCTGAGTCTGACTAACTTTCAGAAGTGTTTTTTTTTTTTTAAATATAGTTTATTAAAGTTGTTAATTCTCTTAATTACCTGTATATCCTGCTGCTCCATTATAAAGCTGCACAGCTGGCAATTAATTGGATCCTTTTCTACTATGACTTTTATTCTCCATCAGATAAGTAATATTCTTCAAGAGAAAGGCCTTTCTTTTGTGTGGCTCACTTAAAGTTGATTTCATACATCCAGATTCAGTGATCATGCTGTAATCCCTTGTTACATTAGCTACCTTTTACCTTTTAAGACCTCAGCAACCAGACTAACTGTGCTAATATAACTAGTGCAGCAATGAAGAGTGTGCGCAGACTGTGAAAGATGAGCACCTCTGACTCCTGTCTGTCTGTACACATGGGACAGCAGCTAAATGAAGGGACTGCAATTTTGAAGCTGAGGCACCAGTCACTGTGTGCAGGAGTAACGCATTTGTTATGAAAACAAACTTTCATTTCACTGATCAGTTACTAACCTGCCAGCAACGTCAAAGACATCATAAGAAGTTCAAATCTTACTGTAGCTGTTTCCCTATCACAAACAGCAATCTGTAAGCCATTGACTTTTCATTGTCAGTTGACAAGAACAGCCCTAGAAGCTACCAGAGTGTGTCAGCATGTGGGCTTAACTTAAATGGCATTATTGACCCAGAAAGCAACCTCTTTCTACAGATAGCAAGAGAGTAAGCAATAAAAAACACCATTAGTTTTTCCACACATAGGTGTATAAACTGGATCATTAGTCTTTATTTAAAAGATATATGATCAAGTTCTACCATGAAAACGAGGAGAGAGAACTACTCCATTTCCAGTATGAAAAAAATTTGACAGGCTTAGAGATTCCTGCAATGATTATTGCATTAGAATGTGGCATAATGCAATTCAGCTCACACACATAATCACCTCAAGATCTGACCTTTTTGGTGGGTACGATCAGTACACATCTGACAGGTGTGTCTCTTACACAGCTTCTCATGGGAAGGGGCATGGGGCATGGGTTTGACTCCCAGGGATCTAGCAATGCTTTGAATCTATTCAGAAACTGGTACCATTCCAATGGCTTACCCATTGGAAAGAAATTACAAATATCAGGTCTTCTATAAACAGCTGCCAAAGGTTTAATTATACCAGTGCTGGCAGATACCACAATAATACAAATTCTTTTCTCTGTGTATTATGTCATAAGATAGCTAATAATGAACCTTTATAAAGGAAGGAACCAGAGGACTTGAATCTTGCATGAGAGATATTAAGTTTTGAAGAAACACAAGAGAGCAGGTTGCCCAGAGAAGTTGTGGATGTCCCATGCCTGGAAGAATTCAAGGCCAGGTTGGACAGGACTTTGAGCAACCTGGTCTAATGAAGGTGTCCCTGCCCATGGCAGGGGGGTTGGAACTCAATGATCTTTCAATGTCACTTCCATCCCAAACCATTCTATGATTCTATGAGCTACTTTCAGGGAAGAGTCAACTCATTTAGAAGAAAGGCAGATTTTGGACCAAGCAATATAAAAGCCTGGGAAATTTGAGTTGAGAGAGACTGAGAGATCTTTCTCAACTCAAATATTTTAAGTTTGAATATTTATTCTGTAGTATTCTTTTCTGTACACTTTCTTAAATCATCTTCACATAGAAGAACATTTTTAAAAACTGATTAAATAAACGTTGACCTCTGGCACCAATGATTGTTCATACTGCTTTCTCTTCTGCTGCCTCAATGAAATATTAACAACTTATCTAAAAGGACTCTGAGAAGAGTCTTGTATATCCTGATCCATCCTTTAGAGGAATAAAACTCAAGGTGCGCGTTTGAATGCTTTGTTAAATTTGCATCTCTCAAGACAGGTCTAATGCTTCAAGCACTCTCAGCTCTTCTGAAAATCCACTGAAACCTACAGGCAATAAAGTTTCAAAACAGAAATACTGTGTTCAGATCTTAGTGTCTAGTCATTAAGTTGATGCATCCCTTCCCTTCATTTCAATTTAGCTATTACCTGCATTCTAGTAAGAGCTCTGATCTTAAAAGAGTCATTTGTCTCATTCCTGAAGAAGAAAGCATCTCTTCTGCTTCCTCTGTTTGGGCTCAGTTGCACAGAAAGCATTTAGAACTGCAAAGTACCCAGTCTTTGGCATGAAATTTAGTTCTTAAAATGTTGATATCAGCTTGAATGCTCACAATGAAATTAATATCACTGAAGCTGCACATATTCGGGTGAACCATTTAACTCATCTTTTGTAACACTGTCTAGGAGCCAGTTTGCTTTCTGAACGCTGACTAATGCTGTATGAGGTTATGAGGGCTCAGGCACAGAAATAAGTTTCTGTGCTGAGTCGTAACAGCTGTCCACATGCACACACTTGGCCTGTGGCAAACGCAATAATGATTTATCTTGCAATCACTTTTCTAGTGCTAAGTCAAAGAAATTATCTTAATTTTGCTAGGAGCATGCATTCAGTTACCATATATTAGTAAGCTTGCTAAGCAGTTATCACACTGATCATGTGTTTGAGTCCTAAGACTTAGATTCGGCTAGGAGAGCCAAACAGGAGCCATTATGCTAGGCTGAATGCAGATCTGCTCAAAAGTTAGACCATATGTTCAGAATGGTCCAGAAACAGCATTTACCCTCAACTTCCATGCTGAAAACTTCTACCTTTGCAGTGAATGCCACGAACCATGGCATCATCCACCATCTCACAGTGTAACAGTCATACTGAATTGCATTGCCCTTTGGCTGTCTGTAGCTGCCTTCCCCCTTTCTGTCCCTCCTCTTAGTAATCCCTTGCAGGTGTTCCTTCTTTCATGGTACCAACATGGGGATGTAGCAACAGCTGATTTCACAGTTATTAGCACTAATGGGAGCTGCCATGAAATCCTCTCATTTCCAGAGAAGTCAGTACGCAGCTGCTAAAGAGGAAAAAAAAAAAAAAAGAAAAGAAAAGAAAACCAAAGCAAACACTGTTCTGCAGAAGCTATGTATCAGCAGGAGTGAGCTCTCTTTAAGTTTAACAAGGTTGGTCTTCCTAATCTCTGTCACAATACATGAACACCTGTCTTACTTTCATGTTAATAACAAAAATGTCCTGCTGGGGTTTTAAAATTATTTTATGACAGCAACTGCCATCATTTTTAACAGGAATACATGAAAAGAATTCAAAAGGTGCCAGAAGAGCCTTCAAATTAGATCACTAGCTGGACAGAAACAGTTCCTTCCTGGCCCTGAAGGTGAATACCTTAGGGCATAGGTTTGATTGCATTACTACCTTAGTTTGCATAGCTACAGCTGTTATTAGCAGTCATAAAAACCACTTGACTATAAGCATTTGACTTAGAGGTTACTTCCTGCAGTGAATTCTGTAGGCTGACAAGGTGCCAAGTTATGCTATGCTGTCTTCTGTTTGTTCTGCATTTACTGCCCTCTCAGCTAACAAAAGCAAAAAGAGCAGCAACACATCCTCAACTGAACACCAAATTAAGTTCTGTTGGTGTATACTGTAAACCATTAAGAACTGGGTCTCTCTGTGTTCTGGTCAACTTCCAATGGCAGGGCAAAGAGGTCACGTTGTGAGCATCGGACAACACACTTGCTCTGGTACTCTGCTGAATGAGGTGGGTATTTCTTGCACAGCATTAAACATATTCTCAGCTTTTTACATATAGTCCTAGTCTACTACTTTTCTCCAAGATAAATGTGCATTTGCATCACCTCATTTGTTGCAACTTCTGTCATGTTTTCAATCCAAATTCTTTGTTTCAGTTGGCCATTTTCAATATGCAAGTCTTGAAGGGATCCAAGCCAAGCATGGTTTCCCAGGAGCCAGATGAACATCACATTAGCTGAAGCTGACCTAGCATTTAATTCAAGTGCACACAATGATCTTTTCCCAGTATACATAATCTGCATTTTAGTCTGCAGAAACCATCATAATCCATCTTCACTATGACAGCTTTGCACAATGAAATTATACTCCCACTTTTAATTCGAGGCCTTTGTACACTGAAAACTTCAAGCATGCTGACTGTCCATTCTCAGCTAGAATTTAGTGCATATTCATTTGCAAACTGAGTTTCTCCTGACCAGTTAAATAAGGCCAGATGAAGAACCATATTTTCTCCTCACCACTGATTTTAGATTACTCTTTTTAGACAACACAGACACATAACTCTTTTACTTTCCTCAGATGGTATTAAAAATAATATATATATATATGAGGGATCAGTTTGGAAGATATGAACGACAGGTATGCATATTTTCAAAAGTGCACGGTTCTGAAAAGTGAAAAATAGAGTGGAAGAGGCACTGGCTCTAGTCTGGCTGTGCCCTTTCTGAAAAGGCGGGAGAGGAAACAATTGAATATACTTAACCTGCAGCACTAACAAATGGTAACCGTTCCTCAAAAGAGGATTTTCTTTCAAATTCCATCAGTATAACCTATCATGAGAATTTTGGATAGACAAATAATCAATCATTTGATTCATTTAGGGTTATTTTCCAGTAAAACATAACTTAGATCAAACTAAGGCTATACTCCATACAGCTTTAATGATCTTCTGACTAGGAGAAGGGCTACAAAAGGTAAATAAATGGCAGTTCTACGCAAAGTCTTCTGCATCTTACTACCTAATGTGTTTAACTTTGGAATGCAGTGTGCACAGTAAATATTACCAATTATTTACTCTTTACTCATAGGTACACTTGGTGTCTATTTTCAAAGCTGAATTTGTTCACAGTACATCCACTATGTGTTCTTCCGGATGTTGTCATGAATTATTGCCAGTATCTGTAGTACATTAATCCCAGGTAGACCTGTACTTCATGAATCATTTAAGGCCCTTGTAATTTTCTTAATTTCTGAGACAGGAGAGAACAACAAAACTACTTGGAAAACTTAAGATATCTTAACAGTCAAAAGCCAGGAGGTTGAGAGAATATCAGCTTAAGAAAATTGTCTGAAAATATACAGTCAAGTCTTAGAGCTATGTTTATTTCTTCCTCATAGAAGTCAGCAGAAATAACCTTCAAACAGCACTTCTCTACTTTTTTTTTTTCTTTTTTTAAGCACAGTAACAATGAATATACACTTTCTTTACACAGAACACAAAGACAGACAAAGAGTCATTGCTCCAAGGAGTTTGCACAATAAACTAAACTGACAAAACACACTTCACTAGGGTCTAAAAATAAACAGTTATTAAAATTAGTGCAGGAACTGTTGGTTGATATTTTTTATAAGCAAACAGCAAGATTACATTAACTGGCCCCTTGGGAATAAAACAGATTTACAATAGATTTAATTAAAGGCATTTAATGAAGTCCAAATATAAGAACAACAAACAGGCTCATCATCTGAGATGGTGCCTAAACTCTAGTAAACCATTCTGAATTGTAATACATGCCTCATGGTTATCTTCAGTTCTCATTTTGGCTTTCAGCACTCCACAGAGGATTTTTATTTGCACATATAATGTTTTTGGGTTTTTGCTTTCAACTTGTTTACTGGGTTTGTAATGTAAAACTTTCAGAAGTTACTTTAAAATCAATTTTTTAAAGAAAGCCTTTAGTCTATTTTAATTAATTTTTCATAATGCATCATGGACTAATTTTCTTCTCCACAGTGACATGCCAAAATAAGGATCACTGACTACAGGTCACTGTAGTCAGAAAAGGGTCTTACTTGTCTCTTCCCAAGGTTTACTGTAGGCATTTACTAAGTCATCTTGCACAGCTATTTACACTAGGACAAAGGGAACACAAGACAGGCATGAACTAGCTCCAAAATGGAGAGCACTGTTCCATACATAGGATAATAAAGAACCAAGCCTGAAACACTTGTAGAACTGCTGCTTAGTGTGTATTCTTAAGAGGGGTTGAAACCCTTCCCCTTCTAAAACAATTGGCTTTCAGAACTCTGTGTTCTCTGATTCTTTGATATTTCTTAATATCAGCAGAATGGCATACAGTTGCTAAAAGTAAAAAGCATGATGATGCTCTGTCACCAGCATAGATTCTGAAATCAAGCTCATTCCACTGAAGTTTATGGGCAATCTCCTTTGGAAAAGCAGCATAGGAGTCTTTCCTAGAGGAAATGAAGTGGAAGAAAAATATGTGTATGTGTATACATAAGTACAAGCGCACACAATAAAGAAAGCCAACCAAACACGCAGGGGAGGGAACAAACAAACAAACAAAACCCACAAACAAACAGAAGTGGAGTGACTGTATTTATGCATGAAGTCATTAAATACTCATACTATTTATGCATCAAACCAAAGATTTAGGGATAATTCTCCAAATACTTCCCACAACTAAGCTGCTCTGCTCACAATGACCACAGCAACAGAAGCCACACAAAATGGGTGCATTTTACCTTGTGGCTAACCCAGAGGACTAGAATTCCAAAATACCCATTCTTGCATAGTGCCCCCTACAGGCAGTGGGTTTCATGCTCCCATGGTTCAGCCCTATCCAACGGAACTAGATTATTATGGAAGTTCAAGAAATAAATATTACCATTTCAAAGCTTGATTTCTCCAGCAGAATAGTATTACAGAAGGCTCCCTAGTAGGAAACAGAGCATTGTAGAAAGATAACAGGATTTTAGTACTTGCTGAAACTATTTTCATTAGGAATTAAGGCAGAGTAAACAACAAGGGAGAAATATCGTAGATGCAGAAGCTTTTTCAAAGAATAAGTTTCAATGATACTACAACCTCAAAAACTTCAGAGGTCAATTTAAAACTTCTATAATCTTGTTCTTTCCCAAAGGCATGCTTTCAAGTGAATCCCTCTAAAGGAAAGCCCTTGCTTTCAAATTTTTTTTCTTTTCAGAAAGCACAGTAGCAGCTTGTTGTAAGTGGTGAAGTGTATGAACTCTATGTAGTTGATAAAAATTCCAGCTTAAGCCATATTTGATGATAAAACAATTAACAAGCAAGATATTTTTAGTCAGTCTCCTCTGTTTTCAAAGCTTCTCCAAATTGTTGTGAACCATTATAATTTCTCTGTTTCATAATCCACTCTGATATTGACTCTTCCAGGAAGGCACAGAAAAATCTTATTTCCACATATGAAATGACAAAATGGCCCTTTTTTTAATCCTGAGTGGAACAGAATAAAAGGTTTTCTCAACTCTCTGCAAATTGCATAGCACCCATCTCGGGTATATTCTTCCACTTTCCTGTACATCTGCTTCTTAACACATAAAACATGGGACAATGAAGTTGCTTCGTTCAAGTGTATTGCCAAGGTTTAGGTTTGATGCTCAAAGTATTTTGTGTCCTTTTACAGGAAAAGAATTCTACGTCTGCAAAATATTATACAGTTATTGTTCCAGCTATCTTTCAGCTCAGTTTACACTATATGTTTCCTGGTAGAATTTAATTTTTCCCCACTCATGTCAGTGCGACATTTAAAAAGATATTGGGAGCAAGTTCTCTAATCCCCTACACACAAACCATTCTCTTGCTCTAGTAGAGTTGTGGTTACTGACAGGTCCCTTGGCTTTCTGTGGTACCATCTATGGATTCTCCAAGAAATTACAAAGGTGTTTCTACTTAGTGTCTTCAAAATGGGCACAAGAATACCAGCAGCAATAGCATTAACAAAAACCTTTTTTTCTCATGAACGATATAAAATTATCCAGCAGATAAAATGGGCTACTGAGAAGCATCAGTTGTTTTCCAGTATTTCTGGTAAGCATTTGTAACTAGTAGGTGTCCTCCTACTCTCTTACACTCAAAAGGAAACCAAGTCAATATTAAGAGACATAACATTCAGGGGGTAGGGAGAAGAGGCAAATAATCACAATATATTAATATTATTAAAGTCATTGAGCAGCAAATGGAAAAGGAAGCATAGAAACACACATCACTGAGCTTGGAAAAATCTCATAACCTACATAACCTGCAAATACATAATCCCTATCTCAAGTTCCTTTCCAGAAATCTTGATCTAGTCCAAGCTATCATCACACCAGGTATCTCCATTTCACCTACTTATATAATAAGTGGGAATAAATCTTGATAAGCTGGACTCTGGCAATGTTTAAAAGGATCTTTACAACTGCTCTGTGGTGCAAGACAACACTCGGGAGATAATCAGCATCACTACTAAATCCTGGCTGCAAATGGCACTTCCAGGCATTTAGGATTACAGAGGCAAAGAGCCTTGTGATGACTGAATGGGGCAGAGAATCATGAAAAGCTGCTAACATGAGAACTAGATTTTCTGCTCCAAAGCACTTATTTACATGAAAACAACTTGATCATTTATTTAAAGAATCATAGAATCATTTAGGTTGGAAAGGACCTTTGAGACCATCAAGACCAAACTGTTTAGCATGTGCACCTAAAAATAAAATAAAATAGATAAGCTTTATTACATGCACTGATGCTCTTGTAATTTGTCAGGGCAGCCTGCTGACCAGGAGCCTTTAGCTGTGTTGTTCCCCTAAGTCATCTGAAGAGTAGCTGGCTGTATTGTTTGCTGAACAGAGCAAACGCAGTTTTGGTTTACTCTACTTCAAAGGAAAAAATCAGAAATCTCCTACAAGCTCTAAACTAAGCCTCAGTTAAACCTGCCTAACATTGCAAGACTCTTCACAATGACTGTCATAGAAGCTGGACCAAATGTAGACAAAGCTTTCTGAGCACATCTTCCCTTTCAGTTCTGGCTGTGATCACTTCCATGATGTACCTGTATGGTGCAATTAAGAATCGTGTCACATTCATCTTTACCTACTTCACATTGGCAATGAACTCCACACAAAGTCTTCAGGGATCAGACAAACCAATCGATTAAGAAATTATTATATCTGATTACTATACATTTTTTTCTGATGCGTTCGATATAATTTCTTTAATAACACTCAAGTTAATTTTCCATCTTCTGTGTGGCACTGCAGTAACTGAGAAAATATACAAGAATAAAACAGATATGTTTGAGCTTATGGTTTCTGTTTACATCCAGCAGCACTGCCTAGCTCTAGCAGCATAAAACTTTTCAGGAAGAAAACCAAAAATGCTGTCTATCAGCTATCTCTCTGTTACAGGAGAATAGGAAAAAAAATATCATCACTCTGTATGCTTTAAAATAGAAATATTTTTCAAATCTAGGCCTAAACTCTCTTCGTAATAACCCTGACTTCCTTGCAAAGTAATAAAGAGTGTAGTAAAAAGTGTACATAAATCACAGAATTCACATCACAGGTGTGTTTTGTAATTATCCAGTGATACCAAGCTGCACTCACTGTAGATCAATGCAGCCACAATGAACTTAAGGAAGCAGAAGTGATTTCATCAAGCACAGTTCCAACCTTTAATTCTTTTTCTGTCTTTCCTGTTAGCCAAAAGCCTGTGCATAAATTTAGCCAGCTATTTAATAAACACATACATATGCTACTTCCACAAATTAAAAAAAAAAAAAAAAAAAAAAAAAAATCAAGCATTTTGAAGTAAAGCATGACAGACACATGGATTTAGTTCAAAGAGTTGTTACAACAGAAACACTTCACTTGCATTCCCACCCATACAACTATTGCCTTGCACTGATTACAGCTTAGTCATTTGATGCCCACATCTAACAGTGAGACCTGGGACTTTTTTGGCTTATAAAACCCAAGTCCTCGGATATCTTAATGGCATAATCGATGGTCATTCTTGTGCTCCCATACAAGGACGAGCTGCAGATGCTCCTGCTGAGGTTTGCTAGTGACATTAAGCAGAATGTGCACAAACCAACCCCTTGGAAGAAGAAAGCTCATTACCTTCCGTTCCCTTTCAACATCAGAGTAGTTCTGAATTCAGCTAGAGAGGTTAGGTGGGAGTGAAAGTTGAAGTGCAGTTTCATTTCTCCTCAGAGCAGTTTGTAGATTCAAAAGATGGTCTCATTAGCTGGGAGGGGCTTTTTCTCACCCCTATACAGATGTAATCCTTCCTCATTCTTCATAAAACACAGCTAGGCACATTCAAAATTCAAAAGCTGCTGGACAATCACCCTTCTGCTTTCATTTGTCAAGAAGAGGCTTTCCAACAGACTCTTCAGTGTGGGGTCAGATCAGACGTATATAGAAAAACAAGCTTCCCCATCCACCAGCCCAAAGAGAAGTTGAGCCCACTTAGAGTTCAAGACACCATATTCATTCCCATCACCACAGCTGTTCTCACACTCTGGCTCATGGGATCTTACAGGGTTGATGCTGATCTTATTCTTAGCCGTATTACACCAATGTAGCCATGTCAACTGCAAAGCATTTATCCTGGAGTGAGACGTAAGAGAGTCTGGCCCCGAATGTACTTTATCTGACAACCCCACCTCTCAAGTTCTCAATGCTCTGGAATATAAGGGAACAACCACCCACTTTAACTCGGATCCACTGAATTAAAGAGAACTGTCTCAGCAGAGAATTTGATGCTCCATTTCTGATGCCATTTCAGAAACACTTTAAATAAAACAATGGTTTACCATGATAGCTGTGTAGAATCATATTTCAGAGCTACATCAGCCTCTAGCTATTTATTCCTGACTTCCCAGAAGCACAGCATAGCATCAAAGAAAAAGGTTTTGTCAATTTATATTTTGCACAGTAATACAATTCTTCATATTTAAAAGCCCAAACCTTTTCCTAAGCAAAATTAAAGCTTAGAATGGAATTTTACAAAAAGTAAACAAAAAATTTATGCTGGTGTTCCTACATCTATTCTTAATTCTATGTCACATTTATGTAAAACAATATAAGAAATAAATGTCTCAGTCAAGGAAACAATACATTTATTTGAGTGGCACTCTATGGGAATCTAAAGGTAAATTCCTAAATATTTGCTTTCTAATTCTTTTGTCATCCCCTCCTTCCCTTCTGCATCTCAGAACGAGTTACCCTTGGTTTTGTACATTTCTATTTTCTTTCTTCTTGCAACAGATGTTGAACAATAGCAAGATACAGGGCGAATGAGCCTCGGGACTGAATCTTTATGCAGCTTTAAAGACAAACACGTTGCTCATATGAATTATTTCAAATGAAGAGAGTTTCTAGAAATCAAATCTTCATATGCTTGAGTAAGAAACAAACAAAAAAAAAAAATCTGAAATGTACAGCACTTGTATTGAACTCTGGCAATGTTGTTGAAACTGTTGGAAGCACTCTTGGCTGATCTGTTCATCACAGGCCTCCATCCAAAACACAGCACCAGTCATCTGGTGTCATCTGGTGTTTATCCTTCACCAGGTTCAGGCTGTAATCTAGGCTCTCTCTCCAGCTGCCACTCAAGGGCCACTTTCAGAACAGAAGGACAAAGCGTCTAAGAGCCAAGTACATCCGTATCCATCTCCCAGTCAGCCCAGTTACACCTGTGCTGGAAAGCTTCAGTAGTAGTTTCAGGAATTCTAGTCCTTTGCTATATGTTGGATGTATTTAAGGAAGCCCTTCTCCATAGAAATGTAAGATACCCATTGCCTTATGCTATTCAGAAATCTGTCTCTTACTTTTTTTTTTCTTATCCTAATATCAGAAAGAAGGGATTTTTTTTTTTTTTTTATTGCCCACAAACACATAATCCCTTTATGAATTCTTCCAAGTTTTTGGCCTCGATACTTTTCCCACAGTAATAAGATACACAGAACTGTACACTGCATGAAAAGCGTATTTCCCCCTCTCACTTCCAAATTGGCTGTCTTTTAACTCTCCATGTTCTTGAACTATGAAATAAAGCAGAAGCTGAACATTTTTCTCTCTGATTCTGTGCCACCTTATTTACAGTGTGGGAAACAAAGGGATAATTTTGTGTTGATGTATCAATTTGTCTTCTCTTTCCCTCCATTCCATCTATACTTTATTTTCCCCACTGTTAAAACAGCTCCTCTCAGTTTATACTCTTGTTCAATGATGCAAGCAATCAGCACAGCTATTATTTCAGGAAAGAAACTAGCCTCACACATGGACAAAATCCTTAAGCTACAGAGCAGGGGAAGAAACCAAGACTCCAAATCCTCACTAATTGTGATCTTCTGGCTTTCGCTAATTTACAGGATTAACTCACTCCTCTAATATTCCACAGATTTCTTCCTCACATCACAGCTGAGTCATGGGGTTTTCATACTCATAGGATAAGCCTACTTAGCTCTTTTCAGTCCATGGGATACCCTTTACCTCTTTCTTCCCTTGGTCACCCAAGTATCATGAAGGGGAAAAGTAATGATTCTAAGGTCATTAAGCCATGCATAAAAATGCCTTAAGAGATCAAATCACACCAGAGTAATGCAAAAATAAACCCCTCCTACAGTTCACATAGACTTCAGTTTCCCCTCCATGATGCTATTAGAGAATCAGTATACAACTGGGCTGTTAGTTGAAGGGGTGGACAGGAGGAATGGAATACAAATAGCCAAGTCCTCTAATATACAAATTGAATGATCAAACAATCATGGCAAAATGTCAACTGACGACATATACAGACTTCAGTAGGGCCACATCTAATTATTAGTGATGTGGTTTAAAAAGGCTTTTAGTCAGAGGAAAGCTACTTCAGAGATAACTAATGCATGGAGGATGAGAGTAACAGAGATAATTAAGCAGGGATATCATTTCAGTGCCAATGAATTTGTTTGACAATCTGTTTCTTGGCCTAGTCAAATTTTGGAAATAAAATTCCTGTACTTTCAGTCTACAGTCTCACTGTAGAGTTTCTTTCTTGTTAGAGTCCATGTCACAGAATGAAAACCACTATGAGTGCAAGAGTTTGCACAAACTTGTTCAGCATCATCATCCATGAGCTCAGAGTGATAGGAACAGTCTTCTACTATGTTCAGGGAGTCATCATACTCAAATGTGGATCTCATAAATTCAGTGACTAAACTGCTGTTGAAACACAAGCTATCCAAAAACCTAACTGCAAAAGGCAAAATATCTCCTGCATTAGGTATATCATACTGAATTGTTTGTGTTCACTTAAGAACACAGTACTAGAGGACACAGTATACAAATCTCCTTTTCTGTTGTTGTTAAGATGCTTTGGCAACATAGGTCTGGCTCTAGGAAGCATGGAATAATTAGAGACACCTTTCCCTTCCAATCCCAAACATACTGTGATACTGTGATATCTTTTAGTCTACAGATGGAGCAAGTAACCTGATTTCTGTGCCTTGCATTATATACTTCAGAAGCGACTTAAACTACCACCAGCACTGTTGTAGCAATCATTAACATTTTAGCTTTATCCTGCTGAATACTTTAAGAAGCAACAGAAGCAGTAACATGTGGAGGATAAATAAATGAGACAGCAGAGACCTGGAAAAAAACTTGGAATCAAAACCCTGCATGGGAATATTCCCCACACACACACTGGCTCTGCATCTGAACTCTTCAACTTGTGCCCAACTCTAATCATTACCAGTTTATTTTTTAAAAGCTTGTGCCTGAAAGAAGTGATGTGTTATGAGACAACTGTGACCTAAGTAAACTCCAAACAAATAATTCATCACTGCAAAACTCTAGAACAAGCTGGTACTTTCTCAGAGAACAGTGTTCTTCTAAACACACATTATACATAAAGAGGAAACAGAAAGCACATACTGTAGGCTTTCATCAATTGTACACAAACAAAGCCTTTGATAACTCTCTGAATAGGCTTGAGATCATTATGCCTGGGGCCAAGAGGCTCTTAGCGGTTTAAGATCTCATTTTCCAAACTTTCCGTCAAAAGCGTCTTTTTAAGTGCAGGGGAAAAAGGAACACTTTTTCCTTGAATACCGTTAAGTTCACAATACCCCTACTCAAATCCTTACATGCACATCTTTTTCCTTACCAAATTCAAACTTCACAACCTCAAGGTCTGGAGCAAGAGGAGCTCACTCACATCAAAAGCTACATTTTCTGTTACCCATCCTTCCCTTTCACAGCCCACACAGTTCCTGGAACAGCTGGCCTTTTCCAGTTCCCTAGCTCTCTCTTACCTTCCTGTCACTCAAATCTACCAAACACACTGTGCTTTTCTTTGTTTTACCTTTTTAAATAACTTACTTGCAGAAGTGAAAAGATTCTTATGCAGATCCAGGAAATGTCCACTATTTTATGTCCTGCAGTTCACACCACAATGCAGTTAAATGTCATGCTTTCTGTTTAGAGGCAGATCAACATCTGAGAACTGTACAGTTAATTTAGGTTAAAAGAGGGTGCCCATTCTAAAGAGGAACAATTACTTTTAAATAATGGAGCACTTTTACTCCAGAAAAAGTGTTTTAATGTAGCCAGCTTAATCTGGTCACTATTTTCAACTCCTTTCCCTTTGAAAGCAAACCCTAAATCAGTCTGAACTACTAAAGATTCAAATCTACCTTAATCTTATTCTTTAATGTGGTATTTTTGTTCTAGCTACTTAAGCAACTTTGGATAATAAAGTAATATAAATGTTGCATATGCAATTTATTACCACATTCTGCATAAAAATTACAAGCACCAAACACTTCACCGAAGTATTTGGACTTCTGGCTCTTACATTCATACCCCAGGCCCAAAGGTTTCTTTTTCTTCAGAAGTGTTACATAAATAACCAGTAAGCAACAGAAATGCACTTAACTCTGCAGTATCCTGTAATTCACAGCTGCACAAATAATTACAACCCTTCTCGGGTAAAACCTCACCAATTTAAATGAGTTTTCTCTGAGCAAAGAAGGACAGAAATCCCTCTGAGTGATAAGGAGATCAGCAGAAGCCTTTCCAAGTGTTAAAACAGTCTGATCCCCAGGGTATACAAATGCTACCTGCTGATGACTGAAAGAGCATGTTTTTCAGACTCTGGATCAAACTCTATTGAATTTTGAATGGTGTTTTCCTGCATGTATTCAACAAGGTAACCATTTCAGCATTCCAGTGTTTGTAGGAGGGGTTTAACAGGCCATGCTTTTTGTTTAAGATCAATCAATTCCCATTCCCTGCCTCTGATTCCTTGGTTTGTAAGAAGACCACTTACCAGCAAAATTTGATTCAGGCCCCTACAGAAAACAGCATCAGCTGTTCATTTGTGAGCCAGGTCTGGGGGATACCATAGGTTTTTGGAATCAGACCTTTGTTTCCGTCTAGTCAAGGGATGGCTAAACATGGAATGACATAAAACAGGGTTGGTGGGGACTGATGGGGTCATCTACACCATCTCCGTATCTCCAGGTGGGACCAGTTTTGCCTAAACAACTCTTAGCAGCTATTTCTCAGATTTATTCTTAGGAAATGTCTGTGTGAAAGTATCAGAAAGGTTCTTTTACATCTGGCATGCATCTTCAGTTAAAGACATCATTATAATACCACTTTTATTTTTCAGGCTGTAAACATACAATAAATTACCAAACCTGGTAGTATATAAATTCACATTTGATTTATTAACTCCTGATAGCAATTCCTCTTTCTGCAGAAGTAGTTGAGTAGTGGCATGTAATTTAAGACATGCCCTACACTACTGCAGCAGCTGAGACTTACATTATCACAACACTCATTTTATTTATGTTATTTTTTTTTCTCCACTAAAATTGAAACAAAAATTGTCATTCATTCCCCACAACAAGGTTCTAATTTTAGGGGAAGATTCTAGGAAGGGAGCAACATCCTTGAACTTACAACAGTAGGAATACTTTTTGCTTCTTAATGTTGCCATGAGTAAATCCTAAGCTGCAGAATGTCACTTCCAAACTAATGTTTTGTCTTTTTGGTGATACTTCAAGGAAAAAAAAAAAATACAGTCAGTTTTCAAGGTACTCAACCATTTCTGGCAAGTTATCTAGACTGTCTAACAAGAGCTAATTTACAATGGGAGGTGTCTACAACAGGCGCCATTAAGTCTAGAGCCATGAGACTGACTTCTCCCTGTACATCAATTTAACAAGATTATGATGTAGAAGGGTACTGTACTTCTGTGTGAAGTTCAAGGCTTTTTATCCCAAGAAATCATTCTCTATTCCTTTTAGCTAATGCACAGTGAGGTTCTTCCAATCACTGTTCTTATAAGAAGGCAAGAAAATGTAATAAACATATAGACATTTGCAAGTAAATAGCTAGTAACGCTTTTTTAATTCAACTTCAAATCAAGAAGGGTTCTAATTCAGATGAGGTAACAGATTCATCTTCTTAGTGCTCTTCCCATGCAGAGTTTTGTAACTGTAACAGTAAATGCATAACAAAAATATATATTTATATGGGAGAGAGATATACAGTGTTCTTAAAGTGTGTCGCAAATACAATTGGTTTACGTACACAAAAGTAGAAAAAGCAAAGGTTGCCTTTCCCTACTACTTCAAACTACAAATAAATTACTTTTCAAAGTTTTTCTTCTTACTTAATTCCCAGCCTGATACAGATGCCAAATACTAAAATTCTTTCAATGTTTTTAGAGGCAAAACCTATCATTATTGTTTTGTGACTTGACAATTAAATGTGATACTTGAGTAAAGTGAGAATTTCAACATTTGAAGGTTGCAGGCTTAAAGAGAATATAACATCCACTATCATCACAATCCGTCACAGACCAACATTGCTGGCTTTGTTTGGGGTTTTCTGGTTTGCCTTTTTGGGGACACTTTTTTTTGGTTGGTTGGTTTGGGTTAGATTCAGGTGCTATCTTTTCTATTTCAAGGTTATTGAAAGGAAAGGGAAATGGTAGAGAACAGTCCTTATTCTGACTGAAGCCAAACTACAGGATCTGTCTGGAAAGTTTTGAGTATTACATTCTCCTTAGTGAATATTTTTTAAGACAAAATGAGCCACCTAGGAATGAAGAACATTATTAAAAATTAAGTAAAATATATTTTCATGGAAGATGAACCTAAAAGATTGCAAGTGCCATAAACTGATTTTCCAAATACCAATTATAATTATTCAGTTTTCTCAATGTGCATTCTTTGTTTAGGTTTTTTTTTCTTAGGTCAAACTTAGATCAGGGGATTTTTTTTTTTGAGCAAACTATTATCACATACTGACCTGCTCAAGTGTGATTCATGTTCACTAGAGCATAGATCCACAAAACTATAAAGTCACATACTTTCCAGATAAAAATAACTGTAGCTCATTCTGGTTTTACCAAGTCTTCTTTGGTGCATGACAATATCTTAATGTTTATGAATAACAATCCTTTTTTTCTGGCTGCAGTCTCAGTTGCTTTCATACTGATAAATGTTAAATATTAATTTAGGGACCTATCTTGCAATCTTTTCATAACATTAGAAAGACCAGCTTCCAAAGATGTTTATGCCTAAGGAAGCCAACAGAGATGGGTGGGAGAACTCAAAAGAACAGGCTTGTGTTGCAATTTGCCAGTGCTTCAGCACTCTGAAAATCCCACCATCTGCAGCTAAGTGCCTCAGAAAGCCTGTCTACTGTCCTAAAATCGTCTTCTATGCAAGCTGGTGTGGATGGGTTCTACAGGTACTTACCGGTGTGTGTACCAGAAAACAGCAGGCCAAAGAGGAGGAAAATAATATTAAAATATTCCCAGAACTATTAAGCTCTAGAGACTAGCGGGCCTGCCTAATTCATGAGAATTGATAAAAATCAAAACATCAAGAATCAGTCTAATCTGCAGAAGACCACCAGCATACACTAGTGTCAATAAGAATGTATGTAACTTACAACACATCGATGAAGGTAGTGCCCCTATAATCAGACAAAGACTACATGATCATATGCACAACATGATGAACCAAAAGACCTTCTTGGTACTTCCTGAACACCCAACCAGACGTCACTGGTGCAAAAGTGATGCTTTCCACTTGTGAGTAAACAAGTGTCATTGGCCTCCCAGATGTTGCTCCAAGCAAGTATTATGAGCAGGAGTGAGTGTGAACTGTGTGAGGGAATAATTTGGTCAACAATTTGGTCCTATTATTAATAAAACACCTGAATTAGTAAAAGGTGCTAACTAATACTGGTTGTGACCTGTGCCTCCCCCAACTCAATCCTGTATCAGAGAAAAGGGAATTTATAGCACTCCTTGTTCTGATGCTCGCTATGTGAATGGCGCTGCTTTTCCCCAAGAGGAACAAGCAGTGTTAGCAATACCCATGCAATCTCTGATGGGAAGAAAATGAACTTTTTTTTTTTTTTAATACTTACTTGGTAGGGATATAGAGTGACGCCATTCGTTCTTGACAAAGACCAGGTGCCATCAAGGTACTGATGAGCCTGGATAGCCACAGAGTTGAGAACATTACCATTGCTGGGGCTCGTGGCCATTTGAAAGCTGACCTTGGCTTGGTGTCCAGGAGAGCCATTTTTCTTCTCCACTCCATTGACAATTCCTAGAGTGTTGGGTTTTCCACTGTGTTTGTTGGCAACAAAGCCTGTATAATTAGATGTAGCATAAGGAGCAGGCATATATGCCCAGTCCCTGGGCTGCAGGCTGCCCATGTGCCGGGGACTCACTAATGTGGGGATATTGGAGAGAGGTGGAGGAGAGCCTGGCGAGGCATCATAATGTTCTGAGTTGGCAGCCTGCTCTAAGGTCAGCACCATCTGAATGGCCTCTTGCTTCAGCTGGTTCAGGTGTGTGGCACAAACATCACATCTGTTGTCCTTCTCATTCCATGCCTTACGAATGGTGTTGGGAACCTGGAGTTTGTCATGAATCACCGAAGAGAAACCTGGATCCTAAAAATCAAACAGAGAAGGGAAGGGGGGGAAATAGGATAGAAATGTTTAACCATGGTCAGCACAGTAAAACATTATTACTGCTGATTGGGCATTTCAAAAGCCACTTTATGAGATAAATTTAGAATGCAAACAAAGGCCATTAGATAGAGTCAACATATGCCAGCAGCAGAGCTGAACAAAAATGAGAAACTAGATTGTGTTGGAAAGAAAAAATATCTTTTACTTTTATTGATAAATGGCAAATATTATAATTCCACTGCAAGTGCTAATGCATGGCAGAGAGAATGAATTAACCTGCTTCACACCACTGCACCTAATTTCTGGCTTGAATGAAATCTACTCTTAGTTACACAGGTGAGATCAAGAGCAAAGCCGCTAAAATCATTGTGCTTGTAGCAAGGTTCACAAATCCATCTACTCATCAATGCCAGCTTTTAGTACTCAAAATACAGGAAATATTCTGTGACAAAAAATGTAGAATTCCAAAGTCTGCCTATAAAGAAAAAAATGAAAAAACAGAAGTACCACCACTCTCCCCAAATCCTTTTCAGAATTCAAAGTAGATGGATATTTGATAAAGTTTTCAAGAGATTTTCATCATTTCATTTACCAAGAAAACACTTTTCAGACAGGAAAGACACCCTTTCCATTAATGAAATTTTCTGCCACTATTTTCAGTATCTACTGATACTATAAAATTTAAAAAAAATATTTATAGAACAGAACATATATATGGTCAGTAACTTGTAATGAATTATTTTCTTCATGAAAAGCATAATTTTGTTGCAAAACCATGTGATTGTGTTGCAAAACCTCTTGCCTCATATCCTTACCTCATGGGTAGGTCTCTGAATACCAGCAGTGCTTTCCACAGAGCAATCAATATACCACCCTGACCTGACCATAGTCATTGAATGCTGCCCTAAATTGCAAAGTGCTTCAGTAAGTTGTGAAGCCAAACAGGAATTGTGGCAGGGGCTTATTACCAAACTTACCTGCTTCTTAGAGTATCATGCAGTTTTAGAAACACACGATAATGATGTGTGTGTTACACAGAGTGAACAATGACAGTTATGAGATGGAAATATTTATTGGAAATTTCTTACCACATTTTTGTGGTTTTACAGTCCAAGCAGAGCAGACTTTGCCTACCTCTCCTTAAGACTGGAAGAATAGAGGGGGTGGGCATGGAGGGAAGGAAAATAAATAAATAAATAAAAATCACACAAATAGACACCAACCCATCAAGTAATTTGAAGAACCCCATCCAAGACAGACAAATTTCTTGATAGTCTAGCTGTGCTGGGAAAGAATGGGTAGGGGCTATAATATAGGGAGGGAAAGAAGTCATCGGTAGAGGGTCATATTCATTATGATCCATCTTTATTATATACTCCAGCATTTTATTTTCACTGTTTAACTACCGTGAACGGCTCCTCAGCATGCAGTGATTAATTGATTCATAAATTATGGTGCTTCTCTATGCACAGCAGCAAAAGAGGAGTTCTAGCCCCAGAAGCACAAGAGAGTCATATAAGCTGATGGGAAACAACAGGAGGCTGAGATCTGATCAAGCCTCAAGCTGGTCATTTCTATTCTATGCACAAAGGGGGTCAGAGCAAAGTGTGTCAGGAAGGCAGGAACTGGATTCTGCACCAACCCTCCCCCCTTAACCTTCAGAAAAGGGACTGGTGGAAATCAAGGGGAAAAACAGGATGCAAAAGATGTCAAATCTTATTTTCCATCCCAGACTATAACTAGGTCAACAGATCACATCAGATATAGGCACCTCATCCATGATGCCAGGTACGGAGGGAAAGGACTCTCTGTTTTCACGATAATGAGCTAGACAAAGCTACCCATATCATTGAAGTGAGGTGTGAGTCTTCTTTCCAGGCTACTCCATGTCAGTCCAGGAAAAATCCTTGCCAGCTCTTTCTTCAGCTAGCTAATGCCACAGAGCTAGCTGTTGTTCTTTAGAAGTCAACTTTCCCTTAGGCAACTGGGCTTGAACCCAGGTAATTATACACAACATTCAGATCCAGCAGCAGTTCAACGTGGAAATACCTAATACTATGATAAATATTCCAAGGAAATAAAGCCTTCTCTAATGTAAGCAAATGTCAGTATGATATAAATATTCAAGTAGCACACCAGCTTTAAGGAGTGCTGGACAGCAGTGAATTCAGCTTCATCTCAGTGTTAAAACAAACATCAGATCATTCTCTGATACAACAATAAACAGAGAGAGAGGGGGAAGAAGGGAAAGAAGACTGTTCCTCCTCAGAAGCAGAAAGGAGGACAACGGGCACAACCTGAACTGATTACTCCCCAGGACTGGCCCTACTCATCTATCAGACTCTGCTAGATGGATAGCTTAACGCTGGATCCAAATCTGGAACATGAAACAGAAAAGCCTACAGGACAGCAAATAGATCTGGAGAAACTCAGGTTCCAGAAACACATTAGTCATATTTTGTTCTCAGCACAAAACTGATATAGCCTAAAAGAGAGTTTACCTTCTTATTCTGCGGTGGGGAGCTCCACAGTAATTTCACAGAAGAGCCAGCTAACAGGCTCGCAACACTTTTAGCAGAAAGGAGGCCAAAGCTGGGCAGTCAATACCCTTGCTTGAATAGCAGGAAAATGTAGCTATATGGCACTTTGTTTCAGTATTTCATCTGCAAGCAATCAACTGCACACATTCCCATAGGAATGCCTGTTAGTTCAATAAACAGTATCTCGTCCCATATGCCATAGTGATGGGCAACCCTCACTGGATAAGCGCTTGGAGTCAGCTGCACTAAGCAGCAGGAGTTGTAAAGGTTATGCTCACTACAGAAACTTGGGATGTCTAAGAAACTCCACGCTCCCTGGCATGAGAGCAGATTTGCTTATGAAATCTGAGGCTGACACTGCAAATATAATTTATATTTTGGCACTCATTTCCAGGCCTGACAGAACGAAGTACAGTGACACTGAAAACTGAAACAGAACTTAAAAAAAAAAAATCACAAATGAGTTTGGTTTGAGTTCAAGGCAAAGGTTCATGATGGTTTCTCTTAAGGCTGTAATAGTTCACCCATCTTTAGTATAAACAGCATTACTATAAACTCCTATTCCTATAATAAACAAATGAAGGCATGTAAGATGTCTGAAAACTTCATGAGATCAGTCACAACACAGACCATAGTATAAATGCACGAGGCAAGCAGTGAACTAAACGAAGTGCATACTGAGCTTTGTTGCAAGGAGCCTTTTCACGTTACCTTTGAGTTTTCAGGCTCAAGTAAACACCAATTCCAGCTATGTGTGGTTGTTTGCTTCTCCACTGTAACCAGCTAGTAATTAATGCCCCATCTTTCATCCTGAACTAAAAACCCCATATAGGAAAGACAGAAGAGGGAAGGAAGTTTTTCTTTTTAGAGACCCATCATAAACAGGTATGCTGCGGAATTCTTGCTTTACCCAGGCAAAATGTACCCAGCAAACAAGCACTAATTAAGAAGCACTGAAGTACAGAGATAGCTGTACCAGGATAAATACAGTTCTCACCTCATGGAGGAGGGGGAATGGCACTACTGTATCAGCCTGTAAGGTAATACAGATGCATCCTCCTCTCATCTCTCTTCGTAAATCTGTACCTTGCTTTATAGTTTTCATGACATCTTAACTCCATCACTAAGAAAGCAGACTACAAACAGAATAATCCTTTCCTTCCTGCTCTCCAGCTCAGTGTCCATCTTCCTCAACAGAGAAAGTAAACAACTTTCAGCATGAAGTACAGTCTTTTTCACACATACATTTGCACAAAGCTCCCAAGGAGACATGATACAAGCAGGTGGAGCTCAGCTGGTAGACAGAGAGGCAGGCAACAAATAGGACAAATGATCTGCATTTTGCATGTAACATGGAATGTAGCTGATCACAGATTCAGTTACAAACACTTCATATACATACTGTTTTTTTGCAAACACACAGCAGGCAAACACTAAGACATACTCTCTAAGATTTTGTGCACAACTGAATTTGATTTGATCACCTAAAGTCTACACAAGCTAGACATTGTAACCCTATGTCATTATCTCAGAGAAAACTCAGCTATACATTGGGTCTCAAGACCTTCTTATCAAATTGTGCATCTCAACACCAATATTATTCATTGCTCTTCAGGAGAAAACAAAGCAGTCAGTACTAACTAAATCAAAGATATCACCTTCCACTTGAAGATGCTCAGAGAAGACTCATGGTGTTGTTTCCAAAAAGGTCCAAGCAATGACTGCTGGCATGTAATCCATCACACAAGGTGAAGGGAGAAGTAGATGAAAGCAACAAATTTCTGCCCCCAAAGAAGTGTGTTTTCCAGATTCTCACTCTCCACAGGCAGGAAGTAAAAGAAATAACTATGAAACATTAGTAGGAGGGAAGCCTTAACCCTGATAAAAAAACACGTGTTTTTTCTATGACTGTGAAAACATCTCTGCTCTAAACACAATTCTGTTAGCCCATGGTTGATCTCTAAATAGAGGGGGGAAAAAAAATCTCTTTTGTTCTCCTTTCTCTCTTGAGGATGTACTCTCCAGCACAATAAAGAGATTATACTTGTAAATTTACTTTCCAGAGGCACTTGGGCTATTTTCCAAGTGATTCTGTACCCTAACTTAAACATATTCTATCATCTTCTATGCGACATTTCAGAGATTTGCTGTTTTCAGCATTCCAGAACCCCAGCAGTTGAAAAACATCTCCTCACTGTTACAATGGCACCACTTCTGTTAAAGCAAAAGCATGTTCAAATAAACTGAAGTCAATGAGAGTTTTTCCTCAATTAAGCATGTCAAGATACATAATATGACTATGAATTAGTAGCACTATATCATCAAACTGAGCTGGGAACCTTTGGGTTGCAAGCCCTTGCAAAAAACTGTCTTACCAACTTCAGTAAAAACCTCTGCTATGTTATCATATCCCAACTCTTACTATTACAGGTTTTGGCCCTAAAACTTGAAAACCTTCTCTATGCTGCTGACTTGAGCCTTCACTTTCAAAAAGGACATGAGTGCTCTCTGTCCTACAGACAGTATCTCCAGAACACATCTGGGGGACCAGTTCTTTTCAGGGAGCAGGCAAAGGAAAAATCAAATCTTAATCCTGTCTAGTGTAACCATCACTTTACTATTTTCAAGATGTTTTTCTTGACCTGGCACATACTATTGACATTTGGACTGCTATAATTTAACATGTCGGTATAAACCAGCTACGCTACAGCCTGAAAAATGTGCTCCTTTGGTCTAGGCTCACTGTTTTCTTATCTAAAAGAGACAGAAAGCCTAAGCAAGGCTCACCTTACAAACTTGCAGTAGCAGAAAGCAGAAGAGAGAAAACCCTGGAAAAATAGGAGGATTAAAAATGGGGAGGAAGAAAAACAAAAAGTGTTTTCTAATTGGTCCATGGATTGGCTTATGGCTCTGGTGATGGGTCAGCACTGATGGACTTGCAGCTGTACACATCTGGCACACAGGTGTTTGTGTTAGCATTTGATAGCTAGACAGTAGCCATATTTTTAAATGGGTTGAGAAGAAGAGATGAAATAGCCAGAAGAAAATCTAAATATCCATTCAATGGTGCCAAGGCAAGCCTTGCGCAATGAGCTCTGCTATGCAGTTGTCTAAAGCTCTGCAGCCCTGAATGAAGCTCTGGCCACAGCATGCACAGGGTGTCCTGGAGGGAAGCTTTGTCCACAGCTATGTTGTAGACAAACTCAGCTGTTGCCAAAGGGGAAGAATTTGTCAGCACCCTTTTTATAGCACAAATAATAGAAACAAACTCAGAACTGGAGAAGTCTCATCACTTGTGCTGGAAAAAAGTAGCAGCTCGCTTCTCTCCTCGTTTTGTATTTTCCTGGCTGAATGTTGAAGGATTGCATTAGCTTTCTTAGCCACCAGGGCACACTATGAGTTTGTGTTCGACTGACTATTCACCTTGACCCACCCCCTAGTGCTTTTCTACATCATTGCTGTAAGCAGTCCTGTGTCATGCATGTGACACAGATGTATCACAGATGTATTTTTGCTCAAGTTTCCAGTCACACCACAGAACTCAGTTGCTATTGCTGCCTCTTCACTCAAGTAGGGACCAGCTACAAATGTGACCTATTGTCACAATTAAATGCTTTCAAGAGCTTACGAACTGCTAGCTTTATCAACCAAACATTCAGTCTCACTCCTCACCATAGTGGCAAATGTGATACCTTTTTTTCTTAAAATCCTTCCAATTGCCATTCTCAAAGACACTGGTTTTTATTGTTGATATCCTGTTACCCACCCTTTCAAACCCATCTGGGATAAGCACGAAGCATGACTGACCTATAATTACATGGGCCAGACCTGTTAAAATGCTGGAATAATATTATTTTTTCTTTGATCTTTTCAGACTTCCCCATTATTCCAAGCTTTGATAAACATCAAATCAACAGATCACTTGAACATCTTTGAGTAACCAGGCTACAGTAGCAATTACTGTTCTGACACACCTCCACATTTTCAAAGTGTAGCTTGCTTTTCCTGATAGAAGTTCTTTGATGAATGCCAGCACTGAGCTACTACTGACACTGTAACCAGTGATTTCTCAAGCAGCTATCATACCTGAAGAATAGTAACTAAATATCACAAGTGTGAAGGTCAGGACAGTATTCATGACACCTATATACTTACTCTTCTCCTGATTTATAAAGAGGTTTGTAGCAAGCTGAAACCTCTTGTAACTCCTTTTCAGACGTGAGAATCATAGCCCTTTTATTTTAGGCAAACAAGCATTAGAAAAATTGTGGGTTTTATTTCATAACCTGGCATTCTCAAAAGAGCTATTCAGCATGTAACTTTTTTTATCAGATCTGCTCAGCTTCAGCACAATTGACAGTTATAAGAGAATCAAACATTTTCTGCCCTATACAGCTTAATTTGTACCTTTTTTTTAAAAAAAATAATATTTTTGCGTGCTCACTCTTATTCTTGTCTCTGTAATAAACATTAGTATCATAAAATTGCATGCAAGATCACTCTTTTGGAGGGGAAAAAAAAAAAAACCACGATAGATTTGTAAAGGTTATTGTTGGATTTTACAATGGGTAAAGAGCTTTGCCTTTGCATGTCCAATCTCCCTTTTGTTGGTTTTGGTCGGTTGGTTTTCTTGCTTTTTTTTAGTTGGTTTAGGGGGTTTGGTTATTTGCTCTGATTTTTGTTTGTGGGGTTTTTTTCTTCTTTTTTAAGTCACTCAGCTTTTGGATACAATTCCACCAATTTCTCCACTTCACACTGAGGTTCCAACCTGGTTCAGCACAGCTGAGTTTCATTTATCTTGGATACACTCTCCTTAGCAACACTCTTTCAGGGTCTCTTCTCTGGCACCATCAGATTCTTACCCTTCTCAACTTGACTGAAGAGGAGTTAAAGTCAAGGATATGGATTGAATAGAATTGGAGTATTGCAAGCCATAAGTACAGCACTAACTATGGCCAGGTAACCTGAAGAGTTTTACTGCAGTTCAACAAAGCCATTTGAAATTCACACTTTCAGCTGACTTTCTTTCACATCCTTGAATATGAAAACACTAGGCAACTCAAGTAATCTTAGCAAAACTGTAAGTAAAATCCTGCCCACTTCATTGAAATCGGATGGAGCTTATCTGCGTGCCATCTAGGAACCAGAATGAATTTTGTTCCTAACCACTGGGAAAGTATATCACAAAGACAACAGTCACTTCACAGTGATAATGAAGTCTCTCCCATGCACATTCACAGATGCACATGAAAAACCGAAATTTATTTGCCCCTTCTCTGTGTTTTCATTTTGCATCGGATAGATAACATTGCTAAAAACATGTCATTTGGAAATTTTGGAAAGTGTCCCCTCTCCACTGATTCTCAAACCTTTGTACATGTGAAGCATTCCAAGCTGTATACAAACCTGCTCCTATTAGTCAGCGACAGTCATATCTCACAATATTGACTGGGGA
Source organism: Nesoenas mayeri (assembly GCF_963082525.1). Classification (NCBI taxonomy): domain Eukaryota; kingdom Metazoa; phylum Chordata; class Aves; order Columbiformes; family Columbidae; genus Nesoenas; species Nesoenas mayeri. The sequence goes on along the minus strand of NC_137544.1, from coordinate 82,805,563 downwards.
TTTCCACCAACTTTATCCTGACTGAACTAAATAACATCTGCAGAGCTATTCCATACTTTCTTTAGGAGCTGTTTCCTTCATGTGAATGCACCCAGAAGCAAGCATGTGGTCATCATGAAAGCTGGAAGGTTAGTTAAGACCATGGAGAACAGTCCCAGACCATTGAGCAACTCTTGAGAAGATACCTGCTTAAAGTTGATGGTGTAAATTCTTTTTTTTCCAACTAATTTATGACACAAATGATTTGAACATCTACTAATACGGTCAGCAAAACTACGAAATTGCTGGCCTAGAAGATTGCACCAACTCTATTAACATGTCAAATGCCACTCTGCTTTCCCAAAAGACTTTATGCTGTGTTTTGGGGGGAGAGAAGTTGCATAAGCAGCTCTGAGGTTTGACAGCACCTGTCTGAAACATCCTCCTTGACACATACCAGGCCTGCAGTAGGCTGCTGCTTTAAATAGTAGCCACATACCAGGTGCTGACAGCCACTTGCTCCACGGGCAGCTCATGTCCCCTGCTGTCTAGCCATACAGGCTCTCACAGTCTCACTTCCATCTGCTCAATCTTTCCCCCTCAGTACATTTGGCCTGTTATCATTTACCACTTCTTTCTCACCCCAAGCCATTTCTCACCCCAACCCACAAAAGGGCTACACCTCTTTCTCTTGCCTTAGGATTCTTCAAACTCCCACTGTATCCAAGATCAAACTATATTTCAGTGACTCATTATCTTGGAAACTGCCGTTTTTTCCTCAGAGGGGGAAAAACACCACCATCCCGTTCCTTTCCTGCCAGCAACAAAATGCCCATGTTCCTGCCCCTGGTTTGTGCAGCCTTTGCATGTCCAGCCTCAAGCTCCCCAGCCTTATCAGGTACACAGTTCCCAATCCTAGATACCCTTTGACCCTTCTGCTGCCCCTCAGACGTGACATTCTGCCTCACTCTGTGCACTAATCCCAGGTCCAGGTTAATTGATACCACACTTACTGCTTTGGATGGGCATGATATTATTCATTATTTTTATTAGCACTTGGTTTTGTTTTTATTAATAATGTGAACTGAGAAAAGAAAAATCCCAGCACAGCCCACTGAAACTTTATTCTAACGGTTTTATATTATCTCAGGGTGGGTTACGTTTGCTTATGAAAGTTCCTCAGCTTTGATGTAGTACCAGACGGTAACCACATAGAGTTTTGTATTTATAGCTGTTCCCATTCACAGAGTTATATTAATAGCTTGTTAATGATCTAATTATCAAATTGTCTAATTATGTTTTTGTTTAATTTCATTTGTGCACATGGAATCCCTTGTAATTATTGCCTGTGATCCCTGGCACCCCTAAAATGAGATGTAACATATCAAAGACTTCTCTTTGCAAGTGAAATTTGTGTATGCAAATACACTTCTCGCTTTAGAAATTTTTATCACTTCTGATGCCCCCATATTCTACACAGTTCTCATGTACAATAGCATAGATATATTCATACCATTTGCACGCTTGCACAAAAATATTACAGATGTATTAAAACAAACAAACAAAAATACACCACAAAAGTTAGTCTTTACCTTAGAGAGTGCTGAGTGTCCTCAACCTCCATACACCAAAGAATCTAAGAGCATTAGAGCAGCCATGAAAGAACATTTATTCTACCTAGTACACAGGGCAGGATGCAGGAGCACACCTCAGCTTTTGAGCTGGGAATAATTTCAGGTGCGAAAGTTATTTACAGGTTTCCATGCCACTTGCAAGATCAGCTTATATTTGGTTAGCATGGTATAAATATTTGGAGTAGGCAAAGGGGAGGAGAAAGAAAACGCAAGATCAGGAAAATATTAATGAAAGTGACAAGAATTTGCCAGCTCTCAGTGGGAACAGAATTACACTGTCATGACTGTCTCCCATAGAGTATGAGGATAAACTACTGTCTGTGGGATACATTCACACCAGGCAAAGCTCTGTTCTCCAGCCTTGGGGCAGTTGCACTGTTGAACTATGCCAACACGGCTCAAGTGGTAGAATGTGTGTTATGACAAGCCCGTAACACACAGCCTTTTTTTCTTGAGTCTGCTGCAAATGTATCTGCTAAATTTCATTAAACTCTGTGTGGGTGTGACTTTCTACACAAGCTATGAACTAATCTGTATACTTCAGCATATGCTTCAGCTCCAATTCAGCAGACTCTGTCTGCATCTGCTGAGGCAGAGTCAGTGGAAGGAATTGCACAGGATTTGGTAGTTTGTGCCAAGGGTAGGTGACAGAGACTGGGTTTGAGGGGCTGGTGAGTGCTGGAAGATGTGTGAGGAAGATAAGCTGTGGTCAGGATGGAAGCTGCTGGGCTGCTGAGTGTGGCTTTACATAAGAAAATAGCTCCAATTCCACTCACTGTGGCTTTTACAAATGCCAAAGGACCTGCTTTTGGCTGCTCTCACAAGGTGATCCAGAAGGCACCTACCACACCAGCACCGACTCAAACTGATCCAGCTGTATGATGCAAGGCTGCTCTGAGGGAAGGTACTGGTTTGAGTCCAGAGGCTGACAGGTCACTTGGCTGCCAGGCAACTGGTGATGTGGGTAAAGCAGAAACCTTCATGAATCTGAAGCCAACTGAAGTTGGTATAAAGCACAATCTGATTCTGTGGGCCTTGATGGCCCTGTAAACACTGCTGCTTCTGAACACTTACAGCCAGGAACAAGTGACATGATCTAACATTTACCATAGTGCTTCTCCCAGCTGGTAAATGCTCTATTTCAATACCTATCTTTACAGTCAGATTTGTGACAATGGGCAGCTTTGGAGTACAGCTAATAACCTAATTTGTTGTTGTCACCTATTAAACAAAGAACATCCCAAACTCAAAAAGCAGGCATCATTTTGGTTCAGGACTATTGGGTTTGTTCAAAAGCCCTCACACTGTGCAACCCCAGACTCTCACATCCTGTATCCCATCCTCCTCACTCTCACAAAATCACAAGCAATTCAAACGGTGTAAGATGCAAAAGGGCTCATCAGTTGGAAAGCGTTCTCATCAAGGTCTCAATGAAAGCATTCAGAGCTGAAGGAAGCCAAGCACTCCCCTCTCTACATCCATCGACTGTGAACAGAAGCCTCTAGCCCTTGCTGTGGGACCACAGGGGACAGGCACATAATGAGCCCTCACTGCCAAACAGCATGGTGTTGCTGGCCCCCAGTGACACCAATCTACAAGTGTGGGCTGAAAACATGCCTGCCCTCTCACCACAGCTCACGTTCTATCCTGAATAAGCTGACTGCTGACAAGCCCAAGAGGGGATCAGCCTCTTGACTTGTGTGGTCTGATGAAGGCTAAGATTACAAACCTTTTTCCAAATAGTCCCCAAGTGAGCCACTCAAAAAAAAAAGGGGGGTGGGCAGGAGGCAGGGAGTAAAAGCTTCCAGTAAAGCTCGGTAACATTAGCCAGCCTGAAACCAAAATACAATGTTCCTCAGGTTACGCTGTCAGCTGAAAAGCTCTCTAACCAGCAGGGAGGAAAATGGATTTCCAACCTTCGCAAAGATTAAAGACACTGATCATGACATCAGACTAACACAGGGCTCCTTGTGTACCCAGACACAGCATAATCAATAGGGAAATGGGAATGGCATCTGAAGGGATGAAGCTATCTATTCTAGAGACAGCCACTGCTCTTGAAATACACCAAAAAGGGCTACCCAGCCTCACCACCTACCCTGTGCACCTCCTGCAATTAATGTACAGAGGAACTCTTACTCAGTCTCCAGGTTCTCCGCTACTGATTCAGCTCTATAGATTCAGAAATCAAACCCCATTTAAGAAAACTTAGACATACGCCCTTAGACAAAAATTATTAATGATCAGTAGAGTAACCCACTGGCCTCTTAAAACACCTTATAAGAATTTCAATAGCCACTGATTAAGTAAAGGTGTTATAAAATCTACATACCTGCATAATTCACACAACCAAAAAAAACCCAGAACAACAAAAAAACCCACCACACTACTTTTTGTTATTTATTGACAGACAAGCTGACATATAGATTTAGATTGGGGGAAAAAAAAAAAAATAAATGAACAGTGTCAACATCATCCTGGAAAGACACTTCAAGGAAAATAGGAAAAGAGCACAGGGAGGAAAGAAACAAGGACTTGCTTTGTTTTAGTCTGAGTAGCTGAAAGCTACATATCGAGAAAGAAACGAGTAAAGAAATACAACTTCAATTGTTAGACAGAAAACCCTCCTACTACTGCATTACCTTATCTTCCTTAATTTAATTTCCAGAGGCCGGGTCTCATTAATTTAAATGTAATATTAGTCACTATTTACTTCTCATGCATATCTCTACTCCTTCTGGTTCACACAGACCTGGACAATTTCTTCAGAGATTGCTTTGTTCTTCTCTGAAGCAGATGAGGCACAGGCTAAGGAGCACAGTGTCTTGGAATTAGCACCAAACCTCATTATTTCTAATCCCATAGCAGAAGAGTCACACTGAGATGGAGACAGAGTGAGAGTGGAAGGGCAGAAGGAGTCTGAGTAGATCAGCAGTGATTAAAGGTGCCACCATGACTTTAGGCTAGATTCACAGAGCATGGCAATAGGAAGCACTGTGCTTGTGCTTTGCAGTCAGCTCCTAGAGCAGTCTCTGGAACCTGGACCTTGGTGCCTGCAGTCCTGAGGTAAGCCATGAGGAAAAACACGAGCACTTGAGCAGTGACACCTGGCAGAGGAACCACATAACCTCACGAAGAAAAGCTGCCAAACATGAGGTTGTATCTTGCAGTTATAAACACCCATATCTGTGTTCTACCAGGATTCACTCCTTAGATCCTCCCCATCTGCTAAGGCAACTGCACCATTCTCTGCACACATGCAGCAAGGCTGCACCCTCTTAGGCCAACAGCGCTCAGCAGAACAGCTTTCTGAGGTTTAAAACCTCCATCTCCTCAGAAGCTGCACTGAGTACCTTTAACAGGACAAGATAAGACACACGATCTATTTTTCTTGCAGAAGGCGTGCTGCTGACCAGCCATCACTATTACTTGTTGGCCCCAACCCCAGCTCACCACAAGCAGATATTCTGGTTCGGGTGAAGTCAGCTCTGCCACCACTTCTCCTCCTCCACGCGGCTGAGATCAGGCAGATCCTGAGGAACAAGGCAAGTATGAAGCTGCAACAGGAAAGGTGGGGGAAGGCTGCAGAGCTGGGAGCTAGTGAGACAAACCACCCTCTGCGTACTGTGATGCCACAGCCTTAATCCACTTGTCTGGTAGAAACTCATCTTAATTGTTGAGAGCAGTGGCCTGAGCAGGGAACCTGAGTTTCTCCAGGCCTTGCTGGACACCACGCATAGGTTGTTTTATGCTAACACTGCTTAGTCAGAAGGGCAAGTCCTATTGGCACAGGAGTGTCATTTACTTGGCTTTTGGCACACACCTCTGAATGTGACTAATCTTGCATGGTAAATGATCAGTTGTCATGAGGCATCAACACAACCAAAGCCCAGTCCCCCAATTCAACTGACCTAATTTAATACATTCAACACCAGACTTCCAAATTAGAGACTGCCACCTTATACTGCTTCTTGAAATTCACTACTAAAAAAATGGCACAGAATGTCCATAGGTAGCCCTTCTAGTCAGGACCAGGGCAAGGGACAGAGACTGCCCTACAATAATCCACTTCTTACTTTGTATTTACTTTTTCTTATGAGCAACGTAAGACAGCCATAAAAGCCCTAGGACATAGCACGACTCAAGCTAGCAAGAATACCAAGTATGTCCCATAGAAAAAACAAACTGCACTTGCGAACTGGGAGCTGCATGTAAAGACCCAATTCCTATGTGTAAGCATACAATGGCCCCACTTTTATGTTTAAAGTGCAGGGGGTTTTTTGCTACCCATACTTCAAGTTTACGAGTGGAAATATAGTTGCATTGCACAATCAAATTGCTCTCTTTTTTTTTTTTCATTACAAGCATTTTAGCTATTTTTGCAGCCATTTGTACAGTTTGATATTAATAACCAGAACTGTGGCTCCAGCTCACAGTCTCTGTCTGAAATTATTTTACATATTTTCATCAACACTACACAAACTACATGTAAGGTCTACAAGGCTTTTCTAGAAGTGATACTAGAACACAGATCTTTTTGTTTTATTAATATTTACAGAGTCTGCATTGGGGACTCCACTGATTACCAGGGGGACTTGCCGTCTGGAGTTACTGGGAAGTCCAACTCCCCCTCCCTCCCCTTCTCCCACAATTTTAAATGCTTATGGTGTTCTCAACTAAACCCTGCATTTAGTATTGTAATTTAACTCACTATCCCATGTTACCATCCATAGAATGTTTTCTGGCATGCTCACAAAATTCCACCAGAGACCTTTCTTGGCATCCACTTCTATAGCATTTTGTGAATTTATTATGAGAAATTTAAGTGACATGGAAAGAGAAGGATTACAGAGACAACACTTGGTATCCAGTGCGAATATAACTGTAATGAAGTTTGATGTGTGTATATACATTCAGAGTTTTTTCATGGCACTTTTTCTAAATTAAACATTGAATACACTACTGCATATTAAGGTCATTTTATTTCTAGGGAGAGTTATACATGCACAGCTAGAACATGTTACACCATCTTCCATAACAGATGTGAACCTCTGATTCCCCACCCCACCTGCTGCCCCTGTTCCCAGCCAGGCTTTGTATATAATTGCTTTCACATTTATTCTTGGCAGTAATGTCAGCCACGTCAGATGCTTAAGGTGTTGCAGTGCTCTTATACACAAATAAGGACTGAAATGTCTCTGTCCTGAACTTTGACATGACTAGTTCCCTCATGTTCATATTAACATTTTTTAAATTGACATAGAACATCTCCTTTACTGCTTAATAACATCAAGACAGCTTTCAGAGGACAACGTAAAAAGAAATCTCAAAGGTCTGAAGACAGTACGAGTTATTCCTCTTGATCACATTTAGAAGTGTTTATAACTTCAATAATAGAATTTGCAGTTCAATGAATAAATAATTCTGACTGCTTCCAGACAACACCAGCCCCAAACAGATAAACACAAGCACATGCACTTCCCATACTCTCCTTAGAAGTCCCCAGTTCTGTCTGAGCCAAGAGTGCTTGGTACAATCTGAGCGAGGGAAGCAAAGCAACAGAATCTCGGAACAGTTGAGGCTGGAAGGAACCTCTGGAGGTCAGCTGGTCCAAACCCCATGCTCAAGCAGGGTCACCTAGAGCAGGCTGCCCAGGACCATGGCCAAATGGCTTTTGAGCATCTTCAAGGCAACAGACTCCAGAACCAATCTGGGCAACGTGTGCCAGTGCTAAGTCACTCACACAGTGAAAGTGTTTCCCAATGTTCAGATGGAAGCTCCTAACACTTTATTTCATTTCTTTTAGAGCAATTCAGATCTGTGTGTGGGCTATGATACCTGGCAGAACAGACTCAGCAAACTGAGCAAGGTATTAAACTCATCCAGAGTTCAGACCACCATTTGGGACATGATTTCTAAAGATTCTCTGTCATTAGTCGTACTCACTATGCTGCCACATGGGAGGCCAATGTGAAGACTCATCACAGCAACCACCTCTACTAAAAGTCATCCTCCCTTACTTCCTCAGAAGATGAAATCCTCAGGCTTCCTTTGCTGTGACAGAGCAGAGATCACTAAGATCACCTATTGTACATGGAAAACTGGGCTCAAAACACATGTGATCATGTCTACTGTCAAATACATGGTGGCACACTCCAAAACAGGAGCAAATGTGCAAACTGGTGCAGTGCAGCCCTTCGGTAAATACTCTGCCTGGGTGAGAAGCAGCCATCGTCCTGCTGACAGATCCCATTAGATTTGGGACACTGCCTTAAGTCTTAAGCCCATTCTTGACTCAATGCATTAACATGCCTTTCAGGTCTCATCCCCAGGAAGTAATTCCAACATTGTGTTTCATTTGCAGCTTTTAGCACATCACTCACAAGAGAAATCCAAGAAACAGGTTTCCTAGACCACTATGTGCAATGTCTGAAACCAAAAGGATTTCTTAGGGTAAAGCAAGTAGACTGTAATCTGGTGATTCAACACATAGCCACACAAGGCTGTAAAGCACTTCCACAGAGAGGGATGTATTTTTGCTGTACTGGATCATAATGTGCAGTAACCTACAGAAAGTTTGTCGCTTTTTTTTTTTTTTTCTGCAAAGGCATATTAATTTCATTATAAAAACAAGTCTGTGAAAACAGAAGTAAGTAGTATAAGAAACTGCCAAGATGACAGCTTTAAGTGGCATCACAGCAGTCCTCTGTGCAAAAAATCCCACAGTAGGGAAATGTGTGTCATACCTGTTCACAGCTGTGGAGCTCTCTGACTTGGACCACCAAGCCTCGACACCAGTGCAAAATTCCATTTTCAAAAGCTATTTGCTATACCATTCTCTCAATTCTGCTCTCAGATAGCATAAAGGCACCATGTGGACAAATAGTTGGGGGTGCTGAGCTCCTCCTTTTCACTGCACTTTGCTCCCCCAACACTCTCTCCTGCCCCTCACACAGGGTTTTCAGCTACCAGAAACTTTGCAGAAGTCAAGATGTCACTGCAATATGTAAGTGGCTAAAATATTAAAATAAAACAGAAACACTATAAAGCTAAAAATAACTGCAGACTATTCTTGTATTGGTTGGGTGGGGGAGACGGGGAAAAAAAAGCACAGCGATAAATCCAGATATTGTGCGACTTACTCCATAGAACATCTTTTCTTGATTACGTTTATTACAGAGCTCCTATCCAAAACCTCAAATTACTCTAATTTGAAACACATTAGGCTTTTAATGTAAAATACTAACCAAAAGAAACTAAATCTTGCAAGAGCAAGAAAGAATCCAACTTTTTGCCTCTAACTATAAACAACTTGCATTGCAGTCAGGCAACAAGAGCAGGTCTTTAGGTCTTTAAAATGCTCTGTATCCTTTTAAACAACCAGGACCTGGTCTTGATCACACTAATTCCATTAGGATCAAATTCTGGGACTGCATCTATTTCCATTTTTCCCCTCAAAGTAACCAAGTTTTTCTTTACTCCTCTACTCTTCTATAAGTACTGCACAAATATGCAACAACTTTACTTTTTTACGAGCTTTTTGTGAAGTAAACAAACAAACAAAATAAAACAAAACAAAACACACAAAACACTCCTATAAAACATGGGATTGCTTTGTATATGGCACTTCAACCTATCAGTGAATGTAGCACACAAGAGTTACTGCTAAGGAAATGCTAGAAGGTAGCTGCATGCTGAGAATTAACTCCCTTTTCCACTCTCTGCAAAATAGAGAAAACCATATTCTCATTTAAAATTACAGAAGTTTAAACTGGGAAAAATTACAGTTAGAAGACAAAGGCTACTTTTAAGAGAGTCTGAGTTTGTAAAGTTACCTGTGGAGGACTGTGCCTTCCTCCACTGACTATAAAAGTACCCTAAATCCATCAAATGGTTTGAATGAACGTAACACTACAAGTGATTTTTGCATCATATGGCTAAAATACTGAAATGTATTCCAAGTCACTTTCTCCACAGAAAATGCAAAATTGCTGGTGGTATATTTGCATGAATTCCTAATGCAAATCCCCAGCCTGGAATTCCTTAAGCACAAGGAGAAGAAAGCACAAAGATCTTGCCTTGACTAGCTCTGCTCATGTTCTCCCAGAAGTAGGGACACTCCGTATGACTTCCAATGGCATATATGCAGAGGTAAGGTCAAACGTAACACAAGAAAAAAGAAAGTGAAAAAAATGTACTCTATTTCACAGGAGAGAACTTCAGAAAACAATACAGGATAAAAGAAATAGTATACCTTTTTCTTCCACAGACGTGGATAAAGCTTTAAGAATCAGCCTAGCACAAGATAAAGTCTATAGACTATGCCAATCTGTTTCAGTTCAGACTCTTACTTTACAATTCTCAGACCATTTTTTCACTTTGAAAAACATCACCAAGATAAAGGTGCCCTTAAATGACTACACTAAGCACGTGGTTATGTTCTGAAGAATGATATGGTACTGTGAAATACAAATCACAAAGAGGCAACTTAACTTATGTACAAAAGAAATATGATTTCTACCTGTTAGATCTCATCCTTTACATCAGCTTAGGCACTGAAGCATAACTCCACCTACTACTCTGTAGAAGAACAAAGGCTAACAGGATGGTTTACGGCTAGACTCACCCAGTTCTGAAATGAGCAGAAGTCTATTTTTTAAAATATATATATATATAAATATATCCATTAAAGCGTTCAGAACAACCAACGTGAATAACAGAAGGGGTGCGGCACCCCAAGATGACAGAAAAACACCATACTTATAATTGTTTCTTTCCCTTAGTCCACAGTATCAACCTTGGACTTCCCATTGGTAAAAGATTAGAAAATAAGACACATGACTCTGGTCCAGGTAAGTAGTGACAGGCACAGGGGAAGGAACACAGTCTCTGTCATGAGAGGATGAACCTGCCGCTACTGTGGCAGCATTATTTATATCCAAGAATCATCTAGAGATCACAGCCAGATTAAACTGAGAGCCTCTGTAGAGTCAGGAACTAAACCCATATATCCCAAATCCTATACAAAGTCATCGACTTCAACTAAGCTAGGATGATGCCTTCAACATTATTCTGTTAATCCTGAATAACCAGAAAATTAAGTGTTTCTGTTCTTTGTCCTCTCTTAATTTTCTGTTCATTAACATTAAAGCCATTTAATTTACTAAAAGGAAATAATTACTGTGAAAACAATAAATACGTTATAATTCAATGTAGATTTCTGAGTTCTGAAATGAACAGTAGTCTCACAGCAACCCAATATATGAAATGTTGATGGTTTCCTGAGATGTGGAAGCATGATACCAACTAATATAGTTGTTGCATAGGAGCATAAAAAAACCCCAAAACATACACTAAAACTGAAATTTTACAGCAATTTATAGACCAGCGTGGCTAAAACTTCTGGGATACACACAATTCCAACCAACACAGAAGCAGCCTCTTATGCTGGTTGTAGATTGATTTTCTTTGAGCTTATCCTTGAAAGCAATATATCTTCCTGAATGGGTCTCTCTTTCATTCCTATCCTCAAGAGCAGTGGATTAATAACTTATCATGGTTCTTCAGCATAATTAAACTGCTTCAGCTTTAGCATCATTCACAGGAACGGCCCTTATAAATGTTAGGACTTCAGCATCTACTTACAGGAAGAAACAAGAAAGACTAGAGTTTTGATCTGAAATTCTCTGATTACCTGCTTGCCCTCAAACTTGCAAACACAAATTTGGCAGCCACCCCTAACTTCCTGTCCCAGTTGTAAGAAGTGAAGCTGTTCATAAAACACTTGATAAAAACGTAGGCAACTGTTTCATAGCATACATATTCCACCTGCAATTCCCAGTGGCTCATAGCAACAAAGATGAGGCATTTATGATGCCCCAGTGTCAACTGCACAGGCCCTCACTGTGACAAAGATGCACCAGCACAAACTTCAGTTAAAGCTCATCCTGTCAGATTTGGATGGGAGCACTGAGCATGGCCCATCATCACCTTCAGGTTCCCCAAACTGTCCACAGGAATGCAAGGTCTTCCCAATCATTTTCAGAAGATGCCTTAAATTCAGTTATCTAGACACACTCTTCCCTACTGATGGTAGAAAGCCACTGAAAAGACTGTACTAGCACAAGCAGAGAATTTGGTTATGTACCTCAAGTTAGTATGATTAATAGACCCACAGTGTTTGATCAGGGTTTTCAGGCCAAACACACACAAGGATCCCCCATGTCTTTGGGCACTTATCTCTGAAGTCCACACTATTATTTCTTCTTGATTATAATTTTCCAAACTAGTTAGCTCAAAGCCAAAGCAGATACATAATTTCAGATACTCTCACCCCTTGATTTCACTATATAGCCATAGCTTGGCCTAATACATTTGGTCCCTTGTTGCAATTTAAGTAGTACCCAGGCAGAGAAAAAGCCAAAGGTGCAGCCAGCCTGCCCCTCTCTGTGTCACTACACATCAGTCCCTGCTCTCAGTGTGGTTACTGAATCCTCAAGGGTGGTTGGGAGCCACATGGCCCGTGAATCGCACAGGCAGGTGCCAGCACTCCTCTGCCTGTGCTGCAGGGATACCACTAAGTGCTCATGTCCTTCAGACCAGAGGTTTGGATCCTAATCTCAACAGCTTTCTAAAAGATGGGCATCCACATGTTTCTGACAGCCAGTGCTGATACGGATTAGAGGAAAGTTTAGGTCATGGGAGGATTAGATCACCCTAAAAAGGCGGCCTGTTAAAGTAAGAATCCACATGACAGGAGAGATCAGAATATCATCAAACCCAAATTTAACATAAAGGGAATTGAGAGAGGCAAATACCCAGCTCTATAAACTCATCCATGCTCCTGTCTAGTGCCACATTTCTGACCAATACAAGCATTTCCCAGTTTCTGTTTAATAGCTGACCACTCATTGTATCTTCTTTATCAGCTTCTGAATACACAAAACATTTTTTTGAGCAACATTAGGCTTTTTACTCTGTCCCTCTGCACCTTTGTATTGACTGAGAGGAGAGAGAGTTTCCACATTCCCACTCTGATTTAGAAATACTCTCACCCTTTAGTGCAAATCTGATATAGATATTGGTAATTGCACATGATGTAAAACAGTCAAGCCCCATTTTTATTGTAACTGTGGGACAGCAGGGGGAGATCTTGCATGGGTAAGCTGGTACAGCTACAATTAAAACTCAGTTTTAATTGATCTGACCCACAGAGATGTAAAACAAATCAGTCTTCCCATATCCCAAAGCAATTCTGAGGACCCACTCAGCTCTCCATTCCAAACACATGCATACACATTCCGCAGGACTAAGTCAGATTCTTTCATCCAGCACATAGAGCTCTCAGCTAATAAAATTCTGACTAGGCACCTTCTGAAGAGCAGACAGCATTATACTGGTAACAATCCCCTAATATGAGGCTGATATTAACTGAAAGGAATACCCACTCAGCCTTTTTACAGTGACACAAAATCATCATATTAAAAATGCTGTACTACTGAAGTTTGGCCTGCGTCTCTTACATGTTCCATTTCTATTAATACGGTTTGGTTTCATTTTCAGACTATATGCAGTTCTTCAATAACTCAGCTTCACAGTGAAATACATATGGAAATAGGAAAAATGGCATTTAATAAGCATATTTATATAGAGCCTACAACTCAGTGCTGCCCACAGCTGGGCAAGATATACCAATTTATCTGAGTTTAGAAACAGAGCAGGCCTTGCTAATACTCAGATGGGAAATAACCTGGGAATCCAAGGTACCAAAAAATGACCACACACACTACTGAACATTGGGCCACCACTGAAGACCTGATAAATAGGAATTAAAACTGAAATTGTCTATGTGCAATGGCATATTTAGCTACAGGTGCACTGCAGAGAGCATTGCACTCTCAGACACATTCCAACCTAAGCCCATCATCTTTGCCACACTACAGCAGGAAGAGCAGCATTAAGGAGCAGAAAAGTGACGTACAACAACATTAAGAATCAGACTCTACTCATCTTCAGGTCTTTATGAACAGATGGCATGGTCCAAAAAGTCAGGAAGTTAAAATTGCTGTTCCCAACATTTCTTCAAATGTGGCACCAAAGCAACCTGAATGGTACTGACAAAGGTAAGGAGGAGGTACTACAAGTCAGAAAGAAGCAACACGCACCACTTTCATAAGGTATAGTTTTACTGCCAGCTCAGCAGCTCAAGGTCTCACATCCTCCATGCCCACTTGCAGAGCTCCCCTTCTATTGCTGAGCAGCATGATATCTGCAACCCTGGGCCCTTTCCCAGCAGGGCTCAGCTACCTCAAAGGCAGAGGATGGAGGTCAGGAGGCACACTATTTCTACAGCTGAATACAATGAATCCTCCAATCCTTAGTTTGAAAAGTTAGCCAAGTTTGGCCATAATGGTAGCTCTTCTAGTTGAGTACTTGATACACAGCCCTACACACTTAAAAACTGGAAGTTAAAATTAAATAATAAAAATGTACTATTTCAACCAGCCTGTGTGTCCACCCTGTCACCCTCGCCAAGTTGCTTCACTGCTCTGCTTTCTTAGCAGTATCACGTAGTTACCACTAGCTAAAAAGCAGCATCCCATAGTACACCAAGGTAATAAGATATGCCTGTTTTCTGGGATTTGCAGGGTTGGGCTGCAGCCTAAATAAAACATGGCAAAGTTAAATGAAGATAGACTGGCTCCGGCATATAAGAAAATGAAGGAAAATTGTCGTCAAGTAGGTCAGTACCTCTACACCCAGCTGCAGCTCAAATGAAATTCTGAAACAGAAATGGAAAATTGAGGAGGTTCATCTACAGAAGTGTAAAAAGCACTGTGAAGGGGGCTTTGATGAACTTCTACTGGAGTAGAATGGCTGTCCATGTTTGTATGTGGTTTTAAAGACATAGGTCTCTAGGTGACAAAAATAAGAGAAATACAGAAGAGGGCACAAAAATAATCAGAGGATAAATAGTTCCCAGTGGAAAAATACCTCTAAACACACCAGCCTCTCCTCTTATTGCACCTCTTCAAGTCATTCCTCTTGGCTTCAGCAATACCTACCACAGTGCTCTGAGAGTCAGCCAAATTATTCACAAATCCCAGCTGGATATGGTGATAACAGCAATAAAAATTTGGGAAAAGGATAGGAGGGAAGGAGGGATAGAAATGGAAACCCACCAGCCTGGTCTCTATCATTCATCACTAAAAGCCTCATTTGTTTCTAAGTTATCTTCTCCCACAGTGGTGGAGACTTAGCACTTGACTTTGGAAGCATGAAGCAATTTCTGCAGAGCAATCAGGCTCCCTCTCAGCAGGATGTCCCTCCACAGCAGGTCATGAGAGAGCTCTCAGGAATTAGAGCTAGGAAGGGTGCACTGAGCCTGGTAGATGTTCTTTAGTTTGTCCTCCCTGAGTGGGCAGAGAAGCAGTCTAAAAAGAGTATTTCAGCCACAAAAAGGAAACATTCTTCTTCCTTGAAACCCTAGTAAAAGGAGTCACTGTGTCAATTTTCCTTTTACATTTTGTTCCTTTTTTAAAAAAGTTAGTATAGTAATTATCTTATAGAATACAAAAGACATAGTAAAGAAACCTCAAAATGCACAGGTTGGCTGGTGCCAAGCAGCTTTCATGCCTGGTTGTTATGCCTGGCACATAATCCAAAAGAGGAGCTTCTTAGTGGTAGTGAAGGTTTTTGGTGGTGGTGGAGTTTTTTGTTTGTTTGGGGTTTTTTCTATGAAAGCTGAAAAAATGGCACAGCCAAGCAACACATTGTCTCCTGGAGTTAAACAGGCTCCTCTTTACATCCAACATCATATAGGCCAGGCAGATGAATACAGAGCTGTAAATCCCCCTTAAAGCCTCAGTGTATTATTTGTGGCAGGTCACATCTCTCTAATGTTGCCCTATCCTATAACCCAACTGGAAGGCTGCAAGGCTCACAATTCCCCTGTTGGCCCTCAGGTGGGGTTTATTCTCACACCCCCTCTCTTCCAGCTACACTAAACCATCTGTGCTAGAGTGAAATGGCTCCCTGCCTCTGACAGATAGCAGTTATGGCTATCCCTGGAATGCACTAGTTGTACCAAAGGGATGCCATTTCAGCATCTCCATCCCCTACAATTTTATTAGCATCTGACAAGTACTGGCTGTCTCTGAAGCAGGAGAACGAATGTGTACAGAAACATGCAACTGAAACAGGAAGACTAGCTGTAAAATAGTGGGGGTTGGGGAGGGATTTAACTGAAAGCCAGTCTCCAAGGTTTCTTCTTGTAAATTAACTGACAAAAGACTTTCACTTCAAGAAACAGCAGTGAATTACCATCAGCTCTGAGGTAAGTAGGTACTCTGCAAAAGGCACTGAGAGTTCACAGAATCTGTTTTCTACCACAAGAAGAACATGGCTTGGCCACCTGTGGGCATGTTTCAGTCTCAGGGGGTCTTGCCCCAGCCCTGGGACAACTGGCAGCTGTTGCATCACCAGGAAAAGTCAACAAGATTCCCACAGTTAGTTAAGCTGCAATTTCATCCCCACTACCACCATTCTGCACACATTTCAGTATTCAGCCATAGCTCCTTTAAAACTGTGCCTACATATCTACTTTACATGTTCTGGTCTTGCCTTTTAACTCCTCACAAAACCTTAAACATCTGGGAATCACTGTCGCAATGCAGAATAGCTGTAACAGCCAGCTTATGGTGTGCAGGCCAGGACTCAACTGAGTATGAGACTGGTTCTTCTTAGGACACATTCACCAGACTAAAATTTAAAGCGAAGAATTTCAGAAATGAGAAGCAAAACTTTAGTTCACAAAGAAATGCCTTCTTTTGTTGTACAAAATACTAGGAAAAAAATCAGAGGCAGGGGCGGGAAAGGAGGAGCTTTGAAGGGAACAGGTACAGCGCTACTTTGTCAGGTGCCCTCCAGTTCTTCACCAAGTATTTTTCAAACACTGAGTCTCTGAGCAGGCTGTAGAAGAAAAGGAACGAGTTTGACTATATTTGGGCATTCTTGCACATCACCCACTCAATACCACAGCTGTAAACTTAGGTTTTACTACTCAGTTAAAACTGAACTCATGGCTGTGTGTCACAAGAACAGTACAAAAGTGACCAGAGCCAGAGCCAAATCTAGGCTGCTGTGCTTCTCTCATGAATGAGACTTCCAAGAGGACGCAGCAAACTGAAGATGGTGATAAAATTCACATTGATGCCAATGACCCAAGAGTTCAGCCAACAGTGAAATTCTCACCTTCTTGTCCTCTGATGAACTACACCCCCTTTTTGAAATCTCTTCTTCCGCAGCTTCCTGCTGATAGTTTCCGCCATCAACAACTAGACGGAACCCAGCAAAAAAGCCTATCCAACACTTCTCCATGCAAGACATGCACTTGGAGGACAAATGCAGAAGAGCAGAGCTTGCAGCCCCGGTTACAGAGCAGCAGGTCCCACAGTGCATCCTGTTGCCAACACTACAAAGTTTCAGACCCCAAAAGGTGGGCTGCTAGCCTAGAGAACGTATTTGTGCCACTGCTAATTGGATGAAATTAGAATCTCTCTGCAAAATTTGAAGAGTAAGATTATATATATATTTAAGTGCATATGAAAGACAGTAAGACAATATTTTGCTTCTGTCTTCTCTCCCCAATAGTCTGAGTGTTTGTATAAGGCACAGGTAACCAATGCAGTTTCCTACCATCATACTTTTATGTTGAATACCACTGCGTGAATAACCAAGCAATACACTCTGTTGCTCATTTGCTCAGGGAGAAGTTTTATCTTCTCATGCTAAATGGCTCTAAAAGAGCAACCTTCTCTTAAGTCTGGTGTTGGGCACCCTGCCTCACTCAGGCTGGGTGACTCGAACCTATGTTTGTTATGAACATCATTTTCTCCATGTGTTGCACCTCAGATTCCAGGAAAACCTTTTGCCCATGGAAGCTGTGCAAACACTTTCCACAGCAAGTTTGCTCTGGCAATCTCACAAAAACTTTGCTAAAAAAAAATCCAAAACAAACAAAACAACAACAACAACAACAACAAACACAACACACATGAAAAAAAATGAACAAACAAACACACAAAACTCTTAATCACTTGACACTTCTGACTGTACAGGGAAGTGGGGGAGAAAATCAGAAGTCCCCAGGTAGTTGTGGGCCACAAAGGTTGTCCATGAACAGTTTCCCCTCTCATGGCTACAGAAACAATAGAATTTCTTCTATCATGGACAATTTCAGGGCTAGAGTGAGGATCTACACACTATTGCACAGGCAAGGGTCTTTGCTTGAACCCACTAAGGGCAATGTTCACATGAAGCACATTTACACAAACATAATATTTGTGGGATGTCTTCCATATCTAGTCTTCTCTAAGGTTTCTCTTATTTCATCTTAGCAGATGCAATTTTATTTTTAAGACACAAACAATTGCTGATTGGATAGCAATTTTTTTTTTTTTTTTGCCCATCCCCTCCATAAGTTTATTCTAAAATGAGAAAACTCAGCTAACCTGATGGAAAAGAACATCATAACAGGATTTGATCTCACTTCCTTTGATATGTGAAACAAAACAGTTACTTCAGGAGACTTTGAGAAACACTTATGGAAAATTACAGGTGATGAATAACCCACAGGAAGACTAATTTTGTTCCCTGAATGCAATACTGAGAATTAAAATAATAGAAAAGAAAAGGCTACTAGATCAAATCACATTTTTGGTTCCTACCACGAGCTATGTTCGTTCCAGTTCCCATGATACTTTCCATCTGTTTGCTCTAAGTAAGGAAAAAAATCTGATAAATCCGTAAGTAGATCAGATACTTTAATTGGTTTTGCTTGAGCTAGAAGTATCTCTTACAAATTCAAAGAACAAATCCCATTTGCCTGGCTCACAAACACTGTCCTGCTGTTTCTTTATGTGGACTAGCCACATAAAGAAAACAACACTTTCCTAAGAAGAACACAAAATTGGTATTTCTTTCTTGTTTTGTCATACTTTTAAACATAACAAAGCACCAAGGTGGTGTCCACTCCAACATCCCAGCTCCCTCCACTGAGAAAGAAGACAGCTACCACTGAGAAAGATACAACAAGAAGCCCAGGCCCATTTCGTGCCCATGTTCTTTGGAAGAAAAGGATCAATCAGCCCAGCAGGACAGAAGGGCTTTACTAAAAGCAGTACCAACTGCATTACAAGTTTTTTTTCTGTTTTAAATGAGAAAAATGTAAGCCTCTGATGTTGTTTGCACACTAGTGGATGTGTTACATGTACTTCAAGTGTATCTGTCCTTATCCAATAATCAGGTGAAGGACTGTCCAACAGAATTTCCACTACAAGAGAACAAAAATTCAAGACAAACACGATCTGTTCAACTCATATTTCATTTTCTTGTAACAGATCCAATATACCGTCCTGACAAAGTAATCTGTTACCAAGCTTGAGCTGAAGACTTCAGGGATCACCTTCATCACAGCAGTTAACAGCTCAAATAAATCTTGGGGTTGAAACTCACAGGATTTTTAATTTTTTTTTTTTTAATCCAAACCATAAGAAATACAAAACACAGCAATTCAGGGCTTCCAAAAGGCTTCCACTGGACAGTCCATGGTTTACTGGAAGGAACTTGAAGACACAACCCCTACCAGTTCCTATTGCACAAAGTCTATATCTCTCCAAGCCATAATTTTGTAGCAGCCCAGAGGTGATGGGAACCACAGATTGACATTATGGAAGCCCATGATGTGTGTGGCTTTGTCTTAATATGAATGGCAGCTGGAGACAGTTAGTGCCACAGAACTGTACTGCTCCCCTCTAACCACGAGCAGGTCCTCTGTGAGCCACAGCTCAGAAACCACTGTCAAATTTAAACTTAACAAAAGCAAAAGAAAAGACTAATTTAACACTACCCTGGCTAACTAAGCATATCCCATAAGTTTAAGCTCTGTGATCTTAAGACAATGAACTAATACCTTACACAGACCTGCATAAAAATAATAAACTCTGTTTAGCAGAATCACTTTCTGTGTGCATATATTTGACAGAAGTCTACCCACAGATATCTAACAACATAAAAACCAGGCAACCAGCTCAACTAAAATTTCACTGGCTATATTAGATTATGTTGTGCCCACATCTCATGACACTGATGCCTCCCCTCCACTATCCCCAGTGCAGATCTCAGCTAGCATTGTGCAAAATTATCACAAAACCCAAAGCTAAAAGAACCATAAGATGCACAGACAAATTTAAACTATGGAACTAAACTAGTTTTGCTAAGTCATTGCAGTTCCATTAAAAGTCCAAAGTAAAAAACATCCTCTTCAAGTGAATGTACTTTTAGAATTTTAGTTTTATCACAAACAAACTGTGTTTGTGAGCACCAGATGGATGTCTTACTAGGCCTCCATCTTTCCTTGCTTGAAGTTCTGGCCATAGTAAACAGACCACAGAATCATTTTCTTAAAGCAAAACAGAAGGGGAATGTTATTAAAATAATAAAAGAGTAGGAGCCCTATATCTACTCTCCCTCAGAGAATTTTTTCAGTTTCACAGGCTCTCCTGCCTGACACTCTGCTGCCAAGTCACAGAGGTAGAACATACTCTTATATGTCCAGTTTCCATTTCAGAGGAAACCACAATACCTCACAGACACACATACACGAATACAAGGGCTATCTAGTTTTACACAAGTCTTGGTTTTGTTCTGTGGGTTTACACACAGTAAGTAAAATACCACGAAAAATAAACTTAAGGCCCACTATCCACTACTATACAGTTTTAAAATGAAAGGCAACAGCCTGAAGAAAACAAGAGACATATCCCTTTAAGAAGAGTTGTTTACAAGGTTTGCCTCAAAATAGTTTTTGTAACAAGTTATTTTAATTTTAAAAACTTAACACACAGCAAACTAATTATCAAACTAGATTTGTCAAATTGTCCAACAACACAGTGTCAAACCTCCAGACTGGCATTCTTTAACAAAGCGCAGTTAATATAGTTCTTTTTATTTATGATTTTAGATCTAAACTGGTTACATATATCTTCTTTCCTATCCCTAATTAAAGTCAGAGCTAAAATGGGTGACAGTAGAGGAAAAGATATTCAGTTACCAATACAATTCAAGGCTATTCTGACACTTTAGAACTTCTTTCTCTCAGGAGTACTGAAGTGTGAGATGTTACTCCTAAATTGTAATGCTAATAATCATTTGCTGTCTGTGATTACATTAAGTCACCTTGGAGAACTCACAGCTGATAGAATACTTCCACAGAAAGATGCTATGAAAATCAGGATGCAGAAAGTTGACTGCTTCGGTGCACAGAATCATAGAATACCAGGTTGGAAGGGACCACAGGATCCAACCTTTCTTGGCAAAATGCACAGCCTAAACAAGACGGTCCAGCACCCTGTCCAGCTGAATCTTAAAAGGGTCCAGTGTTGGAGAATCCACCACTTTCCTGGGGAGATTATTCCAATGGCATGATTTACTCTTACATTAAACTTTTACACACTACCTATTACCAACTTGTAGCTTCATTAAAGGCTTTTTGCTTCACATTCGAGCTGTTGGGGGCCTCAGTACCGGTCACCCATTTAAACACTGGGATTTCCAACCAGTCCTGCAGAGGCTTACTCTAAGAAAGAAGAAATATCTCAGCTGGTTGACAACTTTACATGAAAGATAAATCTTAAAAACAGAGCATGGAAGCAGCAGTTGAATCAACACTAGTCCAAACAGCTGCAGGATACACTGGATGGCATCATCTTCTGACTTGCACCCAGGCAAAGCCCAGGACAAACTGAAACAGTTGTGACTGAGGCTACAGTGCCTTGGTTTCATGCCAGGTAAGGGCAGTGAATATAAACAAGCAGTTAAGACAAATTTCAGAACATCTTTAAAGGAAATACAGACTTAGCCACAGCCCTGTTCAATTTGCTGCCAAATGGAGTTATCTTGATTTGTCCGTACACACACACACACACACACACTCACTCCCCTTCCCGTTAGTATTGGGTCAAGATTCATCCCAAGGCAACATCTTCCCAAACACCAGCACTCTTACTCAGATGCCGTTTCCTGTTAAACAAAATCAAATAGCCAACCACCAGAGTATAGACTCACTCTCTCATTTATGCAACATTTATTTTATTATAGTGAGAAGCAAAGTTTGGCCCTTGGAGTTTCAGAGAAATTTCTTTTAGGGCTAGAAAAAAAAAGAAACATCTAACTAGTGCTGACGAGCAACAGGCACAGTATTAGGAAAAAGATATCTAATAAATTAGATATGGCTGCGTCAACAAGTTTTATCTAGATAATAGTCTCTTGATAATTTTGTCTTTACTTCAAGCCAAGACATGAATTCACAACAGACACAATTTGATAAATCTACTTCACATTTTTCTAGGGAATATCAACTATTATTTTCTTTCAGAATTTATTCAATAGTATTTTGTCAAGATTCTTACTCCACAAAATAATCAGCATGTTGACTACATTTGATGTAGTCATTCTGAGTAGACTCATTCTGACCCATGCTGAGTAACAAAGATTGGCTAGAAAAGTCACTTGAAATAGCATCTGCTGTCTGACTGGACTGATTTTTAAAGCATTTTCAGCACGAGCAATCATGTTAGTAAATTGAAATAGGATTTCTGAGAACTGTTATGGATATGATTTTCAAATTAAAGTTGCACTTAAGGAGGGAGCACATTTACTGGATTATTTCAGTGTCCAGAGACAGTGGAACATCAATATCATGAGAATAATTCAGACAAAGTCCTTTTCAAGTTTTGGCTGCACATGTGGGAAGAAATACAACTAAGGAAGAGGGGAGATTTCTGTATATTCATCTGCCTCTATTTTTAAAAGATATTTGTAATTTTTGAGTTTTGGAGGAAAAAGACATTTCCTATTGAGACAGAATCCAAATTATTTCCATTATCTTTCTAACTGTATGCATAAAGAAATATCCAGTGAAACTACAAACTCCTAAAATAACTGAAGTAAAACAGTTAAAGAAGCATCAATACTGTCTGCTGAAACATCAAGTTTCATGGTTGAATATTAAGTGAGCTGATGTGGCAAAATACTGTTAGAAGTTTTACCACCAGTCCACTCCTTCCCAGTGGGAACTACCTCAGGCCTCTTGGTGCCACAGAACCTGACCAAAGCCTTCGTGTAGGAATGGGTCACAAACTTGCTTAGCTGCCATGCTTTCTGTTGTCCTCCTCTGGAATAAAATCCTCAACCAAGTTTTCCCAGTGGTACCGTGGTTCCCTCTCAAACTTTAATCATTGCCTCTGCTAGTAATACAGAAGAGGAATACTGTAAACTCCATTAACTGCTTAGTTATAATTCTAGATCTAGAAGGATTCGAGTTCAGTTGACTGGTTTTATTACTTTGCACGACTGCTCACTTACTTATAAGTATGCACCTAACAGGAATGAAGGAATAAGTCCAAAGAAAGTCATTTTTACCTAAGAAGGTTGTTTTGCTCTTCAAGATACATACAATTGGAGACAACAACAGGAGGAAACATACTCCAAGAGAAAAAAGCGAGATCCCTATTAAAACCTTACCATCAAAATACACCACAGCAAAGACACATGTTAACTGTAGAGTACAGAATTATCTAGAGATAATAGTTCAAGCTCTAATCCTGTTGAAAACTTCCCCACAGAAAACTGAATTTATCAAATTATCTGGAACTGATGTTGCTCAATTTTGTGTTACATAATAGTAAGTAGAATGGCATATAGCCTAGTGGGGAGGTACCCAAAAGTGGGAGAAGTAGTGAAATAAAATGAAAAATAACTAAACATTTTTAAAAGTTTGGTAATAAAGTAAACAAGGCAAAGATTCTGGCAGCTAAGTCAGAATATTACTCCAACATGCTGAGGGGAAAAAAAAATAATAATCCCCTTATTTCAAGGACACCACATCTGTAGGAGTGGAGAAACACTTAGTCTAAAACCACACAGCTGGAAACTACTATTGCCACTGTTGCTTTAAAGACAAAACAACCAACCAAACAACAACCTACCAAACAACAACCTACCAAACAACAACCTACCAAACAACAACCTACCAAACAACAACCTACCAAACAACAACCTACCAAACAACAACCTACCAAACAACAACCTACCAAACAACAACCTACCAAACAACAACCTACCAAACAACAACCTACCAAACAACAACCTTTTTCTTTTAACCACTGCATTAAACTATTCTGAGAAATCCAGTCAGACCTGAGAACCCCTCAAAAAAGACTGGTTGAAATGACTGGGCCATGCTGCACTTCCCAAGACAGAGATGTTTATGAGAAGTCTCCTTTACCTACTTATCTCTTCACTACTCTTCCTCCTTCTAAAGCTGACACTATCTTGTTCCCTTGTGGTGGGACAGCGAGGCACACAAGTGTGGCAGTGCTGGAGAACAAAACCAAAAGGGAAAGGTATGAAAGCAGTAACAGCAGCTCCACACCCTGAGCCTCCCTCCCACCGAAGTCACTCCAAAACCAGCCATTTGCTTCCCTGGGGACACATTTGAATACAAAAAGTTTTCTTATTTTTCCAAGTTTCCAGTATCTCCTTTTGGACATTATTCAAGCGCCCATGTCAAAAGTACAGTGTAGTCCCATTCCCTGTAATTCATCAAATTGTAAGATTTTTAGCAGGACTATTATAATCACAATCCAACACATTGGTTGCTCTCTGTACTGCAGCAGCCTTAGCACAGCAGCTATGCTCCAACACAAAGTGTTCTTGAGTGTTTCTAGAGGAACAGCTGAATGCAGCAGACCCACACTGAGAGCCATCTCAAGCAGATGATGCATTGCTCTGCAAGAAGCCCCAAAAGGCACAAACAAAGTAGAAGGAATAAAATAAACAAGATTTTCTGTGACCCTAAGGATGGGATTATAACATTTTTTTTAAGCTTGAGCAGGAAGCCTTTCTAAATTACATTTCTTGGACTTTATTGCATTATCTTCATGGCACAGTTATTACACATTAAAGGTAATGACTCTCTTCTGCAAGTAACCTAATATTGACCATGATTGATATCCCCTATCTGGGCTTTAGAGAACACTGAATTTCCTAAATGGAAGGAGGGAACAAAGTCTGATGAGGTGAATGAGGAATTGCTTGAGTGGATTACGGGTATGCACATGAAAAGCCAACCACTAGGTTTTCAGTAGAAGATAGTATTTTCTTGAAAACTCCCATTAATGGCAAACAAATAGGAAAAAATCCACAGATCTTCCATTTGTAGGTAATTCTGCTCAGACTACAAATATGTATTATTCTTGTCGTTGTTCTTATCTATTTGATAATTTTATAAACGCACATATACACAAAGACATACATGGCACGCACACCAGTGCTTAGGAGTTGATGGGAAATTTGGGTTCAGAGTTTATATCCTAAGGGAAATTTAGCTATTTTGATTTCTCTTGTTCTTTTAAATTATCTGTATAGGCTGGACTCAATGAACAGACCACTGATGCCCAATTGTCTTGAGACAGTCTAAAGCACCAGGTTCATTCAGGCACTGAAGAAACCATGGGGTAAGAGGGGAGATGGCCCAGCTACCATAAACAGTAGAGACTTCCACTAGATCCCAGGAGAGACAGGTTCTGACACACCCACCTACCAAAAAAGTGTCCATACAAATACAAAAATAAATTTCTGATTTAGGATGATTACATATTAAAGAGGAATACATCCAGTAGGGAAAAAAAAATCCCAGCAATGTTTTCTGATGGAAAAAAACCCCATATTTTGAGGACACGAACTAGAGAATCTCCCTGGCTAGCTCCAGCACATACCAGCTCATAACTCATTTAGAAATATCTGGCCCTAGAAACTGAAGTTATGAAGAAACCCAGCAGTTTGTTGGAAATGGTTGCTTCTTGATGCTTCATGAAGTCTTGTGTTTCTTCTTTATGGACTGATATGGGCAAAGAGAAGGCCATTTCTCGGATGGATCTGATTACTTCTGTCCTTTTAAGACTGGGTTAATTATCATCTTTAGGGAGTAAGAGGCAAAAACAAGCCCAGGGCATAAGAAGGAACTGCTTCTTCAGAAACCAACTTCTCTCTCCCACCTAATGTTAATTAAAAAAAAGATTTGTCTTGGTATTCTTCAGGTCCTTTGCTCATTCTAATACCCCTAGTAGTTTTCTGACTCTCTAGAACACCTACTTATCAATAAATCAGCTCACTGCTCAAGCAGCCCTGGTTCAACTGTCTTGGCTACAATGATTACGTTGCTTTTAAACTAGGAAAGTGAAGAGAAATTTAAAAAGCAGAAAAAATACCTTTAAAAGTAACAGTTCAATTAAAAATGGTTCATTATAGAACACACTCATTTTCAGAACAGAAAAAGTGTTGTTTGTAGGTTGTTTTCTTATTTGCTTGTGGAATTTGGTTTGATTTTTTTTAATATAAGTTTTACCAGAGACCAGATAATCCTCAAAAGACACTATACAATCAGTTCATAGCCTCTTAGTCATGAAACCAGAGGAAGCCTTCAACAGGGAACAGCCTCCAATGTAACTGTAAGGCAAAATATATCAGTGTCTCTAGCTGCTGTCAGAATTCTTTGATGAAGTTGTCCTGTGTTTTTTAAAACTATTTTATTAATCCAAGTACTCATATTGTTAACTTTCCCCTCAAAGAGGTGAGGAAAAAAAAGAAAAAATAAATAAATAAAAGGGTCGCCTAAACATACTAAGTCAGAGACACTTTGATCAAGCAGAACTTGATTACCAAGGTTTTGGTAAGTGCATTTGTCCCTTCTTGCAGGGGGGGAAACATGCTCTGCTCTCCTCTGCCCAGACGAGCAGGCCTGGGGAAGCAGGACAAGGAAAACTGCCTTGAGATGACTCCCTTCAGCCCTGCCCTTGGCTGGAGGAGGAACCACCAGTGGCTGCTCCCCATTTGAAGACTTGGGAACTTTTATACTTGTCATCATGACATCAGGCTGTGGATTTTGTCTACTTTAAAGCTTCTTCCAGGGACAGTTTCCTGAGATAAGCCTCCAACAATAATAACCCAGAATATTTCTCTTATTGCAAATTTCTGTGAATTATTTCTCCTTTATTCTTAAATTTCTGTCAGATACAAGTTAGGGCCTCTGAACTATGACACAGGATATTTTCCAAATTCAAGAGTTTATAAACAGAACAATCTCATGTATTCAAATACTAGAGAAGGGAAACAATGAAAAACAAGAAGCCAAAAGCAACCACTTGGAACTGTGGAGAAGGAAATAAGTCATTGGTGCAGCAGCTCTTGACATTTGTTCTCTCATTCTTGTTACAAGGTAGGACACTGTGCAAGAGTGGTTAAACAACCACCTAAGCCTTTCAGTAACAGTCAGGGGAGAAGTTTTGTCCCACACAAGCTCTGTTGATTGTCCACTTCCACAGATATTGTCTGCTGTCTATCTTCTAACAACAGAAGTTTGAGCTTTGCATCTTTACTGTGGCAACAGTCTCCTAGAACACATCATGCCCTCTATTTTAGAGCAGTTCAGGGGTTTTTTTTTCTAGAATGTTGTTAAACTTCAGAGCAGGAGCCCTCCTTTTTTTTTTCCCAAACCACATCCAGAATGCTTATTGACTCCAGAACTTCATATTCACATCCAAATAAGTAAATCAGAGGAAGCCTGAGGTCTGAAATGCCACATGCTCTGGGCTTACTCACAGCAGCTCCTAAACAGATAAGTACTTATCTATGCAGGCAGATTCAGCAAAATCAGTATAGCATGAAGCATGCAAGAGATATCATGAAACATAGTTCGCTGTTTACCTGTAAGGCTAAGTGGAACTTTGAAAAGGAATTTTGGGAGCAAGTGGAACGAACCAAGAATGTTAGCCCATGATAATGAAATCAACCTGGGTAACTGAAAAGCTGTCTGCATAAATGATAAGAAGAGTGCTGCACTAAGATTTATGCATAGACTGACTTGCAATCTGTGGCAGTAACTTAAAAATTACAGCACTGTAATTCAGTAATATTTAATTCTTTGGTTGTTTGGGTTTTTTGGTGGGTTTTGGTTGGTTGGGGTATCGTTGTTTGGTTTGGTTTTGGTTGGCTGGATTTTCTTCCCTTGAACTTCTCTCAGAATCGTTTTTCCTGACATCACCTTGATTTTTCAAACTTGAATAATCTCAGTTTTCTTCTAAACTGCCTTTCCAAACTACCATTCCAATGCATCAAAAGACCAATGCATGTGCATAGCAAGTAATTTGCCCAAACTACACTTTCGCTACTCACGTTAGAAGCAAATATACTCATGCTACATTTCCAATATTTCATTTTCTTCTTACACTTGTTTTAGTGTGGTAAAACTCCCCACATACTTTAACTTTGTTGCTTCCAGCCTCCCTGTCTATTAGCTCAGAAATAGCTAAAGACTAGAGCAAAGAACAAAGCAACTCCCAGCTTGCCTCCTTACCTGAGGAGCAAGGAAGTAAAACTATATCATCATATACACTATTAAAATATAAAAAGACCAAGAAACTGTCCATAGTAACAGGAAGACCTAAACTAACATCTAATACTCTGGTTTTTTTCTTCTTTTACACTGTGAGACTTTTTAGTATTACATAAATTTACACTTTCAGATTTATTTCTAGCAAACACCACAAAAACAAACCACACCTCCACCCACTTCTGCTCCATGAGAAACCTAAGCAGTACACAGCTCTAAATAAGAATTGTTCTTGAATGCAGCTCATTACCAATAAGGGAGAAACAGCGGAAGTGTGGAAAATTAAACACAATGTAATTTCAGATGCAAACAACTAACGAACAAGAGCCCGTAAGGACCAGTGCTGGACATTCAACCACCTATGGCACTTCCCAAGTTATTTTTGCTCCTAGATCTATTACTAGACCTAGGCTCTGAAGGAAAGGGTATGGGCTTCCAACCTCCAAAAAACCAAATTTGTCTGACATATTTCATTCAGGTTAAGAACTACTGTAACTTTAAGTAAATCAGTGTATTGTAAGCATCTTGTAATTTTGGGAATAAAAGACACTTGATTGTAAAACTAGCCAAAAGGCTACCAAAATTAACGTCTCTCTCTAGTTGATTTCCCAAAATGATTTGGCAAATGCCTCTTTATCCTGTACAGGCAGTGTGTTTGTAGGCAACTGAAAGTAAGTCATTGTGCTCTCAGACTAAACCAGAAGTGATGAATGCTAAGAAAGATTTTTGGAAAGGGGTAAATTTGTCTTTTTGACAGCTGAGTTAAGATAAGGGTCACTGAAGTCTCTGTCGGTCCTAGAAATTAACCTTACCTTCTCAGACACAAAATTTCAAGGTTAAATCTGCCAGCACCATTATAATAACAACTCAGTAGAATCCTTTGCTGAGGTTTTCATAAGTATTTTTCTATCAAGCACACAGAGCACATATACAGGCATTTTCTGCCAAGAATGATTTTGACAGGATTCTTATGGTATGATCCCTTTCCCCAGACCTGATATCCCAACCGCAGGACTTCGGACGCATTGTAGTCAGACTAATATATTTCTTATGGAACTCTGCTCCCAAAAATCAGTTTGGAAGCCCAGTCAAACTGCCCAAATGGATGTCGAGTGAAAGGTTAACAAAAGTCCAAACAAAAGCCCAAAATGGAACTTGCCTGAAACACACAAAACAGAGATTCAGAGCTTGAAACCAAAAGTCACAGCAACACGGGAAAGCACAACTCAGGGGACATCATGGGTCCCTGCAATAAACAGTCACTTGTGAACCATCCTGTTTGGGACAAGAGCCCACAAATAAATAGTTCAAAGACTTTGAGCCACTAAAGCAGGAATGACAGAAATCCAATCTTGCCAAACATTTCCAGCTACAATCAGAAAACTCCAAGAGACCCCGAAACCACCAGTTAAGTAACTTTTTTTCAGGTTTAATATTTTGTCATATCCAGATTATTAGCCTCACGCAAGACACTATATTATGACAAATTAATGGAGAAGGGGGAAGCTACTAAAGGGTAGACCTAAAGTGACCACAAATGAGTTCTCCTGTGGTCTCTTTTCATAGGAGTACTAGGAGTACCTCATACTGCTGGGCTTAACTCCTCCCCTATCCACACTTCTCATAAGATAGATGCATTGGTAAGAACATGTGCAAAAATCACTGCAAAGCAGATGACATGTAGTAACTTACTAATGTGCCAAAGACTTGGATGAATGCAATCACTAATACTAAACTATGGAACCGAAAGAGATTAAGACTTTCTGCAAGAAAAAGCAAGGAATCTTAAGTCATACATTTGAGATTTCACCTAGGAGACAGTTTTCTCCTGCACAAAGTGCTCACATATGATCTATTGTGTGGAACAGAAAATAAATTAATAAAATCCTAGCATGGAAGAAATTCTATTTCTAAGCAAAAAATATCTTACCAGTTTGGAAGTTTCTATTTCCTCTCCTCAAATAAATGTTTTACTATACTAATAGATTGTACCCAGAGCCTTAAACACCTTTCTGAGCGATAAATAAATTACTACAAAACATGGTTTCTTGTACGTGCTCTTTAAAGAACCTATACCTCCCCCTCTCACCATGCTGGTGCTGGCAGCTCCTTGCTGGTTATCTCAAATGACAAGGCGACAAGACACAAAGCTGGGTTTCAAACCCAAATTCTGCTCGGTCCTCTGATATGGATTCCCCACTAAAACTGCCAGCACCCAAGATCCACCAGTTTTCAGAGAATTATTTGCCAAAATACCTTTACGAATCTATTATAACAAGCTTGAGCAGACTGAACATTTCAACTAGAGGAGACCCTTGAACACCGCTCAATTCGTTATATGAGTTTCTCCCTTGGCAAAGACAACATGCTCCACCAGAATCCCTTTCTTTCTATGAGGAACAGGATTCCTCTTCTTCTGAAGTTGTGAAAGTAAGTGCTATAAATTAATAGTATCTCAAAAGAAACATCCAGTAGAAATACATCCTTTTACTCTTTGTCACCAGAACTTCTCACAAATTTCCTTTGAATATTTAAATGAGATTGCAAGTAGCATGGAAAACATCTCCTCCTCCTCCAGCTCGTTACTTAGAATAATTGATACAGCATTACAACAACACATTTATGTATGACTTAGCTTACTTCTGAACTCTTGAAACTTAAGGAAAGAAACAGAATGTAGTTTCAAATAACTGACTTCAAAATAACTTTTCATTATCCTGTTTCTCACATCCCAGCAGTTGAGAAGAGTCAGTACTGACAAGCACAAAACTGTACTTAATTATCAAACAGATCTAACATAAAGCTCCATGCAAATGGGTATTTGTGTTGTCTGTAAACAACATAACATCTTCAGCATGATCTCAGCTTTTAAAAATATACCTAAAACTCACAGACACAATTTAGATGAAACAGACCTCCAACATATTTTATTTTACTTCCTCCTCATGGTCCCTTCTTTGAAAGGTTACTAACAGCAACTCTTCTAAACAAATATTAATATCTTCTGGATTGCCATGAGCCACACTTTTAATTGGCTAGTTCTTTTCCACATAAGACATTGCCACCACCTGGTAGATATCTCTGAACAACTGTGAGTACACTTAAAACCCCACCAGTTCAAGTGTTTTATGGCTGCCCTGTAAATCGGCCCTCAGATCTTTACACTTCCCTTCAGGAAGTCAAATTTATCTTCAAGATTTGTTCCAAGCATAGAGTATGTGTGTAAGGAAATAGATCAGTGAGTGGCATTTCCCACCAAATTACAACCTGGTAGTTACAGCTGACTTACAACATTCCTCTTCTCTCCTTTCTAAAAACCTATATAGAAGTATCAGTGAAAGAAAATCCATTAAAAACTATCCCTTTATCACTTCCACTGTGACCTTTCCCTGTAGCTGCTAATGAAAGCAAAGCCATCTTATTTATTTTAGAAATAAGGTGATCTAGACCTATGATAACTGTTGCGGAGTGGTCTGCTTTTTCAAATGCCAGCATGCATTTGGGATACTAACTAGTTCCTGATGCTCCCCAGTGATATATCTAGTAACAGAGGATGGCTTAAGGGCAAAGACTGGTTTGGTTCTGGGTTTGTTTTTTAACAAAGTCATCACATCAAAATGCTATATGGGCTTAACAGTCAATAACAATGTCCCTAGCACAGGAGGGACTAAATCTTGTCCTGTATCATCAACAGCCAACTGATCATTAATATGTACATTTAGCACCAACAGGTTACTGTACCCGAGGAAAATCTTGCTGACTTAAAAAACAAACAAAAACACCACACCACAAAAAAACCCAACACAGAACTATAACCTAGACTTCTGCAGGACACGTGTATTTCTCAAAGGCAAAAGGCATGCCAAGTTTGCTTCAGAAAAAGGGCCAACAAACCCAACTTTGGTTTGCCTTTTTTTTTTTCTCTTGTTGTTTGGCATAATTTGTTTTTCTCCTTTTAGAACTTTAAGAAAGGAAAACCTGAGGATGGGTGGGGAATAACAGTGTAAAAAAAGACCCATTAATTGGTGCTGTGGTGATTCTGGGGTATGACTGAAGGAGAGCAATCACTCTCTGAAGGGGAAGCCAATGCCAGAGTCATTTAAGAAGTAGAAAGCCCAGGTAAAGCATTTAGTCTAGAAAGAACTCTATAATGGAGTTATTGTGTGCAGTTTAACCTATCGCATGTCCTATTTCCATTGCTTATTAAGAGGGAAACAAAAGTCAGTACATAACGCTTTACCTTGGCGTCCACTGCAGGTTTCACACATTATCCCAGGTCCTAGTCCCAGTTTTGATGCCAACTTTGCATCGCATTATCCATAGGTGTGCATAGGTGCTATGTGACTTCCACAGCTTCCATTCTACAGCCAGGCTCATCCAGAGCCTCAGCAACAGGAGGCTGCACTGCACAACTGCCCTGCACAAATACCTCCGGTCAAGGCAGATCAACATGGGATATCTTCTGCTGGCAGCCTCAGATGTGGAGGTCTCAACTCACGCAAAAAAACACTTCTCACTGCTTTGCTGGACCCAAGTGTATGTCACTACCATCTATTCCATAGCAGGAGGAAGATAACAGGATAAGCCACACAGTACAACATGCTAGCCAATACAGACCACACAAGGCCTGCTATTGCCATCTATCCAAGTTCCTCAGTATGTAAATAGTGAATGAATTGCAAAAAAAATTCTCGTTTATTTCTATTTCCAAAAGCACTGTTAGGAAAGTCCCCTAGAAAAGGTTATTAAAGAAACTAAATCACTTCATGGGTAGTAAAATTTATTGGATCAGCGAAGAGAGAAAAATACGGCAAAAAAAAAATAAGGGGCCAGTTCTTCAGTACAGCAAAAGATCAGCTGTAGCTTTTGAAAAGTGTTTTGGCTTATTTTAAAGTATATTTTCCAGCAAGTGAATCCCTAGAATCATATTTGCTGAACACCATATTTTGCTACCCTGAAAACTCTGTTGCAGAACCTGAAGGTCCCTGCAGTTTGGTAGACCCACATGGAACAGGTGAAACTTGGAAAAAGGCTCCCTGCCAATCAAGCAGATTTAAAAATGACTAAAATGAATGTTAAATTCTAGTCACTAACCTGTTTGTTCTCTAGCCATTTAAAACATAATAAAAGGGAGCTTTGATCCAGCTCCAACACAAATACTGTTGTTTACATTCAGTGTTCAATATGTTCAGCCTTGATCTGGAATTATTTCAGAGATTGGCTGCGTATTTCACAACTCTTGCTATTAACATCCAAGACTCTTCTGGCTCAGAAATGCTGAACTGACTTTCTTGCAGGTAAATATTCATTTACCTGTAAGAAAAATGTACTTCAACAGCCGCTGCCATGTCTACTGAAAAGACTTTTAATAATAACCTCTCCAGAGGCTAAAGAGTGCAAGGACATGACTGGCACCAATGACTTGTATAAGGTATTTCAGTATTATAGATAAAAGAAGGAGGAGTGGGCTTGGTGCCTACTGTTTAAAAAGCTGTATTGAAACAGCTTTTTCCTTTTTTTTCTTTTTTTAATTCTATGAAACATTCAATTCATTATGACCGAAACAGATTCTGAAGGCAAAAGTAGATACTACTTAAAAAAACACAGCTGGAAAGAGGTAAATATTTTACTATATGGTACTTTGGTGTGGCAGCCTTGAATGCACCTTCACACTGTACAGGAACCAGTGGAAGGCTTGATACCTGTCTACTATCAACAGCTGTTAGCATCTAGTAGGAACGTAATATTTGCTGCACAAGGAACAAACAAATACTCCAAGAGAAAGCCATCTCCCTCATACATGTAATGTAAACTAAAATAGATTTCACATAGTATTCACTGAACCAGTAGAGCTTTCCAAATATTTGGGTCAAATGCAACTCTTACCTGCACCAGTACAGAGACTCTGCTGCAGCCACGGTCCCAGAAATGAAGGTGCCTCTCCAGGCAGAGACTTGCACTTTTTCAGGACCTGCCAGCCAGTTCCCACACAAAACAGAAGCCTGTTTTTTGAGAAGAAACTTCTTCTCAGTAGGGGTGACAGAGCACTGGAACAGGCTGTCCAGGGAGGTTGTGGAGTCTCCTTCTCTGGAGACATTCAAAACCCGCCTCGACATGTTCCTGTGCGATCTCACCTAGGCGTTCCTGCTCCAGTAGGGGGATTGGACTAGATGATCTTTTGAGGTCCCTTCCAATCCCAAACATACTGTGATACTGTGATACTGTCATCTCGAGTCAGGAGAAGTCATCCTTTCTTCCCTCCCACACAACACACACAAAGTCCTGGCAGCTGCACAGCTGGAAGACCAGGTTGCACTGGGGCAAGTCCTCGGCAGAAATAGGTCTCTCCTTTCCCAGAAACTGAGCCACTTTCTCCTCTCCAGTCCTTAAACACCAGTCTTATAGATAAAAAATTGCTTTGTGCTCACAGCCAACAGAAGTCTAGGAAAACAGTTTGAAATTCCCCATCTGGGCACAGATGTGTGGTGGGCTGACCACTGTTCTTTTCTTAATACAACTTGCTTATAACAGGAAGGAGACCTCAAGATGTAGCAGAACAAAACAGATCAGGAAAAATCCAATTACTATTTTTCACTTCTAGCACTATGTACCTTTTAAGTTCTTACAGAACTCTTTCTGTTACTTTGCATCTCCAAACTCCTATCAACCATCTTGGGAGTTGTATGATTGTATAGCACCTCACCACTACAACACCTCATAAAACACACTGCATCTCTTCTGTATCCCAAATACTTATCTTGCCACAAACTATCCTGACAGCCATAGTTATCTGTCAAGAAACGAAGATGTTTCAGGTCAGACTACTTTAGAATACATTGTATTTTATTTATAGTCATTTAACATGACTGTACAACTAAAATGTTATATAAAGCACTTTTGGCTAAGATTTAATACTTTCGGTTAATGTGTCTTGTTGCCACCCCCCATTCCCAAGCTTGGCATAGGTAAGACAGCTCACAAGCTCAGTATTCCTGACACAACCCCAGAATATGGACACAAAAAGAACAGGGCAAACTTAAAAGTTTGTATTTGAAAAGAGAAATGAGAAATAAGTAAAGACACAAGTCCCAGTTATTTAAAGGCCACTTTAAACATCTATTCTATATTTAGAAGCTTGCTCAAATAAAAGAAGTTATGCATAGTGGCTGACGTTCAGGCATGGTAAGGAGACACTCATGCCCTCTTTCTCAATGTCTGTGTCAGTGAACCACTTAAGGTTTTAAGAAAAGCTGCTGAATTTTTGGGTTTAACTTTTCAGTTATTTCACAAAAGGATGGAGGTCAATCAGAACTTGAACAACATTATGAAAAAAAACAGAGGCCATGCTGACCTCTTATACTTCTCCAACCAAACACAGTGTGTCTGGTAGATTAGCTAACAGACATGCTGCTTGTTAAGCACACAGTGTTTTAACACAACATGCTTTCATTCTGCTACAAACACTTAATAGAAAAACGCACATCACAAGACACAGTGGAAGAGCTCCCCTACTGGGCTGATTGCTCACCATCCAAAGGCTTACAAACCACTTGAATTAACTGCTAAATAAATCTCTATCCCTCCCCCTTCTTTCCTTCCACAGCACTGTAACCCCCGGTGGCTGGCAGTAATCCAAGCCAGAGCCTGAATTACTGCAGAGCCCAAGAACCTCTTCAGTTCCTACCCACTCATTCTCTCCCTTCCCTCATCCCAGCCCATACATAATCTTTCCACTGGGAATGTGAGCTGTTGTTAATAAATGGGTAACTTTCTGCTTCTCCAGTCAAGAAGAAGGAAGAAGAAGGAAGAAGGGGAGTATCTAGAACTGGAAAGCAATAAGCACAAAGTGTATTCAGAAAGCCACACTTGAGGAGAAACATTCCTCCTCTTTGTGCTTCTTCAACTTCCAGGTCCTCTTTGAATTTCAGTTACACCACTAATCTTTGGTAGTTTTACCTAAGGCACACCTGGTAGAAACTGAGGCCAACTCATAGCATAACTTGTAGAGGAATCTAGTGGAAAGAAGAATCTGCCAGGCCTGTCATTGAGTTTCCAGGTGCCTCTGATGTCAAACTGCAGTGTGTATAAAAGAAAGAACAAGCATCAAGGAGCATCTCTAATCTTAGCCTCAACTCTCCAAAGGCAGGAGTTACCTGCAGTTATCAGTGATACTTAAAGAATAACATGACAGTGAGGAAGAAAAGATATGGGAATTCA
Organism: Nesoenas mayeri; assembly: GCF_963082525.1. Taxonomy (NCBI): domain Eukaryota; kingdom Metazoa; phylum Chordata; class Aves; order Columbiformes; family Columbidae; genus Nesoenas; species Nesoenas mayeri. Next base: position 82,769,224 of record NC_137544.1, on the reverse strand, counting down.
GGACTAAAAGATATCACTTTCTAAGCAGATCTCATGCACAGATTCTTCAATAAGCATGTTCCTTGGGTATAATTTGTTATGACAATATCACCATACTCCCCTTTTATTTGAAATCCTTCTCACATCCCACTTGGTAGCATGCATGTTTTAAATACTCCAGTGGACATTTCTTTGCTTACTTTATGTTTTATGCACATTCAGCCACGGAAAATGTTAAAATACACCATTAGAAACACCATGCAGGAAATGCTACACCAGAAACATGTCCCAGGTAGAATCTCTGCTCTAACCAAAGACTCTTCTCGAGGAAGATGCAAACCCCTCAAAATGCAGCCTGATGTGCAATATACCAGAAGTCACTTTTTCTCTCTTCTAGTGACCAACCTGTCCTAAAAAACAAGGACTGACATCACATAGCTGATTTGAGACCATTTCCATCCAGACTGCTGCAGGCGCAGTAACAGTTTCTTTTACACACACACCAAAAAAAAAAAAAAAAAAAAAAAACACAAAAAAACCCCAACCTATTTAATTTATTAATATAAAATTTGTCTTCTTCATGGTTCAATTATTTGGGAGAGATTGGCCCAAGAGGTAGGCTTTGGTGCTGGGATGCTTTCAGAAAAGCACTGGGGACCCAGGACAAGACAAGGACTAGGAATGCAGACAAATCAACAGCTGGATACAATTCCACTCTGGTCTTTACTTTTTCCCCACAAATATTGCAAGATCTCCTGTTTCTGGATGGCCAGCTCACCAAATTGTCAGCATACAAATAACACACTGCTCAAATTTTAGCTGCTACCCATGCTACAGTAGAAACAAGTGTGGTATATCCTGAGACGAATACAGGCAAGGTTTAACTCACTTGCAAATTAAACTCCCTCTTACTGCCTATGTTCTCCAGGAATTGAGGATGTTCAGATTCAAAACACTGTCCAGCTTCCATTTTTTTCCATAATCAGCAGGATTTAAGAGATTAATATGACATAGTTAAAATTGGAACAGGAATAGATACAGGTTTTGCCTGTGAATCCTGATTTACAACATGAAAAATAATTCTAGTAGCACAAAAAATAATTGCTTTATCAAAAGCCTGGCCACATTTTGCCTCTCCTTACCTACAGGCCAAATCCTACGAGTATCCTCAACTAATTTGGATTTAGCCACATATCACAAGCATGGTGGCAAGCAGCCAGAAGAGATCATCAGCAGATGGCAGAATTGACTACAATCTATTTTGTAGTTATACCACATGGCTGTGTCTGCATCTACTGGGGAAATAAGAGTTTTGAAGGGGGAGGAGAAGAAACAAAAAATTGATTCAGAAGGCTTTGTAGATTATTGCTTCTCCCCTGACACTCACGAAGGAATGAAAGAGAAAGACAAATTATACGTGGGCTAGAGACAGATGTCTTAGATGGGGAGCTAAGCTGTAGCCTACTAGTATTCACTAGTGAGTGGTGTTCCCAATTTCTACACAAGCTGCTGTAGACATATTCCTGGTCAGCCAGATGATCCCAGGCTTTATTTCTGCTCAGGTGTCTGAAGGGATTCCATAGCAAGATACTCAGCACATACAGATCAGAACTAACAGGCTCCCACATAAAGCATGCAGCACAGCTAGGGTGTCGATTTTGGTCCAAGTTTTAGAAAGATCTTACAACAATACTTAAGGTGGCTGTATTAGTTGTCTGCAAATAAGGACTTTAAATCTCATCATTCCCTAGACAATCTTTATGGCTAGACTAGAACCAAGGGTTACAAACTGTCATCATTAGTTGTATTTCAGTTTAGAGAAATCAGCTACAGTCAGAGGTACGTATGCTATGTACTGCTCAAGTTCTTAGCTTTTCTTCAGCAGCTTGAAATCCCTATAAAACAAGACAGGTAATACTTCATTCTACTCTTTTGTCAGCTTTTCACAGATGGAGGAAATGAGGCTGACCATCACTGTGCCTTCCTCAGCCTCAGTGCCTGTCAGATAAGGTTTTACTGCTGAATCTCGGTGGCACAGCTCAGTCACAAAGCCATGCCCAAACCAAACTCAAAGCATCCAGAGCCCAAGTTCACAGATAGAATGAAAACCCATGAGCAGTTCCATTGTGCCAAGAGCTACAGTACCTGTAAAAGCAAGTGTAACAGAGGAGAACTAAAGAAAAGAGAGAAAGGGGAAGGTTGGGGGGAGAGGAGCTGGAACTGGGGAGGAGAAATCATTAGCAACATTACCACTGGCTTTCCTTAAATCCTTTCCCAAAAGCTTTAGACTTGATTGTCTGAGTTAATGTTTTTCAGATGAGGTAACAAAACCTTGCAAAGCTGGGGATCATAAACAGTCAACCACTAGCCAGCTAATTTATATCATTATTTGCAGTTTTAAGCTTAATCAGCATCATGTGTCCCCATGAGATGACTGAGTAGAACTGCACAAGATTAGACCATCTGGTGCCAGGTTTTTACTTTCTTTTGATTTTAACTGTTACCACTAATTCTTGTGTGCCCACTGTCTCCCTGAGCTTCAGTCCCATCTTCTGCGAGATCGAGATCCCGTGTATAGCCATAAATGCAAACACAAAGAACATTTTTGCCTCCCACCTCCGCAATCACTCACAAGCATGTAATTTCTCAATCACTTTCATGCCTTACGCAGAATTCCTTTCTTTGCCTTTCACCCTTTCCCCTCACTTCAGACTCTCAGTGAAACAACTAATATCAGTCCATGAAAAGTAATGTCATGTCTTCTAATGACAGTCCATGTTGACCAGATCACCCCTACTGAGAGTGCATAAGTCAAGTTCAGCATGAGCACATTTATCTTCATTCCCCAAAAGATCTAGTGTCTGCATAAGAACACCAAGTTTTTTCCTTACTCAGTATAAGAGCTCTGATGAAGACAGGTATGAACATGCTGCTTGTATGTCTTGCTCACTCCTGCAAGCATCAGTTGTCAGAATCTCTCAGTCACCACAACTTCTTGAGTGAAAGAGTTTAAAAACAACACACTGTATATTCTAGAGCAGGATTTGGTATTTCATCCAACTGCTCCTATCAAAATATTCTCCTTAATCTAAAACTAAAGATAATTCTACTAAATATAAAACATCCAATACCTAACAGCTGTGATAAAACAATTTTACTTGCCTGCAGTACAATCTGGATTTAGCCACTTAGTACATCTTAATAAACAAGTTACTCATTCAAAGGAAAATAAATAAAATGCTTTGCCTTGAGGGACAGTTTTGCTTAATAGTCTGGTGTTACAATTACAGAAGATATGATCTGTCAGTATGAACATCTTTTGTTCTCTGGAACATTTTCAAAATGAGTGGTCTGTCTGCCTCACAGTAGAACACGCTTAAGAAACATAATGCCCCTTTATCCACAGCAATGCTGTTAAAAATATAGGCAAACCATTTTATTAATTGATTTCCTTACCAAGCACAAATCACAAAACAAAAAAGTCCTCCTGCAGAAAGTGATTTCCTAGTTTCCAAGGTTCGTGATGTACTGTATACCAACTGGCAGATCTTGAAAGGGAAAGAAACCCAACACTTTACATACTATGGGAACATGATTTTAACATTAAAAAAGACAAAAAACAAAAAAAAAAACAACCAAACAAAAACAACAACAAAAAACACACACACCATGACACACAAGTAGCTGAAAGACAGTACTTTTTAAAGCAGAAAAGAGTTTGACAAAATAATGAACTTCAGACTGACTGCAAGATGAAAATGACTGCATCTTTAATTATCTCTCACTGCACATATGTATTTTCTAGATACAGTTGCGTATATTTTACTTATAAGTCAAAGGAATTGTTACAAGGGTAGATTTAAAATAACTCCACCAGCCTTGAAAAAAACTGCTCTCTATGGATGCCATCATTAGAGGTACTGACATCTTATATGCAGCTCACACATACTTAGATGAAATAATTCCCTAACACCACCAGTAGAAATACTGATGTTTGTTATGATTATTTAATCCTTATTCCAAAAATACAAACATACTGACATAGAGTTTAAGCAGCAATTGTTTGCTCCCCTCTTTCTGACAGACCATCTACCGCTCTGCCATCCCTCAGGTTATCACCAAAGCACAGGAATAGTTGTATCTGATCACAGTAATGGTCCATCCATCTCTTTTATACCAATTCATTTAAGGATTAGTTTGTGCCCTGATGCATGAGAGTGTCTACCCTTCTTGATATTTAATCTGATTTTCAGTAACATGAGCCCTTCCTGGCTCAAGTTTCCCCCCAGCCTCCAGTCACCCTACTGCGTCAATTATATCAAAATTAGTGATGACATTTGTAACCCCCTTTGCAACAGATGCCTCTAGTTGCCAGACTCTATGCATAAAACGTATTTTTAGATTGAAGTGATCCTGCAATGATGAGTATGAAAAGAGGGAGGGGGAAAAAAAAAAGCAACGGAGTTTGTGATCCCATAGGAAGCAACTCAGAAGAGAAAAATGAAAAGCTGCTCTTTTCTATAGAAGGGTAGCATTAAAAGGCCCACCAGCAAAATGTTCTGGGGATGAAAGTCAAGATATAACAGGAGCTCAATAAGGCTTCATCAAGCACTCTTTCAGGATCTTAGAAGTCACAAATAGAGCAGTACAAAAATGCAAACAAAGACACATTGATAAAGGAAACTATAAAGAGACTATTACGAGCAGAGAGAGACAGAAGTCAGAAACACTCAGGCACAGGCATACTATGAGTCACAACTACCAAGTGAAAAAATAAATGACAATAAGGAAGTTAGATTAATGAGAGGATGAAGAATAGACAGATCTATTACTGTAGTAAAGTCTTTTGTTAACCAACAGAGAACATGGAGAAATACCCAATGGCACAGCACAGACTAAATTACTTTTACCTTGGGCTTCACATTGTTTTTAATCAGAGTTAAGAACTAGGATCTGTAAGATAGGAAAAATAAAATAAAATAACATAGGTAGGTACACAGAATATATTTAGACTAGTGTGGTTTAATAAGATACCAAGAACACTTAAAGAATAAAGTAGTTTTTAAGACCTCATATAGAACAGGTAGAATCCCAAAAGAACAAATTGAATTACTAACTCCAGAAAGGAAGTGATGAGAAGGTATGGTTAGTATAGCTTTGATACCCATAAAAATACTGAAATGAAAGAAGGAAACTTAACTGAGACTCACAGAGAGAATAACAACAGTCAGAGAGCAAGTACTGTCCAGTCAATATATGACTTAAATGATAGCAGAAAAGTAGTGGATGCACAACTTAACTGACTTAATATAACTGAGCTATAACATATGATATTTCATTAGTAGACTGAGGCAGTGCTGAAGAAGCACACAGCTGGCTGAAAATATGTTCTTGATCAATCATCTTTGGTAATTCACTATCAAGGTAGGAAAATGTGAAGCAAGGTGTTACAAAGGTTAACTCAGGGTCCAGTACTATACAACGTTTTTAACAGTGATGTGCTGAAAGGCTGAGCACACTTGCCTATTTTGTGGAACTTGTCAGTCCAGGAGAAGCATTACAGCACCTTAAAGAACAAGGGCTAAAACACAACGCCAATTCTCCATTTCCAAATAAAGACATTTCATTATTTCTCCAACTAAAAGTGATTGATCCAGTAAATGCAAAAAGCCCTCAGATTCAAGAAAAGCTACAAATGGTTGAGCAATAGCCTAGCAGTATTTAGAGAAGAGTCGAATACTTTCTAGCATTCTCATTCTGCTGGTTTGATGCTGTTCTTCAAGCTGCTATCTCTGAGAAGCACAATATCTGACAGGCTTGAGTTTGGAAATCATTCTGTCAGGCAACAGTAACAATAACCTGACTTAAGTACTAAGTCATGGCTTATTATAAAAGCTTGAGTATATAAGTTTCAGAAAGTTAATAATAGCTGATCCCTGTATTGACAAGTAGGTAACTGTCTAGGCCCAAACACATGTTAAGAGAGCCACTATCACTCTGAACAGAAATACTCAGACATAAATAGTTCCATCACACTTTTGAAACCAGGATGGTTTTAATTCTCCAGAGACAATTAGACATTAAGTGTCATGAAGTGGTGGAAATTGGCATCAAAACAGCTCTGAAGGGCACATAAAAGTATGCTTGGAAAACCATTTTCCATGTGCTCATTTTCATAGTAACGATGGTGACCTAGGGCAAAGAACATTACCTCACAGAGACTAATGACCACTTGGAGTTGATGTCACAAAGCTTAATTTCAAGCATGGATAACAGCTAAATAACAGCTAGCATTAGCATCACTCCTGTACCGTAAGAAACACAGCACCAGCTAGAGGAATGATAGAGAATAAAAGGATGGGGTTTGGAAAGAAGGTTGCTGCCAACACCTGGAGCTCAAGATTGCAAGCTGGTAAACCAGCTGGTACCAAGATAAAAAGGTCTGGCATGAAACGTCAGGTTCTGGAAAGCTTTTGTAAAGATTTCTTTCTTATTACTCTATCCCACCGCATGAGTTACTGTTCCTGAAATGAAACAGCAGGGACAAAACCATCAAGCATCTTTCAGGTAAAACAATCATTGAGCACAACAGCTTTGCCTCCCTAAGCAAGATTTGAACTTCTCTCTACCAGAAAGTATATGCTCAAACCATTATCCACCCCACCAGTTACAGAGGGTACAACATATGAAGGTCAAGTTCTCCTTCACTGGTAATCAAATCCTCTTTTTCCACATCTCCCTTGGGGCAGCATGTAAAGCAGAGGAAGAAGGGAGGAAAACATTCTGTATGCAATGTCATGGCTACAAGACAAACAGGTAAAACTATTTCAATAAGTAAAAGAAGAACCTATTTACAAACTCTCAGTTCCACTACAGATTTAGGCTCTCAAAGATTTGTGATTCAAGATTTTAGGGAAGGGACACATTACTTCATTATAGTAAACCCAAGCCTTCATAGAACCTGCAGTTTGAAGAAAACTGCACACCAAACTCCAATAGTTTAATCTGTAAACTAACAAAAAAACTCCACAGACTATATAGAAAAAAAAAAAAGAAAAAGTGTGACTAAAGCTTTTTAAATTAAATTCTAGTCTGTCATATTCCTCAGAGATGGTAACCTGCAGCTGCAGGCCACAGGTGGCACACTAGATGTCTTACTGCTCATCCTACAATATCTTCATTACCTGGTACCAGTCCATTTTTGGAATAGCAGACTTTGACGTGGCTTCCATCCAGGACTATTCCTTTGTTTTCAGATGCTGTGCCCTCCTACTTGGTGCCAACCTTTTTAAACTTTAGAGAGCATGTAACTCTTGCAAAATAATAGCACACCAATATTTGTTAACAAGCCGTCAATTGTTCTCCCAAACAAAGGAGTATAATGGGATTATTTGGGAGAAAATACTGCTTTTTATGTGAGACAGTACAGAGACTAAGGAGAATATATTCCCCCAAATCCCAGTTCCCCTATTCACTTTCACACCTCACTCCAAATTCATACCGATGCTGGTAAGGGCTCAACTTACAAATCTGAGCCCCCAAGGAACTGTATTAAACACTCAACACACAGACACAAAAAAGGTGAGGTGTGTACTGCAGAATGAATAGTGCATACCTGCCCAAAAGGAATTAAATTCATCCTTTTTTTCTGATTTGTCTCGCATTCACATCCAACCACAAGTACAGCTGAAATAGAAACATCTTTTTATTTGCAAGACTATCTTTCATAGTCAAACACTTTTCAGCTTTGACAAGGAGACATTACACTGGATGACCAAGAATGTTACTCTTGGAACACGCAAAACTAAGATTTTCTATGAAAAGGCATAGACTCATGTTTTACACATTAGTTAACTCCTGTTTGGCACAAGCCATTTTGGCACCTGCAGACCTCCTGAGGATACTCATCATAAAGACTTGGGGGGAAAAAAATAAGAAAAAAAAATGCAAGTATGCACGTGTGTTTTAGAGTCAAAACTAGTCTACAGATTGAAAGCCTCCAACCCCTACTTCACACTAAGGTAAGTGCAAAGAGGTCCCCTGTGCACAATACTACCATTTTCCCCTGCAATTACCATAACTGTATGCTTGCTATGTATAGCCTTTAATGTTAATAAAAATAATTCAAGGCTTGCTTGATGGACAGATATTTATGCTGTGAATGTTAGCATCTGGGTCTGATTCTTCCTTCAAAAACTGGCAGAAAGACCTTTGCAAAAGCAAAATGAATGAGAATTCTACAATAAACTTGGAAAAAAAAGAAATATTATGTTTTGTGTTTTGTTGGGGGGCTGTTTGTTTTTAGGGGGGGTTGTTGTTTTGGTGCTGTTTTTTGGTTGGTTGGTTTGGGGGGGGGTGTTTTTTATGGTGGTTTGGGGTGTTTTATTTGCTTGGGTTTTTTGGGGGTTGGGATTTTTGGGGGGGGGGGAGTTGGGGGTTTTGATGGGGTTTTTTTTTGTTGTTTGGTTTGGGGTTTATTGTTTGCTGTTGTTCGGGGGTTTGTTGTTATGTTTTAGGGGGTTTTTTTGGTGGTGTTTTGTGTGTGTGTGTGTGTGTGTGTGTGTTTTGTTGTTTGTTTTTTGTTTTGTTTTTTAAATAAAAGATTAATCCCCCTGCTCTCCTGCTTCCTGACACCTAAGGTGTCATCTTCCAGATATCACAGCAGGTGTTTTTTAGGCTACCCCATAGCTTCAGGGATTAATTAGATATCCCTTGTGCCTGAAAGAGACCATAATTTCTTAGCTAGTGATTACTATTTGCAGGTCTGGTTGATTACAGGCCTGTTTAATAGCATTGTTTCTTCAAAGCTGACCCAATGAACTAAAGTGTTTTCAGTGTCGCTACACACAAAGTTGAAAGAAATACTTCATTTTTACGATTACTGCAGCCTTTTGGAAAAGCTGAAGGAAACCATGATTAAATTCATAAGTTCAAAGTTTGATCAACTGAGCCCTACTGTCAGACTTGCAAGCTTTTTGTGCTTCAGTCCATTCTTTGCACCCTACAATAGCATTTTTGCTCATTCAAGATCTACTTGCTCTTGGAAGTCTTGTTGAAAGGAGTGGGAAAGGGCCAGTAGCTGTTAAACTCACCGTTAGGAGACATTATAAGTAAGAAATTAATTAGCAAATTTATTCATACATTCACAAGGAAAAAAAGTTGCAGCAAATCTTTTATCATCAGCTTCAAAGTTGTAACAACTATATGGAATGCTTTCATTTTGAGCAAAGTGTTTCTGAACCCCATATTTCTGTTCCTCCTGAGCAAGTAAGCACAAAGGCAAAGCCAGCAGCAGCAATAGGAGAGCTGAAAGAAAGAGGAGAGATGTACCTTCTGTATGTAACATTCTTGTAGTTCAGCAGACAAGCAAGAAATTCAGCTGTCTGCATGGATGTTCACCAGAACTACGGTGACATATCCTATTTGCACCTCATCGAAGAAAGCAAGAAAAGATGCTCTTTACTTCTTTTTCCTCAGCCTATACTACCCAGTTTTTGAGTTCCACAGCAACTAAGGTATCAGCTTCTCCTGCAGAGCTTGGCAGTCAGAAGATTACAGCATTCCCTCTACAAAAAAGTCTTTGAATATCATCACTTATTTCATTAAGCAAATAGTTGGATTGTTCCATAAATTACTCCTTATGGTACTATTTAGACACATGATTTGTAGAAATATATGCAAATTCAGTTACCAAGAGATACCAAGAGACTCAGAAATCTGAAGAAAGCTCAGTAATTTAGACAGATCTGTATCAGAAGTTTACTGCATGGTCTTTCCCTGTAGAGAGTAATATCAAGACTGTGGATGGGTTACCTGGGTAAGTATCTGTTAAGCATTAGGACTTCACAACAGAAAAATTAATTGCTTAATTTAAATTCCTCTTCATCTCCCTTGCAGTCAGATAAATCATCATTATACAACACTTAACACCACCTACAGGAAACTGGCAGAAATACCTCCCCAAGTAGATAAGCTATCTGATGGAAGGAGGGAGAAAACAAAAACAGAAACACACGCCACAGCAACAGCAAACAACCCACTAGAAATCTCTCAACCATATCTTTCAGCCGTTTCCTAAACCTGTAACAACTGGGCAAAGGGTTAGCCCAGAACAGTAAGTTTACCTCGGTGTTTCCTCTATCCTGAAACAAAGAGTATTGATGATTAAAGCCAAAAAAAAGGTGGAAATGTTAATCTTCCTTCCATTTTTCTGCAATAGAATGTATTTCCTCACACCTATAATATTTTGAAATATTTATGGAAGGAAATTACGCACATAAAAGCCATCGCTGTTGATCTGCTGGAGAGCTGCTTTTTCTAGTATATTGACCCCAGATGACTACTAGGACTTCAACCTAAAAAACTTCCTGAAACAATGCTAAAAAAAAAAACAAACAAAAAACACAAAACACAACCAAACAAACAAACAAAACCCACACACAAAACAAACAAACAAAAACAAACCACATTACATACAACCTGGTAGACTAATTCCCGTTCCTCAGATTGGATTCAGCATCACTAGAACATGAAGGTACCTCACACATTAATCATAGAGTAGGATAGCAGAACCGCTCAGGCTGAAAGAGACTCCAGGAAGCCTTGGATCCATCCTTCTTCCCAAACGCAGGGTCAGATGATAGGAGTAGACTCAGCTGAGCTGATTTCATATCACTGAGGAGCATTTCTCATACCAATTCAGACCAAGTGACCCTGAGGATATTATATCTATACATTCACTGCAAGGAAGACAGAAGAAAAAGAAAAAAAGAGGAGTGCTGCTGAGCCCTTCTGCCTGAAATGAGGAGCCACATGAAGATTGAGCAGCAGTTATCTCTCTACCCTACCCTGAAACAGTAAGGCCATTGCAAGTTTGGGGAGAAAATGTTTATTATATGCATGACATGGAATTAAATTTTTTAATCCTTGACAGATTTGAGTTAGATGTTATTGACTTTACCTTATATGCAAGCAACCTGATTAAGAACTCCCACAACAGTCTCATTGTAACTGTCACTCACACTTGCTTGTCCTTCTCACGAGCAGAGCCAAACCTCACCCTAAATCAACATGACATTTTGGAAGTTTTCCTCTCTGCTCTGTTACCTTCATTTTCTTTACTGCCACATTCTTTTGTCATTTTTCTTTACCCTAAATAGTCACAATGATTATACAATATAGAAAGTTAAATATGTAAATCTTTGCTGGATCAGGACCAGAGATACTTCCTACAACCATTTCATACTATTTAAAAACCACTTCCCTGTGATCAACCTTAGCACTTTTAAAAATCTTTATTAGAATTATTCTTAGTGCCTGCAGCTACTCTACCCAAAATGCAGGGAAACAGATGCATAGTAAAAACTCTACTTACACCCTGGATAAGACTAATCAATACAACTCTAAATTGTGTGTTTATTTCCATTTATTTTAAGAGAAACAGCAACTAAAAAGCAACAACTTGTATCTGGAGAATGGGTAATTATGGACAGCAAGTGTCATTTCAGTATAAATAGGGGAAATAAATGCAAATTACACAACACTTAACTCTTACGAATTGGCTGTTAACTGAGACAATGGTCTACAAGATGTTGTTTGGAGTATCTCATTAATAAAATTCAAAATTGTTTTCAGCAATTATGTGTAATCATTGTCATTTTATCACTGGCCAAAAATAGTCCCTCACTGCATGCTTCAACATGTAATTGTATCACAGATTGCCAAGAACATCATCCTGTCTGTAGGAGAGAATTGCAGCTGTACCACACTGACACAGAAATGTCACACGCTAGCAAAAGGAAATATTAGTTCAGAGATGAACTTGGTAAATGTTCTTGAAAGACCGAGGACAGCACATGCAGAGTGATGGGCCACTTTTGTAAACTGATGTTAGCAGGCTTAGAAAAGCATCTTCCAGACCTTCTTTTCACTTGAGAAGTTCCTTGTAGCTGGGTTTTACTCTCAAGAACACCTACACCTAATCTTCTGGTTTGGTTCATAATATTCAGCACTGCACACCCATTTGTGAATTGCCTTGACAAGCTGCTCTGCAAGGGGCAAGTAAAACACTAGTTCTGCAGCAGCATGAGGGAATAACTGGCCCCAGCTGCTCAGTCGCTGTAATGGCGTGTTTGGAGGGACAGTGCTTCAGCTCATTAGCAACAATCAGCTCTCTTACCCAACAAGATCAAACACCATTGCCTTGCTTACTATGGAGACTGTGCCACAAGCAGTGCTTATCTATTTTTGCCTATAGCCAGAGCTCATCTGGGACACAGCAACCTAGGCAAACACCAGCACATCAGACCTGCAGCTGAAGATTCCCTATGGTGCCTGGATGTCCCATCTCCTCTCCTCATACCCTACATCCAAATCCAGGATTTTTCCCCACACATATCCTAGCCTGATGCTTCACTTCATGCTTCCAGGCAACCTGCAACATAACCCCGTCAGTCCCTTCATCCTCCCACAGCCCACTCTTCCCCTTGACCTTACACACACCCTCACATCCTACCTCCTCCTTGCCTGTTGCTGGCACACATCTGTCTCACAGGCCAGTTCTCTCTATGATTTTAATAAACTAAATCTCCTCAGTTGAAACACTTCCAACCCTTTTTTGCAGGGAGTTATGCCCACCTAGGCAGAAATAGCAGCAGCAGAAATAAGCATAAACTCAAATAAGAGTAGTTGGCTATTACTTTACCTCCTGCACGTACATGGGTGCACACGGAGTCTTGCCCACATCACTGACAGGAGCTGTTCGTGAGCGCCTGTGACGCTGTAGGCCACCTGAAACCTGTCGGTGCATAAATGGAGGTGACTAGACCTGGCAAATTTGATTAACATTTATTTGGGACATCATTTTTCCTACAGTTCTTGTGTGTATCTTGCTGTAGGTTTTATTCTTTACAATACAGTCTGCTCATCTCTGCACAGTTCAGAACTGCAACTTCAGGCCATCCTGAACTGAACAACTGAGTTTTAATTCTGGGAAAAAGTAAAAGTATTTTGCTTTTTAGATTATAGCTATTATTTATAGTGAAATGGATACATGAAAAATATTTGCAGCTGAACACTGTTGAGCTTTTAAGTGAGGTCCTAAAACAGCCAGTAAACATTAAATGAAAGCTCACCCTCTGCACCTAACTTTTCAATCAGCAATAAAATCTCCCAGAATTTGCCATCCATTCCCTCCACAAAGATACAACCCAACACATGAATAAAAGTGGGGAGTTTTCAACTGTCACTTGCTACTTTTGTGAGATCTCATCTTTCAGATTTTAACAGTGATGAAAATGTCTTTGTTTGGGGTTTTTTTAAGGAATTTAAACTCATGTTTGCAAATTCATTCAAGAGGATTTCCTAATAAGAAAATGAAAAGCACAAAAATGTACATGTACTTTTACAAAATAACTGAAAAAAAAAATTAAAGATATAAAAATAAACAACAAAATTAAAAGGGACATACAAAATCAAGGGAGAGATTAATCTCTCCTGTCAGCACTGAATTAACTGAATGAAGTTAGACTCATTCAAGGGAAGAAGAAAACATGACCAGTGATCTCTCACTGGTGCAAGAGCATCGAAGTCTTAGTATATCGATAGATCCATCTTCAGCTCTACAAACGATGCTCCCACCAAAAGTCAATCAATGCTTTTCAAAAGGGACAATTTTAGGCAGCAATTGAAACCAAAATCCAAGTCAGATGTGCTGTATCTCCCTTGGAGAGGAGAGCAGACCAAAGCAAGAGCAGACAGAATAACTGCTTTACAAGGGGGATAATGACAGGTAGTCTGACAAGCACCATACTGACTTTATTAAATGTTTCACACACACAAATTATGCAATGCAGCTAATAACGCGACGGGGGCGGAAGGAGGCTGGAAAAGCAGAACACTGTTCATTCATTCTGATGCCATGTTGTTCATACATTACAGAAGCGTCTGCCTGTGTTTTGACAACCTGCCAGTCCATCACTACCTAAAGCACAAGACTTGCTGTAGGCAATATGACCCTTTTCTTCCTTTCCTACGCCCTCTTGCCTGTTCTAAAGGATATAGGCTCTGCAGCAATAGCATTTGATGTTTTTAAAGACAGGCTATAGTTCAGCATTATTTTGCATGTTGAGAAAGCCCACAGGCACACTCAGTATTTTCTGGGCAATTGCAGATAGTTCTCGGTTATTAAAAAAGAAAAACTACAGTTTTGTTATTCAGACATTTTTCAAACTTAGTGAGAGCAAGTCTAAAACTTCACTCAAAATAGATGCTTCAAGCAGTTTGGAATAAATAGATTAACTGAGGTTGGACTTTGGCCCTGTTTTTTTTTTTTTTACTTCTACCTGTTCATGTAGTTTTGGTGATAAAAATAAAATAGTGTTTCCAAATATGTGTGTTCCTAGGCCTTATTTTTTCAAAAAGTAGTGGTACCTGAGCAAATGGACAGATCAAGATACCGTTCTGTAGCAAGTTCTTCAGTTGCCATTCAATAGGGAGGGATAAAAATGTGATGGGAGCCACTTGAATTACAAGACTTAACATAAGGAAGAAGAGTAAATCACAAACCAATATTTGAAAAGGCACACGAGAAGAGAAGGGAGATGTGCTTTCTGCCTTTAATATCTGTGCAAATAAGGTATCTACAATGTGTACCCACAAGCAACCTCAAATAAAACACACAAAAAAAAAAACCCACTATACACAACATAGAGCCTTGCATCCTTTCCTCTCCATCTCCTACATTGGTTTTGGCATTTGGTACATAATTTTCTCTCTGTTTTGCTAACTTAAAAAAAAAAGTCACTCAAAAATACAAAGGAGAATCAGGTTCTTAACAGTGCAGTGCTTCAGGCAGGCTGGCAATCTTGACTGTTGTTTTCTCCTTCTTCCCAAGACAGGTTTCAGCTAAACTATCCAGCTACTGCACTCTGAAATCCAGCATTCAACCTGTTAACTGGGAAGGTGTATTAGATTTAGCTGAGGTAGAGATAATTTTCTTCACAGCAGCCTATGTGTTCTAGGTGGCTGACCGAAACACTGGTGACAACACACCAATGTTTCAGCAATGGCTGTGCAGCTCCCCAAGGCTCTCTCTCTCTCACTCTGCTGGGCAGGCTGGGGGTGCACAGAGGTTGGGAAGGGACAGCCCCAAGACAGCTGACCCCAACTGACCAAATGGATGTTCAAGACCATAACACATCATGCACAGCACAAAAAACTGGGGAAGCAGCTGTTGCTTAGAGACTGGCTGGGCATTGGTCTACTGGTGATGAGTGGTTGCTTCTGCATCACTTGGTTTTTTTGGGGTGGAGGTGAGCGGGTGTTCTTTTTTTCTTCACTTAAGCTGTCTTTATCTCTCACTTTTGCCCTCCAGTTCTCATCTCCACCCTGCTGGAGAGAAGCAAGCAATTTTCTGGGGGCTTACCTTCCAGTTGGGGTCAGCCCACCACTGAGGAGCTTGCTAGGTGAAATTCTACTGGTCAGGAAAGACTGGAAGTGGAGTGCATGTACAATTTGATACCTACTCCTTTCAAATATCCAGAAAACAAGATTTGTTCAGTATTACTGACATACAGCTGCATTTGAACTAGAAATATAACTCACTGTTGGGCCTGATTAGGAATTGCCCTCAAATCAACGAACCCTTTTCAAATGCATGCCTACCCTGATAAATTGCTTCTGCCTTCTCCATGTCAAGTACCTTTACATGAATTTCAGGCAGAGTTTGTAAGTGCTTAGTGTCCTGAAAGGTGTCCCACACTCAACACTTGATTAGCGATTCACAGCAAGTCAAGTCAAAGCTCACTTCTACCAGTCTGTGTAGTTCCTTTCTAGTACTGCCTGCATCATAACAGCATTAAAGCACTTAATGCTGTTTTCACCACAGATAATTTATTTGATCTGATGTAGCCTTTTAAACAGCAAAGGCAACACATCCCCATTCACATGACTTTTCCTCCAGAGTATTTCTCTCATAGCTATATCCACCAGACTAAATGCTGACATCTTCAACCAAGCAAAACTTATTTTAAAGTCTTAAGAATTCCTCCAGACATTATTTGAACAGCAGACACTGGTGTTAAGCTCAGCACAGCACTGATTTCAGAAAAAAAAAGGCTTTTTTCTGTAGATGTTTAGAAAAAAATAACACAGAAAAATCCAGGTTTGAATATTCAAATCTGATGTAATTACATGACACAATTGATGACAAAATCAGCTCAAGTTGAGAGCACTCTGTGCTCCCCAGAGCCTTGCACATTACACATTCTCACTAGGACCAGGCTGTATCAAACAAAACATGGAATAAAGATTTTCACCTCTTTGCACTCATTTTGCTGTAGCCCAAATGACCACAAAGAATTAAGGAGCAAGCTGTGCCTGAGACTAGACAAACTGTTCAGATTCACAAATCAAGGGTTTCCTCATGCAGACACTGTACGATGGATTTCAGAAGGCTGCAGAGAGTCATGCTACAATGACCACAGACTACAGAATTAGCTGAAATACCACACACTGGATCACATAGAAGCAAGAAGCAGGAGAGGGGGCTTGTGCATTAGCATCATATCACATACACCATGTACTTTACTGACACACCAAGTGACAAAACAGATGCCACAACACTATGCTACCTCTGAACAAGGGCACCAACTTGGCATATGCATATGGATACAGACCAGCACCCCTTGTGTTCTGGGGAATAGCCCATACCTTACAGCTAGCCCAAAGCCAGCAAGAATGGTGTAACTGCTACAAGAGAAGCACACTGCACTAACAGTGTAAGCTCCAGGCACTGCAGCAAGGACAGGGGAATGCCAGGTAAGTGCTTGCCAGCACGCCAGGCTGCCAGTCATGCTTACTGTGTGAGAACCACTTACCTACACCCAAGAACCATTACTGACCTTTGCAGACACAATGGCACAGAATCAGCCTGCCCAGTTCAAGCACTTGCAGGATCAGAGCTATAGCCATATACAACATTTACTGAAGAACAATTACCAGAAAAAAAGTCCGTCACAGTATAAACACAAGGGTTTGGTTATCTTGCCACTTTTAGCTAATCCTCTCACAGGTTGTTACCCTGCTTTCGCATTTTACCACTTTTGTTTTCTCAGTCCAATGGCTTCTCTCCAGCTGTGTCCACAGAATAGAGCACTAAGCACAGGGGAGGGTGAAAGATGTAAGAGACCTAGAATTATAGGTCATTTACCAAAGTTACCTCCTTTCAGCTTTGTGTAGAAACATCCTAAAGGTTATAATGTTATAATGATCCAAGTGGTGAATAACCTTGCAGGCTAGAATTTCCTGATGATCATAAAAACAGCTGCCTTAGAGGAAAAGAAGTGGAGATGTTTGAGGGAACATTTTCTTTCCTTCCAGTGCCTTACCTGTTGAAAGTTCAGGGACTTTGTGGGAAAGTTTATACCAATATAATGGCATTTTGTCTCTCACTTGCTTCTGCAATAAAAGCAGAATAAGCAGCTGTGTTTACAGTTTGCAACTTAGAATTGATTTTTTTTTTATTACTATGCCAAATTATTCCTTGTGACTTAATCATCAAATCCATTTATGCTGTTAACAATTGTGGTGATAAGTTAGAGTGATAATACTGTTTAAACACAGCACATTGAATTTTTACAACATCTTCCACCTGAAGATTTCTGTAGAAAACATAAGAGTACTAAAGCTTCCCAGGACCCTTGTATAATGAGTCTTTTGCTTGTGGCGCTTCAGACAGTGAAACTTGGGCATTGGTATTTGCAGAGAGTTACACAGCAAGTCAGTGAAATTCACATCCCTGTCTCATTGTCTCAACCTTAAAATCCTTCAAGAGGTCATCTTGCATGCTCCAGAAACACAGGGAGACACCATATGCTGTGTTGGGTAACCCCTTTTCTGGGGCTGCATAGCATTTAGAAGCATTAGAAATGTAACCCTAATATTTCAGAACAGAAAGCAAGACCATAAATACTCAGAGCAGCACCCTCAGACTTTCTGCTTAGTTTAAATGTTGTTGCTACTGTTTAAGAGCGTAGAGCTATCCTTTCTTGTGTGTACACAGTGCACACCATAATAGGACACTGCTTTCCACAGATGCTTAGCATTTAGCGTGAGATGCAAATAATGAAATACAACAGTGAACACAATAGAGTCCGAGAGGCATGAAAAGGTAAAACACAGCAGGAGACAACCAGTACTAATGAAGCAAAAAAGAACAGGACATTGTGTACAAACTTGCATAAACATTTTCTATGAGCTGTATTTTTTCTACTCTCAGCCTACCTTATTATGAATATGACATGATCTCATGTAACAGGCTACATAACATAAAGCTTGGCCTTGAAAATACAACATTGTTAAGGAGTCTGTCGTTTCTCTTTAATTAATGCCCTACTGTGTCTGACAGACAGCAAGCGTTCATAACTCACACCCGTGAACTTCAGCTTTGAATGCTGGGTAGGTGTCAACAAACCCCGATTTTAATGACAAACACCAAAGGAGAAACATGTTATTAGAATCCGATGAGATTGAAAGCTAAGCAATGGCTACAGGTTAGGATGCATGTAGCGGAAATCTGAATACACATGAGAAAGAAGATACCAATTTTGGCAGTTATGCAAGTTTAAAAAGAAAATTTCAGAAGAAAGTAGGCATAAGTTAATAGCCCTGTGTGAATGTCATTCCAACATGAAAGTCCAGCATGAAGTCCTGGCATGCAAAGGTCTTGGTCCTGTACTGTATTTCACCTAACACATTACACCACTGAGAACTTCTCACTTGCCCAGTTTCACTCAGGGCCAGAAAAGGGGTAAACAGCCAGCAACCCATGGAAAATTCAGTTGCAACACAAACCTTTTGTGTAAACAGTTAAAATGCAATTTGAAGTGCAACTGTTGACTCCTTGCAACAGGAGAAAGCAATTTGGTCTCTTTGCAACAACAGGTCTTCCTAATGTCACAAAACCATAACAGCCATCAAATACATAGTGTGCATGACTCTCAGATGCAGACTGCTGATGACAAAACATCACCCCATCAGAAGGCTTTCTGATTTAATTCAGATTTAAATGTTATAAGTTATAACAAGCACTAATCATAATATGTATGTCTTCGAACCACCACATCAGAGAAACTCAGTTGCAATTGTAGCATGCTATCCACTCAAAAGTGAGAGAAAATTCTCCAGTTGCAGTTGACAAACCCTCTGAACTCTATCTAAAAAACTACTTATCTTGTTTTCATCTGGTCAGCATTATTCTCTGCACCAAGCTTAGAAGAATTTAGACAAACAGGTATCTCACACTGCAGTCTGTATGGTACATCAGCCAACTTTCTGATTCAAATCCATCTGCTACATACTGCACTAAAGAAAAACAGAACAAGGCTGGGAAAAACTTAACTTGCCAGATAGAAGTAGAGGTATAGTAGTGACCTACTAGGAAGAGTCCTGAATTTAGCTGGTCCTTCTACTCAAAGAAACTTGCTGCTCAGCTAGATCTGTAGCTAAATATCTTGTTTGCAGCACAAATATGCTATTAAGCCCCAGTACACGGCAACCTATTAGAGCACACAAAAAGATACTAATAAACTCAGTCTATGATAAATAATGATGCACCAGCCTTTTACAGCTTAGAATACAACATTACAATTTCATTGCATTTTTGGGTTGGTGCCGCCCACCTCCCAATTCTTTACACTTCTTTAGGAAAGGGATCTGACCAAGAACTTAGTGCATCAGAACACCTTGTAGATCCAAAATAGCTGCATCCCTGCATTTCTTAAGAACTATCTGATTAGACCTGTTATTCAAACTTTTTACTTGTAAAAAATGGTAAAATTCCTATACCGCTAGACTGAGTTAAATGGTAGAGGTCCAAGAGGAAGCAGTTACTGTTCTTTTTTCAAAGTACTTATTGCTCTGAAATGTGGGTCACTCCCTCCCCCTCTGCATGCCTCTGATCCTTCTTGTTAGGGGTGCAGGCAATATCAGAGTGCTGAAAGATTATAAGCAGATTCAGACTGTGCCACAGGCCAGTCCACTGAAATTAATAATGCTTCTCCGCAAGGTACGTAATTTGCAGGAGGCTGGGCAGCTTAGGAAACAGGCAAGTCTGTGGAGAGTTTCCCACACCTCTTATAACAGGCAACCGAGACACTTCCAAGTTTTTAAAGTAACATACAAAGAAACACTGTTTCCGACATATACAGAAAGCCAACTCATTAGTTGTGTTTATTAGTTATTCTGCAAATGGTTTGAAGTTCAAACTTGCATTAACTTTCATTATTGTTATTAGGTACTAGAAAAAAAACTCTGCTCAAATTTGTTTGCATAGGTAAGAATTGCTCTGTTGCTTTAAGATTTACATAATTTAAAAGTGCTTAGAAGTGTCATCACCACCAGTTGTCACCAGGAAAAAAACAAAAAGAAAAGGTTATTCTGTGCTTCCTTCAATATCCTTTCATCTACACAGAGCTCATTCTGCAGTCAGCTGTAGTGGACATGACAAAAAGACTGGAGATGTGGTTTGATTTGTATCTAGAGACTATCCAGCTCCCTCAGATCTGTGTCACCTACCTACAAAATTAAATTCTTCTTGAAACATTTATATGGCTCTGGGATTAAAAAAGTCCTAATAACACTAATACAGTACCTTGCATTTCTCTGTATTTTAAATACTGCTTTATAATGGTCTTACCATTTCACAGTGAACAATCTCTTTATTCAGTGACATCCAACTCTCAATTAAAAAATACCTGTGAATAAGAGTCATAGGGGTAGCTCACTTAACTATGCCAGTGAGTAACTAGACAGATGTGGTTATATTCCTGCAATTTCTCTGAAAAGAAAACAAAAATATCTCAACGTATGTTTACAGGGAAACATCTTTGTCTCCACTATACACGGTATTCGCATTACTAAGCAAACTGAATGGGCATATGCTGCACTGATACTGATGGGCAGCTGGCACACAGGGAGGCTTCTGTCTAATGCCACAGCCCAGCCCTTCAAAAATATTTCGGTATATGTTACATGAGCAACATTCCATTGAAGTCCATTAAATTACCTATGGTTGACTAACTTGTACTATGACATTGTATAGCTGAGGAGGGAATGACAAAAATGATACAGTTGCAAAAATTCAGAATCAAATCCTGAATGGGGCTATGAACTATGCATTCTTTTTTGTCACACTGTGATCTACCCCTCAAAGTCTTCTCTTCCTCCATGTCCCAAACTGTAGATCTTCATGTAAAAAAAAAAAGTTAGATCTTGCCATTCTTTTCAAGACACTAATTCCACTTTATTCCCAAGCATTTTTTTCTCAACATGAAATTCAGAAGTAATTAACTATTTCTCACTACTGTACAGAAGTCTCCAATAGACAGTAAAATACCAGGTGCGGGAGGGGAAATTTTCCACAGAAGTACCGCAAATTAATCTAATGCTCAAAACACATTTCTCTGCCAAGCTACTGAAGACTCCATCAGGATTTCTTTTCTGCACCTAAGATGCTCTGCAGGATCCTTTCCTCCATAAAGGACAGAACTTTAGTTAGATGTTATTTAACTAGAACATATTGCACAGCTCAAGCTAACAGATATTTATTTTATTTACACTTACTGAGAACTCCTAACCAGTTTGCAGGATTTTTCTCAGATTCCTGTGGCAACTGCTACACTTTATCACACAGTTACGTGATTTAAAAGGTTTTTTTTTTCCTTGGTCACAAATACTTGCTGCTTAAGCTCATCATCTGGCCAGAAGTTCTTCAGAGGGAGTTCCTTTTAATGTCATAAAGAAGAAACCACAACACTTCAAATGAAATTGTTAATGAACCAAAGTCATCTTCTCCATCCAAAAGTACCATCTCCCTTATTTGCTCTCTCATTTCATAAGAACAGCAGTAGCCCAACATGTTCCTCTTAGCCATACTATCTCTTTTTATAAGAGAGTATAACTAAAAAAAAAAAGGAGTACCAACTTGCTTATAACCATCTTTCAGTAACTGAAGTTTTAAAAAAAGTGAAGTGAAAGAGTATAAAGCTACAGCAATCACTACTAATGGATCCCTCTGTCCATCTCTACCTTGAACTCAAGAGCAAAGCAAAACACTAAACACAGGCAAGATGCTGCTATCATAGCTGGGGCAATATGGAGCAGGGCACAGAGCAGTTATAAACGACACTGGTCCAATTAGGGAAGTTTGAGTGTCAGGCTGTTGAATTCCCTATCATTTCCTGGCACCACTGCCTTTAATTAGGCCTTGGATTGATTACTGCCTTTGTTCTCCATTGACCCACCACTGACTCTGGGAAGGGTTGTATTTTCCGCTGCTACAATTAGAAGACAAAGTTTCTGAGTGTCAGCAAGCCTTACACAGACAGCCAGGCTACTTAAAATTAGAGAGTCTTTAGAGAGAAGATGTGTCTGTGACATTAACACACACTTCTTTCTTTAAAGGATACAGTAGGCTGGAGTCTGTCCTGGTCCAGCAGTAAATTACAGTCAAGGCTAATTTGCCAGTGTGGAAAAAAATGCAGAGCAGGACTAGCAATACAGAATCTACCTGATTCTTCTGTAATCCAAAATAAGAGGAAGGCAAGTGAAAGAGTGTGGAAGAGAATACTGCTTGAGCATTTAATTTGTAAAATAGCAGCAACAAGACTGGACAAAGTCATTTTGTGTTCAGGTATGTAGATTGCTTTGCAGCAATCTAGAGTATTATGGACATCCACAGAGCTAAAGTAGCAATGCAAAAATACATTAAAGAAAGTCAAACCTGAAAGAAACACCACATAGAAAATCTGTTTCCACATTTGTGTTGTGTTTTATATTTTGGTAGCACTTGGAGGAAACAGCCAAAACCAAACAAACTAATAACAAATAAAATAAAATCAAGATCCCTTATGCCATGCACTGTACAAAGATAGACAGCTTTTTCCCAATGAGAATTACAGTCTTAGTAAAGAGAGAAAGGAATTAGGGCAAAGGAGCAAAGGTAAAAATAACTTTTAGGTAGCATAATCTGTTTGAGGCCATACAGTTTGTCTGTGCTATTGAAAGAAAGTTAATTCCATATTTCACATATAAGGTTACCAACAATTCACTGTGTCACATTGTTTTTTGTCATGAAAACATAGGTCCTGGGAATCAAACTATCAGGCTCCTTGTGACTGTGACAAGTCATTTCATTCCCCCACACCTTTGATCTCTAGTCATATATTCCCCAGGGCACATGAAAGACTGGAGGGTAATTAATTAATACTTGTGAATTGTTGAAGTGTATTTTCAAAACTGAACTAAGGTATTTATTACAGGAACTAAGTCCAGATATTAAAAGTCTTAATGCATTTTGAATAATTAAACTCTCTGAACACAGGAAGGTTCTTATTAAGTATAATTCTCATTGGTACAAGTAGGCAGCTCAAAGGACATTAGAAACTGATGGCAATGAAAAAATTGGTTTCCCTCCCCCCCACCCACCACTTCCCATCATTCACACTTGCCAAGCTCACAAAGGGCAGGACAGTACCCATCTGTGGAAACAGAATGCCACTAGTTGATTCTGCCAGCATACCCAGGTGACCAGCCTGCAGAGGATTTGCCCAGGCAGAAAACTGGCATCTAGCACCATATTCTGTCACACCATCAGTGCTCTCACCACTGCAGGCACATCCATCTCTGCGCACAGAGGAAAATCCATTGTCTGGGCTCATTTCTACCTTGCCAGTCCATAGTTACTATTTGAGTCCAAGAGGCAGCTGCAATAAGATTTGCTCCTAGGGGACAGGGGTAGAACAAGCTCAGCATCATGAGAATTCAAAAGCTCGGTGTCTGGCTCCCAGGTCTGAGATTAGTCCCACTATCTCTTTAAAATTTGGCAATTAGAAGTATGGGTTTATTTTCAGCAAGAAGCTTCTGCAAAGGCATTTTTTTTGTAACCTTGTAAAAAAATATTACTACCTACAATTCCGAAAAGGACTGAGACAAAGTGACCAGGTGTATGGGGCAGAAGTGTTAACAAAAGGGCAGTGGATGACACAAGAGCAAGAGCAACGTCTACTGTAGTCCTAGGATGCCTTAAACTTGTTGAAATACCTCTAACAGCTAGAAACAGCCCTGTATTTGTATTAAACCGCGACGTATGATCAGTAGTCACAGTCAGGGGACTTGCAAGTAGTTCTTTTTATCCACCATAGCTGAAAAGAAAGTGAATTAGCAGCACAACAACCACAAGATGGAAATCCAATTTCAATTCCTATCTACTCCATGTATCAGTGGAACACCGTGAGCTTCAGCACAGAAATCCTAGCCTACAGGACCACGAGATCAGCTTAATGTGTGTGGCTACTGGAGAGCTATAACAAAATAAAGTTTTGAAGCACAGCAAAGTGCCTAGGATATAATTTTGAGAAGTGCAGTGGTATCCCACAATTAATTCACAACCCAGGGGAAAAATAGTACTACCAGGATGTGTTATTTTGTGGTTAATAGGTTGGTTTTTTTCAGTAACTGCCCTGTAATTAAAATGCAGATGAGCTAAATAAATCTCATGGTGCCCTAGCAAAAGCCCTCAACTATCACAATACATGTCCATCCATATTTTGAACATAAATTGCTGAGCCATTGATACTTTCAAGTCAGCAATTCAGACTTAGCCTTACTGAACACCAGAGGGATAAGGCAGAAATTTTTAGTGACTGCAGATTAAGAAATGATGCTAAAATAGTGCTGAATTTGTTATAATTGCAAGCACTCAAATATACATGTGTTCTGTTCATTAGGCAGATATTCTTCTTCCCTTATAGCCACAGCATGGCAGGGACAAAGGAGAATACTGAAGCATAAGGCATGTCTCAGAGGAGCTTAGCAGGTCACTGGCTGTGCTGACCAGAAATACAGAACTGAGAAGAGCCCCATGCACTCAGTGTCACATCCCCTCACACAGCCAGCGCACCCTGTAGTACACTGTTTTGCTATGTAGGTAAAACAGCTCAAGGTAGAAGATCTCCATGTTGTACAGTTCTGGAAAAGAAGCTTTCTATATTGGACTGACTGTTAAGGAGATAGACACCAGGACACCCCAGCACAAACACCTCAGTCTCAGCAAGGTTAAATCACATATTTTCCTGGAACATAAATGTGTCTGTAAGATGCATTTATGGTTTTCAAGCACCTTTCCCCTTCCTATAGGCCTTCTTCAGTTAGATGCTATTTAATCCACCATTTGTCACTGTAAGTGGTCACTCATAGCCACACAAGTCTAAATTCACTACTGTTCCTACTGTCAATACCATACTTATCTGCCTTCTTGCATTGCTATACTACATTCACTGCTTTCAGATCAATTCTACTGGTAGGCAATCTGTTAATAAAATTGGTATCTCTGCCTATTTTTCTATCATCTACCAAAAAAATACGGGGAGTGCTAACAGCCTTAGTCATTACAATTCCGTCATATCTGAAAAGACTAGCTTATTTTTTCTTCTGTTTATGAGTATATTTTTTCATCATGCAGTCAAACTGTGGGTTAAAAAAAAAGATAATTTGCCTGCAGCTATATGTAGTCATAGTGTTTACAAATATTCTGATGTCAGATGAGCAGTTCATGTCTTAATCACTCAGCTGGGTGTAGATATTTGGCTCTAGAAAACACTAATACCTCCAGACCAAAGGAAAACGGGTGAAACAAGGTCTGATTTACTGAGTAATATTTCGTGCATTGATCTCCCTTTTCTAGTACCAAGGGTTTGAGCAAGGGGTTGGTTTTGCCAGGTTAGCTCCCCAACAAGCTCACCATGAGGTCAGACAAGTAACTGCTGACACAAGAGACAGGGCACTTGGGAGGACAGGACTGCAGAAGCAACAGGAGCTCAGAGAGGCTGTGCAATCTCTTACTTTGGAGATGCTCATAATTTCACTGCACAAAGCCTAGAACAAGCTGATCTAACACTGAAGTCCACCATGCTTTGAAAAGGAGGCTGGACTAGTTAACTCCCAGGTCTTCCTTCCAACCCAAAACATCTACTTATCAAGCCTGACAGCACTACAGCCCAGGGAAGCTGCACAGGTGTATCACGCACCTTTCCAATTCCACAGAATTGGATTGCTGAGCTTGGTTTGAATTTTCCATCTTTGCTGACATTTGGTAAAAGAATTATTAAAGGGGCCATGGGGGTACAAAAACAAATTGTAGCTTTATTAGCCCCATGTTTGTTTGTAGGCAGACCTACCTTTCCTCTCATGCAGCCAATTCAGCAGGCTGCAGTTAGCCCTATAAAGATTTAATTGTGCCATGTCACCCCAATTCAGACAGCTTGTTCACATTATCACCTCTGATGCTAGATGAGAGGTGCTCTTTGATAACACCTGGTACCCAGAGTGAGGCCTGCTTTGGGATACCAACATATGCACTGCTCACTCCCATTTTGTTCAGTGTTCAAGGCCCTCGCTTACACATCTGCTTTTAATTATTAATGTGTGAGCAAGCTTGCTAAAGACAATAGTGAATTCTCAAGGCCCTAACTTCACTTAAAACTTTTCATTATTCTCTACCACCAAGTAAAAGACAACACTAAGGCTTGGCTAATCACCACTATAAGATCAAGTGTAACATGCAGAAGAAAAAATTGTTATGACAATGATTTCAGTTGTTGCTCTCAATTCCTTTAAGCTACGCTTAAGAAGCCTTGTTTACAGAACTACCAAAGACTTTGCTGTTGGCTAGAAGTTCTAAGAAATTCAGAGCAGCTCTGAAAAACCAGGCAATAGATTTTGAAATATCTTAGCCAACCTGAAAATTGACCAGATCTTCCACAGTAAGTTGCTTTCCTTGCTAGTCAATAACAAGACCAAAATGCAGGAAGAGTCTGATCCATTCTGTTTTACCAGCTCCTGTAGATCCTGGCTGCCAGGCAACAGAGCAAACCATTTCCATAGGGTTAGAGTTAATTGCTATAATCACAGAGCCAGCAGCAATCCTATTCAGGTGAGTCACTAGTTAGGGAAAAGAAAGTTATCAAGAGAGAGCAGAAAAGGGGGTAGGAGAGGTTTAAATAGCACAGAGGATTTTTTTTAAGGAAAGAGGTATATAGTGTGTTTGTTGGTTCCAGGAAGAGAACAGCTGTATGTAAAGAAAGCACAAGGCTGTAACCAATTAGCAACTCCATGTTTGGGTGCTCTAACAAGCCTTAGTCTGCCCATAAGGATCATTTAACAGACAATGATGAAGGGAAGCACAAACTCAACACTGCTTCAACCAACGCAGGGGAGTCCTCTAACAAACACTGGAACAACTACAGATACATTTCAACCCTCCTTTCACACCCTGTAATTTCACCAGAGACACTATGGTTGCTGGAATAAAAGCAAAGATGAAGTTTGGTGCAGGATGTACAGTTTGCAATGAACATAATTATTTTCCCGTTATTTGTACATGCACTGCAATATTTTTCCAGTGGATGTTCTACCTTAATTCCTATGCTGGTCACCAGCTCACTCACAGCATGCCACTGGAGCTCTGACATAAAACAGTATCATAACAGTGTGCAGGTTGCCACAGATGGTTCAAATTAAAAGCAGCCTAACAAGCCATTCCACAGACAAAGAGGCAGCACATCCAGTGCTGCCCATGGTGAGAACAGTGTCTCCAAACACGCCTGCCCCGAGAGACATTGCAGAGCTGATAACCAGTCTCAGAACCCACAGCCGCTTGGCTGACAGCCAGGAACAAGAGCTCCACGACTGGACTCTGAAAGCATCAGCCAAAGCAAGCACATACCTGTAATACAGCTGTCCAGCAACAGTAGGGTCAGCTTCATAGAAAGTTACCCTCCTTTGCATTAGGTGCACCCAGCATCAGAAGCACTTCAAAAGCCTCTCTGCTGCCTACAGGGCTATGCAACAGTTCTATGAAGCCTAGCGACACGTGGCAGACTCTGGTAGGCACCATGAAAAGATACACAGCACCTGAGAGGCACTGAGGAACTTGGCCAAAATATCTACAACAGCAGAGGCCATTATAGCAACAGCATGCACTCAAACACCCTTTAATTGTAGATTAATAAAATCTTCAATGTTGCCTTAAAAAGTTACTATTAATGCAACAGCCAGCAGGAAAGCAGGCACTAGGTGATTTACCCATGATAGCAAACATTAATATTTTTTGTTCTTAGCATGTTGGTTTTTTTTTTCTGAAGGATGAAGCTTTCTCAGATGGACATTCATCCCTGAGATCACTCTATAAAATTGCACTAGAGCATTAGCCTTTATTCCCATTCACCTAGAAAAACTACAGACAAGAAAAGTAGCTTGGGGTATGCTTTCTGCTTAGTGTTCTCAGAGTCTCAGCCTGAGGGTCATGAGAATTACAGACAGGATCTAAATAAAGGTTTGGAATACTAATAATGATGCTTATGTTTGGATCAGAAAGGATGTAATCTGAGAAAAGCTACAGATGCTTTTATTTGCTTGACAAGTATCACAAGAGCAGCTACAGCAATACGAGTCTCATGATGAGGAAAAGAATTAAAATCTGAAAACTAGTATTTCTGCAGTTTAAACCTGCTAAGTAATGACAGTAGCAAATAATGTCTAGAGATAGGAAACGCAGACAGGAACATATTTGATAGACCATATAAGCTAGTACAAATTGTTACTTATAAATTCTAGACATATTCTCAAGACAAACTTCAAATGTAGAAAAATCCTTTCATAAATATTTACTTCTCCACTGGTGAGAACAACACTGAACAATCTACTCCAATTAATGTTCTAACTAATGAAGTGACAAAGGCTCCCTTTCTGTTCTTTCAGATACAGTTTAATAGCATTTATATGTTGTCAAACCTTGCATCATCCATTTGATCTCTGGAAAGCCAGAAAGGCAGACAGAATACAAAATAAACATTAACAAATACCACATGAATACAGAACACCTAACAGCATGCCATTCACAACAGCAGAGAGCCAAGGACAATTAAATTATTCATAGATATGAACTGTCCAAGGTAAGAAGAAAAAAAGAGAATTAATAAACAGTCTCTTAAAAAAAAAAAAGAGTCACAGAGAAACACCCAGCACCATTAGCAATTTTTTCCTTTTTTTCTTTTTCTTTTTTGTTAAACTAGCAGCCAGTGTCTGGTACCAATCAGAGAAACAGAAGTCAAGGTCTTTCTAAAAGACTTTTTGTCATAACCAGGTAATTAGTTACGGTATATTCAGCTGCCATATTCCAATCCCTTTAAGGCCAACAGCTTTGAAATGCAAACCACAGCTCTCTTCTTCCTCTCCATATAGTCAGAACAGCCAATGCTGAGCCAGCATACAAGAACTGCTGCAGAATGCGATGGGCAACATTAGCAAGAAAGGAAAAAGCCCATTAGTCAATAGCACAAGCACGTAAGAAACCTGGACGCTGTTTTATGCAACCAATTGGTTCACAAAGTTGCTCTGTATCTCCTCACCTGTAAAAACAGAAGAATCAAACATTTTACCGAGATCTACATATGCACTCCAGTAATGGGCACATTGATGTGAATATTTTCAACTGTGTGAAGTCCTGTTACTTCCACAAGCATCTAAGTGTTACAAACCACTTGACTCTACCTCTGTAAGCATCTGTCCTCTTCTACTGAGTGATTAAAAAAAGGTCTTTTCCTACAGAAAATTCCATGGGTAAAGTCCCATCCCACATCACAAGCAAACAAATATTAGAGCTTTTTACTAAAAGCCAGCAAGACACACAGAAATAGCCTGAGGGCTCCAATAGTCAAGGAACAATTTAAGAGCTGCAGCAGCAAGGTGGAGCAGGCAGCTGCAGCCATCAACACCACAGCAGGGTGGTGGGACAGGACATATATCCTCACATCAGCTGCACCCAGAACCCCAGCTGGATTTCTTTACATTGTCAGTGAAGACAAACTTTGGCTAAGGTGCTTGTTAGTGTAATCCGGTAGCTAAGTTATGTGTGCATGGCAAGTCTTTCTGACCTGTCACACAGCGTTACCTTTCTGCTGCTCTGTCAGGGGTTACCATTTTATATCCTTGCAGCTAAACCCACAAAGGTTCACTTCTCAGAGCCCTGAAGTTTGTCATATTGTCTGGACTAAAGAAGAGCAGGGAACTTATGTGGGTCTTCATGTACTGGGAGTATATGCTAACTACCAAACATTGGGTTTTTTCCTAGGTTGGCCAGAAATTCTACCCTGCTCTCAAGAGACCTTTCCATCAAAGCTTAAATTACCAGAGTTTCAGTTTCAATAACAAGCTGTTCTAGAAAACAGCCTTAAAGAAGTAAAAAAATACATATTGAAGAAAGGCAAAGAGCAAGTCCAATGCTTTTCATGCATCAGTGATGTCCAGTAGTAACAAGGAAAAGATGAGAGGCTTCAGTGCAACATAGATTTGTAGACTGTCTCACTGCCTTTTGAAGAAAGTAATCATGATTCTTCAAAAAGGAAAACAATCAAAGATCTTTCCCTTTTCTTTCCCAGCTACCACAACCTCTACTAAAACAACCACAATGAAATAAAACAACAAAAACTAAACCATGCTTATTACTTATCTTAATTATACGTGTGCCTAGCCAAAAAACAGAATGCATAGAACACATCTCATTTTAGGTTTCCAGAATTAAAAGACCTACCCTTTACCCTGAAAGCCATTTTGTCCCATTTCAAAAAGCTGGATGGCTGACCAGTGAGAGGATACAGGGAGTTCTGTAGCTATTGCTGCAGAAAGCAATGCAGAAAAAGAAATACATACACATATATACATTTATGTATATAAAGAGAGCAAACCCATAAAAGCTGCACTGAAGCAATGAATCCTATCCTCTCATTTCATATGGAGGTGGGTAAATAATGGCACAACAGAGATTTCATTCATGCAGAGGTCCAGGGTATGCTGGGAAGTCTCAGTCTGACAATTTGCTGCAGATGCTTGCTTAGAGGAGCCATTTATCAGTGTCACCCATGCACATTACTACACACTGCTTCCTCGGCAGCATTCCATACCAGCTTCCCACATAGCAAGCTCTGGTCCTTGGTATTTCAGGCACAAAAATAGCCCTTATCTGGGCCTTAGCAGTGTGTGCTTATTGAAACGATTCCTATTATCCAAAGTGCATGTGTTTGGAGTAGGAAAGGGACAGAATTTATTTCCTTTCCTGATAAAACGAACAGCAAATTAAGAAAAAGTCACAACAGTTTTTCTTCCCCTTCTCCCCCTCCTCTTTATACCCCTATTTAGCTCATTGCTTATAAACAGCAAACACAGGTCTTCACATCAGCAGAGCTGACTCCTGGAGGATACAGGCACCTTGGATGTTTCATCTCTTGTTATACTTAAGTGGAATACTAAACAGGCAAGACAGTGACAGACCAAGCTAGAAAGAACCAAGTAACTAGGACTGACAAAGAAGGCTGGCAATTTAAAGCACTTCAGTCTGTAAAGTGCTTCATTTAGAGCTATCAGTGCCAGTGTATTCAGCCCTCCTGCATACTCCCCTACCTTTAGCTCTCCTCTCACACCTTAAGTCTTTCCTGTTCTGCTTTTGAAGTATTTGGAGCAAGTACCACCACTTAATAGCATGCCCTCAGAGGACCCAGTATAATGATAATGATAATAATAATAATAATAATAATAATAATAATAATACAGAATTAGTAAGATCAACATTATAAGAATCAAAATTAATCTGGAAATTAAACATTTTTTTTTTTTACCTTCAGAGACCTAACTATGCTCCAGAATGTCAAGTTCTACCATATTGCTGGAACACTAAAATATGTCATTTATTTTCTATGTTGGGTGACACTGTTAGTGCACTGAGTTGAGCCCCTACTTTATACCAAGTCTCATCTCAACAATATGGAACATACAGGTCCTTGTGACTGGTAAACAAAAGAAACGAATGAGGTGCAAGAAAGAAAATCTAGTTACAACCTTAGATCACAGGTTGCACCTGTACTTTAGTCTTTGGAACACCTGATTTCAGAATGAAAAATACTGAAGTGCATTAACCCAAAGACAATTTTAGTGTAACTGTATTCTACCCTTCTGGCTGCTTGCTGGTGTTTATTGGGCAAGGGGAGCAATAGGGATGGCTTAAAATAAAACAGAATTTAAAAAAAACAAAACAACAACACAACACACATACACCACCACAACCACACATACACTTCATATGAAATACTTCTGTAAAGTTTTAAAGACACTAGCAGCAAGCTCAGCCTTTTAAAGATCACTACTTTGTCACACATTTCACCCTGTTTCCCCAGTGTGCCACCTTTCCCATGGAAGCACTGTTCCTTCATTGCCTGGACCAACCAAAGCACCCTTCATGCTCCCCTTCATTTCTATCTCTATAGCCCGTCTTCTTTCTCTCAAAGCCCTATACTTCTCCTCACAGCGTGCCTTTCCTGTTCTCATAGCAGTTTATCCTTTAGGACACCAAAACATACTGGCTGATTTGCTATAAGTGCCTATTCCCAGCCCTTACAACTTTGAAAGTGGTTGAAGATGTTAAAGTCAAACACCCAAAAGCTCACCAGTCAGGAAAAGGCTAAAGGATAGATGTGATCGGATATTTTTAACAATTAAAGATGATTGCAGTAGGAAAAGCAATTCTGAAAAGATTTTCTAATATCAGAGCTCTCATCAAGAACTTAGAAGAACTAGACCCCAACTGTTCATTTAAAATCAGAAGGCATTTAAATTAGCTGCCTGTTCCATGTCATATTCTTCAAGTAGCCTCTTTGCAGAAACACTGGATAAATGACTTTACTAAATCCAACTCTGAAAAATCTTGCAGAGCTTTGTTTTCATAGTGATGGGAGAGTGTGCCCAAAGCTCCCTTAAGCCAGTTTCTTCTCTCCCCCAACCCACTCACCGTAACTTCTTTCTCCCCTCTAAGCCAAAATCCACAGAATTTTTGCCAAATCCATTATTCAAAAATTGATTTGACACACAGGAAAAAAAAGGAAGTCTTATTAGGCATGCTAAAAGAGCAGCTCTGGATTTAGGCTTACCACCTATGCTGCAGAGCTGCTTACAAAGCCATCACTAATGGCCTTCCAGCTACTCATCACTTCCCCATGTTCAGTCTGCTCAGACAGCTAGCTATTCCCTTCTAACAAATACCATTTTAATTGCATCTCCCACTTTGTTAGCCTTCTCGACCTCCAGTAAAAGCCATCTATGGTCTAACAATCTCTCAGATCTGACACTGACTAGCACAGTAGTATGCTTTCCTTCTACGTTCACATATATGCAGGCCTATTGTCAAGAATTTCCATTAGAAGTCTAACAAATATGAGCTGAAATGACACCTTGAGGACTAGTGGGGAGAGAAAACGGGGGAGGGAGTGAAAAGGGAAAGGTGAATAGGAAAGAATACGCATATGTATTGCAAATGCCCCGCCACCAAAGACTTCATTATACCTTTCTGGTGCCAGGGTTTCTCCAGTCCCAACACCTCCCTCTGAGCAACAAATGTCAGCCACAGCCCCCGACACTGTTAACTCTTCCTGTGGGAACACTGCCAGCAATTTCAGCAATATTAACCCTGGGAATACTAACATGATTTAGATGACTTGTTAAATTTTAATGATACCCATTAGAAAAGAGGAAAACACAAGAGTCGCAACTCCCAATTTAGTGCATTTGGCTGCTGAATAGGATATTAATGTTTTTCTTTGCCCAGCACTATTAAATGAGCAGTGAAACTAATAGAGAAATGAAGACTAATGACTTCTATTCTTGCTGTTCGGCATCTGCCTAAAGCCAAGACTGCCTTTTTGCCCACTAGCCTTTCTGCTGGCGTCCATCAGGTGGATGGAGTAAAGAAGTAATTCTTTCAGCATTTGGCACTTTGCAGGTCAAGGGGTTCATTTAACTGAGAGGCACAGAAAAATAAAACTGTCCAACTGAGAGAGCAGCATACAATCATTCTGGCTCTCAGTTAGAAGACAGAAGCCCAGTCTCCTGAGTCACTTCACATATAACCAAGTCCAAATTTGGCTTTGGTAAGAACAGCAGCTTGCCAAAGTGACTCTTCCAGGAGCCAAGACACAATCAGGCAAAGGCCAAGTTCTGCCCCATTTTTAGCAAAGGGCTCCAGAGTGACCATCATCTTCAGCACTGCAGGAATCTCTTTCACATCTTCAGTACACCTGTGATAAAAGGAATGGGCAATTCCCAACAGAACCACACGGCAGCCCACAGAAATTGATGGGTTGTATTCCCACATCCTCATTTATGTTCAGTTAATTATGACCATGGGAGAGAAAGAGGGAAAGAAACACATACAACTTGAGGAAAATTAATTCCACTGCTGAGGTGGGTCTGCTCAGACAGTTCTGAACAAAGTTGAAACCTACAAACCACTGTGCATTTTCACTTTTTTCTTCAGAAAAAGAAAATATTTATGTGGCGGATGTCAAAATTTCCTTTCATTTGCTTTTCCTCAAACATTCATGTGAGTATTAATAGAATTTTGTTCCCATGCAAGTCCATGGAATAGAGAAGCTGTTGTGAATACTGAGGTGCAAATAAATGATCACATGAAAGTATCTATGATTTAGGAAGCATGGTGAAATAAAAGAGTAGAAGTTTGTTATTAATAGGTCACAGAAAACCTCCAGGTTGAAACATGTTTATAAAATCGAAATACATACAAAGCAAGTTCCACTTGAAGGTAATTTGGAAGCCAAACCAGAAAGTATTCCTAGTTTAAGATTTTCCTAGAGACACTAGAGCTGGATGGATGCTTTAGATCAGTCATATAGCACTGGATACAGACATCCTCCCCTCCAGCATACACGGTTCCTCTGACACACACCACCAGCAAGGAAGTTCTAATATTTTCCAGAACCACACTCACATTGGATTGTGGTATTTTTTTACTGGAATAAAATAAATTTTAAAAGGCATTTGATGCTCTTTTCCTGAATCATCAAATCAACTGAATAATATAACTGATCAGCCACTAACAAAGCCGATACCATAGGACCTGTAAGTTAAGGTCTCCTACTTGTAGGGCAACAAAGTGAGCAGACTCAGGCCTACTTTGTTTAATAAGAAGGCACAACAAGTTTAAATACGCAACAAAAAATTCTTATACCAATGTAGGATTTCCTTATGTGAATTTGGAAGAGTCCAGTTCCTTTTGAGGAGAGGGAAGCTTTGCTTTCATCATGAATTGTACACACCAAGTCCAGTTTAATACCCAACCAGTTCCCTCAGTTCTCTCAAACAGAACTTCCTTGGCAATCTTGTTTGTTTGGGTTTTTTGTTGTTTTGTTTTTTTGGTGGGTTTTTTTTGATGCACAGAGGCTACATACAGTTTCAGAGGAAAGCCAAGAAGAGGAGAAGAGGAAATCAGTCTGAAGGTTTCTTCAGACTGCACCTTTTTACTTCCCTCCTACAAAACACAGAATATTTTGTAATATACAAGAAATGCAAGATCCACCATAGACTATATGACTTAATAGTATAGATTGAACTGAATAGGTCTTAGTGACAGCTAAAAGTAAACACAGTTGAAGATCAAAATAAATTTTATGAAGCACATCAATCTTGGAATGGTAAATAGCTTTTAACAGCCTTATTACACTCTATTATTTCAAATAAAATACATTGAATTCTGATATCATAACAAAAAATCCAAACTGCAATTGAACACACCAGTTTCTTAAAACTATTTCTTTTGTATAGTTACTATCATATTTTCCTTTACTTTCTCTTTCATAAAGTAATTAAAAAGTAATCCCTATATTCTGTACTAGTTACAGCTGAGGTTACGGTTGGCTGCATTGTGCTGCTCTCATCAGTACCTTTCTCAGAGATCACTGCCTCCTCACATCTGCTGTTGTAATAGCACACCTAGTCACTCCCTCACCTTTCAATCAAAAGAACTGAGTTTAGAAAGCAGCACTACTGAAAGCATTTGAACTAGCTATCATTTCGGTAAGAACTGAAGCAGGGAGCAAGCAATGTGTATGCCCACAGGAGACCTGCAGGGATGCTAACTTACGACCTTCATACAGAGAGGAGAAAGAAAAGGCACACTGGGAAGCCCAGAAGGGGCCAGGATCTCCAAGCCCGGCTCAGCCCGAGCAGCGTGTCTGCTGCTTCAAATGCATACAAGGATTCTCTGGTTAGAGGTATTTAACAGACAACTGCAGCCTAAAAGTAATCCCACTCAAGTCAGAATCGCATCACTAGAGCCAATCCATGTATGTCACTAGACTGACAAGGTTCAGATCCAGAGCTCTGCTCTCTCCCTCTCTGCTTCTTTGCTCTAAGTAATCAACAGTAGTTCAAGTTAATCAAGAGAAAGAGTTTTCAATATTTGACATTTCTTGCAAGATCTTTTGAACAGTCTCCATCCCAGCTTCAGGACATTCCAGTCAACATTCCCCTGTCCTATTTAGTGTCTTGCGTTGGTCTGCACATTTACTTGGAATAAAGCTCAAAAATGCTCTCATCAAAACATTACTAAGCTATACCATATCATCCGAAGAGGAGAGGAGAAAGAAGCATAAGCAAATGCATATTCTGGTTGTAGATGCTACAAGATATTACAACTGTACCAAGAAGGCACCTGATTGTATATTTCAAGTTTCAAAACAAAAGATCTAAACGCAGTTCTTAGCAGTTTCATTATGCTCATAGTTGCTTTATTTTAAACCCTGGTTTAATGTAAGAAGGTTGCACAGTAGGTAATTGAAAATAAAACTCAGCAACATAAATCACTGGGGATTTGAGTTCTATAAACCTATGAACAAGGATGCAGCCATGGTATGATTATCTAAAACAACCTTGCTTCTATGACTACACCATGTTAACAGAAACTGTTGGATGAAACATTGCCATGTCTTTCAAATGGGCAGCTGAAGCTTCCAAAGAAAAGCAGTATTTCAGTGTGTGACTGCAGCAGACTGCTTGCAGTTATTACTTTACCATTGCTTTCCAGAAGAGCAATACCTTAATTGTTGTGACTTCCATCAGTGTCACAGTGCAAATCTGGTCCAATAATGAGAAAGACTATGGAAAACACTTTTAGAACTTCCCACTCTTGGGATACTACTTTGTTTATCAGCATGTTGTTATATACCATAGCTTGCTTAATTCAAAGTCAACATGCAACCTGATTTTCTGCAATCAGGGATAGTTCTTGAACTGCAGCATTAGCAAGAGTTTACCCCGTTTCCCCAAAAATAAGCCCTAGCATGATTTTTCAGGATTTTTGAGGATGCTCAATATATAAGCCCTACTCCAAAAATAAACCCTAGTTACAGTTCATTTTAAAAGTCAGTTTAAATAGTGTCCAGGCAGCTACACATGTAAAAAAAGTAATATATTTTGAAGCAAACATTAATGTAAGACTGTCTTATATTGGAGGAAACAGAGTATTTATCTAATGGGGAGGAGAAGTCCACATGCTTGTATTCCTCACGTTTTATTAACATGCATGCTTCTCAAGCTACAGCATGACACTTTGCTAAGATCTAAGCTAGCAATTTAACTTAGGACATCTCTCACGCTTTCGACATGCAGACCACATGTCACAAAATGCTGCAGTTCCTACCACATCATTATGTAAAGCATGACAGTCAAGTTTATTGCAGTGGCAGGCGGCAAGTTCAGTGCTTGGAATGACCCCAATTATATGATGTCAAAGGCTATGTGCTGCTGATGTGGCAAAACTGCAAATGTCTTTCAACCCTACATACAGAGCACTGCACTGTACTAATAATCTGCTGACACAGGCGTGAATCCCATTACACATCCATGGCCTGTACTGGTTAACATGTAACATGTTGTTCTAAGACTGTCTGGTGAATTCAGCATGGACTACCTTTCTTTCTCCTCCCCCTCCAAAGTTACACGACAAAATCCTATACTTGTTATACAAGACTGATACAACTGTTGCCACATTTACTTCTAAGAAAATAATAAGACTATCTAAAGACGCGAGGTGATTTTAGAGATCAGTGCGGCGTTCATGGCACGTATAAAGCATCTTGAAGGAACTTTGTCACTTAGACCGGCATAAAGACGCCAGCTACAGACTAAGGATTAATGTTTATTTCTGAACACAATGTTTTCAGATGCACAGCCAAACCTCTGTAAAAAAACAAAACAATTTGATTTAAAAAATTGCTCTTCCCTAGAGATTTACTTCAGATAAAGTGTGAATACTTCCTCCCCCCCCACCACAACAGCTCTGTCTATGGTTTCCAGAGTAATTTTCTTTTCCGATAGGAAAAAAAACATAGTCTCAATTCACTAAATATAATTATAGGCCTGTTCCTAATATCCAGGGCACTCAGTAATGGCACGCCTTTTTGATCCCATGAAGAAAGCTGCAGAACTAAGAGTTTTGACAGCTTCCTAAAAAGCAGTCTTTAATATACGGTATCTTCATCTTTACCTCAAAGACATTTGCAAGCTTGAAAGAGATATTTATATCATGTCACACGTTGACACTGTAGATTGCAGCAGCAAGACTTCCAGCTGCTCTGAGAAAAGGGTTTACATTAATTCGTCAGAGGTGAAGGCATATCCGATTGTCTCCTCTGGACCTCTGTAAGCAGCTGTAATTCCAGGGCAACCAAAGTAGCTTGTGGTTTCCCAACTTGCCAGGAAACATACAATTGTAAGAAGATCCGCAGATGAGTTATGTTAAATGTTTGATATTGTGACCTGTGATGCAACACAAAAGAATGGTTGTTGTTGCCTAAACTTTAATGGAGTTAATCCTTCCAAATGCTGACAAATTACTGCCTCAGGCTATTTAAAATCACATTTCTAATGCAATAATCCTATCTGCATTACAATGAGTTGGGATGAAATGATTAGGTGCCTGAGATTTTTGCACAGTGAATTAAGTCACTATACAGACTGGCCGTGCTTGTTCACAAATTAAAGGTCTGGACAGAAATGAAATTCCATTATTCTGCCACTTGCTAAGCTGAGGAAGGCTTCATTACTGTCCTGTCTCTACTGGGAATGTTTCTAAAGTAGCTACAAGCTACAGGAACCTATTTTTCATTAGATCAGCTTCAAGGCTTTCTTCATTATTAATAATTATTAACCAAGTCTTTGACTACTCAACACCTCTGAAACAGAAAAGGCTAAATTCAACAAAAAGCAAGGAAAAATGAGATAGAATGTCAGTAAGTATGTGGAAAAAAAGGAAAACAAAATTGTACCCTGAATACAAATCCTTCCCTTCCCCCCTTCACAGACACACTGTGCTGTATCAGTATCTACCCAATTCTGATACCCAGAAACAGACTTTTTAGCTAGGGGATAGTCCAGAATATAAACCACCTAACACCACCAATGCTATCCATCTCCAGCATTTAAAATAGTATCCTTACTTCCTAACCCAATCACAACATGCCCAAGCAGCCACTCACATCTACACATTCAAATTACCTCTGGGTTTAAAGGCTGTATTCAGTATTTTTGGAATTCCGTACTAACAAATCTATAATCACCAGCTTGAAACTATTCTTATTAGCATTCAATTGATTATTTACACACAATATAATTTGATACACAAATATAGCAACTCTTCAATTAAAGTTAATGATTTTTTTTTTAATCAGATGCCTCCAAGGTTAGTGCTCCATTGAAGCCAGAGGATATCACAGGTTTGAACTCCAGGCAATCAGATTTCAGATAAATTCTAATAAATAGGGAGTGTGGTGCCAAAAACTTCTACACTAGAACTTTGTCTGATGCCCTTCTGAAAATACAGTGCAAGAATAAGTTTAAAATTAAAATAATTCAAGGCAATCCTTATCATTGTGCAAATGTAACAAAAACCCCACAAAACATGGCCACCAAATGCTCCACGATTCTTTCAGTCACAAATTGCAATGTGCAGTTATAACAACAACTTGTGCTAGTCATTTCCTACAAGCGTGCTTCACATGGAGGTTACAAGAAGATTTTGTTCTTATAAAACTTAACCACTTGTATGTAGATAATTGTTGTAAAGATTTAAGTCACATCTGTATCACAAGACAAGAAAAAGTAAAAACAAGCTTTTAGCATTTTTCTTTTTATAAATGGCAGGGAACTTGGCGTTTTAAATGGTTAAAGTAGTGGAACTATAATTATATATTCCTCACCTTTGTGCCTCACAAAAAACCAAAAAAATTACCAATAAAAAGCCAAACCAAATACCAAGTTTTCATCCTGTTGATGTATTAGGAGATAATGCTTCTATTTAAAACTGAAAGCTCAGCACCTCAACACTGACAATGAGCTAGTCAGAAGTAGTTTACACTAGGTTAAGTGTGTTTTTTTCTGCATCAAATGAAAAGCTTCAGTACATAGCTTCATGCATAAAGCCTGGTCTGTTTATGCAGCAATTAAGTATACTATTACAGATTGCAGATATACATAAATCTTTACATGATTATATACTGTAGAAAACATCAATGTAGGTTCACATATCTGCTACAAGATGTGTCAAAACGCAAGATACCTTCATATTCTGCTTGTTCTGCAATACACAATACCCAGGGTTATATGCATTTCTAAACACAGTATAAATGTGAAACAGGTGCCACAGACCTTATTCATAAGGCTGATGACATTTCTAGGCTGTTTTCAACAGCACCAACAAAAAACATTGTGTAAGTCAGCTAGATCTAGCCAACTAGAAGATGACTGAACAATTAAACAGAGGATTTAAAATGTATCTAATAAAGGCATAGCATCAATTAGCTGTGTCCTACTGGGTGCCACAGTCTTGAATTGTAAGATGCTTTGCAAGTTCTGATGGAATACCCAGAACCAGGAATGAGTTTTGTGCCTTCTTCCACTGAAGTCCATGGCAGGATGAAATCCAGCCCCCCAAAAAACTATTTCCATAGCCACAATCAAGAGCAAACCTCACAGGACCCTGAAAAATGCCAAGCTACATGCGTGGTAGATTCCAGCCTCAATCCAAACTGAAGAAACTCTTCCCCAGGTGCACGACAAGTTTCCACATCCTTGCAGGAGACTCTGTACATCTCAACCTCAGAGGGCAGCCCAGGAGCATTAGGGTGGCACAACCCTGCAAATGCAGCTCCCTGCTGAGCTGGCAGAGCCCACAGCAACACCCTGCTGTCCCCAGGCAGACACTGATAAGGCTACCCCATAGATGCCAGCAACAAAAAACTTGCAAGACCGGCATAGCACACTCCATCCAAAGAAGTCAATGGCACTAGCCAAGATATTTGTATCCTATATCACCTAGACCAGGGCTGCAGAAGTAGTTACATTTATACAGTCCGAAAATTACATTCAGCCCTTTGAAGGCAACCACGAGGCTGATATGGCCCCCAGTGAAAATAAGTTTGACACCCCTAACCTAGACCAAAGGATCACTGTGCTGGGCAGTGTTTACTGAAGGCAGAAACTGCAAGCCCAGGAAGTTATTAATGGTTGTAAATGAGCAGAAAAGGATGACAGAAAGTAATGCTTCCATGAATATCAGACAGGTAGCACCCATCTGTG
Organism: Nesoenas mayeri; assembly: GCF_963082525.1. Lineage (NCBI taxonomy): Eukaryota > Metazoa > Chordata > Aves > Columbiformes > Columbidae > Nesoenas > Nesoenas mayeri. The sequence continues at coordinate 82,727,716 of NC_137544.1, read as the reverse complement.
GAAGGGAACTAACTGCGTGCAAAAGGCTGGAGTACTTCAACAGGACTGAGTCCGCAAGTACTATCTAGCAAAGTGAGTAGGGCAGAGGGTCACCACAGCCCACTTGTGTGGATTCAAGGAGAAGAAAGGAGGCACAACAGCTTTGTAAATGGCACTACCACACAACTGGAAGGTTTGAAAAGTGGACTAAAAGAAAATGGAGAAGTAAAGCTTACTACTGACATGAATAAAGACAGGCCTGTACAACACCATCAGCTAAGCTACATGAACAACAGAACAGAACTATTAACAGTAACATGAGGGTAATGTCTCAGGAAGGCTAGTGTAGGCCACTATTACAATAAGAGAAGTCTATCCAAATCCTTACATGACTGCAAAAATCTATGCATTTCAAATACTGTGCAAGGAATACAGAGCCTTGATGTTTATGTTTTATACTCCCTCCATCTTAATGTCAGTTATTCTGATGGCTCTCATATCTTTATCAGTAATTGCCCAACTATACCCACAGCTGGTAATGACTGCCAAATCACATAGCCTGAAATCTGCGAAGATTTTGGTTCAATGTCACTTTCCAGGAAATCAACCATGTATTAATATGGTTAAACTGACTATTAATTTTGGTGATTCCCCCTTTTCATGAATAATTCACTTAAGCCAGCTCTTGAGACAAGGAAATATCAAGCCCTTTAGTCTTTTGTTCAAGAGAGCACCAACTCCTGCTCTCATGGCACATAAATAAATAATGGAGTATAGAACACAACAGCAACACCAGGGACCCATTCTCAGCAATCAGCTCTTTTCCACGATACCTCTTTATCATAACCACTAATGAAAACTCTTTGAAGTGGAAGAGTCAATATTATCATTTGATAGTACCTGGACTCAACAATGCAAACAAAATTGCATTGTATTACATTCTAGGAGCTGTAGACCCATTCACAATACAACACTCACAGGGTTGCTATGGAGGAGCCCAGTGCTTACTATTCTGGTAGCACGGGGTCATCCAAGGGCTGCTGGCCACTCTTTTAGGGCTGTTAGCCTTAATCTTTACATGGACAACAAACAGAGAAAACAAAAAACAATGCCAAACAAAACAAAAACAAGGAACGTTAGAGTATGCCTTTGGAGGTACCAGATTCCCCAACAGAGGCAAAAAGCAGACTTTCAATGCTATCCATGATCAGTCAGCTCTTAAAACCTAAGGCCAGATTTCAGAAACACCTGCATGCTCTTTAGGTACAAGTTTGTTCAACCCCAATACTCAGAGTCCAGTAACTTCAAGTATTTTAAAGTCTCCTTATTTGGAGGAGGGAGGGAAATCTAATGCTTCTCTGTAAGAGAAGCATCACCAAGCTGTCCTTATGTTGATGACACCCTGGAGATCTGGGTTCAATGCCATAGTCTGCCATGACCTCCCTGGGTGACCTTTGGACTCACATAGCATTTCAATGCCTGATCTGAACCTGGAGCTACAGAAGGATTCCTGCTGCACCTGGCTCTGCAATGGAAGTACAAACCATGGGCATCAGACCATACACATCTTACCACTAAAGTGACTGCCAAGTCTCAGAATATTTTGTAAATCCATCCTGGAGGGATCAAAGAGAGCAAAAGAGGAAGGAATCAATGACTTCCATGTGGCATTCCCAGCCTTGATTTCCTCTTATTGGGAACAAGTACATAGGAAATAACACAAAACCACCATGAATGCAATGGAAGAGGAAGGCAAGAAGCAAGCATGAGGGACTGTCAAAGAGCCCCCCCTGAAGCCTGGCAGCCCTCCACAGGCAGAAATACCCTGCTCCACATGAAGCAGGGAGAGAGGATGGGAAAAAGAACAAGACCAAGAAGGGGCAAACTCAAACCCTAAAACCCTTCCCGGTGACAGTAGCAGAGGGGAGTCCAGGTGGCGGGCAGCCCCACTGGGGAGTCGGCCCGCAGCCATGCGGCCATGGGGGCGGCTCCCAGGCGGCTCCGACCCCGCAGCGCTGACGGCGACCTCGCCGAGAGGCACAAGGGTCCCCCTGTTCCGCCCCGACCCCGGCTCACCTTGCTGTTGGCGGGTCCGGGGATAAGGAGCTTCAGCGCCTGCCTCTTCAGCTCCGCCAGGCGGGCGTTGCAGTGCTCGCACCAGACACCGCGGTCGGAGCCCGGCGAGGAGCCGCCGCCGCTCCCGGAGCCCGGAGAGCCGGTGCCGAAGCCCGGAGAGCCGCCCAGGGAGCCGGGGGAGCTGGTGCCGATGCCGGGCGAGGCAGGTCCTGGAGAGCCGGTGAAGGAGCCCGGCGAGGAGGTGCCGGAGCCGGGGGACGGGGTGCCGGAGGAGCCCAGGGCAGAGCCGGCTCCCTCCGGGGCTGGGCGACTCCCGGCCCGCGACTCCTCGTACGCCTTCCGGTACCAGCTCTCGGGGGAGAAGGGGGCGGCGGGCTTGGTGGGGGAGCAGGGGTCGGTCACCTGGAGCGGGAGAAGGAGCAGCGGGTCAGCCAGGGAGGCTCGGCGGCGCCGGCAAGTTTCGCCCGGACGCTCCGCGCCCGCGGCGGCCTCCGCGCCTCGCCCACCCCCGTGGGTCGCCCAGAGCCGCCGCCCCGCACCGCGGAACTTGAGCGGAGCCATAGCCAGCGGCGCCGGTAACCGCCGGCCGAGGGGCGCGGGAGCTCCGGCACGGCAGCGGACACCGCTCCGAGCCGCCTGTCCGCCGACAACTTACCCCGTATTTTCTGCTCCGCGCCGTGACCGCAATCCTCTCCTTATTTCCAGCCACTGAATTCATGGTGGCTTCGCAGCGCGGCGGGAGAATTTCCCACAGGTTTCCCAGTCCGCATCCGAAGGCAAAAGCCGGTCCCTGGAAGTGCCCCGTGAGGCGGGCAGGCTGCTCCCTCCGCCGGCCGCAGCCTCCGCCGCCTCCGACGGGATCGCTCAGCCACAAAACACCGTCAGTTCTCGAGAAAACGCTTGGGGCTGGGGTTTTCTCCAGGTCGGTTCTTCCTCATTGTCTTCGCTCTCATTCCCTTACAACCCTTGCTTTCACAGAAACAGCAACATCCAGAGTAAGAGCATTCCCGCCGTCAGGCAGCCCGGCTCGCTCTCCTCCGCGAGTGAGGCGAAGCATCCGAGGTGGTTTTAGGAAGGTGAGAGCAGGAGCCGCGCTCGCCCTGGCAGAGGCGCTTTCCGCCTCCGCTACAGCGGCAACTTGTTTCCTTCACCAAGGTTTGTAACTGAGTTAAAAGAAATCCTCCAAAAACATCGGGATCCAGGCTCTGGGAGGAGCCTCCGCGTCCCTTGCAGCCAATATCCTCCTGCCCGTGTGTGCCTGACAGTTTTGCAAGGGAAGGGAAGAGCTGGGCTGCGGAGCCCTGTGCGCTCCCCGGTCAGCGGCGGAGCTGCGGGGGCAGAGGCTGCGAGCGGAGTGCCGGAGCCGCACCGCGGGTCTGCGCGATGCCTCGGCTGCCAGGAGGGTCCATTTTATTTTGCAGTATTTCTTGACTGACGTCTGTGATTTCCCCCCTCTTCTTGAAAAGGGCGGGAGGGAATCTTGTTGCTTTCACCGCAGTTATTGGTTAGTTGCCTCTATTCAGGGCTTTAATGAACATGATTTCACAAGTGTTCCCAATACTCCCTAAATAACTAGGAAAGAAAAGCAAGCTGTATTTATGACAGTCACTGGTATCTTTTTTCTGTGCTGTAATTTTATGTGTATTAATTTAACTTACAGTCAAGGGCATAATAAATTGATCTCTTAACAGTGAAATTCTACAGGCTTGTGTCCCTATTAATCTTTCTCTTCTAATTATTATTTCTTTTTGGAGGTTATGTGTAGCTGGTTACACATCCCTTTTTATTTCAAACCCTGCAGATAGAACAATCATCTATAATAAATCCTCCCCCTCAAAACAAGTTGCTGATTTTCTCAGAAATTGATGCAATAAAGAGCTAAATGCCAGATCCCGCAATAGGGTCATAACATGAATAGGTTGATGCAATTGAGAGGGCAGAACACGCAGGGGACTTGCATCCACCTTTCCACCCTCCTATTGTTACTTCCATATAAATGCATCCTTCCAGCATCCCTAATGTACCTGGGCTGTAACAGCCATGAAGAAAAAGAACCAGCCCACTGCATCACTGAGCAAGAAATCTCCCAGTGCATTTCTGTTTTGACAGATACTCTACCAGTAGTAAAGGTGTGTAAGATGCTCTGCTGTGTTTTAACTTGACTAGGTTATCACCACTCTGCTGTGTTTTAACTTGACTAGGTTATCACCATAAGAGCAGAGCAGCCATTCCTGATCTGGATGAGAAAGCTTTAATCTAAAGCTGACACAAGCAATGCCACCCAAGGTAGCCAGGCTGCATCAGCAGTGCCTTGTGCATTTACATAGGTGCCTCCAAAAAGCTGACCAAATGGGCAAACAAAGGAATGCACCCCAGCTCCTACTGCATGTGAATGGGTTTCACATAAATCGGCATGCAGAGATGCCGTGTTTTGTTCTGTAGACAGATGTGACAGGGATGACAAGGTAATGCAGGAAAATGCTGCAAGTGTACAGCAGGACAGAGCAGTATACTCCACAGGCCCCCAGACACCAACTGCAGGCAGCCACGTGCCACTTACACCACGGTGTGTAACTTCTTATTTTCTGGGCTCAGCAATTCTGGTGGCGAACTGGCAGATTTACTTCGTTTTTCAGCAGAGTTTTAATTACCAAGCCACTAGCTATGCCTGCCTCACCACATCTGCTCTGTCAACAATCACCATCCTGTGCATAACGGCATGTCCACCTCGGGAGACGATGGCTGCTGTCCTGTGGGCCAGGGACAGCATCCTGCCGAGCGTGCTGGCAGCTTCCAGACCGCAGACCAGAGCGTAGTCGGGACCGGGAGGCCGAGCTCTGCCAGCACCCCAGCTTCGCTCTTTCCGCAGGTCCTCGGGCCCCTGACGGCTCAGGCAAGGTCAACGAGGCAGCACTTTGCAGCAGGCTGGTAGAACGAGGAGAACAAAACGTTGCTAAAGGCGGTGTGGTTCCCCGCAGCCTGGCATGGGGAGCGCGGAGGGAAGGACCCGGCCCGCGGGAGGCGAAGCGGGATGAGATTGACCGCGCTGCTCCCCAGCTCCAGCGGCAGGCTGGGGCGGGTGCCGCCCGCCGAGTTCCCAGAGCCCCCGCCGTGCTGCTGCTGCTGCTCGCCGTGGGGCGAGCGACCCGGCTGGCCGTTAAAGCGCCGCTTTATACCAGCCCCCTGGGCGGGGGGCGGGTGAGCCCCCGAGACCCGCAGCCCGGCGGCGCCGCCGGCTCTGAGCGGCGGCGGTGGGCGCGGCCGCGGCGTTCGCGGGTGGCGGGCGCTCTCTGCCGGCAGCGCGGCGGCTGCGGCGGGGCCGGTTGGGTGGTGCCCGGCGGCCCTCGGTGGCGCGCAGGCAGGAGCGGGGAAAGCAGGCGGCCACCGCTCCCCCGGCCACGCTCTGGTCTGCCGGGTCGCGGGATCCGTAAGGGGGTGCCAGGGCCCGACGGCGAGCGGCGCTGTCTCCTTCAGAGAAACGCCTGCCACCCCCGAGGCGGGGATCGGGGTCCTCCGGGCACGGGCTGCAAAGTGCTGGCAAAGCGGGGCTTTATCCAGGGCCGGACTCCTCCTGGGGCTTTTAGGATAGCAGACGTTGCCTCCCTGGCAGGGCAAGGTAACGCGGTTCCTCTGCCTCACTGCGCCTGGGGGTCAGGTCCTCCCGGTGTGAGAGCCGGCCTGTGGGGTGCCTGCCCTCTGCCAGCTCCTGCCCGCCTGCCAGCTCATCTTTTGCTCCTGCCTGCTGCCCGGCCAGGCGAGTCCTGCAGCAGCAGCCCGGATGAGCTGAGTTCGCAGCCAGAGCTCTGGGAGTCACTGGCAGCCTGGGTGCCCGCCAGCAGGGTGGCCAGGGGGCAGGTGATCACAGGTGAAAGGGCGGTGGGGCAGATGGAGTAGCCCAGTGGTAAAAACCAGATCCCATCCACATGGCAGGATCTTGAGGAGGATATCCATAGCTTTCCCAGTCCTTAGCTGATGGCCGAGTTTGGTCTGATGTGGAGAAGCAGGGTCACGGGTGGTGAGGAGGAACACCACCCCCAGTCAGGAAATTAGGACATTGTAGAATTGTCGTCTGAGCCTGAAGAGTCTCAGTAGCAAATTTCCATTTTCTCGCTGCTCGCGTTTGTGGAACTCTTAAGAAGGTGGCATTGAGAGAGATCCTCTTGCAACTTTGTGGTCTTGCATGACTTTGTTGGCCAAGCCTGGGTGATGACTCTGTTGCTGTTGGATCAGCTCTCCCTTCTGACCGGTGTCGGTATTTACTGACATTTGGTGTCATTCAAGGAAGCTTTATTGAATTGTGAGAATTTTTGGAAACTGCAATATTCTGAATTCTCCAGTTGGAGGTATTATGCTGCTAAAATCTTTCCAGTTTTTCTTATTGTGTGCTGGTCAAAGCAGAAGACATTACAGTATTGCTCTAGCAAGAAGCTCTGCCTAAGAACCTTTTCCCTGGGTTAACACCTTCCTCTCTTCTCAGAGACTGAGGTACTGACTCTTCTCAGGACTGAGGTACAGCTTTCTCCATCTCTTTGGGCTCCCTTGTGTGGAAATTGAAACGGTTTCCTCTTACCACCCCTCCTACCTCACGTGTCACTAAGGAAAGACAGCTAGTAGACTCACCAATATGCCAATGACAGGCAGCTCCACAGCTACCTCTCAATTTCAAGTTTACATATTTCTTCTGTCATCGTAAGTGGTAGTCACGGGAATCTGCTTTAACTTTCATCTTAGACTAATTGTTCTTAATTCCAGGCACAGCTGAAGAAATGGGCTGTTCAGGCATTTATAAGTAAGTGGACAGGAACCAAAGGCTTGAATGCAGCCATAAGTATGAGAGGTTCGAGCAAAAGCTGGTCTCAGAGCATTGAGGATGGACTTTGATCTCAATCTACATATTGCGCTTATATGTGTAGACTGTTATGACCTGTCTTTTAGCTAGTATACCAACTTCCAATTTCTCCATCACATTACAGTGCATTTGTGATGGTGTACTGTCACTCTGATGCTTTCAGTGGATTTCTTCTGGGTATATCTCAGTGTGGGTGCTATTAAATCTGACCTAGAAGTTGAGCCTCACCACTCAAATCTGAGCTGCTGGCACAGGCCCAGTTCTATCAATAAACAGCAGTTTATGAGAGCTGGAAATGTTGGTTGCGTCAAATAAATCCTTTGAGGTATTCACATTTATAATAAATTTCGGGATAAAAAAGGTGACAGCAACTGTAACTTGAAGAGTCATCAGTGCCTTCACAGAAGCTTTGTTTCCAAGTTTGGTGCTAATAAGTCTCAGTATCTGGTCTTACTTACAATTTTAAAAAGCTTCCTTGGGGAGATTTGAAATGCATGACAGCTCCGATACTTGCTTAAAGCTGCATATTAATGAGCTGGAGTCCATTGGGGGACAGGGAGGAAACTGAAGGCATTTGTAGTAATAGTGACAAAGAATGAATTGTAAAGTTAGAAACAGCTAATTATTAATAGTCACAAGTATTATCACCAGAACTTTTCCAGTTTGATGTATTTCTTCTCTAAAACTTTTCCAGTTCTTGTGCTCATCTCCTTGCCAAAGTATAGGGTCATTTCAGCAAAAAATTCTGTTAAGAGCACATTAAGTGCCTTTTCCTTTTGTATAGCACACACATCAGCAGAACACACATATCCACAGACCAAGTATTCCACAGGATTTAGGAGTTTGTGCAGTACTGGAGGAAATCAGCTATATAGACTGTGTTTGTACTTCTGATGTCATAGGTAATGCTCCTTTTGCAATATCTGGGATATACTTTGCTTCTGGAGTGTGTTTTTCTACTTGCTCTTGGCAATTGTTAAGTGTGATATCACGGAGAATTAAGACTGGGCATTTCTTCTGTATGAGCTGGCTGCTGAGGTATTTGCTGTAGCACAGTTTATAAATCAGTTGCAAGACTTGTGTGTCAGCATAAAAAAAGTCTGACACTGGAAGATGTGTACTTCTCACATACTGACACAGTCCCTTGTTCTGGGTGCTGTACTGTGAACAGGTGACTCTCTAAGTGTCCTCATTACAGCTTTACTTCTTGCTGTTACCAGCAGATCTGCATCAGGACAGTTTAAATATACTTTTTCCTGCTCCAAGCGACAGCAGAGTTTTACCATCAGCCTGACACAGGTATGTCTCCCTGGTTGTTTAGCGTAGCCCTTTTACCTCAGGGCCATTGCCCAGGTGTTTAGCCTGTACTTTCCTTGCTTCACTGAGAGCCTCCTTGAATCTTTCCATAATACAGAAGGAAGCCACTTGTGCTCAAATTTGTACAAACAGTCTCATTCTGTTGCAAACCAATTGCCTTTAAATCCCACCCTTGCCTGATACCGTAAAGTGATATATTTCCACAAAGGGCTGTCTATTTGAATTTATTTTGAATGGAAAATTTTTCTGTATCTCAAATGGAAAATATTTCATAGATTTTCTAGAAACTGCTTTCATAGTTTCTGCCACACAGCACTGCCTACTTTCATAAATCTTTATGTTCTCAATAAAAATCAATGCTTACTTATTAGTATAATATTGATATGTGTTTCATAAGTAATACAGGATGTGGTGTCATGCACATACATATACTCACAGAGCAGGGCTGCATGGAGAAGTTTACAGTCATTTTATGCAGTGGAATGCATTGCAATGACAAGTCTGAAGCCAATTTCAGTTAAGTTCATAAATTCAAATGCTGAAATTTGACAGAATCCCATTTTCTGTTACTCAGGCACAGTAAGCATTCATTGCAACTCCAGAACTAAAGGCAAGCCTGAAAAATGAAACAAAGTGGGAGTACCTGTGAATCCCAAAGTGCCAAGCCCTGGCGATGCAGATCTGGCACGGAATGGCAACAGAGCAAGAAAATACTGGAGTAACAACAGTCACAGGCTCTGCAGGAGAAAGATGCGAGCTGCTTCTTATCTAGGAAGCCTGCTTGCTTCTGTGGACATGTGGAAAAGCCATCAGCTCCTTGCTGTGCTGGGCTTGGTGGACCCACATCCAGGGTAATGCTCTAGCATCTGTGGGGTTGTGACAGATCCCCCCAGTGAAAGCGACTGCATGCTGCCTCAGTCAGCAGGGCCACACTGACGGGGCCCAGGGCAGCCTGAGCTGCTAGAACCTGGCTCTGGCACACTGCTAGCAATCGTCCCTGAGTGCAGGGACACCGGCTGGAGATATTAGAGGGCAAAGGATTCCCTTTAAACATCCTCAAAAGACTTTCTTAACTGCCTCAGGGGCTGAGAAAAACGCATCTTCCAAAATAACTATTCTTAGTAATCTTTAGATAGAAGAGGGAAGAAGATCATATGAATGGTATTAAAAAATAATGGTCTTAACAGGAGGAATATAGGCCAGCATGTGCCCAAGTTAGAGAAGGGGCACAGTGGCTGCTGGAGGGGAGCAAACACACAGACAGTGCAGTGTACATGCCTGCTTCACCCTAGGAGCTGGGGACACAGGCAAGCAGTGCATATGGCATGGAAGAGGGTAAGCAGAGGTAACAGAGCAAAGTGCACAGGCAGCCTGGAGAAACAAGTAGTGAAGCATTTACACCATCACATTTTTATGCTGCATGCCTTGTTGTTGCAGGAGTAATTTATAGCAGTACAGATTAACAGCAGAGCTGGCATCACAGGCACTAGTCTATCACAGTCTTGAATGTGTAAATGCCTTAAATAGGGCACTATATAAAAAGCAGCAGGCATTTCTGTTCTGCCTCTCAGCTCACCTGAGGTGAACTAATTCAACTCGGTACTCAACAGAGAATTACAGTCATGATAAGCTACGTCAGAGGTCTCACATCAGTGTGTTCCCGAGATTTTTGTAACGGTAGGCACTCCACATCTGCGAGCACCTCTTTCATCTGAAACTGTTTTTCAACTCCTTTTCAAACTTTTCATACATTTCTTTTATCACCAAGTTTAGAGTTAAAAGTGAACCTTACAGCATGCAGATTTCCAAAAATTTTAATGGTCCATTTTTCTCTTTGCTGTACACCAATCCATGCTGATTATATTCTTTATAAAGCAACTGCAGAGGACTGATGACTGGCTATGTGCCTGCCGTTTCCGTCATACCTCTTTGATACCTGCCTCTAGTTTGTCATTGCCTTGAAAGTCACAGTTTGGTCCCTGTATCCCTCTCTTCATCAGCTCACTGGCAGCTGGGGAGGCAGAGGCATGGCTGGACCTGGCATCTCCTGTGGTCACAGGTCAGTGGCCAAAAAACGTATAGACCTGCTCTCTTTGCCCTTCTCTGTCTTGCACAATGAGTTTCCTTCCAGATTATTCATGCTCTCCTGCTCTGACTGCATGAATAACCCATCGGGTGTTTGGGAGGATTCATGACTGGACCCCACTAACTCCAGTTTTTGTGTCTGTCTGGCAAGGGACGTTCACACTTGGCAGCACAGCTCTGGTGTGCTCAGAGGAGGGGATGAGTAAGGCATTCCTGTTCTTCAGAGGGACACCGTGAGTCTGGTGCCCTGCATGACCATGGTTTGCTGTGCATGGGGGCTTCTTTCAAGGTTTAAACAAATGAGCAGTCTTCTCACTGAGCACAGAACTCAGTGTGGGGGAGATGACTCCAAAAGCCTGTCTGTGTGCACAGGCAGGCTTGGGTAAAGCCTTGCTGCATGGTTTCAGCGCAGGCGTACTCCCAGCTTTAGGAAAGTCTCTGTCTGTCCCCTCAAGCTGCGCTCTTGTCCCTGGAAGCAACACAAGCAAGAGGCAGCTGTGCTCAGCAGCGTGTCCCCACCCGCTGCCTTACTGATGTGGGTCTTTTCCGAACCATAACTGTTCTGTCAAACACCATAACAGAAGGAAAACAATCCCATACCTTGCCAGCTAGCAACACAAACACAGTTACAGAGGTGGGCTGGCAGCAACTGATGGGCATTTCCTCCTACTGCTGAAAAGCGTTGCCAGAGTGGAATGCATTATCCCATGTCACCCAGTTCAGCAGAAATGAGTTCTTTAGAGAGGGTTTGTCTTTTTATGAAAGTTTTACCAATCAAACATAAATGGAAATCAGCATGACCTTCTTGGATAGTTGTTTTGATTTTACTGGTTACACTTATTTAGCTTGTACCCGTGTGAGCAGGTGCAATCTGAACTGCATAGAGCCAGTTTTAAGCTGGTAGCAATGTTCAGACATAACGCTGCATCAGTTTGACAAAGCCAATTTAATGTAGCAGCTGTAACTACACTATAGAAAGAAGAATATTCTGTGCTGGTGGAAGAGGAGCTGAGCACTCTTAGTCTGCCCCTGCTGCTCCTCGCTCTTTCCCAGAGCTTTCCATCTCTTCAGACCCATCAGTATGTCGCTATGCATAGACAGGGTTTCAGAGTACTTGTAATCACCTAAATTTTAATTTGGTTGTTCAGCCTTGTCCGTATTAAATAAACATTCATCCATGTGATTGGCTTTATCGAGCATTTTAACCAGTGTTAGCCTCACCATTGTATTCATTGTACAATGTCTGATCTGCAATGATGCAATTATATCGATTTAGAGTAATTAATTTGGTCCAAATCTCCTAACACAGGCAGCGTGAGAGCCTGGTGATGCTGCAGGAGAGCCACGCTGCCATTCTGTGATCAAAGAGTTTTGGACAGCAGTCAGGTATTCAGTATGAAAATACTGTGTGCTGCAGTGACAGCTGAGGCTGCTCCCATCTGAAAGTCCAGACCAATATTCTCGGATGAACGTTGCTGGGTGAGGGCACTTGTTAATAATGTTTACTAAGAAGTCTTGAGTGTCAGTATGTTCACACAGTTACTGCTCTAATGAGACGGCAAACTGAAACAGGCCTTTGGTCCAAAAGAGCTGGAATCTGCGCTCTAGAGGTGGCGAATTTCCGTGTTTGTGAATGTGCAGGGACACCATCTTGCACTGCTGGGAGCAGCCTGGACTTCAGTATTCACTGCCAGGCACAGAGCAGGGCTGGACAGGAGCCTGAGGAGAGGATGCCTTTTGGATCCCAAGGGCTCAGGTGGTTTTGTATTGATGTGTGTTCCTGTTGGCAGTGGGAGCCAAGACACCTTAGTCTGTATGAGGATGGTGTCTTTGCTAGGTCGAGGAGACACTGCAAGCCTGGGAGGCATGTTCTTTTAAGGTTGTTTACATACAAATAAATAAACAAATCAGTGGCAGTGAATGGAAGATCTCAAGAGAAACTGAGTGTTTCTGTAGCATGTTAGGCCTGCTTAAAACAGAAAAGGAAGAATGTAGTGATTCTGACTTTTTTTTCTAGGAAAAGACGCACTCTGCCTAGGGTGGTGATGAGAGTTGATGTAAGGATCACCCTTGAGAGAGGAATGTATATAAGTTGGTATCATTCAGAGAATCTTCATCTTATTTGGGCTTCAAGCTGATGCTTTTATCACGGAGAAAACATTTTTGTTGCTAAACCAAAAAGATTATTGTCAACATTTCTGAAGTTGAAATGGTCCTATCACATGGCACACAACTGTGAAGCTGCATCCTGAAAACCTGTATGGAGATACAGTCTATTCTGTTGGACAGCCACCCCGTTTCCACTTGCAAAGGTTGATGTCTCAGGAAGGTGGTTCTCAGAATTACCTGGAAAGCAAACATCTTTGGCTGACAAATACAGATGACTGACTTACCTTTTCTTTCTGGGTATGTCAGATTTGTCCAGTTGTTCACATTCTTTCACATGCTTGACTGGAACAAACTTTCTTAGACTTCAAAAGGAAGGTTGTAATCTTTTAAGGAAGTGTTATAGGAAGCTGCTCAGATGCTAACTGGTCAGTGGGGGGTCCATGTGCATTGAAGAGGCATTGTTGAATAAGTCTCTGACAAACCAGGAAGAAAAAATTGCTACATACAATTCAAATCAATCTGGAAAAAAATGGGCAGCTAGGGCTATATGGCAATCGCAATAGCAATGCACGAATAATTACAATAGAGTGAAGGCTGCAAGCTTATAGGCTTCTTCAGAGGAAGGTCCTGACAACATTCAGGAGTCTGGCAAGGGGTGGCTGTGCGTGTTTCTTTGTGTGTCTCTGTTTACCATTTCCTGTGTTGAAAGAAAAGCACATATGTCTCCTCCTTAAGATGAACTGGTTACTATAAAGGCTGCCTACCTGCCTGGACACCTGTTGCTCTTCTTGCTTATAGCATTCCAACGAAATGAAACTGCAGTTAATCAGGCATTAGAGTTGTATTCAGACTTACTAAGGAGATATTAAAACTTTAAAAAGTTAAACAAGAAATCATTATAGATACTTAGTTATTTTACCTGTCTCTTAATTATAGGCATTGCCAGTCATGGTTCTGTAAACTAGTCTTGAATAATGGTCAATTCACATCCCTTTGACCAAGCAGGCAAAGGAGGTGTTTTGTAATGGATTACAAAAATGAGGTTAGTTAATTAAACTCAACATCCTGTATATTCAAGATTGTTCTCCAAGCTTTAGCCACATGGGATACTGGTGACAGTAATCCTTGTAACTCAAGAACCTTACAGTTCTTTTCTTCATCAATAAGAATAACTTGCATATATCACAAAGACTTCTTTTTTTTTTTTTTTCACAGAGCACAAGACTAATCCTGAAATTCTTCTGCATGCCTTCTTCAAGCAGGTAAGGAGTTCCAAGGAGTTCCTTACTTTTGAACAGGGTCTGCATTTTCTTATTCACAACACCTGCCAGGTGGTTGGCACCAGGATGTGGCATCTTAATGAGACTTGTTTACTTGTGCACTTTGACATCTCATCTGTTAGAAGAAAGGGCCCAGGCTACATTTCTTCTTTCTCAGGCCCAACTTCATTTTAGGGTCTTGAAGATGTCAGTAAGGGGAATAAATATGAAGAATCTGTCTTAATGAGCTCTGCTTACAAGGAAATAACTTCCTTTGACCCATGAACTAGATTGGTAAGCACAGACCATGCAGGAAAGTGGAACAATCAAGGAGTAATTGAAGAGGACTGTTCTACAAAAACAGAAACCATTTCTAATCTGTGAATGTAGCAGTGCATAGAGGATCTACAGATTTCTGTAATTAGCAGGCATCCAAAATATGCTGTTGACGCCACCAGAACCCCTGCAGAATGAGGCATTCTCTCCAGGAAGAGGAAGATGGCAGGCAAAGTATGCTCTTGCATATGAAATTTTAACCCATCCAAGTACTGCTGAAGAAGGCACAGCTTGCCCCTGAACTTTCAGTGTAAGAAATAATGGTGTCCTTTGGATGCAGCAGTGTGAGGACAGGCAGGAGAAGACAAGGGAGCAGTTTGGCACTGTTGGTTCCCTAATGGCATGTGTCTGGCATATTCCAGGAATCAAGATAGAGAAAGAGAACTCAAAAGAACTACTAAGGGTTGCAGTTTTTAGAGCAATGAGAGACAGAGCTCTACACAAAACCATGACATTGGGTAGGTTAACCATAGTCCCTTAGTTTGGCTCTGGTACAGCTTTTGTCTCCAGCAAACTGCTCTAGCAAGACACAGACTTCACAATGATCCATTAGATAAGGCTCCGAGCTAAATACCTTGTGGTTCCCATAATTTGCACTTGTGCATGTTCATGTTGGCAAGTACAACAACCCAAATGGTAGAGATACTCTTCCTCTATTCTGTAATACACAGGTCCTTTCAACAACAGCTTAATTCTGAATTCAACAGTACAGGTATCAATGGGCCAGAAAGTACTTACTTGTACAAATCATATTCTGTACGTGTACCGCAGTTATACGGAGTTTTCAAACATAAGTTTCAAAGACCAATTTCTTCTCAGCATGATTGCTGAGTAGGCCACTATATGGGGGCATAACCAATTGACTTCAGATTTATATGAAAATAGAGTCTGTGATGGGAACACAGAAGATAGAGAACTTGCTGAATATAATCATGCTAATTGTCAGCCTCTCTGACAAAGACAGATGGGAATTTCAAGACCACTTCCTAGCATCTCTAGAGGTACCTCTGTACATCTGTATGAGGTACACACCCTCAGTATGAGGGTCAAGAATGATGACAAACTCTGTACAGTCTCTGAGCTGGACACTTAATGGACAGTAAAGCTGGCCCCTGATGGAGTGTTGTAGTAGATTAATGATGTTATTAGTAACATGAAGGTACTAATGAATGTGGAGAGTTTATCTTCACAATCGTGAGTGAGAGGAGTGTGACTTTCTGCAACCTGGCCTGTTATTAACATCATTATTTTGATATAGTTCCTGTTTCCATTGCCAGTGAAGCAGAAGTCCGAAAGCTGGGGGCTGCTTTCACTGACACGAATCTGCTGGGGCAGCTGTAGTGTGGCTGCAAGGGGGACAGAGCAAGGCTTTCTCCCCAGGTGGGGCACAGCGATGGTCTGTAAATGCCACTGTTCAGAGGAATGCTCATTCATCAGCAGGGACTGACGACGGCCACTTCTGAACAAATTTATTTAATCCACCTACTATCTGAAAAATGCCCTGCAAACAGAATCTTATCTGTTGTTCTTAAACAAATATTTCAAGGCTTAAAGATTTCATCAGCAGAACAGAAGTTTAGTGCAGGAGTTTTACCTCACAGTTTGTATCTAGTTCAGAGCATAACAAAAGAAAAGTGAACTTGCTGGTCTCGGCTGGGTACACATGAGTGCTGGACAAACAGCAGGTAATTTCAATACAGAAAGGGGAAGAATGTTCCTCTGTTGCCCTTTTTATTATCCTCGTTATGAATTTTCATGGCTGAAAGGTAAGTTACAAAGTTAAATTTTAGCAGCAATGAATGCATTGTTTCTTCTCTTGCTTCTTGAGATACATTCATTAGCTGATCTATAGATCTGGTTCTTAGCCAGCTGTTTGAGAGGCCGGGCAAGCTTTCTGTGTATATGTGAGAAAGCTCTTGTCTTTTTTCCACCACTATCTACCTGTAGTTGCTGATGGTGTACCTCATAGACCTCAGTGATTATAGAAATAAGAACCATATTTTAACACCAAGTGATTATAGAAATAAGAACCATATTTTAACAGCATTAATCAGAATGTGGCTTCCAACAAAGGACAGTACCATACACATTAAATACAAGTTAGAAAGGCCTGCCATAGTCTTCCAGAGCTACTTATTTTCAGATTGTTTTTATTATTTTTGAAGCTATTGCCAGAAGTGAGGAAGAAAGCTTATTTCCTATTTATTGTATAAATGAAAACAGAGAGTGTTTGACCATAAGCTTCTAAAACCAAGGCCTTCACAAATGCAGAAATACGACAGCTCTATAAAAGAGATATTATAAAACCGTTGCACCAAATAGTTTCTTATAGATGCCAGTGAAAACATACTTTGTTTAAAATAAAAACTGTTTGTACCACAAGCATCTCTGGAGAGGGGAATACATGTACTTTTGCCTCTCAAGGGTTCTCCAGTTATCATTTCTTCCTCTTCTGAATTTCCTTGAGGATGCATTCCTTTTGCTGAGGTTTCCATGGTTATTTATCTCTTGAAGTCTTCATATTAGCCCAGGCAGCCACTGTTTCACTGTGTGTCTCAGTCTGTGAATGCAGGTGTTGGTTCTTCCCATTTTGTAGGGACCCTATTCAGCAAGTCCTGGTCACTGAATTGGACTTACTTCCCATCTTGATTTGTGTATGAAGAATTTGTTCTCTAACTTTACATGTTTTTCCTTAGCTCACCTTTTTAGAAGCATAAAATAGTGCAGAGCATGATTGACATTAGCTATCTTGGGTGTGAACTTTGCATGTAAAAGTTGTGTGGGTTCAACATGTAGGTCATTTTTCTAATTCTATATTGTCCCAAATGTCTGCAGTTTGTCATTTATCATTTCCCTTTGTGATTGTATCCCTGTAAGGCCTTTGCTTTACCAGGGAGAATGGGCAGGGAGAGAGTAATAATATTCAACTTCCGTGTTACCCAGAGAAAACAGCAGTTTTTCTCTTCATGTTATCACTGTATGCTTCCAGCTGACATTGTCTCATATGGGAGCAATGGTTTCTGGCTGTCAAAGGCTAGCCAGCATGGCTTATGAAGTGGCTATGTTCTTCCACAATTAGGGACTAATGTCTGTGAGTATAAACCACTCTCAGAACACTTAAATGGTCTTTTCCCCGCAACACTAAGTGGTCAGGTTCTGAAATAAGGATGCTACAGAGAGAGTTCATGGGGCTTGTGGGAATCCCTTGTTAAAATTCTGTCATCCCATCCAAAAGAAGAGGTAACATTATTCCTCTCTGCCTGCTGGCGCTCAGCCTCTCGGTGGGTATTGCTAAATCACCTCTGCCAGACAGAATAGGCCCTTGGCAATTAGAAAAGTCCAAATGAAGAGAAGTGCCCCTTACTTTTTTTTTTTAAGCTCTGCAGTGTCTGCTGCTGTCCCTGGTGTTCATTTATCTGGTTTAAAGAGTAGGTTCCTGGGAAAGATCCCCTAGCCCAACTAATCCACTGTGTTATGCTGGAGAGGAAAGCAGAGAGCTCACCAAGTGCATCTCGTATTATACTACTCTGCTAAAAGACACTGCATCCCTTCATAGTTTGGAAGATGAAAAATAAAAGTTCAGTTGTTTATATGAGAAAATCCAAAGGACACATTTCCACATGCCCATTTCTTCATGGCAGCTCAGTTCTACCCCACAGAGCCACAAGATTTCTGAGAGGACATCTTCTCGAAAGCTTAACAGCACATTGCCAACAGGAAATGAAGAGAAAGAACCTCTTTCTTCACATAGGTGTGAAACCAATGCTTACATGCTTTCAGCAGTTCCTTTTACCTCTCTTTTCAGTGTATTTTTACAGATGCTTTCAGAATATGTACTTTTGGTGTGACAGCAAAAAGAAACCTGTCTTGGCAAAGGAGGAACTGAGGAAACTCATAGCTTGTTTATATAAACTGTAAAATGCTGTAATTCAATAAAATAACTATAAAAGAGTATGTAACTGGTTTTATTTTATGTTTCCCCTGCTTTTCATCATAGATGTTCTCAGATTTGATAGCTGGGGTTTTTTAGAGCACTGCTATTCCCGATTTGAGCTTCGTAGGGCTACTGTAATAAAAAGGTGAATGACAGCAGCACTGCATTGTGCCTCCAGATGAGAAGGCACCAGAGGAAACTACCAATGAAGACAAATGACATTCAAACAGCTGAACCTTAGGCCAGCCTCTGTGAACTGCGTAATAGCTATCTTGAGCAAACAGACATCTCTTATATCCTGAAAGTCACCAAACTGTGGCTCTGCTGCAGCAATGGAGCTCTTCTTTTTCACTTTCTTTCTTTCTAGTAATGGGTTGAATCAAGGGCTCTCTTCCCACTCCTAGTTATACAATTCTTCAGGAAGTTCTCTGCTACTGATCTCAACAGTTGATGGTAAAACATCCTATTAATATTTTGCTTAACAAATTATCTGCAACTTTGATGAAGCCCAAAGAACTAGAGGCAAGTTCTCAGTTTTCCATCAAAGTTGAGCTGAATTTGAATGCACCTCTATGTTTGAGTGAGCCCTGGAGAACGGCATTGCTTCCCACAACAAGGCAACAACACCATATGAAAACTGGCTATGGTGAGTTTTAATTTTAGTTTTGTCTCTGCAATATTCAGTGCACCTTCATCATGCAAATACAGGGTATTTCAAAAATATGGACCCAATTCGACATCACTATATAAGAAATAAACTATCATCTTGATGTTGTCTGTACAGCAGGTGGAAGTAACATAATACATTTATTAAAGGGTTACTAAAACTTGCTAACTCATGAAACCATTTGTAAATTTTGGTGTAATTGTAACACGCTGCCATCATGAAATTTGGTCCATTTTTTTGAAACGCCATATAGGTATTTCAACAAAGTTGTCCTTAAAGTTGAACTGCAAAATGTAAACTACTGTCATGCATAAAACTTGGATATCTTGCACATGCGGAAAACCTCAGCTTCCAATTCTTGTACTATCAGCTCCAAAAGACACCTCTGGAAAACCTGAGAACTCCACTCTGGCTATTTTAATCACTAGGCTGGTGTCTACGGGAAGACAGGGCTGCATACCATAAACCAAAGCTTAGGACTTGTTCTCCACTCATGGATGCTGTTATCTTGGCAGGAGACTACTGTTGGCAGCAAATATCCAAAGTCTTTCCTCTACATGAAGAATCTTATTTCAAACTGTTTCCTTTAATGCTATCAGTTAGGCAGGTATTTGCAATGGGGAAGCCTATTCTAAAAGGGCTTCTACAATGAATAGTTAGCATCCAGGATAAAAAGAATTGTGTTAATATATTAAATCACAGAAGTAACATGAGTGTTTCTAAGGCTGCAGTGATTCCAGGATAATGGCAGGAAGGGGTAATTTTAAGCCTCCATGCAGTAGCATCCCTCGATTTTACTTTTTGCACTCTGAACGATATGGAAAAGTTCTGCCTGCTGACTCTCGTTGAAGCTTGCTTGCTTGCATTACTGTAGACAAGAATTAACTACCTACTTCTATAGTTTTATGTTTTGGGTCATTTCAATGACACAACTTGCATGCTGGTTGTACATTTCTGTTAGATCTTCCACAGATGAGGCTTCGTTTAGAGACTAAAAGGTTTTTACAGTTCCTTGTGAGCCAGTACATCGCTATTTCTGAAGCTCTTCTGCAGACAGAACTCCCTTTGAAGTCAATGGGAGCTGTGTCTGAATAAGGGCTTCAGGATTTGGGCCTCAGGATATAAATGCTGTGATCAATCTTTTGAGCATAATGAATAACATTTTCTTGGCTTTCAGAATGATACTAAGCCAAATAGTGGCCCCAGGGATTCAAAATGGGTTAAACAGGAGAATCTGCTTTGTTTCAACCTACATCTTTATTTAGCTTTTAAATCAGCATAGTCCCCGTGCCTAGTACTGACCTGCACAAAAAAACCCTCTAACAGTAACACCAGATGTTTCAATAGTTAGTTGTGCAATCAAACCTATCATGGCATGAGACACTACGAAACAGAGCTGTGTTCAACAAAAAACAAACTTACTTGCTGTAGACTGACCTGTTTAGAAGTTGTGACCTGAATGTACAGTCTGGAACAAAAGACTTGAAGGCTGAGAACTTTCTTAATTAAGTGACAGGGAGGTCTGCAGGCACTGATTTCGATCAGAACATCATAGTATCAGACACTGTGCAAACATCAGAGTTAGCGATACAAAGAGTCGACCATCCGGGTAGGCAAGATACTCCCTGTCTCCTATTCCTTATAATTACTCTGACTTTATAGATGGAAAGTTCAGCTAGGGAGAGATTACACGACTTACCCAATAGCTCTCACAAAATCTAGAATGAAAACTGTCTGGTGCCTTATGGTCGAGACTATGCTCCCCCTTTTACACAATGATAACAGGACTTAAAAAATCACAGCTTCCCATCCCGGCCTTCGCTGAACTCCAGCATCTCCAGCCACCTTCCTCCTGAAACAAAAGGCCCAGGATCTTCCCATCATCTGTGATGAGAGTTTTGCGAGTGCTGGTTTTAGTGTCAGCAAGTCTAGATCTGGTGAAAAATGACACCCTGAGAGGGGCAGCTGCCAGAGCAAGCAGGAGGGCAGAGTAAAACTCTCTTGCGCTTTCAACCCTCACAGGTTACCACGCAACTGGATTAAGGAAATGAGGCATAACAAAAAGGTAAACTGAAACAAAGAAGAAAAAATATTGCAAATTCTTGTTGCCTGAACAGAGGCAAGAACCAGAACACTTCGCAGGCTCTTACCTATGTGAAAACATGGGTGGAGGCACACAGGTGAACAGCCCAGTTCCCTTCCTGAAGCCCCAGGTCGGATGCTGGCCCTTTCGCATTTTGGTTGGGGAAGTCCTGCAACTTCCATTTCTGCCCACAGTCATTGGAGAGTCTAAGAGAACTGCAAATACCACCTTGGTATGCATTGCAATAGGAAAATGTTGAAGCCTTCAGTCATGAAAATATACAGGACTGTCACTAGCAGACAAGAAGTGTTTTGGAGAAGCAACTCCAAAGCTGATGAGGGAAGCATAAAAAGGTATTACCTGGAATACGCGCAATGAGACGCTCAAACCCCAGTTCAGCAGCTGGCAGAATTTCTCCACAGTATCAATAAGACCAAGAAGGTGTCCACTATATACCAGATATGCCCTGACACAACTGAACCTACTTAAAGTTTTAAACAAGTAAAGTCTTGTCCAGCCTACAACTTGCAGCAGTGATGTAAACAGCCTGCTGATTCAGTTGTATTTGTAGATTGTTTCTAGGGTTCGCTTCTTTGATTTGTTCTTCTTTTTCTCTTTGTTTTCTTTGGTACATCTGGGTAATGAGTTCCCTTCCCTCTCCCTCCTTCAACTAGGTCAAAAACGCTCTGACTTCCCCAGTTTCTTCAAAGCCTTGGCTCTGTTTCTTTGTGTGGATTTAGTCCAGGTGCTAGGCTGGTTCCTCCCTAGAGGCTTCCCAGTGTGATCCACTCTCTTATCCTGGTTCCCGATCTTGAGGGAAGAAGCAAAACAGCCAGCAAGGAGAGACACGTAGCAAGAGACAGCTCAAAACCAATCAGCAGTTCAATTTGTCCACCTCAAAGATGAGGAAGAAGTAATGCATTTTTCCCCTCAAGTTTAGAAACAAAGAGGGGTTTTTTAGTTGTAGCAAAATGGTTCCCTAAGTCTCCCCTCCTCCCCATAGGGTGTGGGACCCTGCTCATCCCCAGGCAGCACAGAGATGCAGGGCACTCAGAGAGCCCATCCCAGGGAGCTAAGAAGAGTCCCCTTACGCAGCCCACCACCAGCACAGAGAGATGGGTGGGCATGGAATGGGCTGGCAAATCAGGAAAGCGAAGGCCAAGGGAACAGCCATGTGTGACACTGCTCAGCCACTCCTGGGGCGGCCCATGGGGCAGCTCCTTCACAAGCCACTCCGATCACTGCTACGTGGTCCTGGCTGGCAGGGAGCACTCCGCTTATAGGATCCTACAGAATCCGAGGTTGGTTCTTGACATGTCCTTCACCCCCAATTTGGAAACTCTCTAGGCAATGGAATTTGGTTGCTTATATCCAAAGTGAAGTCTGCAACTTGCTCTTCTCTGGCCTATCTGCACGTACCTTTCCTATCTGCACGTACCTTTCCTGGGGACAGGTATAAGAAAAAGGGACTGGAGCAGTTGCTGTATGATAAATTCAGACACAATCCCACTTTTTGCTTGCCAAAATACCCTCTTCCCTTGCATTTGAGAACTGTAGGATAAAAAATTACATATCTCATCAAAGGATAGATGTTAAGATCCTATCTGCACTATGAATTGTAACTGTGTGGTACATGGGCATCCTGATTTGATACAGAAGTAGCTGAGGTGGCCCCTGGGGTAGCACCACCAGAAACAAATTGTGCTCTCTGGAGCACTGCGAGCTATGAAATTATTTCCTGAAATAAGCATCTTCCTGCTGACACCCAATATGAGGCTGACAGTGGCTCCCAGACCACAGAATATGAATGAAGCTTGTATTCACACCAGCTGTGTTGGAGATCCAGTACAACACACTGTACATCAAACGGAACAAGGATTCATCTAGGGAAAATAATTTCGGCTTTCAAAGAGACACTAAAGAAGGCTAATAAAAATATATTTTCTTAATGAACCTTTGTTGCTCTTGCTTTAATCTCAAAAAATCTGGATCTTTGCACATTATAACACTAATGATTACCTTTGTTTTTCATTCTTACTGATGAAATTAAATCCACAGTAAATGTGTTAACAAGAGTGCTTTGCAGCCTTAGGACCAGTGCAACAGTGGTTTCCAGATGGAAACTCAGCTTAGAACCAGGCAAATGTTATTTATCTGCATTAACTCTTTGTTGCCTTACTGTTCAAGAAAATACCAGTGAAAAACAACGTAGGTGAGCAAAGCAGAAAGAGAATTTAAAAACGGTCTCCTTCAAACTGCTTCCATCACCACATTTAGATGGTGCTAGTCTCTTGTTTGTGAAGCACAGCTGTGTATGAGAAGAGCCCCGCTGAGCTTCCAGCTCAAGTGAAACAAATGGGTGGTGCAAAAGACCTAGCAGGAGGAGCCCTGGGCTCTGCTTTCCGCTCTGCCACTAGAAGGGCATGACAGGGGGTAGGTAAGGCATCCAGTGCCTCTGTGGGTCAGGCTTCCCTGAATTTCATCAGCTGATGAAGCCTGCTGATGACACAGAGCTGGGATATGCAGTTAAGGCAGAGGAGTGATAGGAGACTGTACAGAAGGAAACCAAACTTGATAGAGAGTAGAAAGACAGAAATCAGGTCCAAGCTGTGGAGTACAAAGTGCAAGATGGTGCCCTTGGGGACCAGACTGCAGAATCTCCTCCTGCAAGTCGAGAGCTCCTCAGCTGTGGGCAACCGCTGGTCACTTCTTGGAAGATGATGTTCAAGGCAAGAACTTGAAGCGAAAAGGGCCTGAACTCCAGTTAAAGGAGAGCAGTACAGTAACAGTCAAGGAAATTATTAAGCTAGAAATGAGAAGAGCAGTGAGGCCTGTGGTGGTCTTCTAGCAAGGGAGCTGAGACATATTCTACACTATCATCTTTCAAAAAACGGTGCTTCACCACTATGAAAATCAAATTCCAGTCCTATGATCCTAAGTTT
Organism: Nesoenas mayeri; assembly: GCF_963082525.1. Lineage (NCBI taxonomy): Eukaryota > Metazoa > Chordata > Aves > Columbiformes > Columbidae > Nesoenas > Nesoenas mayeri. The sequence goes on along the minus strand of NC_137544.1, from coordinate 82,704,080 downwards.
TGAACAGTTTTATCTCCTTAATTTCAAACTAGTTATGAAAGGGGAACTGTTTATTGCCTATAGAAACAGCAATGTTCTCAGTGATTACTCTGTTTGTAAATTTGACTGTAGCAATGGTTTGAGTGTTACCCGCATGTTTAAAATGGAAGCAAAACACCATGTGCTAATGGATGAGTAACTAACTGGTCCAGTTTAATAGCATGAGGTACACAAATCACAAGTATTTGACAAAAATTAGAAGTTTTAGAAAGTTTATTTGATCAATAATATTATTTCAAAGGTAGTAACTTACCTGGCACCTTATTAGTTAAACACAAACAGGGATTACATTTAAATATAAAAGCTTTATCTTATTAGCATGCCTTCACAATTTTAGTCATCTTAAGGTACTCACCTACTTATTACCCACTTTCACAGGTCTCATTTTCCGTTTTTCAGAAGCAATTGTAAAGTCATTTCTTGACTCCATTAACATTATTTTTCCTGTTATTTTTCAACCCCAAATCCATGATTTCTTTTACAGACCTTACACAGTATTTCTGTCAAGAGTTCTTTTTCCAGGTGTGAATATATTTCAACATGTATACAGAACCCAAGGAAGTACAGCTACACAGATTTTATTTTAATTATAAGCACAAGGCCCCAAGCCGAGCTTTGTTACACTTTAAAATACATACTTCAGCTAACTGTCAAGCTACACTGCTGTTACCAAACGGCATCTCAAACACAACAGGGGAAGATCTTACTCTACAATAAGCTTTAAAATGTAGTCTCTGTAGTGAAGAGTATTTGTTTCTGGATCTAGAGCTGTGGAGAGCATGTCCTCCATTTCTTCCTCAGTAAAAGGCTCACCTAAAAGACAGCAGAGAATTACACTTTGTCTTGATAAATATTCTTTTCAAGGCTGGCAAACTGCCCTGTTTTTCCCATGCAAGGATCTTCTTTCAGTCCTCACACAGAGTAGAAAAGGGGCAATACTAAGGATCCAATTCCTTCACTTCTGCCAATGTGAGTTCCACACAGTAAGCAAGCTGGCCTAAGGGAAAGAAGAAAGAGGGGCTGGATCTTCTGCTCTCCTTACAGTTCACTGACTCCAAAACAGCCTGTTCCTCTGCCACAGACATTTTGAAACAACAATTTTTGTCAGAGTGAATTCTTCTAATGTGTACATTAGAATTATTATCTTTCCCTTGGCTATCCTTTCACTCGTATTTACATCATGAAAGGCTTCTGGTTTTTCTCTTTCAGGAGCTTCAAAGCTGCTGATGGCCTACTGCATCCTCATTGAGAACAAGGTCCCCATCTCAGGATAGGTCTTGCACAAAGCCTGCACATTGTTTTGGACTTGTGGCAGGCAGGCGTGAGTCAGCCACACAAGAAAAGCAGGCTCTTCAAAGGATATTGAGGATTACATGATATACAACTTAAATCTGGTCTCTGAATCTCTTTGTTTGCATACGGCACTAGAATTAAGATCAAGATAATGCAGGAATGAATAAGCACTGAAACTACCTGAAACATGGAATTCTAATCTACAATATTACAGGAGCACAGAAAACGAGGCACATTCTTGGGAGGCACAGAGATGTGCACAGAATCATAAAATATCCACACAAGGATGAATTATTAATCTTAATAATAATAATAATAATCTCTATTTTATAATGTCTGCAAGCAGGCATTATTCACCAGTGAAATGTTCTACTCCGCATCCACTCCTCTCTGTAACAATACTGTTTGAAGACAATGTACTCCCACAAGTTTTGGCATGCAGAATGAGGACCTCAAGATGTCAAATGCACATGTAATGTTTATTTACTTAAATACTGACATTACAAAAGTCATATTACCTTCTCCAGTCATATATTTGACCAGTTCCTCTTTAGTAATATATCCACATTTATTCTCATCCAAAGCCTTTAAAGAAAAAAAAATAATAAAACCTAGCGGGTTTAACCATATTGAATCAAGAATCAGCAGTTCTTTCCAACAATTAGGTACTTGAATATTTAGTTACAGACCTCAAATGCATGTAGAAGAACATCTTCTGGAATGGGCCGGTAGCTGAAACCATTGAATCAGAAAAGTTAAGTCACCATTTGCCAAGCAGCTGTACTATTCTGAAAGAATACAATGTGAGTACTAAAGGAAAGGGAAAACTTTTTTCCTATGAGAATTTACTAAGTTTGCCTATCAAACTTTTAAGTCCAGCATGACTTTTTGGAACTGTCCATATCTTTACCTCTTATGTCTTTTACTATATGCTTGTTTAATTTTCCTCATGCTAAGGAGCCAGATGAATGGCTTCTGCATGCCTGGGCTGGCTGAGTGGGTTAGTAGGAATCAAAAATAACTGAATCATTCCACGTAGCCAATGCACTGAACAGAAGATGGCCAAACCAAGAAAACAAAGTTTTGTGCATTTATGCTGGCAGGCGGGCAACAGATCACACAGTGGGACTTTGTCAGTCTAATGATCTGACAATGAGCAAAGGAGGCCAGTAGCTATAGAAGTAAAGGTCTGTCAGTAGCAGTTTCAGAGAGACAGGAGAACTGGGCATGTGTGTACGTGCACACACGGGCCTGATTTCAGAGGTGGAAAGGAAGCCCTGTGAAGCAACGGAGACCTTCCATATCCCGGTAGATTCTCACCAACCCCCAAGAATACTGAAGAAAAGACATTGAAGACAGGGAAGCTCTAACTCCTTGATTGTTTTGTCCAGACCTGTCTCGCTCTTTTGCTATCTAAATATCAAATGTGGTTTTTGTGATCCAAATCTCATGTGCCTGTGGATAAGCGAGCTATGGACACAGTGCCCGAAAAGATAAAGTGGGTCTTGACAAGCCTGCACTAGCCTGGGGAAATTGTGTAGGTTTTATGTGTGTGTGCTTGTGTGGAGGAGGAGAAAAGAGCCCGGAGCAGCAAGGTATCATTTTGTGGAAGGGTGAACATCAGTGTGGAACCAGCGATGTGCCATGAAGCCAGAGAAGGCAAAAGTACAGGAACTGGGAAGGCAATGCACTTGTGCCAGCACACCAGGACCCGAACACTGCTGGCTGGTCCGTGGGCAGGCATGGGCACGCACCCCCACGGGGGACCCTGCTGCCTCTGGATGCTGTGAGGCAGGTTTGGGAAACCTTACAGCTATTTCATGTGTAGAACGCCCTCCTACCAAAATTAACTTCTCAGTAGTGGACAAGACTGAGTCTCTCAAAAGCCTTGGCTAACATCTTTAAAAAGAAAGCTAAATTCCCTATAAGTAATTTTGCTTTAGTGCAAAATATCAAAATAGCACAAGTTCCCGTGTACATGCGAAGATTTCTATGTACCCTTGAATAACAAACAGCTTTTTGTTCTAGACTTTTAGATCGGCAGTCTTTTAGAGTGCTCGTTGTGTATACTCAACTGTACCTGGCAGTCATTTTGGGACATGAACATGAAGCTGATTTATAAAACTTATTAAAAATACATTGTAACAGACTGTGCTTCTCAGTAACTGTAACTCACATGTTCAGAGAAAGTAATGGTTATGACCCTAATTTGCATATAAAATATTTCACAGATGCAAGAAACATGTTGAATAGCAAGTTAATTCTGATTCACATTAAAAATACAAAAGCCACACATTATCACAATTCATGATTATAAGCTGTTACTATTTATATCATCCATACAACATAATTTTATGTATAAAAAGTCATTTTGAAACAAAATCTATCAAGCTAATGTACACTGAGTTTAAATAACAAAAAAAAAAAATCTCTACTCCTTCCAGTTACATAAAATTACTGTAGATATATATATTCAGAATCAACCCTGTAAATCTGGAATAAACTACAGACACAGAAAATCCACTTTCCATTACCTTCTGTCGAGTAGTACTTTTGTCATCACTGGAAGAAATTTTTCCAGATGAATGTATCCGGTCGGTTCTTCTTTTTCTACCTAAAAATAAAACTTAAATATGGCAGGTTATATGACTCATTAACAAACTAATACGAAAACCAGAAAATTGAAGTGGTTCTTGCATTAAAATTACAAAGTCAGACTTTGAATATTTATATCAGGTTTTTAATATCACATGGCAGCATAACATCTGAGTGAAATGCTTGTGATCAAATAGAAAGAAATCCAAGAAGGAATAATATCCCAGGCAAAACATAGGCTTGCTATTATAGACAGTTTAAACAACTCAATATTGCCCTCTTGTGCTTAGAAACCATTCATGCAAAGGAACTGGATGCCCAGTAACTGATCTTATCTCCCACAATAACTCAGCTGAGGTTTAAACATTCAGACTGCACCCATACTAGCAAAATCTAGCAGGACCTGGAACATTCCCAAGCGCTGTAATGTGACCACCCAGAACAGCAAACCACTGGCACGTTCCCTGGCACGATTTTGGGCTGTGCCATGCCCCCCTGCTAGTCACTGGGCCTTTGGGGACTGCTCCCCGGCACGCTGCTTTGTGCCGCCGCTCCGCATCGAACATTTACCAGGCCAGACGTGAACTGCTTCGTGCCAGCTGGCTCCAGCTCCCAAGGATGTTTCTGGGCACATTTAATGTGCTAGTTTGGACATAGCCCCAGTCTAGTACACCTCAAGGGTGGAATTTGTTGCCTCCACAAGTTTCATAGCCAGAGAGAATCGGCAGGGGAAGGACCAGAGAGGCAGGCAGACCGAGTCAGGGCAGTCTGAAAGAGTCACAAGGCAGCCCATAAAATGCTACACAAAGAAAAGCTTCCCTCTGCCTCCTAAATAAATTAACAGATTAGCCCTGACACATTGGGGGCTTGTAGCCGCCTTCTCACTGCATTCTTATACTTCCACAGGAGACAAGCAACGTGATGAAAATCGCTCCCTGTCATCCCACTGCATCCCTCTCCCCTGAAAATTTCAAGTTTTACTCCCAACAGGAGCCCTTGTGATGGAGCTGTCTGTGTTGAAACTGGATGTGTGCCCGGTGGTCTCATATGGCAGCAGCAACACCTTGCTAGGCTTCCCAGGACACAGCTCAGACTGAAAGAGCACTCAAGTAGGCACCGATATGAAATCTCCTAACTGAGCCAGGAAAAGACGAAGTACAAAATCTTCCTCTTGAGAGTGGGGTCTGAGCTGGGGATGAAGCCTGACACGTCCAGTAGCTTAAAGGCAGAGCTGCAACTGGTGCTGCACGCTCTTCTCCAGTGCTCTAGAAGGGTTTTGGTTCCTGAAAGCAGGCCGCCACTGCCTCTTGCTGCTTTAGAGTGGAAAGAGGCTTGGAAAAGCACTTTTCCCCTTCTGTTTGGGGAGCTGAGCAGAAGGGATCTTTAGCAAGGAAACGAAGCTGTTGCATGCTTCATGATAAATGAAATGGTACCTTTTACCATTACAGCATCATTTGTTTCACTACTCAAATGATTGAAAAGATGTGAAAAAAAATACCTGGCAAAATTTAACTTCCTTCCAGTGACATAACAGTTAGTAAAAATCACAAATATTGAGATGTAAAAGTACACAGGATGTTTTAGGGAACATCAGTGCTTCACCTATTATTAGGTCAAAAGTCCACAGAGAAAGAAAAGGAAATACGGTAGCTATTTATTGGAAATTAACATAGACGAGTCTTAAATTAAGCAATACAACCAAAAGCAAGGACTCAAAACATCCATGAAGATGACAAGTTATATGAACTATGTTTAAGAGCCACAAAAATTAGATCTGCTAATCCAAACATTGGAAGGTCATCCTAACTTTCACACCAGAAGAACTCACCAGCAATGACTACTTCAAAGTTCAACATAACAAATACATGTGAAATGTGACCCCTCGCTGACAAATCATCCAGATTTGTCTTGTTTTGTTGGTTTGCTATTTGTATTTTTGTCTTCAGAAAGCAATCTGTGGAGGAAACATGCTGTTCCTGACAATGGACCTAGTCCTGGGAGGTGATGAGCAACCTCAGCTTCCTCTGACCTGGAAAGAACAGCTTCCATTTCAGTGGCTCAGACCAGCAATATCTTGAACTGATAAAATTAATCTTATCTGTAACACTGAATAAATATGTGAATACATTTAATATATTAACCTCACTTAAGTCAGTAAGTGTTCCGATTGGCAGGTAGATGTATCTATCATATTCCTCATGCTCATTCCTGTTCTACACCTCATTTCCCATTGATGTTTTCCCTTTTTTTGTAATCCATCTTCTTTTCACCGTGACTGCTACAATAACAGTATTCACTTGTTCATACTCTGGGGTTTGCTCTGTTTCCTTCCTTTGGGTACATCCACAGCTCCCATAATTGTAGCACCCATTATGATTTTTATCTCTGCTCTCACAGCCATACTACTATTATCCACATAACATTTGGGGACTTGAGTCACAAAGAAACAAAACCATCTTCCAGAGTTATGCAGGAGATCATTGGCAGAGCAGTGCCATGGACCTGGGATTTCAAACTCCAGGCATTGTAGTGACCCTCAGATTAGCTTTCACTATCTCCAAGCTTAACATTCAATCTTAACTTTACAAGGAGGTCTAAAGATATGATATTAAGTATAGCATTTAGCATAAGGTAATACAGGAAGCAGTATATGAAAATTTTTAGAGATAATTATATGAATGCTGATTTGGCAGATATGACTAATTTGAAGGCAACATACGCTAGTTTAGCTACAATAAGGCTAACAGGAAGATGACTGAAAGACACAAGTAGGGAGAACGAGAAATTAATCACAGCTTACAGTGGGCAAAAATACTGGAGAAATAGCTTGATTAGAAATTGCCCAACAGAGACAACTTTTACTTTATCTAGATTAAGATAAAATGGTATTACCATAGTCAATTATAATGATATCTTATAAAAATTAAGACATATTTGTGATTAATATAGTATATTAAGGTTTCTACAAGAAGACAGTGTTCTTCTGGTACTAAACCTATGCCAAGGTTTCATTTACAGGCACCATGAAACCTTCTTTGAGATTTAACTTGCGGTTCAGTGTTCTGTAAGGTTAATCATTACTCTGGAATGTATTATTTCTTCTTGTAGTATCTGTACTTTAACTTAATATTCTTATAATCAACAATTGCATACATATTATACTGTTGTATCTCAAGAATCTTCCACCTCAGTGCTGCATTGCATTGTACTTTGTTAAGTATTACTTATCTCAAATTTTCAGGAATGCTGACAATTTAAAAAAATAAAAATAAAAAAAGGTCCAATCTGTCTGGGAGGGGGAGGGAGGCCTCAAACTTTCCTGGTTGCCCTGGACTGAGGGGGCAGTGGGCAAAGCATCCCCTTCCTTTTCTCAGCTCTGTAGCTTGCATCAGTTGCACTGTTTGTTTGCTGCAAACAAAAATCTCTGTAGGTCACTAAAAATATCATCTATATTAAGCACCGTAATTTCTCTTTCCATTTAGTCTTCTTTGTCAGTGGGAGTTGGGACAATCTGGTACTGAGAGTACAGAACCAGAGCAGGCAGACTGCAGTATCATGTTAAAAGATTTTTCTCCACTGATGGTTCTTTGCACTTCCTCATCTGAAGCAGCTGTGTCATTTGCACAAGACTTAGCACAAGACTTCTTACACTAAATTCTGATTTACAAGAGAACAGACAAGGCTACTGAGTATAGACTACTACTGCAACCATCTACATTTTCATTCGGGACAGGAAAATAGAGTAAGAGAGAGCAATTCGCAGTAGCCTGACCTGTACATGAAAAAGAGAAAAATCCTTCCCCCACCTCTCAGCCCCAGCATTTTCCATTCCTTAAGGCAGCACATCCATTTGCAAAAAGAATATGAAGTCTTTTTCCCACTTCTTTTTCCCATTTATTAACCATACCCTGCCAGGGCACCAGCACACTGTCATTCCTATTACAAGCATGAGGTAAGGAGACAAAAATTAGTGTAGGAAAAAACTGCGGAGAAATGTGATTGAAGTTCCTTACCTTTGTGTATCATGGAGAGAATGGGAGGACTGCAAGGTCTTGTGAGATTTTATGTCTGAATTCTGACTTACAGGCTTAAGTAATCAAGTAAGAAAAGCTTACTTAGAAAGCTCAAGACTGGGAGAGACCTCATGAAGGACAGAAAGTCGAGGTTTGTTACTGCTATAAGATAGCAATAACAGGACCCAATCAAAAAACATCACGGGTCTTGCCTCTGTATATTTTTTGGAATTTGATGTATAACTTAAACAACTGCTCAAGAACTAAATTTTATTACTTAATCACCAGTGTGTGTCAGAAAAGCAAGTTGGTTAGGATTTGGATACCATAATCCAACTGAGGTTTAGGACATCTTTTTCATCAGCCAAAACCAATTTTTCCTCCATTTTCTATAAATGCCCCTCCACCTTGGCAGAGTGGCACAGTGATCTTTGTGGGTAAAAGACTCCTTATCTTAACCCATTAATGTTGTTACCTCATCAGCCTAGTCTTTCTTCAGGGCAACCTGAGAGACTGCCCGCCTGAATCACTTCCATGATACTTCCAGCCTCTGGAAGAAGAGCTAAGGTCTCGCACACAGCAGTGCAGGAGGGTCAAACTTGTGCAGGTTTAAGATTGTAAAAAAATACAAAAAGATCGAAACACTTACATTTGCAAGCAGTTCATGTAGTTCTGCCTCAGTTGGGAAGCAACCCAGTGACCTGACAACTGAACCAATGTCTCTGAAAGAAAGAAAGAAAATCTGCAATATGAGAGTGTCTGTGGAGAATCCAGATACCAGTTCAGAGTTTGCATACAGGAGTGTGCATGTACAAGCACACAAGCACATGTATGTGGACTTTTAAGATGATGTCTCAGTGAGCAATGTCTATTTTTGCAGACATTAAATATTCTGGAGCTTTCTGGAAGAGTATAATTGTTCTTGTGACTTTCCCCAAAAACTCTTCTCTACCATTGTGTTGCAGTGTACTATGTGCAGGTTATTTTTCAACTGCTGTCCTCTAATTGTTAAGCCTAATTTCAGTGAATTCTACACTTATGCAGTTAATAAAACACTTTGAAACTTGTAAGTTTACATTAAATGCTATAAAGATACAAATTCTAACTGCAGTAAAGCACAATTACAAAAGGTCAGGAAGGAGGCAGCTCTGTTGTGCTCTGAAAGAATCAAGTGTGCCAACACACTGGCTTATCACCACCCTGTTCACACTGCACAGTATATTCAGAGCTGCCATTTACTGCTGAACCTGGGTGCAGTTGCTCTGAGACTCTAAAATTCTGACCAAAGTGACAATGCCTCAAAAAAGTTAAAGATGAACAACATCACAGACTAGATGCAAAAGTACTGAAATACTGTGAAAAAGGAGTACTAGTCAGATTTATGGTATGACTGAAAAAAAAAAAAAGTAACAGAAGCATTAATATTGCTTGTGATTTTCAGTCCAATTCTGCAACACAAAAATTCAAGCATATTTGAATAAGTATCCACGGAGCTGGTGGTTCCCACAATTCAAACCTCTTTGGTTTCCTCGTCTTCACCAGTACATTTGATGGAAAAAATAGATTGCCTAATAAAAATGGGTAGATTCAAGAGGCAATGACCTTTGTAAAATCAGCGTACAACAGTAAGGCCTCAAATGTGGCACACCAAGCATATGTCAAGTTATAGGGGTCAGTCTTTGGCCTCGTCAGGCAGGCCCCAAGGAGCTCTCATTCTGAGTGACACCATGTGAGAAGCACGACAGTACACTAGAGAGACGAGAGGGCTGGCTACACAAAAAGCTTTACAAAACAAGACCCAGTCCCGCACATGCAGTTGTTATGAAATGAAGCCATCTGCTCAAATGACTCAGTGAAACTTTGTCCCCCATGGATGTGGACAGAGTTTGGCCATTGGCCTCAACGAAGTCAGACATTTAGTCCTATTTTTAAAATCCTTGCCCATGCATCCTATTGCTAGCATGGATGTACTGTATTTGATGCTCTTACTCCTGCACTCCCTCATCTTTTCCAGCTAAAAGATACTTGTAAATGTTCTCTGCTTCCCCCAGAGGAACACCCAACCCAAACCATGCCTCCCTGCTGTCCCACACAAGTTCCACTCCCGCAGACTAGCAGGGCTGGGAAGGTTGTCGTCATCTCCTGCCCCATGTCACATTCATGTCCATGGTCAAAAGAGTCACGTCACATTTCGTAATAAGATGGACTTTAAAGGACCCAGATAGGACATTGCATTTTCCTCCCAACCACTTCCTCTCACTTAGTTCAGCAACTGCAGCTTCTGCTGTGTAGTTTCTAGCATACAAAAATGATGGTTACAATTACTTTATGTTCATACAGGTCTTGTAACACAGATGCAATTAAGTTTTGAGCCATAGTTTTCACGCTACGTATAACACTTCCAGTGACAAGATTTCCAAAATCACCAAATCCCTTGGCTCAGGGTGTATTGTAAGCAGCATGAAACAATACCGCCTTCTTCATGTTTAATTTCTTACTAACTTGTATTTGGATTAGGAGTCATAGAATACCAATGTTGACCTGTCAACCCAGGGCAATTTTCAATATTCTTCACAGGAATCTGATATTTCAGGCAATAACACTCATACAACTACAACTGTGGTTAAGAATTGTGCTGTACTGCCACCTTCTGATACAAGATAATCAGCCATTAATAATCCCATTATTGTGATAACAGCCCTGCAATATGAACCTGGGAGTAATTACACAAGAAATTGTTGTTCATTGTCAGTAAGCACACTAAGATAAAAATTGATGTGAAATTGTGCATTTACTTTTGAAAATCCCCTCTCACGTTATGACTTACCGAATAAACTTTTCAAAAAGTCTGTTTCTACCATTTCACTGTTGTAACAATTTCTCAAGCTCTATATCCACTATATAACAGACTGAGGAGTGCAGTGAATTTTACAGCTATTCAGCCAGGACTGCAGCTGTAAATGACAAACAAACAACTGGTATGTCGTGGTGCGGGGAGGGCTGGGGGGTGGCAGAGGCAGGGACTCCCCACGGGGGTGGCAGGACCCACTAGCCAGGGCCTGTCCCACCCCCAGCCAGGAGCAGGGCAGCAGGGGGGGAACCGGGGCAGCCCTGGCATCCCGCATGTCCCTGGCGACGGGCCCAGAGATTTAAGTGAGTGCTCTTCCCAAAGAGTCCTATGGACAAAGGAACAGCAACTGTACTGAGTGTAGAGATGTACCCTGAAATTCTCCCCATTTAGTATAACTGAAAAATCATTTCGCTTCTATGAAGTAACCAAAATTTCTTAAGCTTAGTGGCACAGGTAACCATGCATAAATATTTTGCACCTTTCTCACCTCTGTTTTCAAAGTAGAAAAGCTGTTTGGAACAATTAAAGATGTCTTCCAATTTGGCTTTGTGAGGAATGTCTAATGACAACAGTTTCACTACTCCTTTGCAGTGTTTATACTCAATAATTGATTTATTAATTAAAAGTTCTGGTGATATTCTTTTGAGAATAGTAATCGGAAATATGAAAAACTACTTCAATAAATTTTAACGGCAACAGCTTAAACAACCTCAGAACCCACTCAGTGAGACATAAACATGTGTTTTATGTATTTTAAAACAAAAGCCATACTATTAGATGTATGGATGTTTATGTCAAAATGAAGCTAAAGTAGCACTGACAGATATTCGAACTTAAAAAGCATGAGAATTAAGATTATTCAGGAATTTTTAAATTTCCTTCAGCTCTGTATCTTGTAGTCAGTTATGTCCTCATCAGTCTAACAGCCCATGTTTTTATCTTTCATTGAACTTTTTCTTACTCCCTTAGACATATATTTTGTTTGTATTTCCACAACACTGCATGGTAAAGATATAGTGCATGCAGTTTTCCCTCCTGACTCCCATCTGCGCATCCCATTCCCCCAGTTCTGGTCATCCCTTTTCAAAAAGGAGAAAGCTGAACAAGAAGAACCACAAAAGAGAATGGCCAGAGCTATGGAACAGCATCTCCTAAGAGATTAAACACATCTAGACTCTTCAGCCTTAAACCACTGTGATGGAGGACAGATGTGACAAACAGCTATGAAATCATTAATGTTGTTGAGAAGATTAACAGAGAACAATTGTTCGCTATTTATCATAAGACGAAAAAAAATAGGAGCCACTCAAATCATAATGTGGCAGATGTACAAAAAAACAACAAGAAATATAGCATATTTGCTCAGTTCCTTATATGCCTCACCCAAGTAACTATTGGTAGCTCAGATGAGGGTACTGGGCTAAATGGACTTTTGGTGCAATGAAGTATGATCACCTTTATACTCATTATATTATTATGGTTATTATTTTTAAGTTATATAATCAAACTATATGCAAGTTTCTTCCAAGTCTCCTAAAAACACCTCCCTGTCAGGGTAACATCCACCTCCCGCACTATCCGAGGATGAGGGACATGCGCGATGTGCTGCCACTGGAGACACCTGCTGAGGGCAGGTAACTGACAGACACTGGCAGGAACACCCCTCGATGTGCTGGGACTGTTCTGAAAGTGAGGGAATCCATACAGGATTCAGGACTTGTAGAGCCAAATGAGCTATTAGAACAGAAATTTGCTAGTAATAGCTGCAGCTTAGAATTCTACAGTTTCCTCTTGCCTCTTGACTCTACCAGTCCCAGCATCCCTCTCGCAAGCCAGTCTTTGTCTTCAACCACTGAGCAATGTAAAATGTCTATTAAACAAGCAAAGACATACTTGTCCCATCAGGGCCAAAAGGACTGTTTCGATTACATTTTCTGATAAAGCAGATGCATGTTGAAGGAGTTATTTATCTCTGTACTAGATCCTGTAATATTTCTGTGTGAAGATATTTACAAACCTGATGCTCACAGTTTTATCACCTCCTTGATCGAACACCTCAAAAGCTTCTATAATCTTTTTCTCAATTTCAGCTACCGCACCATCTGCAAAAAGAAGCATAAGAAAAGAAAAAAAAGATTCACTGAGCTGTTGCAACTGATTTATTTCCAATTTGAGAACTGCAACAGCAGAAGCACCAAAACTGATAAAGGGGCAGACAGGAGAAGTACTTAGAAAAAGCAAGTTCTTCTGAAAAAACACACTCTAAATGCAAAATCTGTCACTTATGTTAATAATATGGCCTTGCTATGGCTCTGCAGCTACATCAAGTCTGGTGATAATGGTGCATCTCAGCTGCATGATCACCTGCCCAGAGTGTGCCATAGCTCCTTCTGGATCATGGACCTGAGCCCCCCCCTGGACACCACGGCACCAGTGGAAGGAGGAAGGTGAACCTGGGCCCAGGCCTGCCCCGAGATGGGGCTGAGTCACTTCATCCAGGTTCCTGCATCCAAGGAAATATAAGTGCTCTCATGTCCACCGAGTTCGCCATCATATATGAAAAGCTGAGAACCAGAAATAAAGAGATGGCTAAGATACATGCGCCGTGAATATGTCTCATGGTAAATAATTTATTGTTTGGAAAGGAAGGTGATCTCAGTGTAGGGGAAGGAGCAATTTGCTGCATTTGCTCTTTATTTCTCAATCTCAAAGAATGGGGGAAGAAGACGCACAAGTTACCACACTTACATCTCATCTAAAGCCAGAAACTGCATTATTGGAGTAAGGGAAGTACCAGAAAATACATGCTGAAGAGAAAAATGTAAAGAGCGGAAGGGGTCCATCTCAAAAAAAAATCTTCCCGGCAAGGAAGCCAGAGTCAATAAAGAAGGAACTCGTTAGCCCATTTATTAATGTTTGACTCCAAAAGACAGAATGTAGGAAGCAAAGCAATGTGGAGCTGATGTTTGGTTCCTGTGGCTAAATACAGCCCCAAACTCTGGCTGTCAAACCAGCTCTCAGGAGGCAGCATTTTGTGAGCATTTTGTGAGCCTCCACAGGGATGCCGCAGGGAAAATTTCAGTGACAGTCAGAACATGAGACTGGCATCAGGTACACTTATTTTCTCATTTTCACACTTCTGTGTTTTCAACATAATAATTAAGACATATCTCTCCTCTAATAGACAATTTATTTTCTTCTTTAGTCTTATCTGGTGTTATGTTGTTGAGCAGTTCTCACCAGTACTAAACCACTGGACCCTGTTTCACCAGGCAAAACAAATTCACACGTAGTTTTCTAAAGTCTCAATCATTTGGAAATCTCTGGGGCTGCAGCATGTAAACATTTTTTCCATTTGTTCTATTGCCCTCATGACACAAATGTGTTTTCTGGCAAAGGGTATCAGAAATTGACATAGCTAAACAATACATTAGCTTTGTGATCTCCCTGTCTTTATCTTGACCCATGAGCTTTTTCATTGTATTTTCCCCCCTGTGCTGTTGAGGAGGGCAGAGAGCAGCTGGCCAAGGTCAACCCAACACAGGCTGCAAGCACCTCAACACAGCAGTGGATTGATCCAGATGAAAGTGAAGTGTTCTTCATACAGAAGAAAGGTGCATCCCCTTACAAAGGTACAGGTGCCTGCTGCTTCCCATCTGTGTTTGGTACTGAACTCCCCCAGAGGATACGTGAAGAGAGGTAGGAATATATCCTGCATTCCTCTCCTTGACTTTATTCCCCTGATGGGAACATGAGCAGGTACAAGTACGATGGATTGGAGACCACGACTCACTGAGGAAGAAGAGCTCAGTCCTCAGATACAGGACAAGCTGTATTCTTTTCATAGCTTGACAATAATGCCTACCCTTTATGTGCCTAAGCAGTAAAATCCACATGTAATTCCTTTTCAAAAAACACAGTTAAACCTAAGTAAGTCTAATTCTTTGTAGAACGGGCCCTAAAGACACTCAAACTACTAAATTTGATCAGTTTTTTTGGTTACTTCAGAGTCATGGATCTAGTCTCCAATGTAGACTGTTGGGAGTTTAGTTATTGAGATCTGGCACTTCAGTTGTACACTATGTCTTGCAATAGAGAAATGCTGAAGGAATATTTATAGCTGTATATTCTTGGCTTGATGAGTAAGGCTTCTGTAGAAACAAAAATTAACCAGGGGAAGGCAGGGGCACATTTCCAGTACTGGAAGTACATAGCCATCGAGCCTTTTCAAGCTTCGCCTTCCGTGAAAACAGCATGCATCAATCTTGCCTGTTTCATGAGTCCTGACAAAGAAAGATCCTGAAATGAAATGAACTTGATGATTTAATCTAAGTACCAGGTAATCTATATTTTTTTCCAAGAACTGAGAGGAAGTTGTGATTAAAAGCCATATCCACGGAAGAAAACATAATATACTGTAGCCCTCTCAAAGGCTCTTTGTGAGATGAGTGAACGCCTAAGAAACTACTGCCTAAATCTCTCGTCCTTTCTCTAGGAATTAAAGCCAAAGATGCTCAACATAGTTCAGGATGGCAAAGTCAGTTATCTGAAGACTTCTACAATTCAGATAAACCTCTCTTTGGAAAGGAGAAGAAAATGGATTCCAGCTCCAGAATAAGTAATGGATAAAGGTTTAAAATGATCCCTTCAAGAAGGGCACCAAGAGATCAGACATGCAGTTAACTCAGCAGATGTGACTCTCTAATGTACTGAAAACTCTACTCCACAGGTAGGTCAACAAAAGCTTCATGCTGCCCTGTGGAGCAATTTTTAGCAGTTTTCAGGAAATAAATACCTACATTCTGATTGACTAAAACATTTCACTCACTTTTTCTACTAACCAGAGAAACACTACATAATATCAAAAATAAAATTATCTGATTATGTCAAATTGCCTAAATAAACAAATATTGAAACATACCATGCCAAAAAAGATTCCAATACCTACAACTACCTATTCCCTCAAATCCATTCTGTAGGAATTATACATTATTTCCATTTTTATGCTGCTAAAATGCTTCAGATACTTGTTGTTTTTTTCTCATTTATTTTCCTACCACATATGCCATTACAAGACAAAATGTCTTAAAATCCACTTCTCAGACACATTTAACTGAATAGTGTATTCACTATCCATGTCCCTTCCTGTACCATCCTTTGCTGTTTTCCCAGTTTATTTAGCATGAACTAGATAAACCTTTAGATACTAGCAGTTAAGTAAAACTGGCAGAGAGCTGGGACTCCCAAATTAATTCTGCCAGTTCTTTCAGACTGAACTGTTCCTCTTCAGCTTGTCCAGATCGTTCTCCAACACTCGGAGGCCCATTTGAAGCCAGCCTTTAAGCAGCACACCTCAGCTGTGACATTTCTACAAAGACTACAGCTTCAGTCTTTGTAGAGAACATGTGCAATTAATAGACATGGCTCTCACAGACTCCTGAGTAACAAATACTTTAAAAGTCATTTCTAGTTGATACAATTTCCTAGATTCTACCATTCATTTCAGTGTATGAGCTTGCTTCCTTTTCTTCCTCTGGGCCAGTCACTCTGCTGGTTCAAGAAGCCAACCCTTCCTTTCACTGAAGAGAAATTATGTGCAGAAAAAAAGAAGTATCAAAAGAACAGGTAGGCCAATATTAAGCAAGCACACAAAATGCTGGGAGGCAGCAACTGTTTGCTGTTCACAGGAAAGTTTAGTCCTAGTGCAGCCTGATGAACCTATTTACACAATGCAATACTCCGAAACTCTTTTTGTGCTACATAAAGAGTAAAATTAATGGTTGATTTATAGAAGCACCAGTGGAATTTATTTTATTACTGTTACTGCTCAACACATCTGAAATATTTATAAACATTAATCTAGGCATATTTTAATAAATATAGTCAATTTTATATTTAAACTCCTATATGCATGTGGACACCTCATTAATTACTCCACCCTCTTTCCATGGCACTACGTTATGGTTACAAGCAGGTTTGAGGAAATCCCTGAGGTCTCTGGTGACAGTAACCCTGTGTCACATCGGGCTGCCTCGCTGAACTAGTCAGTCTGAAAGGACAAGGGACACAACTGGGTAACCCCAACTCAGTGACAGTTTCAAAGTCATTTACATGTTGTTGTTCTGGTTTTATTTAGAAGTGTTGCTATCAACAGCTCTTTTGTAGATCTCCCCATCCAGTCACCAGAGCTTATCAGCAGGAAGCACAGAATCACAGCACTGGCTACAGACTCCAGCACCATTTCCTCTCTTTCCCACTGGCCATTATTTCAACCCAAAAAGCAGCCAGCAACCCTGCGGCTGTCAGTTGAAAAACTGGGAATGGGATGCAAAGACTGCCAACAAGAAAAAGGAACACATTTAAGAAGGCAATGGACATAAGAGGGGACACAACTGTCACAACTGTGCAGGCACCCGCATGAGAAAACATGAGTCTTCCTGCCCGCTGCATTCTCCACTTGACATCAGTGAACCTTCTCTTTCTGCTCACAGATCCAAGCTACAGTATTTAACCACTCTCCCTACACTGCTCCAGCACTTTTCCATAAGGCCCTCATGACCATCCCCCTCAAATCCTAGCTCTTCCCATTGTCCCCAAAATCACAAGTAACACTCTCTGTCTTGCCATACCATGCCAATCAAGAAGGAGATGTGAGAAGGTGGTGGAGCCATGAGGAATATCTGAGCCAGCCGGAGGTGGAAAAGGTACAAAATGTGTTAAGCCCCTCCTTAAAAACTGAGCCTACTGCAGACTCAAAACCAAAACGTTTGGCCAACAAACAGAAATAGCTAAACAGATCTTAGTCCTTACAGCTTTACTATAGAGTTAAAATCCTAGAAATGTGTCAAGATGTAGGAACAATTCCCCAAATAGGGAGACTGGTGCTGTTCCTGAAGAATACCATGCTCCCTTTAAGGACAATTCCCAATATATCATCTTGCTGTACAGGGCAAAAGGATGAAAGAGATGAAATAAAAAGCAAAAGAGATCTGATGTTTGCAGCCACTGTTTCATCTGATCTCTTCCAAAATCCTTCACAAAACCACTAATGAAAATACGGCCATAGGTGTTGAGGAAAAATAATGTGACTAGTTCTAATGAGAATAAATATACAATGTATATTTGCTTAAATGTGAAGCAACAAAACAGTAAGAGACTTCAAAATTGCAACTCCAAGATGGTAATCAATTAGATCTTACGAGATCTAATCTGGCTTTTAAGCAAGTATTAACTGGACCATCACCTAGGTCAATGTATTAAAAAGCAGTCACAATACTCAGCATCACCAGCACAGGTGAAATTGCAAACACTCTCAAATAAGTGCACCACTTTTATCAAGGCATTTTGTTTCCAGAACAAAAAGGGAAAACAAGCACGGCATCATTAAGATGAATTCTTGGTGACTGTATCAGCATACGGTGTTCCTATGCTACTGCTTCTCTTTCCTAACTCCAAAGCAAAGTATACAGCTCCCTAAATTATTCTTCCACAAATGCTTGTGCTGCCTTCATCTTAAGTGCGGGGAGCTTGACTGACTTAAATATAATTCAGAAACCTTGCTCCACCCCAAAGACAAACCCCTTAGAGCATTTAAGTAATTCTATTCTAAGGAAATTACCGAGGAAAAAGAACACAGGGAGAAAACAATCTTGAAGCCATTTGAATTTGACTTATTGGCAAGACCTTTCTGCTCTGTAGAAGAAAAGGCATACATTAGATTTTTTTCTAGTGACCTTGTTAATTTCAGAGGAAACTTAATGTACAGTCAGCCTAATATGCTGAAACAGTAATTGTATGCCATGCTCCAAAAATACTGAGGCAAGAGAAATCTTTTCTTTCCTACTCTGTACCTTCTCTAGCATGTACGATATTAATATATTAGATACCAGAAAATGAATAATATGATTAATCTATAAGCTTGTGAAACATGCAGTGTTATCCCTTTGTGTCTCATGATACATAATGAAATAGTTTGAGATACGTACTTATTGAAGACTCTTCATTCTGGAAAGACAAATCAAGCAGATTTTGAAGTAAAACAGGTAGTTTATAAAGCAGCTTGATTCCTCCAAAGAAGGGATAAACACATTCCTGAACAGCAATCTGAAGAAAAGAGGTTGACACAAAGTATTGATGGCACCAATGGGAAATATGTCACCTGAGTTTAGCCATTCGGATTGAATGAAGAGATAAAAGATTCATGGAATTTGTTACACACCAGTTCCCAAGAAATGACCAGGCTGAGTTCTTCACTGACAGTGGTACCTACTCCAGTTTGAGGATCCAAGCAATGGCCTGCAGACACTTTCTCTCCTGGACAAGAAGCATCCCATGTTATCACAAATGACACTTAGGCAACCTGAATTTTAGTCTGTTTCCTACAGAAGAATAAAAAATGTTTAACTGGTTTCTGTAGAGGTCACTTTCAAGTGTTTTCAAAAAAAGCAAAAATGAAGACTTAAAAACAGCAAAAGCTTTTTCTTTCGTGTTTTTTTTAACTGTTGAGAACTAGCCATATCACTGCTTCTGGGCCAAATGCATTGTTGTTGTGAGTTCTCTCCGGTGCTTTATGACCCATTTTGAACTCAAGTAAGAAAATTGCTCAAATTTGCTTTTTTGTCTAACATAATTTCCATAGTCTAAAATAAATATAAAATAAACAGAATGTGATAAGTCAGTAGCAAAAAAAAAAAAAAAAAAAACACCATAAAATGAGAAAAGCATATTAAAATTATGTATAACATAACCAGATTTGTTTAAGAATGTATCCAATAGCAAACAGCAAATTTCAACGATGCAAAAACTGCAATTAGTTTTGCACCAACCTAATAATAGAGAATAAAAACAAAGGGACTATCTTTAAAAATAGATACACAGAATGGAGCTCTCTGAGTGGAACAATCAGAACACTTTTTGTGGAGACCTATGGCACATGGTGTAAATAAGCATGAGAACAAAACCACCAGCAGCAAACAGGGTTTTAGAAAAATCAGATTGAGGTAATGGAGATCAGATTGAGGATCTGAAAAATCAGATCAAAATTAATTTGATGCCTGATAATAAAATACAGGCTGTGGCACAGTTAACTGCAAAAGCTACTTCAAATTCTGACACAAAAATATTAAACACAATTTTTCCTTTTTGTCTCAACTAAGACAGCTGTGGCATGGGCAAAATATATAATAAAGTGATGCAAAAAATTAAGCACTGTCTTGACTCCAGCTTTGCTATGACCATGAGTTTAATGTATAGAATGATGCTAGTAGTAAAAAAATAAGGAGAGTTCAGATCAACCACAATGGAAATATTTTGGTTATTTCAGTTATAAGTTGTCAAATCCACTAAAGACTTCCAAAAATGATATAACAACTGTGCATTTCAACCTCAAAGTTTAAAAATGTGACAATATGCAAAATATATTGAGTTGTAATAAGTCAGCTGGCAGCACCTACTGGAGCTACAAGTTGCCAGTAACTTTACCTGGTGAAACAAGATATCCTGATTATCCTAGGTTTTGATTGTTCAGTAGATGCTATTTTAAATACCATGGCATTCTAAGCTACCATAGTTTCGGATATTTTAACACATATGGGAACCAAAACTAACAAAACTAATGGGGCAATTAACAAACCATTTCAACTGTTGAGAAACAAAACAAGTACAGAAACTATTGCTGCCTCAATAAGCAGTCAAGCTTCTAGCTGCTCTAACATTCTTAATCTAACACTATAATGTAGAACAAAGCAGGCTATGGAGGATGCCACATCAAGCTGGAAAAGAAACCATAAATAGTCAATGCCTTTTGTCACCTAGTATATCAAAAGGTGTTTAAATCCATAGTTCACACCGCCTCCAAAACATAGTCCATATTCAAGTGTCATTGATTTGAAATGGAATATCCACCATTCACAAAGTCCTTGTCCAAGTCAACTCTCCCCAGAGGTGTTGGTGTCATGGTTGGTCTTGTCTATTACCTGCCCTTCTGGATCAAATATGGTTCTCCATCAATGGAAAAAAAATTCTTGCCCTCATAGTACACATTATTGTAGGCATCAAACCCATTTTAATGCTGTCACTGCCAGTTGCTCTTGCAAGATGCCATTATTTTGCCGGCTCTGTGCTGGGGAAATAGCTCCCACACCAGTTCACAGAGATCAGTCTGTATCCTCAGTAGCTGATAACTCGTACTTATCTGCCCCAATTCATAATGATATAACAGCCTGAACAGCTGCTGCATCAAACCTGACTCTCATATCCTTACCAGGATCCTGTTTGCTTGCTCTGTCCAGAGCTTGTACTGTATTTCTTAAAGCCAGGGGATGCAGATGGCAAAGTACATCAGCATGAAGCCCTAGTGGAACTACAACCCCTGCCTGGGCTTTGTTGCAGAGAATGCATTTGCCTACGGAAATGGAGAAAGGAAAACTATGAGGGATACCTCGCAAAATCCTCGACAGATGCTTGCTGTAACACAAAATTGTCCATATGTTGGAGGGGACCACTGTTTTCTGCATCACTTCCTACACTACAACCCTGACATCCTCCCTGTACCCAGGCTTCCAAAACAGAGACTTTAATTCCCCAGTTCCAACCAATTATTGCTGGAGATCCCCAGAAAGGATTGAAATTTGTTTGTCAAATAAATAAAAGCTATCAGGACTTCCTACCTACAAAGTGCAAAGCAATCTTACTCGAAACTTACTGAAACTATGTATAACCGATCAGAACTTGCAAGTGAAGGGAAGAGGGGCAGGGAATGTTCAAGGTTAGGAGTCATCGAGTGTGACTGAGTCCCAATGGATATCCAGCTCATGTCGTATGGTGTTTCTTACAGCCTGTAAAATTCCACTGAGTGCTCTTCAGGGCTGGACATGTGGCAGGTTGGCTGGTGGGGACGGCACACAGAAGTCTGGTGCCATTGAAAAAAAATTAGCAGCACGTGCTAAGGATGTGGTAAGGGATACGACTCTATTCTTCCTATCACCCAGCTCAGCTCCTTAGATAAAAATGCACACAGGCAGATGTGGCTGACACCGTCAGCTGACTCTGCTAGCTTTGCCCCGAGCACTGTTCCCACCGGCACTGCACCCCTTTACTCTGCTGACTCTCCTTTCCCAGCTTTGCACTTTCGGTATCATAATCTTCGCATCTCCTCAGGTGTCACATGTGCCTGCATCCTTGGCAGTCTAGATCCAGCTCCAGGTAACGCAACTTATTTTTCAGGAAAAAGAAGGGGGTGATTAGTCTCTCCCCTGCCATACAGGCAAGAAAATCCATCCTCTTTGCTGTTCAGAGTTCCTGAGCAGCTTGCTGGTGAGAGTAAGCTAAGTATACACAACCCTGGGATATATGGGGGAAGTATGCTCCAGTCATACAATTTGCTATGGAAAACTCCATTACCTCTACACAGTTAGTCTAAGTGATGCAACACAGGGACATATCAAACCATGTCAGTGACAGGTACCTCATGCATCTCAGGAAAGGGTCAACAAAATACACCCTGATGATTTTACTGTACACAATCTGTGCAGATATGCTATATCTGCATATATATCTATCTATACTGACCCACCAGTCTTCATAAGCATCAGCAGAGAAGCCTGCAATTCTGGGAGATGATCAAGGAATACCACCTAGCTATACTCACCTAGACTTCAATTTTCTCAAACCTCTGCACTAGCAGACATTTGATGAGTGATCCTTTTTGTTTTCTTTTTTCTTTTTTGCTGGGACAGTATGGAAGGAGTGTGTCCCACCTTCACTGTACAAAACAAATCTGGGATTTGGTCTACATCTACCAAAGAAATGAAGGTACAGTGGCTGGCTGGCTGGCATGACCACACACCTGAGATGTAGCATGCATCACGTTCCGCATCAAAGCAATTAAGATGAGACAGACCCTGGCAGGGATTCCTGATCTGCTGGAAGCCCAGGCAGTGGCCCATAGCAGCACTGAGCTGAGACAGGCTAGTCCAGGCCTTGGAAATGCAGGTGTGCAGGCTGGGGCCAGGGTTTGGCTATGGCACTACATTCTCCTGCTGATGAAGTGTTCTGGAACCAGCAGCATGCCCAAAAAAAAAAAAAAAAAAGTCAGAAAACCACAAGCTGGCCTAATTCAGGTTAAAATTGCAAGACATTCTGACGTTTTCTAGTGAGTAATTTGTAAGCCATGCTACGGCATTCCTTTGCAAGAAAAATGGCCCAGCAGAGGCCGCCATTCCCTGCCCCACTGGTGGAAGGAAGGCAGCAGCCCTTCCATCTGGGAATGGCAACACAAGGCAGATTCTCACATGCACAGTATCACAGGCAGGTTTTCCGCCCTCTCTGTGGACCGGTCACGATGACACTGTGTGGGAGGATTACCACCTGTAAATAGCAGAGAAGTGCACAAGCAAATACTTGGCACCCAGCCCTCCTCCAGCTCCAACTTACTGTTCCACTGCTGCTCCAAGGACTGCATGTAGCTCCACCTGGCTACAGCTCTGAGCTCCTCCTGCCACCTCCCACAGTCCCCCTGGCTCCTCAAGTACCACACAGTTAGTGCCCACGGATAAGCACCTTGTCTGTGTGAGGTCACAGCTCTGTACTGAACCTTTCCCTATAGATAGAGCTTATAGATTTTTATCACCCTAAGCACAAAGTCCCTCTGAGCTCTGAAGCAGTCAATAGTGAGAGCCAATGCCCTGATCTGACCTTCTTAAGCGCATTACTCCTTGTACCCCAACTGACTGTCACCCCTGCATTAAATAGTGCAGGGTCATGCTGTGAGCTTTAGTTCCACAAGGGTTGCAGATTATTACTTTGAAAGCAGCATGCAAAAGGACTCCCAGGAAGAAACATGTACCCAGATTGGACCTAAGAGGTCTCCATTATGACCTAGACTTCAGCCAGCCAAGTACATCATCATTTTGCAGCTACTCAAGCAGTGGCTGAGTCTGACTTCACGAAGCCTGGAGCTTCATAAGCCAAAGCAGCAAGTTTTGAGTAATATCACCCACCCTGACCATTTGCACAGCTCCAGTTCTGACAGCAATGCTCTTCTAATGCTAGCTGGCGCCCACAGACAAGCTGCCAAATAGTTACCATTGCGTGCAACCAACACTGAGGGCAGTGAGACAACCTGCTTTGTCACACTAACTTGCAGCATGATGGGGGAAAGCCCTTTCCTTTTGATATAAAGATTTTCTGTTCCAAGCAGAGGATGTGGACCTATACCTCCAGTCATCCAAAGAAAGCAAAGAAGTCTATGCATAGATCTGTGTTGTCCCCTGTAGGCCTGTGATTCACAGATAATATACAATTAATATCTTATACTTCTCTTGAGGAAAGCCACAATGCTATCCTTCCTACAGAGAAGTGAAAGAAATGCCAGCGCTTGATGTTTGTTAGCCTGCAAAAAATAATTGTGACACTATTTTTAACGTCAATACTGCCTGCATGCAGGCTCCCTTTCCATAAGACAGAGATAAGCTCAGCATAAATCTCCATTAGGGATGTCTTGCACATCCCTGAAATCCCAGCTCTGGCAGTTGTACCAGTCAGCAGTCCTGTTGCAGCTCAGAGCTGTCAAAACCAGTAATCTCCATTGTTCCAATTTGTTCCGTATCTTTCATCTCAGCCACACCTGGGATATAATGAAACAGTTATGTCTAGCCCATACTTACATTCTCTTTCATCACCAACAGCAAACTGTCCTGTGAGGATAAATAACTCTCCTGGCGATGCTGAGAGTCTTGCTGTACCTCCAGCTGCTGCTGAAAAGGAAGAGCTCACACAGGCTGCGACACCAGCAGAACAAAGCCCATGCTGGCGTGCTGTGTGGTCGCAAAACGCATTTGTCTCTGTTTTTCCCACACTCTCCACAGTGCTGGCCCCAGAAGCGGATGGCAGAGTCACAAAGGACAACTACAACACTCAAAGCCTGTCACACATATTCACCACACCAAGCTCCACCGAAATGCAGCAACACACGCACTGCCATGTGCCCCACAACAGCAGCTCACTCTGCCAATGCTGCAGAACGGCCCCAACACAACACTCGATAACTCATCACACGTACATCTCATTGCACATGTGGCAGCACCCAACATCTTGTAAACTGAATATGCCTGCTAAACTGCCTCTGCACACTGATTGCTCAAGTGGTCAGGAAACAGAATCAAGTGGATTGTTAAGGAAATTTGTGGATAAATGGATATGGATACTAGTGCTCTTAAAATTTATTTATTTTAAACATAAGCCATTATAAAGTTTAACTACAGCACCACAGTAGCACTGCTAGAATACAGCCACTTGTAAACATTCTTCATTTGAAAAAAATATTGTCTAAAATATAACACGAGAATGTGGCGTTTTAAATATGACTTTTAATAGATGCCGTTATTACTTAACATATCGCAAGCCCTTTAATTTGCCTGACATGGTGTCAAGTGAGTTAAAAAAAGCCCCAAGAGCTTCTACACTGGTTCCAATTCTGTCTGCACTATGGAGTGAGGGCTTTGACCAAGCAAAGGAAGACTGTTACTGTGAAACAAAATGGCAGGGAACTACAAAGGCTTGCTGCAGCAAGGCTAGCTTGCTGCTTGTTTTTTAAGGAGCTGTCTTGAAAGTATCACTTACAGTGCTAAATCACTTTCTTTACATATCGTGAATGAATATGAACCTCCAATTTTCTTTTTGTTTGCCTAAGAGGAATATTCTGAATTTGAACAGCATTTCAGCTGACAAATATAAGACATTTACATTTATCATCCATGGGGAATAAGATTTATTTCTATAACCATTTGAAGTAAGGTAAGCTAAAGGAGAAAGCTGGCAAACAGTGAAAAGAGGATACAAGCTATTCACAGCTAAATTTCAGAATTCATCTCTTAATTTTAAACCTGACCATCAGCAGTAACAGTCCAGAACGTTCTGTGACCTTACACCAGTGACACAACAATCCTGATCATTTTTAAGATGGAGCTCAGTAAACTTTTGACAGTGATGGTTGTATACAACCCCAGGCTGGACACAAGGAAACCCCTTCCAATCTTAAGTTCATTGGGGTTTGCACATACTACCCATATCTATGTAGCACGGAAACAGGAAGGGTGTCACACTAAGACAACACAGACTCCCAATTTTTTGGTAATGGAGGTGATATACAATTAAAGATCATTTACAAAAATACCTCCAGAGACTTGTCAGGTGGCACATAATCCAGTATCAAAAGCTGCGGGGGCCAGAGGTAGGTTTGGGGACCTCCTGCCCTTTACTGTGCCAACAGCTTTTGTCCCTGCGCCAGGTACCTGTGAGCTCCGTGCAGGGAGCTCCTTGCTTCCCCAGCCACCTCCTGCAGCACCCCTATCCCATCTCACACAATGAACCAGCATCTGTTCACACAAACTAAAGGTATTCCTAATTTTTTTTCTTTTTTTTTTAAAAAAGCCCCTCAGATCTCAGAATAATGAGTATGTAGACATGTAAATTCTTAATAACATGTTAACTATTGTTGGAAAGATAATTTGTGGGAGTTCTCCAGTTCCCTGTCAGCACTGTGTATCTGCTGGTTGGCATTGTTTAAAAGACAAAAAAGTTTAAAGCCTTTCTGCACACCAGCCAATTTTTTATTTAATAAGTCAGCTACAAGTAGAGCCAAACCAAAAAACTTCTGCCGTTTTATGCACCATGGAAACAAGAAACCTGTCAATCTGCAATTACCTATTCTACATCCATTTGAGATCAACTTTTACTGCAGGAGTATAGCCAAGAGGATCAGATCTACAGCCTGCATTTGTCCATGGGAGATGGACATAATTTATTTTTTTGTTTCAGCCTCAAATAAGTGTGGATATTAAAACATAACTCAGATTGATGTCAAGGTGCGTGTTAAACTGCATTACAGTCTAATAAAAGCTATAAACTTTTCTCCTCAAATTATTTCTCACAGCAATGTCAACAAGAGGATATAAAAATATTCATAGTGCTCATCTGTAAATCCCACTGTGATAAAACCACACACTGATTTCCTAAGTGATATCATACATTCACATTTTCTTCTAGAGTTGAAATATTCCTTGCTTGAGCCCTATGAAAGCTACTTATTTTTAACGATTCATACTGTTATTTTTTTCATAAATGCAACACTGCCACTTTTAAAATGAGAGATAATTTGTCTGATGGACCACTTTAGCCTGAAGGTTTATTCTGAGTGTTTAATCCATAGCTTTTGTACCTTTCAAATGCTGATGCTTATTTGTGAAACCCTCAAAAACACATTTTAAAATCCTTAATTTAGCAAAACTCTTAAATGTACTCATGTGCTTAAGCATCATGTGCATCATATTATCCCATTCAGCGGGATTCCCCAAAGCCATACACAGCTTAAGCGCTTTTCTGTGTCAGGTTTGAAACCCTCACGTTAATTAAGCAAGCTCCAAGCAGAATTAATGGTTACAAGCGCCTGCAGTGCTCGCGGCAGCTCCAAGGCTCGCTCAGCTTGGACAGGCAACTTTACTAAAATAGAGGGAGCAGCCATAGCACATTTTCAACACCTACAGCGATACAGAATCCCAGCAGAGCCAAGTGACACGCAGAGGGAAGCTTTAGATCCTACCTCCATACGCAGGAGGATTTGGCAGAGCAGGTGATGTAGGAGCAACTCTCCTTGCAAGAAGGTAGTAGTTGAATGGGTACATAGCTAGTTCTTACCAAACGTAAACTCCTGTAAATCTCTAATTTCACCAGCATGCCAGGCAGCAAACCAGGGTAGCTAAAGTGCAGATGTATCTGTATGACTGAACACACCGTTATTGTATTTACATAAGGCACTAAAATTGGGGTGAAAACTATTTCCCATCTCCACTAACAACATCCATGTGACTGTTTCATAAGTGGGGAAGGGGATCTGTGAGGCCTGATTACATATAGCAGCTGCAACTCAAAATGCCCAGAACAACTACTGATCATTTACCAGGGAAAACCATAATTGTGGAATGGTTATTCTCCATCTCCGCAGGTCTTTGCATCAGAAACAGGTATCTTTCTGAAGGACATCTGTTATCCAGAACTAATTATTCAGTTTCATATGGGCTTAAGTGGGTGAAACAGGAACTCAGACTAGTTAATATACTTCCTTTTGGATTAAAATTCATGAGTTATTAATTGCATTTTAAATATGCACTAACTGGCACAAAGAATATGGTCGTAGAAAAACTCTAATACTGATAAATTACATAACATTACCCTAGTGATAAAGGAGCACCAAGCACTCTCTCCTTTATGTACTTTCACGTGACTTCTTAAATCCCAGCTGGAGAAAAATATGTCTTGTCTTCTGTTTAGTTCTACTTCAGGCACTAACAGTCTGACATTTTGCTTTCAGGTTCTAGTGACATCATTTTTGAGATCAGAGATACTAAAACTTCGAAAATCTGACATGTCAAATTACAAAGAAGGTATCCGAGAGCAAATGGAGGAACAGACAGATTGAATTAAGTAGCACAAAAAGGGAAAGCAACAGAATGATAGGAGGGGAGAAACAGTCAAATATACAGAAGAGAAAGATTAAGCAAGCAATCTAGCACAATCAGATGGGTATGAAGAAAAACGTTAAACAATGTTGAATGCAGAAACATAAGCATATAAATGCATACATAAAACATGTGGCTACAGACAGTATGGGCATGTTCCCACTAACACTTATGCACATACAAGATTTTATTCACAAGAATTGCTTATGTTAGAGGGTAATACTCATGTGAGTAACATGATGTACAAGAGGTTGCAGGATGTGGCCTTTCGCTATTTTTCCTTATGTACATGTTGTACATCTGTAAAACATGTAAGCAGGAATTTTAACTTGAAGAAGACAAAACTTCGAAATAATAGGACCTAAGGGAAGCCTTTACCATGAAAGCTCATGGAACTGCAGTTCTACAAAAATCCTAAAGACTAATTATTTGACAATACAACTAATGTTATTGTTCTGTTTGAAGCATAATAAAGTAAAATTTGCAGTTTGCATAGATATAGAATGCTTGTTGGAAGAAAGCATGATGCATGTGTGCATCTAGAATTGGAGAATCTTAATTAACCCACTAACTACTCTCTGCAAGAAGACTAATAACAACTCTGAAATGGGTGTGACTTAATTCTTATAGGCCTGTTTCTGCAGTTTAATGAGACTGTTAGCTTACCTCAACCCAAACTGTGTTTATAATAATAGGGTATCTTTATAGGACAATAAGCAGACTATGATTCTCATGAGTGACAGAAGTCAGATTCCTTGTTTGTGTGATACAGGTTATTATACTCATTCTACAGATAGGAAATCAAAGCCCAGTATGTCACTTTCCATGAACCATCCAGAAGTCTGGGAGGGCCAGGAATGGAGTTCATGGGTCAAGCTGGGATGGGGTGACAACACAATTTTACTCTAGAAGATGACATCTGATACTCTATTTGGAATAGTGTTTTACAAGACGTTAAAAAACATGAAGTGTAAAAAAATCAATAAAAAAGACAAGACTCTCTTTAGTCATACAATACAATAGTTAAACTAAATAATAATAATAACTTAAAATAATAATTAAACTTATTCATACAATAATTAAACTTATTACAAAGTATTCTCACTTTGAAACTATAAAAACAGCATTAAAAGCCACTAATCAAGCAATCAAGACTTCATGAACTTCCTTCTCCAAGAGTTTCTGCCTGTGGATTGACGAAACGGTGCAAAATCTCAATATCATACATATGGGTGCCCAAAACACATGGAGCCAGAACTTCCCAGTATTACTGTTATCCTGCCAGAACACCAGATTCCCTTTCCTCAGATGGTTCAGCAGACTTCTAGGCTGTTATCCTATCACATCTATCCACCTCTGCCAGAACTGTGCCCCAGCTTCATTTGCAAAACTGGAAAGATGCAGAAAATATGCTTTGACAAGACTAAACAAAGATGAATAACAATATAAAAGAAATAATACTTTTAGAACAGTCCTCACTGAACCTACATCAGTCTAATTTCTTAATTTCTGCAAGATATCTATGCTGCAAAGTGCATACTAGAAATACTTCCATCAAAAACAAATTACATATTCAGTAACATCCACAGCAACTATTTATACAGGACTTTTCGATCAAATATATTTGGGCTTTTTTTCCTAAATAATATGAAATAATCCATTATTTAGATTATTTCAAATACAATGTTTGGAATTTGCAAACTGTTACAACACACACAAGTTTACTTATGCAAAGGATGGCTTTTAGAAGTCACAATACTGTGGGTTTTAGAAGAAGCACGCTTTCCTTGAAATGACAGCTGAAAATCCTTGCAGAAGGAATTACCTTTAGCCTGTAAAACACAATTTCTGGCAACGCTCCCTAAAGCAGAACACTCTTGCCTCTAAGAATAAGGCACGGTGCTATCAGCAGCACTGGTTACTTTGTCCCTGGCAGAGGGAGCCCGGTGCCGGCAGAAATGGCAGCGAGGGGCCGTGCCCAGCCGGCTCCAGCCGCCCCGCACGGGGAGGCCGCGCTGCCCGCTGCGGGCGCTCCCTGCGCGGCCGCACCGCCCCGAGGCCGCCAGCGCCGCGCCCATGGCCGGCGGGGGCACCGGCTCCCGTGGCGCGGAGCGTGGGCGAGAAGCGGCTCGGCCTGAGGCGGGGCGGCCACCCGGAATGGGAGAGAGGGGCAGGGGCTTTGTGTGTAAATACACGCGTGTGCGGGCATTCATATGTATATATACACATCCACATCCACATATATGTGTCGGTGGTTGTCCCTCTGCCATCCTGGCACCAACCCCGGGGAAACGCAGACCCCGCCGGCCGCCGCCTCTCTCCCCGCCAGAGGCCGCGGCGGGGCGGGCCCCACTGAGCCGGCCGCGGCCCGGCCCCCCCGCCAGCCCTCCCGCACGTCCCGGGGGCTGGAGGCCCGGGGCCCGGCCCGGCCTTACCCTGGCTGTCCCACTCCTTCTCCGCCATGGCAAGCAGCCCCGCGCCGTCGCCATGGCGACGCGGGCCTGGCCGGGTCTTCTCCTGCCGCCGCCGCTTCTCTTCGCAGCGGCCGCGGGCCGGGCCGGGCCGGGTCGGAGCAGGCCGGGCTGAGCTGACAGACGCAACCACCTTCCCTCCGCCCTAGAAGGCTCGTTCCTTGCGGGCTCGGCGGCCTGCTAAGGCACAAAGCGAGCGAAAGGTGCTGGAAGCAGCTTGCTGGGGGCTCTGCGTGCCGGCCTCGGGTACTGCACCGGGCAGGCAGCCGCGGCCGCAGTCACCCCAAAACGTCCATTAGGCCCAGAACGCGGACCCCAGTGCGGAGGCCCAGCCCCGGCCTGCTCCCCAGTGCCAGCCGCGCAGGGGCTTGGGGAGCCACCCACGTTGTGCTCAGGAGAGGGAGAACATGCCGAACCCCGCACCTGGGCTAGGGAGCTGGGGCCGGTGCGGCACGGCGCTGCCCCTGCCGCCAGGCCCCGCTGAGCCTCCTGAACCCGCCACTTCACAGCGCTCCGTGCCTTTTAAAAATAGAGCCTTCCCAGCCATTGCAGAGATTTCTGCGTATCTGATCTTTAGAAAGTGAAAGAACATTTTATCCTAAATACCATTGTGCCAAAACAGCTAAAATATTCTGTCTCAGTGATATTAAATAAAACTCTGCAGTTTAAATTTAGCTGTGTGTTTTAGCAGACGTGCTTGCGATGCCTGGTTCTTCTGACTCTAAAACAACTGTGAAAGTAGAGAAAATATAAATATTAATATTTCAGCAAGATGCAACCATATATTCATAGAAAATAAATATTTATGAAGTTCTTAGAACTAAAACATTGTCCTTGCCACAGCAGATGCTTGCTTGTCAGATGTTAAATTTTTGCAAAGCCCATGTGAATGACCCCTCCTCACACCCTCACCTACACCTCTCAAACAGTTGTGATGTTCTCAGTGTTCATGGAAGCTTGAAATTTAAAAAGGAAAAATAAAAATCACAACCCAAATAGGGCTTATTTGCTTTTACAGAATCACTTTTTATGACATTTTAACACTTGCTGTTTGCCTGAAAGCCACTTATTTCTGTGTTTGTATTGAATGTGGCTCAGAGTAAAGAGGGTATAATACAGACCCAAGAGAATACATCCTTACTCTGCTGGGAAGACAGCTGATTATGCTCTCTAATAAAGCTGATCCTTCTGAAAGGTTATCTACAGATTTGAACAGTTTATTAAAGTAACTAAATACTTCAAATTACACGTTTGACTACCGGAGTAGCATGGATTTGTTTCCTTTCAAATTGATAACAAGTTTTGGTGAGAACAGCATGGCAGCCAAAGTTAGAGGATACAGCAGCAGCAGCAGCAGAAGGAAAGGCCCTTATCTTTTAGTCTTACAGGGGTCCCATTTCTTGTTCCCTCAGCCCCTCCAGACAGAAAACCTCTGTCTTTCCTGGTTGTAGATCTATGGTGGTGGATCAGTCACTTGTCTGAAACTGAAGAAAAGTGTGAAATACATTATTTTGGCAAGGACGGAGCTTTTGTATCTCTTCTCTCCCCTACTCCAAATGTGGCATTTCATGTTCTTGAGTATTGTGCCTAGCATTAGATTTCTTACATAATTTTCCCGATCACCTGATTCATCGTAGGACATTTACAGCTCTTCTACAAATGCTACACTAATTCAAAGTGTTTACCACATTTCCCTAATAAAAGCTTTAAAAAAATCCTGTCTAGTCATTCAAAATATGAACAACATTCAGCTTTTAAATAGATACAAATATTACCTATTGTGTGCATTTCCTGAGATTCTTGCGCTTTTACAGTAGCCTTCGAATGGAAGTGAGTGACTGCAAATGTGACGTGACAGGACAGTAGCTCCACTCGGGCCACTACCTTTAACATCTTCCCAGTAATTTCACCAGGGCTTGCACTTGGCTTTCCTCACCACCATGTCCTATCTGACACACACGTGTCTTTGTTTTGGTAACGAAAGCAGTGTGCAAAAGCCAACCAAACACGGGGAAATCATGAAGTACACAACAGCTACGACACGTTTTGTTTGCCACATCTACATCCCATCGTAGCCGCTGACTCTGGCCCTCAGGAGCTGCTATTATGCAATAGCTACTCGGGGAAAGCATTGTTCCAAGTATGTAAAATTATTGGTCAAGTCCTGCACATTTGTACTCGTTAAGTTTGATACTGGTAGCCTAGCTGCAGAATCTTTTGTGACTTACAGCTAACAGTAATTTCAGTAAACAGTATTTTACACTGTCCCACCTGTTTTGTTGATATTCCACTCAGGACAATTCCTGTAGATGAAAGGACTTCGTTTGCATCGTCTGCTCCAGCCTGGAATTTCCTTTTGCTTTCAATATCTTGCAGCCAAGTGTCAGCACCTGTTTCCCCTTCTTCCCCCAATTCCTGACACACGGAGCTTTGGTATCTTCCCTGTCTCCAGGAGCAGAACAAAATGTGGAATAAGAAAGCACTTCAAAATAAGAACTCACTGCTTTAAAATTTCCTGGCAACATGTATTGAAAAATCTATGTAGGAAAAAAAAGGTTAACAATTATAATGCAGATAAAATATTGGACCTGAACCACATGACTTCGAACTTAATGCACAGACATCTCAAACCATGGATATGAGTGGGCTGAAAAAACTAATAGCATTTTGGCACAGAAAAGTACAAAAGGAAACCCAGAACTACTAATTCAACAGCTTGAAATATCAGCTGCTGCATACAAGATCTTTAAAGAGCTCCTCTGAAGCGAACATACCCTTTTAAACTTGTAATTTTTCATTTAAAAAATGTCAGAAAATATCTCAGGGAAAATACGGAAAAATACAGCACTGTTGATATAAAGCCTGAATCCACTGAAGTCTAATAGACGTAAGGTACCTTTGCCCCTGCACCTAATTTCATCACACACATTCCTCTCAGCTATCAGGGTCCTGTCACACATTTTGTGTATTTTCCATGCATATGTTCAGAAATTTTGTTCAGCAATGAAAAACAGCTCTAAAATGGGAAAAGTGATGTAAAAGATAAAGCAGCTCAAGGAGGTATAATAACATTCTACAAAGCAGTGTCCCCACATGGCTTCAGGTTTGCAGCTTTTGGACAAACCTTTGCTCTGAACACTTGCTGGAGACCTTCACCAGAGAACTCCCTCTGTGGGTCCTTGGGGACCATGTCACTGAAGGCACAAAGAAGCGTATGCATGTGCCCTTCACAGAGAAAGTAAGTGAATAGCTATGGTTCTGAGACAAGAGTCTGTCTGTAGCTCCTCTGTAGCTAAATGGGTCCAGACCTGGCACCTGGGAGGTGTTTCCATGTCGCAGTACTCTTTCTCACCAATATAACCCCAGCGACCCTAGTGCATTTGGCATCTCCATTTCACTCTTCCTCTGGGATCAGCAGGTGATCTGAGTGACTCAGAAACGGATTCTTCAAAACAGAGTATTATCTAAATTATTATCTGTTCACGCAAATGATACACAACAACCAGATAAAAATGAGAAAAATACTCCATCATTCCTTGCCTATGCTGTATCTTTCCCTTCCGATTTTGGGTAAACTACACTGAAAGCAGCTACCTCGTTATTTGATGTGTGGGAGGGAAGACAGCCTTTCTCTGGCTTGTTCTGCTGCTGCAGACCTTGATCCTATGCTTGGACCACATGAAGACAAGCCTAACAGAGTGGGTAGGGACAGACAAATAGGCATGCCCACCCTTATTTGCTCTACCACTGACCTCTTCCAGGTGGCTGGTATTTTCTTATTAACCTTATTTGTCATCATTTTGTTTTCTCGTTGTAAAACTGAAGTCCTCCTGCACTGACCTACAGAACAGCAAAAAAACACATGGATTGGCAAGGGGGTTCCTTTATTTTTCATATAGGTAATAAAACTAGAAGCCCAAAATCGAATCTCTTAAATAAAATGTCAGAATATGATTCCTTGAGACATTTGGAGTTCACCAATGATGAAAGGGGAGGATCCAGCTCTTTCTTCAAGTCTCGCGCTTCCTTCTCTTCTGCTGGCTGCACAACTTCCTTCTACCTTGTGCTGGCTCTGCCCTTCATGGAGAGCAGGTATGAGTCACTGAAGCAGCAAAAAAATAATCCATCAAAAAGTGAATAGTTTTTTGCCATATTAAGAAATTCGGTAAAGGGTCTGACAAGCATCTGAATCAGCACAGCCAGGAAGTTGGACCATGCAATTAGAAGTGATGGAGAAATAGGGAGGAAGGCAGGAAGGGTAAGATGTTCTTTTAGAGGGAGATGGCTCAGTGGTTGGCTGAGTCTGTAAGTAAAACACAGGAGGAAGGAAAGGGAAAAAATAGGTTTGAAGACTGCTTATAATAGCAGCATCTCAAATCCTCTCAGCCCATGGGATGGCTTTGGAACTGTACTGGCAAATCTCTCTTGCTGCTCATATACAGCTACAATCCTATGGATCTTTAGCTGCTCCTATTCAGCTTCAACAAAGCTGCATCTAAGGAAAAGTGACTGAACATGCATTAAAAATGAGTTACTAGGAAAAAGGAAGCATTTATTTCCCTCAGCAGTATTCCTCAATGTCAAGGAGCTACTGGCAGTGCTCGGCCTC
This sequence comes from Nesoenas mayeri, assembly GCF_963082525.1. Classification (NCBI taxonomy): domain Eukaryota; kingdom Metazoa; phylum Chordata; class Aves; order Columbiformes; family Columbidae; genus Nesoenas; species Nesoenas mayeri. Next base: position 82,668,696 of record NC_137544.1, on the reverse strand, counting down.
TGGGACTATGCCTAAAGAGCTGCAGCAGAAAAAAGCTCTCACTTTTATTTCTAAGTGCCAGGATGCTGTTCCTCATCCCACCCAGGCACAGAAATGGCCCTAGAGATCTACATATTTTAACCTTCAGACTTTATTACCATTAATTATATCTAGAAGTGAAGCCAGGATCCCTGAGAACACAGTGACAGGAACAGAACACAATCATCCATCTGCCTAGCAACACAGGTTGCCATGAGTATTTCTTCTCATGCTCCACAGGCAGCGGGGGCTCACCACTGAACACCGAGCCAAGTTCAAGGGCCGCAGACTGGTAAAGAAAGCCTGCTTCCTCAAAGGAAGACCTTGGTTTCCATATCCAAGATATCTGTGTTCCTCTGCAACCTGGAAGGTGTCAGCCAGCAGCCTGAAATTCAGGAATGAGGGACCTCTGGACCAGCAAAATGTCATCAGTGGAACTGCTCCTGCAAGAGACAAAAGCAATGACATTGGCAACATGAATGCAAACTCCATTCTTCCTTTCTCTGTTTCTTTTCATAAAGTTATTTGCACATGTTTCAATACCATGCAAAAAAATTCCCAGATAACATATTATCAAATCCCTGAGTTTACATACTTAGGAAGAAAAGAAAAAAACCATGAGTGGTCCTGAATACATGGAAATACTCTTTACTGGCCCTAGCTCAGAAAGTCCTGGAATCACAAACCATTTGTAGCAGGCTGACAGAAAAAATATTCAATATACCCATTTCCTTGGTTCTCCACTGTGTACCTGCTTTATGCCTCACTAGAAGAAAGGATACTCAAAGTGGTAGACCTTGGATATTACCCAGAAGGCTCATTTTGGTGTTCTTAAAAAAGCAAAGGACTCTTTGATTGTTGTTTAATATTTATGGGAGGCCCTGTAATAATGTAGAGATATATGAGAAAAACACAAAATCATAGGTTTCAAACTGACATTTGGACAATCACAACTGAATGAGAATGTTGAACACTGGAATTGTGTTTATGTTACAAAGCTAGTCTTTAAAAAAAGTTCTTATTTTGTTATTTGTTACATGATAACATTAAAATTAAGGGTGTAAAGGCCATAGCATGGGTAAATTGGCCCACAGTATATTTTACAAAGCCATGAGTTGCGACACAGGACTTTGGGATGAGTGGTGGAACTAAGGATGTGTAAATGATCATATATGGTACTGAATCGATTTATATGAGGCATGATATAGTACTTTTTAATAGTTAGGAAAATTCTCCTAGCACATGAGTAGCAGAATTACTTTCTTTCAGATCATCTGTCAAGATTATTTGGGCATGGAGATGTCGCTGTACTCACTAGGTTAGTAATAATCAAAACCAAAATCAACCTGGGTATAAGAAAACCCATCAATTTAAGCAGTTAAGATTTTTCTGTTTTCTTCAGAATGCAAGTCATGGTTTAACCCCAGCCAGCAACTAAGTCCTACACAGCCTCTCACTCATTCCCCTCTGGTGGGACGGGGGAGAGAATCAGAAGAGTAAAAGTGAGAAAACTCACTTTTAAGGACAGTTTAATAGGCAAAGCAAAAGCTGCGCACACAAGCAAACCAAAACAAGGAATTCATTCAGTGCTGCCCATGGGCAGGCAGGTGTGCAGCCATCTCCAGGACAGCAGGGCTCCATCACATATAAGTTACTTGGGAAGACAAATGCAATCACTCCAAATGTCCTCCTGTTGCTCTTTCCTCCCCCAGCTTTATACTGAGCATGACATCATATGGTATTGAACATCCCTTTGGTCAGTTGGGGTCAGCTGTCCTGGTTGTGGCCCCTCACAACCTCTTGCACACCTCCAGCCTACTTTCTGGTGGGGTGGTGTGAGAAGCAGAAAAGGCCTTGGTGCTGTGTAAGCCCTGCTCAACAGTGACTAAAACATCCCTGTATTATTGTCCTGGTTTCGGCTGGGACAGAGTTAATCTTCTTCCTAGGAGCTGGTATGGTGCTGTGTTTTGGATTTAGTATGAGAAGAATGTTGATAATACACTGATGTTTTGGTTGTTGCCAAGCGATGTTTATACCAAGTCAAGGACTTTTCACAAGAAGCTGGGAGGGAGCAAAGCCAGGACAGCTGACCCAAGCTGGCCAGAGGGCTGTTCCTTACCATGTGGTGTCATTCTCAGTCTATAGACGGGAGTGGACTGGGGAGCAAGTTGGGAACGAATGGGCTATTGGCAGGTGGTGAGCAATTGCATTGTGCGTCACTTGTTTTGTATATTCTATTATTACTATTATTATTATTATTATTATTATTATTATTATTATTATTATTATTTTATCTTCCTTTGCTGTCCTATTAAACTGTTCTTATTTCGACCCACCTTTGTTTTGATTTGGTTTTGTTGTTTTTCCTTTCCGATTCTATCCTCCATCCCACTTGGATGATGGGGAGGGTGTGCAAGTGGCTCCATGGTCCTAGTTGCTGGCTGGGGTTAAACCATGGCAATTATTAACACTGTTTCCAGCACAAATCTAAAACATAGCCTCATATTGGCTACAATTTATTATAAAAAAAAAAAAAATCTAGACCATATGCTTCAGAAGGTAATGTTTGGATAATTTACGTAGCATTATCCTGTTAAATCTACAGTAGGACAGTAAGGGAGAAAATCATATTCTCTAACAAGTCCCATTAACTTAATGTGTTCAGAATTTCCCTTTACAAGTCTGACCCCACTACCTCCTCCTGTTAACTTCAGAATTTCAGTGGGAATAAGGTTAAGGTCTGTGGAACTGATCATAATTTGATTCACAATTTATTCATCTCCACTGACACAAATGGTACAGGATTAAGACCAGTGTTATAGCATAAGCATCACCTCAGTTCTCATTCATCTCAGAGTTTTTTTGTTCAAATGGCTAATTGTGTGGCTAGCTTGTTTTTCCAGGTTTGTGACATTTTCTTATTACTTAAATATATGTGTTAACTTTGCAGATATTAAATTCATTTGCATATTTAAATAATGTTAAGTCTGATATAACTAGAGATAGTGTACAGAGTATGTTTTTTTAAATTTTCCTATATAGACTTATGATTGTAAAATGAAAGTTGCTTTGAAGTAAGAAATATACTTTGTTACTTTAAGGGCAGGGGATGCAGCAGAGGAACAGAACTAAAACACATCCCAGAAATATTTTCTCTACCTTTAGAATAAGAAAGAAATTGAACTCCTGTTTGATTCCCTTGTGAGAGCTGGGGGACTTGATGCACTGTGGCCAGAAGATAGATAACTGTATTAATGAAAATCTAATCTGTGCTCAGAGACTTTTCATGTTGGCTATGAATGTAAAATATTCATACCACAATAGATGGTTACACTGTCAAAAGCTGAAGTTCAGCCAATTTTATCAGGAAGAGTTGACATTTTCTGTATTCTTCATTCTAGGGAACAGGAAAAATAACCCATCAAAACTGCTCCTCCACTTGTAAATTTTGTCAGTGTAGCTATTTAGATATGTCATAAATCTAAACTTAGGAAGTGTTTGTCTACTGAGCCATTTAGACACAGTAACTCGAACTAAGAGAGGTAACCAATACGTTGAATTGGTTGAGTTTTCAGTGTCACTGTGCCAGGGTAAGCATCACCTGCTTTTGTATCACCTTCTCTGCCATGCCCCAAGGATTTGAATCAGTTTAAAAATACTCTTTTTCATTGTTGTGGTTACCAGTTTGTGAGCTGGGTGAGTGCAGCAGAAGGGACAGCCTAGGAACAACTGACTGGGGCTGAGGAAACACAGACCTGCCACCAAACAGCAGCTTGAGACTTTCAGCACAGTCCTCCATCAGTGAATGGAAGGGGCTTTTGGTCCATTGCTGGCTTGCCTTCTCCCAACTCAGATGCCTGCCATCCTGAACTAGCTTCCAGCTGTGCTCCCTTCATGTGGAGGCCACCGAGAAAGCAAAAGTAGGGCTTGAAAAGAGAAGCATCGTAATTTGTTAGGCGAGCTAACAGAGCTGGGGGAAAAAATAAAAGAAAAATAAACCACCACACACTCACACACAGAACATGGACCATATGACCCCCTTTTCAGCTCTGAAATACAAGTTTCATGCCTTCAACAGAGTACAGTGGCCATCATTTTCAAACAAATTTAGCTTTATTATGTTGCATCACTTGGACTATTAGAGTGAAATGGCTAGTTGGTACCTGCAAGGAAAAGGGCATTGTTTGCAAAGGAAGGCATGGTAAGGACATTGGCCTTTGTGGGACGGAAAGACAAGCACTTATCACATGCAGACCCCTAAGGAGTGGGGAAAACTCCAACATGCTAAACTGATTTTAACAGATAGTGTAGACAGATGCAGATAAAGGCATCTTTATCTGCACTTAGAGGCACTTAAATATCCTGATAAAGCCATTTAAATTGTCTTAGAGTTGGACATTCAAAGCTGTATCACTTAAGCATTTATGAGGCTGTTCAGTGAACCACACCAGGGACTGACAAATAACCTGAAAAATAACCCAGGAAAAACAAATGGGCAACAAAGTACTAATGGGTTATTTCCCAGCGAGATAAGTTCTCATTTGCTAAATAGCCACATAAATACTTGCACAGCATAATGTAGGGAGCGACAACTGCTTAAGCCACTGTTGCTGATCAGATAGACTGATCATCCAGAGATCAGTGTGTAAGTTTACTCCAAAATGTAAAGATTTGCAACATTAGGAAAGCTGTGATCAATTACCTGCTCATTTAAGGAAGCTATCAGTAAGACTATGCAGGACAGTGAAAATTGACTACCTAATATATGCATAAGTTTTAAGCTGCTGACTAAACTTTACAAAGTGGGAATGTAAGTTTAATAATCCATCTGAAACTGAGGATCAGTAAACCATAGACAGGTAACTTTTTCCTAGTTTTATGTCATTGGCACCATGATTTACCGCCAGGAATTGGACAGCTGTGTAAATAAACCTAAAAGCAGAATCACAGTGTGAGCCAGTTGTTTTCTTATAATTACTTATTGAAGTATATAATTAAAATAGAACACATCTTTAATCTGTTTTGTATATACTTTTGTGATACAGCAGTATTTATTGTCAGTGCTGTGTACATCATCATCACCTTGAGAGCTATAGTTTCTGTCAGTTTAGATTAACTCAACCAAACACAGAGTCCGAGAAGGAAGGTAGTTTTTAACTAAACCAGATCTGGAAGCCTGAAGACTAAACCTTGCTGCAGTGATTTGAGGCGATACTGTTGTCTCTTGGTGACCTTACTTTCTACTGCCAGCTCTCATGTCCCCCTCTGTAACAGAAGAATCAGGTGGCAATGGGTGTGGGTGCCCCGTACGTCTCCTTCCACCTCGTTTCACCCCAGCCTGGCTGTACAACACAGCATATTTAATACTTTAAATTGATAAACAAAGCTGTGACCCAGGGAGTGATCACACATCCTGTTCTGTCACTTCTCAAGCAGTACAGCTGCTGGGACAGTAAGATCTTAAACTGCTGTAGCTAAACTAGACAAAATCTGCCAGTGAAATTAAGTGTTGTTTCTCTGTTATCAGACCTCAGCTGTGACCCTCGATAAGTCTTTTAACCCCTATTTTTCAAACACTAACACATGTGATTTTGCATTTGTAGTTATTTACAGGATTAAGAACAAACCTCCAAAAGTTCGGAATGCCTTACCTGCAAAGTGATATTGTATCATATATCCATTGCATGTGGGCTGAGTGTTAGTGTTGTATAATTTAGGATATCTTTAAGATAGTATAGAGTATCTTTAAGATAATATTTGTACCTCTCTCCCCATCCCCTTTGCAAGTAGTTTGTCTCTTAGGTGTAGTGTGGAGCATCCAAGACACGTTGAAGATACATGATTGAAGAGAGCACTAAAATTTAGTATTAAAGAGGTGAAGCTGAGGTTAATTTCTAGAAATAAGAAAATGTAGAATAAGAAAATGTGGAGCACGTAGCAAGAAGGGAGGCATATAAGAAGAATGTGGGACCTCAGACAGGTGCATACCCAAGTGCTGAGCCCTTTGAAAACGTTCCCCTTTTGTGTCCTGTGTGCCTCTGTAGGCCTCCAAAGATGCTCCTGGAAGCAGACATATCCTTGAAGCATGGCCTGCAGTCCACCACCACTTCTCCTCTTCCCATAGTGAAATACTTGCATGCTAGGTGCCCAGATTTCACAGAGATGTAGACAGGCCCATGATTCCCAGATCCCAAGCCACTAAATTAGCCACTTTGCTAATCTCTAGCCCAGACATCAGCAAGTTTATCAAGATCAAATAGCAAGGTGGTGCAGTACCATGTCCTCCCTTCTGACTGATGGTCAAATATATACAGCCTTGGTCTCACCAGCAAGCCTGTGTGGCTACAGTAGTCTTTTCACTAAGCACTTTATCTATGAAAGCTTCCAAAATGGCTACCAGAAATCTGTCAGGATGCTCACGAACTGATCTGGTAGCCATGGAGATACACGTGATTCTTCTGATCTAAAATTTCAGAAGTCTGAGAACCTCTTGTTCTCCTAAATGACTCTAGCAGCCAAAATTGTCAGCATATTTTCAGAAGTCCAGTTTCCAGAGTGACTGAAGACCTCCACAGTAAATACGACACAGTCCCAGAAAGGGCTAAAGGAGGTAAGGAGGTTTTCCGTCTTTGTAGGATTACTTTGATTCAATAGTAGAAGGAAGAAGCTGATTTTCAGAGCTCTGTTTTTATCACTTTCCAACCTATATTCAGTGCCATAAAATACCAATGCATAGTTATCAGCCTGAGCTATTGGCTCCTCTATAGATTTGAGAAATGAGAAACAGAGAGGAGAATTTCTGATTTGAGACTTTGAAAGGAGTAAATACCCATCTATTTTTCCTCAGTAGTGGCACTGTTCAGTTATATCAGAGATACAAAGTAAGTGGGGGGGAAAAAAGCGCTCTATAAATTCACAGATCACTCAAAGCTCCAGGCCTGACGTTTGGATCTGCATAAGATCTGGTTGGTTATGAAGGAGCCAGTGCCATTAGCAGCAACTCAATGGTTGATATCGGGAGAATGTCTTCTGCTTTTAAGAGAGCCATCACCAAACTATTTTGGCCATCCTCCCAACATCCTTCAATAGCCTGGTGGATTGCAGCAGACAAGAATTGGTTTTACATTAAGCATAAGGTTTCACAGGCAAACCTAGGTTTTAAAAGCTCTTTTTTGTCAACTTTGTGATCATAAATAGTTGCACGGAATTCACCACTTATATCGCCACTTAGAAATCAAGAATAAAATTGCTAATATCTGGAAGCTGGGGAGCGACAGCATATGTGTTGTCTACTGAAAAAGACAGATAACATGCACTGGGAACAGAAAAGATCTGTGAGGCATTAGTGTTAGAAGAAGAATTAGAATGAAACCCAAATTAAAGGATTTCAAAATAGAACAAAAATGAAGAATAAAAGTGAGAAAACACAGTTGAATGATTGAAACAGAAGCATAAGAAAACAAAAGGATGAAAGAAAATCTGGATATAGATAATGAGATAGAAAAGTTGTCAGAATTATATAAAGGAACTTTTAAGTTTTGAAAAAAAAATGAAAAGAGAGGAGGATCTAAAACACCAGCAGATCTAAATGGCTAATGCAAAAATTCTAGTCTTGAGGCATATACTCATATTCAATCCCAACCATGAGGCATATATGTCTGCTTAACTTTACCTCACACAAGTAACATCAGTGAGTCCAGCAGTAAGCTCTGCCAGTGTAAATCACACGTCTCCCTCTCTTACACCCCCAGTTTCAGCAGATGCACCGACAGTAAAGACTGGGAAAAAAAAGAAGACAGATATCAAATGCAATTTCCAATTCAGATAAAACAGCAGATTGTTAAAAGCACTGAAAGAAAATACTTCTCCTTTATCCTTACAAATGTGGTTCCACATATACCTAAAGGGCAGAAAGGGGAAAATTAACATACTGTTACCCAGTTTTAAATGCTTTTATTTTAAAATATTGGCTGTTAAGATTTTAAGAGATCTTGGTGCCCTGCAACAAGCAATTTTATTGCTAATTAAAATACTGTGTTTCATAAATTTTCTTAATTCTAGGGAGTTTTCTCATTTTTGTTATTCTCCAAGCAGAATCTCTGAAGCAATTCCAGCAGAAGAAGTAATAAATTAGTTTAATAAACTTGACCAAAGAAGCAAAGTAAACTTTGAATTTCAACAAAACTCCTTAAAATCCAAAACACACTCTGAAGAGCACAGTGTTTACCACTGGTATTTATTCAGGTTTGTTGGTTTGTTTGTTTGTTTTAAACTTCATTCAAACCACTTCTGGATATCACCCAAGAAAGCACCCGGTAGCATCCCAGCACCAGGCTGCTGAGAGCCCACCCGAGTGCAGGCAGGGACGAGTGCAGGCAGGCAGGTGAGCAGGCAGGCAGGTGTGCAGGCAGGCAGGTGTGCAGGAAGGCAGGTGAGCAGGCAGGCAGGTGAGCAGGCAGGCAGGTGAGCAGGCAGGCAGGCTCCTTGCTGCTCTGCCAGCCCTTCTGCTTCAGCCTGCATAAGGTGGGCTTCTCCATCATTTGGGCTCCATGCTTTTTTTTTTCCTGCCCTCTGCCTGCAAGCCACAGCCTCCCTGTTAGGCCATAGCACTTGTCCCAAACAAATTCTTCCCTTTCTTGCATCAGGCTGCAGACTTTTTCCAGCCTTGGCTCAGAGGTATCTTTGGCCCGCAGGTGCTAGTTTCCCAGCAGATTGAACCCAACATGCTGCCAGCTGTGGGTGATGGATCCACACCAGCCCCTGGTCCTCACCACACAAGTAACTGTTTGCATGGCAGGGAGGAGGAAGGCATGAGAGAAAGGGGAGTATTTTCACCCTTATACAAGTTTTGCTGCTGAGTATCCAAAGTGGCTTCTGTGGATTTGTTACCTGTTCACAGCAATAAAAGTTAAAAGTGACTTGGCACCCATATCCATTCTCTTCCCTCCCAGGCTGTCAGTTTGGGGGTTATCTGGGGTAGCATTCTCCAGAGCACTCCTTGTTCACTCAGAAGCAGACGGAGATCTTCAGCTCATTTCACGTGGGCTGCCTCACGCTGCGATCTACTGCCAGTGCAGATCAGGTTCAAGCCAGACATTTCAATGTTCCAGCAAAGTGAAGTTCTGCATCATTATGGTGAAGTATTTCAAGTATATGAAAGCATTTGAGATACATACAAATGGGGGAGACAATATAGGGGAAGCTGTAAACAAGAACGGGAGCAGTACAAAGGAACAAAAGGAAATATTACCAGAAGTATTGCCTCATAATAAGGGTGCTTCAAATAAACAGTGGACCTAAAGCTTGCTTCTGATTTACTGTTGGTTGCTAAAGCATGGCATTAGGTACAAACTCTCAAATTGTCAAGCCTAAGAACCTGGAAGGGGATTGCTGGTGTTAGTTACTATGGAGTTAGAAAAATCCTGTTGGCTTTTGTGATGAGTCCGGCTTCAGAGAAGAAATAGAGGATAAAAGAAAAAAGTTGGTTTTAATAATTCATCTAAAGATTTGCCATCTGGATATTCATTTCCTTTTAAGCTGACCAGCTATAACATTATTTTGTGTATTCATTTCATTTAAAGCTGATCAATTATAACGTTATTTTATCACATAACTGCTTCATTTTCAAGTGTTTTGTTTTTTTTTTTTTTTACTTTTACCCTCAACTGCATTTTGTGTGTCAGTATACTAGAATTTCACAGTGTTCTCCATAACTAGAGTATCTGAGGCTTTCCCATGTAGAATATGTTGGCAATTTAGAAAAAAACAAAACACAGCACCTTTCTAGATATTGCAGACAGTCTGATTTTTCTCTGTTTTGAAGTTGAGAGAGCTGTGCTTGGAGTGCATATGTCTTTTCATTCTTTTTTAACAATACTTTTTAAGTTCTTGAGTTAGTAAATGATAGACAAGCATGTTACTGTCACTTAGCAACCAGCTTTTATTTTGTTTCAGAAACACTGTCCTGTGTATGATAATAGGACTGATAAAACAGTTCCTTGTTATGACTGGCATGCTGTGCTCACCTTGCTTCTATCTTGTTTTAATTTTTGTTGTTGGGGATCTCTGGCTTTGCTGGTTAGTGGAGCCAGAGGGGAGCAGGAGAAACAAGGGCAGATGCTTCATCTCGTAGAGAAACTACCAGGCAGTTCTGTTTTCTTTTGTATGAAAAAGAACTCATAAAATCCAGAATCTCATTTAGGCCATGACCCTGTAATGAACCCAGCAGAGTCACAGGGGTCCTGGGACACAGGAAAAGCGATAGAATAGAGAGCCTTGGATTGCAAATACTGACATCATTCAGGCTACTGCACAAAACATATTGACCTGATGTTACTTCAGAGGATGGTTTGCCTTATGTTCACTGTTACTAACTTCATGCTGGGTAGTCTAGGAACTTGTTAACTCTTGGACTAGGTACCTTGGAGGAAAGACTCCTGGCTTCCTCCGTTGTTTCTAGCGTTGTTTCTTTAGAGGAGCATGCCCTGCTGGGATCCCCGACCGGGTCTGTAACACCTGCTGCGGGGCTGCCCCTGCTGGGAGAGTCTGGGACTGCCCCGGTTATGGATGTGCAGCAGCAAGGTGACGTGACAGTGATTTTCTTCTGGTGCTTATGCTTAAGGAATTGCTCTCAGAGTGTTAGTGGGGGGCTTGCCGAGTTTTTTTGGATGCTTTCCTAGGAAATTACCTGTAGCTGTTTGCTAGCAGTTGCTTTATTGTGTTGCCAGAAGAGTTTCTGTTGCTGCTGGGTCTGTCATATGAAATGATGCTGGTTTCCCTCATGCTGGATATAAAGAAAGGCTGAGTGGATTTGCTCCAGCAGAGTGGGTTAAAGAGCAGCCTATGACAAAATAGCTTTCTTTCCAGGGAGCATGCTACAGTGAGGTAAACTAATTGGATAATATGTGAATTCCTAAAAAGCAAACAAACAAAAAACAAAACTCAAACAGAATCACAGAATTGACTGGGTCTCTCAGCTTTTTTTTTTTTTTTTATGCTACTCTTCTATATTTCTTGATTTGTGGTGTACGTTCTTAAAGTTAAGTGTCATTAAGGCCTGTGCTTTTGTTTGCTAGTGCAGCGTTTGGTTTTGTGTGGCTTTCTGAGCCCATGGATGTGTGATGGGAGGCAGGAGGGCAGAAACGATAAGGGGCCGTTTCCTTCTCTCACGGACTGTGCTGAGGGTTTTTTCCTCTTCTCTTCTGTGCTGACATGTTCTGGGGCCTAACAGAAAAGCAGCTAGCCTTTGTGATGCTGCTTCCAAAGGTAAGAGTGAAGAGATCTGAGACCCAGACTGTGGAGAAAGGCAGTTTTGCACTTTTCCAGTTGCTTCCTGATGCTTTGGTGTCTCCTGGAACCACCTTAGCAGACCTCGGGATTTTGTGGCAACAGCCTTGTAGTACCACCAGAGCAGTGTCTAGACAAACAAAGTGACCCAGCATCGAGCAATTCTTTCTTTTCCCCGTTCCTTTTTAATGTACTACATGAGTTTCCTATGTAGGAATTAGTCCTGGGGGAAAGTCTAAGGTAGTACCTCTGTCTGCCTGTACTTCTGAGGCTGTAGAATTTAAATAAGCTAACAGCTTCAGGAAGGAAAAAATAAGCATCCTGTTGCTGGGATAGGTACATTTATGAATGCTCTGGGCTTCAGCGTTGTTGAATGTCCTTGTTACAAAAATGGCCACCTTGAAAGTGTGCTAACATGGATTAATGAATACTCAAAAATAGTTTGTTTACTTGGCTCTGCCCATCACAGATTTAAGGTATGCTGTTAGGCCATGGTAGTACCTTTTGTTAGCATACAATATTTTTTAGGGCATTTCTGCATGTTGTTTAGCAAGGCCTTCCCAACCTGTAGAAGCTGTCCTTTGTGACCTGAGGAGAGGCGACAGAGGAGCTTGAAGCACTCCAGTGCCACAAAACGTGTGTGGCTGTGTCCCTTTTTTGACTGAAACATCACAAGAGGGGAAGGAGAAAGGTGTATTCAAGAGGCTTAATGAGACAACAATGAGAGGAGTTTACTGTGTATACTACAGAAGGTGCAGAGTGTCAGAACTGGGGGAAGGACAACCCACAAAGGTGGTCATCTGGACATCATGGGTCTGGAAAGGAGTGCTTGTTTGGGTTTCTTTGGTTTTTATTATTTGGGTTTCAGGTTTGTTTTTTTTTTTTTTTAAAGTCAGGTCGAACAGAAAAGTTGCAATAGGCAAGAGCTAGGCTGTTGGCTGACAGTTGTGAATCATCCTGTCATCCACACTTCTGGGTCTGTCTTCCCAAATCAGTTGGTTTTAGTTACATATATTGACCATACGTTCCTTTTGGTGTATTAGCAGGAAGGTACACTGGAGCTGACACTCAACTTTAAAACCTATTTATGCTTGTCTTAATAGTCCCTTAGAGAGGCTAGTTGATACTCCCTTGAAATAGTTTTTTCACACTGTCTTCTTGCAGGAAAACAATAATTTTTAGAAGCTGACTCACAATGCTACCTCCTTTTCACAGACTGCTATTCAGAAGAGTTTAGGCTATCTAATTTTTCTGAGTTCACAGCCCTAGTACTCTAGTAAATGTGTATCTGTGGCAGGTTACAAGAAAAATCTCAAGAAAGTGTAGGTGTGTGATTTCCTGAACTGAATTATCTTCTTATAAATTAGTTTATATATGATGCTTGATAAGTGTGTGATCAGCAGACTTCTGAATGGTTCTGAATAAAGCCAAAATGAGTCCTGGTTTTAATGTTGGAGAATGCAGCCTTTTTCCCAAGGCCAGGTTTAGAAGCTGTGTCAGTCTTTGAATACTCCGAATTGAGATGCTGTTTCTCAGAAGCAAATGGTTTTGGCTCTTTTTAAGCAAGAAAACCTACTTCTTGAGAACAGGAAATGGGGGAGTGTTCAGGGGTCTCTGTGGGTTCAGTGGGTGCTTGCCCTTTAAAGGGTGACAAACATGGGTTGTGGCTGATTTGATGTTCCAGTGTAGCTTTGCAGCCCTTCCTTCTGCTTGGTGAGGTTGCTAAAATACTTCAGCACAGCAAAAGCAAAATGGCATTGGGATCTTAAAAATGACTTAAATTATGACCCTTGACTGACAACTCACCTGGAGGCCCAAAGGGTACAATGGCAGAAAGGGGAGTGCTATGGAGAAATGTAATAAGAGAAAGACACTACTGAGGAAGAACTGGCTGACTGAACTGGTGCTGGAAACCTGAATTTCAGTCCCTTGAACACTCTTCGCTCAGCTTGTAATCAGGCACTAACCCTCCTTAGGATCTAACTGATCTAGTTCCTGTGCAAATAATAGGCCTTATTATGGCAAATGACCGCCTCGTTTCTGAGATGAATTGGACCTCATTTGATATTAAAATATCATGGAGAGATTATAGATAGTACGAGGCAAGGTCAATCTAGTTCAGTATCCTAACTCTTGTAGTGAGCAGTAGTGAATGCCAGGGAAAGAGAGGAGCGCAGGACAAATGTAGTGGTATTTCTTCAGAACAAACTCCCAGTCTTCTGGCAGAATCTCTACACAGAGAGTCTATCTATAGATGTATAGATAAGGGGTTCTTTGGGCTAAGAAATCACCAGAACTGACCCTTTGTCATGCAACCTCACTTGTGACAAATTAGCACTTTAAAAATGTCTGAAAATTTCTGACTAGCTCTAACAATGATTAATGAGGATTTCATAAGAAGAGATGAAAAGGGAGAAAGACTTGCTCCACATGCTCCCTGCTATCACAAAAGGCAGCAGAGTATTTCAAGAATTATATTCTCTTTTAAAGTAATGGTGTGTTGGATCTGGGACTCTGAAGACAATATTAATTGAGGGTAGATGGGTTGAGGACACACAGAAGAGACCAGGAATATATTGTGATGGTCAGATGTAGGGTAAAGCATGAGAACAGCCAGAACAGGACAGACAAGGCCTCAAGAGAGCAGAACTAGGAAAAGGTAAATGCCTGGGTCCTCCTGCAACACTGAACGTGTACAGAAAGATTCAAGAAAGGTTCAAAGCCCAGGTGGGATGGGATGGGACCCCTCCAGAGACTATCCAGTCCCCTCCCGAAAACCTGTTCTTCTTTTTGTCACCCCTTTGTCGCTGCTCTTGGCAAACAGGAGGAAGAGAGGCATTTGTAAGGACTAAGGGTGAATTATGGAAAGACCATTAAGGGTGAGGAGAGCAATTGAGTCTAAAGGGTCACAAACAAAAGTGAGGGAAACCAGAGTAACTGATCTGTTGAAGGGCCAAGTCCCAGAGGGAGCATCTGCAATTACTTTTGAGAGGGGAGACTGGTGTGGAGAGAAAAACATCCTCTTAAATTATAAAGTAACACAGTTAGAAGGAAGATGTTACATGATGGGTAAATAAAGTGCATAGAATTGCATCTGTTAAGTATGGGTAGATGTCACTTTCCATTTAAATGGAAAGGAAGATTTTAAAAATATATCTTGAGATAAAATAAAGGACAGTTTTAATGGAAGTGTGCTTGTGGTTATCAGCAATTATATTTTGTTTTTCATATGGCCATCATTATCATGCAAGTAGTAACTTTGCAAATCAAAGCTCAAGTGCTTTCCTCTTTCTTGTTTCAGAAGTTTGCATTACCAAACACTAATTTTTTGATTATATGGCTGATGTCTATCTGCATGGTCTAGGAAAAGCTGAGCTGAAGTATCTACTATCTGAATTAAAAGAGGGTACAGCAATGAGGAGAGCATATCCCCCTAATTTCTTTTTCCCCTTCAAAGTGTGAATAGGGAAGAGGGAAACTCTTGAAACATAGAACTGAAAGAGGGCAGGGGAGCTATCTTAGAGTTTTTTCCCAGAGGTAAATGTGTAAGAAATATGTATTTAAATTAAACAGCAAAAACCACTGAGAGGCTGTCATTAAGTTTACACATCTATATCGCTTATGTGTGTATTTTATGTACTTAGCTTTGTAAGAAATGCTGTTCTTACCACAATGAAATCACTTGATGTCTGAAAATAACTAGGATTCTCACTTTTGTAATAATGGGTAACAGCATACTGTAGTTTGAAAGTACTGTCCTACTACACTTGCGAATGTTTGTTTGGTAGTATAATTGAATGGTTAGATAGTACCATTACTACTATGGCATGAATTAATCTCCTTTACAAAGAAAGTTTAGCCTTCTAATTGCTTTAATAAAGATATAGCCTTAGCAATCCAAAAAAAAAAAAATCCCAGGTTTGTTGTGTTAAACTTGCAGGGGTAAAAAAAAATTCCTTATGTACTTGTGCTTTTATACAGGCTTGAATGCTTTAGGGTAAGTAAGTAATCTCTTGATGTGCCTCAAAGCTGTTAGCTGTTTTGTTTCTCCATGGTAACGGGAGTATAAAGCAGTATGAGCATGTTACTGAAGTAGGCAGACTGACATTGTTTAGGAATGGGATTACATATGATGACTGCAGCTCTAGGGTGAGTCTGAATGAGGGCATTTTCTAACACAGAGGTGCTGTGAATGTATGTAGATGTGCTGATTTAAGGTAAGGCTTAGGGATCCAAAACTGGCTTTAAAGGATCTATCACTATATAAAGTTTGCAGCAGTGAGAGGAATGATCAGATTATTAGGTTGATGAAGCTCTTCCAGAAACATGGCTTACTGGTGAGGTCTGTGCCAGATTAAGGTCTAAGCAGAGAGCTCTGTCTGAAGATCAGAAATGAAGACTCTGCAATGTATCTTAAAATTTTTACATTCAAAATTCAAAAAATGAACGTGGAGGTTGGACAGGCAAATGGAATCTAAATCCATGCAGGGCTGTCTGTAAGCTTCAGTATCTTGCAATATTAACTAGGTGGACCCTGCTTACTTTTGTTCCACCTTGGCAGAACAGTATACATCAAGAGTACCTCAGCAGACTAGCTAAGATAGCTCTGTCATGAAGAAATGGACAAAGGTAATGATTTCTATTGGTGTAGCTTGATCACACACTGACTTCTCCCCAGCACTGATGCAGTCTTATCTTTTTTCTCCCCTATTGAGATGATTCTGACCTACAGGGCTGAGATAAAAAATCTATTCACTTTCATTTATAGTAAAGGAAAGGTTTTGGCAACCTTTTTCTCATCTGTACGTATTACATGAGGGAGCTCTCCCTGTCCCTGTTCCAACAAGCTGTTGTGTGGTGAGGAGTTGAGCTAACCTTGCTGACTGAGTCATCTTTCCTCTAAACGGATCCAGCCCAATGGAGGACAGAGCACTGTGTGTATATGTGCTTAAAAGAGCCCTTTCCTTGTGCAGTTAATACATGGTGACCTCCTCCTATCTCCTCCCTTCCTCTTGGTGCAGATAAATGTAATTTGCTCTGGTTCAGGAGGCCACACAACCTGTGTCAACACAAGGCAACTTCATCCCAAACACACCTTCCATTCAGCAGGACTTCATTTTCTGGTTGTCTGACTTGCCTTTTTTCTTTTTCCTGCAAGTGAAAACCAGCTTGTTATCCATCCTCCCTAAGGAAGCAGACTTGTAGACCAGTGCTGCCTTTCTGTGCACGTGAAACCCTCTCTGGTGTTTGTTTTCGTGTCACTTTGCACCAAATTGGAAAAAGTCAACCACTGGGCAACTCAGTGGCTGAGACCTCCTAGGCGGGGGGATAGGGGTGGGAGCGGGGAAAGGAAGACTGAGCAGTTTTGGTTAGCTGATCGCCTCTGTGCTGAGCTGCAGACTAGTGCTTCTTATGCGGTGGAGAGTTAATGCACTTGAAAAAAAACCTTTGTTAACCCTGTGGCTTTGTTAGCCCAGGCCTGGTCTAAAGATCAGGTCTCTGCATGCTTTGTAGTGCTGCAGCCGGTGAAGGAATAAGCATGTAGCTCTATTTTCGTCCTTATGTAACTGTGTTAACAAGGTTGTATCAGGGTAACTATTTTGAGTAGCGATGTGCGTTTTCAAGCCCTTTATGCCACAAGCTGTGTGGACTAGGCCCCAAACAGGGAGCAAAAGAAGGAAGGAGCTGCCAGGCTGCGGCCCCTGCTGGGGCAGGAGGCTGTTTAGTTGGGCTGGGCCCTTATTCGGGTTTAACCCACGCCAAAGGGGCGAGCAGGGGCCTGCTCAGGTGACAAGGTGACTGTTTTCCAGGCACGAACGGGTTGTTTAGCCCCGGCGGTGTATCGGAGAGGGGACAACAGCGGCGCGTGCAGCCGCGCTTCCTGCTGCCGCCTGCCCAACATGGCGCAGGCACGGCTGTCAGCGCGGAACGGGCGGCTCCGGTAGGGAGAGCTGCCCTTTCCCCCGTCCCCCGCTCCGCGGCCCGGCGGGGCCGTGGTGGCAGCGCCCGGCGCCCCACGCGTGGGGGCGGCGGTGTGCGCGCGGAGCCGTTGCGCTCGGGCGGGTATTTACGGTATACGGGCGCGCGCGGGCGGCCGTTACGGTAGCGGGGGTGGGGGGGAGGAGGGACTACGTGCGCGGGGGCGGGGCGGGCAGTGCTGCGTGCTCGGCCCCGCGAGGCGCGTCTCCCTCGCGAGCTCGGTGAAAGGATTTGGCGCCAGGCGGGTCCGCTCTGCAGCTGCCGCAGCCGCACGAACCAGCCGCGCCACCCACCCACCGCCTCCCGCCGGGGCCTCGACCCAGAGCCGCCGCCGTCCGCCCCAGCTCCGAGTCGCCCGCGCGCCGCCCAGGGATCGAGCCGCCGCCGCCATGAGCTGCTCGCCCGTGAACGTGAAGAAGCTAAAGGTGTCGGAGTTGAAGGAGGAGCTGAAAAAGCGGCGCCTCTCCGATAAGGGCCTCAAGGCCGAGCTCATGGAGCGGCTCCAGGCCGCGCTAGACATGGAGGAGGCCGGCGGGGGAGGCCTCGCCAGCAGCGCAGTTGAGCCTGGCAACGGTAGCATGGAGGGGGAGGCGGCCGAGAGCGGCGGGGGCGCCTCGCAGCTCCACCAAGGAGGAGGCCCCGACCAGGCCGCGGCCTCCACCGCGGAGGACGACGACGAGGAAGGGCTGGAGGCCGCCGATGGCGACGCCATGGAGCTGGGCGAGGAGAACGGCGAGCGGGCGGGGGCCGGAGGCGGCCCCATGGAAGAGGAGGCGGGCGGCGAGGAGGAGGAAGAGGAGGAGGAGGAGGAGGATGAGAACGGAGACGACCAGGGTTTCCAAGAGGGGGAGGACGAGCTTGCCGACGAGGAGGAGGCCGCGGCCGGGGACGCCAACGGGCACGGGGACCAGCAGCCGCCGCAGCCGCAGCCCCAGCAGCCCCCGCCGCTTATCCAGCCGCGCGGCGCCGCTAAAGAAGCCCCCGGCAAAAGCCCTGGCGGCGCCTCGGGGACCCCAGCGGCGGCCCCCTCCGGCCCGGCGGGCCCCGCCAAGCAGCAGCAGCAGCAGAAGAAAGCGGAAGGTGGCGGTGGCGGCGGCCGCCCCGGGGCTCAGGCCAGCGGGGGTGAGTGTGCGCGGCGGGGATGGGGGGGGGGGGGAAAGCCTGTTAATCCCCCCGCCCTGGGGAACTCCCCCGTTGCGGGGGGGGGGGGGGGGCGGGTAACGGCCAGCAGGGCGGTTTCCGGGGCGCGCGCGGGAGGACGTTCGCAGCCGGCGCGAGAGCGGGCGCGACGGCGGCGCCTCCCCCGCGGGGGGGGAATGTGGGTTCCACCGCCCCCCGCGCGGCACCGCGTGCTGCTCTCCAGGCGCTGCGCTGGGCCGCGGGCGGGGGGAGGGGGGTCCCGCGCGGGGCCGGAGGAGGAGGGGCCGTAGCGGGGGAGGTGCGGGGAAGGGGCCGCGGGGGGAGGGGCGGCGGCGGAGGGGCCGCTGGGGCGCGCTGTGTTGTGCTGAGGAGCGCTCGGCGGCGTGACGTCACTTCCGGGCTGGGCGCCGCACGGGATGGCGTTGGGAAGGCCAGGTACAATGGAGGCGGGCGGAGGCGGAATCCCTGCCCTGCAGGCAGCCGGGCGGCCCCGCGCGGGGCTCCCGCCCGGGCCGCGCACACGGGCTGCCGAGAGGAGGCGCAGTCGTGCGGGTCGCCCGGTGTCCTTGCGAGCGGCTGGGAACGTTCTGTTCGGAGGGGGAGGGTGCGGGTATGACGCCGCGGAGAGCTTTTTGTCCGCCTTTTTTTCTTTTTTTTTTTTTTTTTTAAACCGCATGGGAGCGGTCTGGCTTTCCTGTGGGGATCTTACCATCGGGGCTGCACCCACTGCCGCACTGCCCACTTCTGTCGCGGATCCCACGTGATTTAGCAGACAAGTTTTGAGTCTTCCGAGAAAATTCCAGATGCAGCTTTTTATCTTCATACAAAGCAAAATCCTTTAGGATACTATTGCTTTTGTCTTGTAGGTTCTTACAGTTTCCAACGTTGGAACAATCATATAGGACTTTATGCACAATTAAAGAGTTAATTAATTAAAATAAATAATTATTTCTGTTACAGGAGAAGCTAAAACTGAACAAAAACCTGGTGAGAAAAAGAGGGGAGTGAAGAGACCACGTGAAGATCATGGCCGTGGATATTTTGAATACATTGAAGAAAACAAGTACAGCAGGTGAGTAAACTTGGTGCTGGGCAGCATTTTGTGAATGAGGAGAAATAAGGTGCAGAAATGCTTATTTCAACACTGAAAATACATGTAACATTAATCGTGTTTCTTGGGTTTCTGTTTTGTTCAGAGCCAAGTCCCCTCAACCACCTGTTGAAGAAGAAGATGAACATTTTGATGACACAGTGGTTTGTCTTGATACTTGTGAGTAAACATGCTTTCGTTTACTGTGGAAAGATCTGTTCTTATAAACACACTTTCTGAAATGTAGGGTGAATACATTTGTTGACTTTCATTACTAAGTAACTTAAAAAAAAACAGAAAAGGTGTTTCCACCCATTTTCAGTATATATACAAAAGAACAAGAGGATACATGGGTCTTTATATTAGCAGTAGTAAGCTTGGTTTTCCCATGAAATCCATGGTATCCTACAATTTTCTGAAGAAATCTTAACCATATTACTAATGTGGTATGGAAACTAAGCTGGCCAAGTGTAGAGTGAGCGTAGAATACCCTAAAAACAGTTTGAGAAACTAATTGTATGGTAAATGAGCTTTTCACTTTGGAAAGCTGTATGGGTCAAAAACAGTGTAGATGGTTACAGTGGTACAATTTGTGACGTAAATTACCTGCATATCTTGATGAGGCCCTGTTTATGTGTCAGCCAGTGCAGTATTTTTTCATGTTTTGTGATAAAGCTAACAAAGTCAGGTAAGGCCTCCTGAGAAAGTACCCGTTCATGCAGTCTGGGAGTTGGGGGCAGGGAGGGTGATACATTTGTGGTTTTGAGGGTAAGTGTAAGGACCTATCGCAATATTGAAGTTCGATAAGTGTTGCTTGAACTTGTTGGATTATTAAAATGCCATTGAAGGAAAGCTTAAATTTTGGCATTATCTGTAAATCTGAAGTTTCTAACTGTTGACCTGGTGAGTAGCCACCTCTGTGAAAGCTTCTGTTTTTCCCAATAACTGAGTAATAGCTACTTTTCATTATTATTCCTAGTAGAAAGTTTTGTTACTGGATAAACTTTGTGATTTGATGTGTCAACAGACTACTTGAAGATCAGCATCCAACATAGCTTAATATTGAATTGTGTAACAACTTGGTGCTTTCTTTTCTGGACCATGATGATGTGGACATACGAGAAGTTTAACATCTTTAAATACTCTTTATTACCTGTCTCTTACAAGTAACCTGCAACTTTAGAACAAATGAGAACAGAATTTAAAAATAACCTACACTGGTGGGTTTCTTCTGTATGGTTTTATCTGGTTTTCATGCAACAATTAAAAGAATCACTAATGAGGAAATGCTTGGATCACAAATATTGTAGTTGCAACAGAGGGTGGCTTTATGCAAACAAACCAAGATCTCATACATGAGAGTTACCAGTAATACAGGAAAGATTGCATTTTAGTGTGCTTGGACAGCATGCAGACCTTATACCAGGACAGAACTCACTGCTTGTTAATTTTGTTCCTTTCTTGTAACTGTCAAATAGGTTTGGAGTTTTTTCTATGGATTCCTTCCTCTGGGGAATTCAAGTGCTATATGCTATACCTCATGCTACCATTTTGCATTGTCTTTTTGAAACCTACTAGAAGATTAATTTGAAACTTCATGGTGCTACAGCTCTGAAGATGTCCATTAAACAAAGGTTCCACTTAAGTTCTTAGAGTGATAGGTGAATTCATAGTGCAGATCATGTTACGTAGGTGAAAGAGGTTTTCTTATCACATTCTGCGAGCTTAACCTATCTGCATTTGGCTTGATCTAATTGGCCTTGCTAAATAACTATATTAACCAAAGACAGTACTACTTTGAGTACTTAAGAGTACCTGTGTTTCTCTTCTCAGCTGCCCTCAGATTTGGGCATAAGGGGTAAGAAGACTTCAAAAAGAGGTTTCTAGTAAATAATGCAAAGAGCATGGTGCAGATTTCTTTGCTCTATATTGATGGAAATATCTCGGGTAACTGACCAGAAATGTTCAAATAGATGAAATTCAATCAAAGCTTTTAAGCAGATGGAAAAAATAGGGGATTTTGGTGACAGAAGTGAAGATGCCATCTTGAAAGTTACTCTTGTTAGCTAGCTTTTTTAAGATCTTCGGCTGAGCTTCAGTCTGCTAGGTATGTGTTCAGTTGCTTTCCTGAAAGATGGCTGAGCACTTGCTGGGAGTTTATCTTGAAAATCACCCTTATAAGCTGAAATAACTTTTAATGCATAAAATTAAACAGCTGTACTGTTGTAGTAAGAATAAACAATGATTTTTGTGTTGACAGATAACTGTGACCTGCATTTTAAAATCTCAAGAGACCGGTTTAGTGCTTCCTCTCTGACCATGGAAAGCTTTGCCTTTCTTTGGGCTGGAGGAAGAGCCTCCTATGGAGTTTCTAAAGGCAAAGTCTGCTTTGAGATGAAGGTGAGTTAAACTGATGTTTTATGGGAGACTGTTTCATGCTTAAATATAGTGTTGCTTAAACTTGCCAAGTTTTTGTACTTAGTTGAAACTAATTCAGTTTAATAGAACTTAATACCATATTTGAAATTATTTTCTATAAAATATGATTCAGTTTGCAAAAGTGCTTCATCTTATATAAGAACTTTCATTTAACAATGACAACAAAAAAGGCGCTTGCTTTTGCCCTGAGTGTGTAACTTCTAAGTCTCTGTCTTGAACCAAGAATTTTTGACACCTCATGCATCAACACTTAGATAATTTTGATACTCACTAGCCAGAAGTTTGTGTGTACTTCCTGAAGATTACAGAAAGCTTGGCTTTTGTTGGTTTGTTTTAAAGTGATACAAATTATCCCAGCAGTCCTTTCTCTTGTTCCTACTTGGTCTTTGAGTTTGATCTGCTCTGAGCAGGGATTTGGGCTAGGTGACCTGCAGAGGTCCCTTCCAGCCTGAATAGTCCTGACTTGTGTATGCGTTGAATGCCAGTGTTGAGGAGGTACTTGAATTCTGAGAGGAAGAGTTCTTCTAGAGGGCAAGAATGCCAAAGAGCAGTCAGCCTTGTAATAAACATGCTTCTCCAACTTACTGACAAAAGAATAACTGGAGGCACCAAAAAATTCATGTTTGTTGTATTTTTTTTTTAATTTAGTGATATTAAAGGCTTTTTGGCATATGTTGTGCCTTTGTATATATAAATGCTTACTCTGGCCTCTTCCTGTAGTACTTTCGAATCTAACCACTACCATGAGGAGTGGGTAGTGATGCCCTTCTCTGTGATTTCTATGTCTGTTGGTACCTGTAACCTTGGAAGGCCAACAAAGTGAAATTGGTATCAGTATTTATTGCCCTGTTCACTTTCAAATCAGTTTGACCTGACTCCAATAGTTGTGGGAGCTGGTAGGAAACTGATCAGTTTTTCACTTTAGTTCAGTGAAGTTTGTAAAGGCAATTAGAAATATTAGAATATTAGAATATTTTCCCCAGTCTCTGATAAAGCATTTTTTTATCCATTACCACATTTTATTTGCAAAGTAACTTACTGTTAAGCCCAACTTTATGGCAATTGTGTAAAAAAAAAAAAAATAAAAATAAAAATATATATATATATATATTCATCCTATGATCTTAGTACCATATCAAAAGGATTAGGGCTTTTAGCCACTGAGAGGGACTGCTATGATGAAGTGCCTTGAAGTTATATGGTATTTTGGATCTTCATTGCTCAGTCAGGAGATGTAACTAGTGTTTGGCTTGTGATTTCACATACTTAAGCATGTTTTACTTCTGCAGAAGATGATGAGTCAGTTTTAGCAAAGATTTAACCGAAGTGTAAAGGTTCCAGATGACACCTTTGTGTTTCCATCTTGTTAGTGTTTAATAAATACTACATGCCTTTTAATTAATAATTTAAAAATAGGTTACAGAAAAGATTCCTGTTAAACATCTGTATACAAAAGACATTGACATACATGAAGTGCGAGTTGGCTGGTCACTGAACACAAGTGGAATGTTGCTTGGTAAGACCTAAACATTTGATTGCTTTCGTATTATTTACGGTGTACGTGGAAGTTTAAAGTCACTTTTTCTTAAGCAGGTGGGAAAGCATAGTGGTTATAGTCCATGTGTTCTGAAAAGTGGTCTTAACTTGAAAAGTTTTATTGGAACCAAAGAAAGTCATAAAGCATTCAAACCTGTAAAGATTGCATGATTTGAGAGTTAATTCTTTTGGTGGTCAAGTATGGATTGTGGAGAACATTCTTGAAGGCCTGACAAGATGAAGGATTTCTCCTTTTCATATAGTGTCATAAATAGGAAGAGGGTGGTTTGGTTTGGCTTTTTTTTTTTTTTTTTTTGAGGCCAGGATGTGGTGTAAGATGTCACCAGTGAAGAAAAAAATCCTTGTTAACTACATTATCATTCTTTTGGCTTGAGGTGGGAATCTTTATTTCTGAAAGTAGTTAGGAAGAAAGAAGTACAATTTCATTAGATATATGGGAACTGAATATAATGGTATTTATAACTAAAACCTGCTGCTGAGACGTATCTTTGTTGGAAATGTATATTAATTGGTGTGTTCTGATATCAGCAGCTTTTTAGTTAAGTAATTAAGTTCCACCTTAATCCTTGTATTTGACACTTGCTGTTAGCTTGTTCCTTGCAGCTTCATCCTCAGCTGTCGCATAGGCTGAATGTCTGCTAAACTCCCTTTAAAATGGGGAGGGGTAAGTGCTACTGGAGACTAAAGTCAGAAAACCTTTCTGACTAACTACGCTTCAGGTATACCGGTGCATAATCAGGTCTTCGGAGTTTAAAAATACTTGGGTCGTGTCTTTATCTGGCAGTTCAGACTTAGTCAACATGAATATGGAACCAGCAGCATAAGGCTCTTAAAGCTGGGATGGGGGTAACACTGCTGTTCCATCTCAAGTGAGAGTATTCTTGAATATAAAAATAAACTGTAGCTCTTTATGGGTTAT
This sequence comes from Nesoenas mayeri, assembly GCF_963082525.1. NCBI lineage: Eukaryota > Metazoa > Chordata > Aves > Columbiformes > Columbidae > Nesoenas > Nesoenas mayeri. Next base: position 82,644,268 of record NC_137544.1, on the reverse strand, counting down.
AGCTTGTTTTGGCATTAAGCAAAGCATTCTGAACAGCACCTTACTTAAGTAGCTGCAAAGTGATAGTATTTCTAAGAGGTTAGGTGAAAATGCCTATTTTTAATAAGTTTAAATTATTTCATCAGGTGAAGAAGAATTTTCCTATGGGTATTCTCTAAAAGGAATAAAGACATGCAATTGTGAGACTGAAGACTTTGGTGAGAAGTTTGATGAAAATGATGTGATTGGATGTTTTGCTGTAAGTTTTTACTTCTGTTTTCTTTTGAGGGAAAACATCCTTGAATTTTTACACTGCTTTGATGTGAGAAGCAGTAAATCAAATACAGGAAAACTTGGAGCAAGGCAAGTTGTTTAACCTAGGGAGGTGGTAGGAATAGCAGGAATTATCAACAGTGGCAGCTGTGAACATGCTAAGATTTCATATTCACAGACAAATGTCTTTAAAGCCTTAAAAAATCAGGTCGTAAACAAGATAATCATTGCCAGTAAGATAACTTTTTAAGTAGTTCCTTTATGATGTAGCAGTGTTACAGAAGTTGTGTGAATATAGCCAATATAGTGAAATTACTAATATAACTTTATAGTGTGAGGTGAGTAATTTTATCCAAACTAATGCTTTGTTTGAAAACCAGAATTTTGATGGTGATGAAGTGGAACTCTCATATTCCAAGAATGGCCAAGAGCTTGGTGTTGCATTCAAAATAAGTAAGGAAGTTCTTGATGGGCGGCCACTCTTCCCACATGTTCTCTGCCATAACTGTGCAGTTGAGTTCAACTTTGGTCAGAAGGAGGAACCTTATTTTCCTGTACCTGAAGAGTATACCTTCATCCAGAAGGTTCCCCTGGAGGATAGGGTCCGAGGACCAAAAGGACCTGAGCAAAAGAAAGATTGTGAGGTGAGTTTCTTGTTAAAATTGTTGAGAAGGATCAACAGAAGTAGTGGGGTTTAAAAAGCAATTGTATGATACTCTGACCTTTTTGTTCGGAGGCTTTAATACTTGGTGTCCTGTGACTCTTCAACTCCCTCATCCCCCCATGTCCCCCACTCAGTTCCTATTAGGCTTGCTGGTCTAAGTTGCATATTAAAGAAAATGTTTGGACTAGTATCTCAAGTACAGAACCTGTTGTCACAGGTGGTGATGATGATTGGCTTGCCTGGAGCTGGTAAGACTACATGGGTTACCAAACATGCAGCAGCAAATCCTGGGAAATACAACATTCTTGGGACAAATACTATTATGGACAAAATGATGGTAAGTGATAATATGATAGTTTATTTGTTGATATGTTAAAGATCTTTGGTTGCCATGGGGTTCTTTTATATCACAGAAATCTGAGAAATCAGCTGCTGGTTGGCTAGTGACCATTAAAGGCTTTTTATTGCTGAGCTGCTACTCAAACATGGCACAGCAGGATTCTGAAACTTTGTGGTCATATAGAACAAATCGTCAACTGTTGTTGACTATTTAAGTATTTCTATTTCTCTGTATATCACTGTCCTCAGAACATTTGGCTTTGAATTAGTAATGCAGTGAGTATACCTTGGATGCAGCTATATTGATTCTCCTGATTGCTTATAAAGTTCTGTGTCTTATGGAGGCTTTGGGAATTTCAGTTATGAGTTTGTAGCTGTGGCATTGACTTGAACAAGCCTTGAAGCGAGGTGAAAAGCATTTAGCAAAGAAAAATGTCAGCCACATGTCGGGAGGGCTATTTTCTTTAACTCTGGGAAATCTCTCCATAGGTTGCAGGTTTTAAGCGGCAGATGGCAGACACTGGGAAACTTAACACACTGTTGCAGAGAGCTCCACAGTGTCTTGGAAAGTTCATTGAGATTGCAGCTCGTAAGAAGCGGAATTTCATTTTGGATCAGGTAGAAGCTTCAGTGAAAAATGGTTAAGGAAAATTGTTGTAGGCTCTAGTTAAGTAATTAAGTGGGATTAAAGTTACATTGTAATAGCAATTGTTTCACTTGCTGACTTAATACTTATTCAGGGGGCACAAAGTTGAGATATTATTACAAATGCTTGTCTGAACTTCTCTGGATTTATGGGATGTGGGAGGAATAGTGTTTTAACACGTGGATATGCGCTCGTAACTTTGCATTATGCAGCATCTTTATGTCCAGTTATTTGTAAACTTCATTGCAAGCTCTTGTAGAAGTGAAGTCTATACACCATAAGTTGACTTCCTTAACTCTTACAATGACAGCTACGTGTAGTAAGTTACTGCATTTTTTTCAGACAAATGTGTCTGCAGCTGCGCAGAGGAGAAAAATGTGCCTGTTTGCAGGCTTCCAGCGCAAAGCAGTTGTTGTTTGCCCAAAAGATGAAGACTACAAGCAAAGAACACAAAAGAAGGCAGAGGTGGAGGGAAAAGATCTTCCAGAGCATGCAGTTCTCAAAATGAAAGGCATGGAACATAATCCTATACTGTGTTTTAGGATGCTGACTATCTGTGTAAAGGATTAAGTAAACATGACGTCTAAAAGATCACTTTATCTGAAACAGCTGTACTTAAACAAAACTGGAAGACTATTGTAACTTGTAGGATAACACTATATTGTGTTCCCTCTGCTGCAGTCCTTAACACTACTCAGTTATGCTGATATGCTTCATGCAGATGCACAAAGCTGTCTTGGCATAAAGTGCCCTATATAAGTGACTTATTTGGCAGAAACCGGTGCTCTGAGTGGAGGCTCACAAAAGAAAAAAAAAAGATATAGGCAGAATGTTTTCAAGGTTTGGAACAGTACTGGCAACTCCATGAAGACCTGTTTATTTCTTTTGTCACTGTTAACCTTTCTTAAATGCTCAAATTATGTAAGTTTGTCCCTATGCTGAGGGAATGCAGGGGGTGGGAGGAAGAATGGGGGAAAGGTGGTTGAATGATGGCTTTGATTGTAGCTGAATGTAGATGCTGAATACTCAGTGTTTTTGCAATTATAGGGAACTTCACACTGCCAGAGGTAGCAGAATGCTTTGATGAAATAATCTATGTAGAGTTGCAAAAAGAAGAAGCTCAGAAGCTTTTGGAACAATATAAAGAAGAAAGTAAGAAATCTCTTCCGCCAGAAAAGAAACAGAACACTGGCTCAAAGAAGAACAAGAAGAGCAATAAAAATCAATTTAATAGGGGTCAGAGAGGTCGTGGAGGATTTAACATGCGAGGCAACTTCAGAGGAGGAGGTGAGCCTAGAAATGGGCCTTTAGGTTTTGGAGGTTGCTGCTGCTGGCTGGGGGGAAGCTTGTAGTACTTGCATTGCAATTACTATGTATTGGGAACCTTGATTTCAGTTTCAGTTAGTTAAAAAAGAAAAGATTAATTGTCCAACTTAAAAGTGAGGATTGCCAAAATTGTGGATTATACTATTTGTGCGATGTAAGGCACAGCTTTGGAGTCTTTATGTGAGGTTTGGTATTTGCCTGTATACTAGTCTATTGGAGGCTAGTGCATGGTAAAATTAACATCTTTCACTGACCAAATGACTTAATATTTGCATTGAAAGTTTTGCACTGAATTTGGACACCTTGTTTCTATACCATCATTATTCGAAACAATAATCTTCACGTACAAAATACTTCAGATTGAACAATTACTTGATGGAAGTAACTTTCTCCCTGCAGTCCCTGGCAATCGTGGTGGATACAACAGGAGGGGAGGCAACATGCCCCAGCGAGGTGGTGGAGGTGGCGGTGGTGGTGGTGGCAGCAGCGGTGCCATTGGCTACCCATATCCTCGTGGCCCTGTCTTTCCAAGCAGAGGTGGCTACTCAAACAGAGGAAACTATAACAGAGGTGGAATGCCCAACAGGGGGAACTACAACCAGGTGATGCTTTCGGAGGGATTTATTAGTTGAACTGCAGTACTTTGGATGATGTTTGAAAGGTTTGGTGGCTGCAAGTAACGACAAAGCTGATTATGGTACTACCCTAATTCCACACTAAAAGGCCTACATTTCTAGTTCAGTGTTGGTGCCTGGAGCTCTGGATGTTGCGTAAGAAATTCTCATGTGGAAGTTCTGTGTTCAGACTGGACCTTTGTCCAGTTAAAGATGAAGATTTTTAGGGCATGTGTGTGAAGACTTGTATTTGATTTCTGTTTATTTTTTTTCTCTCTCTCCAGATAGTAGTAACCATTGTTTGGCCTTATGGTCAAGGTGTATCTATATCAAGCATTTAGGGAACTTTCTGGAAATAGCTCTCAGGAGTCTTTGTTTTGGTTTTGGGTATCAAACACAGCTAGTAAAGACATAGTAGCCTAGGTATTAACTGATGGAATACCAGTGGAAGCATTTGAAAACATAATTTGGATTACTGAAGAGCCAGTAGATGGAGCCCAAGCTAGTAAACATGGCTCAGGTTTGTCTGATACTGACAAATGGGAAATGTAATATTTTATCTACTAATATCCATGTCCCCTTTTTTGTACTATAACTTGTGTTTGAAGTTTTGTGGACTAGCTCTTCTATTTTCGGTTGTATGACCCATATCCTTTTGTCTGATCAGATAACACAACCTTGGAGCAACTACAGCCTTTCCTAACTAAAAATAGGCAAGCTCTTGTATTTTTAGTTGTCCTGGTGCAGTTTAGCAGCTGGAAATAGGGTGAGTCAAAACTGGATTAGCCAGCTTTCCAGACCACTGGCAACAATGGTTTGAGCTGGCTAATAAATTCTGAGGTCCTTGCCCCATGTTCAAAAAGCAGTTTCTTGGAGGGGGAGGCTTCTGATATTCTAGTGTTTTTCAGGGAGGTTGGTTGGTTTGGTTTTTTTTAACCTAGGCCAAATACTTTGTATTTGAAAGATTCTATGTGGTATGTGATATTTTGGTGGTAATAGATTGGTATTAGTACACTTCTGAAAAATCTGTATAAGTGAAGTAGTTAAAAACTGTTGTTCTCTTGCAGAACTTCAGAGGAAGGGGAAATAATCGTGGCTACAAAAACCAATCTCAGGGCTACAACCAGTGGCAGCAGGGTGTAAGTAGTCATCATTTTACCTTTTAACTGATTAACTTGAATGATTCAAAACGCTGTCTGAAATAATGAGTTGTGTAATGGAAACTGGACAACAAAATCTTTTAATGCTAGGTAATGTCACTATAAATAGTTTTTCTGTGCAAGACTTAATCTGGCTTCATGCTCTTGATCTATCAAATATCAGCTATGGCTTATTGGTCTTAATGGCATGTAGTATTTGGCTTCACATTACTACTGTGAACTGCTGTAAGTTGTTTAAGAACTTGCTGCTATTTGAGAGGACTTTAATCTTCTCAAGTGCCAGGAGAACTAGACGTTTGTTAAACACTTGTGTGAGAAATATAACTCTTATGTGATTAGAGGTTAAAATTAACCATTTATCCATTTATTGCAGCAATTCTGGGGTCAGAAGCCATGGAGTCAGCATTATCACCAAGGATATTATTGAATACCCAAATAAATGAACTGATACATATTTCTCCAAAACCTTCACAAGAAGTCGACTGTTTTCTTTAGTAGGCTAACTTTTTAAACATTCCACAAGAGGAAGTGCCTGCGGGTTCCTTTTTTAGAAGCTTTGTGGGTTGATTTTTTTCTTTTCTTTTTTTGTACATTTTTAATTGCAGTTTTAAAGTGATTCGTAAGAGAACCTCAGCATTGTGCACGATAAGAGAATGTGTCAGTATTTCAGGGTTCTACATTTTATCTGTAAAATGTGACTTTTTTTTTACCACAACAAAAGTAAAACGTTGCTTTGTACCTGGTGTCTTTTTATTAAAGAATTTTCTCCTTTTTCCCCATTCCCCGATTTCTAAGAAACAGTCGTGAGTCATGTCACAATACAATAGTAAAGTTAGCAACCAGATTTGTATGGAGGCTTGTTAGTAGCCCTCATGAATACCATGAGATCATGTAAAGCTCCATATTACACTCCATCCTCTCTGTGAAGCTACTGGGTGGGGAGGGGAGATGGGGCAGGTGAAAGTTTCTGGCAATAACTAGGACTTTTTTGTAACATTTGGAAGTCAGTAAGATGTTGGGGACAAAGAGGAAACCTGGGGCTGAATAGTGAAGGTGGAGTGTATGTAGAAGCTCTTAAAGTTGTAAAACTTGGTTGCATTATTTGTGGAGGCTCAAACTTGTGAAGGTACAACACCATAATTTCTTTTCCATTTGTTCTGCATTTTGATTCTGAAAAGAAGCTGGCTTTGCCCATTTCTTATTAAACAAAACTTGTTGTAAATCCAGTTGTCTAATGGGATCTATATGAAGTTAGCTGTGTGTCTGTATAACTCTCTTTTCCCCACGAAATACTGTATACCTAGTGTGCTTGTAGTAGTTACTCCACCATTTTGTAAGCTAATGAAACTGTGAGTCACCCATTTTATATCTAATTTTTAATCATGTCAATTCTCAAATGGGTGTATCTCCTTAGCCTGCTGATTCCTATTCTCTTTAAAGAAAGTGGGTGGAGAAATTTAACTCTAGACGTTTGTTTGCAATAAAATAAATTCATTTTACTCTTGTTTTGGGATTGTTGCCATCAAGGTCTAAAATCCCTTTAAGGCTATAAAGAGGAAGAGAATGTATGAAAGCGATGATGTTGGACAGTTCTAAACTCATTACTGTGTACATGCTGAAATACTTGTGTTTCTTTAAAAAGCTAAACTGATGGTTGCTCTGTTAGAGATATATCACTTGTATAATCTCACAATTTAACATGGTTATATGTATAGGGCAAAAATCTTTTGAGTCGCGCTTTCATCATGTGAATCCAGTATTTGCTGTAAAATAGACACGAAGGAAGGAGTGGGGGAAAAAAAACAGACAGGGAATAGGACAGACGGAGGGTTGTCATGGGGAATGAATCCTAGAGTTGGACAGAGAGCTTCAATTTGTTTTAACTGCTATTTTGTTCAGACTTATGCTTTTGTAAAAATGTAGTGGCAATGTTAGTAATTTCCTTGCATTTTAATGCCATAAGACAGGGGAGAGACATAACTGTCACGAGTCAGGCTCATGGTCCACATGTGAGCACAGGTCAGTGCCAGCAACTGGGCGCTGGGCTTTGCCTGCTGAGCTGGGCTGGCAGCGGGCAGGCAGCGCAGGCTCACCAGCCCAGAGCTGCAGCCAGAGCAGGGGGCTTGAAACTTTTCTCAAATGTTAGTCGATTTCTAGTAGTTGTCAGAAGTTAAGATAAAGTTGTGTTGCTCTTCTAGCCTTTATAGCAGATGACATTGCTTATTGACATTAAACATTAACAGCACCACCTCTTTGTTAATATTGCTTTAAGTCATCCCTTTACTTTGAATGAGAAAAATGTAAATTGTCTTTAAAGAAACACTATATTTAATTAACTAGAAATATGGGGAATCTAACCCCGAATCTGTTTTGCTGAAATGGAATTTTCTTTAGACTTGCGAAAAGGTTTAGTGTAATTACAGTCCATCTCCCTTCTACCCTTCTCACAAGAACTAACACTTTGTATGGAGTGCTGATCCTTTGCTTATTTTGGTACTCTATAAAGTTATATAGTCTTAAACTGAAATATAAGAGCCTACACTTACTATGTGGTTGTAAAGCTTGTATTTTAATTCAAAAGCCTGGGATGTTTTGTTTTCAATTCTTCAATACATGGTGTTTAAAGAAAAAAAAGCTACACATGAGAAGTGCTTCAACTGTCTTACACGTGGAAGACTAGTATCTCTTTCTGCTAAAAACACCCCTGTATGAAAAAAGCAGTTTTGATAAGTTCAGCAGTAAATGTGCTGCCTGTCTGAGGTGCAGAATTCAAAAAAGCTTCAACGTAAGCACCAGTGTAGTTCAGAAAGAGGATATGAAAACCTAAATACTTGTCCCATCTATCACAGTAGAGTGGTGACCAGTACTTGAGTGAGTCTTCATGTCCCACCCCCAAAGGAGAGACTCCCTCAGTTTGTCTTGGCTGATTATTGTTAGGGAAGGGGTTTATTTTGCCATGTGAGAACGGCTTGAACAAAGGAGCTGTTACCTAGAAAATCACCATTAGTAAAACACTTCCAGGTTGTGTTTACGAAAGGCAATGGAAAATGTAGCTGGTGGGTACAGAAAGGAGGACAGCGTTGGGCCATATGTTGAGTAACTTCTTGCAGCCTATAAGGGCTCTTTTACATAAGGCAAGTCCCTGTAGTAATACTCCAGTTGTGCTGCTGGCAGTGGCAGTGCAGGCACTAGTGACACAGCACAGGTCTGGGGGTTGCATTTGGGTTTTCTAATGGAGTACGAACGTGATCTCTGTGTGGCTACTGGCAGTGGCAGCAGGAATGTCGCTGCTGCTGGCACTCCCCTTGCAGCCCTGTCTGCCGAAGCTGCTACCTTCTCTCATCTTAAAACGGGTTGTAGCCACCGTGCATTGCATGATGCAGCTGTGCGTGTAGCTATAGACTTAAGGCAGGTTGGGTTGGGTATCTCGGGAGGAAGTTCCTACTTAAATACTCCAGTTGTATTTCTGCCTTGGCTAGTAACAGTCGCTAGGATACACATAGTGTAAACAGGTGCTTCCCTGACACACCCTGGCAGTGGCAAGGGGCTGTGTCCTGGCGCTCTGAGAGCAGCTGCATTTTGCAAGTGGACTTACTCATGGGACATCAGGGCCTTGGCTGCTGTTCTGAGGTGTGTTACAAGATCCCTGTCCCCAAACCCCAGCTCTGCTGTTGTGAGCTGGCCCTTCTAGCGTGCTGCATGGGGAGCACTCGGCTGTGCTGTTGTGTGTATGTAGGAGCTCAGCCCAAGTGGCACCTGTACATGAGTTCCTTTCAGTGCCTAATGCAGAATAATTCTTCATCAGTTAAGATGTTTTTAGAAATTCTGCCCAGTTCTCAGAGCGAATTAAACCTGTGTTCTGACAATGCCACGTGCAGTCCATGCCACTTGTATTTAAAAAAAAAAAAAAAAAAATTGTGCTGTAAGCCACTATTTTTTGGGTTTTTTTTTTAATCTTTTACAATGCTCTTGAGCAATCTTTTTTAATAGAAATAGGTGATGAACTAATCTTTAAAGATTCAGAGGTTTCCTTGCTTGTGACCTTTTGGAAAATTAGGCCAGTGCTTTCTAGAAGTGTGATCTCAGACTAAGCTGCAAGACATCAACCTGAGTTACAGAGGGAGGTGAGGTACTTTAATACTTCTGCAGCTGTTTAACTGCTGGGGTTGGACTCTCCCAAGTGAACAAGGGTGCATATACTGTAGTTGTGAACTACCAAGTTGGAAAGTACGCCTGTAGCTGTCTCAGCCTGAAGTGCTGTGGAGGATGGGGAGAGTTCCAGCATGTCAGAAAAAGCTGCTGAGAGGAAAGCGGAAATTCAGAAGAGCAGCTTTGTAACTCCTGTATTATCAAACTGGCCATGGTGAAGATAGAGCAGCACTTCCCTCATGCACTAGTCACCTCCTCTTAGACAAAGGCACCCTGCGCAGGTGGAGGGGGCAAAGAGGCCTTTGGTTTGGTTGGTTTTGTTTAGCTTTAATAGCAGATTAGCAATTAGTTGTGTGCAGCTTTTCTCCTCTTGTCCAGTGACCGAGGCACAAGCCATCCCCTCCAGTGCAGCAGGCCTCTCCGGAGCCAGGCGCTGCAGGGAATCGGCTGAAATCAGGACTTGGCCCATAATTGCTCTGGATGTGGCTGTTGCCTCAGATTGTCTTTCTGCCAGTACTGGGAGTGGCAGGAAGATCCAGCAGTGAACCGGTTGCTACGTAAACTCAGCTGTAGCTTAAAAAAAGATGCTAAATGCTTAACACATTGTTTGTTACATTTGCCTTTGTTTTTCCTCTTTTGATGTTGACAAACAAAACCCACGACTTGTAATATAATTACTCATATGGGTGACAATACACAAGTGTTACTTTTGAACAAGTTCTTTGTTCTCTTTTCTGGTTTAGTAGACTATCTCTGATCTGCAGAGTAAATTTGCTCCTAAACGTTACTGAAATGGAAACTACGAGTTAGACAGCTCAGCCAATTTTTCCCTCAAACTTTTTCACACTCAGAAAAAATTTACCATTTGGTAGTCAAGGTCAGGTACAATTTACACTAAATAATAATTTGGGGATGTGCTGCCTGGTTAGTGCACAACAATTGAACTCAGTGTAGTTCTCCCTACAGGCAGCTGCTTACTAGGAGACCTTTGATAACTAATGAGGCATTAAAAAAAAAGCAAGTATGCATGTTCTGGTCTGAGTGCAGCCTTCATTTATGTCACTTCAACTCTTCTGCTACTCTGTGCTCCAGAGGTTTCCTGCCAAGTTCACCAAAAACTGTTTCACCTGAGAGGTGGGGAGGTCAGTGCTGACAAGGAGCACTCATGGTACAAGTGCCCAGGAATGCTGTAAAATAAAAAAGCCCAGAATAGTGCTGAAGATATCCCTGGATGTAAATGCACGCTTAAAATACCAGTGGTTGTTTACAAGATGAGAGACGCAGGAAAGGCTCAATTCTCTTCTTTAGTCTCTGCTGAACTTTCAGTTCTGTTGAACTTTCAGAGCTGTTGAACAAGTAGATAAGCCCTTGAATGATAAAAGGACTTTAGTCTTTGTGGTAAGAAGGTAGTAAGAGGGCGGGGGAAGAGGAAACAGTAAGCCTCCTTGGAGGTATTTACTGTAATATTTTTTCTGAAAGAATTGTCACTTGGGGTTTGCTCACATCGTGCTGAGAAACAAGATTTTACAATAGTTGAGCTACTGGAGGTGGGTCCATAGGCAGCATCACGTGCAGGCTGTGAGCAGCGGAGCCACGTACCCAAAGCCTGGCAGCTCCACGTTGTGCATACTTTGTCTTTGCTTCGTGCTCCCTGCCGCTGTCAGAGCACCGGGAGTGCTGCGGGGCCTCCAGCCCAGCCTGGGAGCACTGCATTGCGGGGGACTGAATTCCCAAAAGAAGAAAAGGATGCTATTGTAGGGTGATCCTCTGCACCGGGCTTTTTCTGTCTTGGGTTTTCTGGATTTGCCATCTCTCAGTAGGTCGCAGAATTGCAGAAATGCTGTTTGCAAGGTCCTCTAGAGACTAGTCCAGCCTCCAGCTCGCAGCAGGATTGGCACTAGTACTCCGGTCAGCCGGAGCTTTGTCTATCTGAAGCTTGAAGATGCGCACAGGTGGAAATTACACCACCTCTCTGGGGACCCATTCCAGTGCTGCACTGCTCTCGAAGTAAAACACTTCGTCCTGCTGCCTGTTCAGAAGCTCCCAAGCTAGGGTTTGTGGCCATTGCCCCACTGCACCATCTTGGCTCCATCTTTACAACCATCCTGCAGATAACATCAAGTGGTTCTTAGGTCACCCCACAACCTGCTCCTCAGACTAAGTTCAACTGCTTCCACTTTTTTTCCAGAGGACAAGTGCTCAAGCTCCCTGAACACTTTAGGAGTGCTTCACTGAAGCCTCTGTGTTTTTTCAACATCCTTGTTGACGAAGAGGCCCAAAGCTGGGCAGCAATATTGGATGCACTGCCTCAGCAGTGTCACGTACCGGGAGATAAGTGCGTCCCTTGATTTGTTGGCCACACACTTCGTGATGGAGTCCAGACCGTGGTTTGCCTTATTTGCAATGAGAACACTCTCTTGGCTCATGTTCAACTTGGCGTCCACTGTTGGTCCTACCCTTTTCAGCAGAGCGGCTATTCAGCTAGCTGGTTCCCAGCCTTTAGTGTACACTCTGCAGCTACCCCGGTAATAATAATAATAATTTTAAAGAAAGGTAATTTATTAAATTGTTAAATAGTAAGCAGAGAATCTAAAAAAGAAATCTTAGACATAAATTACTTGTTCAAGTTAAATGCCTTGTGTATTCCCCCTCTGTGCTCTGAGAGATCTCGGAGAAAGCAGCTGTGATAGCATGATAAGAACTATTTCAGTACTTACTTTATCAGAGAATGCAACGCTTGAACATCACAAAGCACATTTGGTTTCCAGACCTAAGACATTCCTTCAGTCATAGCTTTTGTATTAACTTGCCTGCCTCTTTTTTTACAAAGAGAAGGGAAGCATCTCCCGCGTGGAGCAGGGGCCACTGAGCACCACACCAGCTGCCAGCGCTGGAGCGGACCAGCTGGCTCCCGTACGCACCACCGTAGGAGGCACTTTCTCTGACAGAAAGGAGGAGGTGGCAGAACTGCTGTGATCCAGCGCCCCAGTCCACAGAGCGGCGTGCTGAGCCCAGCCCTGCTTGGCGCTGAGGAAGCTCCATGGTCTGCTCGGTGGTGGCGACCAGGAGATGTTTCCAAAAAGACTACTTCTCCCCAGTGGCTGCCGGGCATGCTCGGGAGGGGGCTGCTGCTACTGCTTTAGCAGCCGTGTTGGCGCAGCCCAGGAGTATTTATGTGCCTCCTTGGCTTGGCGGCCGGCCAGGCCTTTTTTTATTTTTTCCTTTAAGGAAACACCCACAAAAGGGAAACCAGAGACTCCAACGGTTTCTTTTGGCAGATCCTAGCACAGAAAATGAGGAGGAGAAACTTTTCATGAATTAGCATGCTTTTATAGATACTTACTACCTCAAAAGGTGTATTGTCCGGCAAGCGCTAAGTCTCAGTATCATCCCTAGTTCCAGAACAAACCAGTGAAAATGTCAGGGCTGAAAGCAACCGAAAAGCTGGTGGGGGAAGGGAGGGAGTGCAGGGGTTCCTCCTTGACTGGTGGGTGCATCTTCAGCATTCCAGTTCGTGTGGGTCCCACTGGAGGTCACCAGCAGATGGATGGTGTTTCTGATGTATCAGTAACTGAACTCGGCCAGGTTCGCTGCCACACCAGGAGTATGTGATTTACTACAGGGCTGTGGTTTATTGTGTGTCACAGCCTTGTGGTTCTCAGAGATGGAGCACTGCTGAAGTGTGGGGAGCGTGGCTGCCCACATGTGTGCATGTGTGCGTGGGTGCAATGGGCAGCTCCTGCTCTGCTCCAGCTGAAGGTTATTCTGAGGGAGCAGCTTGCTGGGTCACTCTGTGACCCCACTTAGATGCTCTTGAGATGCATCTCTTAGGTTATCTCTAGCGTGCACCTGTTGGTGACAGAGGGGTACAAGCTTAGGTATGATGTTCCCAGTAGAAGCATGAATTGTGATATACAAATGGTGAGTAGAAATGAATGGTGAGTGGTTTTGGGGATCGAGAAGCCCATTGTGCTTGTTAGCAGTAAGAAGCCCTCCGCAGCAGTGGTTTGAGGGGACTTTGGGACACTTAGAAAGAGTAAGCTGAGCTTTTTTTACCCATCTGGGAGTCTGAGTAGGCAGTTACTGAAGAACATGGCACTTGGATTCTCTCAGAGCCGGGAAACCAAGTCAAACAGGTTCTGTCACAGCCTCCCAATGCTGCCTCAGGGTGACCCTCAAGGGCTGTAAATGCTGGGTGAATGCATCCTAAGCACAGCAAGCGATAGTCAGTGGTAGTTCCAGATTTGTTTGGGGAACTGAACAGAACATCATCCTCTCTAGTTTGAGGAACAGGCCACTGGAAATATTTCTTGCTCTATAATGGCTCTATGAAGAACTTCTGCAACAGCAGTTTATGATAATGTATCTGCCCAATAATAAGCGAGTGACGGGCTCTATACCTTCAATGATGTTGCTGTTGTCTGTCCCACCCAGAGCCTGAATGTTTCCATACAGGGAAGGGGACCTTAGCTTCCTTTTAATTGCTGAAGTAACATATCCCAAATATTCTGTGGGTGGGAACTGTAGGCACCCTGACTGCAAATTTGCTCAGAAAGAGGAGCCCTCGGCAAATGGGCTGGGTGGATCTCTCATCCTGTTTCTGCAGCATCTGCGCAAAGTGTCACAGTGATGAGGTGGTAGAGAATCATAGAATAGTTTGGGTTGGAAAGGACCCTCAAAGGTCAGTTACTCCAAGAGCCCTGCAATGAGCAGGGACATCTTCAACTACACCAGGCTGCTTGGAGCCCTATCTGGCCTGGTCTTGAGTATCTCCAGGGATGGGACATCTACCACCTTTCTGGGCAACCTGGGCCACTGTTTCACCAGCCTCATTGTAAAAAGTTTCTTCCTCAATATGTAGCCTGATCTCCACTCCTTCAATTTAAAACCATCACCCCTTGTCCTCTCATAACAGGCCCTGCTAAAAAGTCTGTCCCCATCTTTCTTATAGGCCCCTTTTAAGCACAGAAAGGCCACAATAAGGTCTCGCCAGAGCCTTCTCTGCCTCCAGGCTGAACAACCCCAACTCTCTCAGCCTATCCTCATAGGAGAGGTGCTCTCTGATCATTTTTGTGGCCCTCCAACAGGTCCATGTCTTTCTTGTACTGAGGTACAGAGCTGGACACAGGATTTCAGGTGGGGTCTCACCAGAGCAGAGGGGCAGAATCACCTCCCTGACCTGCTGGCCACGCTCTTTTTGATGCAGCCCCAGATACGACTGGTCTTCTGGGCTGCAAGTGCACATTGCCAGCTCATGTCCAACCTTTCATCCACCAGTACATCTCCATCCACCAGAAACACTTCTCTCATTGGGTTTGGTTTGGCAACCTGGCAAAGATGGTGAAAACTCTTGATCTGGGTGATGGAAAGCATGAATACCAACCAGAGTTGCAGAGGTGACCTCCGAAAACCTGTCATGAACATACATACAGGCTTGAAGGCCAAGACAACTCACACATAAATGAACACTGTGATCACTGGAGCTGACCACAAGCCATTTGCCACCAAAAGGAGAGATGAAGATCAGTTGTCTGGGGAGAGAGGCCATGTTGGCTGAGAGCACACCTGCTGCTCTTTGTAATAGCACTGAACAGAATACACAAGGAGTTTAAAAAACAAGCAAAGCTTGTGTTTCACTCTCTTCAAAGCATGAAGATAAGTCTTTGCTGCTGTTAAATCCATCACCACTACAGGCAGGATGGGTATTTTGGAGCTGTGGCCAGTCAAAAGAGCCCTGCAGAGGTAATTGTCTGCTCTCACAGTACATATCATGTACTGCCAGTGGGCTCCTGGCATGTTCAGGAGAGCTGCGGGCTGTGACGCAGTCTTGCTTATGGCAGATGACAGAAGCTTGGAAGGATTAAAATATCCTCCTCAGAACAAAGTCCTCTTAATCTTTAAAACCAGCAGACACAGGGATGCTGTGACCTATTCCTCCGGGAACACTGCTGGATGGCTCGCAGGCAAACTCTGAGCCCAGGCAGAAAAAAACAGCGCGTGAAAACATGGGGCCCTACAAACAGTCTCAGAGTTTTGGTGGCCATGAATAAAAGTCTGTGTTTTACTCACGTTGCCTCATCCAAGGCTTTACCCTTTCTTTTCTTTTCTTCATCAGCCTGGTCTCCCACCCCCTTTGAGGGTTTAACAGCCATACTTGGTGTAATGTTTTCATTTTAAGCATTAGAAGATGTATGTTCAAGGCCTTGAGGCACATTAACCAAAGCTCAGCTCTACTTCTGACATTTAATTAGTTCTTGGTTCTTCAAATTAAAAAAACAAATCATCAAAAGATCATCTCCTTGATCATATAGACATATTGTAAAGACTTTGTTTTGATCAGTTTTTCAAGGCAATCACGTATTTGTTTCAAACTTTAAATGGAGTAAGCCACACAACTTTCACTGGAAATCACTGAGCTCTCGAGCTCAAAGCCTGGAATGAGAGGAGTGTGGGAATTACTCTGAGCTGGAGAAAAATCTTTCACTTGGGAGCTCATTACAAGAAAGTCCACACAGTACTTCATTGTTACCTGGGTTGCTTCCACCACAAATAACAAATGTGCTTCCCCAGCCCTAAAAGAATGACCCTACCAAAAGCCAGACTCACTTGTTAGCAACAAGAGGTGACCTTTCCTTTGCAGCACTCCGAGACTTGGAGTGACAATGCACAAAATAGCCTGGGAACCTACAAAATGCAGTGAGAAGGCAATGCCAACATTACCTGCCAAAAATTTCTGCTTGGGTAAAGGTGTAAATGTCGAGTTGGGGATGACAGTTGTAGTTGCCTCTGCTGTCAACTTCAAAGCAGTTCTTGGGTTTTGAGCCCGTCACAACTATCAATGGCTGAAATGTTACGTTTGCTTCAGTGAGAGGCACTGAAGAGCAGAGGCGACCTGATCACTCTGTCCTCTAAGGACTGAGCTGGCAATTAACTCTGATTGCCACCTTCCTGCCTGTTGCTTTGACACTGACTGTCCCTCCTGGCAAACCCCTCTGCCCAGGGACATCGCTCCTGTGGGAGCAGGAAGGTGTGGAGGAGCCAAGGGGCTGTAAACGCATCTGCTTATTTTGGGGGTGTTTTAGATGCCTTTAAGGGGGGATTTTACTAACTTCAGAAACAAAAAGTGTGCTTGTCAGTCACCATTTAGTGACCAAGTAAGGCAACTGTCAGTAAAATAAACAAGATTTTAGCAACTTTATAGCTTGAAGTCGCTATACTTCATTCTCTCCTTTTAAAGGTTCCTCCAGAGGGCTGAAAACCAAACACCTTCACAATTACTATTTATCTTCTTTTCTAGTAACTGGCACATTCTAATTTGGGGAATATTTTGAACTTCAGTAAAGCAAGGACTATCACATTTGTCATTAGCAGCAATACTTAACAATATCAAGTCCAATAATAATACACAGATGCATGCTATGTGTTTCCAACAATGACTTAAAATTTAAAAATAGCCTTAATAGGGATACAAGTCACCAATTTAAAAGATAGTCAGGAAATTGTTTCCAAATGTTAAAATTACTTAAGTTACTACAACTTTTATTTTCTTGTGAATGCATCGTAATTTACGACAACTAATATCTTTGAGATTTTTTGGGGTTTGTCCTGTCCCTCACCCTTTCAACAGGGGTTTATGACCCATCAGTCACTTTCAATCCACTTTCCACAGCTGGCACAGATGCAGCTGTAGCCAGCACTTGGAGGAATGATACCAGACTTTCTCCCCCATGTTTGACCACGAGCATCCTTCCCCCTGCTCCTGCAAGCTCTCCCCTTCTCGCCAACTGCATCCTGCTCACGACTTCCTTGTCTTATCCTACATCCTGGCCTCTTCAGCAAAGGCTCTGACTTTTGGTTAGTTCAGTTCCACCTCACCTTTTACTAGACAGTGAAGCTCAAACATGTCAGCCAGCCTGCCTGCATGCATATCGCCTCTTTCCCCACTTTTCTGTTAACATCTGGCATACTCATGTTACATTTTGCCCAGTGAGGCAGCAGCAGGATTGGATGGGTTATCTACGCAATGAGGATACATCTAGAATTTCATAGTTACTGGCCAGAATTGCTAATACTGTAGTTAAGCTGCTATTGAGCCAATATCCTCAAATGCAGTAGCTTAAAACCAACACAAATTAACACCAGAGAGGATCCAACGCTGCAGTTTTCCCCAGATTTTTTAATTTACACAGTACCGTGATGCTTGTGCTTTTTTCTTGACTACTCACAGCACTTACACATTTTGAAGGATGCCCTTAATACGCATGCTAATGCCTTTCCTGTCAGTACAAAATGGCATTCTTTTCTCTGCTACTGCTCTGTTGCTGAAGAGTAAATTATCATCTGTGTGCTTTTGTTCCCTAACTCCCCGGCTGAACTCTGACCTCGCAGCCAAAAGACCCCCTGCTTAAGCTGCAGTGTCTTTTCTTAGGTCAGATAGGAAAGAACTCAACTGTGTATTAAAATAGGAGCTCGCTAAGCCCTGCTTTGGGGCTGGCTCAGTTTCCCACTACTGCTCTCAGGGCTTTGCGAGGCAGCACCTCCTGCCCATCCCGAGGGAACGAGCCTCCCTCCCCCTCACCCCCCAGCACAGAACCGAGGGAAATGTTCTTCTTTTCTGAATTAAGAGTGAGCTACTGGTTAACTTCCCGGTTTAGATTTTGCAGTGATGGCAGAAAGTGGTTCATTGCTCTATCTCAAGTTTTCTGCAGACCTTTTATATAAAACTATTGAATTGCACGTCCTCCATAAAATTTATCTTTATTGTTTCCTCCAGAAGAAACACGAGGAATAGAGGAAAAAAGGTAATAGAGTATACAGGTTTGTTCTCTTCTTGGAAGACCCTAATCCACAGAGGGTAAACGTTTCATCATCTTAGTGTAAACAGCATGTTTGTTTAGTACTTCAATGTATATTTCCAAATTAAATAAGTAGAGCAATGCTGCTGTTCACCTCTGGATTCCCAAACCTCCTCACACCTACCTGAGTTAACAACATCACAAACTCTCTCAGATAAGTACAGGATGGGGGGAAAGGAATTTGCTCAGTGAATGCCTTTAGACCAAAAGTGCTTACAGCATCATACACTAGAAATCCTTTTGTAAAAGAAAGTAAACACTTTGTGTCATTGGTGTAGATGGAAACAAGCAAGGAATATTATGCCATCACTCATCCTTTTACCAATATGCAATTAGATCTATCACTATGTTTCCAAATAAGATGGTTTCCTTCAAATTATATAGTGATCCTTCTTTTAACTGAAAATGTACAGTGAAGTAAACAAATAGAACATGCCTTTTTAAAAAAATTACTGACTGTTGCTACTTACAAATAATGTAAATTAATATTCCACCGATTGTAAGGAAATGTCTAAAACAAAAGGTTTTTACTCAAGTAAAAAGATTACTTACATAGCTTAGACTGCTTCTGAAGTGTGATTTTATTCTTAGTTTTACACAGGCAGAATAAAAATGGAAATCCTTCATCTTCAGAGTGTATATAAATGATCTGAAGTTATCCTGCAGCTATTCCCTGACACAAAGGCTACTACTATCACCTACCTTGCACAAGCAAAGCCTTCAACCTTCTGTCTACATCTTCCTGTTTCACAAACAGCACAACTAACAGTAGCACCGAAGGATACACTTACTCAGAGAACAGCTGATTAAAATATTTTCCTGTATTTAAATGAGATGTAATTACAACTTCACTAAAAAAAAAAAAAACCAACACTCTATGATTCTGTTTATAATGGAAGGTAAAGCAGTCCCAAAACACATCATTAATCTTCTGAGACCCTGTAACAGAACACACCAGCTTCCAAATGTTTAACAGGAGGTCATTCCTGTCTGTGGACAGAGTCATATACATACATACATACATATATGAAACAAAGAAAGGCTTGTATCCTGACTTAACAGATTCACTATGGGCTTCTTGCTTGGATTTGCTAGGAAAACCACCATGATTTACCAGTCTTAGGCACCTCACGCATTTACAGGCAAGACTGCCATTTCTGGAGCACCTTCTCCCAAAGCTGAATTAGCACACAGATTCCTCTATAGCAGACTATGAATCGCTCCTTTCATTGCCAGTTTGTTTTCTTTCTAGATCAAGAGAACTGCCTTCAAATAAAATCTTGTTTCTCATTCCTTCTTTCAGCATTCTTTGCCGGATCCTCTGTTGGGCCAAATTGTACCTGCAGTAAAACCTAGAGGAGGGGATGAAAAGAAAACATGATTCCCTGCTTTATACGAGTGACAGGATCAAATCAAGAGTTGTTCAACCAGTTGAAACCACACGTAATAGTCCTAGTGAAATTCATTACGAAATGATGCATAATGGAAATACCAGGGTAACCGCTATTCCTTTAAGGCAAACATTATGTAGCCACTGAGCAGCAGGATATGAAAGTCCAAGGGAAAATGCTAATTTCTATAATTTGGATCTTAATTTCATGACCATTTAGTACACTGCCTTTATAATTAGGACAGAAGGATGACATATGTGAAGGAAAAACAGAGTAATTAAGAAAGACAGAAATAACTGGGTGGTTCAATCTCTTAGGATTCAAGAAAGAATAGCAGGCTAAAAAAAAATAACAAAGATCCAAATGCACTGAAATCGTTTCCTTTTAAAAAAATAAATACTTCCGGGAGAAGGAAGAGGACGCTTTGCTAGGCAATTTTTTAATGGAGCTTCAAAAGCAGTGTGAAAGGTCACACAGGGATCATGTTGTACAAAGCAGACAACACAGGTCTGTCAAAACTCAAGAAGTGTTTTACATACCAGTATCCTAACATTGTGCAAATAAAGCCACCAACTGCAAAGTCACATGATCTTCTAACTCTACCTGAAAGAAAACCAGAAATCCTCAAAAAAATTAGAGAAAAAACACTGGATGACTTCCCATTATTAATAAGAGATAACAGCAAAAAGGAACTATTTTTAATTGCAAATAAATATACAAAACCCAGAAGAAATAAGTACTTACTAGTTGCTAAAAAATGTCCAAGACCCACAACTAAAGATCCCAGGGAGCCATAGAGAACTGATTCTCGTGCACATGGGACACTTTGAACATCGAGAAATCCTAGGAGTTTAAAGGACTGTAAGAGAAAAAAAAAAAAAACCACTATAAATGTTTTAAATTGCTTTTGTAGAAGTCTATGATGCCAATTCCATTGTAAAACTGACTTATTATCTCAAGAGTCAAAAATAAACACTCGAGGATTTCCTACTTTCAGTGTTATCTCTGAACAAAACTGCACATGCACAGCTGTATCAGGAATAGTTTTGGAAGAGCTAACTACTGATATAGGAGACATTGTGTTGTGCAAACCTGCTGATCCATCCTTTCTACTGAGTATTACAGAAAAAGTATTTCATTTTTTTCCCCTTACACTCTCCAAAAGAGGTAGAAAACCCTTAAGAATCTGAGATCTTTCTTCAAAAACAACATGCATCACAACAAACAGGGAAGGTTACAATCAATTGTGCAGTTAGTTATGCCACATAGTTTTAATATCTGAAAAGGCAAATGTGCTTAAAACAAAACCAAACCAACCAACCAAACCTGAATACTGGAGATGGTACATGTAGTAGAAAACCTTATATAGAACATTGAATAGAACTTTTATAAACCAGTATTTTTTAACCTAATCCTACACATAGGCAGGGGCTGTAGACAGCAATTCTTCTATATATGGCATGTAAGTTTTTAAATGAACTTACTGGTAAAAAATATTCAAATAATTTCATACTCTCACATTTAAAACCTACCCTAGCTTCCATCTATCAGTTTTCTATTTACTTTTCAAATGGGAATTACATGTGGCATTCATAAACCCAACTGTGAACTGGCAAATATATTTTTCATTTCAGGGATGCCGACACTGAGTTCTGCATAACCCAAGTCTTTTAACTTGACTACAACTCCTATTTCCCACCTCACAAACGTCCTTGCAAATCCACATTGGCACCACAAGCAGGAGTCAGAAACTGCAACAAAAAGGCCTGAGGAGGACATGGGTCAGGGTTAAGGTGACTGCACTGTAGTAACATCTGCACATCTTTCTGCTATTAATTCTTTTGTTAGGGATGGTGTGAGAATTTGTTTTCATTCTATTGTGTTTAAATCCTTAGATCATTAAATATCATGTGTGTAACTGCACAACTAAAATCTTGAAAGATTTTTAAATGGTTTCATTTTTTTGTAAAGCTAGTTACTTGGACAAAGTAGATTCTGAGGATGGAGTACTATATTCAACTATTTGTGCAGGGCCGACAACCCTGCGAGACAAGTCATGTCTGACTGTGGCAACAGAGCCAACAAGCATCTGGCAACAGCTGGATGTGTATGCAAGCATGGAAATCCCCTCAATAATTTTATCTACGTGCCCTATGGATGACCATCAGCTGTTTCCACATAATCCCTGTGTACAAATGAGACAAGAAGGATTTGGTCTATGTTGTTCTAGTCTCCTAATGAGTAATTTCAAGTACTCTCACATGGAAGAAGTCACTTGATAGGTTGCTGTTGTTGGCTAAGAAGGTATCTTTGCTACGTCCGTGCAGCATGATGCATCCTTTTAAAATAGTATTTCACCTGTTGCTACACTTGAAATCCCTCGTTATGACTCTAACCACTGCTAACTCCTGGCGTTACCAAGGCTCAAGTGTCATGACGGCGTTCCACCCACGAGGAGGGAGCCCTGCGGAGGGGTCTGTGGAAAAGCAAACACAGACACCCCCCTCCCCGGAGAGCCTCGGTTCTGCCATCGGTTTCCGCGCATTGTTCCCTAGTTGTTCCCTCCGCAGCAAAACCCGCGGGGCGGGTCTGCGACAACCCCTCGTGTCCCCGGCGCCGCCTGCGCCTGTGCCCGCGCGGGCCCCGCGGCGCTGGGAGCCGGCACAGCCCCGCCGGCCTCTGCCTCCTCATCCTCATCCTCATCCTCCTCCCGACCGCGCTCCACTGAAGCGGCTGGTCACAGACCCCCGCACCGCCGGCCTCCTGCGCCCGCGGGGATCACAGACGCGGCGCCGCTACCCACCGGCGCCGCCTCTCGGCCGCCGCTGCGGGGCTGCCCCGCCGCCCGGGCGGGTCGGGTCGGGGCGGGCACGGCTCCCTCCCGCGTGCCGGGGGTGCGTGCCGGGGGTGGGCAGCGCCCCGGGGAGGGGGGCTGGCTGCGGTCGCTCGCGGGGCGGGAAGAGCCCCTCACCGCCTGCCCCCCCATCCTCCATTACCTTCCTCGGCTCAGAGTCGCCCTCGCCCGCCATGATGTGACAGCGCCTCACCCGGCCCGCGCCCCCTCCCCCACCGCGCACCAGCGACACCGGACTACGGCGGCCTAGAGAAGGCACATGGAGAGGCCGCTCTATCCGCTCCGGCCCGCCCCATCTCTATGGTGCCCGCGGCGGGGGCGGGGCGGGCGAGCGCGCCGGCGCCATTTTAGGTGCAGCGCTGAGATTCCAGCAAAATCCTTTGTTCGGTGAAATGGGTCACGGCGCGGGCCGCGCGCGCGCACGCGGGGAGGGGGCAGGGCGAGCGGCGCTGGCGCTCAGCCCGCTCCTCCCCCTCCCTCGCGCTGCGGGCGCGCGCCTCTGCGTGGCGCGCGCGGCGGCCTGTCCCCAGCGCTCCGCTCCGCTAACGCTGCGCAGGGGCCGCGGCGGCAGGCGGGCCCGGGCAGCCGGCCTGGCGCTGCCCGCCGCTGCCCGCCGCTGCCCGCCGCCGTGCTCGGGCAGCCGGCCTGGCGCTGCCCGCCGCCGTGCTCGGGCAGCCTGCCTGCCGCTGCCCGCCGCCGTGCTCGTCGGCAGCGCTATGAGGGCCCCGCGCCACGCAGGCGCCTCGGCGGCCGTGCGGCTCCGCTGCACAGTTCGCTGCTGTGAGAGGCGGCTCTGGCACCCTGCCGGGCCGGTGCCGCGTCACGCGTATGCTCGGCCCTTGCATTTGTTTTAAACTTTTCCATGTATTTGTCCAAATACAGTTAATGGACGTGCTTATCCAGAATGCCTGAGTGCACAGATACTGTTCTTGGAGACGCTTTTTTTTTTTTCCAGCATGAGATTGTGCAGTAAATAAGTGGAAAGGAGAAGGCTTTGTGTACTACAGGCACCTATGCCTCCCTGTGGCCTTCTGGGGCCTTGCCGCAGAACGCGGCGCTCAGCGCGGGTCCCATGGCAGCGCCCTCCGCCGTGTGGTACCATAAATCCTCGAAGAGAGGCCCAGCCGCGGCCTAGCCGCCTGGTGGCCTGGGCCCCAGCCTGCTTGAGCTGCGCTGTTCAAACGAGTAGTAATGGGAGTAGGAGACGTAAACAGGCTCAGTGAGAGGCACCCAGTGGGAGAAGGCGTTTTTAGGGTGTAGATAGCCCAGCTGCGCAAATGTGGGGAGAAGTTATTTCCACTGTGGGCATGAAACAATCCGGAGTGCTGGAATGGGATGAGGAAACGCTGCAGTGTGCTACTGGGAGAAAGGCACCCTGGTGGCAGGGGGAAGGAGGTGGAGGAAGAATTGTTTGCTTTAGGAAGTTCTGTTTCGAAAGAAGTGCCCTTGAAAATGACCTAGTGTGAGACATGCACAGCTGAAAGAGACAAAACACCTAGTGGGTCCAGTAAGGGTGAGTCCAGTGCTCAATCAGGGAGATGTACTGGAAATTATGCACTAGATATGTAATTGTACATGTAGTAATATCTGGATGGGTAAATAGTGCTCAGCAACGTAGGACAGAGTTTTATAGATCTGCAAGACACTGTAAACATACATTTTGCAGGAAGTCAAGAAGTCTGTACCTGCTAAGTAGTGAATTATGTGGCTAGTTCAATTTAGGACCTTTTCCATCTTAGCAATGAGATATAACAAGAAATGTGTAGTATTGCTCTTTGATTTAAAAAATAGTGTGTCTGAAAAGCACATTACTTCCTTAGGAGAAATGAGGTAGCTTCAGGCTTTGTTTAATATTATTGTCGATGTTGGGTTTTGGTTTTTTGTTTGTTTAGTGGTTTGTGGTGGTGTTTGGTTTGTTGTTTGTTTTTTTTGTTTTTGTTTTTGTTTTTTTTTTATCCTGTGCTGAATAAAAATGTCTTTTTCACACACTGAAAGTCAAGCCAATTTCAGTTTTCTTCTCTGTTATTAGGTGTTTTCTGGATTTTGGAAACAATGCACTTTTACACGTAACCAGTTTTCACATATCACTACTTGAAAAGCGCTACTGTACATTTGTATCAACTATTTTAAATCTCTGATGGCTTAGAAACAAAGTCTCAGTGCTTCCCAGCAGTCCCAAATCTATCATTGTTTTGTCTTTGTGAACTTTGCAGGCAATGCTCAGAATTCATGGAACACACTGACTCAATACATTTACTCTCTGTTCTAAAAATAATAGTAAATGTTGCTTGAGTTGTAAGCAGTTTAGCCTTTTTAAAGCTGATGGGTATTATTTATGTAGTGCTGCAAACATAGGATACTCGCTACAATGTGTGTAAAAGAAAACTATTGGCATAAATCCTTCTTGAAAGAGTTTGTAATGTATGTTTTTATCTTATTTGGTTTAAAAAAATAATTGCATTTTATTAAGCAGTGACAAACATTGAGGAATACAGTAAGAAATCACAAGAGCATGCTAGTATGTCTGAGATTAACAAGGTGACAATGGTGACAAATAGATACAGCTTTTACTACTGCTGAGGTGGTGTGGCTTGCAGAAGTTCCAGTTCTGAAGGAGAAGAACAGAAGGGTCTTTCTTGCTGTGAAACAAGGAATTGGTTTTAGAATGGAGGTGCTGGAAAGTGAAACACACAGAGCATCTCTCATCTGATGGTCAAGAACAGGCTAAGGACAAGCGTGTGGTTTTCCTCTTAGTGCTGCACATAACTTGTCCTTTTTAAAAATATCCAAGTCACACAAGTTAATATCTCTTGGCAGGAAATGTAACATTCTAGTTTTGTTCCCCTCTCTTTGGTAGTCAGTCATCAATCTGCTTTACTGCTGCACGTCATCGTTCTGCTGCTTCTGTTCTAGAAGTTGCTCTGAAATGAGGACTCATGACCCTTCCTGGAGTTAAAAAGTAGGCAGAGGGCTATGGACAGTGCTTGACATCAGTGAAGACACCTGAGCTGGAGTCTCTAACTTCTCAGGGGAGGGGCGGCTGGCTCCATGCTTTGGGGTGGTTTGGGGTGAGCACTCGCCTCCCTTTGTGCCCGTAGCGACCTGAGGCGTTGGGGTGTGCGGGGCATGGGGACATGTCCTCTGGCTCTCAAGGAGGGCAGGGCTCCTGAAGCATGGGCCTTGTGCTTCTGATGCTTTTTTCCTGACATGTTCTGAAGGCTCGGGAAGCAGGATGTTCTTTCTCACATCCTGGATTCAAATAAAGGTGCCAGCATGATTCGCTACAAGGGCTGGACCAACCTTGTGTTAAAGCCTTGGCAGAGCTGGCCCAGCAGGGGCACCTCCCAGAGCATCTTCTGTTGTACCCAGCCAGCGAGTCCTGTGGGGAACATGGCTGAGCAAGAGCCCTGCCCTATGCACCTTCTTCCACTGGCAGAGACACTACTCAATTCTGGAAGCTGGGGCACTTTGTGTATGTGTTTGGGATTGCTGCCTTGGTTTTCTGACCCTAAAGGGGTCAGAGAAAAGTATCTCTTCCCTTAACGACATCATCTGGAGCTGGAGACCCTTGAGAGAAGCTTCCTCTGCATCCTTAATTTTATCCATCAGAGCATGCTGGCTGACACTTGTTCTCAGCAGTCTGAATTTTTCCTGTATGTATGCAGTCCTTATTAGTGTTGATCAATAAGGGGTAGCATCTTTTGCTGTGGAGCTGCATGCCTCTCCACTCCACCCTGAAATTGCCGGCTTGGGAATGGTTTGGATTGGTCTTTGGCAGCAATCCTTGTTCTGTCTGATCACTCTTCACCTCTGTGTTTGAAGGTCAGGCGAGGCAAAACTCTTGTCAGTCCAGCAGTGAGAGCGAGACCAGCGTGTACAGAACACGGGGCAGTGGACCAAAGGCACTCACGTCACACTGTGCAGACAAGAACCTGGCTTACTGACTTCTCTGGTGCTTATTTCCTTCATCCCCGAGAGGACTTCCTTGAGGGGTCTGAACAGGATACAAGGATCTTCCGAAATAACCTGGGCTGTGCTCCTTAGAAGAAGGAAGCCATCACACAAACCTGGAACTTCCTACCTTTAGCACCTCTTGGTCATCTAAGTTATTCCTGTACCATAAGCTGTTGATACAGCCCTGTGGAGAAGCAAGCACTTGCAAAAGACGTGACAGGCTGTCCTAAGGCATACATTTAGTAGGTGCTGTGAGTGATAACCACTTTAGGTTGATGGCTACCATAGACCCTTCAGATATCTAACCTTCAGTGAGATGAATTCAGCATCCCCCTCAGAGCTGCACGCCTTGCCCAGGCAGCTTGCGATGGTTCTCCCAGACTGTCTGTAGCAGTTGTTAGTGGCAAATGGCAGCTGCTCTACCCGTTGGTATCAAACCACTCTCTGCTTTGCTGTTCGGCTCCACATGTAGCTTAAACTGTTCCAAAATGGGCTGAGGACACTAGAGGTGGTCCAGGCCTCCTTCTTCTTTGCTGTGCAATCCTGCCTTCTTCTTTGGACCACCAGCTCTGCCATCTGATGCAGCTGAAAATTATCACTACACAAAAAGCTGTTTCCTGGCCATTGTGAGCAGAGAAACATACTGGCTTTTGAGAGCAGTGCGGATTTAGATCAAGTGCCCAAAGAAGTCGCTGTGTTGCATGTCTTGCTTGGGAGGTAGCAAGCCTTCAGCTTCCTGAGCTAGTAGTTAAAGCATACCTCAAGACAAAGTTTAGAGATGTCCAGCAGGACTTTTTATCTGTCTTCATGGCTACCCTGAAGGTACTTAAATAGAAATCGAGCAGTTGCCTGTGGTGACCACATGCCATTTCATAAGCCATGAAAGCAAGGAGTACTTAGAATTGCCAGAAGCTGTGAAGATGTTTTTTCCACTCATCCTCCATTGTCACGAGGGTGTTTGTTCTTCAAGAGGAGGACAGTATGTTATTGGATGCAGATGTGTGGGAGTTACACATTTTGATAGCTTTGTGATGGTAAATATTTATTATCACAACTGTAGAGATCCTGTGCAGTAGGTTATGTGGGAGTAGCCACCCTTGTGGGGACGGGGCAGGCACAAGGAGTGTGTGCAGGCTGCTGTTGCCAAGGCAGTCGGCAAACACACTTGCACAGTTTAATTTTTTTTTTTTTTTTTTCCCCTCAGCATTAATGCTAATACAATTTAAATTTCAACTGCAAGACAGTTTTATTCTGTGTTGGCTTCGCTGATTGGTTCTGTAGGTTGGCTTTGCCTAACTCATTGCTGACTGCCTGTACAAATGATCTTTTCAGCTGCAACACCTAAGAGATGTTAATTCAATGTTCTCCTCTAAAAGCCAAGGAAACAAGGGCAGGCTTCTAGTGGCTTTATTTCTTCTGCCAGATCTTTTAATCTGTTTATCTTATTCAGGCACCTGATTAAAAAAGAAAGAGGGGTTTATATTAAAAAAGAAGGCTTATATGAAACATAATGGTTGTAATTGCTATCCTGTTAGATGTAGAACTACATGTAGAATTTAATGGCTAACTAGTAGCAACTGGACTTACGGATACTTCTGACTAAAAGTAGAACGGAGGTTTTCTTAATTAACCAAATTTTTAATATAATGTAAATTACTTACTTTGTCTGTAAAGCATGTCTTAAATGTGTTAATGGCAAATACTGACAGACACTAAGCCTTCTTGTACATCACTGTAATCCACTTCAAGCAGATTATGGTAGTATTTATTTCTGCAATTTTTTGGTCCCTTTTTTTAAGTTGCAACTTTGTAAGATGTAGAACTTCTTTTCTGATATTGAAGACATCAGGAGATATATGCTATTTCTGAAACAAATCTAAATAAAGATGACCTAGTAACCACAGGGTTATAGAAACATGAGTGTGGAAGGGAACTCTTCTCTTGCCTCAGAGCTAGTTTATTTAGGCCCATTTCATTCCTGACATGTTTATCTAAGTTTCTTTTAACAGTTCCTCTTTCATTTCACATCTTAATTTTTCAAAATGCGTTAGCTGTCCTGAGGTTTCTATCACAAACAGTTCGGAGGAGGGTTATTATGAACTCTGAGCATCACGTTCCACATCTGTCATATGGATGTGTCAGGCTTAATCTTTATTAATTCCTGAGGGAAAACTGAAGACTAGAACTAATAAGATATTTGTATGGCAATTGTTTCTTTTGGGATGTGGTTTCTAAGAGTTCATAACAAATGGAATAGACTTGCGCCTGTAAGAAATTTATTTAGAAATAAGCTATTTAAACAGCACAACAGAACTAGATAACTCATAGAGGAAAAGAAGTAAAATCTATTGAAGGCTATTAAATGCCCAGGCACCCTCTCAGGCACAAGAATTCCCTGAGCACAAGTTGCTGGAGGCTGCAGGGATATTCTGAGGAAATGTTGTGGATTGCTTCTCCTGTCTTCACACTTTCCCCCATATACCCAAGACCAGCTAAATTAACTTTTTGCATTACTCACTGTGGCTCTTGCATTTTTGCCAAGATTAGGTTATATCTTAGGGAAGGAAAAGAACCTTCTTATTGCATTAATGGGCTATGGCCTGGACAACTGGTTCGTTTTTAACATAGACAGTGATATAATATAATGATATCACTGAACTGAAGGGTAAGAGAGAAGTGGTTTGCCAGGAGCCACTTTGACAATGCATTTTGTATGCAATGTGCCGCTAAAGTAGATGTATAATTAGCAGCATACAGGGAAAGAGGGGTCACTTTCAAGGAGCACCTTGACTGGTGACATGACTGTTGGTACCCTGCCAGATGCAAGGTGTTTTGTTCCTCTGGAGCTAGCAGTATGCTCCTGAGACAGCCACCATTCAAAATACATCAAGAGATTCAGAGAAGTCAGGGTATGTTTCAGTAGTCAGGCTGGTTTCAGTATTCTAGGACAGGATCTCCTATACAAAGTAGCTTAGCTTTGGTGAGAGGCAAAGGAAGGCAAGCTTATGGCTTCAGAGGATCTCATAAGAAACAGCCAGTCTGCAAGGCTGAGATTTGAGATAAAAGTCAAGCACGACATATTATTTCCCAACAGTTGTTGCAGATTTGCAGGCACCTCAGGTGTCCCACTGTGGTGTCCAGGTTCCCTGGCAAGAATTCAAGGTTTTTCTCATTTCGTGACAAGAATAACTTAGTGTCTTGCACACTGAGAGTGTTAGTTTAGCATATAAATATTTCTGGATGTGATGTGGTTTCTGTTGCTTTTTGAGAAGGATCAGAGATTAAACACACTTTGCACCTTGTTGCTGGTGTTCTCGGATCCAGTATTTTTTTCTCCTTTCCTGCTGCCATGCTGTGACCTGGCCTCAAAGCTGATCAGTCTGTTGGTGACTGGCTACTAAGGCTGGGACCTTCTGTCAGGCTGTGATTTTGGAGGATTCTTGTTTCCTGCCTAAAGCAGGTGCTTGGCTAAAGTCACTTGTATCTACAAAATAACTCTACAGAGCACCTGATGCAAGACCAGCAGAACGTGGTGAGAGGCAGAAGCTGTGGTCTGAGGTTTTGGAAAACAGTCGGGCAGCAGGGACTCTATGGGTAGACTCGGAGATCTGTGTGCAGCCTCTGCACAGAGCTGGTCATTGTTGTCCCCCTGCAAGTGCACAGCGGTGCTGCAGGGGAAGGCATTGGGAGATTAGTGCAAGGCCCAGTGCCATCATCCTCACTGGCGAAATAGCTGTCTGCCTCCAAAATTCAGTTGCAGACCTCCTGGGTGTGGGCATCTATTCAGTGCCTGCTGATCTGTGCAAAAGGTTTTCTTTCTTTAGACTGGTAGTTTTATATTCCCATACATTTTCCCATGCTGATAGTTTTATTTTCCCAGGATGTCAGACTGGTGCCTTCTCAGTACGTCTGCAGGAATGAGAGCAGAAGGTAAATGTGTGCTTAATTACTTCACTTGTAAACTGTTTAAAATTCTTAGAGAGCTGGATATAATTGATGTCTAATAGATTAGGTTTTCTGGTCTGCTAAAGCTAAAGTAGCCTAACAGCAGCCAGAGGTAGCTGGTGAGTTATTCTTGCAGCCCCAGGGAAGGCTGTGTTGGCAGGAACCTTCAACAAGCAGCTTCACCCAACCCTGTGCCTCAGAGAGGGGCCATTTCCAAAGTGAGGAAGGGAAAGGAGCGCTTGTTTTGATGAATGGTCCTTCAGAGTGCTTAACCTAAGCTTAAGATAGTATAATTCTGAATAATAGTATCGGTTCCATCTGATTTGCACCTTGTCCTCATGCTTGGGAGTGATATGTATGTTCCCACATTTTATGTTTTCCTTTTTACATTTGTTTATCTCCTGTGAGGGTACTTTAAACTCGTTGATCAAGATGATCATTGTGATACAGCAGTTTATCTTAAATCCCTCATCTTTTTTAAATGCTTGTAACTTGTAATGAATGTTAAAAAATGGATACTGTTCAAAGTTCTGTTGTGGGGTTTTTGTGTGTCTGTGGGTTTGGCTTTTGTTTTGTTTGTTTGTTTGTTTGTTTTCCCCAACCTAATGACAAGCAAGCCTCAGATTTATTTGGAACGTATTAGAGGTCTCTTTAAATTATTATCTATAACTGGCATAATTATCTGCTCAGAGAATTTGTGGCAAAAGACCAATCTCTAAGAAGAACTTCATGCATTATGCTGTTATTTTTAAGTCAAATAATGGAACAGTCTCCAGACCCTCACCTTTTCATTTATTAGGTCTTTCTCCAAAAAATGCAGAGCTGCTGTGCACTTAGAGGAGTAGAATTTAAACATTTTGATTTTATTTAAACCTCAGTAACCATCAGCTCCTTAGGGGTGTGTCTGCTAAGAACAATCTGTCACCCGTCACTGGGCTTTTAAGTGACTGTGATTTCAGATCCAGAGTTAAGACAGATAATTACCAAAATGGTGCAGACTTCAATTGAGAAAAGTGCTATTTTTTAATATTATTGTTATCCACAAGAGTCCTGCTTTCTCAGTTCATTCCACATTCTTATACAATTTCAATCTATTGTTACAAAGAATGACATATGGACTGGTTTTAGTTAATTTTAAAAATGTATCAGCAACAAACTGTCCAGAATCTGTGAAGTTATATAAATTTTCGTTAAATCTATTTTTTTTCCCAATTAATACATCTCAGTTTCTGGGAAGTTTCTAGAATCCATTTTAACAGACATACACTGGTATTTCACCAAAGCACTAAGCTCTCCAGATCCCTAACACTTACTGATAACTTCAGATTTATTGAGGTTACTAGTATGATTTGGGGGGAAAAAAGAGGTCAGAGTACAGACACTGTGAATTTTGACAAGTGCTAAAATAGAATATAACCAGTGCAAAATAGCATCAGTAAATTTTAAAAAATAACCTGTTTTCTTGTCCAGAAATATAATAGTTATTTGACCACTATCCCAATAACAATGAAGTTACCATATTTAATAGCACTATAAACTCAGGAAAAAATAGGGCTGGAAGGGATCCCGAGATGTCATTTTGTCCAAAATTGTGTAGGAAGTATGGACTAGACGAAAATCGCACACAAATCCTTTCTGCTTCTAGCGTCCTTCTTGCATATGTACACTTTCAAGACAGCATTGCAAACAAATGCTTCTACAAAATCCTGATGTGATAGGAACATTAAATGTTGTTTATTTGATTCTTAGTACCAATACATTATCCTGTTGGTGCAACCTGCCTTCATGTTCAGCTGACAAGTCTCACCAGAGCAAGTAAAACATCTGGGACAGCTGTGATTTGGAGGATGGGCACCACACCTTGTGTGGCTCCTGTTGTGAGTCGGGCTGATGGGGGCTGCTCGCGAGGACCTGTGAGCAGCATAGCTGGAGGAGCTCCAAGAGGTGAGGTCTGGTTGGGTTTGTAGATCCACAGAGAGCAGCTGTGACTGTTCCTCTCTCTCACAGGAAGGTGCTGCTGGCTGCTTTGTTGGTCTCCCCTCCACCTTCCAAGCCTGGCATTTGCTACAGCTTTGCTCATTCCTGGGGATCTCTGTGCTAGTGGAGCTGTGTCTGTGTTAGAAAGTGATTCAGTGCAACGAGACTGGATCAGTAGGGTGAGGTATATGTCTAGGTGATTCACTTCATGTGAATTATGAAACACAATAGGCTTCACTGGAAGAATTCATGACTTTCGCACCTTCCTAACTCCAGCCATGAATCAGCAAGGACACAAGCACCACATCTACGAGCAGAGGCTGGATCATTTGTGGTGTTTGGGTGCCCCTTGACATCAGGTAGGATGCCACACACTGCTTTGCATCCCTGGGTCACAGGGCCATGCCCCTGTGCACGGTGAAAAAGCTAGTGCTGCATTTACCTCTGGCCTTCCCACATGCACTGTGGAGGCCTTCCCACATGCACTGTGTTTATTTAGCCATGTCCCTGAGAAAGGGTGGACCCTGGACAACCAGCAGAGTCTGTCTTCCCAACAGTCTCTGAATTGCTGATGTGCATGACCTTTGTGAGGAAGGAAGATGCTTCTCCTGTTTACTTGTGATCCACCATCCCATCCTCGCTGGCTGGTTGTGTCCTTTCTGATTTTCCTTGTGTGACCACCTGGCTGGGGGCTTTGACTAACATCTTGAAAGTCCTGAGGAACCATGCCATCTTTCTCTAGAGCTCTGGGTAACCTGCCCTCACCAGCCTTGGGTAGACTGGCCTGTTAGAGAGAAGGATGTAGCCAGGCTGGCTTGTACGTTCTGCCCAGGAGGAAGCGATGGTGGAAGCCTGCTTGTATGCTGCTTTGTGAAGCGCTGACAGCAAAGGGGAAGGAACTGGTGCATGGTTTGCTTAAATGCTCCATTAAAAGGAGTTGGCGGGAAATGGGGTGATTGGAGGGAAACTTGATAAAGGCTCTGAAAGCAACGGCCACAAATGGGAAATTTGATAAAGGTTAGAGAGGCAGGGGGTGAAGCTGGTGGCTCCTGCCCTGGAACGTTTGACAGAACCTTCTCAGGAATGTTCTCAGCAAAGAAACCTTCTTCTCCCCCTCCATGTTCAAAAACTTTCTCTCTCTTTGACCCATTGCAGCTCACATGAGAGATCACCTATCCTTGCACTGCTAGCTTCACCATGGTAGATACCCTGTCCTCCCTTCTCAGTAGGGTCCTGACAGAGAGACCTCTTCTTTCCCAGAAACTTTGTCTCCTTCAGGAAGAAGCACTGAGTCATGCAGGTATCTTCACCTCTGTCTTCCATGGGAAGGTTCAGAACAGCTATTCAAAGAGTAGCCATGTAATCCAGGGTCAGAAGAGGCCATCAGCAACCCTTGGACCATGTTCTCTTCCCCCTTTCAGGTCCCCCAAAGAATACAAATACTTGGAAATTGTGCAGCTCTAGGCAAAGGTCAGACATGTATTTACAGAAGTGGGTCAGTGAAAGTGTTTGAACACCACAAAGACTTCTCAGTGCCACCATGCTGTTCTCACTCATCCCGGCAGTGCTGAGCACCTCCTACAGATCTCATCATTGATCTTCCACGGTTAGAAGGTAACACTCTTATTCCAGGCTTAGTTGGTCGGTTCAGAAATGCTCAATTTCATTGCCTTTTTGAAGGTCCTATCCTGCTTCAGAAACAGTTCTAAACCCATATTTGAAATTCCCCACTCTATTTGCCAGTACGTGCTGACCAAGGAAGTTCTATCTGGGGGAAAATTCCAAGTTACTGGAAATAAAATTGTTCTCACCTACATGTTACCCTCAGACAGGGGAAATGAATGCATGAGTCAGATTAAAAAAAACAAAATAGAATCCCTTCATTGTTTTATCACAGATTTCAGGATGCACAAAATTGTTCTATCATGGAATCAGGATACATGGATTTCATATGCGTCATTTGCCTGACTTGCCAGCAGCAATTCTGGGTGTCAGCCCCAGTTTCTTCTCCCATTGCTTAGGGTGCTCGAGTCTCACTGCTATAGGACAGCAGCTGCACGGTAGTATCAGTGAACTGAAAGAACACCTTGGTGTTGGAAGAGAAAGCTACAGAGAAAATGTTCCGTGCCACCGTCCAAAGTCCTTGCTCTGGTGATACAACTGAGAGTTCAGTTACCATTGTGTGATCAAATTTGATTTCTAAATTGCCTCAGACAATTTTCAGTTAACAAATTGCACAGGATGCTCTTTACAAGGCTGATGGGTTATTCTCCTGTACTTCCTGTGCTGCTATTGAAAGGGAACACTGGGAACCAATTTTGACACTCACTGTGTCCACTCTCATAGAGACTGTGGGTCAAGTAAAGTCCTGACTGAAAACAGGTTTGAAAGTTGGTGTGTTTGGCTGAACAGAGGTAAGAAAGACCAGCTGAACAATCTGGGAGTCAGACATGAGCGTTCATATCCCATCTGAGGGTGTGACTGTCTCAGGGGCAGCTAGAGGCTTTGACATCAAAGGGGAACATAAGGACTGACCTCCCTGAGCAGCTGGGACTGCTACCGGTGATGGGATGAGTCAGCCTGTGCTGAGCTGACCTGTTCTCCACTTTTCCTCATGTGGCTGCCCAAGGTTATTTTATTAGGATAGAAAAGCAATTAAATCCAACAACACAACTCTTTAAACTACATTGTAAGATGGAATAAAGAGGATTTTGAAAACAAATCTAACCTCAACTCAGTGGGTCCTTACAAGGCAGATATCCTTTTCTCTGGGGTTTCCTTGAGTCCCTCTCGTTTTCTGTCCAGGTTCCTGCCTTGCCTTCTCTACATCAGTTTCCTCTCTAAATCCTTGGCTTGATGCAAAACCTGTCTTCTCTGATTGCTGTCCAAGGCTTGTATTTACTATGGGACCCATCTCATGACTCCATTCTCCCCTAACCATTTAGACAACATCCTGGCTCCGTGTTTTTCCTGATGGTTTCTAAGTGCTAAGCCATGGTTGGACCATCTGGAGCATGAAGCCATGCTCTTTGCAAGCTTACCAGGTAAGTGACTGTTCTCTCAAGGAATGCCACGTGTGTGGGTGAGAGGCTTTTAGAGGAGGTGGAGTACTTTGAGACAAATTGCTCATTCAGAAGGACAGTAGGCTGGAAAGCTAATTCCCTCACATCAGCCTCTGCCTTCCCTGGAAAGGCTCCAAAGAGCATCTGAGCTTCTTCTGACATGAACTGGGAGGAAGGTGCAGAAAGAAGTTTGGGAAACGCCACATGATGGAGAGCTTACTCACTCAATCCTGCAAATCCTGTCCATGCTGAATAAGTTCTTTCAAGTATGTGTGAGTTCCACTACTCCCATGACGGTAATAAATCAGCTGGGAAAGTACCTTATGTTTGACTGGCTAAACTAAGAGGGACCCAATGCCAATGTGTGGGCAATTGAGTCACGCTCTGTCTGAGCGGCAGCTTGACTCTGAAGAAGACAAGGCACAGCTCTCTGTACATTTAATCACTGCCTTGAACATCATAAAATGCATTCTTCTTTTGCTGTCCTCACCTATGGAGTGACCATCATGTTCTTTTCAGCTAATTGCTTTGTTGAGAAGCTAAGCATACATGCAAAATCAAGTCATTGGCAATACCATGTGTCTGTTCATACAGTGTATCTTCAAATGCCACAGTTAGACTTCAGAACTACTAGTTTCTTCCATAAAATACCATATCTGTCTTCTGAGGGGTGTTGTTCCTCCTTTGATGGACTAGAGACCATAATGTTCTGCTTCTTAATTTAGCATCTAATTGCTTGTTAGTTGTACTGTAAAGTTCTTTATGACTTCTGTTACATGGCTACAGTAATTAGTGTTTATATTCCTGAGGCCTGCGTAGCAGCACTTTAACACTGCATAAGGAGATGAAACCCACCACAACAGAGCACAGATTGCTCCCAGAATTTCTAATTTTGCATCCTCAAGTTTTGTAGAGCCTTGCTGTGGGAGTCTCTCCAGAAATAGAGTAATGGGTAATCCATTATAGTAATTTTGAGTGGATTTTGCAGCAGAGATGCAGAAAAACATTAATGGGAAGCTTCCAAGATCACGTAGCCTTCACTGAACCAAGGAGTATGGGGACTTTTCAATAACAAACACTTGGCTGTTAGTGCTATGATTAACTGTCATTTGCAGGACTTGAACAAAAATATTTGATGTCTGATTTGGCTGCCTTCAGCATTTCTGTATTCTTGA
Source organism: Nesoenas mayeri (assembly GCF_963082525.1). Taxonomy (NCBI): domain Eukaryota; kingdom Metazoa; phylum Chordata; class Aves; order Columbiformes; family Columbidae; genus Nesoenas; species Nesoenas mayeri. The sequence continues at coordinate 82,607,905 of NC_137544.1, read as the reverse complement.
TTACATTTTTGTAAAATATTGGAGCATCTTCTAGAAACATCAAAACACATACTAAAAATGAATTTCACCCTGATAGCATCTGTTTCCAGATGTTTTCCCTGATTTGCCTGCTTATTGGCCATTAGGAAGGCTGTTTGTCCACTGAGGTGATTACCTGCAGGTGCTGGCGCTGCACTGAGTTGAACAGGCACAGGGCTCTGCCACCTCTCACAGGACCTGCGCGTCCCTGCTGTGCGGGTGGCCACAGCTTGTCTTCACACCACCGGTTCTGAGCATTAACCACAGGCCTCCGCCGTCCTACCTAACCTGGGCTCTGACACTTCTCTTGTTAGGCTGAATGCCTCTTTATATTCTTATGGACTCTTTCCAAATGCAATTTGATCGAGTAATTAATAATGTGTAGGGAGTGTTAAGCTTTTTTAAGTTCTGCTTGTTTTTCTGCCAATTATTCCATCAAACACTGGTGTGCTTTGTTGCTACGGAGCTTCTCTGTGAGGCATGACTTTGGTTTATTCAATAACACATGTATTTCTGAGAGCAACTTACATAAGAGTTCGCCTATCCAAACTTCATTTTCATACAAGACTGATTTTTGACCACTTGGTGTCCGTGTCAAATATGAAAGCAGACACTGAATCAAGTGTCCCTCATTCAGTATCTGGGTGAGAGGGACAGGCAGTCTCACAGCAACTGCCCTTCTCTCTAACCCACTGTTGCTGCCTTTCTCCTTCCTGCTCAAGGTGCTGCGGTGCAGTCTCCTTGCAGCCTCTTGGAGACCTCACCATGCCATCACACATCGCTGCTGCGGCTTCTGCTGGCTTGGGTTTTCAGGGCAAACATTAGATTTCAGCCCTCAGAGATGGCAGCGGTGTGTCCTCTTGTACTGGTGTGAGCTGTACCCACCTGCAGAGAGCTAGTGGGACTTGGAAGTCCCTGAGTCCCTGCTCCTTCCTCCTCTTCCTCCTCCTCCTCTCCCCTGCCTGGGGTTTGTGACTGTGGCTGTCAGTGACACAGGGCAGGCGATACTGCCCTCACTGCCGATGGGGTGTCTCAGGGGTACTTGCAACTTCTCTGAAACCGCACGCAGGGCAATACAGTGATGAGTCCCTTTGCACTCATTAGAGCAAAGCAAATCTGTTAGCTTTAATCTTGGAAGTCATTTTCATAATATCGTTTCTGCAGCAGCTGGTTTCCATGGAAACCAAGAAACGACTTTCAGCACATAGAGGAAAGAAGACGGCTGACCTGCTTGTCCTTCCCTGGCCGGTGCACTTGCATTGCTTGTTGCTGTCAGGTGTGCAAGCCCAGGCCCAGAGGCTTCAGCCTGTTCCACCAGCAGTAGCCGGTGTGCAGTGCCTTTCCTGGCTCATCCTGCCTGTCTGGGCAGCTTGTCCTGCAGCCAGGGGAGGAGGGCAGAGGGAGGAAAGGTCTGGAGGTGTCTTCGCCCTCTCCTCCCACTGCGGTAGCGTTCCCAGGCCCCAGCAGTGATGGGAGGATTTGTGGTTAGCTCTGCCTGTACACATGCCACTTTCTTTTTGGACCCCTTGCCCGCTCACGTGCCCTGTTTTGTTCACTCATTCCACTGCTCCTAGCATGCTTCTATAGGTTAACTTGTTAAACAAGTATATTTAAAATACCAGTCCTATATGTATTGCACTTAATTTACCAGTATTCTTGGTATTCTTCCTAACTATTATCACCAGAAATATCTGCTCTGTTTAAGTCTCGTCAGCTCCTGTCTCCAGGTTGAAGTTGTGTTACCTGTTTCTGTATAAATGCACTAGGTGCAAATGCACCGTTGTGCCTTTTGAAGCTGAACGAGCAGCATGAGCATCAGTTTGTGCTTGTGCTGCATCCTTGTTGAGCTGTTCTGCCTGAAAAGTGCTCTTTTCCAGCCACACACTGTGAAGGGATGGGCAAGAAGAGGGAGCAGACAGCTGCTCTCTCCTTGGGGGCAATGGCTGAGGTGTCCGAGCACTGTTCCTCCTGCAGGAAATGTGGCTGTGCCAAGTGGATGCTTGCTTGGGACCAGCCATAGGATGACTTGTGGCATTGCCATAATCAAGGCATTGACTTGTATCAGGAGAATCAGCACTTGGCACCAGGTTATTGGATTGTGGACTTCCTTGAGCTTTCAGCAACGTGGTTTTGATGAGATGCTCTTTCTCTGGGTGTTTTTTAGACTTTAGCCTTGAAGGTAAGATCTTAAACCCAGCAAAGAGCAGCGACCACTTTGGATGGCCTTGGTGGCCAGGCCCTCTCTGCATGTCGGGGCAGAGCAGCCACTCCACCATCTCAGCCTTTCTGCCCGTGACTTCTCCTTTGTCCGTCTGCTGGACCTAAATGTGCTTTAGGACACCTGCGTTCTCCTAAGCCCAGTCCCTGCGCCGACGGGAGGTGACTTGAGTTTGTCCTTTAGCCCCATGGTGGCTGAACAATCCCATCCCTGCAGCCAGCAGTTTACTTTACTTTGGCCTCTCCAGCTGCCTAATGTTTCCAGCTGTCTCTAATGTTTCTCAAAGGCTAGCTTCTCAAAATCGAGCTGACAATCACTAGAAGTGCACTGTTAGGGTGGTTTTTTTTTCCTATGAAACCAAAAGATTAAATTTTATGAAGGTGATCAGCTGAAAAGTAACCTATTTCAGCACTTTTCTGCAGCTTGCAGACAGCTTAAAGGCAACAGCTAGCTTGGAAAGATGGCAGAAAGTCACCTCGGAGACTGCAAGGAGGGGTGAAGTGGAGCTTTTCCAGGCTACCAGGTATATGCTGCAAAGGCCGCCACTGGTGGACATCAAACAAGAACCTGTTTCTGGGGGGTTGCTGCTTCTTAAAGACATTCTGAGTTAACCTCCTCAAAAGATAAGGAAGAAGAAGTATAGATTCGTTCATGATACAGTCAGGGAAGAGTGTGATGACCAATAGGGTTACCTGGTCTGCAGGTAAAAGGCAGGTTCTCAAAAACCATTTAAGAAGTTAAACATCTGTAGAGGACAGCGTGAGGGAGAAAAAGGTGACACTGAGGAGCTGATGGCTCTGGATGTGCTACATATATGTTATGCCACAGGCTGGAACCGGGAAGGTGTGTAGTCTAGCTCTGAGCAGATGCCTGTTTGTACTCGGTTTAATTCTCCAGTATTATTATATTATCAATAAATAGTTACATGTCAGTATATTTAGTATTAGAGCCTTGTTTTCCTCATTCGAAGACAGCCTCAGCAATATCAGCACCAACCATTAGGAGCGTTGGTGCGGGGAGTCGCAGGGCAGAGGCAGCGATCTGGGCCATGGAGACTGTCCTTCCTCTAAACCTCCTAACACGCACAGAAGCCACCAGGCTCCTGGAAGCGCAAAGCAGCTCAAAGAAAGCAATTGCAGAGGTGAGAGCATCCTCAAAAGCTGGGGAACTCCCTGAGGTGCTTCTCTGCCTTCAACTCCAGAGTGCTGGAGGTCAGAGCTGGCCCAAGCAGCCTTGGCTCAACCGGTCACCTCAGTTATCATCGGTTCTCGTTTAGCGCTTCTGGTAAGCTTTCCAAGTCTGAGATTGAAAAAATAATTGACCTTTACAGTTGCATTTGAGCTGACTACATTGCCATCAGCTCTTGCTAGTCCTCACTACTCAGATCATATTTGCTTAATGGCATGTGAATTAATTTGTTGGACACTGACGCTTCACTGCAGGATTAGTTAGTGACTCTATCAAGGGGCTGGTGCACAAAATTTTAGATGTAGAGTATCTTTTTAGGGGGAAAAATTAAAAAAAAAGGAGGAAAGGAAATTCCAGTGCTCCTGGAAATCCACACTTTTAGGGTGCTATGACTGGAGTAATGAATGAGCTGAAGTACAGAAGAAAAATAAACTAAATTCCAGCTATTTAAAGGCTCAGCAGTTCCTTCCAGGCAAAAGACAAGCAGCTATTGTGTGCCTGCGCTGCAAGGGCTGGGGGGAGGCAGCGTTTCCCACAGGCAAATTAGGAATGGGAAAACCAGAACAAAACCTGCAAGCCTCAGAAGCCCGAGTAGGGAACACAAGCCGTTTTCTGTTTGCATGATTTGTGTTGTCATTAGGTGGGTTTAATGGCGCTTTATTATTACTCTTGGAGGAAAGCTGGGCTTTACTTGAGCCAGCATTAATGACCATTCAGACCTGGGAAATGTCAGGGAAGCAGCCAAAACCGCATTTGCCGTGTCACTCAGGCACACACAGGGAACAGAGGGGCTCCTCCTCCCCCTTGTCTCTCGCTGGCTGTGGAGGTTGGTCTCGTTTCGCTAGAGCCTGATAAAAACTTGCCTGTGCCCTGTTTGGTGGGGATGTCTGATTCACGTCAATTATCTCCTTGTAAAGGAATACCTGTATTCACCACTGTCACTGGGACCAGACCCAAACCCCACAGGTGTGTTTGAGCCCCCCACCCTGCTGCCCCACAGTCGCCTGGGGCAGAAGATGAGGCCCGCATTGTGGCTGTGGGAAAGGCTTTTCTCCTCTGAGATGGCTTGAACCCCTCCGAACCTTCTTCCCAAGCCACAGTCAGCCCTTGCAGGAGCGGTTCAGCAACACAGTCGAGGCTTCTTGAGTCGACTATTTGAATGCCTTGTTTCAGGCTGTGTGGAGGTGAAAGGAGATGAGGTGAAAGAAGACTGCCTGAAAGGAAATCCTAGAGTTGAAACCCATGAGCTTCAACAGCCACGTGAAGCCCCTCTCTTTCCCCTTCATTGGTTTCACTCAGAAGATACCAATTTCTCTCCTTTCACACAAGTGCACAGGCTAGAAGCAGCAAAGCAGGTAACAGGCAAGCACAGCAGCTTTCTGCGTTGAGGATTTCGGGACTGACACATCACTTTGAGAACAGCACAAGATCCACCAGCCACCCACGTTCCACCTGTGGAAGGAGCGCTGTTACCTTGGCTCTGCGTGTCCTGGGCAGCTGCTCAGAGGTGCAGGGATGGAGAGCTGGTCTGGTGGCAGTAATGCCCCTCCCTAAGGAGAACCAGATAGATGTAGCCCCTCTACCATCCCCAGAGCAAGCTAAAACTGTGCCAGTGTAGGAATCTTACATTTCTTTATCACTAGATCCTGGTTTAGTTTGAGATACACTAATTTTAGAGGACCAGATGATATGAGAAATATGGGATTCCTACCCCAGGCCAGCAGGAATGAGATTTACTGGTGGAGTACAGCTGCTTTCTCAAAGCAACGCCATGGGCTTCCCTGACACGTGGTTACATTGAAAAGTTGTTGAAGTTTTTTCATGATCTTATTTAGATCAAGCCAAAGGGTATCAGAGTCAGGAACTGCCCAATAGCCATTTTCATTGCATTATATGAAGCACTTTGAAAAAAAGTATTTATTGATGGGGAGTGATATGACTAAGGTGCCTTTAGCTGTAAAAATGCTTTGCCTATTGAGAAGCTGTTCTGATGACAAATTTGCAACATAAACCCTGCATGCCTGAAGTAACTGGTTTAGAAAATGAAATTTCATTTGAAACTGTTTTATTTTCTTCAAGAACAGTGCAGTTAAACTCACACATTAACAAACAATGCCATACTTCCTGTGTATTGATTGCCTTCCTAGAAGTGGGCAGGCACCCTTAGCCATCGGACACCACAAGTGAATTTATCTGGAATCCGAAGTTTTAAACGGATGAGCTCTGTCAAAGTTGCCAAGTTCCTTTCAACAGGTTACAAGTTCCTCAAAAAATATCCAGGGGAGTCTCTCCAGCCCGGGCCAGCGCTGCGCTGTGGCGCCATCGGCACCACCGGCACGGGCATAGGGCAGGGTGGTGGCTCAGGTTGGCGTTGCCATCGGTCCCCGACCACACTCTGGGTCCTTCTGCTCAGTGCAAAGGAGCTGGAAAAGCACAGACATTACAGACCCCACACACCTCATGGCTCATGTCAGAAAATAGCCTATAGGTTAACTATAGGAAACCCTTGGATCATCTTAACATCCTTTGAAAGCATCTTCCAGAAGTGAGGGTCAGCTTGGATGGAACTGACAAAACAAGGTATAGGTACCAGGGAATAACACACACAGCCAACCGTCTTTTTTTTATAAAAGTATTTTTAATAAACTGATGGATTTAAGTTTCAGATGCTAGACAACTTGTTGCCATGTACAGGTAACAAAAGTCAAAATTCTTTGAATTTTATACAAATACTATGTAGTACAGTAAACTTGAATACAAGTTTACAAAAAATGCATCAGTGAATATTCAGCTTGTAACCAACTTCCAACAGTGAAAATTACCATGTATCAATAGTGATCAGAATTGCATTGCAAATTTCAGAAGTAATGCAACTATGTTTTTACCAAGCCACTCTGAAGTTACTGGTGCACACTGACAGTACATTGGATTTTTTTTGGCTTGCTGAACAGCAAATGGCATTTAAATAAAATGACTTTGAGTTAAAGAATGTAATACGTACGAAAAGTACTACCTTACAGAAAATTAAACAAGAATGAGAAAGTAAACAGAGCAGAACCCTGAAGTAGTGATATTTTTCTACCCGTTTTGATGGAATAGACTCCACAGGTGTCCAGCTTTCTCACAGCATTTTGCAGTGTCCTAGTCCTAGCACAGTGTGGTCGTTAGTAGACTAAAGTAATCCCTGCTTGGCAGTAATGCTGGTGAAAGGTAACTTGCTCTATTGCTAACAAATCGGAGTAACCACTGGCAGGGTGACTTCTCGGAGGCATCCAGTGGAGGCTGAGTTGCGGCTGAGGTTACAGGACCGCTTGCTTTGATTCAGTACCCAACAGCCTTCAGGGTTCAGGGGTCACTTTCCTCACAGGGTTTACAAATGGATGGTTTTGAAACACCAACAAAGAAGAGGAGCATAAGACAGTATTTTCACCTGTACAGCTACCGATAAAATGAATGTTTTTGTTACAAACTTTCCAGTCTGCTTTATAAAAAATATTCTTAGTTTTACTTCTAAATAAAAACTGTGCTGTGATCTGTCACGTTCTTGCATTGTACATGCTGCAGTTGTGTGTCATAATGAAGGTGTAGAGATTGGTGACCTAGCACTCTGGATGTATCAGAAGCCTAAAAAGCTGATTTTGGTACATAAAAGTTAGGTAGCAATGAAAATTCATTCTATTTATTTTCCCTAAAACCTAGGAAAAGCTACAGTACATTGCTAGATCAGTGGCCTCAACCCTGAGCTGAAATGAAGGACCTGCCTTGGCCGAGAGACTCAGTCACATTACTTCCCCAGCTGCACAGCAGAGACAAAATAACCTGTGGCCTGTTGTCTCAGCTGTCAGGAGCGCGAGATTCAGTTCTGTAATGCTTGAGAGTTGACTGGGGACCACCATATTCATTTTCACTACAGGGAAAAAAATGAAAGGAGAACTCAAATCCAAGAGATTCATTCGACAGGGAGAGTCAGTATGTCCAGCTTCTGGAGACCAGAGAACGTGATTAGCGGTAGACTTGTCAGTCTTGAGCATTTCCCACTTGGCAGAAGAGATTATTAAAACACGTACCAAACTACAGTTAAAGAGACTTCTACTATTATCCCATCTTTCCAGAAAGAGTCTCAATGATTTCTTTTTTCCCCAGAACCGAGCACCTCTGTAGCTACACTGCATCGCAGACCATGAGTGAAAACGTAGAGACTGCCTGACAAAGGAGCCAACCCAACTGCTGGCAGAAAAACTTCTGCTTGTTTCTAACCCCAGTTGGAGTTGCCCATCATAAGAATTCTTACTACAACACAGCCTACTGCACCTTCCCGTAGGGCGCAGCGGCACCGACTACCTGTGGCTAGGAGCATCCATAACATGAACCATTTTTGCCTCCTGGTATTTTTTTTTTTCCTTTTAAACAGCAGAAACTGTAGAGTCAGTATTTCACTTAATGGAAAAACTAAAATCCAGCAACAGACTGAAAATAAAGCTTGTAAGAATCATTTATACTTCTAGTAATGCACGCTTCTTTGTGAGCTGATCAGTTTATGGACGGTATGTTTGTTTGTTTTCTTTTTTTTTAAATTTAAGGCAGCAAGTCTTTCAAAATACACAAGCTCACCTCCCTCATGTTTGTGCTACTGTATCCTTATGTGCACAAGAGAACCTCACTAATTTACACTAATGACTGGAAGAACCAATAATTCTCTTGGTAAGTGAACAAGAATAAGGCATTCCATTATATATTCTGATCACTAATTATAATTTAGCTCTAATTATAATCTACCAGCAAACATACTTCTGTATTTTAGAAAATAATATCTCTTACCTTCAGATATAATTATGTGTGCAGATTAGTGGGTTCTGCTGTGTAAACACGCAGGTGCATAAGCAATTTTCAGGTTTTTCTTCATTACATCTGACAAGAAAGTTAATGCCACAGACAGAGACTGTGGGAAAATAAATTAGGATTTCTCTGTAATTTGTGCGGATATGCACAACTGGGCATTAACTCATAGCTCAAAAACAAGGACACGAATGTTTACAAACTCAAATTAAGCAAAAATCAGCAGCAGAAAGCAAGGCCATTCCCCAGCCATAAATGGCTTGTATTACACTATTCCAAGCTATATGAAAGAAACAAACCAGAATAAAAGTACTAACTTTTATATACAAGTTTGAAACCAAGTAAAGCAAATAGTGAAAAATTTGTTGATGCTTCTAACAGATGATATTCACGTGTCTAAAATCTGGTTGAAGTAGACTGTAAATGCAGACAGAAGATAGGATGCAAACTACATGGCTGAGTTTAAAAAAAATAAAAAGGGATCAATGTGCATTGTAATGACACAGAAATTCCCCTTCATATGTGCAAAAATCCACAGTTTCATTAATGTAGAGGTCATACTTCTGTAACAGATCTTAGACAAAAGCAGTCTCCCTACATCCTGCAATCCGCCTGTTTACATCAGCCACTTTAAGTGCACAGTACCCTGTTTACATATATAGTATTCAGCAGTTTCTGGCATTTCTCAAAATTTTATGTTTACCTGCCTTAAAATCTTGAAAACAAAGGGGAGAGTTCATCCAGAGCATCACACCACTGATTTTACCAACAGTTAAATCCAACTCAAATTCTCTGTTCTTCCATGGTGGCAGGAGTCCTTACAGGACTTGTAAACAGCAGTACACAATACTGTAAACAAATAATTTAAGTTCTGCTTTATACAAGATGTTACATTAACCCAGGTCTACCAAACAGGTGAAAATGAAAAAGGTGGCTTCACCCATAATCCTTCCCTTTTCTCCCAGCAATCCTTTTCAATACATAAATAATCCTGAGCTGAAACAGGGGGTGACGAGAGCCTTTTTTGCATATAAAACCCATGTTCTAGAGTCAGCTCTCACGTTCTGTCAGGAAGTCAATTGCTGGAGAAATTAAACTGAAGTTTTTCAAACCATCTGTTACTTTGGAGGGAGACTTATAATTTGGTGTGGCGTCCAGTTCTAGACCCAGATGCTGAGCTTGCCAAGGAAGCTGATGCTGCCGCATCCTCGGCTTCCTCCAGCTCTTCGTGCAGCTCCTGGCTCACGCTGGACTGGAGGGCTGCCGGTGTCAGCCACTCCTTCGGCAGGCAGCTCTGCAGGAACGGGATACAGGAGCTGAAGTACGCAAGGCGATTCACCCACCGTGGAATCTCTTTTCCACACAGAATCTAGAGGCAGGGAAGGGAAAAAGAAAGGATTAGTTTGTCTTCTGGTTTCAGCAGCAAAAGAACTGCAGTACACAGTGGAAATAAAAAGCAAAGGCTGCAGCAGCCTTATGATTTGCGTATCACAAACACCAGTCAAGCAGCACTCAAGTTAGCTACGCTAGGACAACTTTCCCCATCTGTAAAAGCAGCATCCCAAGTCACACAAGGAGACTTGTTTTCCACTGTGAGAGCTTGACATATGCTTCTGTATTTTCTTAGAAGTCCTGAAAAGCCTAACCGCCTCACTCTTTTTGAATAACTTCTATAAAAGACACAGAAATGAGTTAAGGTATGCTTTCTATTCACTGCTCATCCTTCAGAAACAGAAATAGCAAGAGAAATCTCACTATTAGAAAAAAGCACCCTGAAATCGATTGGTCAAAAAGATAGTGTCGATACCACAGCTATGTCAAAGTATCCATACAGCTGAGGGTATTGACTGAGACGGCCTCTGATGACTTTGCACAAGACATCGCCATCTTGCAGCACACAGGCCAAGCACAAACACTCTTATGTTGACTGGAACAAGAGAAGCTATACAGTGCAAAGCTGGTTTCAGCTCCTCAAAAATATATAAAGCTGCATTAAATACTTGGTTTTTCTGTACACAAGTCATTGAATGGTTTCATTGTCACTATTCAAGGAGTGAGCTATTTTACTTAACTACCTCCATATTCACTTCTGGTACTACTTACTCCAGTGTAAACCTGGAGAAAATTGTAGCTAATGTGAGCATTACTATGCTGCATTTAACTTGTAATTATATCCTTGTTTTTACAGTCATTCTGAACATTAAATAGGACAAGACATAAAATAGGAACAACATGATAATGCGGTTGAAGCGTATGGCAAAAACCTGGCCATATAGGCCAGATTTCAGGCCAACTGCTGCTTTGTCAGTGTCTCACCCTACTTACTTGTTCCAGCATCGCACATGAATCATCATCTCAATAAAATTTTCCAGTACCACTGGAAGATCAGTTTACACAAAACACAGGCTATACAATAAGTGTGCCATTAACTATTTGAAAAAAAAAAACCAAAACAGAACAATTAAATTTTATGGAAGTTCATAATGGAAAAAATAGCCATGCCTTTTTTGGAGTGCTTCAATGAAACATTAGAATAAATTCTGACAAGCAGAGATTGCCAGCTACTGATAAAAATCACAACTGCCATTCCCGTCTTTGTCCTGCATTACTTGTTCTTGACCCTTTCCCTCGTGTTGATACACACGTGAGTGATCAGGCAGTCAATCATACTGGCAAACCAACCATGTTAAAATAAAAACAAGAGGAAAAAGCAAAGTCCGTTCAACTCCACAGTCAGATACTCTGTACAACCACTCGGGTATCTACATGTCCAAGACATGGGTGCTGGCAGAGCAACAACTTGACAAAAGCCTCTCAGAGGATTAACACTATCTGTTAAACTTCAATGTCTTTGTTATTCTTTACAGTAGATCGTAACTTTAAAAATTATTTTCAGTATGATGATTCTGTGGATAAAAATAACACATGGTTCTATCTTCAGTAGTGATCTCTGAAGCATCTGAAATGATTTGGAAATCCTGTTAATACTTCATTCACTAGGGCTCTCAATTAAGAATGCATACCTGCTAGAACACAAACTATGTATGAAAACAATATTTAGCATTTTTGGTAGCAAAATCTTGTGCTTTGGACATGAACACAAATAGAACCTGAAAAACAGCCACATTTGCCCAAAGTAACAGAACTAGGAAGCTGGAAATTAGGTCAAACATTCCAAGGGACAGGAAAAATGCTCTGTAGCCACCCAGGAAACACCTTTCTGCAGACCTTTACATTTGCTTACCTCAGATAAAGCTGAAGAGAAGTGATTGCAGTTTTTGTGCATTAGGTGATAAGCATTTCCTTTGAATTCTTTTCCAAGCTCTTCTACTATTTTTTCTATGTCATCTTCCATAAAGTCAGTACTGCCTAGAACCACAGCCTCTCTAGAAGAGAAACAGAGAGAGTAGAAGGTGATCGGGCTTCTATGATATAGGCGGATTATTGTTCACACATCACTCAAAAATCACCCCACTGTGGGTGGGGAGATCTTTCCGCCCTCCTAGAACACCATGGTTTATTTCTATTACACATTACAGCACCACTTTCATCTTTATCATGAGATATTATTTCTTTGCCGTTTGCCCACCTGTAAGTTCTTTGTAACTTAACTCTGAGAAATATTGGATGCAATTTTCCCCTCTTCTGCAAAGGATATAATTTCTAAGAGACAGCTGAGAACAGGTAAAAGCTTATAAAGCAGGGAAGGGTCAAGGCAATCACACTGAGAAAGTGCAAAAGAGACATGGGGAAACCTTGAAGAGCAATATTTTTCAGCTTTTTCTTTGAATAAAAATTTCACTACCTTGAAAAAGTTACTCCATTGTATATACTGTACGAATAAAAAAAGCTAGCCAAAAGTCCATATAATTTGTACAGATTTAAGGCATTTAATGTATGCCAAAAATAATGTTATTTGCTGTAGACACTATTGAGTCTCATCACCTTTGTCTTTCATTTCTAAGTAAACACACTAATTTCTCAATAAGTCAGAAATCCTGTAATATTCAACATATCTATCCTCAAAAATAAAAGCAACAAGTTGTCTTTTTAATAGGCCTTCCGAAAAGCAAGAAAATAGGTATCTTTCTTACTTAAATTTAAATGTTTCTCCTAGCTCAGATGCATTTCCTGGTGAAATTTCAAATATTCCAGAAAAAGGGTATGGATGACCTCCATAGGCAAATTCTGAAAGAGAAAGCTCAGATTTAACAAAAACAGCATACGACACCAGTGGGAAACAGCAGAACTCACTGACTGGAAGATCACAAGGATCTAAAGCTAGAAACCAGACTTCTTATTTACATGGGTAACAGATGCAAGGAGCTGGAAATGAAGTTTTGTAAGGTACTAGTTGATCTAAGTGAAAACCATCAGGAAATTTCCTACATCACTGTACATGTTTAACTTAAACAACTTTACAGTAACTACATATTGTTTTCATTGTATCAGTGAGGATTTACAAGTTGAATTGTAAATCCCACCGATGTTCTTTATACATGCTTGTTTTTAAAAAATCCACTTACATATTTATGGATTAGGGATTCAAAGTACTGCACCCTCAGAAGTCTGATGGCGCTTCTATTCAGTGTGCACTACAGCTGTAAGTGTGGCAGCTAGTAGTAGCATAATGATTTTTTTTTTATTTCTTTGATTTGCAGGAGTTCAACTGTCCTGAGCTCTTCACTATAACAAGAAAGTAAACCAGTGCATGCATCTGAAGTCTGCACACAGCATCTGCTGGCGTAAGCACTTACAGTACAAGAAAGTATCACGGGGTGCTTTAGCTTCCTCCTGTGTCTGTACAATAATGCACCACACCGCACCCCGAGTGCAAAAGAAAGCTTTAAGCACGACTTCACACTTCCTCAAAACTCCTAACACATCATCCAAGTCTAGCATTCGGCTTTGTGGATAATCTTTTTTACAACAGGTTAATAAATAAAGTTTGATGTACTTTGAAAAATGCAGGTCATTGTTCTAGCAGGGGCGTGACCTGCTACAGGAGAGAGCTGTTACACCGTGCACATGTGTCTGGCACAGCTCAAGCCCAGTTTCAGGCACAGCACTATTGAGAGTCAGGTCTTTCTGGTTTGGATTAAAAGAAATTTTAAAAAGTTTTAACAATAAATATTGCATTTTGTCAATTTGTTACTTTGAAAACACTTGCAAACTCAGTTACGGTTTGACCATTACAGCAGCTGAAACATCTATAGTTTAAGGTAACTTTGCACAGTGTGGTCCTTGGATTTCATGCCACAACGTTTGCTGCTTCCCCTCACCTCCAAACACGTTCCAAAAAGAGGACTGGAGTTTTTTTATCCTTAAATGGACTGCTCTTAGCACCATCAGCTCACAGTGTCATTAGGCTGGCAGGCAGGAACACCCCAGACCTGAGCCTGTGCTACTGGATGCTCAGAAACACCCTTGGGCAGCAACGGGGACTCAAAGTGGCTCACACAGGTCAGGAAGCTGCATCCCCAAAGTACCACCTACTTAGCAAAATCTCAGTGTGTTGCTGTATTTATCACAAGTGTATCTTTTGCAAAAAGTACTCATGAGATGCCTTTTAAAGAAACTATCTTTTTAAAACAAACCAGCCTACCAATAAGGGACAGACAGGTTTTGCTGATCATCATACAGGTGTCTATCTGCAACAAACTATTGTTTCTGCACCTAAAAATTAACTTCTTGCACTAAGGGCTGGCAGAATACTGAGGAAACATGACTCAACCATGCTTACCTGAAGCATACATTTATTTTGGCAATAGGTATTTCAAAACCTAAAATACATATTTCTATGCCTAGTTGAATAAATTGCACACTTTTTTCATAGTTGCACAGCTTTAGACAAGAATGCTAGATGACTACTGGATTATTTGTATCCAAGGCTTTTTCCAGAACAGAAGAGATGAGAACTGTAAGAGAAAACTGATGAACAGGTTTCAGAAGCCAGACTTCCTTCACTACCCGATAAACATATTTTAAATAACAGCATTACCAAACAAAGAGTAAGTTATGTCTTTCTTGCACGTACCTCGGCCATACACCTCTATACCTGAATGGAACACTCCAATTCCAAGGGAAGAAGTATATTCATTCATCCAGTACTAAAAGAAAATAAAATAAAAAAGGACTTTTGTTAGATTCTCATACAGATTTGTCTTCTGATAACAGGCTGACAAGTATTTATCTTCCACATCAAAAGAATAAAATCCTACCACAAAGTGAAACTGCACAACCCATTTTACAGGAACAGAACATGCCATTAAAGTTCCACAACTGTACAGAATGAATTAATTCCATTGCGTTCTACTTCAGTGTTTTAGTGTGGTCAATGTCTGCCAGCCAAGGAGACCATCCATGGGAGAAATCCGGGTCAACTTTCGATCTGTCAACAAGTTACAGGTTGTAAACTTTTCCATTAGGTGTGATACATTCTAGAATCAACAGTAATTCTGCAGGAGCACTTTTTTTTTTTAATAATATCAGAATGCAGGACTGTAATATACACATTCCATCATTTATAGCAACAACCACACTTTTGCTTATGACCAGGTGAGCACGAGACACACTCAGAGGTATGTAAGATGGACTGAAATTGCCTCAGTATATTTTATCTCTGAATACACCATTGTCAGACACTACACAAGAGACGAAGCTCTCTCCCAGCTCCTGATGTGTCTCCATACACCAGGTGTAAGTCTTTTGCATAGGCCTAACACCTGTTTCCAATATATCACTTCTATTGTATCCAACAGATAATAATTGCATTTCAAAAGGAAACTAGGAAGTGATAACTTATCAAAAAAAGAGGGGAAGGGGGTGGCGGGGGGAAGAAAAACCCCCTTCCCTTAGTACTTTCTCTTTTCTTTTTCAGAAGCAGCAGCAAGTGCCTGTCAGGATCCAACTATTACCCTCAAGATCCTAAAGATGCACAGAGTTCTGGAACTACATCGCCACCCTCAAAATACCAGTCTCAGTAAAAATTTTCAAGTGACCCACATAATTTAAAAAGGAACCTCAAACAAAGGCTTTAAAAAAACCCACCTCAGTTGTGTCCTTACAACTGAAATTGTCTAGCAAGAAATACTTCTCAAAACTACAAGGAAAACATTATTTTGTCATTTAGTCCAGTAGTGGGATTTTTCCTCCCAGGTCATGTGGTCCCAAAGGGCATGGCTGCAAACTTCAGCAAAGGAGCCTGCAACAAGTCAGCTGGCACACAGGATACAGATGAGGTGGCACCCCCAGGGAATTAATATTTGTTTAGCAAACAGGAAGAAAAAGAAGCTGTCTTCTTTACACAACCTGTTGACATAGTAAATGCTTTCTGATGTGAAGTCACTATTAAAACAGCACGGCTGATGATAAAAATGTAAAAGGTTACAGGTGTCAGAGTTTAAGACGTGCTAGCCGAGTTAATGCGTAATTTACAGGGCCATTACAAACATTATGATATATAACATGCATTTCTGAAAGCTAGTTTTCTCCCAATAAAAAATATACACTAGACCTCGGACGGAGAAGCTATTAATGAAAATCAAGACAAGTTAAATGGCAAAAAGAGCAAGTCAAGCCAAAAGATACAGATTATCAGGAATAAAATATGGATGCATTTGGCTTTTATAGTCACCCTAAGTACCGTCAAACCTAAAATAAATAGTCCCCCAAATTGAGTTACCATCAGCCACCAAACATCAGCATGTAATTTTTCCAGCCTAAAATTCAGTTATGCTAGCAGGCACAGGACACAAAAGACTACCTGGATAGCAAGATATTGAGGATTTGATGTCCTCTTCTGTAGACAAGCCAGTTGTGAGAAATTTTGACAACATGAATTAACAGAAGGCAGATTTTGCTTCTTATATTTATTTAATGTTAAGCCTCATTGAGATCTGTGGATAAATTTTGCTCAGGACTAAACATTACCCTTTGCTTTAGTTCCTGTTTTTGTCAATGCGTTGCTTTGTTAGCTAGTGGGGTATGGATGACTACACTAAATTATCACCTTAGTCTATTTAAAGGGCTTAGCAGTTCTTTCCTTCCTCCTCCCCGAGAAGAGAAGGGCGAGTCTGTATGATCAAGCTACATCTAGAAATATACTGGGTTAGATTTACTCTGTACAGACAAGGGGTGTCTAACTCATTTTCACCGGGGGCCACAGCAGCCTCGCGGTTGCCTTCAGAGGGTCGATTGTAATTTTAGGACTGTATAAATGCAGGAGTATTTACATTTATACAGTCCTAAAATTACATTCGACCCTCTGAAGGCAACCGCGAGGCTGCTGTGGCCCCCGGTGAAAATGAGTTAGACACCCCTGATATAGAAAGACAGAAACCAGGGAGAAAATAAGAAGAGGGGAAGGAAATAAAACAGTGTTATGACTACCCAATGAATTTAACGGGTTTGTGAGCATAAAAAAAAAATTGATTCTGTTCATTGAAGCGAAATCAAAGCGCCCAGGAAAATGGAGGAGCTAGTTAAACATAACCCTGTTTCAGTTCTGAAGCCAGTCATATCCCACACTTTACCAGCTGACCATTTCAAAATAGTTTTAGGTTTGTATTTATAGTCAAAACCATAGGCACATTTAACATACAGTTTGTTAGCACAGGAAGAAAGCTTGTTGGCCTAATGAGAAGATGCATCCAAATGAACCTAATCTAGAACTGAGCTTGACAGGGTCCCTGGTGCTCTAGTCTTTCCTCTCCTGGGTACTCATTTGGCCAGAAAACTCCGGCTCTAGCCTCTGAATTCCAAATAACCTACACATTACACACACACGTCGGATCTGTTAATGCCAAGCAAGGTTATCACTGCTCTCTGAAAATGGAACAGAAGTTACACAAGACATTCCATAAGCAGTAGAAGTAATAAAGCCTAGTTTGTTACTAGGCAGAAAAAGAGAAAAATTATTGATGCTCCTCCCCTCACACACCCTCATGAAACCCAGCGCAGGGTGTAGGGAGAGGACAGACAAGTGGGTTGCCCACCCTCCTCATCGTTTCATACAGAAGCAGACAAAGGGGGCAGAAAGCTGCTCTAACAAGGTCTTCTGCAAGTCCAGTGCTATTCCAGTGCACACTCCTCCTTACTGGTGGCACCTAAATACACGAGGCTCACTAGACTACAGAAACTGAGCAGTAGTGGCAAATAAAAAAAACGTTAACATCTTTGGAAGAACTGACTAAAGCAAGCTGGCATTTAATATTTCCAGTAAGACTAGAGTAGATGAACTGAAGATAAAAGAATTTCAATAAAGCAGAAATACTTTCCCCGTAGGAACGGTAATTATATCTAGTTATTACTTAATCTGGATCAGCTATTGGAAGGTTGGTCACATTTTCTCATCGAACAAAATGCCTTATCTCACTGAAGAAAGAAATGCATGGCAAATGCAACTTGAATAATAACTATATAGCTTGCTGGATCAGTAAAATGCCACAAATTCTGGAATCCCCAATGGATTCTGGAAGCTGCATTTTTTCTTCCACTACACAAACTTGATTCCCTTAATTTAGTCTTCATATGAATTTTGCCACAGTATAATGTATAGAAAAAGCACAATACCATATCCTCAATATTTTGCAATAAATCAGTCTTATAAAACAGGAATTGATGTTTAATGTAACTATCAGAATGAAAATATTGGACAAGCATTTTTCTATATGCACAATAAAGTCATGTCATTGAAATGAAAGAAAAAGACTAATCCCAGTGCTTCAAAAATATCTTCATTACTTTCTTCAGAGCTTTCATTTATGTTAATACTTTAGGTTGTTAAAGCCTTATTTGACAAGGGAAAAAATAGGATGCTGCTTTGTGCACAAAAAAGCTAGACTCCTAAAAATAGCAGTTAGTTAAAATGAAACTATAAAGTACTCTGGTTCTCAAAACACATATCAAAGTCTTCACCCTACCCTTTTAATGATCATAAGATTTTCAAAGGCATGAACTGCAGCACGTAAATATGCCCTTAAGCTTCTCTCCCTCTGTAAAGTTCCCAGTACTTGAAAGTCCCCTTTCTTGTACAACACACGCACCCCTCCTCCCTCTTTGGTTTTATCAAAGATTTTCACTGTTTCAAGCGCTAAGGACAATGGAAGGGTATATGCTCAGAAAACAACCAGCTCAGTCCTGCAAGGAGTTTCTAGAGCAGCAAGGTCACCCTATATTCCCCTGCATACCTAAGCAGCTGCCTGGGAAATGCAGCCACAGTTAGCGCTCAGGTTAAAATAGAGCTGTTGGTATCACCGTTGCAGTTACAGTAATGTCAATTCTGTCAACCAGGTATCTAACAGTGGTCTCTTGTTCCAAAAGTGAAACAAAAAACCCCCAATCCCAAACCTAAACTACAAAAAAAGAAAATCACCAAACCTCAAACCCACCTCCAAGTGACACAGTGTCGGAAGCCATCAGTACACCTGCTAGTACCTCAATACACAGTTGTCAAGATTTGATGAATAAAAAGAACTTCAAAATAGCTATTATGAAAGACTCTTCCCTTCTCCCCCGACTCTTAATGCCTCCAAACAATGAAGTATCATAGATTTCAGCAGGCTGTCTACATACAGTCACATAACTGCTATGCAACGCGAAAGTAAGGCTCTAGTTTAAGGTCCTGCTTCAAACAAGTTTAAAATGGACTGAGACATCGTTTAGTGAGAGTTCGAGGCTGGATGTATACTGACAGTGTCCTTCAGTCACCGTGGGAACCTCAGCTTTTCTTTCCAGTTTAAAGGAAACCCGTTTCTCTTATGGTCAAATAACATGGATACCATTATAAAACAACAAACACAGCTGAAGTATGATATAGAAATATTCAGATTACAACTATGTATAATTTGTGCTCATATCCACAACTGCAGACCAATGCACAAAATGCCACCCCTATATGTGATCAAGCATCTGCAAACGAATGTGCTTGCTTGATTCTTTTGGGGAATAAGTTCCTTCCACAGATGGTGGCTTTAGAGACTATGCTACTCCTTGATGTAGGCAGAGCCTCACTTATCACGACACGATGACTATCAGTCGCCAACATGTCCTGAGGAGAAGTATGACACTAGTTTTTATGAGCACAATCTTCCTGTTGCTTTTTTTCCCCTACCCTTCTGTCAACTCTTGGCCTTCCTAGGATGGCTGGAATAAAACTAATCACAGTAATTCAGCTCTGGAGGAAAAACAAAGGAGGATGTGGGTTGCATCAAAGAAATCTAAGGAGTAAGGGGTGAAGGAAAACCATGGGAAGAATAGACTATGACAAGAGAAAAAGAAAAGGCATGCTGAAGTCACACCCTGCCAATGCCATCATCGTGGCGAGAACGCCGTTTCCCACTGAGGCCGTGGTGTGACTTTGCAGGCAGGAACTCACATGGGAGACAGTCCCTTCTGTCGGTTTTCACAACCTGCCCGTGAACTGGGCCCAGGTGACAATTTGCACAGCTAAGCGAGTCTTCGTGGGAACACCGGGTCTTCCACCTTGGTGAGTCAGAAGTGCGTCAGGCCTTGACTTCAAAGACACTGCCTTATGTAAGAGCCCTGAAACTGAAGTCCTATTTCTTGCCCTGTTCAATTATTTACAGTTAATAAATGTAAAACCACCTCTTTCCATGCTAGACGAGCTTCTCCAATGTACACTTTTTAACTGTACTCCAGAAAAGTCATACATACACATGTGACAGAGCATCCTTCCCTTCTTAAGTCTAGTATAAACAAGGTACACTGATTTCCTATTGTATCAGCATCATGTATGAGCTCAACTAGGTGAGCAAAGACTCCATTTATTCCCCTCTCTCTGAAAAATCAGTGAATAGACTGTTCCTGTCTGCACTCTCCCCTCATTCTCTGCAATAAAGGAAAAACAAAGTAGAAGCAACAGGTTATATTCACTGGAGACAGAACTTTGACACAAGAGGGGGCAAGAAAAAAAAATTTAAAAATATCCTTTGACAGGGGCATTGATTTCTATGGTAAGTACTGGGGAGAAAGAAAATTATAACAGAAATCAGGCTAGTTCATGTAAACTCATATATAATTTTAATTTCAAAACAGCTGCCTATGATTGCTTTTAAACATTTTAGCATCTGAGCCTGAGTTTTCTCAAGCAAACAAGCTGCATTTTCTCATTGCCAGCAGTCACTGACTCTACATTATATAACTTCATCCTTTTAAAAGGCAAAAAGTTCACTTTAAAATGGTGGTGGTGGCAGGAAAGCCTATCTAAAATAGGCTAAGTAACACAGTTACCTGAAGCTAGTAATGAATCTTACTGTCCCTCTATCAGTAGATTCAAAATGTGGCCAGAGAACTAGTGCTCCTTGTTCTAATTTCCAGTGCTTGAAAGGCATTAACGGATAATATTTTCTTAATATTACTTATCCGAGCCTCCTGCTCTATGCAGGTACTTACACCTCATTTGTTACCATAGCATCTGAGCAGCTTGCAGCTGAACAGAAGACAATACAACAGTTGCTGTAGGTGTCACAAAAAGATGACCCAGAAGGGAGGGAAGGTGAGCTCATAGGACTGCAAATCAAGCTGGAGCAATTCCATTATTTCTACCAAGTTGCAGCCACACCAAAACTGTTCAAAATTTCTGGTCTAGAAAAAAACATGTTACTGACACACCATTAAAAATCTCTTATCCCTACAGACAGTGGTTACCCACTACTACTATCCTGCTGGAAAATCAGCCACTTTTCTGGTTTTCAGGAGCAGGAACGGGAGAGCCTCCCCCCGCCGAGCCCTGGGGGCAAAACCACAGGAGGATGAACAGCCCGGGGAAATTCACGCGTGGCCATTCACGCATCGCTGGGGCAGGGGACGAGTTTCCCCTGTGCCAGGGCAGGGACGCACCTGTCACCACAAGGCCCGGTCCGCAGCCCGGAAAACTTTGGCTGCGGGTCACAAGAGACCGGCAGACACTGTCAGACCCCCCAGATCATCGCCACCCCCTCCCCAGGTCTCTTATCGCTCCCCGCGGGCGGGAGCCCACGGAGCCGCCTCCCGCGGGGACAGGCCGGGGAAGAGCAGGGAAACTTTCCCCGCTGCCCCCGCCCCTCCCGCAGGACGCTCCGCGCCGCAGCCCCGCGGCCCGGCCGGAACGGGGAGCCGGGACCCCCGCCCGCGCCCGCTGCCACAGGTGCGGGGCCGCGCTGCCTCCCCGTGCCCGGGCCCCTGGCGCCGGGCCGGGCGCTCACCATGTCGTAGACGTTGAGGATCACCAGCTGGTTCGCCATCGCCGGCGGCCCGCGGGCGCCCCCCGCCCGCTCGGTCGCTCCCGCTGCGGCGGCGGCGGCGCTGCTCAGGCGGGCGGCGGGGCCGTGGGGACCCCCGGGGGCCGCTTCCTCCTCGTCCTGCCTGTTGCTGCGGGGCGGGGGGGGGCGGCGGGCACCATGGAGCCGCCGCCGCGGAGGGACGGGGCCTCGCCCCCGGGAGACGCGCTTAGCCCGCGGCCGGCGGCGGGGGCCGGGCGGGGCGGGGGGGAGCGGGCGCGGGCCCCACCTCGGTGGCGATGGCGGCGCCGGTGGCGGCGGGAGGGGAGCGGGGGGGACGGGGCGCGGCGGCTGCGGCGGCGCGGACGGGGGAGGGCGCGGGCAGCGGCTCGCGCCCTGCGCGGCGCTGGCGCCGGGGCCGCGGTTCGGCCGGGCAGCCCCTCCAATGGGCGCAAAATGGAGCCGCTCGAGCCCGCCCCCATCTCCGCCGGGCGCGGGCCGGACGGGACTACAGCTCCCGGCGCGCAGCGCGGCGGGCAGGGCTGCGGCTCCCGGCGTGCACAGCGCCGCCCGGGCGGACCGGGGGCCTTCCCCGGCACAGCAGCGACCGGCGCGGGCAGCGCCCGTGCGCCGCCGTGGCTCTTCACACATCCGTCCTGGGGAGGTGGCGGGAGAGCCCGGTGCGGGCTGACCACCGGCCGGCTGGGGCCCCGTCGGGCGGGCACTTCGCGCGTCTCGCCGGCACCAGGCCCGGGCCGGGCGGACCCGCGCCGGAGCCGACACCACCGCGCTCTCACGGCTGCTGGGCCGGGTCAGGCTGCCCTGTGTTGTGTCGGGCGTGACACACACGCAGGGTGAGGCCCTCGGTGTTCCGTGGCAGGAAGGGCTGCGCTGGGGCCGTGTGGGGAGTGTGCCCCGGCACCGCCATTTTGTGTTCCTGCTCAAGGGGAGCTGGCCGGGAATTGGAACGAGTGTTACAAAAGTGACATTTGAGCTTTCTTGACCTGCAGATAACCCACATGGGGATAGTGCTGGATGTGTGGCCACTGCTAGGGCTGCACACACTTCCCATGTGGGCTATAGTAACCTTATGGTAAGGTATCCTTATATATAACTTGTCAAGCAATAGCAAAACAAAATTCAAGTTGGTAAAAAGTGTCAACAGCAAACCCGGGGTGCAGATTCAGTTTTCTAAAGAGAGCTACTGCTGCTGACCCTTTATAGCACATCAAAGGAGGTGTAGTTCCCAACAGGCTGTGGGTGTGCTTTTGAGATGAAGCTACTGCAGGACAGAGCATGCACCACTCCAGGGGTATTCTGGCTTCCACTATCAGTTTTGGCTGCAAATGCTTATATGTTAGATGTTTAGCCCCTTTTTCTCAGCTAAAACTCCTCCTGGCTCCTGAGCTGCGCACCCTGGGCTCTGTTTCACATGCAGAACAGTTCTGTGCTTCCAGTACTACAACACAGCTGATGCAGACAGTTAAAAAAGCATCGGTTTGTTTCCAGCTTTGGGGAGTGATCTTCAGTCAAAGGAAACTGTTGAAAAACTTACCAGAGGCTTGGCTGCTGGTTGTCAAAGTACGAAGTTCAAACGCCTGAGTGGCTGCTGTATGAACCTGTGGTTCACCTTAGCTGTGTGAGAAGTGTTGGCGGGAGTGCCTCACTTTGCCAGAGAAACAGTAAACCTGTGGAGAGGGTGTCCAGACTCCTTTGGGTCATGTATTTCATCTGCTCCTTAGGCAGCTAGGCAACGATAGCTATTAAACCAAAAAAGTTTGTGGGAAAAAGTTGCTTCTGCGTCGGAATACTGAGGAAAATGTGATAATATCATAAAAGCTGCAAGGGTCAAAAACCTTATCTGAAAAGGCAGGGACTCCATTTGCAACAGTGTGTATTAACTGAAAGAGAGAAATACAGAGTGCAGGAATGACTTCTAGTGAATCACTAAGTCTTAATTATCTCCTGTTTGTTGCCTGTCTACAAGATGCACTGTGAAGAAAAAGGAGAGCAAATAACTTCTAGCCTGTAGTGACAGGAGAGGGAGATAGGATTCATATTGTATGAATAAAGCTGAAGAATAAAGCCTCAAAGAATCTTTTATTTGACTTAAAAATTGAATTTTGATGTTTAAATATTAGACTTACTACATAGAGTAGTAACAAAATACCACAGCTCTGACTTCCTCGGGGATACAGTTGATCTTTTCATGCAGTTATCTGCAAAAGACAGGAAAATGCCTCTTTTTGAGCAAAAAGACTGATTAGGTAGGTGTCAGAAGCAATGTTAAGCACGCGTTTTACAGCAGTGTGCATTTATCTGCATAGTTTGCAGAGTGAGGAAGTATGGTATGGGGATACTCTGAGATACTCACAAAGATCAGCTTGGCAATTTGGTAAAGGGGCAGTGATCAGTAGTGAGCACTGTTACAAGGAAAGAAGTATAACTTGTGAATGTGAGGGAGACTTCTGCTTTGTAAAACTGAAAGCCAAGCTGCTTGAGCCCTTAATAGGAACACAGAAAATCTCTCCAGAGAAGAACACAAACCAGAATCAGTGTCTACCAATCTGTACTACATTTACTTTATGCCATGACATTTTTCTAGCCTTGTATGGGAGAAATAGGTTTAAAGAACTGTCCTGTTTCTTGTCTTTATGGAAAATGCCATTGCTGGTTTAGTCTTCAAAGGTGTAGAAATAGTCAAGATTAGAGGAGCACAAATTTTCAGCAACAAAAGAGAACTGTGAGAAGCCTAAGGCGCCTTCAATTCACAGGGCGGTGCAGAGCACCCTGCACAGATGTTGCTAAACACCTCCCGTGTGTCTTGTGCGTTTGGCACATGTGCAGCTAAGGTGGAACAGATGTGCAAATGCCCAGCAGGAACTGTGCTTCAGCCAGTGGGGCAATTCTCTCTTAAGGGAAGGCCTGCTTAATGATCAGTAGGAACAGACTGTTTTCACTGGAGGTGAAATTCCAAAATTGATTTGTTTCTGATCTCTGTGTTGGTACAGACTGTACTGAAATGATGGGATATGAATAATGCAAAATGAATTTGTAACAAATGGTTAAAAATGCTTATGTATTCTTCATGCAAGATTTCTATGGCTTTCATAATCTTTATCAAATATATATATCAAAGTGATTATGAGTAGTTCAACCATTTATTCACCTGTGGGGCTTTATTAAACTTATTTTAGTACAAACAGAACAATTGCCATTAAAAGTATAGGCTTTGCAAAGTATCTTAACTTATTAATAAAAAAATTCCGCTCAGAAGTGCAAAAATTTCTTTAGCCAGGATTAAAAAAAATAGGTCAAAATATGATAATTATTATAACAAGTTCCACTTAATTATGAGAAGAAACTTTTTCACAGTGAAGGTAACAGAGCACTGGAACAGGCTGCCCAGGGAGGTTGTGGAGTCTCCTTCTCTGGAGACATTCAAAACCCGCCTGGACACATTCCTGTGTAACCTCATCTAAGTGTTCCTGCTCCGGCAGGGGGGTTGGACTAGATGATCTTTTGAGGTCCCTTCTAATCCCTAACATTTTGTGATTCTGTGATAAGAAAGTCCTGGGCAGGACAAAGCATCAGTTCTGTGGATGTTACAGAATATGCTCTGTATTTTCTCATCCAGTTTGGCTGCTTGAAGGTGAAAAACCCAGATGTCATGGTTCATACTTTCTCTTTACATTCTTTCTAACTCATAACACTTGTGGGTTCCTGGCATGGCTTCCAAGAGGAATCTGATAAACAACAAAAATAATAAGAAGCTGCTTCCTCTGCATTTCTTAAGATGTATTATCTATATGTACATGTCTACATTCATCCCATAGGTATATATATGTAAGCTCCATTAGTCAGAAAATTATCCCATTAGTACAGATAGAGAAGGTACACTAACACATAAGATGTGAAGGGTTGCTTCTGCAGACAATGAATTTTAGGAAAAAAGTATGCATGCAAGGACTTCCTGGGCTAAATAAAAGTGAAAAAATACATACTGGGTAAGGGTTTTATGTGCATTCTAAAAGTCATGTTCATAAAAAACAAGAAAAAAAGTCAGCCACAAGGAACTGACTCTCACCTACACTAATGGGACAAGATAATGATAATTGGAGAGACTGTCTTAGTAGACAGCTTTAGAAGAGGCTTGTAGTCACATACTCAAAGGATTTTCTTATTAAAAGGTGCAGAAATTTAATTAAGGTTCCATTAAGAGAACAGGCTGCTGGCAGGACAGTTGAGTCTGCTTTGCTCCTTCAGAAGTCTACCATCAAGAGGGTGGGAAAAGCAGATTAATCTTCAAATAGAATAATCTTTAACCTAATTGTACAAGGCTAAAAAATGGCATGAAATTAGCTGCCTGAGCTATCAGAGCTCTAGTAGAGCTAAGGAGAGACAAAACCTCTTCAGTCCAAATAAGCAGTAAAAACTGCTTGGAGGAGAGCTCACAATGGAGAATACGATCTTCATGAATAGTGAGCTGAAAGTCTTTTCAACCTGGCTGCCTCAACAGATCTTCTGGATTCCTTTCTCGTGTTTACAAGAATGTTCCTCACTGGTAAGAGCAAGATTCTGTTAACCCCACCATCATCCACATCCAAGCAGTTAGATGAAAAGGGTTTAGATAGAAAAACATATTGCAAGTCGGTATAATAACAATGGAAGCATCCTCGTATTGTGGACTGAAATTCTCAGAAGATCCTGAAGCCAGAGCTGCTGAGGCAAAGTGAAGGCCAGCAAAACCACTTGGTCTTCATTCTGCCTTTCCTTGACAGTCTCCTGTGAAAGGCAGGAAACTGGGAGAAGAGGTTACATCAGCTCTTGCAATTATGTGATTCAGAATGCATCTGAGGCTGACCTGAAAGCCAAGACTCCACTAGAGCATAATATCAATAATATTATTGATATGTAAGGCGGAAAGCAATACTGAGCAAAAAGAGCTCTTTTCACAAGGAGCCCTATGGAGTAGACAAGGGGCAGCGGCTACAAGTTGCACCAGGAGAGGTTTAATCTCAATGTAATAAGGAATTGTTTTACAGTGAGAACAGTCAGTCACTGGAACAACCTCCCCAGGGAGGTGGTGGAGTCCCCATTGCTGGAGGTGTTCAAGATGTACCTGAACAGGGTACTAGATAATCTCATCTGGGCTCCTTTTCCCATGAAAGGATGGACTAGATATTTTGAGGTTCCTTCCAACCTGGGCTGATCTATGATTCTATGATTCAAAACTATTCTACAAAGATATTTAAATTTATGCAGACTTATGTTTGTGATAAAGATTAGATTCTAGCAATGGGAGAAGTACAAATAGGTCATTCTTCTTAAATATAAAATGATGAATAGAACCAGCATCTTTTTCATTGGAAGTATATTCTAGTGTTAGAAGTACTTTAAACAGACAGATGTAACTAATGATGAAAAGATTTCAAAACTTTCACCCTAAATTTAATGATAGCCACATTTCTCCTATAAAGACCACAGACAGACTACTGATAATGCTTACTGGACTGTGGCGACATTATTGCCCCTTTGAGCAAAAGCCCAGATTTAGGGTTCTGTGAAACAATTCCGTTTAGAGGGGAAATAAACATTCTGAAGTTGACCTAAATGCCAAGACAAGTACTAATCAATAGGATATCCAAATGGAATATTTTCCAGACTGGCGTTGGTAGCAAAACCGTCTCTTGCTTTGATGTGGAGAGGATTTCAGACAAATTTCTGTCTCTCTGAACAACACAGTGAACAAAAGATTTTGCAGAAATTTGAAGCCAGACACTCCAGCCTTTTGCGCAAGAAATAACTCATTCATTGCCTTATTTTTTAGGAAGGATGAATGCAATTTATGTTGCTTATTCTAATTCTACTGGCTTGAACCCACTCTTCTTCTAACAGCTTCCTGCTGTGTGTTTTTATCTCTGGATTTTTTTTAAGTTCTATAATCCTCTTCTGACTTCCCGTCTAGCCCTCTTCTTTGTGTGCCACTCTTCTGTATGACAAAAGTTTCAATTATTCCTGCTGTTGTCCACAAAGAGTGCTTTACTCAGTATTAAGTGATACCTTTTCTTATAAGTTCTTATAAGAACTATTATTTTCAGCCAAAAGTTATCCTTTGATATGATTTTATGGTTAGATCAGTGCAGTATTTGTCATATGAGCTTTATTCCACCCTGTCAATGCTTTACCATGCCCCCTCTTCCAAAGATATTAGTAACGCAAGAATATGAAGTAAGATAACAATGGATTTTATTCACGCTGTCACCAGCTATTTCTAAACACACATTTTCATACTTGTGATCACCATAGTTTATCCAATGGAGAGTTTTTACTTTGTTTGAGTATCATGGGCTGAAACTGTCCTTTATACAGACAATGTGCCTGTTCAAAATACAAATTAAAAAAACCAAAACACCAGGTTAAAAGGTGAATTTCAAATGTTTATAATTTGAAAGTATGGTACATGAAAGGGTGACATCATGCTTCAGTATATTTGATTTACTTATTTTTAAGAGAGAATTGTGTTTGTCAGGGTTGCAAATGAATAAGTAGGATCATGTCCAAACCTCCAGTGTAGCTGTGTATGTGTACACAGAAGAGTGTCAGAGTTCTTTCATAAATTGACCTGTAGAGGAGGCTACGCGAGTTCCCATAACACTGTATGTAGATGAGGAATTGGATTAAATATCCTTTGTCATCCTACTGAAAAAAGGAAGCAAAGTACTAATCACAAAGAGATTGGGCAGAATTTGTTTTGACAATCATGTGGATATATTTTTTTTTTCTCCTTGGAGAGAGAGGCAATCTGAAATTTCAAAGTGATTTTTGAAGCTTCATTTCCCAAACCATGTTCTATTTGGCACTTTTTCTTGTGTTTACTGTATTGTTTTGGTACCTCCCACATGCATAATTTGGAGTAGTCTATGATGTTAAGTCGGGCATATGAAATGTTAAAGTACAGCACTTCGGTTTCATATGACAGTATGTCCAAAATGCCTAGTCTTCTTTGGGCTGTTAATACAGTGTCTCACCCAGGAAATTTTTAGGTAGTGAAATTACGTTTTCCACAGACTACGTCTACAGGTCTGAAATGCGAAGAAAAATGTCTGTATAAATTAGCATCATTTAATACTTAAGCCACGTACAAACATTAATGATTTTTCATTGTTCTATGCTTTAAGAATATAATAATTTGCACAACAATTTGTCTTCTATTATTTTGGTATTCCGAACTCTGTTCACAAAAATCCCTTTCCCAATAATTTCAGGATGTTACCGAATTTTCTAAGGCTATGATTTTTTAAAGAAAGTATGCAAAAACTGGCTTTGGAGATGAATTTTAGGCTAGTTTCAAATTAATTCTAAAGGTAAAAGAGATCTACTGGTTATGCTTTTACTTTCCTGGACTCAATATGTCAGAAATCTGAGTACAAGAATGAAGTTTGAGTTAATAATACTGTACTTCTAATCATAGATGTGAACAGTTCAAAGAACTGTATGTTCAGGCTGAACAAACCACAAACAGTCATCTTCTCCATCTCACTGCCCCAAGACAGGATGAAGGATCCCTACATTACACTGGCTTTCCTGGGGATGATAATAAGAAATTATAATATTATGGAAAGCTGGATATTTTATTTTAAAAAAACCTTTTTTTTTTTTTTTCTCAGAAGTTATAAATGATACAAATCTGTACATAATTCTAAAACATTTCAATTATTTTCATGCATTTATGCAGCAAAAGAAACATTTTATGTATCTAATAAATGAGATATATGAGGCTAAAAATACCACTATATTAGCATTTATTTCAGCTTGTTACCCAGAATGATTAAAACTTACCTCTCAACAAAAATGTGCCTTCCTGGAGGACAACCAACATAAAAGTAAGATACCTGAAAAAAATACGCTTTAGTTTACCCAGGAAGCCTTTCAGAAATGAACCTTGTCCATGGGCTTTGAGGAGTTTCGTCACTATTAATGGGAGTCATGGCTATTGCACCAGTTCTGTATGCTGGTTCAGTACTATGGCTCCCTTCTTCTCCACAAACTGTTTTGTATCTTACTCACCTTGGACATCAATACTGTACTGTGAACTTCCTCATTTCTGCATTTCTAATTAGTGTTTACATTATTTTACATAATGTTAGATAATTGGAACGGTATGAATTGAAGTCCTCCCAGCAGCGGGTCAGGATTTGCTCATAAGAACCTGAGAAGCATTTTTACTGTATTTTTTTCTTTTTTTCAAATTAGCTTATCAAGCCACAGCACTCACCACCTGATGCTGTAGTTCACATGCATTTTCAAAGATGCCAGGCTGCAGTTCAAATGACGTAACACTGCTGGTTAATTCTCAAAAAAAGAATCCCCCGTCCAAAACAAGAATTTGTGTTAGAGTTCATTTTGATGTAAATCAGTAGCACCAAAGAAATGAAAGGCAGCAATATGAAGCTCATTTCATTTGGAGGCAAGAGGCACCTATTATTGTTACCTATTATTTCTTATTTTATTGTTGCATCACCTACAGCGTCAGTGTCCCGTCTTACTCCCACTGTACTAACACAGGTATTGGTGTGGTGTTACAGGGGGATGTGTGATGGGCTATGAGAGCCAGTCCTGGCAGGTCAGCGACCTTTAAATGCTTATTGATTCCAGAGAAACAAGTTTGGCTTTATTAGACCTCCTGGTTGCTCTTTTAATAATACAGCAGCTATCCAAGGGCAGACTACATTTTGCAGTGTTAGTTTCAAGACTATTTCTCTTGGAATACTAGAATAAATTTTCCTTTGGGAGGATGGATTAATGATTTCTGTGAAGTGGGTATTTATAGATAAACACAAGTCCAATTAAAGTGAGATAGTGGAGACAGCTTAGAAAATGTGAACGGATGAAAGATTTTTTTTTAGTTTGCAGACAAACCACATTGTGAAATGCAGAAAAGTCATGTTTGTGTGGGAGGTTGATCTGTGCTGAGAGAGATTTGGGCTTATTATTGAACCCATTAACAGGTGCAGTAGAATTGGGAGTTAGAAATATGGAAATAACAGAAGTACAGACAGCTCATCTGAATTCACTTTTTGCAGAACTCTGGCTTGTGTTCAGAAGATGAAAGGCATAAGACAACCTACTGTAGCACTGAAGCTGAAATCTATTAATCAGAGACTGTTGACTTGGGCAGCCCTGAAACAATACTTAGCTGGTTGCTCCTATTCTAGTTTTCCATAAAGAAATCAATTTCAGAAAATCATTGGTCCTTGCAAACAGCACTGAAGACAGCTGATTATATTTTCTATCTGTGATCTGAGATCCTGAAATGACAAGGTTTGTTCACTAGCATTTTTAGCACTCCTTGAAGGAGAATATTGAATGGCTTGATTCAAATGGCTTGATTCAGTGCTTGATTAAAAACTTTTAAAGATCAACCATATCTGAAAAAGAACAATCAAGGTACTTTGTCCTTTGATGCAGAGCATAGTGACGATGTAATCAGATGAACATAGGGGTCTTTATGGCTCTATACTTCAGTATATTAATGTAAAGACCTTTGTCCTTGAACTCTGGGCTAAAATCAGCTGCATGAATTCTGTAACTTGCCAAGGAATGATCCATTTTGACTGATTTGGAAGGAGGCAAAGGAGAGTGGAACGGCGTACCCACACAGACATTTCAGAATGTCACAGGTATGAGCTGATATGACAAGAGAAACTGAACAGCATGCTGAGGGGGAGGGAGCAGAGAGGAGGGACTCTGAAATAGTCAAATGTGCTTAAATGAAGGGCTTGAAGATGGATTCACATCACAAAGTGACTAGGGAGGTTACCTGCCTGAAAAAAAAAAAAACCAGATTTGACTGCATGGGGGTGCTCGAGCAAAAGACAAGCAGAATTATCTAAGAAACAACAAGTAATGTCTGCTCATAAAGTGGGCTTTATAAATTTGCTTATCTGAGTTAGAAGGAGGCAGAGGGATGCTTGTGCTGATTCTGGGCATCCCGTCCCTTACAGTCCTTCTCCCCAAGTGCACAGAGCAAACAGAAAACATGTATTTGCTTTTTGATGCATCACTGTCACTATCAGTGGCATAGATGTAGCTGAAGAGAAATATGGTATTCTCTGACAAGACTTGATATCTTTGGAGATGGAGATGCAAGATGTAGGGCCCTGCCAGTGACAGATTTACTGAGAGATTTAAGAAATTGTTTAATTCATTGACAGTGAGAACCTCATGGGTGATAGTTGGTAGAATAATCCATAAGACTACAGGAGAGCTCACCAAAGTATAAAGTCTTGGCTAATTGTTGAAGAAGTTTTAAAAATAATCTCTTGTCCTAAAGCAATGGTGGGCCTCCTCAAAAGAAAAGAGGCATTACCAAAGTCTGATGATTCTTCGTGAATGAATGAGTGAATCCTGGAGTAGTAGCTCCAATGCCATTTAGGTTGCCAATCCTCTGATGCTTCCAATGGGAAGGAGAATTATTTTCTTACAGACTTGGTGTGTGTGTACATATGCATCACATGGACAGTTACACGTTTCCCTAATGCAGATATTCTAATCACTGAAAACAGAAAATATTTTGTAATTCTATATGCTTACATTTATATGCTTCACTTGCCCATGCTCAGTGTATTCCATAGAATCATTAATTAATTCTACTAATCCATTCATTGATGGGTTCTTCACAGCGATCAACAATCTATGTGGTCCTTTTAGCTATAGGTACATAGCATACTATCACTTTATTAGGATATACGTTGATATGAACACAGCTCTAGTAGCTCCAATACATCAAGTCCGGAAGTTTGAAACTTAAGAGGTTTCCTTGTTGAACCTTTCCAGGAAACAGAGTGTGGACATTGCAAGTTAATCATGACAGAGAAATTATTGTTGTTACTTTTCAATTAAGAGTAGCTTCACATCTTTCCAATATTACTTCCCTAATTTCAGTTGGCATAATACGAGTTGTTCATTAAATACATAGGAAAATAATGGAATTGAAAGGGTGCAGAAGGCCAGCATCTCTGAAGGAGATGACTTTTTCAAGTATCAAGGCCCAAATATTTCTGTTTCACTATATCAGGATACAGAAGGGCTGACAGAAACTTAAAAATTGAATAATTCAGCTCCATATAAAGCAGGTCTGGGAGGAATATAAACTTGATAGTTTTGGCTTCTGGAGAGAATGTGATGCAGGACAGAACTTAGTCCTGTTCTTACAAGCTGTTTTGAGTTTCCTGAGAAGTTGCTGCTGAGTTTCAGGGGAGACTTAAGATGTTGGAGAGCCTCTTTCTGCTTGTTTACCAAATGCTGAGCAGAACTGAGTCTGTCCAAGGTTCCAAACACAAAATAAGCTGGTAGCTCAGTTAAGACTGGTCTTGTTTCTTTTTTTCTTGTTTCTTCGGAAAATATGTCTCCTGAGAAACTGAGTTTGAAATTTCAGTTTTCATACCTTGTCTAGTGATAATCGTCCTGTCCAGTCTGACTAGAATTTGAACTAGACTGTGTGCTCAGTGCTCTCAAGAGGGATGCTGAGGAGACTCTTGCATATGATTATTGGATACAAGTTGTTTCACCCAAAACTTATTTCAGTGTTTTTTCTATCAGCAGATGTATTAACTTCCAGACTTCTGTCAGTAAACGAAATATTTGGAAACGCAAAAATGATGCAAATTCTGTTCTTATAGATGTGAACACGAGTGCCACTGGCTTCAATAATTTTCTGCAAAATAACCAAGCATATGTGAGATGATTCAGATGGATCAATAGACTCTCTTCGTCATTTGGAGGAAAAAAAGACCGTTAATTTACAAAGCAATTTTATTTTCTCTTACTTGATTATTCTGCACTTCCACTGTCTAAAAAAGCAGCAGTTAATAAGATAGAAAAAAGTAATACCAGAACTCACACCATTAAGAAACAATTTACTGAAATTGCCAGAATACATACGTTCCCAGTTTGAGGGTGGGGCGAATTATTTAAGCTCTGCTGTGAAAAATGCAATAGAAAAAGCCCAGGTTATGGGAACTTTTTACATGGAGTGTTACTATGCTGCCATCTAGTGATAAAATGGAAAGGTACAATGGATAACGACGCAGAGCAAACCAAACCTACATGAACAGTACTACCTACCCCATTTAAAGTCATGCTCATTTCTTGCAGTATAATACATAGCACTGATTACATGCTGAGAATAAACTCTTCAAAAAGAAGGTAAAGTTACAAAATCGTAGTGAACTTCTTATAATTGGCATTAAGACAGTGTGTAAAATGGATAAGGGTGAGCTGGCAAATATGCTGCAGGAAACCTCTTGTAAAATGTAAACCCAGAGCCATTCTCACAACCTCATGACAAAATTTAGCTCTCATGTATTTGGATTAGCTTCATGTAAGGCCTTTATAGGATAAAATTTTACGGATCACAAAACTTGTGACAAATACCTTTGCTACACATAACTGCTGGTATGTTCACACCACTATTATTTACTGGTTTGTTCTATTTTCTCATGAACTCAAAATCAAATAAAACCTGTGAATTTTTGCCACTGCTGACCTGTTGTGTTTTCATGGCACACTGAAAAATATGGTGAATACTACATACTCTTGGAAAGGAAAAGAAGTAATTGCCCTCAAATGCAGTAAGCAGTGATAAAAGTAGAGCAACTGACAGTACAAGAGTCCTTATTTTAGTTCTAAGGTTATTGGTCCAAAATATTAGAAATAACAGTGCAGAAGAGTTTTATCAGGGGCTCCAGCACAGAAAAAATAGAAATTGTGGGACAAGGTGCTGCCTAAGTAAGCTTTTCAAATGTCAGGTTTGTCTGGATCCATGAGTTGCCTTTTTGTGACAGTTCAGACTCACCAAAATCTTACCACAATTCCTTTATTTATTTCTAAGAAAACTGACAATAGTTGCTTGTGAAAAGAAAGAAACTCATCCATCCTTCAGAATCCTATACAATGTTCCTACGAACAAAGCTCCTATGAATGTCACCTGATGGTGGATGCTGTAGTATGAGGAGATCCGGGATCTCTTTCGCTTTTCCCTCACCTTCCAGCCGCTTCCTTGCTGTTCTGTTTCCTATCCAGAACAGCAAACCCCCAGTCAAAGCAGGACTGTAATATAAGCAAGCATTAAAAGAAGGATTAATACTTTGCGCATTATTTTATCACATATGTTTAGAATCATATTACTATCTATGGCCATTGCCCTACTACTGCTGGCCAAGGGTATAGTTAACTGTGGATTCACAGAAAATGCCGAATTCTTCAGCAACAGGTGAAAGAAAATGTCTAAGATGTGGTACATTGCACAAATACCTAAACTTTGTCCTAAAGAAGCGAGCAGAGACACTGGGAGCAGTTTAGTTGAACCTGAATGATACTCTGCCTGAGCTACCTTACTTCTTTCTTTGAAATTGTGCCTGAAATATCAGCATATAAAGTAAAAAAGTGCAACCCTCACTTGGAAGTCTAGACAAGGGTGAAGAAGAGTATCTGTCCAAGATTTTTTTCTAAATAGGGATCGGGTGTTTCATACAAGAGCTCTCACACATTCTGAACTCCCAGGAATGGCATACCTGAGTGGGGGGATATGTTTATCTTCAAGCTGATACCTACAACTTGACAATTAAGACTCAAAGACCATTCAGTACAGTAAAAATTTTAGGTGGTTTTTGAGTCCAGTCTTGCTTTCTGCTTCCATGAGCTTCTATACAGATGGAGTAGCACAATTACATGCAGTGAGTTTTTGAGGACTGAAGGGCCTACACAAGTACCGCGGTGAATGAAACCAAGGGCAGATAAATCTGCCTAGCAGGTGACTAGCTGTCTTCAAAGAAAAGGAACAATGGCAAAATTATTACTGAGGCACAAAGTTAACTCAAAGTGGAAAAAAGAGGCCCAGATATGGGCCTTTCATCAACAGCTCTCATCATGGCTCATCATCCACAGCTGTTTATAGAGTCACAAGTGTAACAATCTTAAATAGCATTGCATTTAACAAATATAAATAGAATGCCATACTCTAATTTTGGGTGCTTCTGAGAATAGTATTTTTTTCAAATAGATATGAACAACAGGTTCCTATCACAAATTCCAAACCAGCCTTCTGAATATCTGAGAATCCCGTTTAAGTAAAGGTTATTAGTACTTATATATTTGTCCAACTAGTATAAGGCTGTTTATGAGAAGATTTCTCTTTGAAAACGATGAAGTTGGAAGAAGCTTTGATATTAAAAAATACATTTTCAAACATAGACATACCATTAAAATAATATATGCTCAATCTCTTCCTTTCAGAATACACAACACTCAGAGCCAAGTTTAGTTTTATCTCCATTATTTCTGCAACAGCAGACAGAAAAACACTTTTCTAACATCTGGTTACCTAATAACAAAAATGCCTTCACAATGCAATTAATATTGCTACCTTTTTCTTCTTTTTCACTTTAATCTTGAAGATAGTAATGTCAATTATTAAAGAAATGTTAAAAAATTACAGTATATAATGATGGGAACTAAATAATAATAATAAAAAAATAAATTGTGGTGCCATGTATGCATACCTTGTGTTAAGTACTGTACCAATGACTTATTACTTTCTGCCATTTGTTTAGATGAGAAACACACTCCTAACAGGATTTATTGTACATAATTATCCCTACCACTAATCCACATGGAATAATCTCTTAAATGAATCTCTGTTCAGCTCGTATAATAGGTTGTCACATCTTCAGTCTAAATTAAACCATTAAATTGACATCCCTGTTTATCGCATATCATAACTTCCACAATGCTTTTGCTTAAACTTTTTCCCAACAGTTTGCTATGCAGGTGTATAAGAAAATCTGAAAAGAGACTTCTGTTTAACTGTCACACGTTACAGTTACGATTTTTGGATATAATTTTCACAAAGACTGAATCACTAAAACTTGCTAATTATCCTTTCTCTATGAAATAGACAATAGGTTTCACCTCAACCATTATACCTGTGTTACTGCTGCAGTATTAAGTGGAGAGAAAATCTTGCAAATGTATTTTTCCTAACACAGTAAAAGAAATTAAGTGAAGATGTATGTAAGTAGTATATTTCAGTAAGACATTTCCACTTCCAATGGCAGATTTTCACAAGGCACACATTTGAACTGTTTTCCTAGGTGGCATAATTTCAAGGTACTTGTGATGGAGTAATTGCAGTGTGGTTCAGTTCAGAAGCATCTGCACTTTCAGGATCATATATCCACAAAATTAACCTCTACAAAGTAAAAAAAAGAGACACAACTTGATGTTTTTAAACAAACATTAATACTCTGTCACTGCGATAGCATGTCTTCTTGCAACAACACATAAGATGATGTAATAAAATTAACCTAGACAACGTGTATGCTGCAAGCTAGCCTTGTACTCTTTGTTTCTTTTTCAATATGAACAGGCAAAACCAACAGAGAGAAGCAGCACCTTCTTTCTCAGAAATAAAGGGAGAAAGAGTAAGGATTTATGCAGAAGAAATTCTGTCCTCTGATGCTGTCATACTTCCCTCAGATGCCCTTCCCCAGTCTCTCTCCTTTCTCGTGGGCTACACAGCTATTAATATATACAGCCTGCTCTGCTGCAGCAAAGGAAGAGGGGTTACTCACTGTTAAAACAGAACTTGTTTCTTGCCAAGGAAATGTTACACAGCTGTTATTTAAATGTGTATCATGTATGCTTCCATGACTGGCTCATCACTCACATACTGCTCTTTCAGTCAGGACAGTGGCAAATACCTGGTATTTCCATCTTGTAGTACACTCAGGGGGAATAATCATTCTGTGAGGCAGACCCAGCACCTTTGCCAGAATGTACAGCAGCGTAGGGATGTGCACAGAGGCAGTTACCATAAAACAGCTGACGTGCTGCAAGTTTACATCCTGTGGTCTCCAATTCGTCTACTCTGATCAAAATGCCAAGTCTTGCAATCTGTCCCTAGAATAGGGCAGGCTGAGTAATCGTACAGCTGCTTGCTCAGAGGCGGCTGCGTAGACAACTTGCACGGGGAGAATATAAACTTGCTTCCACAGCTGTGAAGTGCAATCATTTTTAGCAGACTGCAGACTACTTATGAATTCAGTATGTTAGCAAGGACACTTCTTTATTATTTAAATTTTTCATATTTCCCCACATGATCACCATCTCTCTCACAGTCCAACAGGGGGTGAGGTAGGAAATAATTTATGTTATCATCTCTTTCTATTAAATTTGGCAGATGTTATGAAATAAGGAATTTTAAAAACAAGATGATACTAGTTTACTGTACCAATTGAATGTTTAATCAAATTCATTGTATGCCACGCACATTTTAAAAATCTCAAACAAGTATACAAATTCAAAGAAATTAATAATAGGTTGATCTGGCAAAGTCTGCCATTGATCAGCCTGAATTTGTGTTAAAATTGAATTCCATAAAGATGAGGTAAAAAAATGTGGAGAAGAGATAGATTACAATGTAAGGCCAAAGAACACATTAAAACTTAAATTTACCTGGCTTTAACTTATGGAGAGTGGATCTGTTTTACACAAACAATAAATTACATACTACTTTAATCTATCATTAAAAAACTTGCTATTGAGTAAAACTATTTTACATTATTTAAATCAATCTGTTTGTTTGACATGTGTATACAACGTCTAAAATAATATTTTTAACATACTGGCTTTGGTTGTTCCACTGCATAAATATTGTAATATTGTAACCTAAGCCTAACCTTAACCATAACCCTAATCCTAAGCCTAAACCTAACTAACCCTAGCCCTAATCCTCTAACTCAAACCCTAAGCCTAACCCTAAGCTAACCATAACCCTAACCCATAACCCTAATCCTAACCATAACCCTAATGTAACCCGAACCCTAACCCCTAACCCAAACCCAAGCCCTAACCCAAACTCTAACCCTAAGCAATTACAATTCAGATCCTAAAACATTCTTTACATTCTTTACATTCTTTTACCCTAACACTAACCCTAACCCCTAAACCCTAACTGTAACCCTAACCCTAACACTAAACCCTAACCCAAACCCAAACTCTAATTAGTCAAATCCCAAGGGGTTTTTATTTGTGGTAAACATTGTGGAAATCTGTGACAATATCATCGAATCATAGAATGGTTTGGGTTGGAAGGGACATTAAAGATAATCTAATTCCAACCCCTCTGCCATGGGCAGGGACACCTTCCACTAGACCACGTTGCTCAAAGCCCCATCCAGCCTGGCCTTGAAACACCACCAGGGATGGGGCATCCACAACTTCTGTGGGCAGCCTGTTCTAGTGCCTCGCCACCCTCATGGTGAAGAATTTCTTCCTTATACCTTATCTAAATCTACCCTCTTTCAGTTTAAAGCCATTACCCTTTGTCCTATCACTACATGCCCTTGTAAAAAGTCCCTCTCCAGCTTTCTTGTAGGTCTCCTTTAAGTACTGAAAGGCCACAATGAGGTCTCCCTGGAGCCTTCTCTTCTCCAGGCTGAACAACCCCAACTCTTTCAGCCTGTCTTCACAGGAGATGTTCTCCAACCTTCTCATCATCTTTCTGACCCACCTCTGGACTTGCTCCAACAGGTCCATGTCCTTCTTATGTTGGGGGCCCCGGAACTGAATGCAGTATTCCAGGTGGAGTAGCACAAGAGCGGAGCAGAGGGGCAGAATCACCTCCCTCAACCTGCTGGTCATGCAGCTTTTGATGCAGCCCAGAATATAGTATCCATGTAATCTGTGCTGTTTCAGTGTAACAGGAAAGAAATACTAATATTACAAAGCTGTTCAAGAATCAAGAATTCTGATGGACTTAATAAAAAAATAAGTAATATATGCACAACAGTTTCTTATCTCTGATTTAATGTAAGATTGAAATCTGTTAATTATGTCTCATACTTTTTTAGAGCTACAATCATACTACAGAATTTGGTATAAAAACACTCACTGGTCATTACAAAAACACTGTGAGAAAGCTGAGGGATTTTGCAGCTACACAGGAGGAGCAACTGTCTTTTGTCCTCAGGGAAGATATGGAATGGAGATAGAATTCAGTGATTCATCTTGCAAACAAACAAATCATCTCTACACTAGTTAAACTCTGTTATTACTTGTAAGTTTTCCTTCACAACCTTTAGAGATAAAGATGGATTATTTTGTAAATAGCATATTCAGTTCTGGGGCTCTATTTCACAACAGACTATAGATGCTATAGACTATAGACATCTGCATGCAAACCATCACTCAGTACGTGCTGATGAGACCACAATTAATTTTCTCACAACTTATTTTCACAGCTTACCTCAGTCTTTACTTTTGGCTTTACTCTGTAAGTCTCAGCAAATGGATTCAGTACTGATTTTGGTGAACTAAAATTATTTAAAAAATAAACATCACATATAACACAATTTTTTAACACTAGTTAACATGAGATGTGTGCATCTGAGAATCTATTTAGATTAAATCCTGAAATTTTAGGATTTCAGGGTCCTCTTCGTAAGCTTGTGCAAGAGAAAACCCCCAGTGACAGACAATCTACATCTCTAAGATTGAATGTAGTCTTAAGGCATTATTTCTAAGCACATTGGACCCAATTTAAAAACAAACAAACAAAAAAAAAAAAAGAAGAAGAATGTGAGAGAAACTTGATCCTAAAAGCATGTAAAATATTCACCAAGCTTTTGGCTCAAATTTTTCACACATGTGTGTGTGACAACCTAGCTCCTGTGCATTGACACTTTGGGGAGCTACAAGATGTCTGTCTCTCAACAGCTACATAAACAAGCCCCTTAATGACAGCCATCTGGCGGGGCACATTTCCCAGCCCCTGAGCTCTCTAAGAACACAGCATTGGTCATTCTAGAGGCCTACACATCCTCATCTCCAGCCTTCAAGACCACACTTTACCCCATTCGCCAGTTTAGTCTCATCCCATCTCATCGCAAAACATCAGATAGGATTATTAGCAAAAGAAGGTAAGGATTTATCAGGACTCAGGTATTATGGGTTACAGGTTAGCACAGACAAAAATCTTTATTCTAGCTGTGGTGGGCTGATGCTAGCTGGACACCAGCTGCCCACCAAAGCTTCTCTATCACTCCCCTCCTCAGCTGGACAGGAGAGAGAAAATATAAGGAAAGGCTTGTGGGTCGAAATAAGGATGAGAGACCACTCACCAATTACTGTCACAAGCAAAACAGACTCAATTTGGGGAAAAAGAATTTATTACCAATCAAGTGAGAATAGGGTAATGAGAAATAAACACAAATCTTAAACCACTTTCCTCCCACCCCTCCCTTCTTCCCAGGCTCAGCTTCACTCCTGATTTTCTCTCCCTCCTCCCCACCAGCAGCACAAGGGGATGGGGAATGGGGGCTACAATCAGTTCATCACACGTTGTCTCTGCTGCTTCTTCGTCCTCATGGGGAGAACTCCTCATACTCTTCCCCTCCTCCAGCGTGGGGTCCCTCCCACAGGAGACAGTCCTCCATGAACTTCTCCAATGTGAGTCCTTCCCATGGGCTGCAGTTCTTCACAAACTGCTCCAGTGTGGGCTCCTTCCACGGAGTGCAGTCCTTCAGGAACAAACTGCTCCAGCCTGGGTCCCTTACAGATTCACAAGTCCTCCCAGAAAACCTGCTCCAGCCTGGGCTCCTCTCTCCCTGGGGCCACAGGTCCTGTCAGGAGCTTGTTCCACCACAGGCTTCCCATGGGGTCACAGACTCCTTCAGGCACATTCACCTGCTCTGGTATGGGGTCCTGCCTGGGCTGCAGGTGGATCTCTGCTCCACCGTGGATCTCCATGGGCTGCAGGGGACAGCCAGCATCACCATGGGCTGCACCACAGGCTGCAGTGGAATCTCTGCTCTGGCGCCTGGAGCATTTCCTGCCCCTTCCTTCACTGGCCTTGCTGTCTGCAGGGCTGTTTCTCTCAGGTATTCTCGTTTCTCTCCTGCTTCAGTTGCTGTTGCGCAGCAACTTTTCCCTTTTTTTAACTAAGTCACCCCCAGAGGCGCTACAACTGTCACTGATGGGCTTGGCCTTGGCAGGTCCATCTTGCAGCCGGTTGGGATTGGCTCTGTTTGACACAGTTTCCTCTAGCAGTTTCTCACAGAAGCCACCCCTGCGGGCCCCCCGCTACCAAAACCTTGCCACACAAACCCAACACACTAACCTATATTTAACAACCAAATACAATCTTGGTTGATGCAGTAGCTCTCACCCACAGCCCTTGTGGCATTTCAAGAGATGGAGAACTCAGGGTGCTGTTTTCAAACAGATAAAGCTGATGTAAACTGGGGCTACGGTGCTCCCCTCCCTTGAGCTGACACTTTTGCAGCGACCTTGATAAGAAAACCACTCTAACAAAAAAACAGACCTAGGACAAAGGGAAAGTTTTCAGCCAGTTCAAGATCTCTCTTAGTCAAATATTGAGTGACATTTGGCATCCTGTTTTAATGAATAAAAACAACAGAAAGGATTAATACATTCATTAGGGGATTCTGTTTGTTTGCTTCCCTTATATAGTTCTTCATTCTCCCTGACTCAGAGAGACATATTCTGAGAAATTTATAAATCTATAAAGTTCTGTAAAAATTAATCACATAATATCTCTGAAACATGCATTCTATTAATCTTTTAATGGCTGATGCTGTCAAAGGCTAAGACAGAGAAAGAATACAGTAGCTTTGTACACACCTAACGTATTGTAACACTCAGGAACAAGGAACTTATTTGCACCTGCCTTGGAGGGTAAGCTGCTGCTCAAATCACAAGAAGCAATGAAATTCTGGGGGGAACACTGTAATAAAAGCTAACTTGCATCATATATGTCCATTTTCATATTTAACATATTGTAGGTAAATATTTAAATTACAGTATAATACATACAGAAAACTCCATTTCATTTCTGCTCTGTAAAGATAGCAATTCATTTGCCATTCTGTCAGAGAATGGAATATGCAGTTCTGAAGAACTCAAATTTTTCTTACTCTTCTTAGTATTGTTATGTAAAATTGTTGTCTTTGCAAATAATAATGTACAGGTCTCATTTCCAAGCAAAGGATTTAGCTTTACAGCTTTTCAAAGACAGTATTTTATTTTCCTATATAACTCCAGTCTTGCCAGCCACTACCTGATTTCAGCTTGCATGTAAAAAATGCAATGCCAATGAAATTTCAAAAGTATCATGTATTATCTTTACTATTCTCCCACTGAATTCAAAATCTCATTGTTGTGGTAATGTTTATGATGGTTTTTTTAGTTCTTGCTTTTTGTCTT
Source organism: Nesoenas mayeri (assembly GCF_963082525.1). Lineage (NCBI taxonomy): Eukaryota > Metazoa > Chordata > Aves > Columbiformes > Columbidae > Nesoenas > Nesoenas mayeri. The sequence continues at coordinate 82,565,137 of NC_137544.1, read as the reverse complement.
CTGCAACACATCCATGAGGAAATTCCCACTCAATATATGAAGTTCCTTCATTTTCTAGGTCTTTCTAACCAAAGAGTTGAAAACACTTACTAGTGTGTGCAAATGTATCAGTTGTGACAATATATACAAATATTACATTATCGTGTTCTTAATCTCATTTTTATCCTGATAAAAAGATTCATGAATGTAACAAAAATAATTAAAGGAAATCTAAAATGGAAAAACTAATTTTAAAACAGTAATAACAAGCAACAAGCAGGGATCAATTACATTAGAACACTGTTCAAATAAAATTATGTCTGTCCTAACTGTATAATGATTTCTCTTCCTCCTAAAATAAGCTGACAGCATTCTGGAGAGATTGAAGCACTACAGATGCCAATCGTGTCTGGCACAGTGGTTCTTAGACTTTCTTGACTATGGCACTATCAACACATCAGTATTTTTTGTGAGCCACCGTATATCTTAACATCAAATTAACACAGGAAAATGCTCTAAAGCTGCTGTAAATAACCAGGAAGTAAAATTAACTTACCTTTTATTGAATGTTTTAATGAGATGAATGTGACAAATTTCAACATTTTATTGTTTAACATGGTTCTGTAGAACACCTGCAGACTAGCTGACCATAGCCCACAGACCACTTTCTGCAACCACTGCTCTAGTATAGATAAGAGCTCAGTGTAAAATACCTGAGTACTACATCATTGCCACAGGCAGAACCAATTTTAACAGGAAACTTGTACCATGGACCATGCGAGCTGACATTTTCATTGTCAAGGCCTATTTCTTCAATTTGTACTTTTCCTGAAACACAGAAATTGCTTACAGTAGGAAAAACAGTATGAGGCAAGTATAAACTCATCATTATCATTTTTCAGTAATCCTTCAACACAATTAAGAAGTATTAAGGAGAAAGAAATAGCACTCAATGACCCATTGGTCATGATGAGCATTAACTCATAGTCCTGTTGGCCTTCTTGCTTGTTATGGCATTTCCCCTTCATTCATGCTCACCTTGATTCTTTGAACTACTGAAGTTCTTATAAAAATTTTCCTCTAAACTACTTTGTGTATCAATTTAGAAAAAACACATAATCAGGATATGTGGGATACTTCATCAGAATAATTGAAAACATAGAGATGTAACAATTCCACTTATCTCTTCAACACATCTGAATGAAATGCAGATCTCACATTGCTTCCCCTCACTGTTTATCTACTAAAAATTCCTGTCTGAGTCTCTTGCAATTTATTGGGAGGCAGGAAATGCAGTCATATGAAAACTCTGAATGTACCCAAATAAGACTGAAATTTGTGTTAACTGCCTCAATTCTTCATATCCCGTCAATAACATTTAACAATTCACAATACAACTTAAACTGTATCAGTGTACACTTCTACCATGGGTTCAGTTTTACAAAGTTAATCCTGTAAATAAGCTTGCTAATGCCGGAAAAGGCAACCACATTCCTTAATTCCTTGCACATAAAACTTCCCACTTTGTGCCACCTCTAAATGCCCACCTGACCTCTCACAGAGCAGATTCAGCTTGCTCAAATAGCAAAAAAACCTTAATATAGTCCACATGTACTAGAGGGAAAAAAACAATACTGTAACATTGCATTCCCTTGCTGCTTTTCTCGTTATAGTAAATGAACCAAAATAAGTGCAACTCAGAGTTTCTGCACAGTTTTATTCTAAACTCTTGCTTACACTATAGCAAATGCCTGTTTTTGACAAGGTGTATTAGATACCAGCTGTGTTCGTACTTTGGTCAAGAGTGACCATGTTTTAGAACTATACTGTAAATACAGTTAGTGAATTATGTCAATAAAGAGTATTTAATATCTTTTACAGTATTAGAATGAAAGCCTCCATTTTGATTGCAAAGAAAAGAGGGTACGGAAATGACAGATCCATAAAAACATATTAGATAAAAATTCTAAACTTTGCAGTACCAATCAGTATTGATCAGTGTGATTTTCATTAAATACTTACAGGTTTTCTGGAAGTGTTCATAATTTTCTTCACTGGTTCTATTCCTACCAAGAAAACCTACCAAAACATAAATTTCAAAACTCTTCCACATCACAAAAAAAAAAAATAGCAGAACAATGGATTCATGTGCCTGAGGCCTCTTTGGAAAGTGACATTACACTCATACCATGTTGCTAGGACATTACCATGACAGACTCAAATTTATTTTGAGATTTGAGGGAATATTTGTGTTGGCAATGGAGAGGTGTTAATACGATTCAGCCATACTGGAAAATCATATCCTGAAAAGTTAATCCAGACCATTGTTTGGGGAGTCACAATATGATCTATGGCCTCAGAAGTGAGTGCACAAAAACAAAGTTTGCCACTGTGTTGGCAGGACTGGAGAAATTTACTTCAGCAGCTTCTTGTGGCTTTTATTGTCTTCCCACAAGCTCTGTGCAGTGATATAGAAACCATGTTGTTGTTGTTTTTTTTTTTTTTTAGCACAAGCAGACAAAAATATTAATACTATGAACTATGCGGAATGTTTAAGGAACTATTTGCTCTTTGAGGCGTATACACACAATTGCCTCATATTTGCAATTGCTCAGCATCTTTGTACCAAACTTACAACTTTGTCCTAGCATCTCTTTCCACTGACATTCAGAATTCAGATATTTTCCACTGTTTTTTAAAAAAATGTTATCTGTCAACTTTGTATTTAATTTTCTGTTATATATCGCCCTAGCTGTCCAAGCCACAGTAAAACTTTTCTCCAGTGGCTTTTATAAATTCTCAAATTCTTGGTTAAAGTAAACCTCAAGGAGTGAAGAAGCAACTAAAATAAAACTGCAACCTGCCAGACAGCTGCAGACTGTGACTGCTCAGTGACTCAGGTTTTTGAATACTTTCTTGGCAATAATTACATCATTCAGATTTATGTCTTTTTAATAGCTACTTTACACTAAAAAAAAAAAAATCTTTACCCAGGGGTGTTGATTCTGTGAAGCAGGAAAGAATGAAAACAGCCACTGAGACATCAGTTCCACTTCTAAGTGCTCAAGTATGCATGATGAAGGCATTTCTCTGCTATGAGTTTTTTTCCATTGTTTTTTTTTCCTCATGAATAAGCTTGGGGCCATGCTCCGGTGTCTCTGGAGGAAACAGCCTCTTACATTTAGCCCCTGGTTCTACAAACAGTGATTTACATTCTCACCATTAAGTTAGCAAGGCTCACCACATAGGTGACGCTGCGATATACTGCAAAGACACACTTGCAGGTGTGCCATCTGTGACAGGAGCCACAGGTATGCCCTGCCCACAGCAGACAACTCCTGGGGGGAATCAGGGAACCATGGCAGCACTGAAACCCCCGGGCTGGCAGGGACCAGAGGCACCCGCTGCTGTTCAGGAGCTGTGCGAGCTGCTGTGCCCCAGATGTGGGCAACCCACACAGGATCTGTGGCCACCAAACCCAAGGCCGCAGCTTGTACACGCTTAGAGCTGAGGCCAGACCCTGCACACAAAGGCCTCCCTCTCTCCTTCCCTCGCCACCTCCACATGGCGCAGCCGCCATCCAGCCACAGCAGGACCAGCGTTTCCCGCCCGGTGCAGCGCCATGGCCGCTGCTCCGCGGCCACCCCGCTCCCCGCTGCCCAACCGACACGGCCTCGCGCGGGCGCTGGGGCAACCGGCAAGGACCCGTCCTGTCACAGGTGCGGCCCAGGACTACGCGCCCCAGCGTGCACCGCGCCCGGCCCCGCGCGGCGCCCCGGGTAGTGTAGTCCGGGCTGAGAGCAGCAAGGGAGAAGGAGGGAAAAAGCCGCCGCGAGCGGCGACGGCGACTCCCGTTGTCGGCGGGGAGCGGAGCGGGGCGGGACTCCGGCTGGGAGCAGAGGTCTACCTCGCGGGAAGCGGCGGGGAGGCCGCGCTGGGGGTGCCGGTAGGAGGCGGCACCTGGACGCGGCAGCAGCATCACTGCCCGCCCGCCCGCCCGCGAGGAGGAGGAGGCGGGGGAAGCGGAGCTGCCGCGCGCTGCCGCATGTGCCTGGAGCGGAGCGGGAACGGGCAGCGCGAGCCATGGCGGAGCATGGCGCCCCGGCGCCCGCCATCCCCAACGGCGAGTGCGTCTCCCGCGTCCCCGGCAACAAGGTGACCGTCGTGCTGGGGGCCCAGTGGGGCGACGAGGGCAAGGGGAAGGTGGTGGACCTGCTGGCGCAGGACGCCGACATCGTCTGCAGGTGCCAGGTGAGGAGGCGGCCGGGGCACGGGGGAGGCCGCGGGTGTCACCTTGAGGCGGGCGCCCCCGCCGCCGCCCGGCTCCGTGCGGGCACGGACTCTTCCCCGGGGCGTGCGCCTCAGCGCGGGGCCGGGCGGTGCTGCCCGGGGGGGGCGCGGGGCTCCCGCCGCGCAGGGCGGGCTGCGGGGCAGCGAAGCCTTCCCCGGCGGGGCAGCAGCCCGTGGCGAGAGCCCCGCGGCCGGGCTCTGCAGCCCTCCCGCTTCTCCTTTGTCCCCGTCCGGCGCCCGGAGGAGGAGGAGGAGGAGGAGGAAGGCGCCCTGCTCGCCGTCGAGAGCTGCGCGGCAGCGGCGGGAGCGCGGCCGGGGTCGCGTTCCCCCGCCTCAGGCCCGCCGCGCAGTGCTCTTTGTCTGGGGGACGGCGGGAAGGGGCCGCGCTTGGCGGTTCCCGCAGCATCACTGCTGGGAGCGGGCGCTGCGGGGCCGGGAGCCTTTCCCCGGCGGCGGCGTGGCCTAAGCCGCCCGTCAGCGTGATCGCCCTGCCCTGCCCGGGCCGGGCCGGGCTGGGGGTAGTGCTGGGCCCCGGCACCGAACCCGCGCTTACAGGATATACCTAAGGGCATGAATGCTTGTGGTCCGTAGCAACTTAGTCATCGTCAGATGCAAACAGCTTCTAAAAAGCTTGCTTGCCCTTGCTTCAAGATCATCGTTGTGTCAATGAACTCCGGTTTTTCTCTGTTTATTTTTTTTTTCCCTTTTTCTTCTCTGTTGCTTTATGGAGGCTTTATTACAGCAAAAGAGAAAAAAAAAATGATTCTAGCCTGTGAGCATAGTACTCTTAAGTGCCTGCGTTAAACCACCACAGATCTGAGGGGATGTTTTTCTTAACGTTTCTTGTGTAGTAAACCTGTAGAGTGCAACATAATGAACTATGTACGTTTTTTTCTTGAAGTTAAGAGATAACAGCAGCTTAAAATACCTACAGCATGTGCAAATGTCATGTAAGCGTTGTTATCTGTAGGCCTTTGTTGAATGCTCAAATAAATGTGCTCTTAAATAAATATATTTTGGAAGAGCGTACCATTTCCCGTAGAGAACAAACACTGAAGCATTGTATTATCTAATAAGATCTGAATATATAGCTGGTGTTTTCAAAGCCAACTCAGTTGCAAAGTTGACATATCATAAAATTTGTATTTCAGAGGCTTGAATTTTGAAGAAACATATTCTTAAATAGCTGCTTTCACAAATGAATTATTTTTGCCATGTATCTTGTTTTTTGTTCAAAATGAAATGCAATGTGGTGCTGTGGCATGGTTGCCTGGCTTTGTGGGTTATAGAACACAGTGACTCAGTTTGTCCTTTACAACTTCGTTTTTGAAACTTGAAGGGCATCTAGGTGAGCGTGTGTGTTTAATGCTAAGAAGTCTTGGTGGGGTGAGAGAGGCAGATAGTGTATTTTTGTGTGTACATGTTTTAACGTATTGGTTAACTCTTTTGAATGAGTTGAGTAAAGGATCAAGAAAAGGGAAAAATGATGGTGCCATCTCAGGCTTGAATTTCATGTCCGGTTTTGCCATTTCTAACAGTTGTTGCTCCTGCTGAAGGAAGGAGTTTTTCTGCCGCCTTTCTTCCCTTTCCTGTTGATGGCTGTGCTATCTGGGTCTCCTCCCATGCACTGACTCTGGTACTTGAGCACTTCTGTAAGTTGATTTAACTCACCAAAATGATAGGAGACTTATTTTTTGTTGGATGTACTTTCTACCATTTTAGTAAATGAAATTGAGTTTGATTGGCTCAGAGGACCTTGATGAAAAGTGGAGCCCAGGACAGGGTAGGCACAAACAACAGATCCTCAATGAGAGGGGAGAACAGGAATATTCTCTTCCAGTGGTATTGAGCTATTAAATCATCTTGTTATGTATGCAAGCATATTCTTGATGTTTTTGTTACTGCTGTTTGTGCTTTTCCTAGTGGTACAAGTCCAGAAAGAAGGATTGTAACACAATCTGCCCCTTGCTTATATCAGCTTTCTGTAATCCGAGCTTCTGATTCTTATTTCACCATTATACTTTTATTCATTCTAGGATGGTTCGTCATGCTACAGAGTTGCTAGAATACCTGTGGATGCGATCAAATAATTCTAGCGTGTTTTTACGAGAAAGTTATTAGTACGATTGTTTTCTTGGAGGACTTGGGAGGTTGTTGTAGCAGGTCTGATGTGTCTTGGAAACTTGCATTATATTTGCAGTGAAACACTCTAGTGTGGCTTTCATATCACTGTCCCTGGTTCTGTGCAGATGCGAGGCATAAAAATGGTACTGTCCCAGAAGCGAGAGCAGGCTATCACTTAATTTTACAATGCCTGTAAAGGCATTGCAAGGAGGTGTACTCTGAAATCTATGGCCATACATTTTTGTCTCCTAGGTAGCGGGTGTCCTAATGGCTTCAGTCACTTGTTTGACTATCTGACTGTGGCATCTGGAACCAGATGCTGACTTAAGTACAAGTAGGTGAATGAGAGTGTCAGGAAATAAGTTAAATTACGATTCTACTTCTTCTAAGTAATGCGCCCCCCACCCCCTGAGTATTTTATCTTGGGTTTAGAGATTGTTAAAATGAGTCTTGTGCTCAGAGCAAGGGAATGGTATTTTCAGGAGACAGATTGATAGATTCACATTTATCAGAAGTAGTATTATGGTTTCAAAACCAATTGTTTGAAGGGACTGAATTAAAGTACATCCTGGGGCTGCGTGTTATTTGGCTGCTTAATGCAACTGAACGGGTGGCTGTGATAGTTTTGTGAGGGCACTGCTGGTACAGAGGGTTCAGATGCAGTTAATACATACATATCTACATTACTGGCAAAATATGTACTTGTTCTTGCACTGCTAAATTTTAATTAGTCTTCATTTACCTCTGGGAGGTATTTGCTAAAATTATACTATTGGGAAAATAAATGCATTGGTGAGACTTTTGTACTCAAACCTGCATCTGTTCTTCAGTGGCTTACAGAGCAAAGTCTGTGTACCTGCTGTCTTGTAAATCATAGTCCAGACAGTAAAACAGAGGAAGAATTGGTTTGAGATTCATTGCCAGAAAAACTGTGCTTTTGTGGTTTTTGATTGACGCAGTTTCCTCTTAGTAAGCAGCTAGCCTTGCTGTCAAACCTGGCAGTTTTCAAAAGTATACATTGTATTTTTGTCAGTTCCATGGGTAATGGAAAACTAAAGAAAAACATTTCTTGTTTTGATTAAGGGACTTCCTACCATTGCAGAGTGCAACCAAATTAGGGAATCTAACTACCAGAGCTTCATTTGTTAGTAGATACGGGAATTGCAAATTAATGCAAGCAAATTATTTTAGCTAATCATTTTATCAAAACAAATACAGTACCAAAATATGCTATGTCTCTCTTCTGCTAACACCACCCGCCCCACCCAATCTACCACTGTATGCGGTACAACAGAAAAATGTAGTCATGCATTTTGGAGGGCGTGATTCTGTTCTCATTTACTCACCAAAATTTTGGTCACTTCTTGCTCTTACTATTGGAGGTAGCTTATTCATTAAAAGTATATAATTCACACAGATGAATAAGATTTCTAAGTCTTCAAATTATTTTCAAGCCATGCTCCCAATGCTAAACAATCCTATTTTCCTGCTTCCTCAGTTATATTGTACACCTTGTTGCTACTTCAAAACAGAATTGCAGCTTCTGCACAGATCTTAGCTGATTCCACCATGGACTGCTTGTGACTCTGCCTGCTGTGGGGTCACACGATTCCTACTCCTCAGCTGCTAAGGCGTGGTTATTGCAATGTATGGGGTCTTCCTATTCCCTTTTCCTCCGCCCAAACAACAGTGTGTACAGTGACTCCACCACTGATCACTTGCTATGTGGCAATTACAGTGCAGCAATTAGTAGAGAAGTTTTCAATGTGCACATTCTTGGGGTTAAGCAGTTACCGTTGACCAGCTGATAACTGCCGACTGAAGTCCTCAGAGCAGTGCTGCCTAATACCTCCATATCACTAGTCTGTATATAGCTACCTTATTTTATTTGTTTTGTAACTGGAATTTTCTTATTTTCCATTCACCAAGTCTACTTTTTTTCTTTTTCTAAATATTCTAATTTGAAAAGGTGTTTTGGTCTAGAGCCTTTGCAGGGCAGGCAGAACTAGGAATTTTATAATCAGTAGCTATAGCTATTAGTGCTTTTTTAGCTGCTCATGCAGCCGATAAGTGATGTCTAGCTAGAGCGCTCTCTCTCTCTCTTTTTTTTTTTTTTTTTTTTTTTTTAAGTTCTGGGTGCACTTTTGGACCTTGTAGCAGTTGGCAGCAGGCCAGTGATGTGCTCTGGTGAGGAAGGAGAGGTCAGAAAAATGAGTTCTTTGGCTTGCTCCATCAGTGAGTCATATGCTTTACAGACCTGCATTAGAGCATCACTGCCGGATGATCTCTTGTTATTGTAAACAATCACACAATGTCTAAGTTATTTCAAATAGAAGAACAGTTGAAACCTGATTTTCCAGTTCATAAACGTTGTACCGTTAACAAAGGAGATCTTAATAGAACTAAAGAACAAATTACACCTTGATCTACTGGTTTCTTGTTCTTTTAATCTTACTGTTAACTACAAAAGCTTACTGTGTTGAGTTGGTTAAGATGCAGTAGTCTATAGCAGTTCATCAAGCTTTCAAATATTTTTTTTTATTTCTGCTGTACTGCTCCACACATTTTGGAGGTGTTATCTGTAAAGATTCCCAAAATCACTTTTTGTTTGTCATGTCTTTCTTAAATATTCTTGCGAAATGTAGCAATGATCAATGGGGCTTTGTGCACTGAAGCAACGTAGTGCTAGACCACTCTTTGCTTTCAACATTTTTCTTGTGCCTTGTCTGCCTGCCTCACTTGATCTCCTTTAACTCTGAAGGATAGATTGGTCTTTATTCTGGACTTGGATAATGAGTCCTTTTCCCTACCCAACATATGTAGGCATTGCAGCAGTATAAGATTTTGCAGTTCAGGTGACACTAAGCCCGAATCAACTCTAGAGTCTTTTTGAATAATGCCTTTCAATAGCACTTCCTCAGAGCAAGTTCTGTCACTATAGAGAAAGGTATGGAGTTTTTTTGAGATTAATAGACTTAAGTTAATGTTCTCTTTCATTTGGTAGGAGAAAACAGGTGAGTAGGTAAAACATCTTGTGCTTATTCTGTCATATTCTGCCTCAAACCACACTCTTCATCTTGTTCTGGTGCAACAATTCGTGGACTACACATTCAAAAATTTCTCAAGTCTAGCCAAAGAAACTCTTATTAAGTGTATAACATGGTGATTCCTTCAACTAGGTTTAGACTTCACAAACATGAATGGATTGTCAAGGAAGAAAACTGCTAGCTGACAGATGTTGTTTATACTGGAATCCAGGAGCAGGTTATATAGTAGAGTTGGTTGGCTGCTAATTGTTGGGGACAGAAAAGAGCAGAAAGCATGAAATTAATCACAAAATCTGGGCTGTGAGAGAACTAATTAGTTACCAAAACCTATTTTTGTTTTTATTTTTTTTTTAAGGGGGATGATTTGCAATCCGAAGTTCAAAATAGATTTTTTGCAATATGTATTGAAGTGAGAAGCAAATAGCCTAGTAATTGCAAAGCTATGTGTAGTTAGGGTGTATCATAGGGGTTCAGATGTTCCTCTTTGTTAGACTGATCATCTTTTTAAAGGTGTATTCAGCATTCCTAGAGTCCGATTGTGGCAAGAAGGAGCCTTTCTTACCTTTCTTGTAAGTAATAGGATCTAGCTTTCTTGATGTATTTTAAACTTTTCATCTAAGAGTTAAATGAAAATGTTTACGACCATGTGATGCCAAAGCAACATTGACTTATTTCTTGCCCAACTTGGCAGTCACTTGTATAGCTAGCTCAGAAACAACAGTGGTTGCCCTGAGCTAAAAATGAACGCTGGAATGTGGTAGCAATAAAAGTAAACTGTAGAAAAAATTATGCACACATGCATCTGATGGGGAGAGTTGAAAGGAGTGTATGGCTTCTTCCTTAGTGTAGTATAAGATAACATCTCTTTAAACTAGACAACTAATTTCTTTTCTAGAGGAGATAACTTGAAAGACTTCTTTGCTGTACCCTGAGGCATCATATTTTTGAAATAGACAACTTGGCACAATCACATCGTAAGAAAAGGCAGTGATTGTCATCATAGACTTTTTGGGTAGATACTGCTCTTAAATGCATATGTCAGTACTTCAGAGCTGCTTTAAATACTTCTGTATTTAGTATCACTATAGAGAGCCATTTACACTATGCTTTTAATAGTAATTTTAGTCTGCTTTTCTAAGAAATCTC